>NC_059330.1:26954836-28178336 GCF_018350155.1 Leopardus geoffroyi | reverse complement strand
AACCACTAAGCTGCCTCTAACTCTAGAAAACAGAGAGATTAGAACATCATCATGAGTGATCTTTTAGATAAGTTGTTCTGGGGTGGGGGGATGGGGGGCATCTGGCAATGTCTGTAGACGCTCTGAGTTGTCACAGTCACAACGGCGGAAAGGGGTCAGCAGAGGCTGGTACCGGCATCCAGTGAGTAGAAACCAGAGATGCTCTTAAACATCCTACACTGCACAGGACAGCCCCCAACAACGAAGGATACCAGCCAAAAACATCAATGGTGTCCAGGTTGAAAAACCCTGATTTTGACGTATATTCTTCATTGTTTGTGTTTTGGGGGAAACCCTCCACACATAAGGGAATCACATGAAGCCCACCCTTCCTGTGGGACTAAATCAGACCTCCCACTAGCCAGCTTCTGCTTACTTGGTCATGACCATGTAGGGGCCACTGAAGAAAGAGAAGGTAGGCTCATCATCAGCTTGAATCACTTCCTTTTCTCCAATTACTGGAAGAGATCCCAGGTAGGCCAGCTGTGCTCCCCCTGTGAGATAAAACTGAGAGCAGAGCACAGCTTCAAATTGAGGGGAGAAAAGAGGAAAAGCAAAATGCCCTCAGAATCCTGTGCCAGCTAAAAATAATAACTGCTATTTACCAAAAGTTGCTGAATTCCCCTATGCACTGGACACTATTCTTTAATTTGTACTATCTTTAATCTGCCTAGAAACCCTGCAAGGTTGTAATATTCTTCCCCTTTTACTAGTAAGGAAACCAAGGCTCATGAAGAGAGGTCAGAGGCCTGCCTGAAGTACCAGGCTGGGGCTTACAGGCCTCTTGTGCCCCCACAGAACCCAGACCTATGTGCAGCCAAGGCCAACATTCCTGCTCCCTCCTTCCCACCCAAGGCTGCCTAGGCACAACCAACAGATGAGGGGCTAGGGAAAACTGTCAGCAAACATCACCCAGACACCCAGTTACATTCCCAAATGTCTCTCTTTGATGGGCAGAACCAAGAACCCAAAAGATATTTTCCCTCAACACATTTCTCAGTTCAAAATCTCAATGCCTTAAAGGCATTCCAACAAAAAGTTATGGAGGGCAAGTCAACCACCAATAAGACCTACAGGGTCAGTGTAGCTCTCTGCTTCTCTTCAGGGAGACATGTCTGGGGCCCTCACTGGGAATTAATGAAAGGATCATTTTCTAAACTCCCCAAATCTAGCCCAATGTCACTCAAGGGAACTTTCCAGGGCTTTCTCCATTTTTCAGTAAGGACAAGAAGACTAAGAGTTATCTGTCCTGCAAAAGTAGTAAAGAAGAAACATAACACTCTGGAGAGGGTAAGGAAGAAAGAGTTGGACAGGGTTGGGGGAATTGGGGCCAGAGTCAGGGCCAGTTGGCTCTCCAGTTGGCCCTGCAAATGCTGGGTGTCAGTGGCAACCTCTTACCTTCCCAAAGCCAAAGCTGTAGATATTTTGTGCAGAAATGACTCCAGCTTTAAGCAGTCGGTTAGGAGAGCCATTAGGGTTTCTAGAAGTATTTTTAAAAGGAAGAAAAGTAAGAATTAACCATATCCAGAGGAACTGAGCTATGAATTAACCATATCCAGAGCTATGAGAAGTGTAGTTCATTTTGTCTTTACTACTTGACTTTTTATCATGAAACTACGTAAGAGCCAGCCTATGAGAGGGCCCTGTGATTTCCACCTCCTGGTAATCTTGCCTTTGTGGGTTTCAGATAGGGCAGACCTGTTAGGCCAACTGGGCACTGAATAAATGATGGAGTGGTTGATTTCCAAGGCTAGATCCACCAGAGCTTCTGTTCTGATCACTCTCGGATCCCTTGCTCTGAAGGAGGCCAGCTACCATGTTGTGAGGACACTCTAGCAGCCCTATGGAGAGGCCCAACACCCACTACCAATTTGCCAGCCATGTGAGTATGCTATCTTGGAACTGGATCCTCCAGTCCCAGTGAAGCCTTCAGATGATAAAGCCCTACCTGACATCTTGACTACAACTTCGTAAGAAACCCTAAGCCAGATCCACGTAGCTAAGCCATTCCCTGAATTCTGACCCACAGAGATTGTGTGAGATACAAATGTTTACTGCTGTTTGAAACTGCTAAGTTTGGGTGGCTTGGGGGTGGATTCAATATGCAGCAATAGATGATGAGTTCAAATGGTCAAAGTTGGAAAGAATCAAAACATGTCTTTTTTTCTTTTAAGAACAAAACATCTTATCCAGCTTTTATTTTTATAGATGGGACAAATGGAGCCCAGAGAGGGGGAACCTGCTGGTCTGAGGTCACAGAGCAGCAGGAATGGCCAGACAGACCCTGATACTCATTCCAGCCACTGCTCTTTCCACATACCACACCCAAACCACCACCGTGGGACACTGCACACTGGGACCCCCCATGAACTGAGAGTCTGGCAAGGAATGGCTTACTTTCTTTGGCTCCCCAAGGCTGGCATGGTGGCATGCATGTAGTAGGTGCTTACTTAATGCTTTCCGAATGAGTAGTTTAGGCTCAGATTGAAGGACAAAACATTCTGCTAGTGCTGGAGCCATTTTCTCTCCCTCAGCAAATGGCAAAGGAGCTGCAGGTAACAGTGTATACTCATCCTCACCCCACATCAGCTCTGTGAGGCTCCATGTGCCCACTTTTCATGCACAGAGGCAAATTCTTTACTCTGCTTTCAGAGATACTTTTAGGCTCTATCTCATTAGCAACTTAGGCCAGGCTGTCCCTTCCTCACTTTTAGCTGCTGTGAGGTTTAAATGAAGACTCCACAGTTTGGACTGAGATAAATTGGACATCCCAATTTATACGTAATGTTCCAGTATCATTCGTGGTAGCATCCCCTTCACTCGAAAAGCAGCCCAGCAGGGAGGATAAGCTATCTGGTCAACGTAATCTGAGTGGACATGCCCCCTTCTTACACCAAATTCTTAATCTCCTCTAGAAACAGAGGCTACATGCTCAGGCCTCAAATATCCAGGGGACAACAACTGTTTCCTGCCCAAGGGAACAGATTTTGAGGTGGCAGCAACGGCATGCCTCCCCAGCAGCACCAGAACAGGAGGATACCATTGACAATACTCCCCCTTCCCATCTGGGGCTTCTCAGGTATGTGAGTGGCTTTTTAAAGGGTATGAGCTCCGTTTAAGCAGAGGAACTGGCTGTTCTCCAGCAGGGACCTGGACTATAACTACAATCAGATCAACATTTCTTGCTCTTTTACCTGAATTTCTAGGGCCATGTCTATTTAAGTAAATTCAGCTGGGTGGAAGGGGGAAAACTGACTCTTTCCCCCCAACCAGGCTCTATGTAAACACGTACCTGTGAGGAATCTTACCGACATGGGCCTCACTCACAGATCTGAGAAGCCAGTTCTTATCTCAAGGATTCATGTGTTTTCTTCACATTAAAAAGGGGGATGTATGTACTTCCACTCTACTTTCCATTAAGTACTGCATGGTCCAACCCCATTAAAAAAATAATGTTTCATCTAACTATAAAATAAATGCTACATCTAGATTAGTATCTGAAATTTGTTAGGTTTTTTAACACTTAACTTGGATTTTCCTTTAGGCTGGCCCTTGTACCCCCTCACCTTGTACTCAGCCCTACCATACAACAAGCAGTGAAGGGCTGGTGATGGTGAGCAAGACACACACAGGCCTTGCCCTCTTGGGGTTGTGGAACTGTATAAAATTTCTGAATGTGACAGACTCCATTTTGAAGTTCCATCTTCCTTTCCAACTAATGAACTCCTGAACTGGGCCAGAAGCAGCAATGGTTTCACAAAGCAGTTGCCCATAAAATTCAACAGAATAAATGGTATTCACGCCATAAAACTGTTGGTATGAACTTTAAGACAGAATAGTTTACTAAGGCACACCAAAAATAGTTTTATTTGACAGCACCAAAAAAAACAGAGAGTAATCAAAAATAGCTCAAGGGGTGCCTGGGTGGCTCAGCTGGTTGAGCTGACTTCAGCTTAGGTCATGAACTCACTGATCATGAGTTCGAGCCCGGCGTTGGGCTCTGTGCTGACAGCTCAGAGCCTGGAGCCTGCTTTGGACCCTGTGTCTCCTTCTCTCTCTGTTGCTCCCCTACTTTCTCTTTCTCTCTCTCTCTCTCTCTCTCTCTCTCTCTCTCTCTCTCTCTCAAAAATAAAGAAAGGTTAAAAAAATTAAAAAAAAAAAAAAACAGCTCAAGCAGTTACTTAGTACCAGTTAACAGGCTTTTTCCTCTTCTCTTCTTTATCTAAGTTCTATAATTAGCCCCCTTCTTTCTCACAAAAAAGACTCACTTTCCCCCACTTTTCTGCTTGGTACCAGAATCTGTGCTCCCTGAATTGCAATTCTGAGACCCCAAATAAAAGGTCTTTGTGTCTTGTTCAGTTTTGCCTCCTTTTCTCAGTTAGCAGTGTTCAGTCTTATTAGAAACAGGCAAGAACATATATAAATAAAATAATTACAAACTGGGACAAGTCTCTCCAAACTCTGAAGGAGGGAACTCCACACAAGGGGGAGGGCAAGGACAGGCAAGGAGCCGAGCTCAGCAGGGCCTCCAAGGTCAGATGAGGAAGTAGGAGTTTATTCTGATAGCTATGGGGAATGACCTAAAGGGTTTTTGGCAGAGACTGGCAAGAGTGGCAGGGGGGCATGGGGGGAGCAGTTAGAAGTAACTAGACCTCAAGGGAATTAACTCATTTTTCCTAAGAAGCCAACAGCACCCAGAAAGAAAACCAGGACTTGTGCAGGGAAGGACAGGACAAGGAAGCCTGCGAGGGTGTGACAAGTCTTGCAACTCTGACTACAGAAAGTGATGCCATCAGAGAAAATCAAAATGGAAAGGATTCTCTGGATACAAACCTTGAATTAATAAAGCCCTAAGAACTTTATTTTATTTTGTTTTATTTTAAGCCCTAAGAATTTCAAATAGCTAGGCAGTTGAGCATGGAGATAAACCTGAGGCCCACCTCCTGCAGCTGTGATGGGGTTAGGTGGGCTGCCCACTAGCTGGCAGCAAATCACGCCAACTTAACACAGCCTGAGGATGCTAGGTTAAGCATTTGTATTCTTTTGTAGTCTTAGAGATAAAGGAACACTCTTTCCATGGTTTGGGAGAAGACAAAAAATCCAGTTGGCTGCTCTGCTGGGAAGGAGTTTTCTGCAGGGTTCCTCAGACCTGAAAAGTTCTTTCTTTGCTAACCACAGGGTGGTGCCCACTAGAGCCCAGAACTCATTTCCCCTGGACATTCCTGGATAGGGGCATGACAGCTGAAGGTGCTCCTCTGGGTACATTTTTAAGCGGCCACATCCTCTCCTTCAGAGCTCACCACTTAGGGTGGGCCAGATCCTGGAGGGGACCATGGTGGCTCACGGTGCAGGACTCCTACAAGAAAGGCTGGGATGATGCCCGCCGAATATTCCACTTGTCTCAGCTCAAGGCAGCACTCACCCCTGTATGAGGCCACCAAGCCGGGGTGGGCCACTGATGAGCCGCTGAGGGGAGTCAATCTTCTTTAGGAGGTCATAGGAGAAGCCCTGTATGATGGCCTGCATGTGCGAGGCACAGCGCTGCATGAACTCCACCATCTGCAACACAGCGTGAAGATGCTCAGTGCTGAGGCAACTAGTGGCTACCCTGGCTTTCAGTGCAACTGGAAGAGTCTGACATGAATGGAGCTGAGGAGCCAGGAGCCCCTGACAGGGAAATCTCTGGAAAGGGAAGGGCTCAAGTGATTTTTTTTTTACAGAATGTTTCCAGAGAGGTGATTTGGCAATCATTTCCCCCAACTCCCTCCATTAACAGATGAGGAAACTAAAGCAGAAGGAGCAAAATTACTTGTCTAAGGCGAACAGCTAATGAGTTGGAGAACCAGGGGGAGGGAAGGGAGGCCTCTGCCCACCTCCCTCCTCCCTCCACATGCCAAGTATTGTGCACGCACTTTATGCTTTACATCTGTTATGTTATTTAGACCTCATTCAAACGCATCACACCTGCCAGTGTGCAGCCTCAACAGGTTATGTAATGTCAGTGGGCCTCAGTTTCCTCATCTGTTAAATGGGGACAATAACGGCATCTACATGACCGATTTATTGTGAAGATTAAATGACTTAATACTGAGCTAATTTAATTCAGAACCTCTGATGTGTAGTTAAGTGCTAGTCAAGGGTCAAAATTACAACTGTTCTCCCTCCTCAGGTGCCTGGGAGGCTCAGTCAGTTAAGCAGCCAACTTCAGCTCAGGTCATGATCTCACTCACAGTTTGTGGGTTCAAGCCCCGCATCAGGCTCTGTGCTGACAGCTCAGAGCCTGGAGGATGATTTGGATTGTGTCTCCTTCTCCCTCTGTCCCTCCCCTGTCGCACATGGTCTCTCAAAAAAAAACTCTTCTTCCTTCTCATTGAATGGATGGCCAGGAAAGAAAAGTTCACTAATCTTGCCTGAGGTTTTATAGCTGGGTAACTTGCTTCAACCCAGGCCTGTGTGTCCAGTGCCGAAAGCAAGACCACTACAAGCCCTGTGCTGTCCCCAGGATCAGCCCCTGATCCCTGGGCTCCTGGCTCCCAGCCCAGTGCTCTGCCTTGGCTGTGGCTACAGAGTGGGCCCAACCTTACCACGGTGCTGCGCTCCTTCCCTGCTGTCAGGGCCCAGGTCTGTGGATTTTGACCCTTCTCGTCGTGGAGTCGAAGATCACCCCCTGCATCCAGCAGTTTACTGAGGATCCACTGATTCCCTGAAAATGCTGCTGCATGAACAGGGGTGCTCCCATCAAAGCAGCGGCTGGAGGGGAAAGTAGCAGTATAAGGTGGGGGGATTCAATGGGTGACACAAAAAGCTCTCTTTTTACAAAGGAAACCTTTGGGAGGATTATAATAATATCATTTGTGAGGCTTTGCCAATAGGAGCTTTATACACATCCTCTTTTTCCACCCTTACCTCTACCCTTCAAGGTGGTATCATTTTCCAATATACAGACAAGGAAACAAAAGGGCAAAGCTGAAATTCATACCCAAGTATGGGTCTGGTTCCAAATCTGGTATCCCTTTTTCCATTGCCCTTTGATACTGGCTGCTCTGAAACAATTTCTTCATGTGTGTAGGGTCTCGAGGTCAGGCTGGTGAAGCACAACCTAACCAGACACCATCCCTCTCTTGTGAGAATGTCTCTATCTCCCAAATCCCCCAGTAGAGGCCCACAAAACCTTGGCACCAGCAATCTGATCAAGAATCTACAGGGCCCTGGGATGCTCAGTAGGGTTGAGCGTCCGACTTTGGCTCAGGTCATGATCTCATGATTCGTGAGTTCGAACATCGTGTCAGACTCTGTGCTTGACAGCTCAGAGCCTGGAGCCTGCTTCTGATTCTGTGTCTCCCTCTCTCTGCCCGTACTCCGCTCATACGCTCTCTCTCAAAAATAAACATTAAAAAAAAAAGAAAATTAAAAAAAAAAAAAAGAATCTACAGGGCAGCTGGGTGGCTCAGTTGGTTAAGTATTGACTCTTGGTTTTGGCTCAATTCATGATCTCATGGTTTGTGAGCTCAAGGCCCACATGGGGCTCTGTGCTGAGGGTACTGAGCCTGCTTGAGATTCTCTCCATCTCTGCCCCTTCCTTGCTTGTGTTCTCTCTCTCTCAAAATAAATAAATAAACTTAACAAAAAAAATCTGCAACTCAGGAAAACGTCACCAAAGCCAATTAACAATCTGAAGCATAAGGGGGTGGCATTTATTGTGTTCAGAATACAGTGATATGTGATATATAGCTGTGGTTTCTTAACCTGGCTGCACATTAGGACCACACAGGAAGCTTACTGTGGTTCTTGTGAAAAAGAAACACAAACAGGAGAAGGCAGAGGGAAAAGAGAAGGAGAAGAAGAAACAAAATGAAAACGGAGGAGGAAGTTGAGAAGAAAGAAAGGAGTCTGAAGGTGGTAGTGCCTGACTGGCTCAGTTAGTAGAGCATGTGACTCTTGAGGTGATGTGAATCTTGAGGTCATGAGTTCAAGCCCCACACTGGGTGTGGAGCCTACTTTAAAAATTTAAAAAAAAAAAAAAAAAAAAGAAAGGAAAAAGAAAAAGTCTCCCTGGATGGCTTAGTCTGTAAAGCATATGATTCTTGATCTCAGGGTTGTAAGTTTGAGTCCCATGTTAGGTAGACAGATTACTTAAAAATAAAATCTTGGGGCACATAGGTGGCTCAGTCAGTTAAGTGTCTGACTCTTGATTTCAGCTCAGGTCATGATCTCACAGTTCATGGGTTCAAGTCCCACATTGGGCTTGCGCTGACAACACTGAGACTGCTTGGGTCTCTCTCTCTCTCTCTCTCTCTCTCTCTCTCCCTGCTCACAGTCTCTTTCTCTCTGAAAATTAAATGAACTAAAAAAAAAAAAAAACAAGAAAAAGAAAAAGAAAGAAAGACAAAGTATTTAGAAAAATAAAAAATAAAACAAAATCTTTAGGAGCGTCTGGGTGGCTCAGCTGGTTAAGCCTCCAACTCTTGATTTCGGCTTAGGTCATGATCTCACGGTTATGGCATCAAACCCCACATCAGACTCTGCGCTGAGCATGAAATCTTCTTGAGATTCTCTCTTTCTCTCCCTCTGCCCTTTTCCCCCACTTGTACTCTAAATAAATAAATAAATAAATAAATAAATAAATAAATAATAAATAAATAAAATCTTTAAAGAAAAAAAAGTCTCCTAGTTCTAGATCCTCAGTTCTCTTGCTCAAAGACAACTATTGTTACAAGTTTTTATATCCTTTCAGAAATCTTCTCTGCAGGGGTGCCTGGGTGGCTTAGTCGATTAAGTAGTTAGGCCTCAACCTTGATTTTGGCTCAGCTTATGAGTAATCTCACAGGTTCGTGAGACTGAGCACTGAATGGGCCAGGCTCCATGCTGACAGCACAGATCCTGTTGCAGATTCTGTTTCAGACCCTTTCTCTCCCTTTCTCTCTGCCCCAACCCCACTGGCACACACGCATACTCTCTCTCTCCAAATAAATAAACTTTAAAGAAAAATTTTTAAAAAGAAATGTTCTCTGCATATACAAGTAGGAATAAGAATATGCTACATAAACTATTCTGCATTTAAGTTTTTTCACTTAATGTATCTTGGAGAAATTTCCATATGACAACATACAAGTCACTCCAATTCTTTTTTTTATTTATTTATTTTGAGAGAGAACGAGAGTGTGAGCAAAAGCTAGGGAGGGACAGAGAGGAAGAGACAGAATCCCAAGCTGACAGAACAAAGCCCAACGTGGAGCTCACACTCACAAACCATGAGATCATGACCTGAGCCGAAATCAAGAGTCAGACGCTCAACCAACTGAGCCACCCAGTTGTCCCAAGACATCTCAATTATTTTAAACAGCTGCATAGTGTTCTAATGTGTGGGTATACCATAATTTAGTTAATGAGCCATTAGGATGTTTATCAAAAATACAGATTGTCAAAGAACACACCAGACTGAGTCAGAATCTGCAAGCATGAGACCCAGGAATGTGTGTTTTTTACAAGTTCCCCAGGTGGTGCCAACAAGGTTGGCCTGTACACACTTGAGATTTCATTGTGAACACTCTCCTGTTTCTGGGTCAGTCTCCAATGGCACACTAAACTGTAGGAACTATAATATCCTCCTAGAGGATGAAACTAGAGGCCTGCAGACTGATTTGGCAACCCAGAAGCATGTTTTATTTGGCCCACACAATGTTGTAAAAAGGAATTTAAGGGGTGCCTGGGTAGTACAGGTGGCTAAACGTCTGACTCTTGATCTTGGCTCAGGTCATGTTCTCATGGTTCATGAGTTCAAGCCCTGCATCAGGCTGTGCACTGATGGCACAGAGCCTTTCTGGGATTCTGTCTCTCCTTCTCTCTGCTCCTCCCCAGCTTGTGTTCACTCTCTCAATGTAAATAAATAAACTTAAAAAAAATTAATAAATAATAAAAAGGAATTTAAAACAACAGACAATATTTACATTTTATTTATTTTTGAGAGACAGAGCACAAGTAGGGGAGGGGCAGAGAGAGAGGGAGACACAGAATCCCAAGCAGGCTCCAGGTTCTGAGCTGTCAGCACAGAGCCCGATGCAGGGCTCGAACTCACACTGTGAGATCATGACCTGAGCCAAGGTTGGACTGAGCCACCCAGGTGCCCTAACAACAGACAATATTTAATACTGGGAGACTTCACATTAAAAACTGGAATTTTCAGCCACTTGGAAATTTGGAAGATCTGGTCTCCCTGGCTCCCTTTCCTGCCCAGCAACAAATTCCTAACCTTTCTTAGAGTCTGTACTCATTGACTCCACTTGGTCCCACAGGCATCTGACCCTGGGCATTCAGAGGCTCCAGCCACCACAGCATTTCCTTTGAGTACTTAAGAATACAGCTTCTCCCCAGAAATTTCCCTTCACCTTGATCAGAAGATCAGAAGAAGATAAATGTGAAAATGGTCCTATCACAAAATACAAACCCATGTGGTTTGCCTTCCTCCTTTTGACAACATCCTTTCCTACCTCCCCCTGGTACCATGGGGACTTCTAAAAAAGGAAAGTCAAACTGAGTTCTTAAGGCCTGGGCTCCTGGTCTCATCTCTATCATGAATGCACCATTATGGGCCAGTCACTTAAATTTTCTGGGCCTCAGTTCCCTAAACTGGAATATTAAATGTTTGAATGATTTGATCTTTAAAGAGCCCAACTCTAAGCCTGCACAAAACAGATGTAATTGAAGATGACTGGAAAATACTGCATTTTTGCTGAGAACTCCAGGGCTTCCCCAGTGTGGCTTCCTACAATGCTCTTACCTACAAACAGGTGAGACAGCCTTTCCTTTCTGAGCTTTGAAATTATTATTTTTTATTTTTTTTAACATTTATTCATTTTTGAGAGAGAGAGAGAGAGAGAGAGAGAGAGAGAGCATGAGCATGAGCAGGGGAGGGGCAGAGAGAGAGAAAGAGAGAGGAAGAATCAGAATCTGAAGCAGGCTCCAGGCTCTGAGCTGTCAGCACAAAGCCTCACACAGGGCTTGAACTCATGGACTGCGAGATCACGAACTGAGCCTAAATCAGACACTTAACAGACTGAGCCACTCAGGCTTTGAAATTAAACCCTGAGCCCCTGAGCTTTGAAATTAAACATTAATACAGGACAGGAGAGTGTATGTGAGTCTAGAAGGAAACAGCAAAATGTTCACTGTATTAAGTTATATCTGGGTTATACAAACCTAATACTTGTCAACTGGCATTTTTTCATTATACTTTTGCAAGCTTCCAAGTTTTCTCCCACTAAGCAAGCAATCTTATAACAAAAAACAAACAAAACCTCCCCCCCAAATCTTCTGACATCAATAATTTTTTTTAATGTTTATTTATTTTTGAGAAACAAAGAGATCATGAGTGGAGGAGAGAACAAGGGAGACAGAATCTGAAGTAGGCTCCTGGCTCTGAGCTGTCAGCACAGAGCTCTATGCGGGGCTCGAACCCATGAAACATGAGATCATGACCCGAGCCGAAGTCGGACACTCAACCGACTGAGCCACCCAGGCGCCCCTGACATCAATACTTTTTAAAGTACATTAAACAGGGCCTCCTCATGTGAGATGGGAATGCTATTTTATGACTTTTATTATTGTATTCTGGAATTCCTGTGAAAATCAGCCAGAATCAAGTAAGTATTCAAAATCTGTTTCTGGTTCTGTCCAATAGGAACTGTAAAAATACCTACTGTCCCCTCCCTCTTGAGAAGGTGGTTGTAAAGATCAAGTGAGCTGGTGCCTGGGAAAGCCCTGGGAAAAGCAAAAGTGCTACGCAGAGAAGAGATGTTCAAGCGTAGCTTATTGATTACATTACACTGCTGTACCATATTATAAGTTGGGCCAACAATTAAACTCAGATTCTTTTAGACCACAATTACAAGTCATCCTGAGAAACTGATGCCAAGTATATTAAAGAAGAACTTGGTTGGTGGGTATATTAAACTGCTTAAGTGAATCATACAAATTGTAACCTGGGGTGGAAATATGGCAATTGTGCTGTTAATAACTAATTAATTAAGATCAAATTATTTCACTGGGCCTAGTAAAACTGCTTAGAAAGCTTTTTATTAGCAGTTAAAAGTATGTCTCAACATAGCTAATACAACTATTTTTCACTGATATAAATTAGTAAGACTCTTTTAATATCTTCCCAAATAATTTCCTAAATGCCCCAACTCATTTTAAAAACATACTACTGGGCCACCTGAGTGGCTCAGTTGGTTAAGCTAAGGACATGATCTCACGTTCAAGCCCTCACATTGGGCTCTGTGCTGACAGCTCAGAGCCTGGAGCCTGCTTCAGATTCCGTGTTTCCTACACTCTCTGCCCCTCCCTCACTCACTCACACCCTCTCTCTCAAAAATAAAATAAACATTAAAAAAATTTTGGAGGGGGGTTGCATTGATGGCCCAGTCGGTTAAGCGTTGAACTTCGGCTCAGGTCATGATCTCATGGTTCGTGAGTTCGAGCCCCACATCAGGCTCTGTTCTGCTGATGGCTCAGAGCCTGGAGCCTGCTTTGGTTTCTGTGTCTCCCTCTCTCTACTCCTCCCCTGCTCGCTCTCTCTCTCTCTCAAAAAATAATCATTAAAAAAAATTTCAAATAAAAGAATACTACTCATTTTCTAGACAGCGATATTATTGTACTTACTGATTTGGATCTGATCCATAATCCACCAGAACATCAACTACCTTCGTAAGGCCTAGTAATGCCGCAACAAAAAGTGCAGTCTGGCCCAGGGAGTTAACTGCATCAACATAAATTCCTGCAAAACAAATGCAAGGCTCAATACAAACATCACGAAATCCCCTAAAACTAGAGAAGTTCCTACCAGGAGAAAATTTTAATTCCTTTATACAGTATTTTTATGTTTTACTACTGTAAGCTTTTTTTCAAACATAAAAGCTCACAAATTAGCTAAAGGCAACCAGCATTCCATTCATCAAAAATACTACTTACAGAAGGTTGTATCAAAGCATCCCACCCCAGCACTCTAAAAGCCCAATTAAAATTATTTCCAGGGTATGGGGCACCTGGGTGGCTAAATAATTTGAGCATCTGTCTTTTGTGGAGCCTACTTCAGATTCTCTCCATAGCCTCCCAGTCTCCCACACCCGTACTTTCCCTTTATTTACTATGAAATGGGTTTAAATTACTATCAGGTTCCATGACCGACAACCTAGTTGGTTCAAAAACACACAAACCAACACTAAACTACAAAACTACCATAACACTCAAAAAGGCTCATAAAGTAAAAAAAAAAAAAAAAAAAAAAAAAAAAAAACCCCAAACTAAAAAACACCAGCTAATAGAAAATAAACACGGCTATTAAAAAGCATATGCCAAAAAACAACACTATAAAGAATTCCCAAGCCAACTAAGCTCTTAAAACACAAAAGCCCACCCGTCCAAGAGCCTTAAACTTACCATAAAAGCCCTCTAACCTATAACGACTAAAAGTAAGCAAAACCACTCAGACTGTGCTCTCTCCCTCTTACCCTCCCAAAAAGAGGGAAAGAACGATCATCAATGGCAAGCGGCAACTGTAACGACAGCACCAAAAGCCAGCTTCACGCTCAGGAGAGAACACTTCACCTCCTCCTCGTGGTTTCGGGTACTCTACACATTCAGAGAAACTTCTCTAGTAACGAACTATAGAAATGATCCCTGAAAGTATAGTCTTAACGGCAAACAACCCAATTTTCCAGGGTGAAAGAAACCCACCTACATTACACTGATGGTGAAGTTTTGTTTTCTCTATTTAAACGTCAATAATTTTTCGGGTGTACACTGGTATGTGTTTACCAAAAAATTATTCATTACCAAAGTTCGACAAAGCGTTTTTAAATAAATTGCATTTCAGAAGAAATTTCAAGTCATCACTTTGATTACCATACAGTTGATAAACAGCCAATCACACGCCATTTTTTTGCAACCTCCACCCCCGTTGCCGCAGCGTCAGGTTTAGGTGAATGATGACGACTACAAAGCGCGCCGGAAGTCCAGGATGCGCCTCAGTTTAGACCAACCGTGTTAAGTGAGGAATCCTTTTGCGAGAAATATGTTAAGAAGTAGATGATGAAACTTAAGCCCAAAGCCAAAGACTTGCATTTGCAAAACACCCCGTTTTTATTTTTATTTTTTGATGTTTATTTATTTTTGAGAGGCAGTGTAAACAGGAGGGGCAAAGAGAGGGGACGGAAAATCTTAAGTGGGCTCCGTGCTGACAGCAGAGACCCCATGTAGCTGGAACTCATAACCGTGAGATCATGACCTAAATTGGAGGCTTATCAGGCTGACCCACCCAGGCGCCCTACCACTCCCTGTTTTTATTTTTTATTTTTTATTTTATTTTATTTTTATATATATATATATATTTTTTTCAACGTTTATTTATTTTTGGGACAGAGAGAGACAGAGCATGAACGGGGGAGGGGCAGAGAGAGAGGGAGACACAGAATCGGAAACAGGCTCCAGGCTCTGAGCCATCAGCCCAGAGCCCGACGCGGGGCTCGAACTCCCGGACCGCGAGATCGTGACCTGGCTGAAGTCGGACGCTCAACCGACTGCGCCACCCAGGCGCCCCGACTCCCTGTTTTTAAACTTAATCCTGTGATCAAAATACCAGACATAAATGTTCTTTTGGAGATTTTTTTTAACAAATGAAGGAATATTTATTTACATAAAAGTTGTGTTTATTTATTTATTTTTTAACGTTTATTTATTTTTGAGACAGTGAGAGACAGAGCATGAACGGGGGAGGGTCAGAGAGAGGGAGACACAGAATCGGAAACAGGCTCCAGGCTCTGAGCTGTCAGCAGAGCCCGATGTGGGGCTCGAACTCACGGACCGCGAGATCATGACCTGAGCCGAAGTCGGCCGCTTAACCGACTGAGCCACCCAGGCGCCCCTAAAAGTTGTGTTTAAATAAACACAATACATAATTCTCCTGCTTAAAGTTTCAGGAGCTCTCAGCTCTTGGGCTAAGGACAATACACATAGCTTACTAGGCCGTTCACGGTCTGGCCCACAATCAGCTCTCCAGCCTTATTTTGCACCAAATTCCCTCTCACTTCAGCGGTACTGAACTTAACAGCTCTTAGGCTCACCATTTTACCTTCTGCCACAGAGCCTTTGCACAAGCTGTTCTCTTACAGGAATTCTCTCCAAACCCCTTCTCAACTTAACTTCAATTCATCATTAAGACATCTGTCCAAGTGTTCTCTAAGGGCACCCTTCCCTGACCTCCTTAACTACATCAAACATCTTCTCTGTGTGTTTCTTTGATTAATGCCTGCTCTTTGCACAAGACTGTGTCTCAGAAGAGCAGAGACTATGAACTGCCCTTGTATACTAACAATATCCCAAACACCTAGTATCGAATAATGAATCCAAGCAAAGGTGTCAGTGCAGAGAACTGGGCAAGATGGGGGTTGTAAACATTGTAATTGGCCATTTTAAGCCATGGGTGAAAATGAGTCACAAAATATCCTACCTAAATAACAAAGAGTTGAGTATGGAGCCCTGAGGCCCACTAACATCTAAGGGGCAAGCCAAGAGGACAAAGCCAAAAAGTAGGGAGAAGGAAACCAAAAGAGGTAAGAGAAAACCTAGAACAAGTGGGTCACAGTGACAAGGGAAATAAGAGTTTCATTTAACTTTTTTAAAAAGCTTATTTATTTATTTTGAGAGAGAGAAAGAGGGGGCGAGAGAGAGAATCCCAAGCAGGCTCCACACAGGCAATGCAAAGCCCAATATGGGGCTGGAACTCAGGAATTATGAGATCATGATCTGAGCCCTCAAATGACTGAGCCACCCAGATGCTCCAGGGAGATAAGGAGGATCAGTCAACAGCATCAAAGCTGGAGAAATCTAGTAAGAAGGATCAATGTTCTTGGTGAGAGCAGTACTAGTGGGGTTCATATTTCTTATTGCTCAGGTCTCACTGTGTTACAAGTATTTGTGCCATGTCTGTCTTCTTTACCAAACCTTCTCCCCTTGTAAGGGTTAAATTGTAGTGTAGGGCTAATGCTTAGCTTGAAAAATAACAGCTTTGTGTTGACATTGAAGGTTAAGAGATAACAGCCTTGCTTTACTCTTATAAATTACACCTCATACTCTTGTAAATTAGGCTTCACCAATTAAGGGAACAAAAGTTCAAAGAAAAGAGCATCAGAGGCAGGGTCAAGGAGATCCACTGGTTGCAACTTAGAGGCAGAAAGTCTAAAGTAAACACCTCATTAGGCAACTGTTTCTAACTCATCTGGAAACTGTTTCTTTGTTCTGTTCCCAGGTGATGATAAAACGATGTGATCGGTTATAAAAACTCTGTACCCCAGCTGTTCGGGGCCGCACTCTTATCAAGAGTGTTTGGTCCCCGATCGGTCGGCCTTGCCTCTCATTGTAATAAACTGTTGTGACTGTCACTGGTGCCCGTAGCATTCTGTTTCAGGAGTCGTGTGGATGCAACACCCTAACCTTGAGGGCAGAAACTGCCAAATTAGTCCTTTGGTTCCAAGTAAACTTATCTGACCAACAAAAGCAAGCCTAAGGGTAGAGAAGAGCAGCAAAGAACAATGCGGGAAGACAATTCTCCCACATTCTCCGTGGATGGCTCCTGTGTCTACATGTCATGAGAGTGAGGCACTAACTACCCTGTGTTCTAGACTTTTTTTAAAGTAGGCTCCATGCCCAACGTGGGGCTTGAACTCATGACCCTGAGATTGAGAGTCACATGCTCTACCCATGAGTGAGCCAAGGCTCCCCAGACTATCTTTTTGAAGATGTCTGTATACCAAACTTTGGAAGATACAGTACCTCCTTTAGAGCAAAGTGCAGTCATGCTTACTGCCCAGTGTAATAAAGATAATGGCTCTTTGTGGAGCAAAGGGCATACTGTCTATTATAGAAGATTTGGATTCCCCAAGCTCAGGATACTTCTGCTGTAAAGCAACCCACTACGTGTGCAATATTATATAGCTCTTTGCATGGCTCTGAGGGAATTAGGGCCTGAGGAACCAGGACCAAAAAAACTAAAAGTCTAGCTATTGCTGCTGCTATGAGTAATAAATTATCATTCAATTCTCTACTCAGGAATCTTATGTTTGCTGCCTGAATTGATAAACCTGTAGCAGGCTAATTTGTAAAACTGCAGACTATTCATAATTCTTGACAGGAAGGAACTACAGTTTAGGGAAGCAGACTGGTTAATCCCTGGGGTTCCTGAAGTAACAAATTAAACCAACCAGGGCCTCTAAAGGCTTAGAGAAACACTTAGGGAGGCAATGAGCAACAAAGTCTTGAGAATATACAGATAGCTGCAGAGAAAAATAGGTTGAAAACTAGTGTCCCCACAACTTACACAAACAACGGCTTTTCGGTGATTTCCTAGTAGAAAACATTTATTCATTTACTCATTAATTCATTCATTCAACAAATATTTATTTCAGGCCAGTCCCACTGTAGCCATGTTGGGACTGATATAAAGGTGACCAAAGTAACCCCCCCAACAAGTGGCCAAAGGCAGCTTTCACAAAGACTGACTAAAAAGGTCAAAAGAATTGGGTTCAAGTGTTGAAGTCCTAATGACAACTTTTTTAGCCTGGGGCCTCCAGATGGGTCAGTGACCTAATTTCTGGCCCTCCTAGGAAGCAAGACCTGATATTATTTTTTTAACTTTTTTTATTTAATGTTTATGTATTTTTGAGAGAAATAGAGAATGAGAGAGAGAGCATGGGCAGGGAAAGGGCAGAGAGAGAGAGAGGGAGATACAGAATCCAAAGCAGACCTCAGGCTCCAAGCTGTGAGCATACAGCCTAATGCAGGACCTGAACTCACGAACCCTGAGATCATGATCTGAGCTGAAGGCAGACGCTTAACCAACTGAGCCACCCAGGCGCCCCAAGACCTGATATTAATAACCATGTGTGCCAGGCACCATTCTAACTCGATCTTCACAACAGTACAATGGGAGGAAGATACTATTATCACTGTTTTATGGATTGAAAAAACAAGGTTTAGAGAGGTTCAGCAATTTTCCAGGGATTACAAAACAATCTGGCTCCAAAGTCCCTGCACTGCAACATATTGTCTTCCTCTCATCCTAACTCCTCAGCCTTGCTGCTCAGTATTACAGAAGCCTTTAGTAACTAAACAATGCTGTCCATGGCGTTAAACACAAAGGGGAGAGAAAGTGTTAATTTCTGAGAGCAGGAAACCTCGACAGCTTTGGGTGGAAGTAGGATGATGGAGGGTAAAGGGAATGAGAGGATAAAACAAATAATGGGTGTATAGGAAGGATAGATATTTCACTCTACTCTGCAATAGTCCATGAACCAATATAAAATGGTGCCTGGGCTGAAATAGAGGGAAAAAACATAAAACTTTCTGTGAAGCCTGAAAAAAATTTAAAAATGAGAAAACATTCACAGTTGGAGAAGAGGTTCGGGAAAGTTGACACTTTCCTAAATGCAGTTAGGAGTATGAAGTGTTATAATGCTTGTGGAAAGCAATATGGCAATATCTATTAAATAGCTATTAAAAGCTGGATCCAGAAATCCCACTTTGAATATTAAAAACCCATTATGTAAAGATATATTACAAAGTATTTTATCAAAGCTTGCCTCCAATGATACAAACTGTAAAAAAAGAATCTTAATAACCATCAAAAAGGGTATAGCTGAATAAATTATGGTACATACAGTTAAATATTAAGCAATTATTAAAATGGATGAGTTAGTTCTGTATCAATTGGACTAGAGATGGATAAGATGTAATGTTAAATGCAAGTTTCAGAATGCATATAGTATACCACTTTTGTAAAGGCAGATTAGTTATGTCTATCCACCTATCTTCCATCTACCTATCCATCCATCTACTTTTGATTCCACTGGTTAAAATAACTTCACATTACTTTTGTAATAAAAACATTTTTTAAAGTTCATTTATGTATTTTGACAGAGAGACAGCCAGGGAGAGACATAGAGAGAGGGAGAAGAAAGTGAATCCCAAGCAGGCTCTGTGCTGTCGGCACGGAGCCTGACGCAGGGCTTGAATTCATGAACTGTGAGATCATGACCTGAGCTGAAACCAAAAGTCTACTGAACCACCCAGGTGCCCCAATAAAAACATTTTTAAGGGTGGTGGGGAACTGGCTGGCTCAGTTAGTAGAGTGTGCAACTCTTGATCCCAGGGTCTTGAATTCAAGCCCCCTGTGTTGGTAATGAAGCCTACTTAATTAAAAAAAAAAAATCTTATAAGGATCACCAAAGGAAGCATGTTCTACACATTTCCTGAGAAGAACGGAGTTTGCAGTGGCTTCTTACAGCCATGAACTCAGGTGGAACAGTGAGAACAGAAGAGTGATAATCCAGATTTAAGAACAGAAATAGGGCTAGTGACAAACAAGTGAAACTGCAGAGAAACAAGTGAAACTGCAGTGGCTTTACTCACTGGCCTAAGAATTGAATCAGCTGAATATATGTTGCCGTCTTGGTGTAACAGGGCACTATGAAAGGCATTGCTACCTCCAACAAGAAATGAAGACTGCTGGGGTGCCTATGTGGCTTAGTCGGTTAAGCATCCAACTCTTGATTTTGGCTCAGGTCATGATCTCCTGGTTGGTGAGTTCAAGTCCTGTGTCAGGCTCCGCACTGACAGCACAAAGTCTGCTTAGGATTCTCTCTTTGCACCTCCCTTTCTCTCTCTCTCTCTCTCAAATAAATAAATAAAAATAAAATAAAATAAAATAAAATAAAATAAAATGAAGACTGCTTGTACAACTATATCACGTAACAGTCAGTAGAATTAGGAGACTGTTGATTTTTCTACTCCAGTGTGCAACAAGCATGGTGCATTAACAGCCCCAGTGTAGACCAGGAATAGTTCCCTAAAGCAGAAGTTAGGAAAAACATCTGATTAATCTGGAATAATTTAAAAGTGAGATTCAAAAATCAAAGAAGAGTTCTAAAATGAAAATATAAAAGCTTTAGCATCAAAGCTAAAATCAGGTGGTCCTGGGGCGCCTGGGTGGCTCAGTTGGTTAAGCGTCCAACTTCAGCTCAGGTCATGATCTCATGGTTCATGGGTTCGAGCCCTGTGTTGGGCTCTGTGCTGACAGCTCAGAGCCTGGAGCCTGCTTTGGATTCTGTGTCTTCCCCTCTCTCTCTCTGCCCCTCCCCCACTACACTCTGTGTCTCTATCTCAAAAATAAATGAACATTAAAATAAATAAATAGGGGCACCTGGGTGGCTCAGTCGGTTGAGCGTCCGACTTCAGCCCAGGTCATGATCTCACAGTTTGTGAGTTCGAGCCCCGCGTCAGGCTCTGTGCTGACAGCTTGGAGCCTGAAGCCTGCTTCGGATTCTGTGTCTCCCTCTCTCTGTGCCCCTCCCCAGCTCATGCTCACACTCTGTCTCTGTCAAAAATAAATAAACTAAAAAAAAAAAAAAAAAAAGTTTTTAAAAAAAAATTTAAATAAATAAATAAATAAATAAATAAATAAAATTGTATTTGGCTGAGAAAATAGTTAAAAGAAATAAATCATAACACTGAAAGGCAAAAAAAAGAAAAAATCATCTTAAGAAAATATCAGAAGCACATTTAAAACTACTTTAAATGGCTGTTCTTTTTAACTTGTAAAGAGCTATCACTCATTGGTTAAGTTTATTCCTAGGTATTTTATTACTTTTGGTGCAATTAGAAATGAGATTGTTTTATTAATTTCTCTCTGCTGCTTCATTATTGGCATGTAGAAATGCAACATATTTCTGTACACTGATTTTGTATCCTGCAACTTTACTGAATTTGTTTATGAGTTCCAGTGGTTTTTAGGTGGAGTATTTCAGGTTTTCTGTATATAGTATCATCATCTGCAAATAGTGCATGTTTTACTTATTTATTTTTGTTGTCTGATTGCTGTGGCTAGGATTTCCAATACTATGTTGAATAGAAGTGGTGAGATTGGACATCCTCGTCTTGTTCCTAACCTTAGGGGAAAAGCTCAGTTTTTCCCCACTGAGTATGATGTTGGCTGTGGGTTTTTCATATGTTCCCTCTAAACCTATTTTCTTAAGTGTTTTTTTTTTTTAATTCAGTAGGCTCTATGCCCCAACATGGGTCTTGAAATTGAATCACATGCTCCACTGACTGAGTCAGCCAGGTGTCCCATTGAAGGTTTTTATCATGAATAGATGTTGTACTTTGTTAAATGCTTTTTCTGCATCTACTGACATGATCATATGGTTCTTGTCCTTTCTCCTATTGATGTGATGTATCAATTTGATTGACTTGCGAATATTGAACCACCCTTGCAACGCAGGAATAAATCCCACTTGATCATGGTGCATGATTTTTTTAATGTATTGTTGATTTCGGTTGCTAGTATCTTATTGAGGATTTTTGCATATATGTTCATCAGGATACTGGTGTCTTTATCTGGTTTTGGTATCAGGATAATGCTGGCCTCAGAAAGAATTTGGAACTTTTCCTTCCTTTTCTATTTTTTGGAATAGTTTGAAGAGAAAAGGTACTAACTCTTTAAATGTTTGGTAGAATTTGCCTGTGAAGCGATCTGGTCCTGGACTTTTGTTTGTTGGGAGTTTTTGTTTGTTTGTTTGCTTTTTAAAAGTTTTATTTTTAAGGGGGTGTCCACATGGCTCAGTCAGTTAAGTGTCAGACTCTTGATTTGGGCTCAGGTCATGGTCTCACACTTGGTGAGATACAGCCCCACCTCGGGCTCTGCACAGACAGTGCTGAGCCTGCTTGGGATTCTCTCTCTCCCTCTCTCTCTGTCCCTTCCAAGCTCACGTGTGTGCTCTCGTTCTCTCCCTCAAAGAGCCCCACGTTGGGCTCTGCGCTGACAGTGAGAAGACTGGTTGGGATTCTCTCTCTCTCTGCCCCTCCCTCGTTCACTCATATGGCACACTCTCTCTCAAAATAAATAAATAAACATTTTTTAAATGTTATTTTTAAGTAATCTCTACACCCAACATGGGATTCAAACTCACAACCTCAAGATCAAGAGTTGCATGCTCTACTGACTGAGCCAGCCAGGCACCCCTGTTAGGAGTTTTGTGATTACTGATTCAATTTCTTTGCTGGTATCAGTCTGTTCAAATTTTCTATTTCTTCTTGTTTTAGTTTGGTAGTTTATATATTTCTAGGAACTTATCCATTTCTTCTAGGTTGTCCAATTTGTTGGCATATAGTTTTTCATAATATTCTCTTATAATTGTTTGTATTTCTGTGATGTTGGTTGTTATTTCTCCTCTCTCATTTGTGATTTTATTTATTTAATCCTTTCCCCTTTTTTTTTCTTGAAAAATCTGGCTAGAGGTTTATCAACTTTATTGATTTTTTTCTTTTCAAAGAACAAGCTCCTGGGTTGCTTGGGTGGCTCAGTCCATTGAGTGTCCAACTCTTGATTTCAGCTCAGGTCATGATCCCTGGGCCTTGGGACTGAGCCCCACATCAAGCTCCACACTGAGCATGGAGCCTGCTTAAGACTCTCTCCTGGGGCGCCTGAGTGGCTCAGTCAGTTAAGCATCTGACTTCGGCTCAGGTCATGATCTCGCAATTCGTGAGCTCAAGCCCTGTGTTGGGCTCTGTGCTGACAGCTCAGAGCCTGGAACCTGCTTTGGATTCTGTGATTCCCTCTCTCTGCCCCTCCCCTGCTCACATTCTGCCTCTCAAAAAATAAATAAATGTTAAAAAAAAAAAAAGACTCTCTTTCCCTCTGACCCTCTCTCCCACTTGCACACTCTCTCAAAAAACAACCAAAGATGTAGTATATACACAATGGAATATTATTCAGTCATAAAAAAGAATGAAACTTTGCCATTTGCAACAGCATGGATGGAGCTAAAGAGTATAATGCTAAGCAAAATAAGTCAGTCAGAGAAAGACAAATACCGTATGTTTTCACTCATAGGTGGAATTTAAGAAGCAAAACAAATGAGGGTGCCTGGGTGGCTCACTCAGTTGAACATCCAACTCTAGGTTCGGCTCAGGTCATGATCTCAGGGTTTGTGAGTTCTAGCCCCACATTGGACTTCGCTGAAAGCATGGAACCTGTTTGGGATTCTCTCTCTCTCTCTCTCTCTCTCTCTCTCTCTCCCCCTCTGCCTCTTCCCCGCTCACGTGCATACTCTCGTGCTCTCTCTCTCTCTCTCAAAATAAAAAAAACTTAAAAAGAATGAGCAAAGGAGAAAAAATGAGAGAGACAAACCAAGAAACAGACTCTTAACTATAAAGAACAACCTGATGGTTACCAGAGGGAAGAAGGGTGGGGCAAAATAGGTGATGGGGATCAAGAGGTGCACTTCTTGTGATGAAAACAGGGTGATGTATGGCATTGTGGAAAGACTACATTATACACCTGAAACTAATGTAACACTGTATGTTAACTGGGATTAAAAACTTAAAAATAAAAGATATTCTAATACAGTGCTTACAGTGAGGAAGCTTATAGTGTGGTGACACATACACAACAATTAAAGTGTGGTACAAAGCAATAAGCAATATAATGATCGATTAAAGTATAGAATCCAAAGGGCGCTTGGGTGGCTCAGTCGGTTAAGCGTTTGACTCTTGATTTTGGCTCAGGTCATGATCTCATGGTTTGTGAGTCTGGCCCCTCAGTTGGGCTCCTCTCTCTCTCTCTCTCTCTCTCTCTCTCTCTTTCTGCCTCTCCCCTGCTCATGCATGAGCATGAACATGCTCTCTCTTTCTCTCTCTCTCAAAATAAATAAAACTTTAAAAAAAGTATAGAATCCACTGTCTAAAGTTCTGGCAATAAAAAAAAAGAATTTTATGAAAATTTTCTATATATATTTTCTTAAGTTTATTTTTTAAACTTATTTTGAGAGAGAGACAAAGAGCAATCGGGGTAGGGGCAGAGAAAGAGGGAGACAGAATTCCAGGCAGGCCCCGTGCTGTAAGCACAGACCCGGATGCAGGGCTCAAATTCACAAACCGTGAGATCATGACTTAAGCCGAAGTCAAGAGTCAGATGCTTAACTGACTAAGCCACCCAGGCACCCCAAGAATTTTATGACATTTTTAAGGACTTAAAAACATGAGTGTCCAGGTTCAAAGACCTCCCTAAGTACACATCACAATGAAGATAAACAGATCTATGCTGAAACATCATCATAACATTTCAGAAGACCAGGAACAAAGAGAACTAAAATTCTTCAGAGTGAGTAGGAGACCACTTCATAAAAAAAAAAAAAAAAAAAAAAAAAATCAGTAATCTGAATGGCATCAGGGTTCTCAATAACAAGACTGAAAGCTAAGAGACAATGAAAAAATAGCTTCAAATTCTAGGGGAAAACTATTTCAACCTAGAATTTTGTGCCTTCCAAACTATCAATCAAATATGAGGATGAGAGAGGGGCACCTGGGTGGCTCAGCTGGTTGAGGATCTGACTTCGGTTCAGGTCGTGATCTCAGGGTTCGTGAGTTCGGGCCCCGCCTTGGTCTCTGTGCTGACAGCTCAGAGCTGTTTGGAGCCTGCTTTGGATTCTGTGTCTCCCTCTATCTCTGCTCCTCCCCAGCTTGTGCTCTCTCTCTCTCTCTCTCTCAAAAATAAATAAACATTGAAAAAAAATTTTTAAATGTATGAGGATGGGAGGAAAAAACACTTTTCAGATTTTCATATTTCCTTTTTTTTCATATTTCAAAGTAAGTATGTTCAGTGCACTCTTTTTCTGTGTTTAGTTAAATGTAAGAATGGACTAAGATAGAGAAATGGAATCCAGAAAAGATGAGCTGTAATCCAGCTATGGGAATTCCCAAAATGGTGGCTAAGAAAACCAGGGGTTCAAGTTGTGCTAGAGAGACAGTGGTCCAGCTTGGAGCAGAACAGTGGAGAATTATCAGGAAAATATTGAAACCAACAGATTATAAATTTGACAAAAAACATGTATGGAAAGTGTTCTGAAGAGTCAGGAATGTGTGGTAAGAGTTCATTGATTCATAAAACCAAGCAATAAAAAGGAGTCAATTTTAACTCTAGGTAGTCTGAAATTAGGTTTGCTGACTTTGCAGTTCCTGTGAGTTGTCTGCTTGTTAAAGGAGAGATTTTTCAGACTTTGAGCCTAAGACTTCAGCTCCCAGGGACTGTGACTACCTTTTTCATCTCTCAAGGCAGTAGAAACTCCTGGGTCCTCTTTCCCAGTTGTTAACAGTAGAGGTGCTGCACCAAAGCATTCATCTCTCTCTCTCTCTCAAAATCTGTAAGCATGAGAACCCTGGAGCTCTGAACAAAGTCCATTGCAATGACACTGAGAGTGGGTGTAAATAGTTTTACCTGAAAATGACCAAATTATTTAGGCGGGGATGTGATTATACTCACATTCACCTGGGCATTTGGTGGAGCATGTAAAACTAAAGATGGAAAAGGAATGGGAATACGGTCAGTGAGAAAGCATCTTTAATTCTTCTCCCTCCCTTTCTTCATTCATTCATGCATTCATGCATGCATTCATTGATTCATTCAACAAAAACAATAAAAAAAGGAACAGCTTAAGATGATATGCCATTGCTCAAAACACAAACAAGGCCCAAACTCAAACAGCATAAAAAGCTCAAACTACACTCAATGAGCTATTTGAATAAGGAAAAAAAACAAAAAACAAAAAACAGGGGCACCTGGGTGGCTCAGTTAAGCAGCTGACTTCAGCTCCAATCTGGAGCCCCCATTAGCTCTGCTATCAGTGCAGAGCCCGGTTTGGATATTCTGTCTCCCTGTCTCTCCCCCACACTCAAAAATAAACACTTAACATTTTTTAAAATTTATTTACTTATTTTGAGAGAGACAGAAACAGCACAAGCAGGAGAGAGGCACAGAGAGAGGGAAGTAGGGCCCGACGTAGGGCTATAACTCACCATGTGTGAGATCATGACCTGAGCCAAAACCAACAGATGATTAACTGAGCCACCCAGGTGCCCCAAACACCTAACATGTTTTTTTTGTTTTTGTTTTTTTTTAAGAAAAAAGCCCTCACATGCAAAAAAACAAAAAAAAACACAGACTGAAAGTAAAACGCCACAAAGCTCCAAACAAATAAGTCACTAGCTACCCAGCAAGATTAACATACACAAAAGAGGAAGAGAAAAACCACTCAGACGGTGTCCCTTCCCTCTTCCTCTTCCAAGAGGAGAAGAACAATCATCACTTCACGCTCAGGAAGGGACACTGCATCTCCTCCTCGTGGCTTCAAGTACTCTCTACACGTTCAGAGAAACTTCTCTAGTAACAAACTAGTTTTAACTTTCAGCTCCCCACCTTTGCTGGGTCTATGGCTGCCATGCACTTTGGACTGATGGCAAGATATTTGCCCCATTTCTGATTCTACTCTAAAAAGAGAAAGAGGTAGGGCCGCCTGGGTGGCTCAGTCGGTTGAGTGTCCTACTTCGGCTCAGGTCATGATCTTGCAGTTTGTGAGTTGGAGCCCCATGTCAGGCTCTGTGCTGACAGCTCGGAGCCTGGCGCCTGCTTCAGATTCTGTGTCTCCCTCTCTCTCTGCTCCTCTCCTGCTCATGCTCTGTCTCTGTCTCAAAAATAAATAAAAACATTTTTAAAAAATTAAAAAAGAGAAATGTTTTGTAATGCAATCTTTCAAATACTATCACTTAAAAATGAGAGTGTTTTAAGTGGAAACATAAGATCTTAAAAAAATATATTTAATGGCCATGCTTAATTAACATAATACTGAATGCCAGCCAATCACAGCCTGCATCTTTAAAGCTGAGGAAACATTCCCGTTCTGTTAAAGCAGCCTCACCCACACCGAAAGCTAAAGGAAATGGTAGGCCTTGGCCTTTGTTAGTGAGAAGCAAGCTGTTTGGAGTGATCAGTAAATTTTAGCAGTTGCATGAAACAGCTGTCCTAAGAGTTTGACTTTCAAATACTGGTAAATTAGAGACAGGGCACTATGACTGTGGCAGGGAGGGGAACCAGGTGGCTGAGAACCAGTGCCGAAAAACAAAACCTTTTGGGTTTTGTGCCATATGTTTGCACTACCTATTCACACTTTTTGAGTACGTGTGTACGTATTTTTTAAGTAAGCTCTATGCCCAGTGTGGGGCTTAAACTCATAACCCTGAGATCAAGAATTGCATGCTCTACTGACTGAGCCAGCCAGACACCTATGACCTCAAAATTTCTAACTGATTAAAGTTTTTTTCTCAAGTTTTTTTTTTTTTTTTTTTTTTAATTTATTCTGAGATGGCAGGGAGGGGCAGAGAGAGAGGGAGAGACAGAGAATTCCAAGCAGGCTCCACGGGACAGTGCAGAGCCCTATGTGGGGCTCAAACGCACAAACTGTGAGACCATGACCTGAGCCGAAATCAAGAGTCAGGTGCTTAACTCAGTAGCCACAAAGGCTCCCCTAAGCTTTTCTTTCTAGCTTATCTCTTAACTCAGGCAAAGATCCTGCAGAAAAAGCATAACCTGTTGGGAACCAAAACTACTCCCTCAAGCAACAAGGACTTCCCTGAGCCAGCAAGACCCTACCTGGGATTAACTTCAAGACAATTATCGATTTAACCTTCACTGCCTACCTGCATGTGCCCACCCACCTTTACCCCACATTTTCCTTATATAAACCTGGAAGGATTTGGGACATTTTGGAGACAGTCTCACACACTAGCCTGCTGTCTTCCCGGTGTGGGCCTCACTGAAATAGATTCCTTTCTTGTTTCACCTCCATTCGCTTCTCTGACTTTGGGTTTTGTCAGTGGCAAATGGCTAAGCTGGTCTATTTGGGAACCACAGACCCAGGTGCTCTCGCATCCCTTACACTCCTGGGTGCCAGCTACAATTTGAGTGCCAACTCTTGATAATACTAGCTACTATTTATTGAGGGCTTGCCAGGTACCAGGCATCGTTCTCAGTGCTTTGCATATTAGATAAATGCAATTAATTGTTAGTCATCCCAGTTTTATGGATGGAGAAACAGACACAGAAAGATTAGGTAACTTGCCAAAGGTCACACAGCTCTTAAATAGCAGAGGTTACCTTAACCATTATTCCACTTTTCTATGTGCTAAAGTACTATTCTAGGAATTGGATATACAGAGGTATGGAGATGAGTAAAGGTCCCTACTCTCACACTGAGCTTACACTTTAGTGAGGGAGAGAGGATGTCAGATAATGAGGCATGCTGAGGATTTTTTAAGTGTTGAAACAGAGAGATTGGTGGCTACTTTAAATTTGGGTAGTCAAAGAAGCCTCTCTTTGGACGTTACATTTAAACAGGAAAAAATAACTAATGCAAAGATTCAAAGAAGGGAACAAAGTGGTACGTTCCAGCAACTTGAGGGTAGCTAGAGAGCATACGGGTATGAGGGAGAGGGAGGTTAGGCAGGGCCCAGATATCTGAAGGTTTTCTAGGCAAGGGCTAGGCCAGGGGAGTCTGGATTTTAAGTGTGACAGAAAGCCACTGAGAAGTTTAAAGCTGTGGGGACTAGTTCTGAGGCCACTGCCTCAGGTGTCTATTGGAGTCATCATCATGGCTTGCATTTGGAAGGAGAAACTTGACCTGTTCTGGAAGTTGAATCAATAGGACACATTGATGGACACACTGATGGGTGAAGGAAAAAAGGTTTCAAAGGTGACAAGTTGGTTTGTGCCTGGAACAACTTGGTGCATGGTGCTGATAATAGGAAAGACTGGGGAAGAGACAGGGATTTCTCATCTCAGGAAGGGGCTTTTTTAGAATGGGGGGAGTATTCTACTCCACTTGCTTTATCTAATTTACCTTTACAAGAATCCCACGTATCGATGCTATTACTACTACATCTACCTAGGTTAGAGGGAAAGACTGAGGTTAAGAAACTTCCCAGGGCCTGGGTGGCTCAGTCAAGTGTCTGACTTCAGCTCAGGTGATGATCTCACAGTTCATGAGTACTGCTGACAGTTCAGAGCCTAGAGCCTGTTTTGGATTCTGTGTCTCCCTCTCTCTCTCTCTGCCCCTCCCCTGCTCGCACTCTGTCTCTCTCAAAATTAAATAAACTAAAAAAAAAATCTTTAAAAAATTTTTTAAAAACTTCCCAAGAACCCACAGCTAGAAAATAACAAACCAAGGAGCCAACTCCAGAGCATATACTTCCCTCATAAGCCCCCAACCTGTAACCAAGAACTAATTTACGGCTCACAGTAAAAGCCTAGTCACTGTAGATCCAAAAGGAGAAAATCAAGGAGGAACTACATGGTACATAGCTAGAGTGGAAGAAAGAGAAATTAACTGTGATCTGGGGAGGTACTTCCAAAACCAGGAAGCAATCTCAAAGCTTCAACGCCAGGAAAAGAAAGGAGGTACACCCTCAGGAGGTGCTGTTTCTTTCTTTCTCTTCTTTTCTTTTTTAAAGTTTATTTTGAGAGACAGAGAGAGAGAGAAGGACAGAGAGAGAGAACGAGTGGGGGAGGGACAGAGAGAGAGGGAGGGAGAGAGAGAATCCCAAGCAGGCTCCAAACCTAACATGAAGCCTGACTTGGGCTCAGTCCCACGTATGAGATCATGACCTGAGCTAATATCAAGAGTCAGACGCTCGGGGGACCTGGGTGGCTCAGTCGGTTAAGTGTCCGACTTGGGCTCAGGTCATGATCTCGCGGTTTGTGGGTTAAAGCCCCGCATTGGGCTCTGTGCTGACAGCTGAGAGCCTGGAGTCTGCTTCGGATTCTGTGTCTCCTTCTCTCTGCCCCTCCCCCGCTTGTGCTCTGTCTCTCAAAAATAAATAAATGTTAAAAAATTAAAAAAAAAAAAAAAAGAGCAAGAGAGATGCTCCACCAACTGAACCACCCAGGCACCCCCTCTTTCTTTTTAATTTTATTTTTAAGTTATCTCTTTACCCATTGTACTCCACCAACTGAGCCAGCCAGGTGCCCCTCAGGAGGTACCTTTTCCACACCTGCACCCTGGAATGATTACTTCAGTCCTCCCTTTTTTTTTTTTTTTTTTTTTCTTTTTTAAGATTTTATTTTTAAGGGGCGCCTGGGTGGCTCAGTTGGTTGGGTGTCCAACTTTGGCTCAGGTCATGATCTCACAGTTCGTGAGTCTGAGCCCTGAGTCGGGCTCTGTGCTGACAGTTCAGAGCCTGGAGCCTGCTTCAGATTCTGTTTCCTCTCTCTGCCCCTTTGCTGCGCGCTCTCTCTCTCTCTCTCTCTCAAAAATAAATAAACATTAAAACAAAAATTTAAGATTTTATTTTTGAGTCATCTCTACACCCAAAGTGGGGCTTGAACTCACAATCCTGAGATCAAGAGTCTCATGTTCTACCGACTGAGCCAGCCAAATACCCTTCGTTCCTTCTTTTTTCTCAACTCTATTCTCAACCCTCCTCACCAGCCTACCTCAGCAATGATTTTGCCTCACACTTGGCCCAGAACTTGAAGCTAGCAGTTGAAAAACCCTCAGTGTGGTCTCACTACAGGGACAAACCACCTACACCTGCACTCCCCATCAACTCTGGCTGCCCACTGGGAGCGGCTCTCTCCTAAATCTCAATTTCTCCTGCTCTACCCAATCCTTCCATCTGCACTCAGACTTGTTCTCCCATCTTTAATTAAACCCCATCTATATCCCATATACCCCCACCCCCACCCCCACCTCCCTCACTCCCCAACCCCCTCACCCCTACCTGCCGCCCCCCTCACCACCCCCTTCACCCTCCAGCTAAATGCACATCTACCTCTATACTCTCCATCACAGCTTGATTTTCTTCTGGGAGCTCTTTACACCCATTTAGTGGCAAGCCCTCCCACCCCTTCACTGATCAGCTCATCCCAAAACAGTTTCTCTATCACAAGACCAAGAAAGTCACCATTAAATGCCATGGATACCTTTCTAACTGCCTCTTAATCTCTCATCTGCTTTCTACACATTTCTCTGTCCCCACTCCCCTTCCTTGGCTTTGGTCAAGCACGGCTCATGTGGTTTCCCTTCTACCTGTCTGGCTGTCCCTTATGTCATTCATGTGTTAAAGGTCAGAAATCTCTCCTAAATGTGCCCTAAACTGAATTCTATCATCACTTCCCACCCCACTGCCCTACCTAATTCAGTTCTTCTTCCACTCTCCCCATCTTAACACAAGGAACCCATTTGCACAAGTCATAAATCCTGACAATTATCCTTTTTTTTATTTTTTAAATGTTTATTTTTGAGAGAGGGGGTAGTGGGGAGAGAAAGAGGGAAACAGAATCCAAAGCAGGCTCCAGGCTCTGAGCTACCAGCACCAAGGCCAACAACGCAGAGCTTGAACTCACAAACTGCGAGACCATAACCTGAGCCGAAGTCGGATGCTTTATTGACTGAGTCACCCAGGCGCCCCTGATAATTATCCTTAATAGCTCCTCTCACTCATACCTACATTGAACCAATCCCCCCAATTCTGCCAGTATTACTCAAATATCTTTCAGATCTGAACAATTTCTCTTTCTCCATCACCACCACCATCCTCCTTCCATGTACATGAATGCAGAAGGTAGGTGCCTAACCTGGCCTCACATTTGCACCTCAACTCCTGCCGCTAATTGCCAACGCTGTGTTAGTGACTTTAAGCTACACAGGGCACTGAGTCATTCTTTTAATAGCATACTACTAACTTTAGGATGACAAGGAAAATTGAGTTCTCACAAAGGCTTTTAAGGCCAAATCTTTCCATTTAATCTAACACAATCACACACACACACACACACACACACACACACAAACAACTAGCGGCGCCTGGATGGCTCAGTCGCCTAGACATTCAACTTTCGCTCAGGTCGCGGGCTCAGATCTCACCCTTCCTGAATTCGACCCCACCAGGGGACCCGTGCTAGCAGTTCAAGCCTGCTTCTGATTCTACATCCGCCCACCCGCCTTAAAATATAAGTGAGCGTTTAAAAAGAAAAAAAAAAAACTAACTTGAAAATAACAGGAAGGAACGACTTCACATAAAAATTAAACAACCTGGTTGGAAATCTACAACTACAGTTACCAACGCCAAAAAAAAAAAAAACGTACCAAATAACCCCAAACACGAAAGTTAAAAAATGTTGCATGTACTTAATAAACTACACTAGTAGAAACCACTCAGACTGCATCCTTTCCCTCTTCCTTCTCCAAAGAGAAGAAGAACGATCATCAACGACAAAGGGTAGCTGCAGAAACAACGCCCAGTATCAACTTCACGCTCAGGAAAGGACACTGCATTTCCTCCTCGTGGTTTCGGGTACTCTACACGTTCAGAGAAACTTCTCTAGTAACAAACTATAGAAATGATCCCTGAAAGTATAGTCTTAGCTAGTAACTGCTAACCTTTGCTGGGTCTATAGCAGCCGTCCACTTTAAGCTGATGGCGACATTTTTCCACATTCCTCCTGATTGATAAATACCACATAAACATATTTCCAAAGTATTGTTTCATACGCCACCTTTAAAAAAAATTCTGAATACTCTTATGAGGCTTTTTCTTTCAGATGCTAATAAGCCTTTCAGTTTGTAATTAACCTATTACGGATTGACAGCCAATCAGAAGCTCTTGTCTTTCTGACTCTAAATTAAACACAAGCACTTCCGGACTAGTTGGAGACTAGGTGCGCTTGGCGGCGCCAATTAATATTTGCATCTCAAGTACGACACGCAGCGTCTGTGGGTGGGATTTTTAAATTTTTTTTTTAATTTTTTAAGCCTCTAAGATCCGAAATTTCGAAAGCTAATAGGTAGGTTAATTTGACATTTTTACTTTGAGACGGGCTGCTTGTTACTCACTTGAGTGTGGACCTGAGGGGCACTTATCAGATTCACCTGGGTAGCTTTTCAAAACAATGTATCCAGGCCAGTCTTAAATGGGGAACGTATTAGTTTATTTTGAAAAAAAAAAAAAAAAAACGGTTTTTCCCAATTTTTTTTTTTAATTAGGAAAAAAGTAACGACTGTAGTGTGGTTACTTTGGGGACTTTAGGGAAGGAGAGGTCTGCTTTAATTACTAATTTTGTATATTTTTGTATTGTTTGAATTTTTTTAAATCTTAAATTGTATCACCTTTATTTCACATATCATCAGGTCTGTCTAGACAGATCACAGCCTATTTTTAGCTTTCTTCCCGGTGCAGCTCAGTATTAATAAATAAATCCACCTAAATAATTTTTTTTTTTTTTTAAGTAGGCTCCAGGTCTAGTGGGGAGCACAAATGCAGGGCTTGAACTCACCACACTGAGATCAAGACCTGAGCTCAGATCAAGAGTGGGACGCTTAACCAACTGAGCTACCCAACTGCCCCTTGTGGGACCCAAGAAATTTAACAAAAATCCTCTACCCCTGGACAAGCGGAGCAAGACTAACTCCATTTTGTGCTACACCCACCATCTCATGTATAACCCCCATATGACCTACTTATTGCTTAAGACACTCCCCCACCCTAGTCAAGCCGCTGAGCACACCCTTACTGGAAACCGGCTCATTTAGGAATGTGGAACTCCTAACCGCCAAAGAATGTAAATCCCGCCTTTTGCTCGCCAAACTTGCGCGCCAATTCTGACCAGAGTGATAGGCTAGTTCAAACAGTTACTATAGGGTAAATTGTAATTCAATTGGCCACCTGCGTGTGGACTGACATGAATGTGCAACCTTCTGTGTGTGTTACAATCTCATTGGTCACTGGCCCCCATAAAACTGCTACGCCTCTTAACCTAGGAGTCCAAGTCCCTGCTCCGCTGTGTCGGGTATACTTGGGCCCAAGCTCGAGCTTGCAAATAAACCCTCATGCGTTTAAATCGGTATCAGCTCCTTGGCGGTCTCTCGGATTCTAAATCGGGGGCATTACACCCCTCAACCTAAGTAAGTCTTAGATTTTTTTTTTTTAATGTTTATTTATTTTTGAGAGAGAGAGACAGAGCATGAGTGGGGGAGGGGCAGAGAGAGAGGGAGACACAGAATCCAAAGTAGGCTCCAGGCTCCGAGCTGTCAGCACAAAGCTCAATGCAGGCTCAAACTCACAAACCGTGAGATCATGACCTGAGCTGAAGTCAGACGATTAACCGACTGAACCACCCAGGCGCCCCTTAGATTTTTTTTTTTTTTTAAATAAGTTGCCAGGTGAGTCTGACAGGTTACAAACCTCTACCCTTCCCCTCAAAAAAACCCAGACTTAAATGTGATTTCTTATTTGTTAAAAAAAGAAACAAAAACACAAAAACAAAACAAAACAAAACAACCCTATCATTTCTCCACTACTTTACGATGTTCCAGACCTTCTACTAAACCCTTTTACATAGATCATCCAATTTAATCTTGGAAATAACCCTAAGAGTTTAAGGAAACAAAATGTTAAGTGGCTCACCAAGGCCAGAAGGCTGTCTCCTGCTGCCTTCAGCACTGACACTGTACCTTTCTGTATCTTGTAAATCCTTATCTCCTTCCAGTAATTCACATGAGAGGCTCTTTGTGTTTTGCCTAAGACTAGAACTAGGTAAACTCAATAAACTGACCTAGCTAAAGTAAACCCATAAGTAGAGAAATAGGCAGAAGTACTGGGGGGTGGCGTAGGGGGTGCAGAAGTTGCAAAGGGAAAAAAAAGGGGGAATCTAGGTGCACTGAGGAGCAGTGACACATCATTTTTAGGCATTTCTTACAGATGCTAAGGAAGCAAATCATAGGGCTGTCATTCCTGAGAAAGGGTGGCTGGGAATGAACCACTGATGGGAGTTGGCTTACTCGTCAGAAGTGCTACAAAAAGAAAAAGGCTAAGGATACAGGATATCCTGACCTGAAGGCCCTCTGGTCATTTCCTGACAGACAACAGCCATGTGAACAGTTTGCCCAGTGAACAGTACTGGGCAACTCTGTGACAGATCAAAAAGAAAATGACACCCCAAACTCCTGTCCTTCTCAAGGAGATTACTAACTAACGGCAGTTTGTCTTCAGTAGACTTAGCGAGTCATCAACTGGGTACTCAGACAAGGTAGGCCTCCCTGGAGGAAGCTGAGACTTCGCCCTGCATATCTCACACCCATGTGATACACACACACACACACACACACACACACACACACAGAAACACCCCACTTCTGAGTACAAGAGTGAGATAAAGGTAGTGGGGGGAGAAAAAGAAACATAACCTTTATAAAATGTTGAAATAAGGAATTGGACTAAATGACCTGCTTTGATAGTCCCTTCTAACTCTGATAATTTCAAAGTACTTTATTTATTATCTACAATACCTGTATGAGGGGTGTTATTGTTATTACTTCTGTTCTACAAAGAAATGGAGGCACACTGAACTTAAGAAACTTCTGTTTGCTGAGAGACAATGCCAGACCAGGTTTCAATCCAAGAGGTCTGACTCACATACAGCACATAGCAGACACCAGACCCCAGCTGTAGATCTGCTTACCTGACATCTAGTTGACTGACATCTTGAATTGAATGTCTCAAAAGCACCTTGAACTCAACATGACTAAACTACTCGTCTGCTTCCTAAAACCAGGCCTCTTCCAGTTCCCTGCCTTGGTGATGGTATCACTGTCTACCCCACCAGGAGCACAAACCAGAAAACGAGGGTCATCTCTGACAGCTTCCTTCACACAAATACCTCTCAGATTCCTTCACTTTTCTTCACCACTACCACCTCCGTGGCTGGTCAAGTGATCATCTTTCAGATGGACAGAGCTTAGCCTATACTCACCATTGCCCTTCTCTATCTAATCCATTCCCCAAGCAGAGACCAAGTTCCCTTTCAAACTTTTTTTTTTTTTTTTTTTTTTTTTTTACATTTTTTTAAGTTGGGGTGCCTAGGTGGCTCAGTTGTTCAAGCATCGGACTTCGGCTCAGCTCATGACCTCAGGGTTCATGAGTTTGAGCCCCACCATCAGGCTCCATGCTGATGGTGCAGAGCCTGCTTGGGATTCTCTCTCCCTTTCTTTCTGCCCCTTCCGAGCTCTTTCTCCCTCTCTCTCAAAATAAATAAATAACTTAAAAAAAAAAAAAAGTAAAGTTTATTTTGAGAGAGCAAGAGTGAGGGAAGGGCAGAGAGAGAGGAGAGGGAAAGAATCCCAAGCAGGCTCTGTGCGGGGCTCAAACTCACAAACTGCCAGATCATTTTAAAGTTTTATTTATTTATTTTCTACATTCCACATGGGGCTCGAACTTGAGACTCTGAGATCAAGAGTCACCTGCTCCTCCAACTGAGCCAGCCAGGTGCCCCAGGAAGGGTTGTTTTTTTCTTACTTTACTTAAAAAAAAAAAAAAAAAGTTTATTTATTTGGGGAGAGAGAGAACAAGCAGAACAGGCAGAGAAAGGGAGAAAGAGAATCCCAATCAGGGCTCCTCATTCAGCGTGGAACCTGGTGGGGGGATGGGGGATGGGGCTGGAACTCACAAACCGAAAGATCATGACCGGAGCCAAAATCAAGCCATCAAAGCGCCCTTAACAGAGTATATCTTAAAAGTGCTCATCATGTGGTACCTGGCTGGCCCTGGGTAGAGCGGGTACAGTATGTGCCTCTTGATCCTTCAGTGTCCTGAGTCTGAGCCCCACCTTGGGCATAGAGATTACTTAAAATCTTAAAAAAAAAAAAAAAATGCTCATCACAAGAAAAATTTCTGTATGTATAGTGACAGATGTTAAACACTGGTTATCATTTTGCAATATAGACAAATGCACAATCACGTTGTATAGAAACAAACGTTCATGTCAATTACAACAAATCTTTAAAAAATACTCTGGAAAACTAAAACACACAAAGGATTTAATACAAAATTTAATAATGAAAACCAAAAGACCCAGAAAGTAACACAAACTAAGAAAACTAAAAATTGGGTACTCCAGAAATCAGTTTGGAAGGTTTAATACCTACCTTTAGAAAGTTGTAAAACCAGTGCAGCAAAGGTGTAGAAAAACAAATACAAAGTACAACCATACATAGAAAAAAAAACAACCCCCTAAAAACACATAGTCATACACGCGCTAAAAAAAAATATTAAAAAAGGCCCCAGCCCAAAAAGCTCCATGCAACCGCTAAGCCAGTTACCAACAACCACAGCTGGAAACACAAACAGTTAACGTCTATAACGACACACAACAAAACCACTTCCTAGAAATACTTAGTCAATAAAGAACCACTCAGACAGTATCCTTTCCCCCTTTCTCTCCCCAAAAAAAAGGAGAGAAAAACGATCATCAACGACAAATGGCTGCTGTGAGAACAACACCCAGAGTCAACTTCACGCTCAGGAAAGAATACTACACTTCCTCCTCGTGGTTCCGAGTACTCTACACATTCAGAGAAACTTCTCTAGTAACGAACTATAGAAATGATCCCTGAAAGTATAGTCTTGGCCTCCAGGCTGCTGCCTCTTGCAGGTCTACGACAGTCACATACTTTCTAGTCATGGCGACATTTTTGTCAATTCATTTGCCTATTTACATACGTTTTATTTTCTATTTCGTAACAATTCAGGCAAATGACAAAGTTCAAAATACCAGTTTTTGCCTGGAAATCTTCCAGAAACACTTAAAACAGTAACAAGCCTTATTAACATGCGGCTTCCTAGCAGCCAATCACACGCTGCATGCTGCCGACTCCAGCCCAGAGGGAACTGTATTACCCCGCCCACCGCACTAGGCACCAAATGGGTCCCAGTCGGGTCGCGCCGCCCCACTACAGGCTAAGAAAACGGTGTTTAGGCCACTGGTTAGCGTTGCACTGCCTCTTGCTTGCTACAGTCCCGCTGACTTGAGGAGGCCACGTTTCCTTTGCCTCCAAAGAGAGAAGAGGGGGGAAGAGGCAGCGAGGAGATAGGAGCAGAATTAAGAACCAATGTACACTTCTACTACCACATAATAGTAATCATAACCATGGTGATTTATTGAATGCCTACTTGATGACAGGCACTTTAATCCGTTGTTTCATTTCATCCTCTAAACAACTGAAGAAAGGTGTCATTATTTTCTCGTTCTTACAGATGCAGGCTATAACATCAGTTACACAGCTGGGGGAACGAACCACTGTTGTTGGAACCTAGGTATGTCTGGTACTAAATTAAGTCTGGATTCTTTCTGGTAAGCCATAGTGATCTTCCTCAGGAAGTCTAGTCTCCAATCAAATCAATTTCTCTAATAAAGCACTGAGTACATCGTCCCTCAAAGTAGTTCAGTAGTGAATGATTTGTATTCCTGATTTGTATGTAAATCTCAAAAACAGCCTACCCATTTACTGTGGCAAAAGTTACTCCCAGTTTCTCCTCAAAGAACACACCTTATATACAAATGTGTGTTAACTGTTTTTATCACTTAACTCTGTTGTAAAAATGCTTCTGCCCTGTATCTTCCAGGATGCTAGGAAGCACAGTGCCATGTGGCCATGCCCATGGCTTTCTTAATGAACCACATTTTTCAGTGCTTCATACTAATATGACTAATATGACCATCAGGTTTATCTCATCTAACCACTTCTAACAGAACGCTCTGTAGTGTAGCTAATCCAACTGCGGGCTTCTCATGCTTACCCAACCATCAAGAGCAGCTCCAGGAAGGAGGCAGATGACAATCCTCCTGACCCCTAAATTCCAGGTCACATGCCAGGTTCTCTTCACACCACCTTGGTGACAGCTGGTGTGGGCTGACGTCTAAACTGTTCAGGAGGCTGAGACAAAGGCTCCCAGCTATCCTGCTTGCAAGTGCTACAGTTCTCTGCATGAGATTCACCTGAAGGGCCTCATACTGGCTTGAAGCTGGGAAGGAGGGGAAAAAACCACAGTTTTCTATTCCTATGAATGCCTTTTAGGGAATCTTTTCCACTGATACCCCACCACTACCCCACTGCCTTCTCCTAGATAGGCCTGAGGTGGGTGATGGAGTTTAAGGTCCAAGGACTATTTTGGCTATCTCCTAAGAAGCCCTGCTTGGGACTGTGGAGGAACTTGTCACCCCTTGTTCTCTACTCTGAGGCTTTAGATGAAATTCCCAGACACAGATGAAGTCCTGTTTCATATCCAGTTACACCTGTCAACCCCATCTCCTGCTGTAGCGTAGTGTCAAGAATTTGAAGATGCAGGACGTTCAGATGTCTAAGATATAATAATGTTCTAATATTCTGCTTCCCACACTGGAGAGTGTGGATAGACAGACACTAGGAGTCATAGCATACCTATCCTAAACATCCATTTTTATATTAACAAACACATGAATGTGTTATGGAATAAAATGCAAAATTTTGACGGGGAAAACCAACAGGACCTTTCAAATAAATTATTGAATTCACTGTCAGCTATGTCATCTGTAGACTCTAGAGCTGATACATGGAAATGTTTGAGAACCTTCTGGGTGAATTATTTTGTGGGATAGTTGGATCCTGCAAAAACTGGGAGTTACCTTTCTGGAAGTCCTCAGGAATGCCGTTAAAGCAAATAGGAGAAACACTGCAGGGAAATTAGGTCATCCTGACTGTCTCACAAACCAGCTGAGAGAACCTTCATAAACCTCTCCCTTTATACTAAGTAGGGAGAGGGGGGAATTCAGCAGGACTTCTAGTTACTCTAAAAAAAGCAGGTCTGGATCTGTAGATAGAGGACAAATACCAGCAGTGGTTTTGTCCATGTATGGTTTAGTGTGTGTTTGTTCTTTTGAAGATTGCCTGAGCTACATCTGCTATTTCCATCTCCCTTGTAGGCAGAGCTGCCTATAGCATCCAGCAAAACAAACAAACAAAAAACCCTGGAAACCAAAAGCACCAAGAGCCTTGGAGGAGCAAAGGGGTAAGAGAACTGTGAAAGCCGGTCTCCTCACTCCACCACAGGCTTCAGAAGACTCCATCAGATGGTGTAGATTAAAGAAAAGTTGGGCACCTAGGTGGCTCAGTCGGTTTGGTGTCCAACTTTGGCTCAGGTCATGATCTCTCTGTCCATGAGTTCGAACCCTGCATTGGGCTCTGTGCTAACAGCTCAGAACCTGAAGCCCACTTTTGATTCTGTGTCTCCCTTTCTCTCTGCCTCTCCCCCACTCGTACTCTGTCTCTCTGTCTCTCAAAAAAATAAATAAACGTTAAAAAAACATTTTTTTAAGAAGAAGAAAAGTTAATCAGGTAGAATTAAAAGTGGGTGTGTTGTGTGTGGCAATAGCTTAAAAAAATACAAAATAAATAAATAAATAAATAAACAAACTTTATGGAAAAAAAAAAGTGGGTGGCTGGGGCTGAGGAGAAATCTTAGGAGTCTAATAGTTGGAAGACTTATGGTTCCCTAGTACAAAACAAAACAGTCTCCAAAACAATTTAAAACCTCTACTGAGCAATACGATTGCACTGGTAGAGAACATCTCATCTCTAAATTTAACTTTCTATTTCTCCAAGAACTCCGAGTTTTATGATTTTCCTTCCAACATTATTCAGAAATGTGGACCAAGGCACCTGGGTGGCTCAGTCGGTTAAGCGTCCAACTTTGGCTCAGATCATGATCTCACTGTTTGTGAATTTGAGCTCCGCATCAGACTCTGCTATCAGCGCAGAGACCCCTTCAGATCCTCTGTCCCTCTCTTTCTCTACCTTTCCCCCAGCTCCTGCTGTCTCTCTCAAAAATAAAAAAAATAAAAAAAAATAAAAAAAGAGAGAGAGAGAAATGTGCTGCAATTTCAGTACAGTGCTTACCTTTCTTAAGAATCTTCTTCACTTTCACATAGTTCCCTTGTTTGACATACTCATGAAGCTGAGCTTCCAAGGAATCATTTCTTAAGGAACCAAGTTGAACAGGACAGGGGACTGGAAGATGAACAGCCCTAGACATCCTGTTTCAAAAGAAAGCAACATGCTATTTTAACTGAATCAGAAATGCAAGCACGCAACTTAGATTCTTTCACATTTCTTTCACTTTTTGTCCACTTTCATTTATAATTAACAGGATTAGGGAAACAATTACTGAAACCCTACAAGATTAATTTTATTCTCAGTATTACTGATGAAATTGAAAAACAATATATTTAGCACTAATTCCCAGGACTAAAAAGTGATGACTCCTAGGAAGTAAAATTAGAAATATATATGTTTGTTGTATCATTAACTAAGAGCCTATTAACTTTGAAAGGTTAGTACACAAATGCAGTTACTGTGTGGGGATGTAGAGAGTATACTGTAGTGGGTTAAGTTCACAGTTCAGACTCCGAAGCTCTGGTCCTGGCCCTGTCACCTCCTTAACTGTAACCTTGAAGAAATTATTTAACCCTGATAGGCCTCAATTTCTTCATCTGTAAATGGAGATAATAATAACCAGAGGGTTGCTGAGAGGTTTAAATGAGCTAATATGTGTAAAGTGCTTAGAAATGTGCCTGGCACCAAGCTACCTTTGTGTAGTTGTTAGCTATTAGTATGCACAATAAGATCCGTGCAGAGAAATTATAAGTTTCCATGTGTTGCAACCACACCTGACCATCATATACAATCAAGTGTTTGTGGTATACCTACCATGTGTCTCAAACGTGACAGGTACTGTGTAAGACACCTAAAATTGGATCTCTGCCATCACAAATGCTTGGTCTAGCAGGGGCCAGACAAGAGGTATCATGTTGATGCTCCATGGACAGTGGATTAGAGAGGGAATCCGCAACTACATGAATTGACAACATGCACATCAGGGGCATAACTGTTTCTTGTATGGAGAGACATAGAGGGTGTAAAAGAGGTAAAGCAAAAGAAAAAGCCAAGAAGGCTAACACATTCAGTAGGTTTTCACCATCCAGGAAGCTTATCTAAGAATTTCTTTCCTTTTTAAGGGTGAATAATATTCCACTGTGTGTATATACAATGTTTTGCTTATCTATCCATCAATGGACATTTGGGTCGATTCTACTGTTGGCTATTGTAAATAACGCTGCTATGAACATGGGTGTACAAATCTCTCTTCAAATCCCATTTTCAATTCTTTTTCTTTTAACTCTAAACTTATTTTTCTAGTAATCTCTACACTCACTGTGGGGCTCAGACTCATGACCCCAAAATCAAAAGTCGCATGCTCTTCTGAGCCAGCCAGGCACCCCTGTTTTCAATTCTTTTGGGTATATACCAAAGAAGTGGGATGGCTAGATCACGTGGTAACTCTATGTTTAATTTTCTGAGGAACTGTTTTCTATACTGGCTATATACCATTTTACATTCTCACCACAGTTATACAAGGGGTCTGGTTTTTCCAGATCCTCATCAATAGGTGTTATTTCCTGTTTTGTTTTGTTTTTTTCCTTTTAGTAGCCATCTTTTTTTTTTTTTTTTTTTTTAAGTAGGCTCCACACTGGGGAGCCCAACATGGGGCTTGAACTCATGACCCTGATCAAGACCCGAGCTCGGGGCACCTGGGTGGCTCAGTCGGTTAAGCGTCTGACCGGCTCAGGTTATGATCTCACGGTTCATGGGTTTGAGCCCTGCATCAGGCTCTGTGCTGACAGCTCAGAGCCCCAAGCCTGCTTTAGATTGTGTCTCCCTCTCTCTGCCTCTCCCCTGTTCGTGCTCTCTCTCTCTCTCTCTCTCAAAAATAAATAAAAAACATTAAAAACAAAACAAACAACAACAATAACAAAGACCTGAGGTGAGATCAAGAGTTGAATGCTTAACCCACTGAACCAACCAGGTGCCCTTTTTTTTTTTTTCAACGTTTATTTATTTTTGGGACAGAGAGAGACAGAGCATGAACGGGAGAGGGGCAGAGAGAGAGGGAGACACAGAATCAGAAACAGGCTCCAGGCTCTGAGCCATCAGCCCAGAGCTCGACGCGGGGCTCGAACCCACGGACCGCAAGATCGTGACCTGGCTGAAGTCGGACGCTTAACCAACTGCGCCACCCAGGCGCCCCCAGGTGCCCTTTAATAATAGTCATCTTAATGGTTTTTGATCTCTCTAAAGTTATTTTTTATATAATTGCATTTACACAAATACATGACTACATTCTTAACATAGTAAGTTCAAATAAAACATAGGTAAAAACCCTGAGACCCACTTCAGTGTCACAGGATTATTTTTTCTTAAAACTCCAGAACACATACATCCCTTGAGAACTGAAGCATGGATTGACATTCATTCCCTTAGTATTTTTAGTCTTTCTTTTTTTCCAGTAACCACCAGAGCTTACTGTCAAAAAATAGTCTCTAGGAAGTAGTGGACCTTAAAGCCTATACAAGGTGTGGAATCAGCACTGCAGGAGCAAGGTAAGACAGCTTTTATCCAGCTCTTTAACCTTGCTGTCCATGTTCCTCTGCAGAACAATCAACATCCCAACACTAGAACACTAATCACTGAAATTTGCATGCGTGAATGAACAGGATAAAACTTATTTCAGGCATCTTTTTGTACTGTGTCATTTCCATAATATCATGACCCAAAATGGAAACCTAAACTACTGACTTCACCCAGATACTCCTAAAACTTACATGTAACACACACCACCAAGCCATACACAGCAGGCAAGAAAGAGAAACTATAGCCCAGATGACAATTCTGCTTTTAGGACTTTCGCCAGGGGAAAGCGCGAACGCAGTCCCCCACTACCACAAATTATGCAGTCGAGTTTCCCACATTTGGGGAAATCGCAGGGGTCAGCACATCCGGAGTGCAATGGGTGAGCCTCGCCCTGGGAAAACCACCTTCATGATCATGGTATCTCCCCTGCCAGGTAAGTATGAATTATGACACTTGCCTGGTACTTCACCCTCGTCCTCAACACACTATACAGTCATGGTCAATTATATTCCAAGTTCTTTAGGCCCTTGGTTCGAAACTATGGCATTATTCACATGACACTGACCAGAACACACCAGTGGATATTTAGTGGAAATTCTGCCTCGTGAAAAATGAGCTCCAACACGCAGTCACCTCACCCTTCATCTCCATATGCCCGCCTCTTGTCACTTGTCGTCACTATTGACGTCACTCCACTTGTTAGAGAAACGGCAAAATTCATTTTAGCTATTCCTCGAAACGATTCAAAAGACTGTCACCCACGGGTGTAGCTGGTTAGATTTTAAAATCCTTGCCTTCCCAAGCGCGTACGCAAAGGTTCCGGCCTTGCATCTGTCACGAGTCTAAATTCTGTGCTGCAGGACAGAGCAGTTTGGGAGGCAGTGGCTTGCCACCGGGAGGGAAAATCGCACGGTCCATTACGCTGGTCTGAATTGCTGTTCCACTGAGGGCCTAGGTCATACTCCCAGTCTCCCTCAGCCTCCATTTCCCAAAATTGTAAAGAAATAATACTGCCTGCCTACCTTTACCTCACAAGGTTTCTGTGAGGACGGAATAAGAGAATACATGTGAAATGCAGCCTCAAGCCTCTCCACCTCCACCCCGGCCACATTCCAGGGTTAGGTGCCCTGTGTAGTTGGGGACCCAAAGATGGCTTCGCCATGATTTGAGCCTGCAATTTTCCACACAAAGGGAAAAAGCAACCAGTCTGGATTTGATAACAAACCAAGTGCGCCTCCTTCTTTTTAGAGAACAAAAATAAATAGCACATTAGGTTATCCTTTCTGCCCCTGCTGACCAGGTGCTCTGGGCAAAACCAGCGTGTTTGCAACAACTATAGTATTGAAGGCTTTCATGGTGTAGAGAGGCAAAACTTTACCTCTGCCCCGTTAGCGTCTCTGGCTGGGCCTGAGAATTAGATTGGCATAGACAGGTCAGCAGGATTAAGGCATTAGAAATTTAACAGAAATTTACCTGACACAGAAGTTCTTATAAGGAAATAAAGAAATGGCAAAACTAAATGCTTTCATATTGGATTGAACAAGGAGAGGCAATTGTGCAAAAGTAACATAAATGAGGAGGTTATAGATAGACACGAATTCTTTTTAACAAGGTTTGTACAAAATTCTCTCAGGTCTGACTCCCCTTTTCTGAGAACATTTCTTATCCCCTGGTATAGGGAAGACATCTTTTACATGGGAGTTTTATTTCCTGATCTCAGGAAGAAAAGGGTAGGTCAAGACCCTCTTCTTATATGCTGTTTTTCAAGTGCTTTTAGCTCAAAAGAATCCTTATGCCAAGGTGGGCATATTTGGGGGTGGCATATTCTGCTACCCTTCATTTTTTTTTAAGTAGTCTCTATGCCCAACGTGCAATTTGAATTCACAACTCCGAAAGCAACAGTTGCATGCTCTACCAACTGAGCTAGCCAGGAACCCCAGTACATGTGATTTTTTTAAAACAGCTTTGCTTTGGGGCACCTGGGTGGCTCAGTTCATTAAGCAGCCAACTCTTGATTTTGGCTCAGGTCATGATCTCACAGTCTGAGCCCTGCATGGGGCTCTGTTCTGACTGTGGGAGCCTGCTTGGAATTCTCTGTCTCCCTTTCTCTCTCCCCCTCCCCCTCTTGTGCACAGGCACAAGCACTTGCTCAAAAATAAACATTAAAAAAAATAAGTAAAAAGCTTTCCTTTGTTTAAAATTTTGGAGGGCATTAAAAAAAATTTCTTTTAATGTTTATTTATTTTTGAGAGAGAGACAGAGCGTGAGTGGGGGAGAGGCAGACACAGAATCCAATTCTCTGAGCTGTCAGCACAGAGCCCGATACAGGGCTTGACCTTACAAACCACAAGATCATGACCTGAGCCGAAGTCAGATGCTTAACCAACTGAGCCACCCAGGCACCCTGAGGGTATTTTAAACTATTACAATTGTGATAAATGTCCCTTGTAGATAATTTGGAAAAGGCAGAAAAGTGTTATTAAATTTTATTTATTTATTTACTTATTTAGAGGCAGAGAGAGAGACAGACAGACTGCTTGAGCAGGCAAAGGGCAAAGAGACGGAGAGAATCCCAAGTAGGCCCTGCGCTGTCTGCGTAGAGCCAGATGACGGTTGTGATCTCAGGAACCATGAGATCATGACCTGAGCCAAAATCAAGAGTCAGACACTTAACTGACTGAGCCACCCAGGCGCCCCAAAGGCAGAAAAGTGTTTTTAAAAAATTAAACCACAGGGAGCAAGGGCTCCATTATTTCCCGTGACATTTGGGGCTCCTTCTTAGCCCAGGTCTGTGTGTCTCCAGGGGAGACCTCTACCAGGGTGGTCCACTGGTCTGACCATCTCCCACAGACAAGAAATGAGTGATTCCTGGAGTTACATGATCCCTCTCCAGCCTGGTTTACATAGCTCCCTCATTTTTTTTTTTTTTTTTTTACAAATGCAAAATCTATTCTACTCAGGCTTTGGGACTTTTTTCCTTGTTCACACTCAGTTAATTAAACGTGTTGCTGGCAGCATGCTCCTGAACTCCATGCCATTCCTGTAGCCTGCGTTCGTGATGATCCCCCTTGCCCTATGGTTTGAATTCGATGCCACGGATTGTAGGCCAAATTTTAAAACTGTGTTTCAAAATACCTTCGCCGTGTCCTTTAATTGGATTGAAAGTACTTTTACCACATGGAAAAATATATTTTTAATTTGTGATGCTTTTCTATAATGTCTACTATTGGTGAGTTTAATGTGTTTCCAACACTTAGGGAGACTATAATGAAAGCTGATGAATTTTCTTTTCTGTCCAAATAAGTAAAAGAAAAAATAAGTCTATTTAGATGCTGGAGGAGAAAAAAAAAAAAAAAAAAAAAAGGCTGGCTCAGTTGGTTAGGCATCCAAACCGATCAGGTCAGATCAGATCAGGTCAGGTCAGATCAGGTCATGATCAGATCAGGTCATGATCTCGTGGTTTATGAGTTTGAGCCCCGTTTGGGGCTCTGTGCTGACAGCTAAGAGCCTGGAAGCTGCTTCAGATTCTGTCTCCCTCTCTCTCCGACCCTCCCCCACTCGCACTCTGTCTCTCTCTCTCTCAAAAATAAACATTAAAATTTAAAAACCCACAATTACACTACAAAATTATTACTGTTAACACTTTGATATTAAACATGGTTAATTTAAATATAAATATATATTTTAATAGGATTATACTTCATGTGCTGCTTTATGTTTTCCATTCTTTTTGCTATATATACTGGGTCACAGATAACTGTATAATCAGTATTCTATTGCTTCTAGTTTATTGCCACTGTTCATATATATATGAACAGCATTGTAGATATATCTTTGTAAGTAATTAATGATGATTTTTGAGGTAATTTTAATTTTATTTACTTATTTAATTAAATAAATTTTTAAGTATACTGCATACCCAAAGTGGAGCTCAAAAACACGACCCTGAGATCAAGAGTCACATATGCTACCAACTGAGCCAGCCAGGCATACCTCTTGGGGTAATTTTTAATAGTTTTTTTCCCTGTTATTTTACAGTCATCTTAAGAAGTGCCTTAAATTATTGGGGGTGGGTGTGGGGAGAAGAGGTGACATGTGATAAATATTTTCAAGTTCTTTAGAAACAACTTTTCTTTTATCTTTCAAAGTCTAGATCTCTAATTTCAGGGTTCATAGCTAATTATAAAACTAACTTCAAGTTTGTTAAGAATGAGAAGAAAGCCTAAATTATATAATGTTGCATGCCATAAAAGCAGCATACAAAATTGAATATATAATATGATTAAAACTATTTCTGGGACACCTAGGTGGCTCAGTCAGTTAAGCATCTGAGTCTTGATTTTGGCTCAGGTCATAATCTCACTGTTTGTGAGTTCAAGCCCCCTTGTTGGGCTTCGTGCTAACAGTGCAGAGTCTGCTTGGGATTCTCTCTCCTCTCTCTGTCTCTCTCTCAAAAAAAAAAAAAAAAAAAGCTATTTCTAAAGCTATTTCTAAGTTTAAGAGACTTAAGGGAAATACACCAAAATGCAAACTAATATAATTATGTTACTGTCATCAAAGAACTATGGACTAATATTTTTTCCCCTAAATATTCTGTAACATGACTGTAATATTACTTACAGCAAAATAAATAAATAAATAAATAAATAACCCTAATTATATACATCTCATGCCAAAAAATGCTCATACTTTTTGACCCAGAAATTTCTTTTAATTTACCTGAAGGAAGTAATTCTAGAGAAAGACAATGTCCTATGTACAAAGGTATTCATCATAGATTTATTTACCATTGCAAAAACCAAAGTAGCCCAAAAACCTTTGACGTCAAAACAATAGGGGAAATATTAAAAAAATGTAATAGTAAATAATAACAATTAACAACATGAAAAAATTATATAAAAGGTTAGGAGGAAACAGAATATGAAATGATATGTATACCATGACCACAATTTTGTAAAAATGTGTATCCTTAATGAAAATTACTGAAAGGAAATGCAAAAGACATAAATTTTATTAGTTGTGAAATACAGGTTACAGAATTTCAATAATATTGTTAGACTGTTTTTTCTTCATAATAAGGAGATTATGAATAATAAGGAAATACCAGGGGCGCCTGGGTGGCTCAGTCCATTAAGCATCAGGTCATGATTTTGGCTCAGGTCATGATCTTGTGGTTTGTGGGTTTGAGCCCAGCATTGGGCTCCGAGCTGTGTGGAGCCTGCTTGGGGTTCTCTCTCTCTCTCCCCCCACCTCTCTCTCTGTCCCTCCCATGCACTCTCACTCTCTCTCAAAATAAACAAATAAATTAACTTAAAAAAATATGGGGACCACCAAATCCTAGTTGAATCACTGCAGGAGTATTGCATAGTATTTAAAGAGTTTTGAATGCAGAGTGCCTGAGTGGCTCAGTCTGTTAAGCATCGGTCATGATCTCACAGTTCATGGGTTCGGGCCCCACGTCTGGCTCTCTGCTGACAGCTCAGAGCCTGGAGCCTGCTTCAGATTCTGTGTCTGACTCTCTCTCTCTCTGCCCCTCTCCCACTCATGCTCTCTCTCTCTCTCTCAAAAATAAATAAACATTAAAAATTTTTTTTAAAAATAAAGAGTTTTGAATACTGGGTTTAACATCAAATAGTCTTAGGTTGAAATTGTGATTTAACCATATTTTAGGTATCAGTGCTTGAATATACCTTCTAGAAACAATGATAATTATCAGTAATAATTTGTATATACATAGAGAATAAAACAACCAACTACAATGACCAACTAAATCAAAGGCCCCAAATAAGCCAAGATGGAGAAACACAGCCCCTCCCTCAGTACAGTGAGTATTTGGAGAGTTCCTAGATCATGGCTTCCCTGCCAATTCAGATGTTCTGTTCCAATTGACAAGCCCCTCAGTCTGCGAGTCTCATCTCCATCTCTCAATCTCCATCCATTCCTTAGACTCATGGGACCAGAGAAGGAGTGATATGTAGAAATATAATGAGGGTGGCATGTATATTCAATTTTTAAAAGCTGAGTTTTGTTATGTAAGTTTATAAAGCAGGTGTAACTGTCAAGAAGTTGCCCACAGCACCAACAAACGGAATCTAATCCACTACCAGGAAAGCATGAGTAACACTCTACAGCCACTCTACCCTGGGTTGCAGGTAGCTGATCCCATTCGCACATCGGCCCTGGCTTCAGTCACGCTAGTTAGACATTTGCTAGATAACTTCATCTACAAAGTGTGACCCAGCCCACTTCAGTTATATAAAGTATCATTTCATTATTGAACTACCTTCCTAATTTCATTCCGGGAGATTTGATTTCACAGAAGGAAGGTAAAACTTCGGCTGTTTCCATGGTATCCATGAATGCCAGGCTAGCTATAGCCCTGAGACCTCTAGGACTATTTGTGTCCCCCACAGATTTGACTTCGTAAGTACTCAGAGACTTTTTGCTATTCCGAGGGCCACACCATCTACTCTAGTATCTTCAGTATTCACAAAGTATTCTTGAATTTCTATCAGTACTGCTAATGATTAAGCAAAATGAAAAACTGTTCTCAAGTCATTACTTAGATGTATGTAGTGCACACTTCTCACAGCTACCTAAGCTTTTTAAAAAATATTTATTTTTGAGAGAGACAGAGAGCGAGCACCTGCGCACGAGTGGGGGAGGGGCAGTGACAGAGAAGGAGACACAGAATCCCAAGCATGCTCCATGCTGCCAGCACAAAGCCCAATATGGGGCTTGAACCCACGAACCATAAGATCATGACCTGAGCTGAAGTTGGACATTCAACCCACCGAGCCACCCAGGCACCCCAAGCCACCTAAACTTTTAAGGTGCCAGCTACCAGCCTAAGCACTAGAGATACTAAAAGAAACAATGCAGAGATAGATTCTGCCTTCAATAATAAGATCACAACCTGTAAGGAAAATAGACCTGCCTGCCAGAACTATATGAAAAGTGGTGAGAACTAATGAAAGTAAGAATCAGCTTCAGTCAGGACCATGTTATGATTTTAAAGGGCCCTACACACTTTTGCCTTCATGGACCCTTCCTCCATTAAAAAAACCATACACATTAAAATTATGTGACTGCATTTATAAGAAGATAAATATATTATTATACATGACATTTCTTTTCTTTTTTTTGAAAGTAACCTCTACCCCCAACATGGGCTCGAACTCATAATGAACCTGAGAGCAAAAGTTGCATGCTCTACCGACTGAGCCAGCCAAGCATTCCCATATATGACATTTTCTTCCACCTAAAAATTCACCTTTTTTCTTTGATTTTAAAACTGTTTTAGGCACCCTGCCTACAGTACCTAAATGTTTAAACCAACCCTGAATTCAATAGTGGCTTCTGTGGATTCCAGGTAGCTCTTTTTCTTTTTAACATATATTTTTAAACTTCATTTATCTTGAGAGAGAGAGAGAGAGAGAGAGAGCACATGCGCATGCATGCGTCCTTGAGCAAGCAGGGAAGAGGCTCCACACTGGCTCACTCTCTAGAACTCTAGGCCCGCCCCATACCCGCACCCCGCAGCTTTCACAAAAGAAAGCTGAATGTGGGAACTTTTTAGGTAAGGGTAGCAGTGCTGTCCAATAGGATATAAAACAAGTTTAACACGGTATAAAGAAACAAGCTTAGTAATTATAGAATTAACTTACCCAAACATAAGCAATTCACTACCACCAAAAAGCATTACCAACTGAATAGGCTAAAACAGAGCAATCTTAGTAGCAAGAATTTCAGGCCAATCTCCTCCAAAATGCCTTAGTAACGCACCAAAAAACAACTATAGTAACTGTTCTTGGCACACAACCACATAGGGGAAACCAGAACACAGTTCCCCACTACCAGAAGTCATGCAGCTTAGCTTCCCACATTTGGGGAAATCACAGGGACCAGCAGCACACCTAGAGTACAATGGATAAACCTCACCCTGAGCAGCTACCTTTGTAATCATGGTATTTCCTCTGTTAGGTAAGTATGAGATGGAAGTGATCACAGTGATACCCACTGCTGCGCACACACCACTTTGAGGTTGGGGTCACTCCTGAAACGACTCTAATTGGCTTTTATCTATATAGCGACGCTCAAAGCCTGATTTTCTTACTACGTACCTTAATTGGTAACGGCAAATAATCATGCACATCTCTCCAGAAAACACAGTTCCAAAATGCCCTGAGTCTTGAGTCTACATACTCCACTTCCAACTATAACGTCATACACCCTGGGCGGGTTAAGCCTACACCTGAGTGAGTCCCCTTGAGGCTGCCTCTTCAGATCAGCTCCTCTTCCTATTTGCCCCAACCTAACTGATGTCTACAGGCTATTTTCTTGACAAAAATCCATCCATCCCTCTCCCGAATTTTGGTGTAGCTGGTCTTCAGATCTCCCTGTGTGAAGTACCCTTCAGCAAACCAACACAAATGAGCCTTTAGCCGCAAGCCAGTTTAGCTTCAGGGTTTCTAGGGATATCAATGCTCCATACCATTTTCTCCTATTCCAGGAGGTAGAAGAGCAAGGAGTGGAGAATGTTGCAGCTACATGCTGGCAGGGTGTATTGCAGAGTGAGGGTTTTGGAATCCAAGATCTTGAATGCAATTCAGCGTACACACTGCACAATTCTAGTTTTAGCCTCTGAATCTGTTCCTCAGTTTGTACAGAAGGGGGAAGAACTATTGAGCCAGCTCTCCCACCCAGCTCAGGCTCCAAGCTTTGTCTCCTACTCCTGCCCATGGTCTGTTAACACCTAGCCCCCTAAGGACGGACTGCTTTCCTTGAGAGCAGTTTAGCCTGTGCCTATATTGCTTCTTTACTTTCTCTCTGCCTGGCATTCAATTCCCTTACTCACTAGACTGTGGGTCTCTAGAGCAGGGTTTTTGTTTGTTTTTTTTCAAATAGTCAAGACAGGGGCACCTGGGTGGCTCAGTCAGTTAAGTATCGATTAGGCTGACTCTGGATGTCGGCTCAGGTACTGATATCATGGTACCTGAGTTCAAGCCCTGAATTGGGCTGCGTGTGTTCTCTCTCTCAAAAGAAACAAACTTTAAAAAATTAAAAAAACAAAACAGTGAAGACAACACAACATATAATTATAACATATAATTAATGCATACATTATTTTACCAACTAACTTAATTCTCTCTCATTAAAAATATACAGGAAGCAGGACTTTAAATTTCTGCATCTCTGGAGCTCTCTGGAGAAGCTCAGATGAAAACTCAAACTTTTACTGAAAAGAAAATGTACATATACATTCCAAAGGCTGAATGCTGAGACCTCCCTCTCAACTTCCATTTGATTTCCAGGACACTAGCAACAAACCTTTACCTTCTAGGATATTGGAAGTTTCCTCTGAAAAATGTGAACACCCTAAAACAAAGTCCCAAAGATGTCAGCCATCGGCTTTCTCTGCTACAAGGGCCTATGCAGATTACTCTACAGGGAAGCCCTTGCCTTGGCCCTAAGTGCTTCCAATTAACTCCCTACTTGTTAATATAATTTTAAATCTCTGGGGCACCTGGGTGGCTCAGCTGGTTAAGCACCCGACTTCAGCCTAGGTCATGATCTCACCATTCCCAAGTTCAAGCCCCGTGTCGGGCTCTGCGCTGACAGCTCAACAGAGCCTGGGGCCTGCTTCGGACTCTGTGTCTCCCTCTCTCTCTGCCCCTCTCCCACTCACACTGTCTCTCTCTCAAAAATGAATAAACTTAAGCTTTGCACAGTGGCAGTATCGTAGCCAATGAGGTTTATCCGAGGTGCGGTTATTGCTAATTGAAAACTTTTCCCAAAAATGAATAAACTTAAAAAATTTTTTTAAATTTCGGCATGACAGTCCATCTTATGGATGGCCCATAATTTATATAATCATTCCCCTAATGCTGGACACTTAGGTTGGTTCAATTTTTCACCACTGTAAATAATTCTGGGTAATGGGTAGAGATGGTATATTGAACATTTATAAATAATCAAGGAACACTGAACCACCAAGGATGACCAGACATCTGGTCAGACAAAAGCCTCTAACATGAAAGAAGCTAAACAAACCAACCACAATAAGACAGTTTGGAGAAGGCAGATTATGCAAAGGGAAGAAAACTAAAAATGAAAATAAAAACTATCATTAGAGAGCTGGGACACCTGGGTGGCTCAGTCGGTTAAGCGTCCGACTTCTGCTCAGGTCATGATCTTGCAGCTTGTGATTTTGAACCCACATGGGGCTCTGTGCTGACAGCACGGAGTCTGGAGCCTTCTTCAGATTCTGTATCTCCCTCTCTCTCTGCCCCTCCCCAGTTTGCACTCTGTCTCTCTCTCCCTCAAAATAAATAAACATTAACAAAAATTAAAAAAAAATCCTCAGCTAAAACACCTTGCACCTGAAAAACAAGTACAAGAAAGTATATGCATAGAAAAGAAAAACAAATAAAGATCTTAAATATATGATTGTAGAAATAAAAAACTGAATATACAGATTGGGAAAAAACATGTAGGTGGAAAAAATGTTTTTTATTTTTTCTTTTTAGAGAGAGAGAGAGTTCAAGTGGGGGACAGGGGCAGAGGGAGAGAGAGAGAGAGAGAAAGAGAATCCCAAGCAGGCTCCATGCTCAGCACAGAGCCTGATACAAGCCTGACGCGAGCCCATCGCAGGGTTCGATCCCACGACCTTGGGATCATGACCTGAGCCAAAATCAAGAGTTGGATGCTCGGGATAACTGTGTGGCTGGGTTGGTTGAGGTCTGACTCGGGTTTTGGCTTAGGTCAAGATCTCATGGTTCATGGGATTGGCTCTATGCTGACAGCAGGGAGCCTGCTTGGGATTCTCTCTCTCTCTCTCTCTCTCTCTCTCTCTCTCTTTCTCTCTCTCTCTCTCTGCGCCTCTCCCCTGGTCATGCTCTCCCTCTCTCTCAGAAGTAAATAAATAAACAAAAAAGCCGATAGGGTGCCTGGGTGGCTCAGTCAGTTAAGCGTCTGACTTCAGCTCAGGTCATGATCTCACAGTTTGGGGGTTTGAGCCTCATGTTGGGCTCTGTGCTGACAGCTCAGAGTCTGGAGCCTGCTTCGGATTGTGTCTCCCTCTCTCTCTGCCCCTCCTCTGCTCATGTTCTGTCTCTCTTTCAAAAACAAATAAACATTTTTTTAAAAAAAGGGTAATATACCTGGCTATTTTAACAGCCTCAAGAGTCCAGAATTCAAACTGACCTAGAGAAAAACAAACCAGCCAGAAATAAAGCTTAAACCTCCTTTTTCACAAGAGATAAAATCAGGAAAAACAACAAATAAACTTAGCATTCCAGTGCCACAAATTAGGTGGTACAGGCTTACCTGCTTGATAAAAATACAGAATAGAAAAATAAGCAGAACAACAGAATACTATTTAGCAATAAAAAGGAATAAAATAATGATAAATTTATCAGTATGAATGAACTCCAAAACATTATGCTACATGAAAGAAGTCAGACACACTATACACTATGTGATTCCATTTTATATGAAATTTCTAGATAAGGCAAATCTATAAGAGATAGATCCATTGTTGCCCATGGCTAGGGTTGGGGCATGGGAACCAGGGCAACTGCAAATGGGCACAGGAGAATTTGGGTGGGGAGGGTCATAAAAATGTGCTAAAACTGGATTGTGGTAATGGTTTGACAACTGTATAAAATACTAATCATTAAACCAAATAATGGGTGAATGTTATTTTATATCACACTTCAATAAAGTAGCTAAAAATGTCAAGAAAAAGTACAGCCATTATATTTAGAGATACATACTGAAATAATCATGCCTGAAACACCATGATGTATGGGTTTATTTCAAGATAGGTTTGGAGGTTTAAAGTGTAGAGGTATAGATGAAACAAGATTGGCCTTGAGTTGTTCATTGCTGAAGCTTAACTTAGTGTTGCTAAATAGGAGAATACTATTATTATTAATCTATTTTAGTTTACATTAGAAGTTTTTCACACAAAAAAGTTTTTTTTACAATGTAAAGAAGGAGACCATCCTTTCCCACATGATTTTAAGTACCTTGAGATGTTGATACCCTGGCCTCCCCATCTGTGAATAAGAATGATGGAGAGGAGGAGCAGGAGGTACAGCCTCCTGGATTCTACATTTAATAGGTGAAAAAAAAATTAAAGGTACAGATAAAACTTAGGGGTCATATTTTTCTCCTTTCTTTCCTCTTACATAACACATTCAATCCACAGCAAGTCTTTATCATTTTTCCTTTAAAAATATGTTCAGAATCTGACCCCTTCTCACCACCTCCAGTGCTACCACTTTGGTACAAGCCATTCTCATCTCCTGCCTAGAAGAGTGCAGTAACATTCTAAGTAATCTCCCTTCTTCCATCCTTTCACCACTCCCAGTCTATTAACACAGTAGCCAAGTATCCTGCTAAAGCCTAAATTCAATCATGTCACTCTTCTGCACAAAACTAATCTGAGAAAACAGAAGAGAAGGAAACATTTCCTACCTCCTTACCTACCCCCCCCCCCACCATTTTTTTGGACAAGAAGTAGGTTTTATTGGTGGGTATGAGTAAGGAGGGGCAGCACTGAAACCCTCATGAGTGCAGGGCCTGACATTTATCCAGGGGGACACAATTAGGGATATATCTGATCCCACAGCCACCAGAGATGAGCTGCCTTTCAGCCATAATGTCTTCAAATTCACCCACATTAACCTTGGTAAAGTACTACTTCTTGGAGATGTAGATGTTCTGTCAGCCAAGGAACTTGAACTCAACCCTGCATAGGACCTCTATCCCATGATTCTTGTTCTGCAGTTTGGTGTGGATGGACATGCTAATTTGGCCAACGTGGACCAATGTGCCCTGCAGCTTTCTGAAGACACCCCTCAGCCTTAGTGCAGGACAACATCTTGTTGATGTGGATGATAGGAAGGAGTGGAGCCACACACAAATATGAAAGCCATCTTTGCCACAGCTTTTCACCATATACTCGTTGGCACAAATACCCGGACTTGGGAGGAGAGCTGCTCACATTCATCCAACACCATTTGGCCAGAGTGGGAACCCAACCACTTTTGCCTTTTTCTGCCCCATGTGACACCAAGGACTTTCAATGGCGCACCCAAGGGATGGAGCCAACTTATTTTATGAAGCAGCATTACTCTGATACCTAAACCAGATGAAGACCATGTAAGAAAAGTACAGAATATTATCCCTCATGGACATAGATACAAAATTACTTTAATTCCTTTAAAACTGCAAACCAAATCCAGCAATAAACAAAAAGAGTAATAGTACATCATGATCAAGTAGGGTTTATCCCAGGAATGCAAAGTTGGTTTAACATTAGAAAATCAAGCCATATAATTCATCATATCAACAGATTAAGAAGTAGTTGCAGAAAAAGTAGTTAACAAAATTCAATATCCATTTATGATTTCAAAAAAACTTAGCAAAGTACCACTAGACTGATAAATGGTATCCATGAAAATCCTACAGCTAATACACTTTATGGTGAAAGTATTTTTCTTCCAGATAAGGAACAAAACAAGCATGATTACTTTAGCCACTTTTATTCCAGCTAGAGGTTAAGGCAAGGAAAATAAATTAAAAGCCTTAGTTTGGAAAGAAAGAAGGAAAACAGTTTCTATTCACATATGACATGACAGTTTATGTTGAAAATCCTAAAGCATTTACACCAAAAAAACCTACTAAAATTCATAATTGAATTTAGCAAAGTCACAGGATACAAGATTAATACACAAAAAGCAACTGTAATTCTATATACCAGCAATGAACACTTAAAAAAATATTTTTAATGTTTATTTTTGAGAGAGAGACAGAGTGCAAGCAGGGGAGGGGCAGAGAGAGAGGGAGACACAGAATCTGAAGCAGGCTCCAGGCTCTGAGCTGTTGGCACAGAGCCTGATGCGGGGCTCGAACTCACGAACTGTGAGATCATGACCTGAGCTAAAGTCGGATACTTAACTGACTGAGTCACCCAGGCACCTTCCACCAATGCATACTTAAAAAATGAAGGTTTTAAGTTAAAGAAAGACAAATCCCACATGATTTCATTTATATGTAGAATCTATAAAAACGAAATGTTTGTTAGACTCATCAATAGAGAGAACAGATTGATGGTTGATTGTCGGGGGGGGGGTGGTGTGTAATGGCTGAAGGGGATTAAGAAGTACAAACTTCCAGCTATATAATAAAGAAGTCATGGGGATATAATATACAGTATGGGGAATTTGGTCAATAGTATTGTATTAACTTTGTAAGGTGACAGATGGTAACTAGACTTACTATGGTAACTTTTTCACAATGTATACAAATGTCCAATCATTATGCTGTACACCTGAAACTAATATAATATTGTATGTCAATTATATCTCAATAAATAAAATAAAAAGGAAATGAAATTTCAAAATCAATACTATTTACAAGTGGTAAAAACTTCACATTTTCCTACCACTCACATTTCTTCCTGTAGACTGTACATAGTCTACAAAAATGTTATTTTTTTACAAAAATATTATTAATAAATTTCTTTTTATGATTGGAAGGGGAAAAATCATAACACTTTGTTTTAAAACCCCAAAGTCTTGCTAATATCCTTGTCTTTCTTAGTGAGGACCTAACAAATAATAAAGATACATGACTTAAAGCTACCAAGGGAACCAACTAAAGAAGTTAAAAGATTATTCCAGGAATATAAATGACAGGATAGAGGAAGGAATGTACTAGGGTGGGGAAGATCAGCCAAATCCTTCATATAAACACTAGCACAAACATTTATTGTAGTTGACTATAAAAAACAGCTAAACAAGTTTTAAAAGTAGTATTCTGGGAGTCGCCTAGCTCAGTAGGTAGAGCATGTGACTCGTGATCTTGGGATCCTGAGTTCAAACTCCATGTTGGACCTCTAGCTTACTTTAAAAATAAAAAAAAAGTAATGCTCTGGGGAGAGGAATGGGGGCAGAGTGTGAAAGGGTGGATCAAGGGAGTGTTACTATTCAGATGGAGTCTTTCTGTATAATGCTTTTCACATGCATAACATTACTTTAGTAAAATTATTTAGGGGCAAAAATCAAGGTCTAGGAGAAAATATAAAACACTGTCACTAGCAGAGATTATACTGTAGTCCAGTTTCTCATTTTGGGGAAAATCTAAGGATACTGCTCATGAGACATACCTGAAAAGGAGTGAAAAACCCCTCTGAAATTATAACTACTCAGTTAAGAATATAAGTGGTAAATTATAAACTCCCAGCTTTCTTCAAAGTAATCTGTCCTTTTACACTTTTTAAAAAGATTTTATTTTTAAGTAATCTTTACGCCCAGTGTGGGGCTCAAACTCACAACCCCAAGATCAAGATTGCATGTTCCATTGACTGAGACTGCCAGCCATCACATCACACTGTTAATCAACAAAGTGAAGACAGTCCTTTAAATTATTTACACCCTTTACCCCCTGTCCTAGGTGCATTTCTAGGTGCTCAAACTTTCCTAGAAACCTCTTCTTCCTATTCTTTTACTGTAAACACCTAGGAAACAATCAAGAGCAGAAACCGATGCAGGTAGCTTGAGGTGGTGCAAAGTGAGCCCTCTAGTGGTCGACAGAAGAGTACACTCCATTTGGCTAGACAACTTGGTACGAAAGTGAACACCCACGCAAGCAATAACGGCCGCACACATCAAGTTATACAAAATGATTACAGGGACGCCTGGATGGCTCAGTCCTAGAATCCTTTGTCCCCCTCTCTCTGCCCCTCCCCCGCTCACACTCTCTTTCAAAAATAAATATACATTAAAAAAAACCTGTGAAAAATGAGTACAAAGGGGCGTCTGGGGTGGCTCAGTCGGTTAAGCGACCCACCACGGCTCAGCTCACGATCTAGCGGTTCCGGGGTTCGAGCCCGCATCAGGCTCTGTGCTGACAGCTCAGAGCCTGGAGTCTGCTTTGGATTCTGTGTCTCCCTCTGTCTCTGCCCCTCCCCCACTCGCACTCGGTCTCTCTCTCTCTCTCTCAAAAATAAACATTTTTTTAAAAAAAGAATGATTACAAAAAATATTGATGGCTTAAAAGCCAAGCAGTAATAAGTCAATCATCAACTGTCTTTTCAAAATGCAAGATACAAGTGGAGAGCACAGACATAATCCCTCTCTACCACAAATCATGCATTCCAGTTTCCCATAGTTGAGAAAAATCACAGAGGCCAGTGCACCTGGAGTGCAACGGGTAAGATGTGCCCAGAGAAAAATATCACCTTTGCAATCCTGGTATCTCTCCTCTACCAGGTAAGTATAAGCAAATGGCATTGTTGGTACCTCATCCTCATTCCAAGCACTAGACACGTGGTCATTCTCTTCACTCTTCATGCAAACTCTAGATTGTCACTTAGGAAATGAAGACTTCTCCAAACTGTAAAAGCCAGACAGTAACATTTTGGGTACCATAATACTTGCAAAACAGACAAATGTATGTACAACATAAACCAGCAGACACTGCTCATTTACATATTCTAAGTCCCTCTGGGTGACACTGCTGTATGCTTGGTTTCGATGATGTGGTACGCTAAATAATTGCCTACAAAAAAATACTGCTCTCCTAATCTGAAAAACCTGTGAGAGTATTCTCTTACTTTGTGAGGCATGATGTTGACGGTGTGGCCAAAAGATCTGCAAAGGGTAGGACATCCCTAATCATCCACACATACCTAATGTAACCGTAAGGCTATTGTATGAAGAAAGGATATAAAAATTGTAATAGAAAACACTTACACAAAATTATACAGAACAAGCCATACCCTTATAGGTAAATGAGACAGCTCACTACTAGACCCTAAGAAAAGCTCTCCATCTTAATGTGGCCTGGAATGTGCAAGACATATTCTTTTTTTTTTTTTTCTTCTTTTTAAGGGAAGACCAGGGTAAAGCACAAATGCAATCCCCTACTATCACAAGTTATACAGCTGAGCTTCGCACATTTGGGGAAATCTTTGTGGTCAGCACATCCTGGATTCAATGGGTAAGCCTCACCTTGGGAAAGCCACCCTCATGATCATGGTATGTCTCCTACCAGTAAGGGTCTTCATGCCTTGCCCAGCACCTCACCCTCAGATTCAAGTCATTCTACAGGTAGGATCACTTTCCTCATGCATTCTATCCACCCCACTGCTTCTGAAATAAAGAGTTTCCAAACTACAGTTACTATGCAGAAATATTTTGTACATCTGAATATTGCCAAAATCTTGGAAAATATATGCCTAAATGTAACCATGACCAGCAGTCACTGCGCTCATCTACATATTCCACACCCCTTTTGTTGATCTCATTTAGCACATCCTATTTCTACTATATAGTTAGTGGTGCTGTTAAAATAACGTTTAAAGGTAAAGATGCTCTACAGATTTAAAGATAAATGACATAAATGAGTTCCTTCTTTTAAGGTTTTGGAGCTGATGACATCACTGATGTCTGGCACAGTTCAGTAAGCCGCTATCCACATGACTGAAATACCAAGACTAAAAAGATTAAATTTGGCAAAACTGCGTATGAAAATCCAGTCTTAGTGGGGCGCCTGGGTTGCTCAGTGAGTAAAGTGTCTGACTTCAGCTCAGGTCATGATATCAAAGTTCATGAGATCAAGCCCCGCTTCGGGCTCTCTCCTGTCAGCACAGAGCCCTCTTTGGATCCTGTCTCCCTCACTCTCTCCTCCCCCGCTTGCATGCACTCCTCTCTCTTTCTCTCTCAAAAATAAACATGAAAAAAAAAGAAAAGAAAATCCAGTCCTAAGATTGCTAAATAGGTTGTCCAAGGCTTCCAGCACAAGTACAAACTATGCTCTTTCAAATATGCAGCAAATGATCACCCTTACTTAAAAGAGCAGGTGTATAGGAGGGCAGCTGGCTGGCTCAGTAGGTCATGCTACTCTTGATCTCAGGGTGAGTTTGAGCCCCACGTTTGGGGTAGAGGTGACTTTTTAAAAGAAACTCTTAAAAAAAAAAGAGCAGTTGTATAAACACTAGTTCTAATTCTGAGCTGAGTTAATTAGAGAACAGCTCAGGTAGCACTGATGATGGTCTATAGGACTGGAAGCCTGACTGACCAGGATGTCTTCCCAAGCAAAAATAAGTTGTGCTTCCAAATATCCTTAACCTTCCACTCTTCCCTGAACGGGTATCTCTGAAACCCAAAACAATACTACTGGCGATTCCATCCTACAAGAAGCCACCCAGCCTTCATTGATTCATATTAGACTCTTCAAAAGGAGTAAATCCTGTCTCAGGCAATGGTTAATGATTCAAATATTTCACATAGACATATAAATAGTCTTAATCCTCTCCTGCCTTCTTCACTGTAAATTAAAATTGGAGTTTACAAGTTCCAACTGTTCTTCAATTGTTTCTCCAAGACCACACCAGAATCACCTTATTTCCCAAGTCTTTTTATTATACAAAACTCTTCTGGTGTTCTGTCCTCTGCCAAAACAAATTAGCCAGAGTTTCATATCGTTAAAACAGGAAGAAAAAATGCTGTTTAAAAATCTTATTAAAGATTAACAAGTAATAACTGAGAACATACAGGTGTCTGACATGGAGAGAGAAAAACATTCTGGGGCAGAGTAGGGAGGAAGCTCTGTGATGTGAGCTGCAACTATTCCTCAAATCTGGCCTTTTGACAGTAACCAGTTTGATTTTTATAGATTTTCTCCCCCAAAGAACAACTATGTAATATATATCCATATATACACATAAACATATATATGTATACACAGTCTAATCTATAAACAAAATATCTATGTTTTGTTTTGTGAAATAAAAGTTAAGATACCTTGAAATCTGGCAGGAACCACTCATGTGAGGGAGAAAGATGACGTCTAAGAACTAAACTACTGTTACCACCAAACAACTCTTAAATTCAAAATGCCATTTTCAGAAGATTTCTTAAACAAATAACACACAGCTCTTAAACCACCCATACCCTTCACAAGACTAATTCCAATATTTCACAAGAACTTATCGCTATCGGCCTAGTTATCAAAACATTCATCTGACACAGTGTGCCTTATGGCAAAAAGGTAACTTTCTCTCACTTTCTTGTAGCTCAAGTAGGTTAAGGAAGACATTAGTGCTGGAGCACCCGGGTGGCTCAGACAATTAAGCATCCGACTTTGGCTTGGGTCATGATCTCACGGTTCGTGAGTTCAAGCCCCACATTGAGCTCTGTGCTGACAGCTCAGAGGCTGGAGCCTGCTCTGGATTCTATGTCTTCCTCTCTCTCTGCCCCTTCCCTACTCATGCTCTGTCTCTCTCTCTCTAAACAATAAACATTTAAAAAAAAAAGAAGAAGAAAAAAAGACATTAGTGCTATAATCCTCACAGAAGCCCTATAGAACTCAGTATCCCCTGAGGAGAGCCATATTTCTTTGACTGGAAAAATATAAGGAAATACAGGTGTTTGTTAAATAATAACATGTTAACATAGAAAAACTAAAGAATCTTCTTAGTTCATTTTTCAAAGGTTGCAAAACTTTATTGCCAAAACCAGACAAAGTAGACATAATAACTTCACAAATTAATCTCACAAATAAAAATGCAAAACTCTTAACCAAATTGATAACATCTTTATGAGTATTAACATCTTGTAGAGTATTAACATAACATACACAGTAAATTAAATAGGTTTTATACCAGGAATATAGGACCTAAGTACATAAAAGTATATGTATAAAAGTGTGTGTGAGTGTGTGTGTGTATATATGTATGTATTTATATTTATAAAGTATAAAAGTAGCGTGTCATATGGGGGGAAAGATTACCTCATAAAGAGTGCTTAGAGGGGTGCTAGTGTGGCTCAGGCTGTTATGCCTCTGACTTGCAGGTCATGATCTCATGGTTGGTGATATTGAACCCCATGTTGGGCTCTGCACTGACAGCACAGAACTTGCTTGGGATTCTTTCTCTGCCCCTTCCCTGCTAGTGTGTATGCACTCACTCTCTCTGTCTCTCAAAATAAATAAATAAACTTAAAAAAAAAAAGAGTGCTTAGAAATTTGGCTCACCACTGGAAATAAGGAAAAAATTACTTTCTTCCTCCTACTTTACATTTAAAAGTAGATAGGCTAAAATATCCAAATTAAATTATAAATCATATGTAGAAAAAATACAGGTAATTATGTTTATAATTTTGAAGGAAAAATTTAAAATTAATTTTTATTTATTTATGATTATTTATTTATTTATTTATTTAAATGTTTATTATTTTTGAGAGAGAGAGAGAGAACAAGCAGGGAAGGGGCAGAAAGAGAGGAAGACACAGAATTGGAAGCAGGCTCCAGGCTCTGAGCTGTCAGCACAGAGATGCAAGGCTTGAACTCACAGACCATGAGATCATGACCTGAGCTGTAGTCGGCTACCCAACTGACTGAGCCACCCAGGCGCCCCTATGATTTATTTTTTAAAGTTTATTTATTTCAGAATAGTCTTTTTTTTTTTTTTTTTCTAAGTAGGCTCCATGCCCAGCACAGAGCCCAACACAGAGCCCAACACAGGGCTTGATCTCACAACCCTGAGATCAAGAGTCAGATGCTTAACTGACTGAGCCACCCAAACACCCCTAAAGTTTATTTAAGTAATCTCTACCCCCAACGTGGGGCTCAAACTCACAACACCAAGATCAAGACACTCACACTCTTCCAACTTAGCCAGACAGGCGTCCTGAGACTTTTTAAAATATTTTCTTATTTAAAGTAATCTCTACACCCAATGTGGTGCTCAAATTCACAATCCCAAGATCAAGAGTCACATGCTCTTTCAACTGAGCCAGCAAGGGGCCCCAAAGAAAAGACTTCCTAAGTATGTTACCAAAGTCAGAATTAAATACAAACTTTGACTATATTTGCATACAAAAAACATCAACAAAGTAGAAAATCTCAAAGTTTAAAATCTTTTTTAATTTTTAAAAATTATTATGTTTATTTATTTAGAGAGAGAGAGAGACTGAGTGTGAGCAGGGGAGGGGCAGAGAGAGAGGGAGACACAGAATCTGAAGCAGGCTCCAGGCTCTGAGCTATCAATGCAGAGTGCGATGCAGGGCTTGAACCCACAAACCATGAGATCACGACCTGAGCTGAAGTCAGACACTTAACCGACTGACCCACCCAGGTGCCCCTAAAATCTTTTTTTTTTAAAGTTTATTTATTTTGAGAGAGAGCAAGCACGTGCAAACAGGGGAGGGGCAGAGAGAGACAGCAGGAGAGAGAGAATCCCACGCAGTGCAGAGCCCGATGAGGGGCTTGAAACCACAAACCATGAGATTGTGACCTGAGCCAAAACCAAGAGTCAGATGCTTAACCGAATGAGCCACTCAGGCATCCCAAAAACCTCAAAGTTTAAATACACATGACAAAGTAGGAAGCTATTTGTGATGTACAGATTAGGCAAATAGCCCGTATAACGCAATATGCATATCAGAGAGGGTAGGCAGCATACGCATTACGAATATGGGTTTTGATGTCAAAGATGAGCAGAATGCTTGGCCTACACTAAGCACAATAAATATTAGTTACTGTTTCTGATAATTAAAAAAAAACAGGCCTGTTACAAATATATATTTAATTTAATTAATTTATTTATTTTTGAGAGAGGGAGAGAGAGAGAGAGAGAGAGAGAGAGACAGACAGACAAGCAGGGCTCACCTGAAGCGTGGCTTGAACTCACCTGAAGTGGGGCTCGAGCTCACCTGATACAGGGCTCAAGCTTACCCAATGTGGGGCTGGAACTCACAAACCCTGAGATTATGACCTGAGCCAAAGTCAGATGCTTAACCAATTGAGCCACCTAGGTGCCCACAAATATGTTTTTTAAATTAAAGTACTTCAGTTATAAAGTAGGAAAGAATGTACACAGATGTTCATTGCACCATTATTCACAATAGCCAAAAGGTGTCCATTCACAGATGAATGGACAAAGTGTGGTATGGATATACAATTGAATATTATTCAGACTTAAAAAGAAAATAAACTCTGACACATCCTACAACATGGATAAACCTTCAGGACATTATGCTAAGTGAAATAAATCAGTCACAAAAGACAAATACTACATGATTCCACCTCTGTAAGGTATCAAGAGTAGTCACAGAAACAGAAAGTAGAACAGGCTGAGAGATGGGGGACTGGGGAGTTATTGTTTAATAGGTACAGAGTTTCAGGTTTGAAAGATAAAAATGTTCTGGAGATTGGTTGCACAATATTGTGAATATAATTAACATTATTGAACTGTACACTTAAAAATGGTTAATATGGTAAATTTTATGTTATGTGTGTTTTACCATTTTTACAAATTAAAAGTGGGCAAAGGATATAAATGAGATAGTTACAATGATAAGGTATATTTATCCATGAAAACTATATGAAAAAAAATTTTTTTTTTTAATTTTTTTTTCAACGTTTATTTATTTTTTGGGGGACAGAGAGAGACAGAGCATGAACGGGGGAGGGGCAGAGAGAGAGGGAGACACAGAATTGGAAACAGGCTCCAGGCTCTGAGCCATCAGCCCAGAGCCTGACGCGGGGCTCGAACTCACGGACCGCGAGATCGTGACCTGGCTGAAGTCGGACGCTTAACCAACTGCGCCACCCAGGCGCCCCTGAAAAAAATTTTTAACCTTAGTAATAAAAGATAACAATTTAAAATCAAGCATTCTGTGTCTCCCTCTCTCTCTTCCCCTCCCCTACTCACACTCTGTCTCTCTCTCAAAAATATTTTAAAAATTAAAAAAATAAAAAAATAAAATTAATTATACCTCAATAACAAAAAGGGGGGAAAAAGCACTTAAAGACTGCTAAGGGCCAGTGCTGGGGTGGAGGTGGGAAAACTAGCCCTCATATGCTGTCAATAGGAGTATAAGTGGTACAAATATTTGGCAGTATGATCCAAAATGAAAATGTACATACTCTCTAGAGGACCCAGGAATTCTTCCAGAAATGTATCCAGAGAGAGAAAGAGAGAGAGACAGAATGCTATTTCATCACAGCAAAACAACTGGAAATAATTCAACTGTACATTTATAGGCCACTGATTAGAAAGATGGCCCTCAGGACAGAACAGTATGCAACCACTAAACTTAATTTTCAAATAATTTGTAATTACACAGGAGAAAGCTTCTGACAAAATATTAAGTGTAAAATAAAAGATATACAAATTTCTTCATAATTTAACCACAAATATGTAAAATAAACACTTTTATGTGAACTTGTAGAAAGATTAAAATAAACCAAAAAAATAAAATAAACCAAAATTTATCTGAGTTAAACAGAATGTGAATCAATTTTATTTTCTTCTTTATATTTCCTACATTTTGTTTTCTACAAGTATATATTTCCTGTAAGTATATATTTTCTACCATATATTTTCCACCAAGGTACAAAATAGAAAAGTATAGGGAGAGAGGTGCAGGTCAATCATCTAATCATCCTTTCTTTTAACAGGTATCTACTTAGTACCTACTAAAGTCATACACTGGGCTAGGGGCTCTAGGAAAACAACAGTGAGTAAAATCCATATGGTCCTGCTCTACTGAAGTTTTCAATCTAGTCGGGGAGACATATGTTAAGTAAACGATCACACAGAGGCATTTGGTGCTATGATAGCCTTAAAAGGGAGTCTAAGAAATTTGGTCTGTATCCTAAGAGCAAAATAGGAAGTGACATGAACTGAAATGTACGGTAGAAAGAACATTTTGGCTGCAGCATGGGTGAACAAACTAGAGAGGAAGAGAAGATGCAGAGAGACCAACTAAAATGATCTTATGTACCTGCAAGCAAAATGGTGGCAGCTTGGCCTAGAGGTAGAGACATGAATATCATCAAGATATGTCAAAGAGAAAATTGATAGTACGTGCATGTGCATCAAACATGGGGAGTGGAAGGGAAGTGGTCTGTGCACATGGAAGGATGGATATTCAATTCTGGAGGCAGGAAATGCAGGAAAAGGACAAGGTTTTGGGAGTGGGCTGAAGAAGATAAGTTAGGTTTAAGACAGGCTGAGTTGAGAGACTTTGCACTGCTCAGAACGCTATCAGATATTTGCTTCTGTAGGTCAGAGAACAGGGCAGGACTAGAAATATAAATTTAAGAATCACTGGCATATAGTCACTGAACTGTGAATGTGAGTAAGATAGCAAAGAAAGGGAGAGAGAGAGGGAGACAGAGAGAGAGACAGAGAGAGAGAGAATGAGAGGGAACAAGAGAGGAGAGAGACAGAATAGTTAGCAACAGGTCTGCTATGAGGCTTTAAAAGAACTGTAACATTTCAGGGCCAGGTTATGGAAGAGGAGTTTCCAAGGGTGACAGAAAAGCCAGCTGGGTAGGAAGGAGGAGTGTAGCATCACAGAAATGAGAAGAATGTTTCAAGAGTTTATGGAGGACAAATATATATGGAGTTCCTACCATGTATAAGGCTTTGTGCAATTGACAGTGATGTTCCAAATATGTGTCTGAGGCTACAGGCTTTATTATAAACACCTTTTTTTTAATGTTTATTTTTGAGAGAGACAGAGAGACAGAGCATGAGTGGGAGAAGGGCAGAGAGAGAGAGGGAGACCCAGAATCTGAAACTCTGAGCTGGAAGCTCAGAGCCTGACTTGGGACTTAAAGTCGGAAACCACGAGATCATGACCTAGGCTAAAGTCAGACGCTTTACCGACTGAGCCACCCAGGTACCCTTATCATAACCACCTCTAAAGCTAAGCCTGGATTCAAAGTTTTTTCTCAGGCCAAACAGCACTCATTTCTCTCACCATTCCCAAATCCACTTGAACATGCAAGGTCACCATTTTTAGAAGTTCTATATTTTTAGGTTAAAAGAAAATAAATTTCTCCTCAGCCATAACAGAAATATTCAGATTACTCCTCTCTAGTAGCTCTAGAAAATGGCCCAGTAAACTGAATTATTGTAAGCATCACAGAATTATTGTAAGCATCAAGTTCAATTAAATATATATAAAAGCACCTTTCTCTGGCACTTTACAATTGTAGGCATTTAAAAAACATGTTTCACAGCATTAGCACTCTGTTGAGCTAGTGTGTAATAAAGTTTTATTCAGCTGAATACACATATTATTTTAAAATGAAGAAGCTAAAATTTATTATGTACCTTTTCTGTGCTAAAGACTTTATATTTGTTAATTTGATCTTTCCAATAACCCCAGGAAATATTACTTTCCACCTGAAGGAGATGAAACTGAGTAACTTGCTGCATATCTCACAGATGGTAATTTCCTGAGATGTGACAGAAACTCAAATTTGTATGACTCCAAAGCTCATGCTCATTTGTCCATAGCAGTGCCTCTCAAACTTTTTCATCAAGTGACCACAAATTGCAAAGGAAAAAACACCCATACTCCCAGGAGGCTTTGGATGATTACAGAGGTATCCAGTTTGAACTGGATCTTTCTTCTTATATTTATCTGAAAATTTATGTTTGCATTTTACTTTACAATATATTAGTTTATTTAACGTGTTTTAAGTAGCTTACCAGTTAAATCATTCAATTCTTCCCTCTCATAAAAAAAAAAATTTTTTTTGAGACTCTGACAGCATAGGAAGGTACATAAAAATCTCATAGCTTGTGGCCTCATAAACCTGGATCCTAATTGGAAAGCCTAACTATAGAGCAAAATGCATTAAAGAAATCTTAAAAATTTTCTGACAACAATTATAGGCAATTTCTGACAATAATTATAGGCAACTCAAGGGTCAAAATAAGATATTAATAACGCTTAATTGTAGGACTACAGATAGAGTCTACTTTTAACTCTCCACTGTCAATGAAACTAAGTTCTAAACACGACCGATTCCACTGAGTTTGAGCAAAGTAACTGAAGGACTAACCCTGAATATGTTAACACCACCTCTTCTTCACCCAAGACTGGTTGCTTTATAATCATGAATTCTCCTTACGTTTATGCAATGCCCACTGTGTGCCCAGATGTGACTCATACTAGTAGTTAGCACTGAGTGGCAAATAAGCCTTATTTTGATTTGTCCTACCAGACTTTCCCCACCTTACCAAATGGGGGACAAACACTCCTTCCTTTCTACTTCCCAACCCCCACCCCAAGATGGGCTCACAATTTGGAGGTAGTTCAGGGTAGAAGAAAGGGTACTAGGTTTTAATTTTTGTTTCAAGAAAACTGTCTAAGCTTCTATGTCCTTGTTTTACACCTCGTGGTATGATTGTGAGCATTTAAAATGTGTGGGATTTGCTAAAGTGCTCAACGTGTTTCCTTCCTTAGATCTTAAGTAGTTAGGGAGCTCTGATTTGAAATATTTAGGCAGTTCCTTTAAGCTAGGGGAAAAAAAATCAAGGCTAAGAATCTTACCAAAAGGTAGTGAACGAGTTACTCCCCTAAAGAAATCATACTCACCTAGCCAAGGAAAGACTGCGTAAACCACCTTCCAAACCGCCTCAATTCCCTCAAAGTTCTCTTTCAGAAGCGGGCCCTTCTCAACTCTGTACCAGAGTAGGAGATCTTGCGTAGCCCAACTATTTCCTCTTAAGAACAGGGAGCCCAGCCCACCACGGGGACATTACTTGCTTACTTTTCCAGCTACTTCTTAAGCCAGGTAGGCGCTGAACCAACGGTCTCGAAAACCACCAGGCTTCACACTGGACTCGCGGAGAAAGCGTGGGTGTGTGCGAGGACTGGGCGCCCAGTGCTCCCCGCGGCGTTGGGGGGGCTGGCCCACAATCCCTCGCGCTGGCGAGGGCCGGAAAGAAGGGGGAAGGCAAGGGGGACACCCGACAAGAAAAGCCAAGAAAGTGGAACCCTATAATGGAAACACCGATTAATCCTTATATGGCCATTCTATATCCCAAACCGGTAACTAGCCAGGGTGTGCGTTACCCGCATTCAGGGAGCTCATTCCTATTAATAACTCTGAGGTTTCCACTCAAGGGGCAGGGCTGAGGTGAGATGTCGTGTGTAGGGCCTGGTCTCTGTCTTGCGGTCTTCATCCATCTTTTTCAATGTTTATTTATTTTTGGGACAGAGAGAGACAGAGCATGAACGGGGGAGGGGCAGAGAGAGAGGGAGACACAGAATCGGAAACAGGCTCCAGGCTCTGAGCCATCAGCCCAGAGCCCGACGCGGGGCTCGAACTCACGGACCGCGAGATCGTGACCTGGCTGAAGTCGGACGCTTAACCGACTGCGCCACCCAGGCGCCCCCATCCATCTTTTTACTGTCAGGATGTGCATTTTATGGGAAAACCCTACATGATGGGATTGGGAAGAACCACGACTAAAATGGTACGGGTGATTGAAAACCTAGCATTCCTCCTCAGTAAGGCCAAGTCCTAGGCCTCGAGCAGTCAGGCCGCAGGCCCCGCCCCTTCCGCTTACGCGTGACGTCACACGGCGCGGGCCGGCGCGAGCGTGCGGCGTTGTGGCAGGGGTTTAGCAACTTTGGGTTGGCGCCGCTGCGCGCGTGGGTGTCGGGCTTTGAAATGCAGCGGGATTTAGTGAGTTTCCCGCTGTCCCCAGCGGTGCGGGTGAAGCTGGTGTCTGCAGGTTTCCAGACTGCTGAGGAACTCCTAGAGATGAAACCATCCGAGCTCAGCAAAGGTAATGACTCCTGATGGCAAGTTGAGGTACACGGACCCCCGTCTGTGCCGCCTCCATCTCGGTTCTTCCGCCTTCAGGCTTCAGCCCAGTGTCCGTCAGTTTCCTCCGCCCAACGCTGCGTTTGTAAGGTGAAACCGCTCCTTGACTCCAGTTAAACATGGTTTGAACGGTTAGAACTGTGGCCTTGAAAACATTTACTCATTTCTCATTTATTACTCAAGAAGAGCCCTTTTAACGTGGATTATTATTTACAATATGTTGATGAAGGAACAGATGCTTGAGAGGTTAAGTAACTTTTTATGATGACTGGGCTAGGATATCGTGGAGCCAGGATTGGTACCCAGACAGCTTATCTAGTTTTCGCTGTTCCAAAATCCAGGGGGCAAGGGATTACATTTGAGAAATGGAGGATTCGTGAGAGGATTTGAGACACTGAGCGAGAAAGGGAGCAGAATCCCCAGAACCTGGAGAAAGCAATACAAAGAAGACATTGCTTCTTTTATGTCATTCACTGGAAAACAAAACAAAACACCCCCCCCCCCAAACCTCTTATTCCAGAACACTGTAAATGATACATTGGTGGGAACCACTGTGTCATGAGGTATACAAAAATGAAGCTATATGCTGTCAGTCCCACCCCACATGCTATATTATGGTGTGCTCAGAACTGTCCTCTTAAGATAGAACAAAATTTTAAATCCTGGCCCTCAACAATGGAAAATAAGGAAGTTTCAACTTGTCATTCAAGAATAAATGTAGACCCAAGTTAACTGTTTTAAATCTTTTTTTTTTTAATTTTTTTTTCAACGTTTATTTATTTTTGGGACAGAGAGAGACAGAGCATGAACGGGGGAGGGGCAGAGAGAGAGGGAGACACAGAATTGGAAACAGGCTCCAGGCTCTGAGCCATCAGCCCAGAGCCTGACGCGGGGCTCGAACTCAGGGACCGCGAGATCGTGACCTGGCTGAAGTCGGACGCTTAACCGACTGCGCCACCCAGGCGCCCCATAACTGTTTTAGATCTTAAGCTGCACATTGCCTCCCAAATTTTAATGGGCTCTTTCAATATATTGATTTTACAAAAAAGAAATGAGAGAATCTGCATGATAATAGCTAACAGTTATTGAGCATTTTGGATGGCTTCTGTATTCTACCAAACTTTTCAACATGTATTGTGTTATTCCCGTTTCACAAAAGAAAAAATCTGATGGGGCGCCTGTGTGGCTCAGTCGGTTGAGCGTCCGACTTCGGCTCAGGTCATGATCTCGCAGTTGGTGAGTTCGAGCCCCGCGTCGGGCTCTGTGCTGACAGCTCAGAGCCTGGAGCCTGCTTCAGATTCTGTGTCTCCCTCTCTCTCCGCCCCACCCCTGCTTGTGCTCTGTCTCTGTCTTTCAAAAATGAATAAACATAAAAAAAAAAAAAAATTTAAGAGCGTTTTACAAAAGAAAAAATCTGAGGCAAAAAAAGTAACTTGCCCATACTAAGTAACTACATAGTAAGTGGTTCAGTCAGGGTTTACAAACCCAAGAAAGCTGACTCCAGAGTTTAGACTCTTTAGTTGGGCATGGTTTTCATTTCCTTATCACCATTGTTGTCTTTTGTTAGCACCAAATTTACATTCATATCCTAACTAAATCAAACACTGACATATCAAATTCATAAGTGATGTCATCTTCACCATTATTTCTTTCATTAGCTTGTTTTTGTTTTTTTAATATTTATTCCTTAAAAATTTTTTTTTAATGTTTATTTTTGATAGAGAGAGTGCAAGCAGGGGAGGGGCAGAGAGAAAGAGACAGAGTGTGAGCAGGGGAGGGGCAGAGAGAGTTGTCAGTGCAGAGCCCGATGCGGGGCTTGAACTCATGAACCGTGAGACCATGACCTGCGCCAAAGTCAGAAGCTTAACTGGCTGAGCCACACAGGTGCCCATGTTTATTCCTTTTTGAGAGAGAGACCATGAGCAAAGGAGCAGAGAGGAAGAGAGAGAGAAAAAGAGAAGGACAGAGGATCCAAAGCGGGCTCCACACTGACAGGAGTGAGCCCGATGTCGGGCTTGAACTCACAAGGCATGAGATCATGACGTCAGCTGAAATCTGGTGCTTAACTGACTGAGCCACCCAGATGCCCCGCAGCTTCTTTTGTAATTGCCATTTCCTTAAGCCATATTGTCTGATAGGAATGAAATTGTGTAGATAAGGAAGCATAAGTGTATTGTTTAAAATATTTGTGCATTAAAATTCTCAGTAAATAATTTTGAAGTGATATATGAATTTTTCATGACAGTGTTTCCATAAAAATTTTTATTATGAATAATACATGCACATATACTTCTTTTTTTTTCAATTTTTTTTTCTTTAATGTTTCTTTATTCTTGAGACAGAGACAGAGCCTGAACAAGGGAGGGGCAGAGAGAGAGGGAGACAGAATCTGAAACAGGCTCCAGGCTCTGAGCTGTCAGCACAGAGCCTGACGCAGGGCTCGAACCCACGAACTGTGAGATCATGACCTGAGCCAAAGTCCAACGCCCAACCGACTGAGCCACCCAGGCACCCAATGCACATATACTTCTTAAAGTTAAATCTTGTTTTAGGCAGTTGGAGGCCATTTTGTTCTCTTCTGAAAATAATTTAGATACCTTATTAAAGCAAGATAACTATGACTTCATGGGACCAAAAGGGACTGCGGGTACATTTTTATTTCTATCTCTAGATACTCTTGTAAGTATTCAAATACTTTAAAGGTTTAGGTTTCTGAATTCTATTTTTGAGGTAATAAGTAAATCATAAAGTATGTAAAGAGTAAAAAATACAGATACTTGCCTTTATTAACTTGAAAAATTCAATAGTTAGTGGAATGTTATGTTTTTATGTTTCTTTACTCTTGGCATCCCTCTTATTATGTAAAATTAGAATTAATGAAGACAATCCAATAACATGTTAGACTTTTAAATTTCTAAAATCAGGGTGTTTTGGTTTTTTTTTTCCTTATTTTACTTTCAGAAGTTGGGATATCTAAAGAGGAAGCATTAGAAACTCTGCAAATTATAAGAAGAGAATGTCTCACAAATAAACCAAGATATGCTGCTGTAGCTGAGTCAGGCAAGAAGTGTACAGCACTGGAACTTCTTGAGCAGGAGCATACCCAGAGCTTCATAATTACCTTCTGTTCAGCACTAGATAATATTCTTGGGGGTGGAATACCCTTAACCAAAACAACAGAAATTTGTGGAGTACCAGGTGTTGGAAAAACACAATTATGGTAAAGTTAAATGTTCCCCTTTTAAGGGTAGGCTTAATAACATTTTATGTAAGTAATAGAATATGGTGCTGTGGGTCTATATTCAGGAGACCAAAAATGACATGTATGTGCTCTTAATTGTGTGTGTGTGTGTGTGTGTGTGTGTACATGCATCAGACAAAAATCAATTTGCCATTTGTGTTACATCAGCACGCCCATTTTGATAAATTGATATGGATTATTTTGATATCCAAAAACGTTTCTTTCGCAGCATTGTAATGTGTTCATTAGGGTAAATAGGCAGTCTTCTATTTTATTATATAATTAATTCCTGGGAGTATATTTGAAAGTCAAATATTTGAAACTACATTTATGTATAAGAAAGGGTTTCCTTCCCAGAGGCCTAAAAACCACGAAAAAATCCTTAGTCATGGTTTTATGAGTACACCCCCTGCCCCACTAATCCAGATATCAATTGACATACATATATTTGGAGCAGAGAGTTAGCCACATCTGTAGCCTAATGGTGGTACCTAATGGATGGTGATGTGGCATTGAAAACCATTGCCTTAGAGGATTGTGATTATGATGATGATTATGATTTGGTCATTCAGCTTTCTCTTGACAGTATGCAGTTGGCAGTAGATGTGCAGATACCAGAATGTTTTGGAGGAGTGGAAGGTGAAGCAGTTTTTATTGATACTGAAGGAAGTTTTATGGTTGATAGAGTGGTAGACCTTGCTACTGCCTGCATTCAGCACCTTCACCTTATAGCAGAAGCACATATGGGAGAGGGTAAGTTAGCAAGTGATCCTCTTTCTTCTGTATAATAAAAGTAATTTGCAATTGTACCTTTCAGGCCTCAGCAAGAAACCATTTAGAATGAAGCTTAATGACTTGACAGTGTCCTAGTGTTCAACCTTCAGATCTCTTTTACAGAATTAGAAATGCCACAACCTAGACTGGCTTTTTCTTTTCCTTTTATGACCCTTGCTTCTGGGCCACATAACTTGTGTGTGTATTTCAGTGTATGATATCAAATCATCATACTCTGACCTGCCAGGTGTAAATTAATGTTGTTGGACACTTAATGTAAGTAAATGTTGTCCCAGTGCATTCAGTATATTCAATGCATTCAGTTTATATTGACTGCCATACTGGCTTTTTTAATAAACCAAAGGTAGCTTTGAAAAACCATGTTGGAAATGTTGTAATTGACTTCATGGCTGTTTAATTGTATCATTAAAGTGTTTGGGAAGTTTTTTTTAAGCTTGTGATGTAGAAAGAGTGTTTGATTTTTTAAAAAACATTTAAAGATGGGATACCTGGGTGGTTCAGTCGGTTAAGCATCTGACTTTTTAAAAATATTTATCTATCTATCTATTTATTTATTTATTTATTTAGAGAGAGGGAGAGAGAGAGAGATTGAGAGAGAGAAAGCGTGAGCAGGGGAGAGGCAGAGACAGAGACAGAATCCCAAGCAGGCTCCATCTCACCAACTGTGAGATCATGACCTGAGCTGAAATCAAGAGTTGGTCGCTTAACCAGCTGAGCCACCCAGGCACCCCTTAATTTGCAGTCATGAAAAAAACAAAGAGAAATTCCGTTATGTTACTTCTATTCAATGAAAGTAATAACTAGAAATACGAAAAGGCAGGCATTAAGACTGTAGTTGTATATGTGTATGAACAGTTTCTCAATAGCCTAGTATGTAAGGAAACAGTGGAGAAGGTGAAAATAAGAGGCCAGGAATTATGCAATGATAGTTTATAGTAATTTTGTTACAATTTTGTTATCTTTCAATTCAAGTGGAGAGTTTGTTATTCACAGTGAAGCATTTTGTTTTTCAAAGGTATTGTTTTCCTACTATCACCAATATATCAAAACAAATAAAACTAATTATTTTAAGATTGTTTCGTTTATTTTAGAGCACCCAAAAGCTTTGGAGGATTTCACTCTTGAAAATATTCTTTCCCATATTTACTATTTTCGTTGTCGTGACTACACAGAGCTATTGGCACAAGTTTATCTCCTCCCAGACTTCCTTTCAGAACACTCAAAGGTATGGCTCAAACTATAGAAATATAGTTAACCTTTGGAGTATCTTTGGAGGTGTTTGAGTAACATGAAAAATAAGTAAATAGTATAGTGGCATAAGCCCATTCAAAAATCTCTTCCTTGTTCTACAGTTTATTTGTATTTTCATATATTTAGCATATATATATTTTATGCCCAAAGTAAGAAATTGAAATAATATAGATAGAGGTTCTGCCTCCAGTGATGGTGGAATAGTTTCTAACAAACTCTGTAGAAAGGTATAAAATGGAAAATAAAGCTACCTTTCTATTGTTTCCTAATACCTCTCCCTAAAGTTGACCACTATTGTTTTTTGTGTCTTCCCAAAAAATTTTTTATGTATTTTGCAGTATTTTAATATTTGTTAATGGGATAAGACTGTAATATGGTTCTGCACCTTCCATTTTGGTTTAGAGTTTTGCCTATCTTTCTATATCACCACATGTGGATAGACCTCATTCTTTTTGTAGCTACATATTATTTCATCTTAAGAAGGTGCTTTTTGCTCTTGGTGGGAACATAAAATGATACAATTGCCTCAGAAAACAGTATGGCAATTCCTCAAAAATTGAAAATAGAATTACCATATGACCCAGCAATTCCACTTCTGTGTATATAACCAAAAGGATTGAAAGCAGGGTCTTGAAGAGATATTTATACACCTGTGTCCATAGCAACAATATTAATATTACCTAAAACATGGTAGCAACCCAAGTGTCCATTGATGGATGAATGGATCAGCAAAATGTGGTATATACATACAATCTAATTTTGACATATGCTACAACTTGGATGAATCTTGTGGACGTTATGTTGAAATGTTGATTTTGTTGGTGAAATAAGCCAGTCACAAAAAAAAAAAAGATATGCTGTATTCTACTTATATGTGGTGTCAAGAGTAGTCAAACTCATGGAGACATAAAGTAGAATGGTAGTTATTAGGGCCTAGGGGGAAGAGGAGAATGGGCAGTTACTGTTTAATGGGTATAGAGTTTCAGTTTTACAAGACGAATATTTGTATTTTACTATATAAAAAAAATTGGGGAAAAATTAAGTACCTTAATTTATTTAACCAATCCTATTATTGGTGATCTTTTAGATGCTATTATTAATAATTGTTTGAAGATAATCCTTATACATACCATCTTGGGATACATTTGTAAGTATGTTTATAGGATAAATTCTAAGTATTAGAATTACGTTAAAGAGTATACGCATATTTAATTTTGATAAATATTACGCATGAGAAAGATTCTCTTTGACCAAACTTTAGTCAGCCTCCTCTGAGCCTTCTTTTTCAATAGGCCTTGAACCTCATCCACATCTTGTCTTAGGCCTGACTAATCCAGTTCATTACTGTGAATAATCCTGCTGTGAATATAGGGGTACAATAATAAAGAATCCTGTAAATTAGACTCTCCTACCCTTCATACCTGATCAACCTTGGTATCTCAAGTTCCTCATTCCCCACTTTTGATGTATATGTCTTTGGTCTGCCTGTAGCAAGAATTGTGTTAGGTCACTTTAACAAGAATCCTACCCCTGATGTCTCCTCTTAGTAATTTTCCATTTTCTGACACTCACCCTGTTCTTGGCTATAAATCCCCACTTGTCCTTGTTGTATTTGGGTTTAAACCCAGTCTCTCTCTCCTGTTGCAAAACCCCTATTGCTAAATTTTTCAAAAATTTTAAATGTTTATTTCGAGAGAGAGCACAAGTGGGGGAGGGACAGACGGGGAGAGAAAGAATCCTAAGTAGGCTCCACACTGCCAACTCAGAGCAGGGCTCCATCTCAAGACCATGAGATCATGACCTGAGCTGAAACCAAGAGTCAGATACTTAACTGATCGAGCCACCCAGGCGCCACCATGTTGATATCTTCTTGAATAAATTATTCATTACTGTTTTAACAAGCATCAGAATAACTTTTTTAGTTAAAAAAAATTTTTTTTTATTCTTAAGAAGACTCCACGCCCAGCATGGAGCCTAACGTGGGGCTTGAATCAAGACCTGAGCTGAGATCAAGTCCGACATTTTATTTTCTGGTGCCCCAGAATAATTTTTTTTTTTTTTTACACAAATTGCCCTTTAAAAAGGTTGTACCAGGGGATCAAAAAAACAAGACTGAACTATATGTTGACTACAAGAAGCCCACTTTAGGATTGCCTTGCTGGCTCAGTCACTGGAGCTTGTGACTTTTGATCTTGTGGTTGTGCGTTTGAGCCCCATGTTGGGTGTAGAGATTACTTAAAAAAAATAAAATCTTAAAAAAAACATGTTAGATATAAAGATACTTGTAGATTAAAAGTAAATGATCAGAGAAAGATCTATCATGCCAACACTAATCAAAAGAAAGCAAGAGTAGCTGTATTTATTTTAGAGAACAGACGTCAAACCAAGGAAAGTTATCAGGGATACAGAGGGACATTACATAATGATAAAACGGTCAGTTCCCCAGAAAGACATAACAGTTTCTAACATGTATGTGTCTGACAACAGAACATCAAACTACATGAGGCAAAAACTGATAGAAGTGCAAGGAGAAATAGATGACTTCACTATTATATTTGGAGACTTCAGCACCTCCTAGAAATGGACGGAAAACCAGTAAAGACATAGATGAACTCAATAACACCATCAGTCAATTGAATATAGTGGATATCCGTAGACTACTTCAACAACAGCAGAATACATGTTCTTCTCAGTTCATGTGGAACTTTCACCAAAATAGACATTTTCATAATCTATTAGATTTCCTGCCTATTCTTCTAAGGGCCCGTTTATCTTTCCTGTAAATATCCTTTCTCCATTCTGTGAATTTTCTTTTCACTTTCTTGATAATGCCTTTTTTTTTTTTTAAGTTTATTTTTATTTTTTTGAGGGAGAGAGACAGCAGGGGCGGGGGGTGACAGAGAGAGAGAGGGAGAGAGAGAATCCCAAGCAGACTCCACACTGTCAGCACGGAGCCTGACACAGGGCTCAGTCCTGCGTACCTTGAGATTGTGACCAGAGAGAAATCAAGAGTCGGACACTCAACTGACTGAGCCACCCAGGTGTCCCTTGATAGTGCTCTTTGATACACAAAAGTGTTAAATTTTGGTGAAGTTCAATTATTTATTAGTTGTTGTTAGGTTTTTGGTGTCATGTATAAGAATCTATTGCCAAATCGATGATCATGAAAATTTACTTTTCTAAGTAGGGGAGGAAGAAGTTTTCTTCAACCCTCTGAAAGTCCATGGATGGATCTGAAAAAAAACGACAAAGGCAGCATAACAGGAGAAAAGCATACAAATTTTACTGAATTTTTATGTGTACATGGCAGCCTTCTACAAGACAACCCAAAGAAATGACCAGAACAAGAAACTTTTATACCTTTTAGGCAAAAACATGTAAATATGTGAAGAATTGATGAAGGGATCTGGGCTAGAGGTGGTAATTTGTGAAGAAATAATTTTGAAAATAAGAATTAGTTTAACAGGGGCACCTGGGTGGTTCAGTCTGTTGAGCATCTGACTTTAGCTCAGGTCATGATCTCAAGGTTCATGAGTTTGAGTCCCACATCAGGCTCACTGTTGTCAGTGCAGAGCCCCCTTCAGATCCTCTGTTCCCCCCACACACCCTTCCCCCACTCACGTTCTCTCTCTCTCTCTCTCTCTCTCTCTCTCAGAAATGAAATAAACATTAAAAAAATTAGTTTAGGGGCGCCTGGGTGGCGCAGTCGGTTAAGCGTCCGACTTCAGCCAGGTCACGATCTCGCGGTCCGGGAGTTCGAGCCCCGCGTCAGGCTCTGGGCTGATGACTCAGAGCCTGGAGCCTGTTTCCGATTCTGTGTCTCCCTCTCTCTCTGCCCCTCCCCCGTTCATGCTCTGTCTCTCTCTGTCCCAAAAATAAATAAACGTTGAAAAAAAAAAATTTAAAAAAAAATTAGTTTAACAAGGTTTGTTTATATGCCTTCTCAGCCCTAAATACCCTGTCTCTGGTGATAAGGGCATCTCCTTTTCTTCTGATACCTTTCATACAGGAGATTTATCTCCTTTCAGGGAAGAAGGGAGAGAGTAGGAGGTCAAAGTGACCTTCCTGCTTCTGTTTGACCTTCCTGCTTCTGCTTCCTGCTTCTGTTTTCTCAAACTTCAACTTAAGATATTCAATATGCCAAGGTGCCAAATTTGGGGGTAGCATGCCTGAAATACAGGTTGATCTATAAATATACATCAGACCAGTTAATGCCATGCAACACGTAATAGAAGATACAAAAAGGGGAAATAGGGGCCCCCTGGCTGGCTCAGTTGGTGGAGCATGTGACTTTTAACCTTGGGGTCATGAGTTTGAGCCCCATGTTGGATGTAGAGATTACTTATTTATTTTTCATTTTTATTTATTTTGAGAGAGAGAGCGAGCACACACGCAAGCGGTAGAGAAGCAGAGAGAGAGGGAGAGCAAGAATCTCAAGCAGGCTCTGCACTGTCAGCACAGAGTCCAATGCAGGGCTCCACCTGGCAAATGTGAGATCATGACCTGAGCTGAAATCAAGAGTTGGATGCTTAACTGACTGAGCCACCCAGGCGCCCGTAGAGATTACTTAAAAAAAAAAAGAGTGTGTTGTTTAATTTCCACATATCTGTGAATTTTCCAAATTTCTTTCTGATGTTGGTTTCTTTTTTTTTTTTAATTGTTTTTTAATGTTTATTTATTTTTGAGAGAGAGGGAGACAGAGCATGAGCGGGGGAGAGGCAGACACACACACACACACAGACTCAGAAGCAGGCTCCAGGCTCTGAGCTGTCAGCACAGAGCCCGATGTGGGGCTTGAACCCAATGAGCTGTGAGATCATGACTTGAGCCGAAGTCAGGCACTAGTTGACTGAGCCACCCAGGCACCCCTGATGCTGGTTTCTAATTCCATTCCATTCTGGTTAGAGAAGGTAACTTTATGTGATTCCATCTTTCTGTATTTATTGAGACTTATTTTGTGACCCAACATCCAGGTCTATCCAGGAGAATGTTCCATGTGCATTTTAGAAGAATGTGTATTCATTATGCTGTTTGGAACATTTTATATATATTTATATGTTCATTTTAGTTGGCTTCTAGTGTTGTTAGGTTTTTTCTTTCCTTGTTTATCTTTTGTCCAGTTCTCTCCATCTCTGAATGTAGGGTGTTGAAATCTCCAATTGTTATTGTAGAATTGTCTCATTTCTTTCTTTAGTTTTGTCAGTTTTTGCTTTAGATATTTTAAGGTTCTGTTGTTAGCCCTATTGTGTATATGTATTGATGATTGTTTCTTTCTTTAAAAAAGTAGGTCAGTTTTTCTTTATTGGTAAGCAGGCAGGTGGTAGGCAAGTCAGGATGCTGGGGAGCAGCTGAGGAGAGGGTTCTGCAGTTGCCATCACAGTATATAATTGCTATATCTTCTTGATGAATTGACTCTTTTATTATTATACAATTATTTTATGTAAATTATTATTTATCATTCTTCTTCTTTGTCTCTTGTAACAAGTTTTCTCTTAAAGTCTCTTTTGTCTGATATTAATATAGCTGCTATGGCTCTCTTTTGGTTACTGTTTGCAGGCAATATCTTTTTCTATCCTTCCACTTTTAACTTATATGTATTTTTGAATCTAAAGTGAGTCTTTTGTAGAAAGTCTGTAGTTAGATCATTTTTTTAAAAATCCATCTGCCAATCTGTGCCTAAGTCTCTGACTTAGGGTGGTTCAACTTAAAATTTTTTTTCTTTTACAATGGTACAGAAGTGGTACACATTCAGTAAAAACTACATCAAATTTTGATCTTTTCTGGGCTGGTGATACTTGGTCCAATACCCTCTTGTGTTGCTGGATAGTGGCAGTGAGCCACAGTTTTCAGTCAGCATGCAATCACAAGGGTAAACAACCAATACACTTACAACCATTCTGTACCCATATTACCATTCTGTTTTTCAATTTCAATGTAGTATTTAGTAAATTATGAGATATTCAGTGCTTTACTGTAAAATAAGCTTTGTGTTAGATAATTTTGGCCAACTGTAGGCTAATATAAGTGTTCTGAGCACATTTAAGGTAGGCTAGACTAAGCTATGATGTTCAGCAAGTTAAGTGTATTAAATGCATTTTTGGCTTAACAGTATTTTCAACTTGGTATAGGTTTATTGGGATGTAACCCCATTGTGAGTTGAGGAACATTTCTATTTTATTTCTCAAATTCTCCATTACTGTCTTCTTTTTTGTTAGATATTTTCCAGTGTACCGTGTTGATTCCCTTCTCATTTTTTTATCATGTATTTTTTAGTTATTTTCTTAGTTGCTCTGGGGATTATAATTAACATCCTAATTCATAGCAGTCTAGTTTAAATTAATGCCAGATTAGTTGCAACAGTATATAAAAATCTTGCTGCTGTATAGCTCCATTTACCCCCCCTTTATGTTGTCATTGTCACAAATTGCTTCTTTATACATTGTGTGCCTGTCAACATAGAGTTATAATTATTTTTTTATATTATTTCTATATGGATTTGAGTTTCTGTCTGGTGTTCTTTCATTTTCAGCCAGAAGGACTCTGTATAGTATTTCTTGTAGAATAGATCTAGCAATGAATTCTGTTTATCTGGGAATATCTTAATTTCTGCTTCATTTTTGAAGAATACTTTCGCCAAATTCACAGTTCTTGGTTGGCAGTATTTTTTCTTTCAGCAATTTGTATATGTTATCCTATCACTTTCTGGCCTTTGAGAACCAATGAATGAATGAGTAAATGAATAAATACACACAAACATGCGTGTGTGTGTGTGTGTGTGTGTGTGTGTGTGTGTGTGTGTAAAATCTCATTTTTACCTCTCCATTGGTATGCTGGTAAATGTTTAGTGACTGGCTTTCCAGGAAAGAAAATGTATGCACATATATGCATACATGTTTATTATAAAGTTGCTGATATAAAGGATGTATAGTACACCATTTATAAATAATAATAAAATGTAGAATACTCTTTTTTTTTTTTTTTTAGTTTTATTTATTTAAGTAATCTCTACACCCAGTGGGGGGCTCAAACTCATAATCTGGAGATCAGGAGTTGCATGCTCTTCCAACTCAGCCAGGCAGGTTCCCCCAAATGGTACTCTTTATTGTAAATCTGTAGCTAACTAAGTCTTACAGAAAGCTTTCATTGATTTGATTTTTTTATGGAGATTAATTTCACATAATAAAATTCACCATTTAAAAGTGAACAATTCAGGGGCACCTGGGTGGCTCAGTTGGTTGAGCATCCAACTCTTGATTTTGGCTTCAGGTCATGATCCCAGAGTTGTGTGATCGAACCTCGCATTGGGCTCCGTGCTGAGCATGGAGCCTGCTTGGGATTCTTTTTCTCTCTCCTTCTGCCTCTCTCCCCTGCTCTTTCTCTCTTTCTAAAAATAAATAAATCGGGGCGCCTGGGTGACTCAGTCGGTTAAGCGGCCAACTTCGGCTCAGGTCATGATCTCGCACTCCGTGAGTTCGAGCCCCGCGTCGGGCTCTGTGCTGACAGCTCAGAGCCTGGAGCCTGTTTCAGATTCTGTGTCTCCCTCTCTCTCTGCCCCTCCCTTGTTCATGCTCTGTCTCTCTCTGTCTCAAAAATAAATAAATGTTAAAAAAAATAAATAAATAAAATAAAAATAAATAAATAAAAATAATAAAAGTGAACAATTCAGTGCAGTTAGGACATTCACAATGTTGTCAACCACTACTTGTATCTAGTTCCAAAACATTTTTATTACCCTAAAAGGAAACTCATTAAAGAGTTGCTCCCTTTCCTCTCCCCCTGCAAAGACCCTGGCAACCACCAATCTGTGTTCTGTCTCTATCGATTTACCTATTTTGGATATTGCATATAAAATGGAATCATATGATACATGATCTTTTTGGTCTGGCTTTTTCACTTAGCATAATAGGTTCAAAGTTCATCTGCTTTGTAGCATGTATCTGTACTTCATTCCTTTTCATGTTGGAGTAATATTCTGTCGTATGTATACACCACAGTCTGTTTATCCTTTTATCTGTTGGTGGACATTTGGGCAGTTTCTACCTTTTGATTATTGTAAATTGTGCTGCTATGAACATGTATATCCATACTTTTTTTTTGGGGGGGGTACCAGTTTTCAGTTTTTTGGGGCATATACCTACAAATGAAATTGCTGGGTCATGTGGTAATACTGTGTTTAATTTTTTGAGGAACCACTGAACTGTTTCTTCATAGTTGCTGAACCATTTTACATTCTTACCACCAACATATGAGGTTTTTCGTTATTTTAATTTTGCTAAACTTATGTATCCTTATCTAACCTATGGAATTGTTTGGCAAAATCACACTACCAATTAGCATTTGATTGCTGTCCAGTTCAAAAGAAGTTGCTAACCTCGTGGTGAACAAGTACTATTTTAACATGAATGCTGATTGATATTTTTGCTTATGTTAACAAGTGTGATGAAAGTGAAACAACAAAGGCATATTTTTTAAATTGAAGTATAATTAATGTAAAATATCCTGTTAGTTACAGGTGTACATTATAGTATTTTGGTATTTTTACACATTATGAAATAATCCCCACAATATGTCTAGTTACCATCTGTCACCATACACAAAGGTATGTGTGTATGTCTTTATATGTGGGCTGTCTTTCCCTCCTGGAGGTTCTTATCCAGGACTCAGTTCTGTTGCCTCCTGTTTCATTGATGCCTTCTCTCACATCTGGTCTGAGTTAACTTCCCTCTACTTTATCACCTACTTATTCATCATCATTTCACCCAGTGTAGTTTCTTCATAACTCCTAGTATTATCAGAAATTATTCATGTATTTGCTTGCATGTTAATTGTCCTTTACTCCACTAGACCATAAACTCCAAGAGAACAGGGACCTTGTCTCTTGTTCCCCACTGCCTGGAACAGTGACTAACATATAGTAGGTATCAATAAATATTTGCTGAATGAAAGAATGAATACTCTAAATAAAAGATAAAAATGGCTTCCTTACACATGGCTTTATCAAATTCTCTTCTTTAGTGTAATCCTTATTATATAGAAAAATATATAATCTTACAGGTTTTTAAAACTTGTTTATATTTGGATTAGTTCGCAAATTCTGTTTGTTCTTGGATTTTAGATCTTGGACTATATTGTAACTGTCATGATGAAAATATTTATCATCTATAAGTGAACCTTCTTGATTAGAACTTCAACACAAACCTGTCTCATGCTGAATTCTATATTATAACAGATTCTGTAATGATTAACTGCCTTATAGTATGTTTAAAATTAAGGGGAGAAAGTATGCTAAGAATTAGGTTTTGAAGAAGGTATAATAATTTAATATTTGATTATTTTTTTTAACCAAAAAATCTTGAAGGTAAAATGACATTGAATCGAAGAATTTGTTTTACTAAGACTTTAGAAGTGCTTTTTATCAGTGTAAAATGCCTCTGTAACGATTGTGTTATAGTGGCAAAGTATAAGAAAATTGTTTCTTTTTCATTTGTTGAATTACCTTTTTAAATTGATAAATTATCTTTTGTTTTTAAAGTTTATTTATTTTTGAAAGAGAGAGAGCATGCACATGAGAGCATGAGCATGGGGTAGGGGCAGTGAGACCCAGGACTCTGAACTCAATCTTAAGCAGGCTCCACGCTTGAGATTATGACCTGAGCTAAAATCCAGTTGGATACTTAACTGACTGAGCTGCCCAGGTGCCCCAAGTTGATAAATTATCATACCAGAGTACATTTTAACTTTCGATGATTAATGCAGAAAGCATTGGGTGAATAGATTTATAATTCTCCAAAATAAAGCTTTTGGAGAGTTAAAAATAGAAATAGAAGAATTTTTTTCCTGCAATGAACTATGCTTTTTGGATGTCATTTTTAAAATTTTAACACCAAACCTAATATCCTTATCTCTTCCACATTTAGGTTCGATTAGTGATAGTGGATGGTATTGCTTTTCCTTTTCGTCATGACCTAGATGACCTCTCCCTTCGTAGTCGATTACTAAATGGTCTAGCCCAGCAAATGATCAGCCTTGCAAATAACCACAGATTAGCTGTAAGTATTATTAGTCAAGAGAACTTTATTTATTTTTTTTTAATTTTTTTAATGTTTTTATTTATTTTTGAGACAGAGAGAGACAGAGCATGAACGGGGGAGGGTCAGAGAGAGAGGGAGACACAGAATCGGAAGCAGGCTCCAGGCTCTGAGCCATCAGCCCAGAGCCCAACACGGGGCTCGAACTCACGGACCGCGAGATCGTGACCTGGCTGAAGTTGGACGCTTAACCGACTGCGCCACCCAGGCGCCCCCAAGAGAACTTTATAATGAAGTCAAGATTGTGTAACATAGTAATGTCTAGAAATAGCAAAATAGAATTTGACTAAAAGCAAATAATGCAGACACAGTTTTGAATGTAGTTTTGGTTTGATTTCTGGAAAAAATTAATTCTAGACATAAATGTTTCTATCAGTTTTCCTAGAGAATAATAAGCATAATCAAGATGCTGTATTTTATTTTTATTTATTTATTTTTTATTTATTTTTGTTTTATTTTTTAAATTTACATCCAAGTTAGTTAGCATATAGTGCTATGATGATTTCAGGAATAGATCCCTTAATGCCCCTTACCCATTTAGCCAACCCACCCCCCCACAATCCCTCCAGTAACCCTCTGTTTGTTCTCCATATTTAAGAGTCTCTTACGGTTTTGTCCCCCTCCTGTTTTTATATTATTTTTGCTTCCCTTCCCTTGTGTTCATCTGTTTTGTCTCTTAAAGTCCTTATATGAATGAAGTCATATATTTGTCTTTCTCTAACTAATTTCACTTAACATAATACCCTCCAGTTCCATCCCCGTAGTTGCAAATGACAAGCTTTCATTCTTTTTGTTTGCCGAGTAATAATCCATTGTATATATATACCACATCTTCTTTATCCATTCGTCCATCGATGGACATTTGGGCTCTTTCCATCCTTTGGCTATTGTCGATGGTGCTGCTATAAACATGGGGGTGCATGTGTCCCTTCAAAACACCACACCTGTATCCCATGGATAAATGCCTAGTAGTGCAATTGCTGGGTCCATAGGGTAGTTCTATTTTAGTTTTTTGAGGAACCTCCATACTGTTTTCCAGAGTGGCTGCACCAGCTTGCATTGCTACCAACAATGCAAAAGAGATCCTTTTTCTCCACATCCTTGCCAACATCTGTTGTTGCCTGAGTGGTTAATGTTAGCCATTCTGACAGGTGTGAGGTGGTATCTCATTGTGGTTTTGATTTGTATTCCCCTGATGGTGAGTGATGTGGAGCATTTTTTCATGTGTTGGTTGGCCATCTGGATGTCATCTTTGGAGAAGTGTGTATTCATGTCTTTTGCCCATTTCTTCACTGGATTATTTGTTTTTTGGGTGTTGAGTTTGATAAGTTCTTTCTAGATTTTGGATACTAACCCTTTATCTGATAAGTCATTTGCAAATATCTTCTCCCATTCCATCAATTGCCTTTTAGTTTTGCTGATTGTTTCCTTCACTGTGCAGAAGCTTTTTATTTTGATGAGGTCCCAAGAGTTCATTTTTGCTTTTGTGTCCCTTGCCTCTAGAGACGTGTTGAGTAAAGTTGCTGCAGCTGAGGTCAAAAGGTTTTTGCCTGCCTTCTCCTCTAGGATTTTGATGGCTTCCTATCTTACATTTAGATCTTTCACCCATTTTCAGTTTATTTTTGTGTATGGTGTAAGAAAGTGTTCCAGGTTCATTTTTCTGCATGTCGCTGTCCAGTTTTCCCAGCACCGCTTGCTGAAGAGACTATCTTTATTCCATTGGATATTCTTTCCTGCTTTGTCAAAGATTAGTTGGCCATACGTTTGTGGGTCAATTTCTGGGTTCTCTATTCTGTTCCATTGATCTGAGTGCCTGTTTTTGTGCCAGTACCATACTGTCTTGAAGATGCCATGTTTTAAAATGGACTTGTTTGATAAAGAAATACTACCTTTGGTAATTGCAATGTTGGGTTTTTCTTGTCTAAATATACTTGATTTTTTGGGAGGCAGCTGAGTGGCTGAGTCAGTTGAATGTCCAACTTCAGTTCAGGTCAGAATCTCATGGTTCATGAGTTCGAGTCCTGCATCAGGCTTGCTGCTGTCAGTGCAGAGCCTTCTTCGAATCCTCTGTCCGCCCCCCCCCCCCCCGTCTTCTCTCTCTCTCTCAAAAAAATAAACATATAAAAAAATGTTTTTCTGAGAGACAGAGCATGAGTGGGGGAGGGGCTGAGAGAGGGAGACACAGAATCTGAAGCAGGCTCCAGGCTCCGGGCTGTCAGCACAGAGCCTGACGTGGGGCTTGAGCTCACAAACTGTGAGATCATGACCTGAGCCCGCAGTTGGACATTTAACTGACCAAGCCACCCAGGCACCCCTAAAAAAAATATTTTTAAATAAATATGCTTGATGTTTTTCAGGTAAGTTCTTTTAACATCCCCAGTTTTCTTTTACTCTGGGCCTTTTTATTAGTACGTGTTGTATAATCACAGACCCAGACCAATAGAAAATTTACGTAGTGTGAATAACCTGGATGATTGGAGATGGAGCTAACTCTTTTAGATTTCAAATATGAGGTTAGACAAACATAAGTTCAGAAGTGAAGACATAAAAAGGAGTGAGGTAACAATCTTTTTTTTTTTTTTTGACTATTTGCCATCACTTTCCACTTCTGCAACCCCATGCCACTTTCTCACACAAATACACACACTTGTCCAGGAGGGAGATGGGAAAAGAGTAAACTGCTTAATTTTTTTGTACTTACCCTAATTAGAGAGTCTTTAGCACATATCCATGATGCAAGTAGATAAAGAACTCCTTGATGAAATCATTTCAAAACATCTTTTTTTTTTGGAGTTTTTATTTATTTTTTTTGCCATATACCAAAAAGCATAGTGTCCTGTGTTTGAATTATTGTCATTAATTTGTAATTTATCATTCTGTTAATATCAGTGAAGAGCGCGCAGTAGGGGGCACTCAAGACTATTGGGTTGCATAGTTCCTTAGGGTTTTTTATTTTTGTTTTTTTAACAGAAATATTTTTGATTTTCTGATTAAATAACTAATCTAAACAGTGGAATACTATGCAGTGCTTAAGAAGAGTAATGTAAATATATAATGTAATGTAGTAGAGTAATGTAAATGTAGACATACTAGCACAGAACAAGATATATCCAGATATATGATTAAGTGAAAACATTCAAGTCACGTTATAATATATTTTATGTGATCCCACTTTTGAGAAAAATAAAAATTATATATGTGCATTTATATTTACATAGACAAAAAGATCTGAAAGGATCAAAATGGTCATAATGACTACTTCTAGAAGTAGGATTTTGTAGGGCTGAGGACATACTTTCCCCTCTTTTTTTTTTTTTTAATTTTTTTTTTTTTCAACATTTATTTTTTTTGGGACAGAGAGAGACAGAGCATGAACGGGGGAGGGGCAGAGAGAGAGGGAGACACAGAATCGGAAACAGGCTCCAGGCTCTGAGCCATCAGCCCAGAGCCCGATGCGGGGCTCGAACTCACGGACCGCGAGATCGCGACCTGGCTGAAGTCGGACGCTTAACCGACTGCGCCACCCAGGCGCCCCTCCCCTCTTACTTTATAAATTCTTCTTTGCTTGATTTTTAATTTCCAAGTTTCTATGTATAGAATCATGTGTGACCTTTGACAATAAATACATTTCACTGGGCGCCTGGGTGGCTCAGGTGGTTGAGTGACTTCGGCTCAGGTCATGATCTCAAGGTTCATGGGTTTGAGCCCCAGTCGGGCTTTGTGCTGATGGTACAGAGCCTGCTTCAGATTCTCCATGTCCCTTTCTCTCTGCCCCTTCCTCACTCTCGCAGGACGCTCTCTTTCTCTCTCTCAAAAATAAACATCACAAAAAAATTTAAGGGGCACCTGGGTGGCTTAGTTGGTTGAGCGTCCGACTTCAGCCCAGGTCATGATCTTGCAGTTCATGTGTTTGAAAATCATGATCTTGCGGTTGGTGAGTTTGAGCCCCACATTAGTGCAGAGCCCACCTCGGATCCTCTGTCTCTCTTTCTGCCCCTCTCTTTCCTTGTGTGTGCTTGCTCTCTCTCTCTCTCTCTCTCAAAAACATTAAAAAAAATTTTTTAAATATATTTCACAATTTTTTTAAAGTTTATTTTTATTTTTGAGAGCGAGAGAGCAAGAGCATGAGCAGGGGAAGGGCAGAGAGAGAGGGAGAGAGGGAATACCAAGCAGGCTGTGCACTGTCAGCATGGAGCCTGACGTGGGCCTCAAACTGACAAACCACAAGATCATGACCTGAGCCAGGATCAAGAGTCGAATGCATAACTGATTGAGCCCCCCAGGCACCCCTACATTCCACAATTTTAAGTTATATATGTTTTCTATAAAAAGTTTTAAACTTTCTAAGTAGAAAGTAAGTAAATTATCTATTACCCAGAGATGATTATTGTTGAGTTTGGTATACATATTTTTCCAAACTTACCCTTTCTCTATATATGTATATGGACATTTTTTTTTTTAAGGTTTTTTAAAATTTAGTTTTTAATGTTTGTTTATTTTTGAGAGAGAGACAGAGCATGAGTGAGGGAGGAGCAGAGACAGAGGGAGACACAGAATCTGAAACAGGCTCCAGGCTCTGAGCTGTCAGCACAGATCCCTACATGGGGCTTGAACTCACGAACAGTGAGATCATGACCTGAGCTATAATTGGCCACTTAACCGATTGAGCCACCCATGCGCCCCTAAGATTTGTTTTAAAAGTGGGGCTCAGACTCACAACCCCTGTATCAAGAGTTGCATGCTCTATGGAAAGAGCCTAAATGTCCATCAACTGATGAATGGATAAAGAAATTGTGATTTATATACACAATGGAGTACTACAGGGCAATGAGAAAGAACGAAATATGGCCCTTTGTAGCAATGTGGATGGAACTGGAGAGTGTGATGCTAAGTGAAATAAGCCATACAGAGAAAGACAGATACCATATGTTTTCACTCTTATGTGGATCCTGAGAAACTTAACAGAAACCCATGGGGGAGGGGAAGGGAAAAAAAAAAAAAGAGGTTAGAGTGGGAGAAAGCCAAAGCATAAGAGACTCTTAAAAACTGAGAACAAACTGAGGGTTGATGGGGGGTGGGAGGGAGGGGAGGGTGGGTGATGGGTATTGAGGAGGGCACCTTTTGGGATGAGCACTGGGTGTTGTATGGAAACCATTTTGACAATAATTTCATATATTGAAAAAAAAAAGAAAAAAAAAGAGTTGCATGCTCTACCAACTGAGCCAACCAAACACCTTTATATAGACGTTTGGTTTTTTTTTAACTTTCACTATTTTTTTTAAGTTTACTTATTTATTTTGAGAGAGAGAGAAAGAGCCCACGTGTGCAAACAGGAGAGGGACAAATAAAGAGGGAGAGAGAAAATCCCAAGCAGGCTCCAGGCCCAGCACAGAGCCCAATGTGGGGCTCAGTCTCAATGACCATGAGATCATGAGTTGAACTGAAATCAAGAGTCAGACACTGAAGGGACTGAGCCACCCAGGTGCCCCAAAAAAGTAACTTTTCTTAGGCTTTTCTGATACCTTAGGACAGATTAATTTGGTGCACGAAGTAAATCAAGATAAAGCACAGATGCTTACAGACACAGTTCAAAGCTATGGCAGCTTGATGCTAAGATGCTGAGTATTGTTCCTAGGGGAAGGAGCTTGGTGATGCTGCTCTCCCTGTCTGGGTGCTCTCTGCCTCTATAATGGTTCACTTCAAAACAAATGCTGAATGCTGTATTTGCTTTTTGCTTTTTTTTTTTTTTTTTCCATAAAAGTGCGAATCCTCTTTGGATTTATTTTGGTTAGCAAAAACAGGTACTAATATAGGTCTTTCATAAAAGTGAAATGGCATAACAGGAACTTTTGAAAATCAGGAGATACCTGTACTCTGTAAACCAGTGCTGTCTGATAGTACTTTTCTGCGAAGATGAAAATGCTCGGTGTAATATAGCAGTTGCATAGCTATTGAGCACTTGAAAAATGGTTAGTGCTACTAAGGAACTGAATGTCTAATTTTAATTTAATTTTTTAAAGAGTGTTTTTAAAAAAAATGTTTATTATTTTTCAGAGAGAGCATGAGCAGGGGAAGGGGAGAGACTGAGAAGGAGACAGAATCCCAACAGGCTCTGAGCTATCAACCATAGAGCCTGGTGTGGGGCTTGAACCCAGAAACTGTGAGATCATGATCTGAGCCGAAATCAAGAGTCAGATGCTTAACTGACTGAGCCATCCAGGGGTCCCAGATTTTAATTTAATTTTTAAAAGCTGTATGTGTAGCTAATGGCTGCAGAATTGGATGGTGCACCTCTAACCAAAAAGTGGTGGTATAAATAAATATCCCAGTTACTAGAGTTTAAACACTTGGTAGTCTGTAAAGGGTATTATTCAGCATGTTGGGGATGCCAGTTAATCCTATATTTCAGGTAATTATCAGTTTACATTCCGCTTAGCTTGTTCTAAGATGCATGGCATGAGGTAGTACATGGGGAAGCCATTGTGGCACTAAAGGGAAGAGGAGCTAGAAGAAAATGTGTCGTCCAGTTGGTGGCTAATTGAAATCTAGATGGAGCACAGATTTCTCCTTTGTAGACAAATAAAAATACCACTGCAGTGGGAATAGCCAAACAGCCTTTTCTTTCTCCATTTTCTTATGGAACTGATGACTTTTTCAGAACAGGTACCTTTTTTCATTGCTTTTCATAGAAGTTCTTTATCAGTTTCAGCTTGCAATTGTATCTGTCATATTTCTGGTGGGAAGGTCTGTATTGGAAGAATATTTAAAAGAACTCTTTCTGGAGAATTTGGGGCTGGGAAGTGCCAGATAATCTTTTACTGCATTAAGTCAGCTTTAAACACTCATTTTCTCTACTTTAAAATTACTGTCCTTCATTTTGAGGTAAGGGAAACAAAAACAAAAATAAATTATTGAAACTACATCAAAGTAAAAAACTTCTGCCCAGCAAAGGAAACCAATGAAACTAAAAGACAGCCTACTGAGTGGGAAAAGATACTTGTGAATGATATAACCAATAAGGAGTTATCCAAAATATATAAAGAATTTATACAACTCACTGCTTACAGGGCAGAATAAATGTCTTTTGGGTTAGGGCAGTATAAAGAAAATTAAAAAATTTATACAACTCAATACCAAAAAACACTGAATAATCCAATTAAAAAATAGGCAGAAGACCTGAACACATATTTCTCCAAAGAAGACATACAAATTGCCAACAGACACATGAAAAGATGCTCAGCATCACCAATCATCACGGAAATGCAAATCAAAACCACAGTGAGATATCACCTCATACCTGTCAGAATGACTAAAATCAAAAACACAAGAAACAGCAAGTGTTGGTGAGGTTGTAAAGAGAAAGGAGTCCTCAAGCACTATTGGTGGGAATGCAAATTGGTGTGGCCGCTATGAAAAACAGTATGGAGGTTCCTGAAAAATTAAAAATAGAAGTAACATGTGATCCAGTAATCACACTACTGGGTATTTACCCAAAGAATAAGAAAACACTAATTCAAAAGGATATATGCACCCCCATGTTTATTGCAGTATTATTTACATAGCCAAGATATGGAAGCAACCCAAGTATCTATCAACAGATGAATTGATAAGGAAGATGTGTGTGTGTGTGTGTGTGTGTGTGTGTGTGTGTATGTATATAATTGTTGAATGACTATATTGTACACCTGAAGCTAATATAATACTATGTTAACTATACTGGAATTAAAAAATAGAGGGGTGCCTGGGTGGCTCAGTCGGTTAAGTGACTTCAGCCTTCAGCTCAGGTCATGATCTCACAGTTCATGAGTTTGAGCCTGGCATCAGGCTCTCCACTATTAGTACAGAGCCCACTTTGTTTTGTTTTGTTTCTCTTAAAATGTTTTAATGTTTATTTACATTTGACAGAGAGAGCATGAGCAGGGGAGGGGCAGAGAGAGGGAGACACAGAATCTGAAGCAGGCTCTAGGCTCTGACCTGTCAGCACAGAGCCCAATGCAGAGCTCAAATTCATAAACCATAAGATCATGACCTGAGCTGAAGTTGAATGCTCAACCGACTGAGCCACCTAGGTGCCCCAGTGCAGAGACCACTTTGAAACCCCATCTTTCCCTCTCTCTCTGCCCCTCCCCAGCTCATATTCTCTCTTTCTCAAAAATAAACATTAACAAAAATTTTTAATTAAATAAATAAATTTAATTTAAAATACCAAAAAGAATAAAATAAAATTGCTCTCCTTCAAACCATGGAATCTTTTCTGTAAGTCACTATTTAATCCAAAAGAATTAGTAATATTTTTAGCCTTGAGGGCCATCTTTGAATAAAGTAACACCTATATCTATTATCAGCAGACGAGTATAGTCATAATTTGGAGTCATTTGACCTGATTACTGGGTTTCATTTTTTCCCACTTCTTCTGTATTTTCTTTATGATTTTAGGTCTTTTCTCATAATTTTTGCTTCAGTTTTTTTTTTTTCCTATAAAACCAGAAATGGTAATAACTGTATTTGTCTCTTTCCTGAAGAGGAAACAGTGAGTATTTATTAAGTATGTCACACTCTTTTGATTAAATATATTCTAGAGAGGCAACAGTGGTTAAAAAAAAAAAGACAATCTTTGTAAGCTTCTGATTTCTCATGTGTTAAACTGGAATAATAATAATACTTCATTCATGTAGTAGTTGTGAAGGCTAAATAAGATAATGAAGGTAAAGCACTTAGCATAGCTTCTGATATTTATTAAGTACTCAATAAATGTTTATTACCACTACTGATATTGCTACTGTTGGTCTGATGGATTCTATTGGCTTATCCAAAACTTAATTTTTAAAAGTGAGGTTTTTCCAATACTCCCATTTAGGAAGTTTTTATACATGGTCTCTTTAGACCTTTATGTATTATGTATTATCTATTTTTATTCTTCCATTTTCACAATTAGAACTTTGTTCTTGTCTGTTAAAAATGTTTATGTTCAATAGAACCCGTTTTCAGATAACTAGTCATTTTAATGGGTAAATTTTTAAGAATTTATCAGAAAAGTTTTCATTACCTAAATATGTTTTTCTTTAAATTGTATTCAGAATAGTAAAGTCACAGGACTATTTGATAATTTTGGGGAGAGACTCACCTAATTTTCTCACCTTTTTTAGGTACTTTTAACTAATCAGATGACAACAAAAATTGATAGAAATCAGGCCTTGCTGGTTCCTGCATTGGGTGGGTAATTAATCAGATAAGAATTTTCAATTTTTTAAAGTTTATTTATTTATTTTGAGAGAGAAAGAGTGTGTGTGAGTAGGGGAGGGCCAGAGAGAGAATCCCAAGCAGGCTCCACTCAGTGCAGAGTCTGACATGGGGCTCAGTCTTAAGAACTGTGAGATCGTGACCTGAGCCAAAATCAAGAGTCAGATACTTAACCAACTAAACCACCCAGGCACCCCGCATTTTTAATTTAACACAGTTTTTTCTACCTCTTTCATTTGATGCTTGTTGAGTACTGTAGGTTCCATGAAAGCAGAGATTGTATCTGTCTTCCTCACTGACAAGTGAGCATGGAGCAGTGTCCTTAGACACTGACTCATCCTTTCAGTTATTTAACAAACATTTATTGAGCATCTACTGTTCGGCAACCATTGTGTCAGGTACTGAGCATATCAGTATTCATAAGTTGACTCTTGCCCTCAGAAAGTCTTAGGCAGTAAGAAGGGTAAATCCATTTAAATACTGATCACACTACAGTGAATAGACTTATGATTTTTCCTAACCTCAGTCATGGTTTTGTTAGGACACAGTGTTTCGAGATTGTTTTGTACTAAATTCTTTAAGAATATTCTGTCCGAGTTTTTGCTTTTCTTCTGGTAGCCGGAAATATGTTAGTAAGTGTGATAAGGAAGATTGACAAATATGTTGACTCAAACTATAAAGTTTTCTGAAAGCAAATAAAGGATAATGATCTGCAGTATTTCCATAGATAGGTAAAAATCTATTAATCTCAAGTTGCCACCCATATACAAGGGATTTTGAAAGTGTAAGTATATTCTTGTGTTAAATTAGGTAAAATAAAACTGTTTTGGTCAGAGGCATTCTGAAAGACTTATAACCTTGTCAGTAAGGTAATATACCGTTGTTCTGTTCTTGTTCCCACTAGGGGAAAGCTGGGGACATGCTGCTACAATACGGCTAATCTTTCATTGGGACCAAAATCAAAGGTCAGTATAGAAACAAGTTAATAATTTTGAATATTGGGTTAATTACACGAACAATTATGTTTTCTTAGATCTACTCCAGTGGATGAAATCTACAGTGCCCCCATGAACTAAAGCTTTTGTTGCCTTGTTCTCTATCACCTAGAGAAATCATAGAAACATATTGTTAAACTACACATTTAGCTAACGTAGGAAATGCTTTGGAATATTTAAATGATGGGGTGCACCTGAAATGAGTAGGTGGCCAAGGAATGCTACCTTCTAAAGCTCTTTGAAACCAAGTACCATTTATTAGTCTTGCAGAAGGAGGTGGGTACTCTCTGTTCCTAGAAGGGATTGAAAGAAGAATAAAATCAGGACAAAAGGAAAACTTTGAGGTTAGCTTTAGGCCAATTTATGTGGAAAATAGGATGGTTTTTCTTAGTTGCTTAATATATTTTGGGTATGAAATTGTGTTTATTTTTGTTTTCTTTTGTATTTTGCTATCCTACTTTTGTTATCCAGTTACTTACCTGCCTTTCACAAGTATTGTTCTTTAAAATAAAACTATGGCAGCGTGAAACCTTTGTATTTGTTTTTAAAGCTGCTGAGCAAGTGAACATACCAGCTTTCATTTTCTTTAAAATAGGCAAATGAAAGCTGTGGAGTCTTTTATTATACACTTCTAGAAATGTCAGATTTATGCAGCTTCTCTGCTTTGAGATTAATTGGTATAACTGAGAGAACTTCGTTTGGAAGTGCTCTAATGAATGGGGGGAGAGTGAGACAGCAGGTGGGCAAAGATGAAAAAAAAGAGTTGCTTAAATATAAATCAGGTCTGGTCAGTGATATTGTCTAGTTCTTTATCTACATTTCTCTGTTCTCCAAACTGAAAAAAATCATGCCTGACCAAATTAGGTTTTACTTAACTCTGAACTCATAGCAGAATTTATTACTTTTATATACATCTTTTGAAACTAATTCACATGGTTTGTGTCCCTTTTAAAAATGGCATTTCCAAAGAGCTCAGGTAACTCTCCTCCCCCCCCCATCCCCCATAATACATAGTGCTTTACAATTAACATCCATCCCCCAGTTCTGTAAATAAGTCATTGTATTCTGGATCACAAAAGGAATTCTTTCCTTGGCAACAAACTCTATTGTAAACATTTGGCAACAGTTCTGCAGATGAGGATCTTATGAACATATTACTTGTATTTTCTCAGATTTAGGTTTTCTGTAAAGTACATCCCACTGTTAAATGTTTTTAGGAATTCCCATTTTAAATGGCCACTTTTATTCTACTATTAAATATTCACTAATAGAATACATCTAAAAAATAAAAATAATACAAGCAAAGCAAGATGTTTCAGTCTTTTTGTTTGGGGTCTTTTTGTTTTTTAAGATGCTCCATCTTTTTTTTTTTTTCTTTAATGTTTATTTATTTTTGAGAGAGAGAGCAGAGGAGGGGCAAAAAGAGAGAGAGACACAGGATCCAAAGCAGGCTCCGGGCTCTGTAGCACAGAGTCCAATGCGGGGCTCAAACTCACTGTGAGATAATGACCTGAGCTGAAGTCGGATGCTTAACTGGCTGAGACACCCAGGTGCCCCAAAGATGTTTCCTCTTTTAATGCACTCATTGGAAGGAGATGTTTGCCTTCTTTGTCAAATTGTAGAAGTTAGCATTGGTTAGGTACCCATGAGATCAGAAGATTATGCTTACTTTTTAGGAGTTAGCCATTTTATGACTTCCAGCTTCTTACTGATCCTTTCCAAGAAATTGGAGAATGGTGTAGAACACTTGACAGTGAATTAGATGGATTTAGGGGAAATCTGTTCCATAAGTTTTTTCTATATCCCAGACTATTATTTTAGTGACTACTTGCTGATACTAGGTATTTAACTGAGCAGTTTTTGTATACAACATTTCCTTCAATAATCCCTTCGATAATTTTTTGAGGGATCTATACTTACATAGAAGTGAGAATACCAAGGCTGCCCAGAAAGATTAATTAGTTAGTAAATAATAGCTACCACTTATTGAATATTTATTAACTATCCTTTACTAAGCATTATGTGTATGTATATATAATACTTCATTTTATTTTCCAAATAACTCTATGAAATAAGTAGTAGTATCCAAAGTTTATAGCTGACTCTATAATAGTCTCTTTTCCTATAATTGCTGTTTCTAGAATGTAATTATAGTATTGTGTTGATTGCCAGCAAATCTGAAAGTATAGCTCTTATCCTCCTTTTTAGATAAAATCCTTTTTCTCCAAACTGTTTTTTTCTCCCCAGCTAGAGATATATAAGTAATTTGCATACTTTATTATGATCAGAATAAGTTGACCTCATTTAGTAGAATTAAAATAGTTTTGTTCTTCATTGTTTAAAACCAGTTATCTTTAAGTCATTAAAGTTGCATGAAGTCTTGTATGTGTTTTAACATTTAGTTTATCTTGAAAGGATGAAAATAGAAATTCACACTGGGGAAAAATAGTTATAAAAATGAACACTTCCAGTTAGAGTAGAAAACTAAAAACCTTGACTAGCCAAATTTATATTGAGAATTAAACTTAAGTGTCCTATCTTATGCTTCAGTCCCCATCTTTTAACCAGAAACCCCTTTTATCCTCTGACTAACAATGAAATAACATTCCAACAGTTATTCAAATAAATACTTTTATCTCTGTCCTGTATATTGTGTGGGATTTCCTCCAAATTTCATATTCATGATAATATGAGGCTGAGATTTTTCAGAATTATATCACTTTTTGCCAGAAAGATCTGGTGGCAGAGTGGAGTAATACATCAACACCCCCACATAGTGTTTCATATGTGTGCTCAGCTTTAGAGCACAAATTGTGCTTCTGTCTTATTTCTTCCTGACCCAGACTGTGTAGTTCAGCCATATGTTAAGCTTCATCTTAGCTGGGGCCATGAGCCAAGTGATTCTTTGGTTTAGTTTGTTGTTTAAAAAGATCTCTTGAGATGTAGATATGAAATATAAAATTTTATTTTTACCTAGAAATTAGAGGAAAATTTTCACCCTGAATATTTAATGCCTACTTGACTTTAGGATTTTTTTTTTTTTTAATTTTTTTTTTTTCCAACGTTTATTTATTTTTGGGACAGAGAGAGACAGAGCATGAACGGGGGAGGGGCAGAGAGAGAGGGAGACACAGAATCGGAAACAGGCTCCAGGCTCTGAGCCATCAGCCCAGAGCCTGACGCGGGGCTCGAACTCCCGGACCGCGAGATCGTGACCTGGCTGAAGTCGGACGCTTAACCGACTGCGCCACCCAGGCACCCCTAGGATTTTTAATAAACATGTAAATGCTTCTGAAAAGCTCATTTACTTTTTAATAATTTTCTCAGAAAATTCAGATGTATTGGGTATCTTTTTGGACATATTTTGATATGACGTGATTTAGATAATTTTTCAGAAGGTTAGCTAATTTTTGTTTTATTGAATCAAAAAGAATGATTTTTTAACAAGACAGGTTAAAATACACCATACCTCTCTTTATATATATATATACACACGTATGTATATATACATATATATACATGTATACGTACATGTATATATACATATATGTACACACATATGTATATATATACGTATAGTTAAAAAAATAAAAATAAAAGTAAAAAGTATACTTATATATACTTTTATACTTATAAAGTAAAAAGTATATATACATACACTTAAAAAAATAAAAATAAAAGTAAAAAATATATATATATATACACATATATGTACACACACATATGTATATATATACATATATACTTTTTTTTTTTTACATATTTACATTTTTTTTTTTTTTTTACTTTTATTTTTATTTTTTTAAGTAATCTCAGTGCCCAAAGTGGGCCTCTAACTCATGACTCAGAGGTCAAGAATCCCATGTTCAGGGGGCTGGGTGTCTCAGTTGGTTAAGTGTCTGACTTAGCTCAGGTCACGATCTCACGGTTTATGGGTTTGAGCCCTGCATTGGGGTCTGTGTTGACAACTCAGAGCCTGGAGCCTGCTTCGGATTCGGTGTCTCCCTCTCTCTCTCTCTGCCCCTCCCCCACTCATGCTGTTTCTCTCGGTCTTCTTTTTTTTTTTTTAAATTTTATTTTTTAAAATTTATATCCAAATTAGTTAGCATATAGTGAAACAATGATTTCAGGGGTAGATTCCTTAGTGCTCCTTAACCCATTTAGCCCATCCCCCCTCCCACAACCCCTCCAGTAACCCTCAGTTTGTTCTCCATATTTATGAGTCTCTTCTGTTTTGTCCCCCTCCCTGTTTTTATATTAGTTTTGTTTCCCTTCCCTTATGTTCATCTGTTTTGTCTCTTAAAGTCCTCATATGAGTGAAGCCATATGATTTTTGTCTTTCTCTGACTGACTAATTTCAATTAGCATAATACCCTCCAGTTCCATCCATGTAGTTGCAAATGGCAAGAATTTCATTCTTTTTGATTGCCGAGTAATACTTCATTGTATATATATACCACATCTTCTTTATCCATTCATCCGTCGATGGACATTTGGGCTCTTTCCATACTTTGGCTATTGTCAATAGTGCTGCTATAAACGTGGGGGTGCATGTGTCCCTTTGAAACAGCACACCTGTATCCCTTGGATAAATGCCTAGTAGTGCAATTGCTGGGTCGTAGGGTAGTTCTATTTTTAGTTTTTTGAGGAACTTCCATACTGTTTTCCAGAGTGGCTGCACCAGCTTGCATTGCCACCAGCAATGCAAAAGAGATCCTCTTTCTCCACATCCTTGCCAACATCTGTTGTTGCCTGAGTTGTTCATGACAGGTGTGAGGTGGTATCTCATTGTGGTTTTGATTTGTATTTTCCCGATGATGAGTGATGTGGAGCATTTTTTCATGTGTCAGTTGGCCATCTGGATGTCTTCCTTGAAGAAGTGTTTATTCCTGTCTTTTGCCCATTTCTTCACTGGATTATTTGTTTTTTGGGTGTTGAGTTTGATAAGTTCTTTCTAGATTTTGGATACTAACCCTTTATCTGTTATGTCATTTGCAAATATCTTCTCCCTTTCTGTCGGTTGCCTTTTAGTTTTGCTGATTGTTTCCTTCACTGTGCAGAAGCTTTTTATTTTGATGAGGTCCCAAGAGTTCATTTTTGCTTTTGTTTCCCTTGCCTCCTGAGACGTGTTGAGTAAGAAGTTGCTGTGGGCAAAATCCTCGAGGATTTTGATGGCTTCTTGTCTTACGTTTAGGTCTTTCATCCATTTTGAGTTTATTTTTGTGTATGGTGTAAGAAAGTGTTCCAGGTTCATTCTTCTGCATGTTGCTGTTCAGTTTTCCCAGCACCACTTGCTGAAGAGACTATCTTTATTCCATTGGATTCTTTCCTGCTTTGTCAAAGATTAGTTGGCCATACGTTTGTGGGTCAATTTCTGGGTTCTCTATTCTGTTCCATTAATCTGAGTGTCTGTTCTTGTGCCATCTTTCGGTCTTTCGAAAATAAATAAATGTTTTAAAAAATTAAAAAAAGAATCCCATGCTGTACCAACTGAGCCAGCCAGGTGCCCCAATTTTTCTGTTATATTTTGTATTAAAGTTAGAATTATCAACTCTAAAGCATTGTAAAAACTTATCATCTCAGTCACTAATGCCATTCTTATATTACATATTACTCAGCAATTATTTCATTTTTGTATACAGTTGCAGTTACAGAGTATATGACATTTTGGATTCTGCCATTTTTGTCCTAAAAGTACAAACCTAAGACATTAAGCTAATGGACTGTGATCTCTGATTGCTTCTCTTTTGAATTGTGCCTGTGTGGAGGGGCAATTTCAAAATTTGAAGAGTAACAGATCATAAACCAAGATGTCCTTTTTGAATTTTCTTTGAAAACAAATTAGATTTTGCTTGCATCTTGGTCAGGGAGTGGCCTTCTGTGGCTTCCTCTGCCGTGGGCTATGTGGCCTACCGTCCCTGTCCCTACCACCTGTGATCACACACCAAGGCCCGTAAGGGATTGGTGCCAAAGTTTCCATCAGCCTACAAGCAACAGCATGGCAGTCATCCTCTCCAGTGGCTCACTCGTGGCCACCCATGACTAATACTGGTGCCTCCAGGGTTCCACTTCCAGTAACAGGTCCTGCATAAGTGCAGAGTATCCTGGGGAAGCCATCCCTTACCACCCTTGTCTCCCCAAGGCTGACTTGGGTCAGTGGTAAGCAAGCTTCTTTTTTCAGGAAGTCTACTCTCCTGTTCATGGCTACAGTGTTGGAATCCCCAGACCTCCAATGGCACGATCACCTGTGACTTGGCTCTGGAAACCATGAGGAAGCAGCCTGGTGGCCAGCCTGGCAAAGCCAACACAGCCCTGAGTGGCCACTACCAGCCACTAGGCTTTAGGAGACCCTAAGCTCATATCACAACCCCTACCCATCTTTCCCCTCCTCATAGACTAGGTAGGCTGCAGCAAGCAGAAGCAGTTGGGTTCTTTTATATCAAAACGGCAAAACACCAAAAAGGAAGTTGAGAGAACCCCACTCTTTACTTTCTAAGCCACACGCAAGGCATCTTGACATACCTTGTAACCTTGTGCCTTGCACCAAGTGGAAAATAAACTCCAAGCAGCCAATAAAAAAAAAAAAGAAAGAAAAATCAACATTATATTGTATGGAAATTAATGAACCTTTTAACTCTGAGAGTTTGTGATTTTTCTCTGTGTTAGAAACTGCTATTTGTGCAGTTTTATCCATTTTTAAAAATTGTGGTAAATCTACCTGGCTCAGTCAGTAGAGCATGCCACTCTTGATTTTGGGGTTGTGAGTTCAAGCCCCATGTTGGACGTAGAGCTTACTTAAAAAAAATTTTTTTAATAAAATTGTGGTAAATTGTACATATCATAAAATTCATCATTTTTTTCATTTAAGTGTACAGTTTAGTGACATGAAGTACACTCACATTATTGTGCAGTCATCACCACCATCCATCTCCACAGCTTTTCCTTCTTCCCCAACTGAAACTCTTCCCATTAAACACTGACTCCCTATTCTTCCCTCCCATCAGCTTGTGGCAACCACTATTCTACATTCTGTCTATGAATTTGACTACTCTAGGCACCTCATATAAGTAAAATGATACAATATTTGTCCTATTATGACTGGCCTTTTTTCACATAGCATAGTTTTCAATGTTCATCATAACACGTGACAAGAATTTCTTTCCTTTTTAAGACTAAATAATACTCCATTATGCATAGAAACCACTTTTTATGTTTCCATTCATCTGTCAGACACTTGGGTTGCTTCTATCTTTTGCCTATTGTGAATAAGTTATATCAGTTTTAAAGTGATTTTAAAATGAACTTTAAAAGTTTTTGCTTAGGGCACCTGGCTGGCTCAGTCTGTAGAGCCGTGCTTCTTGATCTTGGGGTCATGAGTTTGAGTCCCAAGTTGGGCATAGAGAGCTTACTTAATTAAAAATTTTTTTAAATAATAAAATAAAAGCTTTTCTTGTATTTGTTGGCTGTTACAATATTTGAGCAAAGTTAATAAGAACTTAGAATTTTATTTCTAACTACTTTCAGCTTTTAGTTTTATATTACTTTGCATAGTACATGATAAAATTCTACCTAAACAGGGGTGCCTGGGTGGCTCAGTCAGTTAAGTGTCCAGCCTCTGCTCGGGTCATGATCTCATGGTCTGTGGGTTTGAGCCCCGCGTCAGGCTCTGTGCTGAAGCTCAGAGCCTGGAGGCTGTTTCAGGTGCTTCGGATTCTGTGTCTCCCTCTCTCTCTGCCCCTCCCCTGCTCTCTCTCTCTCTCTCTCTCAAAAATAAATAAACACTAAAAAATTTTTTGAATTCTGCCTAAACAGACCTTGTTCTTGTCATGACAGTGATTCTTCTGGACGTAATCATTTTGAAAGAATGTGTCTTCCTTGCTTATTTGTATTAGTATGAGTATGTATTCCTCATTTATATCCCAAGAAATTGTCTTAATACTTCTATCATAACAAAAAATACATGATGACTGCAAAAAGTTGGAAAAATATAAACAAAAAAACTCCTTTTATCCTGTAATAACAGCTTAACTTTTTGACTGTGGTCTTCTACTAATTTTCCTGTCTATGTGTATTTACATACTTACTCATAAAGGTGGGATCATACAGCATAACTTTTACTTAATATATTATTAATGTTTTCCCATCTAATTAAATATTTTCTTCCACATTATTTTCTTGAACATCAATAGTATTTTGTCACATCGAAAATTATTTGAATTAGTCATTGGACTTTTAGATTGCTTAAAATTCCACTTAGGTAAACAAGTCTATTATTATATAAAATAATTATTATGTGCATACATATAGCTATTGATTAAAGGGAGTATTTTTGATATTTCTTTGCTTTCTACTTTCTGTGTCCTTAGAGAACAAAGCAATAGAATTGTAGGAAAAAACTAAATTTAATTTATTGAATCAGTCATCTGAACTAATTAATTAAGATCATGTATTTGTGTATATTTATTCTTTTTCTCTAAGCAGGTTGGCAACATTGTGCAAATCACCAAGCCAGAAGGAATCTACAGTACTGTTTCAAATCACAGTCAGTATCATTTGATTAGAGTGGGATTTTGGTGTTGGTGGGCAGTAATTATCTGAAGAGAGCATTTACAAATTGCTTCTGTTAACTCCTGTAGGCAGCAAGCATATTTGAGGACAGCTTTTGATGCTTAGAACATTATCTCCAAAATAGTAGTATATATACAGAATATTCTAGTCACAATTGGACTGAAATTTATTCTTAAGAACAGAGGAAATACTTATTTGTAGGCTAGTGTGTTCCATGCCATATGTAATGTCAGGATATTAAAAAATTTTTAAGTGAAAGTTGTTAAAGATTTTCCAAGAAAAAATACTAACACTACTCGTTTTAGTCTGTAGATATTATAGATCTATCATAGCCACCAAATATATCCTGCTTTAAAATGTTAATTTTCCTATAATTTAAAATCATAGAACACACTCTTTTTGGCTGAAATATGCATATTTATCAGTAGTGTTGAGCCAAATATATTCTCGGCGTCTCATTTTTAAGGACAAAAACAGAAATAGAGATTCTGAAATTGAATCATCGATTTAGTCTTTGTACTGCCTAGGTGCATTTAAAGTATCCTAACTGGAGGGGCACCTGGGTGGCTCAATTGGTTAAGCATCTAACTTTAGTTCAGGTCATGATCTCGCAGTTCGTGGGTTCAAGCCCTGCATAAGGCTCTGTGCTTACAGCTCAGAGTCTGGAGCCTGCTTCTGATTCTGTCTCCCTCTGTCTCTGCCTCTCCCCTACTCATGTGTGCTCTTTCTCTTTGTCTCTCTCTCTCTCTCTCAAAAATAAATAAAACACTAAAATTTAAAGTAAAGTATCCTGGGGCGCCTGGGTGGCGCAGTCGGTTAAGCGTCTGACTTCAGCCAGGTCACGATCTCGCGGTCCGTGAGTTCGAGCCCCGCGTCGGGCTCTGGGCTGACGGCTCAGAGCCTGGAGCCTGTTTCTGATTCTGTGTCTCCCTCTCTCTCTGCCCCTCCCCCGTTCATGCTCTGTCTCTCTCTGTCCCAAAAATAAATAAACGTTGAAAAAGAAAATTAAAAAAAAAAAAAAAAAGTAAAGTAAAGTATCCTAACTGGAAAATTTTATTTAGTTGTGAAAATAATTTGTAAAGCACCTAAGTAATTAATACCTGTTACTTCCTTTTACCTCTTCCAATAGAGCCACCATAAAGTTTGTTAGGATTGTCTTTTAGGGACACCTGGGTGGCTCAGTTGGTTAAGCGTCCCACCCACTCAGGTTATAATCTCGCGGTTCATGAGTTTGAGCCCTGCATCAGACTCTGTGCTGATAGTTCAGAGCCTGGAGCTTGCTTCAGATTCTGTGTCTCCCTCTCTCTCTGCCCGTCCCCTGCTCACGCTCTGTCTCTCTCTCTCTCTCTAAAAAATAAACATAAATAAATAAAAGGATTGTCTTTTAGAGTATATGTTTATAATGCACTGAAATTTGTATGTATGTGTGTATATATGTATATATATGTATAAATAAATACACGCATACATATAAAAAATACTCTAGATATAAAATACTTTAGTACAGCTCTGGTTTGGACACGTACTCATGAGGTTTAACTTCTTCATTCACAGTGGTTGGTAACTTCTGTCTCAGTAAAGTAGCTCTGTTATCAATTAAAAATATTTGGAAGACCAGTTGTTATTTTAGATGTTCTTAAAGCATACTTGTATATTTTTTCATCTTCCAGCCTCAGGGATTTAGAGATGCTGTTGTTGCTCCTGCATGTTCTTGGCAAACAGAAGGTTCATTGAATTCCCGGAAACGGTCACGAGAATGAGAAGAAGAACAGGAATCCAAAGACTAATCTTAAAGTATACATATGTATTGATGCTGTAAGATGTAATGTATACAAAGTAGTAGACTCATTATAAAATGTAAACACACACTATGGGATGTTTGAATCAAGAGCATAGGAACTGAATGTGAAAAACATTTAATTAGTATGATTCTCCGAATTTTTCAAAAGCAGTTTTACAATTATATTTTGCCCCATTTTCTTTTTTAGTAACATTCAGCAGAAACGATACAGGTATTGTATTTTTGCAGATGTGGAAAGCTGATCTCATGTGGCCGGTATGAATTTACCATTCAGACTGTTTTTTCCTCTTTTGCTAATTGCGTAGAAAACCCTTGGAAGAAAATATTTTTTTCACATTCCTATTCTGTTCTCCTCTTTAAATGTAGTTTTCATAATTCTTAAAAATGACTTGTTTTTATTATTGTAATGAAAAGCCAGCACCATGAGTCAGCATATTATTGTATTCAGTTTTAATGGTAGGATATAAACTTTACATGACCAATGTGATTTTAGTCACCCCAATCCTAAAATCTAACCCATTTGTGTATTTTTTTAATGTTATTTTATAATGTTAAGGGAAGGACTTTGGAGCTGTTACCCTATCTAAAAATTGTCTATAACATACATCTTCCAGAATAGTCAAGTTGATAAATTTACAGTTATTTATCTCTATATTTTTGAAACACGGTGTGATCCATTCTAGAATTCTAGATGTATTGACATTTTCCTTTGAATAATCTTAACACTGTTTGAATGAATTAAAAATTTGGATTCTTGAATGGTTTTAAAATCATCTAAAAGTGTTTTGGCACCTGATTCTTTTTAGTACTTCTCAATTCATTCACAAAATTTACTCTGGTTCCCAATGGAAGAAAATTATTTAAATAATTGAATATTATGTACTGTGACAACCATGGTCTCCACATTTTAGAGGCAATTGGTATTTCCTCCTCTCCCAGAGTGAACACTAAATTTATAAAGTTTTAAAAAACACAGTTATTCTGTAATTGATTATTCATAGAATAACTAGGGTTTGCCAGGACTTTTTTGAGAATGAAATTAGACACTGCTAACAATCACATCAGGACACTGGACATAAACCAGGACCATCCCGGGCAAATCAGGCATATGGTCGTCCTAATTATAGAAGACTAATTTCAAATGACTATTTGAGTGTAGGATGACTGATTATAATTATTTTTGAGGTCTTTAAGGCATATATTTTTATTAATGCAGTCATTATAAAAAAATTACCCATCATTTTATATTCTTTATGCTCCAATCACAAAATCAAGACAGGGGGTTATTAGTGATAAATATCAGTGTTACTAGGGGGCAGAACTATAGGAATCTCATTTTATAAAGCATCATAACACTGTAAAGAACTATAGAACCCAGGATATAGACAAAGCCACGTGTATTTCTTTTTGATTGTAACTTTTTTGTGTGTGTGCAACTCTTTATAAATAAACTTTATGTAAATATCCTTTCAAAATTGTTTTTGCTAAAAAGATCACTGTTCTTCTAGTTATAATATACTTAAATCTTAGTCTGCTTGGGCCACAATAACAAAATGCCATAAACTTAAGCAACAGAATTCTCTCACAGTTTTAGAGGCTGGTAGTCTAAGATCAGTGTGCCCGGATATCTGGTTCTGGTGAAGCTTCTCTTCCTTGCTTGTAGACAACCATCTACTTACTGAGTGCTCACAGGACCTTTCCTTGGTGAATGTGCATGGAGAGAGAGATCTTTTTCTCTTCATCTTCTTTTTTTTTATTTTTAATTGATATCTATATCTTTTTTTTAACTTGTTTTATTTTTTATTTTTTAAAATTTACACCCAAATTAGTTAGCATATAGTGAAACAATGATTTCAGGAGTAGATTCCTTAGTGCCCCTTACCCATTTAGCCCATCCCCCCTCCCACAACCCCTCCAGTAACCCTCAGTTTGTTCTCCATATTTATGAGTCTCTTCTGTTTTGTCCCCTTCCCTGTTTTTATATTAGTTTTGTTTCCCTTCCCTTATGTTCATCTGTTTTGTCTCTTAAAGTCCTCATGAGTGAAGTCATGATTTTTGTCTTTCTCTGACTAATTTCACTTAGCATAATACCCTCCAGTTCCATCCATGTAGTTGCAAATGGCAAGATTTCATTCTTTTTGATTGCCGAGTAATACCTCATTGTATATATATATACCACATCATCTTTATCCATTCATCCATCGATGGGACATTTGGGCTCTTTCCATACTTTGGCTATTGTCAATAGTACTGCTATAAACATGGGGGTGCGTGTGTCCCTTTGAAACAGCACATCTGTATCCCTTGGATAAATGCCTAGTAGTATAATTGCTGGGTCATAGGGTAGTTCTATTTTTAGTTTTTTGAGGAACCTCCATACTGTTTTCCAGAGTGACTGCACCAGCTTGCATTCCCAACTCTCTTCATCTTCTTATAAGCCCACCAGTCCTATCAGATTAGGACTTCACCTGTATGACCTCATTTAACATTAGTTGCCTTCCCAAAGCTCCAAATATAGTCACACAGAGGTTTGGGCTTTGACACATTAATTTTGGGATGACGACTCGGTCTGTAGAAATCTAGGAAATTTAAAATATGTTCACGTAAAATTTTTTTAAAAATTTTTACCTGCTTTTTAAAGAGCCTAATATGGGGGCAGCTGGGTGGCTCAGTTGGTTGAGCATCCAACTTTAGCTCAGGTCATAATCTCACAGTCTGTGAGTTCGTGCCCTGTGTTGGGCTCTGTGCTGACAGCTCAGAGCCTGGAGCCTGCTTTGGATTCCATCTGTCTGTCTGTCTCTCTCTCTCTCTCTCTGCCCCTCCCCCGCTCATTCTTTGTCTCTCTCTGTCAAAAATAAATAAATATTAAAAAAAAAATTTAAAGAGCCCAATATATACTCATGTGTTCCACATAATTTTTCTATGATAGTTTTTAATGGTTGTGCATAATTTTAAAATTCTTTTTGGAGTTTTACTACTGTAGTTTTAGAGTTATAAACAATGCTTCTAATAAGCATACAAGTTCCTTTTTTAAAGAAATTGAAATTATGGGGGTGACTGAGTGGTTCAGTCGGTTAAGTGTCTGACTCTTGGTTTCAGCTCAGGTCATGATCTCTCGGTTCGTGCGTTTGAGCCCCGCGTGGGACACTGACAGTGTCACGCCTGTTTGGGATTCTCTCTCTGCCCTCTCCCCCTGCTCGCTTGCTCTCTCTCTCTCTCTGACTCAAAAATAAATGAATAAACATTTTTAAAAAAGAAATTGAAATTAGGATTTGAATTAATTTTTCATTGCTGCTGTAAAAAATTACCACAGATTAAGTCCTTAAAAGAACACAGATTTATTATTTTACAGTTCTGGAATCTGTAATCAGTTTCACAGGGCTAAAACCAAGGTGTCAGCAAGCCTGCGTTCCTTCTGGAGGGTCTAAGGAAAATCGATTTTCTTGCCTTTTCTAGCTTCTAGAGGCTGCCTGCATTCTTTGGCTCATAGCCCATCTTCAAAGACAGCAACGTAGCATCTTCCAATCTCTCTGTTTCCAGTCTGTCTCAATTGCCTTTTTCCAACTCTGTGTCCTGCCTTCCTTTTATAAGGACACTTGTGATTACATTTAGAGCCCAGTCAGATAATCCAGGATAATTTCCCTATCTTAAGACCCTTAATCACATCTGCAAAGTCCCTTGTGGCATGTAAATTAGCATTCACAAATTTTAGAATTAGGTTGTAAATGTTTTGGGGGAGCCATTATTCAGCCTCTCACTTCATTTGGTAACATTCAAGAAATAATGGTCCTTGGGTGATAAACACACTGAAGTTTGAAAAGCACGGAGACAGACATTGCCATTTTTTAACTGTTTTCATAGTCATTCCCATGGGAATGAAGGATATATAATATATGTACATATATAATATATATAAATTATGTATTTATATATATTTACATATATTTATATATTTATTATATATTTATATATAAATTATATATTTATAATATATATAATATAATATAAATATATATTAATATATATTAAATATATTATATATTAATATATATTTATAATATATAATATATAAATATATAATTTATATATAAATATATATAAATATATATAAATATATAAAAGGATATAAAAAGATAGTTCCTGTTAGGATGTCCTTGGAACCACAGTAGAGGGGACGGCCATCTTGCCAGCGCAACCCAACGAAAAGCCCCTAGCGGGGCACCAGAAAGAATTGAAGGTCAACCAATCACTAAGCGACGGCATGACCTGCCGCGAAAAAGGCCCACCTGGACCTAAACCTGGAACCGCTGCAGCTTAAAAACTCCACCCCACCCCACCACACCCAGGCGCGACTTCCCTGACTCCTCTCTCTCTCTCTCTCTCTCTCTCTCTCTCTCTCCCTGAGTCCCAGAACCTCGCCCGAGACCTTAGTTCCCAATAAAGCCTTTGACTGCTAAAATTTTTTACCTTCTGACTCTTATCTTTACCCTGCCTTACACCTGACCCTAACAGTTCCTTAGCTTTTTGAAAGCTTTTTTTTAAGGACTATTATTCTTCCTTAATTATAAAATACACAGAAGTATAAAATTTTCCCCCGGTCTTTTCTGTTTTAACTCATGATGTGATAGAATATCTATCATTCCACAATTTATATGTGTATTTGCCACCTAATGCTACCAGTAAATTAGTTAAAAGTCTCACCATCCATCTTTCATTTTGAGGTTAGGCAGTGTGGTAAATCCAAAAGATTGTATATTGCCTTTTACTCTTTTTATTTTTATTTTTATTTTTTTTGAGTTTCTTTATTTTGAGAGAGAGAGAGCAGGTGAGCAGGGGAGGGGCAGAGAGAGAGAGAGAGAGAGAGAGAGAATCCCAAGCAGGCTTTGCACTCACGGTGCAAGAGATCATGCCCTGAGCTGGAATCCAGAGTCAGACACTCAATGGACTGAGCCACCCAGGTGCTCCGGCTTTTACTCCATTTAAATGCCATTGCTATGATCACTCTTTCTGGTAATTCATATATACACATTGATATATTTGCACACACACATACAAAACATTTATTTCCAAAATATTTGTTAAGGCAATTCCATGTTTTGCAATGCTCTGGCCACAGTTAGTACAACACAGGCCATTAATAGTCTACTTTAAGAAGTACTCATTCTGGGGAAAGTAAACAAATACTAGCAACTCAGAATTTGTTCTTTTTTGAGAAACTTTTTCCATGCTAATGGACTTGGAAAATAAATTTTATTTCAAAAAAGTTATTAAAGGTATAAAATATAATAAGGTATAGAATTAAAAGCTCAGACACCCTAACTCATGACTTTTGTTGTTTTGTTTTCAGGATAGAAGCTTAACATTTCAATGCAATGATTATAGACTTTTATTGCTAGAGGAAACCATAGAGATAATCCCAGTAATATCTTTAATTCATAAATCTGCAATATTTCAAACATGCAGGTTTTTTCTAAATTAATTCTTTCCTGATTTTATAACAATTTATCCTTTTTTAAAGTATCTTTTTCCCAAAGTATTATAACTTGTAGCTTGAATTTGCATAGTGCCTTATGATTTTGAAACACCTTTACATAATTTAATTTGATCCTCACAGCAACTCTGTAAGGTAGATGGGATAGGATGGTTTGTCTGTTTTAATTCCTTCTTCTATTCATCCAAAGCCTTAACACATGTACACATTTAACAACTACTTGTTGAATGAATAAGTATTTCAAATAAAATTTAGAATAAATTCTGTTTTTCTAGGGCGCCTGGGTGGACTGAGCCAGCCAGGCACACTCAATTTTTTTTTTACTTTTAAAAATTGTGATAAAATAGATATAAAATTTGCTATTTTAATCATTTTTAAGTGTGCAATTCAATGACATTAACTGCATGCACAGTGTTGTGTAGTCATCCCTATTTCTAAAACTTTTTATCACCCAAACAGAAACTCTGTACCCTTGAAGCAATAATTTTCCATTCCACACACTGCCTCCCCCCAAGCTCCTGGTAATCTCTAATCTACTCCATTTCTAATTTGCCTATTGTATGCATTTTATTTTTATTTTTTATTAATTTATGTATTTTTATTTGAGAGAGAGGTGGGGTGAGGAAAAGAGGAAAGAGACAGAAAGAGTATTAATTAGGCTCCATGCTCAGCATGAACCCTGACTCAGGGCTTGATCCCATGACCCTGGGATCACAACCTGAGCTGAAATCAAGAGTTGGTGGCTCAACTGACTTAGCTATCCAGGCATCCCTGTATTTTATATAAGTGGAATCGTGTAACATTTTGCCTTTTATGCCTGGTTTATTTCACTTGGCATAATGTTTTCAAGGTTCATCCATGTTGTAGCATGTGTAATAACTTCATTTTTACGGCTGAACAATATTCTATTGTATGTATATACCACATTTTGCTTATTCATTCAACTCTTGATGGACATTTGGGTTATTTCTAATAGTGATTGAATGGTTTATAAATTTATACGAGTTAACACTTTTTGTTTTATTGACTTTTATTGCTTATCAAGTTTGGGACAGTTGATTTGTCTTTGGAATATTTTCAAACTATTCCTACTAGCTTAAATTCTAACCCTAATAAATTTAACTTTCATTTCTTAGATCAACTATTTTTATTTTCTAATTACTGTTTTTGTTGTTAATAATGTTCCTACTAAAATGTTTACATCTAGTTACCAGTGATAAGTTATAGTGTGGTAGAGAAAACATAGGCCGAGAGTCAGAAGACCTGCATTCTAATTTCATCTGAGACATTAATAAGCTGTATCAATATTGGCACCTTTATTTTCTTATGCCTTTCTCTTATTTATAAAACAAGACAGGTCTAAATGATGGTAAATTCATTGTTGGATATTTTGTGGTTTCTCCTTTTGTAGAGGCATTATTAATATTCACTTAAATGAGCAATATTAAAAATATGAAAAATACTGACATTTGCACATTTTTTTAATTTTCAAAATCAATAATACTAAGATTTTTATTCTAATACACTGCATTTCAGTTTTGAGACATAATGTTGAAATGTTCTATTGCTTTAAAAAAAAACATTGAGTTGCAGAAGAGAGGCTGACTGTTCATAATATGTATTTTTAGTTAACGTCAGTGCCTAAATTTACTGTTACTGTTAAAAATTTACAGAACATTTTGCTCCCTCAGAAATGATTTTGGCATAAAACATGTTGACAAGAGTTTGTGTATTTTTGACCATGGTATAATCCTTTGTTTTCAGATTTAGTTCACCATTGACATTGGCCTTTCTGTGCTTCAACTATGCATGTGACTCTCATTATCCATTTGACTCTCGTTATGTATAGAAGATGTGAATTTTTACTTTTTTATTATTAAAAAAATTTTTAGTGCTTATTTTTGAGAGAGAGAGAGAGACAGAGTGTGAGTGGGGGAGGGGCAGAGAGAGAGAGGGAGACACAGAATCTAAGGCAGGCTCTATCTAGACTCTGAGTTGTCAGCGCTGAGTCCCACATATGCTTCAAACTCACAAACTGCAAGATCATGACCTGAGTCAAAGTTAGAGGCTTAACCGACTGAGCCACCTAGGCGCACGGAAGATGTGCGTTTTTAAACACCGTTACTCTGATAATGATTTTATGTGTAGCCTGTTTTATGAGAATATAAAACTTGGGTTCTCTAAGAAGGGCTTGAGGGGTGTCTGGATGGTTCAAACTGTTAAGCATCCAACTCTTGATTTTGCTCAGATCATGGTCTTGCAGTTCGTTAGTTCAGTCCTCGTATTGGGCTCTGTGCTGATGATGGGGAGCCTGCTTGAGATTCTCTCTGTCTCTCTACCCCTCCAGCACTTGTGCAAAGAATAAATAAAAACTTAACAAAAAAAAAAAGAAGGGCTTGAGAACTCATGGAAACATGTCCTACCAATTTTAAAATTTAAAAATTAATACAGATAAAAGTAGCAAAGATAATTTGTATTAAGAAGTCATATAAGCCAAGGCAAAGAGAAAAACATAATTGATTACATAAACTTTTGGTCTAATGATAAGAAGTATACCAGTTCTTTAAGAGAAAAAAATGTTTTTCTGGAGGTTTTTTTTTTTTTTTTTTTTTGTAATTTACATCCAAATTAGTTACCATATAATGACTTTAGGAGTAGAATCCAGTGATCCATCTCCTACATATAACACCCACTACTCATCCCAACAAGTGTCCTCCTTAATGCTCCTTGCCCATTTAGCCCACCTTGCTCACCCAGAACCCCTCCAACAACCCTCAGTTTGTTCTCTGTATTTAAGAGTCTCTTATGTTTTGTCCCCCTCCCTGTTTTTATATTATTTTTGTTTTCCTTCCCTTATGTTCATCTGTGTTGCATCTTAAATTACACATATGAGTGAAGTCATATGATACTTGTCTTTCTCTGACTAATTTTGCTTAGCTTAATACACTCTAGTTACATCCACACTGTTGCAAATGGCAAGATTTCATTCTTTTTGATTGCCAAGTAATACTCCATTGTATATGTATACCACATCTTTATCCATTCATCAGTCAATGGACATTTGGGCTCTTTCCATACTTTGGCTATTGTCAATAGCGCTGCTATAGATTGGGGTGCATGTGCCCCTTCAAAACAGCATACCTGTATCCTCCAGATAATTATCTAGTAGTGCAATTGTTGTGCTGTAGGGTGCTTCTATTTTTAATCATTTTTTTTAATGTTTATTTATTTTTGAGAGGGGGGAGGGGCACAGAGATGGGGAGAGACAGAATCCCAAGCAGGCTCTGCATTGACACTGGCACAGATAGAGTCCTGTGTCGGAATCCATGCTGAGCATGGAGCCTGCTTACGATTCTCTCCTTTCACTCTGCCCCTCTCCCCTGTTCATGTGTCTCTCTCTATATAAAATAAATTAAAATAAAACAAAATAAAATAAAAATAAAATAAAATCTTGTGCAAATATTACTTTAAAAATTAATTGATGGCACAAAAACAGACACATAGACCAATGGAATAGAATAGAAACCCCAGAACTAGACCCACAAACGTATGGCCAACTCATCTTTGACAAAGCAGGAAAGAACATCCAATGGAAAAAAGACAGTCTCTTTAACAAATGGTGCTGGGAGAACTGGACAGCAACATGCAGAAGGTTGAAACTAGACCACTTTCTCACACCATTCACAAAAATAAACTCAAAATGGATAAAGGACCTGAATGTGAGACAGGAAACCATCAAAACCTTAGAGGAGAAAGCAGGAAAAGACCTCTCTGACCTCAGCCGTAGCAATCTCTTACTCGACACATCCCCAAAGGCAAGGGAATTAAAAGCAAAAGTGAATTACTGGGACCTTATGAAGATAAAAAGCTTCTGCACACCAAAGGAAACAACCAACAAAACTAAAAGGCAACCAACGGAATGGGAAAAGATATTTGCAAATGACATATCGGACAAAGGGCTAGTATCCAAAATCTATAAAGAGCTCACCAAACTCCACACCCGAAAAACAAATAACCCAGTGAAGAAATGGGCAGAAAACATGAATAGACACTTCTCTAAAGAAGACATCCGGATGGCCAACAGGCACATGAAAAGATGTTCAGCGTCGCTCCTTATCAGGGAAATACAAATCAAAACCACACTCAGATATCACCTCACGCCAGTCAGAGTGGCCAAAATGAACAAATCAGGAGACTATAGATGCTGGAGAGGATGTGGAGAAACGGGAACCCTCTTGCACTGTTGGCGGGAATGCAAATTGGTGCAGCCGCTCTGGAAAGCAGTGGGGAGGTTCCTCAGAAAATTAAAAATAGACCTACCCTATGACCCAGCAATAGCACTGCTAGGAATTTATCCAAGGGATACAGGAGTACTGATGCATAGAGGCACTTGTACCCCAATGTTTATAGCAGCACTCTCAACAATAGCCAAATTATGGAAAGAGCCTAAATGTCCATCAACTGATGAATGGATAAAGAAAGTGTGGTTTATATACACAATGGAATAGTACGTGGCAATGAGAAAAAATGAAATATGGCCTTTTGTAGCAACGTGGATGGAACTAGAGAGTGTGATGCTAAGTGAAATAAGCCATACAGAGAAAGACAGACACCATATGGTTTTACTCTTATGTGGATCCTGAGAAACTTAACAGAAACCCATGGGGGAGGGGAAGGAAAAAAAAAAAAAAAAAAGAGGTTAGAGTGGGAGAGAGCCAAAGCATAAGAGACTGTTAAAAACTGAGAACAAACTGAGGGTTGATGGGGGGTGGGAGGGAGGGGGGGGTGGGTGATGGGTATTGAGGAGGGCACCTTTTGGGATGAGCACTGGGTGTTGTATGGAAACCAATTTGACAATAAATTTCATATATTAAAAAAAGAAATAAATAAATTTAAAAAATTAATTGAAAAACAGAAAAGAAAGACGAGGGTCACCTGGGTGGCTCAGCTGGTTAAACTTTAACTCTTGGTTTTGGCTCAGGTCATGGTCTCATGGATTTGTGAGTTCGAGCCACATATTGGGGCTCTGTGCTGACAGAGTGGAGCCTGCTTGGGATTCTCTTTCTGCCTCTTCCCCACCCTTTCCCCACTTTCATGAGCTCTCTCTCTCTCTCCCAAAATAAATAAATAAACTTTAAAAAATGACATATTGTAGTGTGATACTACATTTTTCTTGTTCTTTTTTTATAGGTGAGGTTGGACATCCATCTTTTCATCTACTTTAATGTTACTCCTTTTTTTTTTTAAGTTTATTTTTGAGAGAGAGAGAGAGAAGGGGAGGGGTAGAGACAGAGGGAGAGAGAGAATCCCCAAGCAGGCTCCGCATTGTCAGCACAGCGCCCGACACAGAGCTAGTACCCATGAACTGTGAGATCATGACCTAAGCCGAAGTCAAGAGTTGGACACTTGTCTGACTGAGCCACCCAGATGCCCCTCTTTTTTTTTTTTTTTTTAAAGTAAGCTCTATGCCCAACGTGGGGCTTGAACTCAAGACCTAGAGATCAAGAGTTGCATGCTCTACCAAATGAGCCAGCCAGGTGCCCATAGTTACTCTATTTCTTTTTCTATGAAGTGGCTGTTCATATTTTTTGTCCATTTTTCCATTGCGTAGTTGGTCTTATGAGTCAGCAAGAGTTCTTTTTTTTTTTTTAATGTTTATTTAATTTTGAGAGAGACAGAGACAGAATGCAAGTGGGTTAGAGGCAGGGAGAGAGGGAGACACAGAATATGAAGCAGGCTCCAGGCTCCGAGCTGTCAGCACACAGCCCGACACGGGGCTCGAACCCATGAACTGCAAGATCATGACCTGAGCTGAAGTCGGACACTCAACCGACTGAGCCACCCAAGCACCCCAGAAATATGATTTTTATATAGTCATTTTTTACCATTATTTTGTTTCTGAGTGTTCTAATTAGAAACTCTCACTCCATGATTATTAAATGCTCCAATTTTTACTTTCCATTTGGAATTTATTTGTATGTTAGCTGTGGCCTTGGGTCCTGAATTTGACAGAGGATTTCTGATTATGGGGCATTAAATGATATCTTAGAAGGCAGTTTTATGAAAAATGCCAGTGTATTCTATCTTATGAAAGCCAAACTCTAAAGGCAAGTTCTATAGAGGACAGTTAGTAGAATATAGTAGTAGTTTGGCTAATGCATTTTTCTTTGTGAATTTTGGGTTTTCTTGATTTGTTTATATTTATTAATATTTGTATGTATGTATTTATAAACACTCTATACCCAACACAGGGCTCCAACTCAAGACCCTGAGATCAAGTCACATGCTCCATTGGCTGAGCCAGCCGGGTGCCCCTTGATTCATTTATTTTTAACAAGTATTTTTTTCCATGGGTAATATGTTGGTTAGACTAGAAAACGGCAGATAAGGAATTATTTCAAATTGATGAAAAGGATACTTATATGTATATGCAGTCCTGATTTTTCTTCTCAGCTCCAGATTGGTATAACCAACCATCAACCTGACATCTTGACTTACTTGTGTAATAAATATTTCAAACTTAACTCCCCAAATCACCTCCCAAAAGAAGTATATCCTTTATTTCAGTATGTACCACCATCCATCCAGTTTTGTTCAAACCAAAAATTGAAGATACTTGATTTCTTTAATATCCTCAATCCCACATTCCATAACAGCAAGTCCTTTCACTTATACACAAAATATGTCTTAAATATAATCCTTCCATTGCCATTTACCATCCATACTGTAAGCCAAAGTCTTTTCTCACATGGATAGCAGCAATAGCTTCCCAATTAGTCTCCCTACTTTCACATACCTCCCCTATAATCTATTTTCTACAGTAGCAGCTAGAGGGATCTTTTATTCATTTATTTGTTTGTTTTTTAATTTTTTTTATCATTTATTTTTGAGAGACAGAAAGTGAGCAGGGGAGGGGCAGAGAGAGAGGGAGACAGAGTCTGAAGCAGGCTCCAGGCTCTGAGCTGTCCACACAGAGCCCTATGCGGGCTCGAACTCATGAAACACGAGATCATGACCTGAGCCGAAGCCAGACACCTAACCGGCTGAGCCACCCAGGTGCCCCCAGAGGGATCTTTTAGAAAGATAGGTATACCACTTCACGTTACTTCTCTACTTACAACTGTTCAGTGTCTTCCTGTTGCGCTTAGAATAAAAGCCAAAATTTTTTTTTTAATTTACATCCAAATTAGTTAGCATATAGTGCAACAATGATTTCAGGAGTAGATTCCTTAGTGCCCCTTACCCACTTAGCCCATACCCTCTCCCACACCCCCTCCCACATCCCCTCTCACACTCCCTCCCACACTCCCTCCCACACCCCCTCCTGTAACCCTCAGTTTGTTCTCCATATTTATGAGTCTCTTCTGTTTTGTCCCCTTCCTGTTTTTATATTAGTTTTGTTTCCCTTCCCTTATGTTCATCTGTTTGTCTCTTAAAGTTCTCATATGAGTGAAGTCATATGGTTTTTGTCTTTCTCTGACTGACTAATTTCACTTAGCGTAATGACCTCCAGTTCCATCCACATAGTTGCAAATAGCAAGACTTAGTTCTTTTTGATTGCAGAGTAATAATCCATTGTATATATATACCACATCTTCTTTATCTTTTCATCCATTGATGGACATTTGGGCTCTTTCCATACTTTGACTATTGTCAATAGTGCTGCTATAAACATGGGGGTGCATGTGTCCCTTCGAAACAGCACATCTGTATCCCGTGGATAAATGCCTAGTAGTGCAATTGCTGGGTTGTAGGATAGTTCTATTTTTAGTTTTTTTGAGGAGCTTCCATACTGTTTTCCAGAGTGGCTGTAGCAGTTTGCCTTCCCAAAAAACCAAACTCTTTACTGAGGCTCTACATGACCTGACTTTTGCTATTCTTCCCATGCTCATATGATATCATCTGCTACTTTGCTTTGAGACTTCAGTCATACGGAACTTTGTTCTTCAAGTATACACAAGTTCATTCCTGATTTAGAATCTTTATACCAGTTTTTCTGGGTTTTCATGTGGTTCACTCCTTGTTTTTCCAGATTAGCTCAGATTTTACCTTCCTGTAGAGGCCTTCCCTGACCATCCTACACAATGTTGACCTCTCTTCTCCTATCTCTGTCACAATAGTTTAATTTTATTCATTGCATTTACCACTATCTGAAGGCATTGTTGTTGGGTTTTGTTGTTGTTGTTGTTGTTGTTATTTTGCTCAGTAGGCTTCATGCAAAGGCATTGTTTATTGATCTATTATCTAATTCTCCTACTGGACTGTAAGCCCCATGAAAGCAGGGACCTTATTCACTAGAACAATATCTATCCCTGGCACAAAACTGTCTTTCAAATATTTAATGAAAATGGAAATGAAAAATTTTATAGACTTGGCTATGCTTTCAAGGGTGCCTGGAGTTGCTTAATCAAGATAAAGTACACTATGGAGGAAGAAGCAGTTTATGAACTTACTAAAAACTGGACCTCTCATCATTCCTTTCCTTTTCTAATCTGACTTTTATATTCACTTGTTCACTATTCTACCAAAATTGTATTCTCCAAAGTTCAATAAAATTGATTGAGTTACAGGCCTTTTTCTTTACAATCCTCATCCTTTAAGCAACATTTGACACTTTGAAACTCTCTTCCCTTAGCATCTCTGATAAGACCATCCTGCTCCTCTCCCTGATTTGGAGACCCCTTTAATGTACACTCACAGGGAGTGTTTTGATAATCAACATACATGTCTCCTTAATAGTTCACCATTTTCCTTTTGTATAGTTGTGTTTCCCATTCTTCAATGTATGCAGTCTTAGTGGGACTGTAAATTCTGGTGTCTTGCCCCCTCATTAGTGAAATGAAGGCAGGGAACTCAAGCCAAGCCAATCATGTTCCTGCCCCTGCACCTTGAAACTTGAGTGGAATACCAGGACTGGGAAAAAAGTGATTGAAATGCATTTATTTTAGCAGTAATAATTGGAGGAGATAGTTGAGTAGTTTCTACTAACTAGATAGCTGAAGTGACCCTATTTCTCCTACTTTATTAGCCCTCTCATAAATTGTTTCTTTATTTAAATCATCCAAAATTGGCTTCTGTTTATAATAAAAGAATACCTTAAGATGGCCACTTTTCCCTCCAACCTTGGAAGAATTATCCTATTTGCTTATTGCAATCGTCATGTTAATCCTTTTTTGTATCCCAAATCAACATTAAGTTTAATCATTCATGCTCCAAACCCACTGCAGTCAATTTTCAATTTACTGTGTCATAATTCTATCAAATTAAAAAAATTTTTTTTAATGTTTATTTATTTTTTAGAGAGACAGGGCATGAATCGGAGAAGGGCAGAGAGAGAGAGAAGGAAACACAGAATCTGAAGCAGGCTCCAGGCTCTGAGCTGTCAGCACAGATCCCAATAAAGGGCTGGAACTCACGAGCCATGAGATCATGACCTGAGACAAAGTTGGACACCTAACTGACTGAGCCACACAGGCACCCCTATCAAATATTTAATGTATATAAGACAAATATAATTAATGTATATTTAATGTATAAAAGGCTGGCTCAGTTGCTGGAGCATGTGACTCTTGATCTCAAGGGTTGTGAGTTTGAACTTCACATCGAGTGTAGAGATTACTAAAAAAATAAAATATTAAAAAAAACACCAACCCTGTTTTTCCCAAAACTGGTTCTCTTTTTTCTACTTCCCTTCTCTATCTTTTTTTTTAAGTCTATTTATTTTGAGAGGAGGAAGGGGCTGTGCAAGAGGGAGAGAGAGAATCCCAAGCAGACTCCAAGCTGTCAGTGTAGAGTCCAACACAGGGCTTGATCTCACTAACTGCAAGAGCATGACCTGAGCCTAAATCAAGAGTCAGATGCTTAATCTACTGAGCCACCCAGGTGTCCCAACTTCTCTTTTTTAAAATTTGTTTTTATTTATTTAAAATTTATTTATTTTTGAGAGAGAGAAAACAGGAGCAGGGGAGGGGCAGAGAGAGAGGAAGAGAGAGAATCCCAAGCAGCCTCCGCCTGTCAGTACAGAGCTTGATTCAGGGCTTGATCCTGCAAACCCTGAGATCATGCGAAATCAATAATTGGATGCTTAGCCAACTGAGCCATCCAGGCACCCCTTCTTCTCTCTCTCTCTCTCTCTCTCTTTTGTAATTTCATCTCATTTATTTTAATTCTGGTATAGTTAATGTACAGTGTTATATTAGTTTCACATGTACAATGTACTGATTCAATATAGTGATTCATATATCACCCAGTGCTCATCATAAGTGCATTCCTTAATCCCCATCATCTGTTTCACCCATCCCCCTACCCATCTCCCCTCTGATAACCACCAGTTTGTTCTCTATTTCACTTCTCTTAATTTCAGAATCTTTCTCAAAGATCTACTCTCATAATCACTACACATCAGTTGCCAAATTATTAATTCTATAAGAGGTACACTCAAGTGTAAGTGAGTTGTATTCTAAGAACTTGAAATTTAAAGAAATAAGTTTGCTTTCAGAGTTAAACTATAAAATCTTCAAGACCCTTACTAATAGTAGCTAACGTTTATTGTATGATTACCACATGCCAGGGACTATGCTAAGTTCTTTACATGTATTATTGTAAAATAGCCCATTCAGCAACTTTGTTATGGGGTAGGTATTTTTAGCCTCACATAAGTTGCATCTATTAGGATCCTTCAGTTGTAAATAATGGAAACTCACTGGCGATTTAAACCAAAAAGAATCCATTGGAACGACATAAAAAACTTACAGAAATGATAGGAAGGCAGAGGAAACCAGCTTGGAAATGCATGATCTAGTTAATTCCAGAGCACCACATAGCAAAGACCATGAGAGTGGTCTCATGGTAGAAGCCCCACTGAGATGTATGAACTATCACTCTTCTTCTATCCTTGTTTCTTGCTCAAGATTCAAAGTCTGGGGAGAGAGCATTCTGTTGACTTAATTTAGGTCAGTGTCTGACCCCAGAATGTAATAGAATCTGTGAGAAAATCACTAGAATTATCTTTAGCTTGTGTAAGAGGAGGCCAGGAATCCTATCCAAACTACATAAAATGGAGAAGTAACTCCCTCAAAGAGATTGAGATGCTGCTAGGAAAGTGTTATAGCTGCTGGGCAACCAAAAACAAGAAATGCACATTGTAAATTAAAGCTTGCTCAAGGTAATACCATTAGGAAACAGCCTATCAGAAATTCAAAGTGTAACTCCAGAGCCTATGCTTTTTGGGATGATTTTATCTCCCAGGGGACATTTGGCAGTGTGGAGATACTCATCACAACTGTTGGGACAGGTGCCATTGGGATTTACCAGGTAAATGTCAAAGTGTGCTGCTAAATGTCCTAAAATATATATTACAGCTTTCCAATAAAGAATTATTTGGCCCCAAACGTCAATAATGCTAAGGTTGGTAACTCTAACCTGAGAAAATATGGCATGGGGCCATATTCTTAAAATGTGTCATTGAGAAGTCTTAATAAACAACACAGTATGGTAGAAAAGGGAAGGTCAAAATGGAGCAAACTTCTGTATAAATACTCAAGCCCTATTCAAAATGTTGAGGATCCTTCTTAGATTGGTCTTGATACCTTATCCTTATTTTAGAAATGGCTGCATCAGGCTATCTCAGTCTGATGCTATTAAATATTTGAAACATAGTGAACTCTTATCTGATTCTCTGCCTATCAGTTCTCAACCTGTTGATAAATTGGGTCCCAGTCACTTTAGTTACAGCCAGATCAATGCAAATATCTGGTTTCAATATAAGTAATATTCTCATTGTAAATTTGTATGTTATTTTGATTTTTATACGTCAGTTTCTTGTGAGATTTGTTAATTAATATTCCTCCATGTAGTTAAGGTTGAAACACTCACACTTCTGAGCCTCCAAGTTCAAACTGCTATGAGGTAGGATGTATTTTGTCCCTTTCTCTTGAATCTGAATGGGCCTATTACTGCTTTGACCAATAGTGTACCACAGAAGTGATGCTCTTGACTTATGACACGAGATTATAAAAGGCTATGCACCTTCTGTCATACTCACTGGAACACTCACTCTTGGAAACCTGAGCCACCATGTAAGAAGTCAAACTACTCTAAGGCCATCAGTTGGACACATTTTGTGTAGGCATTCATAGGCCCAGCTGAGCACCCAGTTAACAGCCAGCTTCAACTTCCAGTTTGGAAACATAGTCAAATTAGTATCTTGAAAACAATGTATATATTAGTCATTTTTTTACTCAATTTTTCCAATATAAAGGAAAAAAGTATAATGTGAGTGAGTCCTCTTGGACATCTAGCCCATTTGAACCTTCAGATGACTTTATCCCCAACCAACTGCTATCTGACTGCAACCTCATGAGACCTACAAGTGAGAACCACCTAGCCGAGCCCAGTCAACCTACAGAGCTGTGGAATACTATAAAATGGTTTTTGTTTTAGCCACCAAGTTTTGAGGTAGTTTGTTATGCAGCAACAGATATCCAGAATAGCCTCTTGAGAGTCTCCCTGGGTAGGGTGTCAGATCTTTCCAATTTGTGTCTTCAGGTGCCTTCTTAGAATTTCAGATTTTCCTGTACAGTGTCTTTTAGCTTCCTCTGTTCCTTTTCATTCCCACTGACATCATTCTCTTCTGTGTTCTCATTCTTTCCCATTGCCCCACTGATCTTTAAGCCTTCAATTTCTCTTTTTCAATCTACCCTGCACTCATCTGAAAGAATATTTATATATTAAATTTTCTTAGAACATGGTTTTTATCATGTTTCTTTCAAATTCAGTATTTTTGCCAAAACTGGGAACAAATTCCTTCTCCCAAAGCAGCTTAGATTTAATCTTGACCTTTTGCCTATGTCCATAGGCTTTATACATTAAAGACTCATGAAATTATTGGCATATATTTCCAGAGATACAAAGTTCCAAAATTTTATATGAGAATTTAAAAAGGTATTTGAAAAATAATTTTATACACGAAGGACCCAAGTTTATTTTGCATACATATTTTGATTTGCCTTTGTGCAAATAACTGCAATGTATTGTGCTGTTATTTAGGTAGATGGAGGTTCATCAAATCTTAATAGTCCTCAACATGCAGGATTACTAAAAACCACGTGTGCTATACTGGTGCCAGATATGTCATTTATAGATCACTCTTTCATAAGGCAACAAACGGCTTCATATGCCCAAATCATTTCCTTTCTGGAGAAGATACATTATGTCAGCATGGTTACCATGTGTGGTAATTGATAATGTCTGTGCCACATGGCTTACTTCTACCCTTGTCCAACACAGCTATTCTACCACCTATGATTACCATATGTTACAGCACTCTAGGTTAATGGAATCATTTCCATCTTCCCTTCTAGTCGCAAATGTCATTGTGGCTCAATTCCATCAGATCCACACTCCACAAAGAATAAAGTGTTCAGAACACTGAGCATAGAAGACACCTTTGTGAAGTTTTCATATTTAGTTGCCTGCTTCATTTTTATTTTAAAAAGCAGTTGGATTTTTTTGATGAATGCTCCAGAGTGAGTAATGGGCATCTGCTGACTAAAATAGAACATGATCAATATCACTCTCAATTATTGCATGTATTTACTCTAAATAAATATAAAAAGGGAATTAGAAATTAGATGATGGTAATAAAGATAGACTTTTACTACTATAAAGCACTTTTTAGTTTCTGTAAAGTGAAAACTTGTAGCAAAATATTGAAGTGGATTTTTTTGTAATAGAGTCCATTCATTTTCGAAGAACCATTAATTACAGAAGGAATACACCACGTTAGCCATTTTTAATACGTTCATCAGAAATTACCACGAACCCCTGCCCTCTTCCTCTTTCATAAGCATGTCATAATAAATTCACAAATAATTTTGCTTCCTCAAAAAGCTATACTAGATAAAAACAAAGATTGTTATCAGTAGTGGTTAAAACACTAAGAAAAAAGAGACTGTGTGGGGAACTTCTTTGCTTGTTAAAACCAATGAAATAGTGCATATAGGCCTATTATTACCTGATGTGAATATTAACTTTGACAGTTTTGGACTGTTGCAGCTATATGACCATATTAGCTAGCAATAGAGAAGTAGTAAAAATTAATATAGCAGTCATATTTTTGGCAGCAAATGGAGATTATTTTAAAGTTATTGAGGGGTGCTTGGATGGCTCAGTTGGTTAAGCATCTGACTTCAGCTCAGGTCACGATCTCACGGTTTGTGAGTTCGAGCCCCACGTCGAGTTCTGTGCTGACAGCTGGGAGCCTGGAGCCTGCTTCAGATACTGTGTCTTCTTCTCTCTGCCCCTCCCCAACTTGTGCTCTGTCTCTCTATGTCTCTCAAAAAATAAATAAATGTAAAAAAAATAAAAAAATAAATAAAGCTATTGATCTAGAATGGAAAAGATGTAGCTAGGGTATATTGAGGAGAAAGGAGGAAAAATTCTTATTTGAAAACATTTCCATGTGCTTAGTTTTTTCATTTGTCAGGTATTCTATTGCTCCCTACTGGTCAGTTTGACAACACAACTGAATTAATATCTTAACAAGTACTTATATATTAGCCATATTTCCATTCAATTTTTAAAATATGAGTGAAAATTTACACATTCTTATATTTACATTTTAACATTCATCATTAGGCCTGGCCTTAACCATTTTCCTAGGCAGTAGATATGAGATTATACATTTTATTGTTATTATACTTTTTTCAAAAATATAAAAATATTTGTTTTATCATTTGGGATATAGCATCAACTTCAAATTGATAGATTTTTATAGTTAGCCATAATAAAATTGAGGCTTTTCTGGAAATAGTATTTCTATTTTTTCCCTATAAAGAGATAAAACAGGCATACTTTAGAATAGACAGAATAGTATAGATTTGCACAACCAAGAAAATGTTAACTGGAGATAAATCAAGAAATTAATAGATTTTTATTAGTTACAAGTACCAATTATTTACCATATGTCAAACATTTTATTAATGTTTAAAAATTAATAGACTTTATTTTTTCAAGTTTTAGATTTACCAAAAAAAGGAGTGGAAAGGATGGAGAATTCCCATATATACCCTCTCCCCGACCCCCAGTTTTCCCAATTATTTAACATTTTACATTAGTTAGGTAGTTGTTAGTGGAGTCAATTCATTATTAACTAAAATACATAGTTTAGATTAGGGTTTTACTGTTGTTGTTGTACATCCTGTGGATTTTCAAAAATGTCTAATGATATATATCCACCATTATAGTATCATACAGAATAGTTTTCGCTGTCCTGAAAATCCTCTGTGTTTTACCTATTCATCCTTCCCTACTTCCCTTGAACCCTTGGAAACCTTGGCAACTTTTAATTCTAGGTCATAATTTACTGCTAATTTCAAGTAAGCTCAATGTTCCAGAAGCACCTTTGAAGACCTAAACTTGCTTTAATGCCTGCTTAATCCACTTATAGTTATTATATATATATATACATATATATGTATATATATATGTGTGTGTGTGTGTGTGTATATATATATATATATATATATATATATATATATGATCCATTTTATAGTTCTTTAAAGTTGTGTTTGTTATTGTATCAGTTGTGATCCAGTTAAGAAATCAGAGGGAATAGAATACAGGGAACTGGTTGTACAAGTAACAGAAGAATTGAAAAGTCAAAAGGGAAGGTGAGGCAGTCTTGTTTGGGCTGCTATAACAAAAATATCATAAACTGGGTGGCTTATAATCAACAAAAATGTATTCCTCACAGTTCTGGAGGCTGGAAGATCTAAGATCAGAGTTCTGGCAAATTCAGTGTCTGGTTACAGAAAGCCACCTTTGTAATTAAAAAAATTTTTTTAAATGTTTATTTATTTTTGAGACAGAGAGAGACAGAGCACGAGAAGGGAGGGGCAGAGAGAGAGGAAGACACAGAATTGGAAGCAGGTTCCAGGCTCTGAGCTGTCAGCACAGAGCCTGACGTGTGGCTTGAAGTCACGAACTGCAAGATCATGACTTGAGCCAAAGTTGGATGCTTAACCAACTGAGCCACCCACGTGCCCCCAGAAAGCTATCTTTTTACTGTGTCCTCATATGGTGAAAAGGGAGAATGGTATCTCTCTTTTTTTTAAGTTTTAATTTAAATTCTATTTAGTTAATATGTAGTGTAATATTGGTGATATTACATGATATTATGTGATTCATCACTTACATATAAACCCAGTGTTCATCACAAGTGCCCTCCTTAATACCCATCACCCATTTAGCCCATCCCCTGACCACCTCCCCTCCAGCAACCCTTAATTTGTTCTCTGTAGTTAAGAGTCTCTTATGGTTTGCCTCCCTCTCTTTTTTTTTCCTTCCCCTATGTTCATCTGTTCGTTTCTTAAATTCCACATATGAGTGAAATCATATGGTATTTGTCTTCCTCTGACTGACTTATTTCACTTAGGAAAATACACTCTAGCTCCATCTATGTCGTTGCAAATGGCAAGATTTCATTCTTTTTGATGGCTGAGTAATATTCCACTGTGTGTGTGTGTGTGTGTGTGTGTGTGTGTGTGTGTGTGTAGTACATAGTATATATTTGTATATATAAATATATACACACATACACACACTACTTCTCTATTCATTCATCTGTTGATGGATGTTTAGGCTCTTTCCATAATTTGGCTATTGTTAATAATGCCGCCATAAACATTGGGGTGCATGTGCCCCTTTGAATCAGTATTTTCATATCCTTTAGGTAAATACTTAGTAGTGCAATTGCTGGGTAATAGAGTAGTTTTATTTTTAACTTTTTGAGGAACCTCCATTCTGTTTTCCAGAGGGGCTGCACCAGTTTGGATTCCCACCAACAGTTTAAGAGGCTTTTCCCCCATCCTTGCCAACATCTGTTGTTTCCTTTGTTGTGAATTTTAGCCATTCTGACAGATGTGAGGTGGTATCTCATCATGGTTTTGATTTGTATTTCCCTGATAAGTGATGTTGAGCATCTTTTCCTATGTCTGTTAGCCATCTGTATGTCTTCTTTGAAAAAATGTCTGTTCATGCCTTCTGCTCATTTCTTTTTTTTAAGTGTTTATTTTGAGAGAGAAAGACGGGGGGGGGGCAGTGAACGAGGGAGAGAGAGAATCCTAAGCAGGCTACACACTGTCAGTGCAGAGCTCAATGTGGGGCTCGATCCCATGAACTGTAAGGTCATGACCTGAGCTGAAATCAAGAGCCAGATGCTCAACCAACCAACCCACCCAGGTGCCCCCCTTCTGCCCATCTCATAATTGGATTATTTGTTTTTTTGGGTGTTGAGTTTGATAAGTTATTGACAGATTTTTGGATACTAACCCTTTATCAGATGTTATTTGTAAATATTTTCTCCCATTCTTTAGGTTGCCTCTTAGTTTTGTTGATTGTTTGCTTCATTGTGCAGAAGCTTTTTATGCTGATGAAGTTTCAATAGTTCATTTTTGCTTTTGTTTCCCTTTCCTCCAGCAATGTGTCTAGTAAGAAGTTGCTATGGCTGAGGTCAAAGAGGTTGCTGCTTATGTTTTCCTGTAGGATTTTGATGGTTTCCATCTCACATTTAGGTCTTTCATCCATTTTAAATTTATTTTTGAGAATGGTATAAGAAAGTGGTCCAGGTTCATTCTTCTGCATGTTGCTGTCCAGTTTTTCAAACACCACTTGTTGAAGAGACTGTCTTTTTTCCATTGGATATTCTTTCCAGCTTTGTAAAATATTAGCTGACCATATAATTGTGGGTCCATTTCTGGGTTTTCTATTTTGTTCCATTGATCTATGTGTCTGTGTTTGCCAATATCATACTGTTTTGATAACTAAAGCTTTGTAATATAGCTTGAAGTCCTGAATTGTGATGCCTCCAGCTTTGCTTTTCTTCTTCAAGATTGCTATCCAGGGTCTTTTGTGGTTCCACACAAATTTTAAGATTGTTTGTTCTAGCTCTGTGAAGAACGCTGGTGGTATTTTGATAGGGATTGTATTAAATATGTAGATTGCTTTGGGTAGCATAGACATTTTAACAAAATTTTTTTATTCCAACCCAGGAGCATGGAATGTTTTTCCATTTCTTTGTGTCATCTTCAATATCTTTCATAAGTGTTCTTTAGTTTTCAGGGTACAAATCTTCTACCTCTTTGGTTAGGTTTATTCCTAGGTATCTTATGGTTTTTGGTGTCATTATAAATGAGATTGACTCCTTGATTTCTCTTTCTGCTGCTTTATTATTGGTGTACAGAAACGCAACAGATTTCTGTTGATTTTGTATCCTGTGACTTTGCTGAATTTGTGTATCAGTTCTGCAATTTTTTTTGGTGGAGTTTTTTTTTGGTTTTCTACATAGAGTATCATGTTGTCTGCAAATAATGAAAGTTTGACTTATTCCTTGCTGATTTGGATGCCTTTTATTTCTTTTTGTTGTCTGATTGCTGAGGGTAGGAGAGAAGTGTCTCTTTTTTTTTAATGTTTGAGAGAGAGAGAGAGAAAGAGAGAGAGTGTATTCACACAAGAAGAGGAGGGGCAGAGAGAGAGAAAGAGAGAGGGAGACACAGAATCCAAAGCAGGTTCCAGGCTCCGAGCTGTCAGCACAGATCCCAATGCATGGCTCCAATTCATGAACCATGAGATCATGACCTGAGCCGAAGTTGGAAGCTTAACTGACTAAACCACCCGCGTGTCCTTCCTGAGCCTCTTTTTTTAAAAACACTAATCCCAAGACCAACCCTGCATGATGTAACCACTTCCCAAAGACCCCATCTAATAATACCGTCACCTTGGAGGTTAGGATTTCAACATATGAATTTTGGGAGAACACAAACATTGAGTCTATAGTAGGCAAGATTAGGAAGCTAGAAGCCACTGCCATTTGGCTGATGGACAAATGGAAGATGCTGTTTCTGGAGCTTAGAGACTGGTGTCATAGGCAAAAGTTGGAATATCAACAGACATGTTCCAGGGGAGCAAAGCTATCAAGGAGATGCAGTAGACATTAGAACTGAAATAGGCAACAGGGAATAAATATCCTGGTTTTTCACCTTTCTTCCTACCTTCCAATTTCCTGCCAATACCTCCCACTGATCAAATTTCAGCTGGAAGTCGAATGTCAAGGAACCTGGTGAATACAGCCTGAAAGGTTCAGCCTCCCTACAATACAGACCGAAGAAGGGAGAAGGAATGGATATAAAAGCAAAAAGGACAGGGACTAACAAATTAATCAGTTCTTTTTAACTTTTTTTAATGTTTATTTTTGAGAGAAGAGCATGGGGGAGGGGCAGAGAGAGAGAGAGAGAGAGAGAGAGAGAGAGAGAATCCAAAGCGTGTTCTGTACTGAGAGCCTGATGTTGGGCTCGAACTCATGAACCATGAGATCATGATGCTTAACCAACCAAGCCAACCAGGTGACCCCAATTCTTTTTAACTTTTAAAATCAATTTTATTGAGGTATAATTTACTTACAATGCCTTTATATAAAATGTACACTTTAATAATTTTTTTTTCAACGTTTATTTATTTTTGGGACAGAGAGAGACAGAGCATGAACGGGGGAGGGGCAGAGAGAGAGGGAGACACAGAATCGGAAACAGGCTCCAGGCTCTGAGCCATCAGCCCAGAGCCTGACGCGGGGCTCGAACTCACAGGCCGCGAGATCGTGACCTGGCTGAAGTCGGACGCTTAACCGACTGTGCCACCCAGGCGCCCCTTTAATAATTTTTTTAAGTTTATTTTTTAAGTTTATTTTTATTTTTGGGGTGTTTGGGTGGTCCAGTTGGTTGAGCATCCAGCTCTTGATTTCAGCTCAGGTCATGACCTCACAATTCATAGGTTCAAGCCCTGCTTTGGGTTCTGGGCTGACAACGCAGAGTCTGCTTGGGATTCTCTGTTTCCCTGTCTCTCTCTGCCCCTCCCCTGCTCACACACACACTCTCTCTTGAAAATAATGAAATAAAGAAAATAGAAACAAATAAAACACTAAAAAATTTTTGTTTTTATTTTTTAAGTTTACTTATTTTGAGAGAGAGAAATAGAGAGCAAGCAAGCAGGGGAGGAACAGAGAGGGAGAGGGAGAGAGAGAGTCCTAAGCAGGATCTGTGCTGTTAGCGCAGACACTGGGCTCCATCTCATGAACTGAGAGATCCTGACCTGAGCCAAGATCAAGAGTCAGGAGCTTAACTAACTAAGCCACCCAAGTGGCTTTAATAATTTTTGACAAAATGAATATACATATGTGACCACCCAGTTAAGATATAGAACATTTTAATCCCCTATTCCCTCCAAGTTCCTTTTCACTCCTTTGCCATGAATCTCCCATCCACCTTAGTTCCTGGCAACCACTATAGATTAGTTTGGCCTGTCCTGTCATTATAGATTTTTTGCCTCTTCTAGAATTTCATGGAAATGGAATCATATAGTATGCCTTCTTTTGTGCCTAGATTTTTTTTTCACTCAGCATGTTTTTGAGATTCATCTATGTTGTGTTTATCAGCTTCTTTTTACTGCTAAGTAGTAGCCTATTGCATGAATATACCACAATTTGTTTATCCATTCACCTATTGATGGACATCTGGGTTATTTCCAAATTTGAGCTATTATGAATAAAACTATTGTTAACATTTATGTACAAGGTTTTTTGTGGTGTGTATATGTGTTTGGTGGGCATGTTTTCATTTCTTGTGGATAAATATCTGGGAGAGGAATTGCTGGGTCATATAATAAAAAATTGCCAAACTCAACAATTCTTTTTAATTTTATAGATATGATCATTACTGTGAATGTCCATGAAAGGACATTGTGCATTTCCACCAAAGAGCTAAGGTTAGAGGGAGGGCAATTCTTATGAGAGAAAAAAAAAACAAAAAAAAAAAACAAAAAAACCTCAGAGAATTTAAATACCCTTGATATATATATGCTTCCATAGCTCAATATTTTTAAATACATAGTAAGAAAGGGATTGGGGAAGTGTAGAAGAGGAACTGAAAAGGAAAGTAAAGCAATGCAAAATAATGACTAAAAAGACTTCTTGACAATGGTAAAGTCATCCTACACAGCTGCTCTGAGATCCCAGCACTACTGTCAGCAACCTTCTGTCAAAGCTATTTTGTCCAATGAATGCAATAGGAACCATATTTGTGAAAGAATATCTTTATTAATATAAGCAAATACACCTTCATTTATAGTAATATAGAGGTGTGGGCTTTTTCCTTTACTCTTAGTGGTAATGTTTCCCCAACATATAACACTTCCCTTTGATATGTGAGGTGAGTCATAAATTAATGTCACAAATAAATGTCATCTAGATGAGGGAGGCAACTACATTACAAAGTAGGAAGGTGTAGCTTGATATGAATTGTTACAGTTGACAGCTCTTGAACTAAATGACATCATGTCAAATTCTGAGATATTAAACAGTAGTTGGAATGTAAAGTTGTGGACATTTAGGTTTGCAGCCTTAAAAGTTTTGTCAATCTTTTCCAGACATTCTGAAAAGGAAATGAACAGGTGGATTGAAAACAAAGACAAATGAGGAGTTTAAAGGCTGTCTTGGCATTTCATAGGAAAGTTGTCTATGCTGGTGATATTTTAAACAAAACACATATAAATACATTTACCTTGTCTGGAAACAGATTTATTTATTGGGTCTTTCCATTTACTTTTGAGACAAAAATAAATAGTTATAGAGGACTCATGTGCATTACCCACTGTACACTTTCTATCATGTATTATTTAATCTCAAACCAGCAGAAAGAATGGATGTCTATTTTACTGTGATGCTATATTACATGATGCTATTACATGATGCCCGTACATTAGTGAGCTCAACCCACTTAATCTTAAAATAACAGTATCAGGTCAGGGATTTAGAATACAGTATTACATGAAAACAGTTGGCAGGGAGACTCCTTCTTCTGCCATTAATAACTGACTAGAAATGGTATTTCAGACCCAGTTTCAGTTACGGGGTAGATAATTTGTGAACATGTTTTTCAAAGTAGAGAAAGAATCACTGTGTTTTTGCTGAATTATATGTTGCCATGGACATGGCAGGATGCAGTAATGATGCTATCATCTATACAGCTGTATAACACAGCTTCTCCCTCCCTCACCCCCCTCAGTAAGGCTTGAAAATAATAGGTTTGCGTGTAGTTTGGTAAGAAAATTAGGATCATTTGAAGTCGTTTCAGTTTCAATCTAAGAAAGAAAGAGGCTCCAGGGATGGGGAAGAAGAGCAAAGACAATGTACAAAAAGTACATATTATGTAATAAAGTGTAATATGTATTATGCAGAGACTACAGAGGGGTTTCTTGGTATGCTGGAAAACTAATGGCTTTGCAGCAAAAAGTCCTGGATTTTAGTCCTTGTTGTATCACTTGTGTGTGACCTTGACCAAAGTCACCATGTCTTTATGGCTCAATTTTCTCATCTGTAAAATGGAACTATAATGATAATGCTATCTTCTACCTTAGGTGCTACTGTAAGTATTAAAGGGATGAAAACTTGTAAACTATAAAGTCCTATAAAAATAAGGCTTTATAGACATATTGCAGTGTTGAATCTTCAGAAGCAAGTAAGAGTAAAGGAAAAGGTTCTAGAAGGCTTCGGAAGCTGACAAACTGGGTTCTAATTACAATGCCATGGCTGGTAGTTGTGAAACCTTGAAGCAAGTAAAGTACCTTATCTTGGTTCCTGTTTTTGAGAAATGAGGATAACACCACTTTCTTCATAGAATCAAGTGAGAGAATATATGCAAAGCAACCTATCACTTGGTAGGTGTTTGATAACCCCCTCCCCCAAACTACTTATTAAATTAATGTCATCAACAACAAAAGGTGTTAATACTGTAGTATCTTTCAACAGATACCTACGCCAAGGCAAGGCCGGGACAGATAAAAAAAAAAAAAAACTGAGGTAAATCTAATCCAAGTGGTAACCAACAGCTAGACTTGGAGATGTCTTAGTTCACTCTCATCCTCTTGAGGCTAGGGTATCCGTACAATAAAGACAGGCAGAGTTGGAGAGCGGTCGATTCGAGTGTCCTTTGGACTCCGCGGGCTCGACGGGAGGGACCCTGAAATTCTTAATTAGAGCCGGTTGCCATGGCGACAGTCTCTAGGCAGCGTGGGCTGAGCTCTCCGGAGGGCTGGAGGGTGGGCTGCCGCTGGACCCTGAGCGCGCGCCCGTCACCAACTTTCCCTACAGACCCGGGAGGGGGCAGCGCGCTCCGCCCCCGCCCCCGGGCCGCGCACGTCCGCGCTCGGCGGCGCGCACGCCTGCGGGAGCCCTCTCCAGGCAACCTAGTGCTGATCGCTCGTGCCGGTGTGGCCGTTAACAGCCTTTGCGGGAGCCTGAGGCTCGAGAGCAGCCCCCTCCCCTTCCTGGACTCCCCCCCCCCCCCCACTTTCCCGGTCGGCCCCGGGGCATGAGTAGCGATGGCCGGCTGCAGCCCTGAGGAGAAAACTTACCGGCGTTTCCTGGAGCTATTCCTGGGCGAGTTTCGCGGACCGTGCGGCGGCGGCGAGCCTGAACCGGAACCCGAACCCGAGTTGGAGCCCGAGCCCGAACTGGTAGTGGCTGAAGCGGCCGAGGCTTCGGTCGAGGACCCCGGGGAGGAGGCGGCCGCCGTAGCCGCGACGGAGGAGGGGGAGCAAGAGCACCAGCAAGACCCCGAGCCCGAAGAGGAGGCGGTGGAGGAAGAGGCGGCGGCGGCAGCAGAGGGCGAGGAGGAGGAGGCGGCGGCAGCCCGGGGGCAGTCGGCCGTGCCACCGCCGCCGCCGCAGCCCCAGCTGCCGCCTCTGCCCCCGCTCCCGCGGCCGCTGTCGGAGCGCATCACCCGTGAGGAGGTGGAGGGCGAGAGCCTGGACCTGTGCCTGCAGCAGCTCTACAAATAGTTAAGTAGCGGGGCTTGGCTGGGGGTGGGCCCGCTGTCTCCGCCGCATCGGCCTCGACGCGGCTCTCGGCCCCTCAACTGCTCTCCTTTCCTCTCTTCACCCCCACTCCCGCGCCTCGCGCCGTTGGAATCGCCCCAGCTGCTCCGACTCGGGCGGTCTCTGCGAGCTGCCCACGCCCGCCTCGGCCTCCGCGTCTCCTGCCTGACCGGGGAGCCGCCCCCGGCGCCCTCCCGCCGGCCTCGGCCCCTTCTTCCCGCTGCACCTCGGCTGCCCGCTTCTTGTTCCACTTCACGAACCCCCTTTTCCTTCATGCTTCGGAAGGTCCTTTCTTCCCGTCTTATGAGCTCCCTCTTCTTCCCGGCTCCCTTCCTCTTCTTGGGAGGTTTCCTCCCACCCGGGTCTGTCTTTTCCCAGTCTGAGTCCCTTGTTGTTTGGCGGCGGAGAGACGCGACTCTTTTCTAGGCTGAGCTGCGAGGTGCCTTTTGCGTAACCGCAAAAACAGTGATAATAATACCGGCCTTATAGCCACAGGAGAGACTGGGGTTGATTTTCCTTTAGGCGCTCAGCGTTGAAAGTGAAGCAGTGTTTAGATGGGCTTAATCCGCGGAAGCCGAGTGTTTTAAAGATTTTTGATAACTTGTAATTGAGGGAGGTGGGAAGGAATTGAGAGAGAAGGGTAAGCACATTTTTACCAGCGAATCTTCAGGTGAAAGACACAGAGTCATAATTCGTTAAAGTGGAAAAGTCAGGCTGGTTTGATAACATTGCAATTACGTGCAGTATTTTCAGTCCATTAAGTAAGTAGATGGGGTAGGGGAGAGAAAGCAGATGGCTTAGCTACACAGATGAAAGTCTAAAATAGAAAGGTCGAGGCTTTGCCTTTCATCCCAGTTCTGGTTTTTATGGGCTTGAAATAGAAACGGTTTACAATTGCGTTTCTTTCTAAATGGAATTGTTCTGAAATAATGACAGAGAAGAATACTGACAAATCTCTGAAAACATTGGTAAACCTGAGAGTGTCTTGGCATTCTGCTGATAGTTGTGATGAAAGGTGTTATTCTGGCTCCCTAAAAGTTTACTGCTGCAAGATTCACTGCAATTAAATTCAAACTCACTTCTTGGATTTTCTCAAAAGCCTGACTTGAAAGAAGGGCCTGGAAAGTAAATGTCAGGTCTTCATCCAATCTAACAGACATCTGACCAAATCATTCATCCTGTTAAAGCAGAAGTTTATCAATAGGGAAAAAGCATTTAACGTATGTGCTGTAGAAGTGGACTGTGTTGATGTCCTACACTTTATAAGCTATTTAAAATTTAATTTTGAAATACTATCCGGTTACCAAAGTAATAATGCTTTCTGGGAAATGTAAAAAATAAAATGGCGTGTAATACCACCACCAAGGATAAACAGTATTAACATTTTAGAGTATTTCTTCCTAGTGTTTGAAAACTGTCATAGAAAAAGGGCTTATGAAATGCCATTTTCAAACACTAAATAGACACTTGAAACTTCCTGCTTAAAATAAAATGGAAATGTTTACCAAAGTGGAGGAATTTATCTCAGCATCAGACTAATTTTATTTTGACAGCTCTTACCTTTACAAATGCAGTGACAGAATTAAAGAAACACAAACAGTAGAGAAGGTTCATTAAAAAGAGAGTCATTAATTTAAAACAACCATGAACATTTACCATTCAAGAAGATTTTGAAAAACTGAAATCTATATAAAGATGCTAAGTAAGATGGTAAGTAGATGTGTTTTTCCATATGGAAAGGAAGCAAGATTAATTTCAACATACATAAAACTAGAAAAAGTATTCAAATGCTAAAATGACCATTTGAGAACAGAAGTTTGGATTTGAAGTAACTAGCAAAGTTAGAAAATATTATTTCACCTTAAGTTAAAGATTTCATGATTTTTACTGTGTTTTGTGCAAAAGCTATTAACCTATTTTTACTCGGATATAAAATGGCTGGCTTGTTTATGTAAAGTATCTTCAAACTCCTTAACAGATTAAAAACAAAAAAATCTTCACGGTTTAAAAAACATACTTTTAAGTTAACACTTTTAATTTTTTTTTTTAATAAAAGAAAATCATATCAGTCACCAGAGTCAATACTGGAAGACACAGTAGAGGTAGATCATGTTTCTGTCTAAGCACTTTATTTTACAGATGAGAAAAGTGGATCTGAACTAACAAATGACAAATTATGTACAAATAGTTTTGACTTTTCTCAACATAAACTCTGAACTGTACAACTCTGCTTTACATATTTGAAATGATGGGTCCTCAAGTTTCCTAGGAAATATTTTGAAATGATTCTGATTAGAAATATGTTGAGAGGCGCCTGGTGGCTCAGTTGGTTAAGCGTCCACCTTTAGGTCATGGTCTCCCAGTTGGTGAGATGGGGTCGGGAATTGGGCTCTGGGCTGACAATGCAGAGCCTACTTGGGATTCTCTCCCTCTTTCCCTCTCTCTTTAAAATAAATAAATAAATAAACTTAAGAAAGAAAGCAATAAAAAGATGTTGAAATTGCTTACTTGGGGAAGGTTATTTTTTCTTCCAAAATATTTTCTCAACCACCCACTCCTTATTTTGGGAATTCTTAATATGCTTTAAAAACTCTGTCATACTGGTCAAATGGTGCTAAAATTCTTAAATAGAGCTACCTGAACTATATATTCACCAATTTGATAGTTGGGACTAGTGTAAGAAGAAAATCACACTGCATTTAATACCAGTTTTTTTTTTTTTTTAATGTTTATTCATTTTTGAGAGACAGAGAGAACGGAGTGTGAGCTGGGGAGGGGCGGAGAGAGAAGGAGACAATCCAAAGCAGGCTCTGAGCTGTCAGCACAGAGCTGGATGCGGGGCTCAAACTCACTGACTGAGAGATCATGACCTGAGCTGAAGTCCGACGCCCAACCGATTGAGCCACCTAGGTGCCCCTTTAATACCAGTTTTATAAGTCTGTAGTGTGTGTTTTCTGTCAGGATTTTATAACTATACAATATGTAGCTGCTAAACAAACTAAGCTTCTCTGAAGAAAAGAAGTAAAGGTGCTTATCTTCTCATTACTATTTTATGTATAGACTGGTTGAAAGTAAAAAAAAAACAAACAAACATAGTGAATGTTTTTCTCAATATTTTGCTTCTCAAGAATTTTAGAATAGGAACAGCAGATAGAGTTAAACATTCTTCATTTTGATAAAGTCAGGACTACCTTGAGATAAGCACTTATTTAGGTAAGTAAAGGATCAATGTTTAAATAAACAAAATATAGTTATAATTAGCAACTTAAAAGTTTTTCAGAGTAGTATTTGGGATGAAGTTTTTGCTTTCAAAATGGGATATTTAGATATCCTCTACTAGATAAAAACAACATGTAACATTTTGAAAGAATAAGAACAACAATTTGAAAATAGCAAAAGTCTCCTTGGATGGGAAAGACCTCTGTTGTGGGCTATTAAATACCTTTTTAAGGACCATTTAAACATTTTTTTCCACTTTATTAAACTTTAAGAATCAATAATAAAAGCATGCGATATTTTAGAACTTTTACTGAGTTGATCTATTGTCATAAAAAATTCCAGTGATTTAGAACCTTTTTCTAATGACAATATTAGGGTTTCTGAGGTTAATGAGGGACTTGCTTTGAAAAGGTGGAAATGAGGATTATAGCTTTGAAATAGTTTGCAAATAAATAAATAAAAAGTTTACAACTGATCTTAGAGCAGATGTGAATATGAGGCTACATGTATAGGTTACATGGGTCAATACTGTGTATTTGTCTACACTATACTGGGGATAAATCTATTTGTTTTCATCCAGAAGAAGCACATGCTCTGAAGTCTTTACTAGAGGTATATGTCATTACATTTTTAGAGCAGTTGTTTCCTCAGTTACTCATTGGACTTCTTGATGGGGAGACATGTTCTAGCACCCTGGCAAAGTTAAGCAGTTCCATATAGTAATGAGGGGTGCGGGGGAATTTTAAAATGGCTTTGAAAAGAAAATCTTCGGTTATAGACGCTAGTAATTCAGTTATATTGAATTATGTGAAACATTTAATAAGTTTCAGATAGTTCAGAAATTACTAAACTTTGTCTCACTTTTACATATATAAATAAAAAATAACTGCATGCAAGTTTTATAATATCATTCGTTTAAAAGTACACCTTTTTTCTTATTAGTAAGTAATAAGTAGGGGTGCTTGGGTGGCTCAGTTGGTTAAGTGTCCGACTCTTGATGTGATCCCATGGTTGTGGGATTGAGCCCTGTGTTAGGCTCTGTGCTGACATCGCGGAGCCTGCTTGGGAATCTCTTCTCTGCTCTCTGCCCCTCTGTTACTCATTTGTGCTCTCTCTGGCTCAAAATAAGTAAATGAACATAAAAAAAAAAAAAGAAGTAATAAATGTTCACTATAAGAAGCAGAGAAAATTCACATTAGCAAGAAGAAAGATATCAAGCATTCATTGTTAACCATAGTTTTCAAGTTTTATTCCTGCCTCTCAGGCTGCTGCTTTTCTGTGAGCTTTTAGTACTCTGCCTATCCCTTGAATATTGATGTTTGGTCCTTAGCCTTTTCAACTCTGATGTCTTACTTGTTTGTAGTTGATACCAATTTCTCCCATGGCTTTGGTTATTTGATTCCCAACTCTGTTTCCATCTCTGCTTGGAAACAGCCCTACCTAGATATCCAAAAGGCTTCTCAAACTGTTCAGAACCTAATTTAATCTTCCAACTCCCTCTGTCTCCCTCAAAACAAACAAAACTAAAATCTGATTCTCTTTCTGGTGGGTCCATTTCTGATTTCTCTTTTTCTCACCCTTCACATTCAATAAATTTTGCCTTGTAAACATCTCATATGTCCCACTCCATTCCCATTGTCATTGTCATCTTTTGCCAATCTTACTCTTCTCCAGTATATTCTCCCCCGTATAAGTGATTCCTCTAGAATCTAGATTATGTAGATTGTTTAATTGTCACCTACTGCTTAAACACTTTTATTCTTTTCTCAGCTAGCCAGACTGTGCGGTTAAAGGCACAGTACTCCAGACCACTAAGTCTGCCCAAGACTTCTGACCCCAGCTGCAAGGAGTTAGGGTTCAACTACAGAGTTAGATGGAAGAGACCACACAAGACCACCCTCACTTCTGACATCAACTGTAAGTTTAGGGATTTCTCAAAACGACCCCTAGATTTGGTCACCTACTGGAAAGACTCACAGAACTCCCTGAAGGCTATTGTACTAATGGATATTGTTCATTATAGAGAAAAGTTACAAATTACAACCAGCCAGAGGCACCTGGCTGGCTTAGTCGGTGGAGCATTCGACTTTTGATCTCGGGATTGTAAATTTCAGCCCCATGGTTGGGTGTAGAGATTGCTTAAAAATCTTTAAACAAAAAGCAAGGGGGTGCCTAGGTGGCTTAGTGGTTAAGCATCTGGCTCTTTTTAAAAAATGTTTGTTTATTTTTGAGAGAGAGAGAAAGACAGAGCCCGAGCAGAAGAGGGGCAGAGAGTGAGGGAGACATGGAATCCAAAGCAGGCTCCAGGTTCCAAGCTATCAGCACTGAACCCAGGCAGGGCTTGAATTCACAAACTGTGAGATCACGACCTGGGTCGAAGTCAGACACTTAACCAGCTGAGCCACCCAGGCACCCCAAGCACCTGACACTTGATTTCAGCTCAGGTCATGATCTCCTGGTTCGTGAGTTGGAGCCCTGCACCCAACTCTGCTGATGGTGTGGAGCCTGTTTGGAATTCTCCCTCTCTCTCCCTCTCTCTTTGACCCTCCCTCCCTCCTTCCCTGCCTCTCTCTCTCTCTCAAAAAAAAAAAAAAAAAAAAAAAAAAAAATATATATATATATATATATATACACACACACACACACACACTTAAAAAAAACCCAGAAAACAAATTAGGACCAGCCAACAGAAGACATGCATGGACACAATCTAGGAGAGTTTCAAATGTGAAACTTCTGTTGTCTTCAGGGATGTGCTCCCCTCTCCAGGATTGATGTGTGATAATAACACCTAGAGTATTCCAGCCCAAGAAGCTCACTCGAGCTTCAGCGTCCAGAGGTTTTTTGTTTTGTTTCATTTTTAAATTTTATTTAAGTAAATTCTATACCCAGCGTGGGACTTCAATTCATGACCCCAAGTTCAACAGTCGCACATTCTAAAAAAAACAAAAACAACAAAAAACAACCTTCTTCCAACTGAGCCAGCCAGGGGCCCCGGTGTCCAGAGTTTTTATTGAGACTGATTGGTTGAACTGGAGGTCAGGCTGATACCATGTGGTCCCAGGGGCCCATCATAAATAATGAAGGCACTCCCATTACTCCAGAAATTCCAAAGTTTAGAGGTTACCTCCTGGGAGCCACAGACAAAGGCCAGACCTCTCTCCGGGCAAAGCCAAGTTCTTTACTGTATACCTTCATTACTTATCTCTCCATTGCTCTTCAGGTAAAATTCAAAGAAGGCCTTATAATCTTATCCCATCAGCCTCATTTCTGAATCACTGTCTGCTGACTCCATCCCACCTCTACAGCTCTAGAAACTACGGCTATTTTAGACTACTAATATATTAGTTTGAACATGCCATGTTTGGTCTTACCTCTGCACTTTTGCATATAACACAGTATTCCTTCTACCTAGAATACTATGCACCCCCACTACCACCCTTCCCAGTCCAATCTCTTACCCATTCTTTAGGTCTCCATTTAACAAACAGCTTATTCACCATCCCCACACTCATGAGTTAAGTGTCTCTTCCATGTGCCCCTCTAGAATACCCAATGCCTTTTCCTGTTGTAGCACTTGTTTGATTCATTATTTTTTTTGTCAACAAATATGTGTTTTTTACTAGAGCAGTGGTTTTCAAAGTGAGGTGTACCCAAAACAATCCATTAGGGCAAAAGAAGAAAATACTGAAATCTATTTACTTGTATACAAAATGCAAGTGTAAGTGCTGTTAATACTTGATGTGTTGATTTAGATGGGCAGTTCCGTGTGACAATTGATTTTATGTCAAGCATGGTAAATGAGGTATACTGATGAAATGCAAGTTTCACAGGTTAGAAGAATCAACACTGGCACCCTCCCTCCCATTTTTCAGAATGTTATGAAGTATTGCAGTTTACCTACACTGATTAAATGGATTTATTATATTTCCTGGTTTTAACAAAATTAACCCTCACAAAATGGATGTTTGGCTTTAAAAATTCCTGCAAAATAAAATAAAAATTCCTGCAAAGAAATCATAGGTTTAATATATTTGTAAGTGTAAGAAACAACAAAACTCGATTGCCTGTGCTTCTCCCATACTTAGTTACATAAGATTTTTTTAAAAAAGAGAATATCCTATCTGATTAGAAATCAACAAAAATGGATTTATTAAGTAGATTATGTGAAATAATGAAATACAGGTTATTCAAAGAAATACCCAAATATTACTTGTGAGGGGTGCCTGGCTAGCTCACTTGGTAGAGTATGTGACTCTTAACTTGAGGGTCGTGAGTTCAAGCCCCACATTGGGCATGCAGCCTACTTTAAAAAAAAAATTACCTGTGAGAGTTGTGCGCAAATGTGCATGTGTGTATGTATGTAATTTATAAATATCTGTATACATATACAGATATTCCATATGTATACAGATATACCATATATATATATATATATATATATATATATATATATATATTTACACACACATACATACACATACATGGTAGGGGAGAGAGAGAGCAAAAAGTATACACACATTGGGGAGGAGGTTCGTGGTGCTCCAAATATTTTTGTAGGGTGTCTGAGCAAGTGTTTGGAGCCATTTGCATTAGATTTATTAGCTACATGTTTGCCATCATATCTCTAGGTTAATATTGAGAGGGACATGTACAACACAAAATAAATATTTGCTGATCCAGTGAATGAGCTGAGATTTTTAAAAAAGATAGTTCTGGGGTGCCTGGGTGGCTCAGTCGGTTGAGGGTCTGACTTCGACTCAGGTCATGATCTCACAGTTTGTGGGTTTGAGCCCTGTATTGGACTCTGCGCTGACAGCTCAGAGCCCGGAGCCTGCTTCAGATTCTGTTTCCTTCTCTCTCTGCCCTGTCCACCTGGCTCTCCGTCTCTCTCTCAAAAATAAACATTAAAAATAAAAATAAGTAAATTAAAAATAAAGATTTAAAAAATGTAGTTCTTACAATTTTAAACTGCTTTTTAAAAAACTTAGTAAAAATAAAAAACTTACTACATTTTGAACTTTTAAGTGTATGGAAAATAAAATAATGCACTCATCACCCACCCTTAGCAATGATCAATTTGTGACCAATCTTGTTTCATCCTAACCTCCAGACATCTCACCCCACCTCCCATTATATCCTATGTAACTTTAAAATGAACACTCAGTAATTTAATCACAATTCTATTGGACTTTTAGGTGTTAACCAATTTTTGGTTACTCTAAGAATACTGTGATGCTCATACTTTGAGCAAACTTTTAATTTTCTTAGTGTGTAGTTCTATTGTTGGGTTGTGTTAAAACATATTTACATATTTAAGACTTTTCATTCACAGTTTTAAAATGTCCTCTAACAAGGTTTTATTAGTTTACCCTCTAGCAGATATATGTTTAAAAATAATATTTTTTGGGACACCTGGATGGCTCAGTTGGTTAAGCGGCCAACTTGGGCTCAGGTCATGATCTTGCGGTTTGTGAGTTCAAGCCCTGCATCGGGCTCTGTGCTGACAGCTCAGAGCCTGGAGCCTGCTTCAGATTCTGTGTCTCCTCCTCTCTCTGCCCCTCCCATGCTCATGCTCTGTCTCTCTCTGTCTCTCAATAATAAATAAACATTAAAAAAAATTAAAAAAAATAAAAAGATTTTTTTGCATTATGAAATATTTTAAATGTTTACCAAATAGAATAATAAAGCAAATATCCGTATACCCATTATTCAGTTTCAACAAACTGTCATAATTAGGATCATTTTAAAGAAATGAAACATTTCATATGGAATTGAAGATTTTGTTTTCACTCTCTTCTCTAAACCCATTTCCTTTTTCTCAAAGGTAATCTGAGGATTCTTGTAATGTATCCTTCTGTATTTTTATATTTTTACTACATATGAATTTGTATGGTCTCAATATATACTGGGCTTTTAATTTGCTTTTGTTTTTATAAATAGCTATCTTGAGACTTTAAAAAAGATTTGTGTTGATACATAGAAATATAGGTTTTTTTTTTTTTTTTTCATTTTAGCTACTATATAGCATTCCATTGTCTGATTGTATTATGACTTATTTATCCAATCTATTGACAGACATTTGGGTTGTTTCTAATTTTTGCATATTATGCAGTCTATTAGTTTAATAATAGCTACTGTAATGGGTAAATCCTAAAATCTCAAAAGCCTAACATAGTGTTAATTGCTTGCTCACAGAGTAACCCTCAATGGAGAAGAAAGGGCTGTGTTCTATAGAGTGGTTAAGGGATTCAGGCTAATAGAGGGTATGTCACCTTCAACCTGTAGTTTCCAAGGTTGCTTTAGGCATCAACATCCATGCAGCAAGCAAGCATAAGAAGAGTAGAGAATGGTGTTGGAAGTTTTTAGGAGCAGTCTTTAGAAAGGACAAAGGACATATATAATTCTTCTCACTTTTCATTGAATAGAATGCAAGTCATGTTGGCATCACCCATGGCCCACATTTCACAGCAAACCAGAACCGAGAACAACTCTACACCATGGAAAAAAGAACACAGAACTTTGATGGAGAGCTGGCATTCTCTGCCCTTCAGATAATTCTACAGTTTGGTCATGTCTCCTTGTGCATGTCTTTATAGATTTCTTGGGTATATATCTAAAAGTGGGATTGTCAGATTGAAATTACTTACACTTTTACTTTGTTAGACATTGCCAGATTACTTTGTACAACTTCATTGTATAAGAGGTTTGGTTTGTCAGTGTTCTCACTAATATTTGAACTGCTATACCAGTCAGCTAGTATTTTTACATAGCTGTATGCCAGTAATGTCACTGAACTATAATGGAAAGAGAATACTTCTAGTTGGCTGGCATTTTGGAAGAGGACACTCACCTAGAAGTCTAGACCAGTGCTATCCAAAAGGAGTATAATTGAACCACATATATAATTGAAAATTTGGTAACCACATTTTAAAAATTGAAAGACAGGTGAATTTAGTTTTAATAATTTAGTTAACCAAATACAGTATATCCAAATATCATATATCAAAACATTACCATTTAAACATGTAATCAATATTAAAATATTATTTGTAATTTTAATTTTAAAAAATTATTTTAGAGAGAGAATGTGAGCAGGGGAGAGGGGTGCAGAGAGAGAGAGAGAGAGAGAGAGAGAGAGAGAGAGTGTAAATCTTAAGCAGGCTCCATGCTCAACATGGATCCCGAAGTGGAGCTTGATCCCATGACCCTGGGATCATGACCTGAACTGAAATCAAGAGTCAGACACTTAACTGACTGAGCCACCCAGGTGCCCAAAGACATTACAATTTTTTATACCGAGTTTTCAAAATCCTGTGTATCTTTTGCACTTATAGCACATCTGACTTTAGAATATCATACTTCAGGGGCGCCTGGGTGGCGCAGTCGGTTAAGCGTCCGACTTCAGCCAGGTCACGATCTCGCGGTCCGGGAGTTCGAGCCCCGCATCAGGCTCTGGGCTGATGGCTCAGAGCCTGGAGCCTGTTTCTGATTCTGTGTCTCCCTCTCTCTCTGCCCCTCCCCCGTTCATGCTCTGTCTCTCTCTGTCCCAAAAATAAATAAATGTTGAAAAAAAAAAATTAAAAAAAAAAAAAAAGAATATCATACTTCAAATATTTAGGTACCATATCAGGCTAGTGACTGTATTGAATCACACAGGTTTCATTAAATAACAAAAACTTTAATTCTATAACGCGTATCTGACATTTAATTTCAAAGTCACATTTAAATGGGTCCTCCAGTCACCACCTACATCTTTATTCAGTTTTTGGAGGAATAGCAAGCTGAATTTATTTTTCTTAGATTTCTTCCTTGACAAGAGAATAATCTGATTTAGATTACTGAATTGTTAACTTCTCACAGAGTATAGGGGGTGATAGTTTTCAGTTACTTTTCTGTTGTTGTGTAATGTGTTACCCAAACTTAGTGGCTTGAAACAATGCCTATTGTTTTCTTACAGTTAAGTCCAGGAATGTTCCACTAGGTTCTCTGCTTAAGGTCTCAAGTTAAGACCAAAGTGTTGGCCGACTGGACTTATCTGGAGGCTCAGGAGAAGGCTCCACTTCCCAAGCCTATTCCGGTTGTTAACAGAACCTAGATCCTCATGAAAGATCTGAGGTCTCTATTTCCTTGGTAATTGTCAGGTGGGAGCTGATTATCATTCCTAGAAGCCACCCACATTCCTTCTCACAGAGCCCTCTTCATTTTCAAACCACTAATGGCACATCAAAATCCTTCTCATTCTTCAAATTTCTTTGGCTTCTCTTGCTGCCAGAGAAAGCTGTCTGCTTTTAAGACCTCATTTGATTAGATCAGATCCACTGAGATAATCTCCCTATTTTCAGATCAACTTGCTGTACAATATAACACAATCATAGGAGTGATATTTCATTAGTATCCACAGATTTTAGCGGTTAAGAGTGGGGCATCTTTGGGGGACCATTTTAGTAATTTTTCATACCACAGTAGAGAAGCAAGATGGCAGAGCATTTTAATTATTTTGTTTCAAAGTCTTAATTCCACTTGTAAATGAAAGAAAAATAGTCTGCCCATTTCTTTTTGTCTTCATTTCCACCAGCTTGGTCCAAGTTTTCATCAACTTTTACTTAGCTTCCAGTAGCAGTACTCTATAAACTATTCTTCCACATTTCCCTCCCGTCCATTGGTTTTCCATTCAGCAGTTGTCTGACCTCCTCTTGGTCTGGCTCTGTGCTCAGTTATTGTGTTTCAATCACAGTGGTCTTCCTTTAGTTCCCAGAATCTGCCCTGTTCTGTCAGAGGGCCTCCTAGCTTTTGTTTTCTTTGCCCAAGCAGCTTTTCCCCTTCTTTCCAACTACCCAACTCAACCATTAGGTTTAAAGTATCTCTTTCTCATAGAGGTGTTTCCTTACCTGTAGTCTAAATTAAGTTTTGTTTTTGGTTTTCGTAGCATCCTTTTTTCTTTAGATCCATTTATCACAATTTATATATATGCATGCATTAGTTGTTTAATGTATCTTCTCCCAAATGCGGGCCAGAGATAAAGAATGTTTTGTTGTTCTTTGTGTATCCAGCATCTAGTACAAGTCCTGGCCCATAGTAGGCAGTTATTTGCTGAATAAATGAATGAATCATCAACTTATTTTGTGTTTGATCTACCATGTTGTTTCCTTTCCAGATTTTTATAGGCCTATTCTCATTCTCTTCTTTCTGTTTGTTATTATTTTCTTCTGCGGCTCTCTGAATGGTAGAGGAGCTTGGTTTCCTATTGTATGTTATTTTTCGTATGTTAACATTTTCAACTAGCTATAGCAATGTTTACAGTTCTCATCTTTAGCACTCCACAGTTTTGCAAATGAACATTTTTGCAAAATGAACATTTTCAGTGGCTTAAAAGAGTTTTCATGTAAATTCTTTGAGAATGTTGTGAACAACGAAAAGTTCGAATAATAATGATAATAATACTGTAGAGAGAGGAAGCTAGTTAAAAGAGCTAGTTAAAAGGGGCGCCTGGGTGGCTCAGTCAGTTAAGCTTCCAACTTCGGCTCGGGTCATGATCTCACGGTTCGTGGGTTCGAGCCCCGCATCGGGCTCTGTGTTGACAGCCGGGAGCCGGGAGCCGGGAGCCGGGAGCCGGGAGCCGGGAGCCGGGAGCCGGGAGCCTGTTTCAGATTCTGTCTCCCTCTCTCTCTGCCCCTCCCCCACTCGCGCTCTGTCTCAAAAATAAACAAACATTAAAAAAAAAAAAAAGAGCTAGTTAAAAGATTGAGAAGATTTTTAATTCTTTGTGTGTGTTTTCACTTAAGGTTTTACCTTCTGGTGTAAAGGTCTGAGCAGGACCAGTCCATTACTTCTTGTTTTAGTTTTAAGTCATCAAGGAAAAAGAATCAAAGAACCAATCTGCTGGTTAGAAATATCAAACATAGTTTTCTTCCTGGTGACTTGATTCCATAATGATGTATACAATTCTGACAGAAACGTTATAGTTATTGTTTGGTATGAATTTGAAGTATTTGACGTACTTACCACAAGATAGAACCTCTCATCTTTGATCTTACATAGGAGTTTCTTATTCACATTTCTCTACGCTGTGAATCTAAAAACAAAAACTAAAACAAAAAATTGCTTTTTAATTAGCCTGTTTTTTGATAATTATATTGTGCTACAGCTAATATTTACCTTTGCATTAAAAAAACAAGCAACAAAAAATAAAATGTAATGCCTTTAAGGTGATATGTATAGTGTTTGCAAAATTGTGTTTGAGGTATGTGATACATAAAATTCTTTCTTAGGCCAAAACTCTAGAGGGCAGGAATCAGGTTGTGAACATGCTCTTATTGAACCTATAAGTTATCACATAAATATGAGAGGTGACCATCATTAAATCAGGCTGTCACTGATTTTGCAATAGAAATGACCTCTGAAGTTTTGAGATTTGATTTCTGGCAATTGTGAATATTTATTAGTTCTTAGAGCCTTCGTTTAAGGCAGCTTATAAATACAGTGTCATCTGTTACTTGGATTTGTCATATTCACAATCTACTTATATGCAATTAGAAGAATAAAAAATATCTTCAACTTTTCAAGGTCATGGAAAGTTAACTGCATTTAGAAACAATTTTCAGTCTTTTAAAACATAAATATGAATTTGCATTTAAATGCTGTTTGCCAGGATATTCTCTAATCTTGGATTGGTAAATATAAATATCTTTCTATAAGACTTAGTTAACAGTGTAAACCTACAGAGAATCGGCATTGTCTGCACCTGAAATAATAATTGTGGAACTAGTTGTAGTTATAAGTTGCTCCTGTTTCTTTTGTTGCTACTACATTTATTGAGAGCTTGTCCAAGGACTATTTTATTTGATATTAGGTTCTATTATTAACCCATCTTGCAGATGTGAAAGCCAAGTCACAGTTTAAAGAACTTTCTCAAGTGTTCACTATTAGTGGTTGTCACTAGGAAATCAATCAGGGAGACTCACTTGAGAGCTTTGAAGTTTGTTTTATGATTTTTCATGGTGTGTTACAAACATACTTTTGTAGGGAAGAATCTCAGTGAAGATACAATTCAGTTGTTTGAATTTTGACCAATGTTTTTGCTTAATTCACTCTGCTTACCTCTTCTTGCCTTGATTACTTTAGTAGCCTCCCAGCCATTAGTCTCCTCCATCTAATCTAGCCTTACTGGATTTTCTAACACAATTGAATTCTGTGTATTTCTCTAAAGATATCATGTTATTTCTTGCCTGTTTGCCTTTGTAGGTGCTGTTACTTCTTCATGGAACATCTACTTTCCCGGCTAACTATAACCTCTCTTTTGAGGGAGAGAGTGCAGTTGGATTTTCATTTCATCCTCTACCTTGAAAGTCCATCTTGCTAAGGTTTTACCGATAAGGAGCAGTCTAAAATGTTTGCACCTAATATTTTCCTGAACTCTTGCTTCTAATGAAAGAAAAGACTAACAATTAGTGCTGCTTATTAAAAATACAGCTTGGTGTATAGTTCATAACAGTGGCAAACAAACATGTCACTATTCCATTTTATACTTGACTAAACCTGCCCTTTTAGATCTTTTAATTTCAATATTGTTGAAGTAGCCAAAGGCACATATTTTCTATACAGTTTTAATGTCTAATATAGTAGTCATCTACTCAATGTAGTAGTTATTTTGGGAAAGAAATCTTAAAAACATTTTTTTTAAATTAAGTAAGAAGAGAAATAGATTTTTAAATGTTAATTTATTTTGAAAACGAGAGAGAGTGTGAACGGGGGAGGGATGGAAAAAGAAGGAGAGAGAAAATCCCAAGCAGGCTCCACACTGTTAGCATGGAGCCCAATGCAGGGCTCCATCTCATGAACTGTGAGATCATGACCTGAGCCAAAATCAAGAGTTGGTTGCTCAACTGACTGAGCCACCCAGATGCCCCAAGAAGAGAAATAGTTTTGCTCAGTTTATAGTCTGTATTAATGTCATATATTCAGTACATAATCTTTTAGAAGCTTGTATTCTAGAAGTGTCTTGGATGGGTCCGTATGCTATAACATGGTTTTGGAATCATTATCATCGTAAAATCATTATTCTTTTGCGTAATGCATTAAAAAATGGCTCAAAGTAAAACATGTCCTTCAGAGTCATTTTATATATTAAAATATCCAGTTTATATTCAACATATAATACCAAAGCAAAACTATCCTTGACTGTCAAGGAAAGGAGGAGAAAATAGAACAAGTAATATCATCTAGTGTAGTTCTCTAAAAATGTTTTGAAGTTAAAATATATCGAAGGTCAAATACAAAAGCATTTTCTCAAAATGAGGCCTTATACTCTTATTCAAACCAACTAATTAAACATTAAATGGAAAAGTCTATTAAATATTACATTAACTAATTAGTATATCTTTATACTCTTCCATAGGTTAAAATTACCAAACCGTGAAACTAAGTCTTCTCTTTTCCCTAAGGACTACAAAAGGAGATTTTAATTAAGCTTTGCTATATTAAGAATTTACTTGGTTTTAAAAAGCTTATTTTACTATAACTTTTCTAAGTGGTTATCTAAATAAAGATAGCCTTATGTATGGCTTGGTAATTTTGTGGTTAATATATGCCAAAAAATAGGTATTTAGTTCCTGAGGCATATGTCACCAGCAATATTCAGGCAAGATATTGCATCATTTGGTATTTTGCAATATGTATAAGTAACAGTAAATTCTAAAAACAGTATGATTACAGTCAGCATCCTTTTGTGAAACTGATATTAATGGAGTTTATTTTCTTTACTTGTTTTCCACCTCATTACAGAAAGGATTTCAAGTGGCAAATTAATTTTCCTATAATGGGAGTAATATTTATTTAGTCATCAAAAGACATTAAGTACCTACCATATGCCAAGCACTGTGATATATGCTGCTTATACAGAAATAAAATATATGTTCCTTTCCTCAAGAAGTGTGAGGTTTAGAGGAAAAATCAGACAAGTTAACCAGCAAGTACAGTACAATGTGAGTATAATAAAAATTATGAACTCTGTTACATATGAGGTGATATACTAAGCACATTATAGGCTATTGTTTTCTATTTTTTAATCAGGAAATTAATGTTTAGTAACATTAGGTAACTCCTCCCAGGTAACCTAGAAAATGGTAAATGGTATAATCAGAATTTAAACTCAGGTGTGTCTGACTCCAAAGTTTGTTTTCTTGCTGTGTACTGACTGAAAAGCGTTAAGGACATAGTGATGAAGAGGATTTTATGGGGACACTGAGGCAGGTGTGCTAATGTAGGACATTAGATTGTGGAAGGGGATGTTTACAGTTTTAGAGTTTAGAAGATTAAATAGGAATTAGCCAAGGCAGGAAAAGCATTCCAACAGAGAGACTACCATGTACAAAATCATGGAGATGAGAAAGCATATTCCATTTGGGACTTGTCTGGCTGACTCTTACTTCTCTGAATAAAGAAGGGTAAACCTCAAGAAAGACCAGAGAAATAACCCAGAAGTCATTCACTCATTCATTTGTTCAGACAGTATCGGGCATTGTAGGTTTTGTATTCACACATCTCTGGGAAGATACTGGAATTTTTATTATTTTCTTTTGTTTCTTTCTTTTTTTTGATACTGGAATTTTTAAAATCACAAGTTGTTTAATGCCAGTAATGTTAAACAAAATGCCCCATAATCAGGAAACAGAAGAGCTTTATGTTCTTTCTTCTGCTCTATAATTTGTGTTTTATTTGGCTTTTAGAACAATGGCTTCTAAATTGTAAAATTTTCTTTTCTTTTCTCTTCTTTTCTTTCTTATCATTTTCTCTCGTCATGCTACCTGATGCCAACCTGTGTGGAGATTTTAGAACTGAAGACTGCCTAAAGTGTTCTCATTTTAACTATACTTAAATCTTATTTTCTTCCTAAAGCTTTATGAAAGGATAAGTATGTTTCTGTGTATCAGTATCTACCGTGTGAACTTATCTTTCCGAGGATAAATATACTAAAAGTACTAAAACCGATGCTTTCAAAGCAAAGACATATTTGGAGAGATAGAAGCACATCAAACTGCCGGATGGATATACAAGACAACACAAGACCAAAACCCAGATTAGAAATATAAACTTTAGGAAGTTAGGAATGGCTTTTCTGAGTCAGAAGGAGTGATGTTTATTATTAGACACATTTATTCAGTGAGAGAATTTTTAATTTACTTTCTTCTTTACAATCTAAAGACATAGACTTCAACACTTATTTCAAATTCAATGTTATCTTCAACTAGAATTTCCCAGAGGTCAGCTGGGTGTAATTATCCCCTTCCCTGAACTCCCAAGTATTTTATCTGTATCTTTTTAGAAAACATTCAGTAATTCCTTCCTTTTTATATGTCATTATATACGTATTTTATCTCCTCTGTTAAACTGTATGTACCTTCCTTGCAGCAAAATTCATGTTTGATCCATAGCACTAAGCTTTGTACGTATAAGGCACTGAGCTAATACTTAATGAATTAAAGCACAGCATCCATATCATAAACTAAATCATTAGAGCAGTGTTTTGTACAGTGTGGGACATGACTTCAGAATCATCTGGGATGTTTTGTTAAAAATGCAGGTTCTTGTGCTTCTGTCCACACCTCCCGAATGAGAATTTCTTTGTTTTCCAAGAATCTTGTTTTGAGTAAAAGCCCTAGGTAATTATGATGCACACCAAAGTTTGAGAACCCACTGCATTAGGGAGAATGTAAAAATCCAAATTAAAATTTAGGTTACAGGAGGGGTGCCTGGCTGACTCAGTCAATAGAGCATGCGACTCTTAGTCTTGGGGTCTTGAGTTCAAGTCTCATATTGGATGTGGAGCCTAAAAAATAAATAAAATTGAGGTTACATGAAATTGAAAATGTGCCTAATGTTAAAATAATAAATTAACATTTCATACAAAGCAGAGCATAAAATAGAAGAAAAAATGAATAGGAAGATATTTTCAATGTAGTTTTTCTGTCAAGATCGATGTTGTGTTTTGGAACTTTTAAGTTTTAAAAAGCATATATAGATGTAAATGATTTGAATATTAATGACCATGTTTTGTGAATACATTTGAAGTAAAGCACCATGGTTTTATAACTAAAGACTAAGAAAAGATGTGTTGAATGTTCTAATCTGCATAGAAGTCTTTTAAGGTATGATTTCATGTGGTTTAGATAACATTTAACAATACATATTTTTCCTTAACAACACATTGTGTTTTAGATTTACTTGTCATAGAGTGTTTTTATCTGTGATTTTGAAAAATATGGAACTATTGATAGAATGCCAGTTATCTTGGAATAAATATGCATTATTAAAATTGATAAAGGCTAGGATAAGTTGTAGGAAGGAAGTTCAGTATAGATTTTCATCCAGGTAGTTCTTTTTTTTCCTAATGTGATATACAATGATTTTATAAACTTAAACTGTTTTTATAGTGGGAGTAAAGATAAAAAATGCTTAAGTAATGCTTGTAATATAGGGCACTGATCCTGGTAATTTGCATATATTAATTCACTTAATTCTCACAACAACCAAAAGAAATAGGCATTTAATACAGGTAAGGAAACTGAGGTACTAAGTAAGAAATTTACCCCAAATTCACACTGGTAAGTGGCTAAGATATGAATCCATATGGGGTAGCCTCATGGTCAACACTCAACCACTTTTACAATAATGTTGTTTTTTTAAACTAGCAATTACTTTGACGTTGTTAGTCATTATTAGGAGCATTTTACAGAAATAAGATGACAAATGTTTCCAAGTAAAAATTTTAAACAAATTCAGCCTACATCTAAGCATTATCTTTTTAAAATTGTGTTAATGCTATTCTTGCTTTTACTTATTGTATATAGTAATATTGAGGTTTCTTAAAATTAGTTGGATGTCAAAGGATTCTTTTAGCGTGTCATTTTGGTGTTTGTGATAGTAGTAGATGATCATTTGTAGTAAAATTAAAAAAAAATGTGTTGGGGAATACTTAAGCACTGATTGATCCAAGTGAAAGTCCAGTAACTTTAATTTTTGGAAGCTATTGGAACACTTAACAGATTTTTATGAAATAAAAAAGCTAGATAAATTTGCATAGTGATGATTTGAAATTTATATATAAAACATATTCCATAATATATATTCTTCAATAATATATATTCTTTCTGATAAAGGTTATTATAAGGTTTTTCTCTATAAAAAGTGCATTTTTATTGATGTTTTTGTGGTACACATGAATAAAATATTCCTGATTTGTGTGATTTCCTTATTTTTAATTATATAAATTGATCATTTTAGGTGTCATTAATTGCTTTGCTTCAATAAATGCTGAAGATGATTTAACCTTGTAAAAATATCTAACTTATGAATGCTATATATTAGGCTCTTGAAGGGTCCCTAATTTTACATGGGAAAAGATGTTTCTTATACTTTTATCTTTTGATCTCTATATATTTTTTTGTTAATAGTGGAAAAAGAATGAACATCATTTTTTTATGCACAAGATGTTTTTATTTTCTAAATTTGACACAAGTATGAAACTTACTTTACGGAAGTTTTAAAAATGTAAATCAAAGACTTGATTGTGCTACTAAAGTACATTTACCTGATGGCTAGGGGTCGTTAAGTATAGTTAAGAGGAGTGCCTAATAAGTACCTTTAGAGATTTAATAGCTGTTGAAAGAATGATAATGTCCTATTTATCAAACAGAATTTTATTCTATATAGAGTTTTCTACTAGAATATAAGCTTCATGAAGGCAGGGACTTTGTTTTGCTCACTGTCCTATCTTTAATACCTAGAATACTGAATGCTTAGTATGTAGTAGGTTTTCTTTCAATAAGTACATGATGACTAACTGAATATATGCTTACACATTTTTTAAATTGTGGTAAAACATAACAATTAACATGTTTTGAATAGTATTTTTATTTCTGATTAAAGACACATGCTCATTGTAGGAATGTTTGAAACTGCATGCAAGAACAGAAAAATTACTTGTATTTTGCCACTTCAAATAGCCATTCTTTAGGAATATTTTTCTCAATTTTTTTTAATGTTTATTTTTGAGGGAGAGAGAGAGAGCATGAGCAGTGCAGAGAGAGAGGGGGACAGAGGATCTGAAGTGGGCTCCATGCTGACAGCTGAGAGCCCAGCTCTGGGCTCAAACTCACAAACCATGAGATCATGACCTGAGCAGAAGTTGGCTGTTCAACCAACTGAACCACCCAGGCACTCCCATTCCTTTTTTATGCAAATATATTTATAACTAAATGGAGATCATACTTACATATATGTAAATTTTTATGTCCTGCTTTTTTTCATTTAACACTTTCAAGTGAGCATTTTCATTAAATGTTCCTTGAAAACATAATGTATAAGGGTTGCAAAGGGTCTAAGTGTTGTTTTGGTCAAAGTCCACAGTAAATACATTTTACTTTGTGATTAAGGCTACACATAAGTATTTAATTGTATTAAAAAGTTGTAGAGCAGTAGTTACTAAGTGTGATGCATTCTGATATTTTTTTTATAATTTAATTTTTGAAATATACTTGTCACATCCCTCCCTCCAAATCTGATTTTGCATTTCAGTAATGAGTTGCAGCCTGAAGTTGGAAAAATACTGTTCTCTTGTATGAGTACGCTGTAATTCAGTAGTGCCCCTCTTTATTGGACAGATTTGATTCTTTCCAATTTGGGGCCAGTAGGTATAAGTATTTAAAAGCATATGAGAGCATATTTACCAAGTAACTCATGCTGGCTGTAATAAATTATTGCTAAAGTGATAAAATGTAAAAAGTCTTCTTTATCATTTTAATATATGTCCTTTCAGATTTTTTTCTATGCAAAGATGAGATGCATTCTTAAATTATTAAAGTTATTTCTATGCCCCTCAGTAGAGTTTAATAACTTTCTTTACATTGGTCCTGGGCATTTCATATTTTTGTTAACTTTTTACCCAGCTTTATTGAGATATAGCTGACACAATATTGTGTAAGTTTAGGGTGTACAACATGTTGATTTGATATATTTATATATTGTAAAATGACTTTCAGATTTTTCTATGCATTCATTCATAATCACCATAGTAAATCTGGTTACCCTCTGCCACCACACAAAGTCAATATGATATTATTGACTATATTCTTCATGTTGTACATGTCCATGTCCATGCAGTGGCCATTCTTATACATAGATCTTTGTGCACATCTACATATACTATTGTAGAATAAATTCTTGGAATTAAGACTGTTGGAATATAGGGTATGCACGTTAAAAAATGTCATTTAATTCTTCAAATTATCCTTCAGAAAATTTATATCAGTTTGCACTATATCTGATAGTTTATGGGGGAAAAGATTTTCCCCTGCTGTTAACACTAGATATTTTCTTTTTTCTTTTTTTTTTAAAGTAGTGTAGTTGACATACAATATTAGTTTCAGATGTATAACATAGTGATTTGTCATTTATATATATTACAAAATGATTACCACATTAAATCTAGTTACCATTTGCACATACATAGTTTATCATTGACTATATCTCCTGTGCTATACTTTATATCCTTGTGATTTATTTATTTCATAATTGGAAATTTGTGCCTCTTAATCCCTTTCACCTTTTTTACCCATCCCCCTACCCCTTCCCTTCTGACAACTCCAGTTCTCTGTATTAGTCTCTTTTCTGTTTTTCCATTCCACATGTAAGGGAAATCATGTATTTTCTTTCTCTGACTTATTTCACTTAGCATAATACTCTCTAGGTCCATCCATGTTGCAAATGGCAAGATTTCATAATTTTTATGGCTGAAGAATAATCCCATTGTGTGTACACACACACACACACACACACACACACACATATTTTTGTCCATTCATCTGTGGACACTTAGGTTGCTTCCCTTTTTTGGCTAATTCTGCAGTGAACAGTAAATTTAGTGCTAATTCTGCATTGAACATAGGGATGCATATATCTTTTCAAGTTAGTGTTTTTATTTTTTTGGAGGGGGATAAATACTCAGAAGCGGAATTGACAGATCATATGGTAGTTCTATTTTCAATTTTAATCCATATTGTTTTCCATAGTTGCTGCACCAGTTTACATTCTCACTAACAGTGCATGAAGGTTCCCTTTTCTCCAGTATTTTTGTCAACACTTGTGATATATATATATATATATATATATATATATATATATATATATATATTTTTTTTTTTTTTTTTTTTTTTTTTTTTTTTTTAGCTACTCTGACAAATGTGAGAGTTTGTTCTGTACTGGTTTGTTTTTTGTTTTTTGTTTTTTGTTTTTTTTGAGAGCGTGTGCACATGCATGAGTGGGAGAGAGGGGCAGATAGAGGGGGAGAGAGAGAATCCCAAGCAGTCTCCACACTGTCAGCATAGAGCCCAATGGCCCAACGTGGGGTTCAATCTCATGAACCATGAGATCATAACCTGAGCTGAAATCAAGAGTCATACACTTAACCAACTTAGCCACCCAGGTGCCCCATTCATTATATTTTTTATTTGAATTTCCCTGATGATTTGTGATATTAAACATTTTTTCATGTGTCTTTGGGCCATATGTATGTCTCTGGAAAAATGTCTATTCTGTTCCTTTGCCCATTTTTTAATTGGCTTGTTTTTTTGGTGTTAAGTTTTTTGAGTTCTTTATATATTTTGGTTATTAGCCCCTTACTGACATCATTTACAAATATCTTCTCCCATTCACTAGTTTGACTTTTCGTTTTGTTGGTAACACGGATATTTTCAACCTCAATTTTTGCCAATCTGATGAAGAAAACTTATCTGTTCAATTTGAATGTATGGGTTTGGAATCTTTTCATATGTTTATTGTGATTTGTATTCTATGAATGCTTATTTATATGCCTCTGTATGATTGATTTGTAGGAAATTTTTTTTTTAATGTTTACTTATTTATTTTGAAAGAGAGAGCATTAGTGGGGGAAGGGTAGAGAGAAAGAGAATCCCAAGCAGGCTCTGCACTGTCAGTGCAGAGTCCAACATGGGGCTCAGTCTCACAAATTGTGAGATCATGACCTGAACTGAGATCAAGAGTCAGATGTTTAACTAACTGAGCTGCCCAGGCATCCCTGATTTGTAGGAAATCTTTATGTATTATGGATATTAGTCTCTTGAGTGTTATGTGTTGCAAATGGCTTCTTCCAGTGTACAAAATATCTTTTGAACCTTTACTATGGAATCTACTTGATGAAATCAGCTATTTTTTTTTCTCTATGACTTCTGGGATTTGAGCCATGTTTTAAAGTATATAATTAACCTTCCCCATCTATTAACGTTTTTTTTTTTTTTTTTTAATTTTTTTTTTTCAACATTTATTTATTTTTGGGACAGAGAGAGACAGAGCATGAATGGGGGAGGGGCAGAGAGAGAGGGAGACACAGAATCGGAAACAGGCTCCAGGCTCTGAGCCATCAGCCCAGAGCCTGATGCGGGGCTCAAACTCACGGACCGCGAGATCGTGACCTGGCTCAACGTTTTTATCAGGATATTGATAGCTTTTTATGTTTATTCTTTGAGAGTTAATTTTTGTATTGGATACTGTTCCATTAAGCTACTTAAAATTGATACATCTAATCATACTTCTGATAATAACTCATAATTAACAAGATTAGTGAGTTTCTGATGGGATTCTAATTTTGTTAAAAGGCTTGCAGTGATAATAAATATAGTTGGCTAGAGCATGACCATAAGATTTGTAAGTTGGAGTAAGGGTAGATGTTTTTTGGGTAGGAAAACATTTGAACAAAAGTGAAGATTTCTCAGCCGACTTCATGGCCAACCCGATTAATTTGAAACATAGTATTAGATGTTTGACAAATTCTTGCCTCGTTGACATTTTCTCTTTTATTAAAAAAAAAAATTTTTTTTTTAACGTTTTTATTTATTTTTGAGACAGGGAGAGACAGAGCATGAACAGGGGAGGGTCAGAGAGAGGGAGACACAGAATCTGAAACAGGCTCCAGGCTCTGAGCTGTCAGCACAGAGCCCGACGCGGGGCTTGAACTCACGGACCGCGAGATTGTGACCTGAGCCGAAGTCGGCCGCTTAACCGGCTGAGCCACCCAGGCGCCCCGACATTTTCTCTTTTAGAATGCAAAGGGGAAAGGGGTACCTGGCCTGGGTGGCTCAGTCGTTTAAGCATCTGACTCTTGCACAACTGAGGTCTTGATCTCAGGGTTGTGAGTTCAAGGCCCACATTGGGCGTGAAGCCTGTTTAAAAAAAAAAAAACAAGAACAACTCGTTAGAATGCAAGGAGGAAATATGTATATGTTTGAGAAAAAGTCTTGAAAACTGTACACCAAATTATTAGTAACGCTTTTCTTTAGGTGGTGAGATTTCAGATATATTTTAGAACTTTTTCTATTTACAGTTAATTTTTTTTAATCAAAAAATGTTATTCAGTAAAAATAATTTAGGAGGAGGTAAAGGATACAATGAAGGATGCTACTGCTCTGGTCTATTTATAGTCATCAATGAAGAAGAATTGCTTGGTGGGTAGGAATGAAAGAAACTTTTGGAGACAGAGTGACCATATCATTATAGAGTTTGTTATAGCTAAGGTGGAGAATTCTAGAAGTAGTTGCATACATACATAATCTAGATTGTAGGAAGAAAACTTTTTTTTAAGTTTATTTTGAGAGAGACAGAGAGACAGAGACAGAGCATGAGCAGGGGAGGGGCAGAGAGAGCCGGAGACACAGAATCCGAAGCAGACTCCAGGCTCTGAGCTGTCAGCACAGATCCTGACATGGGGCTTGAACTCATGAGCCATGAGTTTAACCCAACTGAGCCACCCAGGTACCCCCTGTAGGAAGAAAACTTTAAAGAAGTGAATAAAAAATACAGTTGTGACCTTATGACCTGAGACTAGGAAAGTTGGGAAACACTCAAAAATAATTGTGAAATTGTATAAGTATAGATTATGGTTATGATTTTTTAAAAGGTAGAAGCAACTAAAACTACGTTGACTCCACTTGGAACAATCTTAGTTCAGGTTTTAAAAGGATATTTATAGAAGATTAGAATATAGAAAAGTGACGCAAACATTTAAGTGTCAGTACAGCTCAAATCCAGAATTTACAGATTTAGGGAATATGTGAAAGATAATTTTAAGATTTTATAATTCAATTCAGAAACAAGAATAAAGAAGATATATGCCTACTTAATATTAACAGCTCCTATTTCATTTCCATATTTTCTGTCAAGGAGAGCATTCTGTATGCTCTAATAAAAAAAAAATCATTTGGTAAAGGAGAATTCAAGTCCAATATAGATGAAATTAAGAAAGCATCTAACTGTTCAATAATGACTTTATTCCTTAACCTGAACTAATTGTATCTGAAGATGCCATGAGAATTTGTAGGTGGGAAAGCCAAACTTTGAGGAATTATTGATATTAGGAAGAATGGAAGTGAGCATCAAGTAAGGACATTGACGATACATTAACCAAATGACACAAAGCTTGATTTTTATGCAAGCAATGAATATAATTTGGAAGTCTGTATTAACAGGGACTTCATAGATTGGTTTAATAAAAAATTTAGTATAATTAAATACATAATCTTGCATTTGGGTTGAAAAATATCAGTTGAAAGAATTGATGAAAGATAATATAATGGGAGCATTTATGACAAAGGGAATGTTACTATTGGTGAACTTAGTATGAATCAGGAGCATGATTTTCCTGCCAAAATTTGATTATTACAGTTTTCTAAACAATGAAGGTTGGTTAGGCTAATACTTGCCATGCATCCAGATTTAGGTACCCCATGTGGGGAGATTGGCATATGTCCAAATGATAGTAGTATCAGCTTTTTGTCATGTAGAAAAGTGATTAGACTTAATCTGAGCCATAAAGCAGCTCTGGGACCAGAGACTGTAGATGGAAAGATGAATTTCTAGTGTCTACAAAATAACAGGCTGCCTTGAGAGGCAGTAGTTTGTAGTATTTGAGCAAGGCTGACTTACTACCTTAGGATGCTAGAGAGAGTTTTTAGTTCAAATGAGTTTTGAATGTATTGGTTTTGCAACTTTTTATATACTTATTGACCATGTCTATACATCTTCCTTGGAGAAATAGCTATTCATATCCTTTACCATGTTTTACTTGGGTTTCTTTTATTATTGAGTTGTAAGAGTTCTTTATATATTTTGGATATAAATCTCTCTTTTAGTAATCTCTACACCCAACATGGGGCATGAACTCATGATATTGAGGTCAAGAGTTGCATGTTCTTCCAGCTGAGTACCTCTGGATAGATGTCTCTTAGCAGATATATGATCTGCAAATATTTTCTCCCATTATGTGAGTTGTTTTCATTTTATTGATGGTGTCATTTGCAGCATAAATGTTTTAAAATTTTCTGTAGTCCAATTTATATATTTTTTCTTTTATCACTTGTGATTTTGGTGTTGTCTAATCTAGGGTCATGAGGATTTACTCCTGTGTTTTCATCTAAGAGTTTTATAGTTTTAGCCCTTATCTGTAGATCTATGATCCATTTTGAATTTTCATGTATGATAAGGGTAAGAGTCCTAGTTCATTCTTTCACATGTAGATATCCAGCTGTCCCAGCACCATTTGTTGAAAGAGACTTCCTTTCCCCATTGAGTTACCTTAGCACCCAGATTTTTAAAGAAATAGCATAATGTTTATTTTTAATAAAAAATATGAAATCTATGTAAGATAAAGTAATGCATGATCCTACCATTCTTCTACAATTTCACTAATTTGTGTATTCTCTTTTTTATTTTTTCAAAGACTTTATTTTTAAGTAATTTCTACACCCAGTGTGGGGCTCGAACTCACAACCCTGAGATCAAGAGTCCCATGCTCCTCCTAGTGAGCCAACTGGGCACTGCCCCCTGTTAGTTCCCCCTCTATAAACATACAACTTTTGTAGAATTGCAGTTATAGTGTACCAATGATATATTTTGCCTTTTTCACTTAATATGTGAGTATATGATACACACTTTCCATATTGCTATATGGATTTCCAATTTTTTTTTGGTTGCCTAATGTTCCATCTGCAGGCTATATTTAATCAGTCCCTTATTTTGATATTTGGGTTTACTTTAATTTTTTATATTTGAATAACCACAGTTATAATCTCTGTGCATGAACTATTAGCCTTACATTGGATAATCTTAGATTTCTGGAAGAATTTCTTCTGAACATATACTGAAAATCGTCTAGAGGCTAGTTACATAATTTTGATTTGGGGAGTTCTGGGGGGTGTATGTGTTGCTGTTGGCTCACTGAATATAACAGTAGCAGCTAATACCTCTGACTGTGGGTCAGAAAATGTGACAAATAGTTTGTGTGCATGGTTGTATTTAATTTTCCTACAAATTCTGTTACATGAGAGATTCAAGACTTAGAGAAGTTTGGTAACTTGGTAAAAGTTGTATAATTAATAAATGGCAAAGAGGGCAAACAGGGCTGTGACTCCAAACTCCATTGACTCCCATATTGGGCATAAACAATTATAATGGCAAGGTTCCTTCAGTAGTGAACTGTATTAGATTAGGTGTTTTGTGCAGAAGTTCTCTGAATACGTATGAGTTGTTAAGTACCAATGCATTACTGGCCCAAGATATGTTTTTAGAAAATGAGAATCCAGAAATTAACTTTTCCCTGTAGATTTAATAATTTATTATTCTTGGAGCCCTTGAACTAATCATTTTACATTTTTCACTTTGTGTGGCATTGCTATTCCTAAGGGTCTAGAGAACATACATAACCAATACAGAAACTGTTTCACTCAATGAATAAATGCTCTCTGTATTAAGAAAAAAATGGAGGGGCAGTTGGTTAAGATCAGACTCTTGATTTCTGCTCAGGTAGTGATCTTATGGTTTGTGGGATCGAGCCCTGCATTGGGCTCTGTGCTGACAGTGTGGAGCCTGCTTGGAATTCTCGCTTTCCTTCTATCTCTGCCCCTGCCCTTCTCTCTCTCTTCCAAAAATAAACCTTAAAAATTTTTTTTAAAAATCTGAAAAAAAGAAAGAAAATGGAAAATGAATTAGAAATTTTTAATACAAAATTTCTTGATGTAAAGATATTCATTTTAGTATTTTGGGGAGAACATAACACAATAGCATTAAAAATTTTTTTGTTTATGTTTATTTTTGAGAGAGCACTGAGCGCGTGTGCGCACGCGCACTTGGGGGAGAGGCAGAGAGAGGGGGAGACACAGAATGTGAAGCCGGCTCCAGGCTCTGAGCTGTCAGCACAGAGGCTGGCGTGGGGCTCCAACTCCACGAACTGCAAGATCATGACCTGAGCTGAAGTTGGCTGCTTAACCTACTGAGCCACCCAGGTGCCTCCACAATAGCCTTTTTTTCATGTTGATTTATTTTGAAAGAAAGAGTGCAAGAGGTGGAGGGGCGGGGGGGGGGGGGGTGTGGGGGTGTGGAGGGGGGGCGGGGGGGGCGGCGGCGGCGGCGGTGGAGAGAATACCAAGCAGGCTCCATGCCCAGTGCTGAGTCTGATGCAGAACTCCGTCTCATGACCTCGAGATGATGATCTGAGTGATATCAAGAGTCTGATGCTTAACCGACTGAGGCAGCCAGGTGCCCCTACACACTAGCATATCTGATCAAGACATCATGGTCTTATGTATATATTTAGTTAGTAGTGTCCAGCTATCATAGCTATTTCAATTGTAGAATTATTGAATGTGTTTAGTATTTGAAATAATTATCTACAACTCATTTTTATAGCCTGAAATAGAGGAAAATCACAATTATGAGAATAAAATGATGCTTAAAAGGAAACAGTAATTTAGAAATGCTACTAGTCTGAAAAAAATGCTTCTGTCACATTTAGATATAGCAGTTTTCTTTAAAGCATGTAAATGCCAGTTCTTTATACAAACTTATTCCAGGTTTCTATTTTTGTAGTCTTTCAGCACATCTAACTGGGTAAAGTCTTTTCCTTGATTTTCATCCAAAGAGACTATTTCCTCAAGATTAACAAGGCGACTGGAGTTATTTGTGTGCCCTAGACAGAAAAATGAGCCTCTTCAATTTGGTAGAATAGTACTCTTTCATCAAGGTGTAGCTTCAAGAGGGATTCATATGTAATTGTGAGGAAATAATGGTACATTTACTTAGCAGAAGCAGTCCATTTCACCAAATGCCAATTCCCTGAATTGCTTCTTTTTAGTTAGAGTCAGTTGACCAGTTTCCATGTTCTTAGTAACATTTAAAAGAATGTTCAGTTTGTTTTTACTCTGATTCCTTGCTAGTGTTGAGAATTTTTCATATTTAAGGATACAATTGCAATGAATGTATTATCAGGGAGACTTTGAAGATTTTAAGCCTCATTCTTCCTTTCTCTGTCTCTCACTCTCTGGTGACATAGCAGGGGGTTAGGGCAAGCAAATTGAACACTCCTTTGTATGCTACTATGAAGGCAAATCCTAGCAAGTAAGAGTTAAAGTGAATTCAGCCTTTAGATAAAATGAATTTTAGTAAATTTGCTTATGGCCAATGACCAGAGCTCACCCAACAAGCTGAATTAATCCTGACAATGAGGAGGCAGATGCTTGTTATGTTGCCTTTGTATCTTCAAAATGTAGAATTTTTGTAATAACATTCCACAAAATGGACTATCTCAAACCTATCATATAAAATGTACCTCTGTTTTGTACTGAAAGATTGCCTGGTAAATGCAATTAAATTACTTTTCCTCTTTCATGACTATAGACTTTTACATTTCTAACCTCGGTCTCACTGGAGCTCAAGCCTGTTATTTCCATGAGAACAGAGTAGACATACTCACTTTTCTTTTTCCTTTTTTAATTTTTTTAAGTTTATTTATTTTGAGAAAGAGAGAGAGACAGAGACAGCATATGTTGAAGGAGCAGAGAAAGGGAGAGAGAGAATCCCAAGCCGGCTTTGCACTGTTGGCCCGGAGCCCAACATGGGGATCAATCTTATGAACCATGAAATTATGACGAGAGCCGAAACCAAAAGTCAGACACTTAACCAACTGAGCCACCCAGGTGCCCTGACATACATTTCATTTCAGTTTATACAAATCAAGATTCTGCCTCTTTCCTCATCAAATAGCACCTCTTTAGTATTTCTCATAATTATCTCATTCTTTTCCATCCCCATTTCTATTCAGTTATCTTCTTCCATTCTGACACTTTTATGAAATGTGTCCCAGATTTTCTTTCTAGTCTTACTGGAACCACCTTAGTTCAGGGTTTCTTTACTCTACCTTCTAGTTGTTTTTCTACTTACATTCTTCTCTCTTAGTGGTTTAAATTTGCACTGCTTTCACTATGTGTCTCTCTGAGATAATCTCAGGAACTGCACAAATTCACTAGCTGACCTCTCTGTCTCAATGTACAATGTTGTATCAAAAAAAGAATCAACTATGATCCTATAGTGCCCACCAACCACACCTCTGGCAACCACCAATCACTTCTCTGTATAAGTATGGTTTCTGTTTTTGTTTTTTATTTTTTTAATTTTTATTTAATTTATTTTTTAAATTTACACTCAAGCTTGTTAGCATATAGTGCAACGATGATTTCAGGAGTAGATTCTTTAATGCCCCTTACCCATTTAGCCCATCCTCCCTCCCACAACCCCTCCAGTAACCCTCTGTTCTCCATATTTTAGAGTCTCATGTTTTGTCCCCCTCCCTGTTTTTATATTATTTTTGCTTCGCTTCCCCTATGTCCATCTGTTTTGTGTCTTAAAGTCCTCATATGAGTGAAGTCATATGATTTTTGTCTTTCTCTGACTAATTTCACTGAGCATAATACCCTCTTGTCCATCCACATAGTTAGTTGCAAATAGCAAGATTTCATTCTTACATTGCTGAGTAATACTCCAATGTATATATATACACCACATCTTCTTTATCCATTCATCCATCGATGGACATTTGGACTCTTTCCATACTTTGCCTATTGTTGATAGTGCTGCTATAAACATTGGAGTGCATGTGTCCCTTCGAAACAGCACACCTGTATCCCTTGGATAAATACCTAGTAGTGCAATTGATGGGTTGTAGGGTAGTTCTATTTTTAATTTTTTGAGGAACCTCCATACTGTTTTCCAGAGTGGCTGCACCAGTGTGCATTCCCACCAGCAGTGCAAAAGAGATGCTCTTTCTCCACATCCTCAGCAACATCTGTTGTTGCCTGAGTGGTTAATGTTAGCCATTCTGACAGGTATGAGGTGGTGTCTCATTGTGGTGTTGATTTGTATTTCCCTGATGATGAGTGATGTGGAGCATTTTTTCATGTGTCGGTTGGCCATCTGGATGTCTTCTTGGGAGAAGTGTCTATTCATGTCTTTTGCCCATTTCTTCACTGGATTATGTGATTTTTGGGTGTTGAGTTTGATAAGTTCTTTCTAGATTTTGGATACTAACCCTTTATCGGATATGTCATTTGCAAATGTCTTCTCCCATTCCATCAGTTGCCTTTTAGTTTTGTTGACTGTTTCCTTCGCTGTGCAGAAGCTTTTTATTTTGATGAGGTCCCAAGAGTTCATTTTTGCTTTTGTGTCCCTTGCCTCCAGAGACATACTGAGTAAAGTTGCTGAGGTGAGGTCAAAGACGGTTTTGCCTGCTCTCTCATCTAGGATTTTGATGGCTTCCTGTCTTACATTTAGGTCTTTCATCCATTTTGAGTTTATTTTTGTGTGTAGTGTAAGAAAGTGGTCCAGGTTCATTCTCCTGCATGTCGCTGTCCAGTTTTCCCAGCACCGCTTGCTGAAGAGACTGTCTTTATTCCAAGAGACTGTCTTTATTCCACTGGATATTCTTTCCTGCTTTGGTCAGAGATTAGTTGGCCATACGTTTGTGGGTCCATTTCTGGGTTCTCTATTCTGTACCATTGATCTGAGTGTCTGTTCTTGTGCCAGTACCATACTGTCTTAATGATTATAGCTTTGTAATACAGCTTGAAGTCTGGGATTGTGATTCCTCCTGCTTGGCTTTGTTTTTCAAGATTGCTTTGGCTATTCGGGGTCTTTTCTGGTTCCATACACATTTTAGGATTGTTGGTTCTAGCTCTGTGAAGAATGCTGGTGTTACTTTGATAGGGATTGCATGGAGTATGTAGATTGCTTTGGGTAGTATTGACATTTTAACAATATTTGTTCTTCCTATCCAGGAGCATGGAATATTTTTCCATTTTTTTGTGTCTTCAGTTTCTGTCATAAGCTTTCTATAGTTTTCAGTGTATAGATTTTTCACCTGTTTGGTTGGATTTATTCTAGGTATTTTATGTTTTTGATGCGTATATAAATGGGATCGATTTCTTGATTTCTCTTGCTTTCTCTTGATTGTTGGTGTATAGGAATGCAACCGATTTCTGTACATTGATTTTACATCCTGCCACATTGCTGAATTCATGAATCAGTTCTAGCAGTTTTTTGGTGGAATCTTTTGGGTGGAATCTATATGGATGGAGTATCATGTCATCTGCGAAGAGTGAAAGTTTGACCTCCTCCTGGCTGATCTGGATACCTTTTCTTTGTGTCGTCTGATGGTTGAGGCTAACAATGCTATGTTGAATAACAGTGGCGAGAGTGGACATCCCTTTTTAGTTCCTGACCTTAGGGAGAGAGCTGTCAGTTTTTCCCCATTGAGGATGATATTAGCATTGGGTCTTTCATATATGGCTTTTATTCTGGAGGTATGATCCTTCTATTCCTACTTTCTTGAGGGTTTTTATCAAGAAAGGATGCTGTATTTTGTCAAATGCTTTCTCTGCATCTATCGAGAGGATCATGTGGTTCTTGTCCTTTTCTTCTATTGACGTGATAAATCACATTGATTGTTTTGTGGATATTGAACCAGCCCTGCTTCCCAGGTATAAATCCCACTTGGTCATGGTGAATATTTTTTTAATGTTTATTTATTTTTGACAGAGAGAGAGAGAGAGAGAGAGAGAGAGCACGCGCATGAGTGGGGGAGGGGCAGAGAGAAGGGGAGACACAGAATCCAAAACAGGCTCCAGGCTGTGAGCTGTCAGCACAGAGTCCGACACAGGGCTCGAACTCACAGACCGCGAGATCATGACCTGAACCGAAGTCGGACACTCAACCGACCGAGCCACCCAGGCGCCCTGTGAATAATTTTTTAAATATGTTGTTGGATCTGGTTGGCTAATATCTTGTTGATGATTTTTGGATCCATGTCCATCAGGGAAATTGGTTTATAGTTCTCCTTTTTAGTGGGGTCTTTGTGTGGTTTTGGAATCAAGGTAATGCTGGCTTCATAGAAAGAGTTTGGAAGTTTTCCTTCCATTTCTATTTTTTGGAACAGCTTCAAGAGAATAGGTGTTAACTGTTTCTTAAACGTTTGGTAGAATTCCTCTGGAAAGCCATCTGGCCCTGGACTCTTGTTTTTTGGGGAGATTTTTGATTGCTAATTGGATTTCTTTACTGGCTATGGTTCTGTTCAAATTTTCTATTTCTTCCTGTTTCAGTTTTGGTAGTATATGTTCTTAGGAATTTGTCCATTTCTTCCAGATTGTCCATTTTATTGGCATATAACTACTCATAATATTCTCTTATTATTGTTTTTATTTCTGCTGTGTTGGTTGTGATCTCTCCTCTTGCCTTCTTGATTTTATCTATTTGGGTCCTTTCCTTTTTCTTTTTGACCAAACTGGTTGCTGGTTTATCAATTTTGTTACTTCTTTCAAAGAATCAGCTTCTGGTTTCGTTGATCTGTCCTACTGGTGTTTTTTGTTTGTTTGTTTGTTTTGGTTTTGGTTTTGATAGCATTATTTTCTGCTCTAATCTTTATTATTTCCTGTCTTCTGCTGGTTTTGGGTTTTATTTGCTGTTCTTTTTCCGGCTGTTTAAGGTGTAAGGTTAGGTTGTGTATCTGAGAGCTTTCTTCCTTCTTTAGAAGGGTTTGGATTGCTGTATAGGTTCCTCTTAGGACTGCCTTTGCTGCGTTCCAGAGGTTTTGGGCTGTGGTGTTATCATTTTCATTGGCTTCCATGTACTGTTTAATTTCCTCTTTAACTTCTTGGTTAGCCCATTCATTCTTTAGTAGGATGGTCTTTAGTCTCCAAGTATTTGCTATCTTTGCAAATTTTTTCTTGTGGTTGATTTTGAGTTTCACAGCGTTGTGGTCTGAAAATATGCAAGGTAAGATCTCTATCTTTTTGTACTTGTTGAGGGCTGATTTGTGTCCCTGTATGTGATCTATTCTAGAGAATGTTCCATGTGCACTCGAGAAGAATGTGTATTCCGCTGCTTAGGATGAAATGTTCTGAACATATCTGTTAAGTCCATCTGGTCCAGTGTGTCATTCAAAGCCATTGTTTCCTTGTTGATTTTCTGTTTTAGATGCTCTGTCCATTGCTGTAAGTGGGGTGTTGAAGTCCCCTACTATTATGATATTATTGTCAATGAGTTTATGTTTGTGATTAATTGATTTATATATTTGGGTGCTTCGACATTTAGAGCATAAATGTTTGTAACAGTTAAGTCTTCTTGGTGGATAGATCCTTTAATTATGATACAATGCCATTCTTCATCTCTTGTTACAGTCTTTATTTTGAAGACTGGATTGTCTGATATATAAGTATGGCTACTCTGGCTTTCTTCTGTTGACCATTAGCATGATAGATGGTTATCCATCTCCTTACCTTCAATGTGAAGGTGTCTTTAGGTCTAAAGTGGGTCTCTTGTAAACAGCATATAGATGGATCTTGTTTTCTCTCTTTTTTTAAATATTTAAAAGTGTTTATTTATTATTGACAGAAAGCAAGAGAGCACAAGTGGGGGAAGGGCAGAAAAAGAGAGAGACACAGAATCTGAAGCAGGTTCCAGGCTCTGAGCTGTCAGCACAGAGCCCGATGTGGGGCTCAAACCCATGGGCTGTGAGTTCATGACCTGAGCCAAAGTCGTATGCTTAACTGACTTGAGCCACCCAGGCACCCCGGATCTTGTTTTCTTATCCATTCTGTTGCCCTAGGCCTTTTGGTTGGAGCATTTAGTCCCTTGACGTGAGTACTGAAAGATAGGAATTTATTGTCATTATGTTTCTTGTAGAGTTGGAGTTTCTGGTGGTGGTCTCTGGTCCTTTCTAGTCTTTGTTGCTTTTGGTCTCCCCCCCGCCCCCGTCTTTTCTCCCCTCAGAGAGTCCCCCTTAAAATTTCTTGCAGGGCTGGTTTAGTGGTCACAAACTCCTTTAATTTTTGTCTGTCTGGGAAACTTTTAATCTCTCCTTCTATTTTGAATGACAGCCTTGCTGGATAAAGAATTCTTGGCTGCATATTTTTCCCATTCAGCACATTGAATATATCCTGCCACTCCTTTCTGGCCTGCCAAGTTTCTGTGGATAGGTCTGCTGCAAACCTGATCTGTCTTCCCTTGTAGGTTAAGGACTTTTTGTCCCTTGCTGCTTTCATGATTCTTTCCTTGCCTGAGTATATTGTGAATTTGACTATGATATGCCTTGTTGATGGTTGGTTTTGTTGAATCTTATGGGAGTCCTCTGTGCTTCCTGGATTTTGATGTCTGTGTCTTTCCCCAGGTTAAGAAAAGTTTTCTGGTATGATTTGCTCATATAACCCTTCTACTCCTTTTTCTGTCTCTCTCCATCTTCTGGGACCCCTATGATTCTGATGTTGTTCCTTTTTAATGAGTCACTGATTTCTCTAATTCTTAAATTGTGCTCTTTTGCTTTAGTCTCCCCCTTTTTTTTCTGCTTCATTGTTTGCCATAAGTTTGTCCTCTCTATTGCTGATTCGCCATTCTGCCTCATCCATCCTAACCGGTGTGGCATCCATTCGAGATTGCAGCTCAGTTACAGCATTTTTTTTTTTTTTTTATTTCATCCTGACTAGTTTTTACTTCTTTTATCTCCGCAGAGAAGGATTCTAATCTCTTTTTGACCCCAGCTAGTATTTTTATTACTGTGACTCTAAATTTTGGTTCAGACATCTTGCTTGTATCTGTGTTAAGTCCCCGGCTGTCATTTCTTCTTGCTCTTTCTTTTGGGAGTGAATTCCTTTGTTTTGTCATTTTGAAGGGAGAAAACAAATTGATAAGGTAAAAAACAAATTAAAATTAAAAAATTAAAAAAACCAAACATACACACACACAAAATCAAATAAATGATGCTAGATTCTAGGTGTGTTTTGGTCTGGTTGTTGAAAGGAGCTTGATTAGAGAATAAAGGGGAAAAAAAAGAGGAAAATGTTTGAAAATTTGAGAAAATGAATACAATGAAATAGGATAAAATGAAATGATGGAAGTAAAATAGAATTTGAAAATTTTTCAAAAAAGTTAAGAATATAGTTGAAAAAAATAAGAATATTTTAATAGTAATGGAAAATGAAAATAGAATTTTTTCTATCTGTATTATAGAAAAAGAAAATAACGACAAAAAAGAATCGAATAGATGGATCAGCAAACAGAATGAAATACAATTGAAATTATTTCGGTTTCCCCTAGAAGTCACACTGTGAAGCACTTTATAGTCCGTAAACTAAGCAGGTAGAGAGATTTGTGGTGTTCCTTAAGAGTGAGTTTGGTCCAGTTTGGTGGGGCTTAGAGTAACGGCTCTGTTTTCCAGTAGATGGCGCTGCTTAGCTCACTGGGGTGTATTGTTGTGGCACTTGTGGGCGTGTATATGCATGCGTGGGAGGGGTGGAAATGGCGTCACCCAGCTACCCAGTCTCTAATATCGGAACTCTGTGCTCTCCCTGACCAGCAATTGTGCACCCGTCCTTTGTCTCCAGCTTCTGTCCACTCCCCACTTTTACACTGTCTGTGACCAAGCCATCAGGTTTCCAGGTGGCACCTCCCTCCTGAGTTTTATCTCAGATGTGGCTGTGTTTCCCAGCTCCTCACTTCTGAGGGAGTGTGGCGTTGACCTGCTCAGATCCTCTGGTGGAGGGTCTCACTGAGCAAGGGCCAGGTGCTGGCCACTCCCAGGAGCGTTCACGGGACTGTGCTGCTCTTGATTTTCAGAGACTGTGGCTGGGTGCCAGCCAGCCCCACAAAAAGTTCACGTGTTGTGTAGCAGAAACGTTTCAGGGATTATGGAAAATCACAACACACATTTGGCACCAGGCCTCACCCTTAATGACCTTGTTCCAGCACCAGCGAATTCGGTTGTTCTCTGAGGTCTGCTGGGACCAGGTGGTCACACAGCCTCTACCAAATAGCCTTCTAGCAGTGGAACAGCTTATCCCCATGTGATACGAGAACCTCCCAGGCCCCACTCTGCTCCTTGGGATTCACCCGTCCCATCAGAGCACCACCAGGTATTTAGCTGTGGAGTTTCAAACTGTGCACTCCCTGTGTTTATCGAGTCTTAATGGAATTTAAACCTTCCCCTTTTTCCCTTTTTAGTTCAGTCTCTGTGGCTGTTTCCACTTTTCCACTTCCCTACTTCCCTCCAGCTGCTTTTGTGGGGGGGTTGCTTTCATGAACTCTCCCCCCATCTCTGTCCTCTCTCTGCAGGCAAAAACAGCTCCCTGCCCTCCACGGCTTCTCTCTTCCCCAGTTCACCTCTCCATGCCATGTACCTGCTGAGTTTTGTGGTTCAGATTGTGCAGATTGTTGTGTTAATCCTCAAATCAGTTTTCTAGGTGTGCAGGATGGTTTAGTGTTGATCTGGCTGTATTTCATGGACACGAGACACAAAAAAACTTCCATGCTATTCCACCATCTTGGCTTCTCCTTGTTCTTGTTTTTAGATTGCATATATAGGAGAGATCACACAGTGTTTATCTTAGTTATTTTTACTTAAAACAATGCCCTTAAGGTCCATTCATGTTATTGCAGGTGGCAAGATACCTTTTTTTATGGCGGAATAATATTCTGGTGTGTGAGTGTGTGTGTGGGCCATATTTTTAAGAAAATTCCTTCATCAGTGGGTACTTAAAGTTGCAACAAGTCTTGGCCTTCCTAACTCAGGCTGCAGTGAACACAAGGGTGCAGATTCCTTTTTAAGTTAGTGTTTTTATTTACTTAGGAAAAATACCCAGAAGTGCAACTGGTGGATCATATGGTAGTTCTACTTTTAATATTTTGAGGAACCTCCAGCCTATTTTCCAATGTGGTTGCACCAGTTTACATTCCCACTGACAGTGCACAATTCCCTTTTCTCCACATCCTCATTAACACTTGTTACTACTTGTCTTTTTGGTTATAGCCTTTCTTGCAAATGTGAGGTGATATCTTGTGGTTTTGATGTACCTGTTGGCCATGTGTCTTCTTTGAAAAAATGTTCAGATCCTCTGCCTGTCTTCAAATTGGAATTTTTTTTTAAACTCTTATATGAGTTCCTTATGTACTTTGGATATTAACACCTTATCAGATATATGATTTGCAAATATTTCCTCTTATTGGTAGGTTGCCTTTTTCTTGATGGTTTCCTTTGCAGTGCAGAAGCTTTTTGGTTTGATGTAGCCCCACTTGTTTATTTTTGCTTTTGTTGCTTTTGCTTTTGGTGTCAAATCCAAAAATTTATTTCCAAGGCTCATGTCAGGGAGCTAACTAACCACTTGTGTTTTTTTCTAGGAGTTTTGTGGATACAGGTCTGTTTGTAGGATAAGATAGTGCTCCAATTTCAGAGTTTTGTGTGTTTATTTTGTTTTTGCTACCAGAAAGTAAATTTCTTAAATTCTATACAATTTTCATTCTAGCACAGTATGTGCTGGTTCTTGGGTACGTGGGACATTTTTATTGAGTAAACAAGATACTCAGCAAACATTTATTGAGGGCTTACTTCGTTTAATGGACTGAGCCACCCAGGCGCCCCTGTTGAGGGCTTACTTTGTGCCAGATACTCTGGTGTACATGGCACTGTAAAAGGCAGATACTGTTTTTGCTTTAAAAGAGTTTGTGATCTAAACATTAAAACAAATTATATTAAAAAAAAAAAGGGCACCTGGATGGCTCAGTTGGTTAAGTGTCTGACTTCGGCTCAGGTCAAGATCTCACAGTTTGTGAGTTGGAACTCCACATCAGGCTCTGTGCTGAGTGTACACTCTCTCTCTCTCTCTCTGTCTCTCTGTCTCTCTCTCTCTCAAAAATAAACATTAAAAAAATTAAAACAGTTTATTGTCTAGTAGGAAAGGCATATACCAGACAAATACTCAATTATGGTAGTCTCTGATGGATACCATCAATTCCTTCTCTTGTAGTCATGCATACTATTTTTCATGTCAAAAAGTAGGGTCTAATTCTCTTTTTGAATCTGGGCTGACTTTAATACCTTGACCAAAAGAATATGGCAGAAATTGTTTTGGAACTTCTGAGGCCAAATCTTAAGAAGCTCTGCAGCTTCGGGGTGCCTGTGTGGCAGTTGGTTGAGCATCTGTCTCTTGATTTTGGCTCAGATCATAGTCTCACGGTTCATGAAATTAAGCCCTGCATTAGGCTCTGTGCTGACAGCATGGAGCCTGCTTGGGATTCTCTCCCTCTCTCTGCCCCTCCTGCTCATGTGCATGCTCTCTCTCTCTCTCTCAAAGTAAATAAACATTAAAAAGTTAAAAGAAGCTCTGCAGCTTCCATGGGAGTCTTAGAATATTTTCTCTTGAGATGATCCCTCTCAACATCCAACCACTATATTGTGAGAAGCTCAAGCCACATGAATAGGTCTTGCGTACGCACTGCACAGCCTCAGTGGAGTTTTGATAGCATCAACTGATGAGTGAGTCATGTTGAATATCCACTCCAGTTGAGCCTTTAGATGACTTTATCCTCCAGTACCATTTGACTGCAACCACATATGAGAAGGTAAAGTGAGAGCTACACAGCTGGGCATTGCCAATGTGAGATGGAGGGAGAGGGAGAGAGGGAGAGAATGATTTTAAGCTACTAAATTTAGGAGTAACTTGTTATACAGATAACAAGATAGATAGATAGATAACCAGAACAGAAAGTATCACAGATTATGATAAATACTATAAAGAACACAAACAGGAATGAAGGGAAAACCTAGTTTATTTTTTTAAATGTTATTTATTTATTTTGAGAGCAAGCACAAGCAGGGGATGGGGAGAGAGAGAGAGAGTGAGAGAGAGAGAGAGAGAATGAATGAATGAATTCCAAGTAGGCTCCTCACTGTCAGCACAGAGCCAGACACGGGGCTCAATCTCACAAACCATGAGATCAAGACCTGAGCGGAAATCAAGAGTGGGATGCTCAACCAACTAAGCCACCCAGGTGCCCAAGAAAACCTATTTAAAAAATTTTTTTTTCAACGTTTATTTATTTTTGGGACAGAGAGAGACAGAGCATGAACGGGGGAGGGGCAGAGAGAGAGGGAGACACAGAATCGGAAACAGGCTCCAGGCTCTGAGCCATCAGCCCAGAGCCCGACGTGGGGCTCGAACTCACAGACCGCGAGATCGTGACCTGGCTGAAGTCGGACGCTTAACCGACTGCGCCACCCAGGCGCCCCAGAAAACCTATTTTAGATGACCAGAGATGGCAGTCTGTAATTGTTTAATAATGTTTTGTCTTTTCTGCTCAACTATACATTTCACGAATGCAGAGACTATAACTGTCCTGTCCTTAGCTCTTTCCCTAGTACGTGGCGTATGTGCTTAGTATCTGCTGTATTAAGGATGAAGAACTTTTATTAGATTCTCAAAGAAGTTTATAACTCCAAAAAACATAAGAATTACTTCATTAGCTGGAAAGCATTCCACCTTGTATAGGAATGTTGCATTCTATTTAAGCACAAAATACCAGGTTTTCTGGATTGACTTAATATGTACTCTCAGGACCTATGTGAGTGCGGCAGGATTTTCCTTCAAGAGGATATGATGGGTACGGGCGCCTGGGTGGCGCAGTCGGTTAAGCATCCGACTTCAGCCAGGTCACGATCTCGCGGTCCGTGAGTTCGAGCCCCGCGTGGGCTCTGGGCTGATGGCTCAGAGCCTGGAGCCTGTTTCCGATTCTGTGTCTCCCTCTCTCTCTGCCCCTCCCCCGTTCATGCTCTGTCTCTCTCTGTCCCAAAAATAAATAAACGTTGAAGAGGATATGATGGGTAAGCTTTGGGAACTTAATCATAATGGGCCACATCACATACATAGAGGTTAGGCAGGTGATGAAAGGGACTGATGCCAAGGAGCATAGAATAGAGGTGGACCTACTTACTGAAAGCTAAGGCTCAGCTGAAGTCTCTTATTCTATCAATATCCTGTCATCCTTACCCATTTTATTTTCCATTACTCCCCACATGAACTTTCTGCCTAATTTCATATTAATGTGGTCTAGGAAGTAATTCTCCACTCAGTTTATATTTAACAGTTTTCTTTTTTGCCTACTTCTTCCCCACATACCATTTTTATTCCCACCTTTGTGTCTTTCTTTGAATGTCTGTTCCTTTCCCTTGATTAGCCTTCCCTCTCCTTTCTACCCGTGGATATTCCCAGGGAGCCATTATAAATCCATTTCCTCTCTGAAACGTTCCTGGAAGATTCCAATTTAAGTATATCTCTCTCTCTGAGCTTTTATTTGCTTTTTTCTTTTGAGGACATGACACTATATCCTGTTTTCTACCACGATTGTTTACAACTTTGGTCTTCCCTATGTATTAGGGTTATATAAATGCCTTGAGCAGTGATTATTTTTACTGTACATGAATTTCACTACCTTTTTAGTGGCTTTTTAATAATTATGTTGGCTTGGCAGATACTCTTTGTTTTCTTTTTTTCTTATTCCATTTGAACTTGGTTCTCATATTTCTTCCTCCTCAACTTTACTGATTTAACTCCCTGTCCTTACTGTTCTCTCTCTCTTTGCTGTTTCCTATGATTGATCCCTCTTTATAGATATAGATATAAATATAATCATGTACATGTGTACACCATTGCATATAATCCACTAACATCTTGTATTTTATTTTTTAACATCTCACATTTTATTTTATTTATTTATTTATTTATTATTTATTTATTTATTTATTTATTTATTTATTTAAATATATGAAATTTTTTGTCAAATTGGTTTCCATACAACACCCAGTGCTCATCCCAAAAGATGCCCTCTTCAATACCCATCACCTACCCTCCCCTCTCTCCCACCCCCCATCAACCCTCAGTTTGTTCTCAGTTTTTAAGAGTCTCTTATGCTTTGGCTCTCTCCCACTCTAACCTCTTTTTTTTTTTTCCTTCCCCTCCCCCATGGGTTTCTGTTAAGTTTCTCAGGATCCACATAAGAGTGAAAACATATGGTATCCATCTTTCTCTGTATGGCTTATTTCACTTAGCATCACACTCTCCAGTTCCATCCACGTTGCTACAAAGGGCCATATTTCATTCTTTCTCATTGCCACGTAGTACTCCATTGTGTATATAAACTACAATTTCTTTATCCATTCATCAGTTGATGGACATTTAGGCTCTTTCCACAATTTGGCTATTGTTGAGAGTGCTGCTATAAACATTGGGGTACAAGTGCCCCGATGCATCAGCACTCCTGTATCTCTTGGGTAAATTCCTAGCAGTGCTACTGCTGGGTCATAGGGTAGGTCTATTTTTAATTTTTTGAGGAACATCCACACTGTTTTCCAGAGTGGCTGCACCAGTTTGCATTCCCACCAACAGTGCAAGAGGGTTCCCGTTTCTCCACATCCTCTCCAGCATGTATAGTCTCCTGATTGGTTCATTTTGGCCACTCTGACTGGCATGAGGTGATATCTGAGTGTGGTTTTGATTTGTATTTCTCTGATGAGGAGCAACATCTCACATTTTAAAATGTGTTTTAAATGCTTTTGTAAAATACTATGTTTAATTTTATAGAATAATAAAGTTAAGCAAACTACACCTGAGATACGGAGTTTAAATTTTATATTAATTACATTATAATATTATTTGCTTATATATGTACAGTTCTGCAATTACAAGGTCTGTATCCATTTTGTCCATTTAACCTGACTATATATTACATTTTAAATATATCTAAGATTTTCTGTCTTATTATAATACCTTGAATTATCACAGTTGAAATATGAACTATTATCACTTGGGTTGATAACAAAATGTTATTTTTCAACATGGTTATTCTTGAGTTTCTTATTCTATATTTGTGCTATAAATACTTTTTTTTAATGTTTATTTTTGAGAGAGAGAGAGTGTGAGCATGGAGGGGCAGAGAGAGAGGGAGACAGAGAATCTGAAGCAGGTTGTGCACTGTCAGCACAAAGCCTGATGGGGGGCTTAAATCTATGAACTGTGAGATCATGACTTGAGCTGGAATCAGATGCTCAACCCACTGAACCACCCAGGTGCCCCGCTATAAATACATTTTATAAACATCACCTAAGGCCAACTGTAAGTCCATTTTAAATTGGGCAGATATAGTCTTTCAGCTGTGTTAAAGTTTGGAATGTTTAAAATGTTAAATGATTGAATACTTTTAGTAACTTACATTTTGATTTTCTGTAGTACTCTACAGTACTTTAGTACTGTAGTACTTTAACTTGATGTTGACTTTATCTTTTGATTCAGTGTTATTTACTTTTTTTCCTGCAACATATATAAAATTTTCCAAACATACAGAAAAGCCAAAAGAATTCAACAGTGAACACCCACAGCTTTGATTCTACTATTAATGTTTTAGTATTTGCTTTTTCACATGTTTTATCCATTTATGATCCTTCTATCCTTTGTATTTTGATTGTATTTTAAAGTAAGTTGTAGACCATCCTCCTAAATATCTAAATAAGTAATTTACCACTGTTCAATATTTAGTTTGTGTAAAGTAAAATTTACATACATTATAATGCATAAATCTTAATTGTACCATTTGATGAATTTTGACAAATATGTATATGTATTTGGTAGCTCAAAACCCTTATCAGGATTAGAACATTACTGATTCCAGAAGGTTTCCTCATGTCCTTTCTCAGTCAGTCCCCACCCACATCTCCCAAAGGAACCACAATTTTTTCCTCCACAGATAAAATTTTGCCTCTTCTAAAATCTCATATAAAAGGAATCATACAATATATACTTGTGGAGGTGCCTTGTTGGCTCAGTCAGTGGAGCATGCAACTCTTGGTCTCGGTGTTGTGAGTTTGAGCTCCATGTTGAGTGAAGTGATTACTTAAAAAAATATACACTCTTTTTGGTAAGGCTTCTTTCAGTCAGCATGTTTTTCGAGATTCATCCATTTTGCTGTGTATTGGTAGTTTATTTCTCTTTATTACTGGGTTTATTTCTCTTTATTACTCCATTAATGAATGTACCCCATTTTTTCATTTATTCTCTTGTTGATGGGCATCTGAGCTATTCCCAGGTTTTTGCTGTTATGAATAAAGCTACTATGAACATTCTTGTGCAAGACTTTTTGTAGGTCATGATCTCGCAGTTTGTGAGTTTGAGCCCCAGGTTGGGCTTTGTGCTGACAGCTCAGAGCCTGGAGCCTGCTTTGGATTCTGTCTCCCCTTCTCTCTGCCCCTCCCATGCTCATGCTCTGTTTCTCAATAATAAGTAAACATTAAAACATTTTATTAAAAAGATTCTATTTTCTTAATTGTTTACTAGTATCTAAAAAAGTAATTGAGTGCCTTGGTGGCTCAGTTGGTTAAACGTCTGCCTTTGGCTCAAATTATGATCTCAAGGTTCCTGAGTTCAAGCCCCACATTGGGCTCTCTGCTGTCAGCACAGAGCCTTCTCGGGATCCTCTGCCCCCTGTCTCTCGGCCCCTCCCCTGCTTGCACCCACGTGTTCTCTCTCTCTCAAAAATAAATGAATATTAAAAAAATTTTTTTAAATGCAATTTATTTTTATATGTTGACTTTGTAACCTGCAACATACAACTGTAAGTTTTTGTAATTGTTTTATGTTCTTCAGGATTTTCTTTGTAAACAAATTATGTCATTTGTGACCAGGTACAACTTTACTTCTTCCTTTATGCTTCCCCTCACCCTTCCTTGCCTTGTTGCATTGTTTAGAACTACCAGTGCAGTACTGCATAGAAGTGTAAAAATGAACATGCTTGCTTTGTACTTGATTTTAGGGGGAGAATATCAATATGTCACCATTAAGTATGACGCTAGCTGAAGATTTTTAAAAAATTTTTTTTAACGTTTTTTATTTATTTTTGAGACAGAGAGAGACAGAGCATGAACGGGGGAGGGGCAGAGAGAGAGGGAGACACAGAATCGGAAGCAGGCTACAGGCTCTGAGCCATCAGCCCAGAGCCCGATTCGGGGCTCGAACTCACAGACCGCGAGATCGTGACCTGAGCTGAAGTTGGACACTTAACCGACTGAGCCACCCAGGCGCCCCTGTAGATTTTTTTTTAATGTTTTCTTTATTTTTTGAGACAGCACAAGCGAGGAAGGGGCAGAGAGAGGGGGACAGAGGATCTGAAGCAGGCTCTTTACTGACAGGCTGACAGCAGTGAGCCTGATGTGGGGCTTGAACCCATGAACTGTGAAGATCATGACTTGAGCCAAAGTCAGATGCTCAGGTGAGCCTCCCAAGTGCCCAGCTAGCTGTAGATTTTTTACATGTCCTTTGTCAGACTGAGAAAGTTCCATTCTGTTTTTAATTTTCTGAGTTTTTATCATTAATGGATATTGAATGTTGTCAAATGTTTTTTATTCATCTATTTAAATGATTGTATTTTTTTGTCTTTTATTCTAATACAGTGAACTACATTCTTAAAATTTTTTTTTAATTTTTTTAATTAAAAAAAATTTTTTTTTCAACGTTTATTTATTTTTTTTGGGACAGAGAGAGACAGAGCATGAACGGGGGAGGGGCAGAGAGAGAGAGGGAGACACAGAATCGGAAACAGGCTCCAGGCTCTGAGCCATCAGCCCAGAGCCCGACGCGGGGCTTGAACTCACGGACCGCGAGATCGTGACCTGGCTGAAGTCGGACGCTTAACCAACTGCGCCACCCAGGCGCCCCACTTAAAAATTTTTTTTTAATATTTATTTTTGAGAGAGAGAGAGAGAGGGAGGGAGAGAACAAGCGGGAGGGGCAGAGAGATGGAGACATAGAATCTGAAGCAAGCTCCAGGCTCTGAGCTGTCAGTGCAGAGCCCAACGTGGGGCTTAAACCCACCAACCATGCAATCATGACCTGAGCCAAAGTTAGGTGCTTAATCACCTGAGTCACTCAGGCGCTCCTAAAATTTTTTTTAAACCAACCTTGTATTCCTGGGGTAAACCTCCCTCACTGATGATATATTACCCTTTTTATATATTGGTAGATTTATTTTGCTAATATTTTGTCTTAGACAAAATATTTACATCTACATCTGTGTTCAGGATGTCAGCCTATAATTTTTTCTTTTTTTCTTTCTTTCTCTCACCCCGCTCGCTCCCTATGCCTGTTTCCCTCCCTCCCTCCCCCCCTCCCTGCTCTTATTTTTTTGATAACATCTCTGGTTTGATTAGTGGGTTATATTGACCCCATGAAATGTTGGAAAGTGTTCTGTTCCATTTTCTGAAGGAGTTTGTATTAAGATCAGTGTTCTTTGTGTTTGATAGAATTTACCAATTAAACCGTCTTAGTGTGGAGTTTTCTTTTGGGGGAGGTTTTGTGTTTTAATTAAAAATTTTTAAAGTAGGTTCTATGCTCAGTGTGGGCCTTAAACTCACAATCCTGAGATTAAGAGTTACTGGCTCTACTGGCTGAGTCAGCCAGGTGCCCCTTGGGGGGGATTTTTGATAAGAAATCCAATTTCTTTAAAAGATATAGGGCTATTCAGGTTTTCTATTTCATGTTATGTAAGTTCTGATAAGTAGTATTTGTCCAGGAACTTGTCTATTTCATATATATTGTCAAACTTACTGGCATAAAGTTGTTCATAATATTCCTTTATTATACTTTTAATGTCTGCAGGATTTAGGGTGATATCCTCTTTCATTTTGAATCTGAAATTTATGTCCTTTATCAAATTTGGGAAATTTTTATTCATTATTTCCTTTAATATTTATCTGCCCTTTCTGTTCTCTCTTTTTGGGTAACTAATTAGGTGTGTTTTATACCTTTTGCTATTATATTAGCCCACTAGTCACAGGGGAGATACCCTCTGACTTCCTGTTATATTTTCTTCTTACCAAATATTTTTCTCTAACTAGATTTAATTGTCAGCCAGCTTTTAGTGAATTATATATATAGTTTCTCAATATTTTCATAGATCTTTGCATGACATGGAGGTAAAAGAGAAGGGGGAAGGCATTTCAAGTGCATAAGAATAGTTTTTTTTTAACTTTGTTTTTTTAAATCTTTCTTTATTCTTGAGAGAGAGAGAGAGACAGGGGGTGAGCAGGGGAGGAGCATAGAGAGAGGGAGACACAGAATCCGAAGCAGGCTGCAGGCTCTGAGCTGTCTGCACAGAGCCAGATGCGGGGCTCAAACCCATGAACAGCGAGATCATGACCTGAGCCAAAGTCGGACGCTCAACCAACTGAGCCACCCAGGCACCCCAAGAGTAGTTTCGACTTTGCATGTTGTCATTTACTTAAGTTTCATTAGTATTATAATAAATTTGATCTTTTACGAATTACAAATATTATGATCAGGTAAAATAATTTTTTGATATTCAAAAATTCTTTGAGAAAATAAATTTTTTAAATGTTTATTTTTGACACACACACACACACACACACACACACACACACACACACACACACAGTGTGAGTGGGGGAGGGGCAGAGAGAGGGAGACAGAATCTGAGGCAGGCTTCAGGCTTTGAGCTGTCAGCATAGAGCCCAATGTGGGGCTGAAACCCACAAGCTGTGAGATCATGACCTGAGGCGAAGTCACATGTTTAACCAACTGAGCCACCCAAGCCCCCCGAGAAAATATTAAAATACACTGTTACAGATTTTTTTTTTGCCATTGCTTTCATATGGTGCCATCATCCTTCATAAAGACAGAGATTTACTTGTATGTATTAGTATAATTTTGTTCCATATATTCTCTGCTAATATGTGACTTCATCAAAATACCCCTGAATGGAGGGAAGGAAAGTTAACTTACTAGTAGTGTTACAGGTATCAGAAAACAATGTGCACTCACATTTTCCAATCATTTGGGATCTGGAAATATTTTTTTCTTTTAATATAAAGAAAGCAAATATCCTTGTGTATATGTAAAATCATTGCACTTATATTTAAGAATAGGTAACCTAGGGGCATCTGGGTGGCCCGATTGGTTGAGCATCTACCTCTGCATTTCAGCTTAGGTCATGATTCCAGGGTCATGGGATAGAGCCCTGTGTTAGGCTCCACGCCTCTGAGTGTGGAGTCTGCTTGGCATTCTCTCTCTTTCTCTCTCTCTCCCTCCATCTCCCCCCTCCCTCCTTCTGCCTCTTTCCACTGCTTCTTCTCTCAGTCTCTCTCAAAAAAAAAAAAAAAAAAAGAAAAAGAAAAAGGAAAAAAAAAGGTAACCTAAAGGAACAGGACTTATTTAAATATAGATCCAGACCAGTTCTGTTAACTTTTTAGGATGAGGCTCAGATTCACCTCAATTTGACTTCTGTTCAAATAAATTAACATATTGATCTTGACCATAGTCTTCTTATAAAAACAAATTCAAATTGTCAAATGAGGGGAACCTGGGTGGCTCAGTCAGTTAAGCCTCTGACTCTTGGTTTCAGCTCAGGTCATAATCTCATGTTTCATGGGTTCGAGCCCTGAATAGAGCTCCATGCTGAGAGTATGGAGCCTACTTGGGATTCTCTGTTTTGTTTTTTTTTTTTTGAAATTGATCGCATATGCATGGATTTATTTCTGGGCTTTCTATTCTGTTCTGTTGATCTATGTGTCTCTTTTTGTGCTGGTACTATACAGTTTTGATTACTACAGCTTTGTAGTGTATTTTGACATCTGGGATTATGATACCTCCAGCTTTGTTTTTTTTCTCAAGATTGCTTTGGTTCCTCAAGGTCTTTTGTAATTTCATACAGATTTTAGTAGTTATGTGTTCTAGTTCTAGCTCTTTGAAAATTTTTTGGGTATTTTTCTAGGGATTGCATTAAATCTGTAGATTGCTTTGGGTAGTATGGATATTTTATTTTATTTTTTAACTCTTTTATTTATTTATTGAATATTTATTTTGAGAGAGAGCGCATGTGAGTGGGGGAGGGGCAGAGAGAGAGAGGGACAGAGAGAATCCCAAGCAGGCTCTGCACTGTCAGCTCAGAGCCCCATGTGGGGTTTGATCCCACAAACTGTAAGATAATGACCTGAGCCAAAACCAGGAGTTGGATGCTTCTTAACTGACTGAGTCACCTAGGCACTGCTTGGATATTTTAACAGTATTGGTTCTTCCAGTCAATGAGCATGGAATATCTTTCCATTTGTTTGTGTCATCTTGAATTTCTTTCATCAGTGTTTTATAGTTTTCAGAGTACAGGTATTTAACCTCCTTGGTCAATTTATTTATAGGTATTCTATTTAAAATTAAAAAAAAATTTTTTACATTCAAGTTAACATACAGTGTAGTATTGGTCCCAGGAGTAGAACCCAGTGATTCATCACTTACATAAAATACCCAGTGCTCATCCCAACAAGTGCCCTCCTTAATGTTCATCACCCATTTATTTTACTATTTTTGATGCAATTATAAATGGAATTGTTTTCTTAATTTCTCTTTCTTCTACTTCATTATTAGTGTATAGAAATGCAACAGATTTCTATGTATTAATTTTGTATCCTGTGACTTTACTGAATTCATTTATCAGTTTAGTTTTATCAGTTTAATTTTTTGGTGGAGTCTTTATGGATTTCTGTGTATTGTATGATGTCTTCTACATACAGTGAAAGTTTTACTTCTTCCTTACCAATTTGGATGCCTTTTACTTCTTTTTCTTGTCTGATTGCTGTGGCTAGGAATTTCAGTACTATGTTGAATAAAAGTGGTGAGAGTGACATCCTTGTTTCCTTTTTTTCCTTGTCTTGTTTTTGATCTTAGAAAAAAAGCTCAGTTTTTCATCATTGAGTATTATGTTAGCTATGGATTTTTCATATATGGGCTTTATTATGTTGAAGTCTGTTTCCTCTAAACCTGCTTTGTTGACAGTTTTTATCATGAAACCATGTTGTACTTTGTCAAAATTTTTTTCTGCCTGTATTGAGACAATCATATGGTTTTATCTTAATTTTTAACAAGAAAAGGTGGAAAGTCAGGAGTGGTTTTCCTAGGCAGTTTTCTATTTTTGAGAAAAGCCACCCATATTTTTGTCATTTTTTTAAAATAAAGAAATTGTTGTGTGTGTCTAATTTTAAAACTTTTAGTTGTTCAGAGTTTCTCTGTAGCCTCCAAAGGGAAATATTAGATAGTGATAAGAGCGATTAGAATGGAATACTCATGAATAATCATGAATAAGAGCCTGATATGAGATAGACATGTCAGCTCTATCAAGGTAGCATTGGTCCTGGTCCAAGATGACATTGGACCAGTTACCTAACTTCTTTAAACCTCAGTATCTTCATCTGTGAAATAATGATAGGGTAATTGTGAACATCAGGTATCAAATTATATGTGAAGCATACTTAGTGCATTGCCTGACATATAGCAAGTGCTTATTATCATTAAAGAATTAAAATATACCATACTTTATTGGTTGAAAACTAAAAATAAGAAAGTTGCTGTGTTTTCAATATTAGTCCATGACTTTAGTTGGATTTCTTTGATGTGCTTTATGTTAATAAAGCATAGAAAATGTAAAGATGATGCTTTTTTCTTAAAATTTTTTTAAATATTTATATTAAAGAGAGCGCACACGCACACACACAAACACACGCATGCAAGTGGGGGAGGGGCAAAGAGAGAAACAGAGACACAGAATCTGAAACAGACTCCAAGCTCTGGGCTGTCAACACAGAGCCCAACGCAGGGCTCGAACTCTGACCGGTGAGATCATGATCTCATGGGATGCCTAACCTAGGTGCCCCTGCGTTTTTCATTTATATATGTATGTATGGTTGAAGCAAGGTGAATTGTTCATACCAAGCAGGAAGAACTTTTATGTAAATTGGTCAAAGTAAGTGCCACCTGACAGGACATGATGGAAAAAGAGAATCGATAACATATATCAAGTATCAATTAGTACATATCAAGTACTGTATATACTTTATCTCATTAAACTCACTTAACAGCCCTCTGAAAGTAGGAAGTATCTCAATGTTGCAGGTAAGCACACAAGCATTAGGAATTAATATAACTTGCTGAATCACACAGCTTATAGCAGCAGACTTGGGATTCATACCAACTGACTCCAAAATCTGTTTATATTTCTGTAGTTTTGCTGAGAAAATTAATATGATCAAAAATGGAAACTACGTAGAAACAGAGCTATAGATGGAAAAGTTAGTTGTTGACAATATAGGCATTGAGTTGAAAGAGTAATTGATCCCCTTTTAAACTAATAAATAGTAAAAAATACAATGAGAAAAAAATTCAGTGTGTGAGTTTCTAGCCTTCTATTCTTCCTCTGCATGCTAATGACAGTTCTGCCTTATTCAATTAACTAATTCAATTTTTTCCCTTTCTTTAGACTCAGCATTTCTCAGCCTAAGTTTTGGGGGATTTCTGATATACAATTAAGAGATGGGTGAGATAGAAAGAATATGAAAGCAGCTATTGCAGGATAGTCTATATTATTTTATGTTTTCCAGTTTGTACCCTGTCATGGTTGTATTACAGAAAAAAAGGTTTTCAAGTGGAGGTCTTCAGATCTTACAGTGAGTGTTGGTAGCTTGATATTATAGTAGCATTAGAAAATGTTTTATGTTGATAATTGCTAACGTTGGATACAAAGGGATTTACTATGTTATTCTCTCTACTTTTATATATGTTTGATATTTTTATAATTAAAAAAAATGTTTAAGGGAAGTGTTTTAGTGAACATACTTGATTTTTAGGTTCCCTCTCCAATTCTGGAAGTTAGAATTATATCTTGGATATTCTTGTTTTATATTTCAGAGTGTTTTACACATAGTAGGTGCTGAATAAATAAGCATCTTCGTTGAACTGAAAGTAATATTTAGTTGCACAATTTTATTTATTTATTCATTTATTAATGTTTATTTTTGAGAGAGAGAGAGAGATTGCATGTGAGTTGGGGAGGGGCAGAGAGAGAGGGAGATGCAGAATCCCAAGCAGACTCCAGGCTTTGAGCTGTCAGCACAGAGCCTGACACAGGGCTGGAACCCACGAACTGTGAGATCATTACCTGAGCCAAAGTTGGATGCTCAACCGACTGAGCCACCCAGGGGCCCCTAGTTGCACTATTTTAAATGTAAATAATGTTTAAGCAGCAGTATATAATATATATGCTGCTGAAGCAAGCACTAAGCAGCAGTATATGCAGTGAAAATACGCTTTTTGGCTAATTCTGTCAAGGTGAGAAAATGTTCTGGAATTAGGTAGCTGTGATAGTTGCAGAATTCTGAATATACTAAAAACCATTGAATTGTGTATATATATATTTTTAAAGATTTATTTTAGAGAGAGAGTGAGAACAGGGGAAGGGGCAGAGAGAGAGAGAGAGAATCCCAAGCCGACTCCACTACTTGGGGCTCTATCCCATGACCACGGGATCATGACCTGAGCTGAAATCAAGAGTTGGATGCTCAACTGACTGAGCCACCCAAGCACACATGAAATGTATACTTTATTTTTTTAATTATTTTTTTAAATGTTTATTCATTTTTGAGAGAGAGAGAGAGAGAGAGAGAGCGAGCTTTAGTGGGAGGAAGTGCAGAGAGAGAGAGACCCAGAATCCGAAGCAGGCTGCAAGCTCTGAGCTGTTAGCACGGAGCCCAATGTGGGGTTCATGCTCATGAACTGTGAGATCATGACCTTAACCAACTGAGCCACCCAGGCGCCCCTGAAATGTATACTTTAAATGAGTAAGTTTTATAGTATGTGAATTATATCTCAATTTTAAAAAGAATGTAAGAAAAATGCAAAAAGAAGCCATAAATTGGAAGAAAATATTTGTAACGTATATAACTGATGAAAGAAAAAACTCCCACAATCCAATAACAAAAAGACAAATCAATAGGAAAATAGAAAAGTAGCAGGAATAGGCATTTCACAAAGAGAAAACAAGAATAGCCAAGAAACTACTAAAAAGACGCTCAACTTCATTAGTGATCAAAGAGATACAAATTATAAACTCAGTGAAACAAAGTTTTTACACTTACTAGATTTGCAGAAATTAGAGAGTTGGATCATCCCAAGTATTGCAAGGATGTAGTGGAACAAGTGAGAATGTTAACTGGAAAATATTTTGGTATTATCTGGTAAAATTGAAGATATGCATACTTAATGATCCAGCAATTCTGCCTCTAGAAGTATGTGTGTGTACATCTACCTACATATGTTTATTCTGACAGTCTTCATTGATTTGTAATGCCACCTTTATCAAATTTTCATATTTTCATGGGCCTATTTCTGGGCTATTAATTTAAATTTGTTTATATAAATTTTGTTCTGGCTAAATTACTATAGTTTTAAAATAAGTCTTAATGTCTAGTAGGGTCAACTGCTTTAGGAATGTTCTTTAGGAATGTTTTGGCTTTTCATGATCCTTTGCTCTTCCATGTAAACCTTGGGATCAGCCTGTCAAGTCTTATGAGAAATCCTTCTGGATTCTTATTAGATTGAATTACTTTGAATTGATAGATAATTTTGAAAAGAATTTCAAGAAGATGGGATCTCTCTTTATTTAGGGCTTTTAAATATCTTTCAATCAAATTTTGTAATTTTCTCTGTATAGATCTCATACTCTTGGGGCACCTGGGTAGCTCAGTTGGTTGAGTGTCTGACTCTTGATTTCAGCTCAGGTCATGATCTGATGGTTCATGAGTTCAAGCCCTGCCTCAGGCTCTGCACTGACATTGCGGAGCCTGTTTGGGATTTCCTCTCTCCCTCTCTCTCTACCCCTCCCCTGCTTGTTCTCTCTCAAAATGAATTAATAAACATTCAAAAAAAAGATCTCACACTCTTGTTAGATTTATTCCTAGGTGTGTTTGTGTGTGTAAGCAAGAGAAGTAAAGAGAGAGGGAGGGAGGATAATTAATGTTTATTTTAATTTTTTTAATGTTTATTTATTCTTGAGAGAGAGACAGAAACAGAGTGTGAGTGGGGGAGGGTCAGAGAGAGAGGGAGACACAGAATCTGAAGCAGGCTCCAGGCTCTGAGCTGTCAGCACAGAGCCTGACGTGGGGCTCGAACTCACAAACTGTGAGATCATGGCCTGAGCTAAAGTAGGATGCTTAACCGACTGAGCCACGCAGGTGCCCCTATTAATGTTTATTTTCAAAACAGCGTTATTGAAGTCCAATTTACATACCATAATATATATTGACATTTGAATGATTTTTAGTTAATTTTCAGAGTCTCACAACCATCATCATCACAATCTAATTTTAGAACATTTCTATCACTCCAAAAAAGAAACTTTGTGCCCACTAGTATCCTGGCCTCAGGCAACTACTAATCTATTAAACATTCACACACACACACACAGACACACCCCACACCTTTTTATTATGGACATTTAGGAATCACGCAAAAAGTCAAGAGAATAGAACAGTATCTCCAGAACAACTAACAAAGTTAATCTTGTTTTGTGTTTCTTCCAACTTTTATCTAAACTTTTGTCTGGGGTGCCTGGGTGGCTCAGTCGGTTGAGCTGACTTCGGCTCAGGTCACCATCTCACAGTCGCTGAATTTGAGATCTGCATCCGGCTCTGTGCTGACAGCTCAGAGCCTGGAGCCTGCTTTGGATTCTGGGTCTCCCTCTCTCTCTGTGCCTCCCCTGCTCATGCTCTGTCTCTCCCTCTCAAAAATAAATAAACATAAAAAAAAAAAAAAAAACCCTTTCATCTGGATTGGTTTTTTTTGTTGTTGTTTATTTATTTTTGACAGAGAGAAAGGGCATGAGTGAGGGAGGGGCAGAGAGAGAGAGAGGGAGAGAGAATCCCAAGCCTGCTCCACACTGTCAGCACAAGTCTGAAGTGGGGCCCAATCCCACGAACCATGAGATCATGACCTGAGCCGAAATCACCAACTGAGCCACCCAGGGGCTCCTGGATTATTTTTTTTAAAGGTTTTTTTGTTTTGTTTTTTGTTTGTTTTTGAGAGACAGAGAGAGAGCATGAGCAGCAGAGGGGCAGAGAGAGAGGGAGACCGAGGATCTGAAGCAGGCTCTGTGCTGACAGCAGTGAGCCTGATGCGGAACTCGAACTCAGGAACTGTGAGATCATGACCCAGGCCAAACTTGGATGCTCAACTGACTGAGCCACCCAGGTGCCCCATCCCTGGATTATTTTAAAACAAATTTTAGACATAATTTTACTTCTTCTGTAAGTATGTCAGTATGTGTCTCCAAGGTGTAAAGGCTCTTTTATGGGGTGCCTGGGTGACTCAATCGGTTGAGCATCTGACTCTTGATTTCAGCTCAAGTCATGATCCCAGGCTTGTGGGGATCTAGCCCCATGTTGGGCTCCATGCTGAGCACAGAGCCTGCCTGAGTCTTTCTTTCTCTCCCTCTGCCCCTCTCCCTCACTCACATGTGCATTCTGTCTCTCTCAAATAAAAGAAAAAAAATGAACTACAGTACCATTGTCATACCTAAAAAGATTAACAGTTTTTTAGGTATCTTCTAATATCCAATCAGTATTCAATGCAATCCATACATTGTATTAGTTTGATGTCTCTTAAATCTCATTTAATCTATAACAATTTCATTCCATTTTTTTCTTGCCACTTATTTGTTAAAGAAACCAGATAATTTGTTAGTCCATTTTCTCACATTTTGGATTTGGCTAATTGCATTTCTGTGATGTCATTTAATATGTTTTTTTTTTTAATGTTTATTTTTTTGATAAAGAGACAGACCACAAGTGGGGGAGGGGCAGGGAGAGAGAGGGAGAGAGAGGGAGAGAGAGAATCCTAAGCAGATTCCATGCTCAGCAGTGAGCTTAGTGTGGGACTCGATCTCACAACCTTGAGATCACATCCTAAGCCAAAATCAAGATTGGGACGCTTAGCCAACTGAGCCACCCAGGTTTCCCTCACTTAATATGTTTTTGTATCTGTCATATTTTTTGTAAAATGGTACAGTAGTCCCCTCTTATTTGTGGCTTTGCTTTCTATGGTTTCATTTACTGATAGTCAACCATGGTTGGGAGGAAGCAGATGATGCTAATTCTGACTTGTCCGTAGGTCGGTAGTACCCTAATGCTACATCACAATGCCTGCATCATTTACCTCACTTCCTTTTATCACATAGGGATTTTATCATCTCACATCATCACAAGAAGAAAGGTGAGTATAGTGCATTAAGAGAGTATTACAATCACACAACTTTTATTACAGTATATTGTTACAGTGGTTCTAATTTTTTATTGTTAATATCTTACTGTGCATAATTTATAGATTAAACTATCATAGATATGTTTTTATAGGAAAAAACATAGTACATATAGGATTCGGTAATATCTGTGGTTCAGGTATGCAGTGGGGACCTTGGAATAGTATTTCCCATGGATGTGGGGACAACTACTACATTTAGTTCTAGAGCAGTGCATGCTGTCTGGTAGAAATCTAATGTGAACCACAACTGCAAGCCATATAAGTAATTAAAAACTTTTTTTTAACGTTTAGTTTATTCATTCTTGAGAAGCAGAAAGACAGAGCATGAGTGGGGGAGGGGCAGAGAGAGAGAGGGAGACACAAAAGCAGGCTCCAGGCTCTGAGCTGTCAGTACAGATCCCAATGCGGGGCTCCAACCATGAACCATGAGATCGTGACCTGAGCCAAAGTCGGACGCTTAACCTATTGAGCCACCCAGGTACCCCAAGTAATCTAAAACTTTCTAGGGGCACCTGGCTGGCTCAGTCAGAGGAGCATGTGACTCTTGATCATACATACATACACTTTAAAACTTTTAGTAGCTGGATTAAAAAGTGTAAAAGGATGAAATTTATTTTAATGACACATTTTATTCAACCCAAGATTTCAAAAATATTGTTTTAACGTATACTCGGTACAAATAATTATTAATAAGATTTTAATTAAAAAAATTTTAGGAGCACCTGGGTGGCTTAGTTGGCTAAGTGTCTGACTCTTGGTCTTAACTGAGGTCTCCATCTCAGGGTTGTGAGTTTGAGCCCTGCGTTGGGCTCCATGCTGGGCGTGAAGCTTACTTTAAAAAAAAAAAAAAATTTAAATCTGTTGTGTATATCTCAGTTCAGAGTGGGTACATTTCAGATGGTCAGTAGCCACATGTGACTGGTGGCTACTAGACTGGACAGTGCAAATCTACAGACTTGATCTGACTTAGGTTTGAGTCTTTGTCAAGAACAGTTCATAGGTGGTGCTGTGCATTTTATATTGTATTACAACTGGGGAGCAAATAATATCTTGTTCTTTTTTGTGATGTTAAAGTTTATACAAAGGTTCAAGTATTGATAGTTCAGCCACCTCACCAGGCCTTTCACCCTGATGGTTTTAGCTGCCATTGATGATCATTGCCTACATTTGTTTTTCATTAATGATTGGTAAGGGTGATTATCTAACTCTGTCATTACTTACGCATCTAATAGCTGAACTGTTATGTAAAAAATAATTTTCCCTCAACAGTTGTTTACTTTTTTTTTTTTTAATTTTTTTTTTCAACGTTTATTTATTTTTGGGACAGAGAGAGACAGAGCATGAACGGGGGAGGGGCAGAGAGAGAGGGAGACACAGAATCAGAAACAGGCTCCAGGCTCTGAGCCATCAGCCCAGAGCCTGACGCGGGGCTCGAACTCACGGACCGCGAGATCGTGACCTGGCTGAAGTCGGACGCTTAACCGACTGCGCCACCCAGGCGCCCCAACAGTTGTTTACTTTTTATTAAAGAAATTTATATCATAGTTATACTTATTTTTTAATTAATTTATTTATTTTGAGAGAGAATGCATGTGTGTGTGCACATGTGCATGAGCAAGCAGGGGAGGGCCAGAGAGAGAATTCCTATAGTTATTCTTTTTAACTTAATTGAATAGTGATAGGAAGATATGATCTGTTTATCACAAAGGTTTTTTTTATTTATATGGAGACTGTGTTATAAATTTTCATTTTATTCTTAGTTTCAATTTTTAAATTATAATTCCAGTGTAACTAACCTAGTGTTATATTAGTTTCAGATGTACAGTGTAGTGATTGAACATTTCTATACATTACTCAGTGCTAATTACAGTAAGTGTACTCTTAATCCCCTTCACCTATTTCACCCATCCCCCACCCCACACCGCCCCTCTGGTAACCATCAGTTCTCTGGATTTAAGAAGCCGTTTTTTTTGTCTGTTTTTTTCTTTGTTTGTTTATTTTGTTTCTAAATTCCACATATGAGTGAAATCATATGGTATTTGTCTTTCTCTGACTGACTTATTTCACTTAGTGTTATACCCTCTGACTCTATCCATTTTGTTGCAAATGGCAAGATTTCATTCTTTTTCATAGCTGAGTAATATTCCACTGTGTGTGTGTGTGTGTGTGTGTGTGTGTGTGTGTGTGTGTACATACATGCCCACCTCTTCTTTTTTGTTCATCTATCAATGTACACTTGGGGTGTTTCCATAATTTGGGTATCGTAAATAATGCTGCAGTAAACTTAGGGATGCATATATTTTTTTGAATTAGTGTTTTTGTGTTCTTTGGGTAAATACCCAGTAGTGGAATTACTGGAACATATAGTAATTCTATTTTTGACTTAAAAATTTTTTTTAAATATTTATTTTTGAGAGAGAGAGCGAGGGAGGGACACAGAGAGAGGGAGATTCAGAATCCAAAGCAGACTCCAGGCTCTGAGCTGTCAGCACAGAGCCTGACACGGGGCTTGAACTCACGAGCCATGAGATCATGATCTGAGCCAAAGTTGGACACGTAATGACTGAGCCACCCAGGCGCCCCTATTTTTAACTTTTTGAGGAACTTTCGTACGGTTTTCTGCAGTGGCTGCACACATTTGCATTCCTACCAGGAGCACATAAGAGTTCCTTTTTCTTCACATCCTCACCAACACTTGTTGTATCTCGTGTTTTGGATTTTAGACATTCTGACAGGTATGAGGTGATATCTAATTATAGGTTTTTTTTTTCAAGAAATTTCCATGATATGAAAGCATTCATGAATTCTTTTTTTTTTTTTTTAAGTTTATTTATTTATTTTGAGAGAGAGAGTGAGAAAGGGGCAGAGAGAGGGAGAGACAGAATCCCAAGCAGGCTCTGCACTGTCAGCGTAAAACTTGCTGCCAGGCTTGAACTCACAAATTGTGAGATAATGACCTGAGCCGAGATCAAGTGTTGGACCCTTAACCATCTGAGTCACTCAAGTGCCTCTCTTTTAGTTTTTTAAGAAATCTATTCTTCTGTCTCCTGAGTTTTATTGTTGAAATTAAGAAATCAATTGTCAGGGTATTTATCAGTGTCTTTTCTCTTATGGCCTCTAAAATATATATTTTTTAATTATTTTAATGTTTGTTTATTTTTGAAGGAGAGAGAAACAGAGTGCAAGTGGAGGAGAGGCGGAGAGAGAGGGAGACACAGAATCCCAAGTAGGCTCCAGGCTCTGAGCTGTCAGCACAGAGCTCAACTCGGGGCTCAAACTCATGAGTCATGAGATCATGACCTGAGCTGAAGTCAGACGCTTAACTGACCGAGCCACCCAGGTGCCCCTCTAAAATATCTTCCATGTTTTATGGGGCTTTCTAGTTTCACTACAATCTATATAGGGTGCTCTTCTTTATATTTATCAAGCTTCTGCTTTGTTAGGCTCCCTGAATCTGAGAAAGCATGGTTTTCATCAAGCTTGAAAAATTCTTAGCCATTATTTCTTCAAATATTGCTTCCTGATTATTCTGTTTTATTCTTCTACTCTAAGTAGATGTATTAAGAGTTATTACTCTTTCCTCCTTGTCCCTTCATTCTTTTATGTCTCCATTTTGTATTTGAGTAAATTCTTCAGATCCCTGTTCCAGTTCAAACTGTAAATTCTCACTTGATTCATCTACCCTGCTGTTCAACCTGTCCACCAAGTTTCTAATTAAACAAATTTTTTTAAACGTTTATTCATTTTTGAGAGACAGAGAGAGACAGAGCATGAGTGGGGGAAGGGCAGAGAGAGGGAGACACAGAATCTGAAGCAGGCTCCAGCCTCTGAGCTGTTAGCACAGAGCCAGACGCGGGGGCTCGAACCCACAAACCGTGAGATCATAAACGGAGCTGAAGTTGGACGCTTCACTGACTGAACCACTCAGGCGCCCCCAGCTAAGTTTCTGGTTTTAATTTTTATATGTCCAGTTTCTAGAAATTCTCTTTGGTGTCTTTTCAGATCTGCCTGGTAATTTAATAGGGTCTCGTCGTATATTTATAGCTTTTCTTGTTTCATTAAATGTTATTGTGTAGCCAGTAATTCCACTGTCTTTGTGGGTCAGAGTCTCACATATATTATTTCTGCTAACCCTTAATCACAGTAGCTTGCTTCATATATGTGATTTTCATTGCGAATTTATGTCCATTTATCTCAAGATGATTTTCATAGTTTAGCCAGCATTTTTAGGTGACATGTTAAGAGGGGTTTTTTCAGGGTAGTGTTCTATTTGCCTGAAATGGAAGGTTGGAAATATTTTAGCTAATCAATTGGGAAAAAATAGGGAACATAATGTATCTATAGCAACATAAAATGGGACTTCGTCTTTTGAAATAGAAATTTTAGAATTTATTCTTTGCACTGTCACATCAGAAGTGAATTTTCTTGGCAAATTGCTTTATGTCTTCAAAATCTGTTATTACTGTTTATACATTGTGCAATCAGTAAAATTAATAGTAAAAAATGGAGACTTTAAAAACTGTGGGTATCTGTGAAGTGTCCTATAAGTGAAATGTTTCTGTAAGATGTTACTAATTATTGATTAGTCAGTAAGGTGAATGGATTTATGCTGTTCCTGTCGTACCATGTTCATTATCCAGTTCATTATCATTAGCTGGAGAAGAAAAAGAAAGGCCTTATTAATACTCATTAACATTATCATCCTTTGTCATTAAAAGGTGAGGAACTCAAGATAAAGGCAGGACAGGTGTTGCAGAAATCCATTTTACTTTTTTAATCTCTAAATTCCCTCAGAATGAGAATTTCTAATATTGTCTGTTCAGCATGTTTATGATGCTGAATTCATAACAAAAGGTATGTTCCATATTAGTTTTACATTTTGTTGTAAGACAATGGTAGAAAATTGATGTTTCATTGTTTTCTTCTGCATGTAATATGCTCACCTCAGGTGATTTATTTACTTTCCTACATGTTTGAAGGATAAATAGCACAGATTGTTTTACTCTGAAGGTTTCCTCAAGTCCTTTCAGAATCTAGTGAAACACAATTAATGAAAAATGAAAAATAATCTTTCTTCCCTTCAATTTCTGTGACTCAATCTTAAGGACTTTTTTTTTTTTTTTTAGGATACAAGTTATAATAATTTGTTATGTAGCAGTAAGATGAGAGAAATACTTTGAATCACTGCCTGTAGGAATATAATGTTCATTATTATCCTCAAGTTATTTCATATATTTATTTTATCCTTCCCCAAAGGTAACCTAGCTCTTTTATGGCAGAGACTGCCTTCTGTTTTGTTTACATGTTATCTATCTTCTTTTTGTCAAACTTCAGGCCTATATAAATCTCCAACTTACTCGAAATACTTTTGTTTTAGCTAGCTTGTACAATGGGATCTTTTTAGCCCATTTCTCATGAAAACCTGGAACCTTGGCATTTCTCTTACTTTCATAGAAAAATTGTGTACGTGGTAGAGAAAAGCCCAAATTAAGTTGGCTTAATGAAACCTCCATGTTTGTGGAAAACCCTAAGATTCTTCCTGGGCTGTTTGCTTTTTGATATGTCCAGATTGTTCCTTATCCCAATGAAAACAGATATAGAAGATTATACTATAATTAGCTAATCCTGTCATTCTTACCAGCATAGTAGGGGCTGTTCATTGTGAACATATTCTGCTGCCAACAGCTGAGTTGGAACATTGTGTTTATTTGTGAGAGGGTTTGAGTATGAACAATTTGATCTAAAGATTAAATGAGGGAATGATTCTGTTGATAAACCTGATGGAATCATTAATCTTAAATTATAGGGAGGAATTCACATTTAAAATATTGAATATCATACTAAACATTGTAGAAATAGAAAATTCTGTATTTCATTTACAAGAATTTTCCATCTTTCCTCTTGCTTTTTTTAAAAAAAATTTTTTAATGTTTGTTTATTTTTGAGAGAGCGAGTGTGAGTGGGGGAGGGGCAGAGAGAGAGGGACACCGAATCCGAAACAGGCTCCAGGCTCTGAGCTGTCAGCACAGAGCCCAACCCAGGGCTCAAACTCATGAGCCATGAGATCATGACCTGAGCTGAAGTTGGAGACTTACCAAATGAGCCACCTAGGCTCTTGCTTAAAAAAAAAAAAAAAAAAAAAAAAAAAAAAAAAAAAAAAATTAATGTTTATTTCTTTTTGAGAGAGGGAGAGACAGAGTGCAAGCTGGGAAGGGGCGTAGAGAGAGAGGGGGAGACCCAGAATCCAAAGCAGGCTCCAGGCTCCGAGCTGTCAGCACAGAGTCCGCCGCGGGGCTCAAACCCTTGAACCATGAGATCATGACCTGAGCCGAAGTCAGATGCTCAACCAACTGAGCCACCCAGGTGACCCCTGCCCTCTTGCTTTTTTGAGCAGTGGACAAATGTACTGGAGGCAACCTAGTTTAGTGTGATAAGCAACAGATTGGAACATAGAGCAGAACTAGGTGAACAGCGTCATGGAGTCCAATGTATGTATTCACTCTGTACAAAGAACTTTGATAGACTCTCTAGGTGGGGAAGGAGATTGAGGTGGATATAAGGATGAGTGAGAAACAATTTCTTAATAATGTAAAATCCAGAAGGAGAAATAGATCAGTGAATAATAGAATATAAAATGAAACAAATGATAGACAGCATTTCCAGTTAAGGTGTAATAATAGGGGGATGTAGGAAAGAGCAATGGAGATTGATTAGAGACTCAGAGAAAGTGTCACTAAGAATATGACATTTAAGTTGATTCTAGAAAAAGAGTAGTATTTGGACAGATGGAATATGTTGGGAATAGGAGTGTGAGGATCACATTTTGAGGGATTGGTAAATATGGAGGCATACAGAGTTGAAGCCCAATTTTATGGAAGGTTAAAGGAGAATATAAGGCCAAATGGCATGAGTGTTTACTTTTGATTCTGTAGTAATAATAAAAACAACAACTAGCATTTCCCCAATATTTTTACGCACTTATCTGAGAAAGTAACAACTGTGGGAGGTATTATTACTACCCCCTGTATACGTGGTCTTATCTGATTTAGTGGGACAATCTGGATCTGAAAGTTGACTTTGTCACTTAAAAGCTACATGACCTTAGGGGTGCCTACGTGGCTCAGTCAGTTGAGTGTCCCAACTCTTGATTTTGGCTCAGGTCATGATCAAGTCAGGGAGTCAGGGATCAAGCCCCGTGTTGGGTTCCGTCCTGAGCATGGAGCCTGCTTAAGATTCTCTCTCTCCCTCTGCCCCTCTCCCCAGCTCGTACTCTTTCTCTCTCTAAAATAAAAAAAAAAAAAAAGTTAAAAAAAAAAGCTGCATGATCCTAGACACATTACTTGATATTACTGAGTATTCGTTTTCGCATCTATCAAATAAAGAATTAACTTGTTTCAGGGCTGCTTCATAGGTTGTGCACTGCATTATTCCAGAGTAGCCTTCATACAGGCCAAAGACTGGTGATACTTTTCCATACAGAGCCAGAAAGTAAAATTTTAGGGTTTGCGGGCCATAAGGTATTTGTCATAACTTGTCAACCCTGCTGTTATAGTACACAGCAACATGTGTAGTACACATGTTTACACCCATGTAAACAAATGGGTGTGACTGTATTCTAATAAAATTTCACTTACAAAACAAGTAGTGGGCTAGACTTGACTCCACAGTCCAAAGTTTGCTCACCCCTGACATAGACCAGGATGTGAATGGTGCACCCTTGACTTGTGAAATTATGTGGTACAGATGTTTTCAGGAAAAAACTACATGAGCTATAAGAAAAATTTATTTATAGGTGCAGAAATATTTTTAGCTTAGTGCATGTGAATGCTCAGTGATAAAAATCCATCCCCTTTCCTTTCTTCCTATCTATTTAAAGGTTTTATTTATTTTTTTAAGTTTACTTATTTTGGGAGAGAGTGTGTGCAAGTGAGCTGGGGAGGGACAGAGAGAGGGAGAGAGAGTCCCAAGTAGGCTCTGTGCTGACAGTGCACAATGTGGGGCTTAGGCCCAAGAACTGTGAGATCATGACCTGAGCTGAAACCAAGAGTAGGATGCTTAACTGACTGAGCCACCCAGGCCCGTAAATATTTTATTTTATTTTTTTAAGTAATCTCTATACCCTCATGGGGCTTAAACTCAGAACCTCAAGATCAAGAGTTGCATGTTCCACCAACTGAGCCAGCCAAGCACCCCTCCTCTCTTCCCTTTTAAAGTTATTGCCATTGATTTCTTGGATAAACCACTTAAACCTTTGCCCTCAACTTCAGAATTCTCAGTAGGAAAATAAAACTACCCTTCCACCATATTAACTATAATTATATCTGTGAGTTAGAGTGATAATATGTATTGTTTTGAATTCCTTAAAATCAGTGTTAACTGAAAATTATGGCCAAGACATTGTTGTAAATAAGTGCTACTGTATCCCAAGAGTCTTTTTGTATAAGTTTATTTATTTAGAGAGAATGAATGGGGGAGGGGCAGAGAGAGAGGGGACAGAGGATCTGAAGTGGACTCTGGGCCAACAGCAGAGGGCCTGATGTGGGGCTCAAACTCACAAACCATGAGATATGACCTGAGCCGGAATCAGATTCTTAATCGACTAAGCCACCCAGGTGCTCCTATCCAAGAGTCTTGAAGCCTAAATTGATGGTACTAATTCAGCATCTCATGTGCTTTGTGTTATTTTGTGTAAACTAGAATTTTTACCTGGAAAATATATATTGCTTTGGAGATTCCTGAAATTAGCATATGGTAGGGTTACTGCCCTGATTTTGATCCCATCTCATAGTTTTTGTCAGACTACCATTGTTGAAATAAAGTTAATAATTGAGAGAAACCATATGTTCTTCTAGAGATACCCAGAAGGGACAGGGAGAATACGGGTTTTCTTTTGCTTTTACTTAGTTGTAGTTTTGTTAATGCTATTCTTTTCAAATAATATGTATTTTAAAGTTTATTTATTAAAGTTTATTTAAAGGGGAGGAACGGAGAGGGAGACAGAATCCCAAGTAGGCACTACACTGTCAGCGCAGAGCCTGATGCAGAGCTATGTCTCACAAACTGTGAGACCATGACCTGAGCTGAGATCAAAAGTTGGGTGCTTAAATGACTGAGCCACCCAGGTACCCTTCAAAAGATATTTTTTGATTTTTTATTCTCCCAGTCTTTTGAAGAGTTTTTGTATCAGATTATGTAAATCAAATGTTGATTATCTACTAGGGCTGATTTTGACATTGATTTTGGGTCTTGGTTTAGGAATAACAAGTTAATTGCTCTTTACAGGATATATGTTAATCATTGTTGTGAGAAGATAATGATGTTGAACTGCCATACGTAATTTTGTTCTCCCACTCTCAATGTTAAAAGACATTTTTTGAAGTTGTCATTTTAACTATGGAATAAAGGATTTAATATTTCTACATTTGAAAATATTTCCTCCTCTTTACTCTTTGCAATAATATTATATATATTCTACCTGCCTTATTTTTTTTTTAACACTTTCCTTTGGGTAAAATACATATAACATTAAATTTACCATTTTAATTACTTTTAAGTGTACAAATTCAGTGGCAGTAAATACATTTATAATGTTGCGTAACCGTCACCACCATCTATCTCCAGTACCTTTTCACCATCCCAAACTGAAACTCTATACCCATTGAACAATTATTGTCCATTCCCCCCTTTCACCTTGCCCCTGGTAATCTCTATTCTACTTTCCATCTTTATGAATTTGCCTATTTTGGGTACCTCATTCGTGTAAGTGGAATCCTACAATGTGTTTTTTGTGTTTTATTTCACTTGACATGTTTTGAAGGTTATCCATGTTCTACTAGGTATTAGACTCTCATTTTTTAATGGCCAAATGTTCCATTTTATGTATATGCCACATATTGTTTATCCATTCATCTGTTAATGGATACTTGCATTGTTTCTATCCTTTGGTTATTGTGAATAATGCTGCTATGGAGCTTGGTGTACAAATTATCTCTTTGAGTCCCTGCTTTCAATTCTTTTGGGCATGTACCTAGGATTGGAATCGCTGAATCATATGGTAATTCTATGTTTAACTTTTTGAGGAATGACCAGACCTTTTTCGGTGATTGTATCGTGCATTATGTTTTAACAGATAGTTTTGGAAGGTTTATTATTACCTTATTGTGAAAATGTTTACCATTTTCATTTTAACATATGAAAATGTCTTGGAATTTTACAAATGTGTTATCATTTGGGGGCAATTTACATTTCTACACTTGCGTTTTTAGTATTTTTCTCTTTCATCTCTCAGAATTTGGAGTATTATACTGATTTCTTTGTCCTGCATTCACTGAGAAGCTAGAAAAATTCTTACATTCAAGCAAGCAAAAGATGCTACAACTAAAACATGCCACTTCTCAAACAAATTAACACTAAGCATTCCCAAACATTTAAAAATTTGTATGATAATAAAACACTCTATTTTTCTTATTTCCTGGAAAATACTTAAATTTCCTGAGAATAATAGACTCTAGTTTTTTTCTAAGGTTAAATCTGTACTAGATCTAGTTTGTTATCAGTACCTTATTTTAAAAAGTAATAATATTAATCAGGAATGGGTGCCTGGGTGGCTCAATCAGTTGGGTGACTGACTTCGGCTTGGGTCATGATCTCACGGTTCATGGGTTCCAGCCCCGCATTGGGCTCTTTGCTGACAGCTCAAAACCTGGAGCCTGCTTCTGATTCTGTGTCTCCCTCTCTCTGCACCTCCCCTGCTCGTGCTCCGTCTCCCTCTGACTCTCAAAAAATAAATAAATGTTAATAAAAAAATAAAATAAATAATATTAATCAGGAAAAAAGAGACAAAACGTAATAACAGTTAAGTTTTATTGAGACCTTGTGCTAAGTACTTTGAACACATTGTCTGACACCCACAACAACCTATATGGGGTAGGGACTCTTATTATCTTTATTTTACAGATGGAAACTTGAGGCGTACAGAGAGGTTAAATAAGTTGCCTAAAGTCACACAAGTAACTAGTAGATTTATATTTAATTCAGAACATCTTTAACCAAAAGCATATTTAATGACTACTTGTTGGCACTGACAAAGATAATAAATATGTCTTCATTTCTGTCTTAAGGAGTTTATAAAAAAAGATGAGCCCAAACCACTTAACATTGTAGGGATACAGGAGAAAAAGATAATTGGATTTTAATTACAGAGATTTGAAGGCTACCTATTTCCATATACAGCCTTTAATTAGTGTAAGCTTTTAATATAGTCCCCAAGTTCACTATTTTCTTGGTATTTCATGGACTGCAACCCACATAAGAGCCAATGATAATTAGGCCACCTAGATCCTAGGTAAGATTTATACTGGTGGTTACCATCTTCGTTTTATTTTATTTTATTTTTTAAGTTTATTTTTGTTAATTCTGAGAGAGAGAGAGAGAGAGAGAGAGAGAGAGAGAGAGCACACAAGTGGGGAAGGGGAGCAGAGAGAGAGAGGGGGAGAGAGAATCCCAAGCAGGCTCCACTTCATCAGTGCAGAGCCTGACATGGGGCTCAATCTCACAACTGTGAAATCATGACTTGAACCAAAATCAAGAGTCAGACAGACATTCAACCGTCTGAGTCACCCAGGTGCTGCTACCATCTCCATTTTATATGTTGTCATTCTGTAGTGGCTTTTCCTACTTCCTTGCAACTTTCTTCCTGGTAAGACCTCTTATGTAAGCACCATAAGGACAGGAATCTTTGAACATTGCCGGGTACATGTTTATTAAATCTTTGGTGAACAAATATGTAAAATTCTGTTTTCTCTATAAATCTTTATACTGTAACAATTGTTAAAGTTACTGATCTGTGCCCAATTTTCCATAGCCATTCTTCTAATTACATGTTTTTTCTTGAATATGTGAGAAACGATATAATACAATGATAAAGGGCATGGATTTTGGTGTCAGATTTAGAATTAATTCTGGCTCCACTTACTAATTTATGTGACCTTGAGTAAAGTCCTTACTCTCTAACACCTCAAGTTTCTCATCAGGAAAGTGGAGTTAGATAATAGTGCCAACCTCACAGGATTGGTGGGAAGATTAAAGAGGATAATACATGTGATGTGCTAAACTAAGCACAAGACTTGATTTAATGTGGCTTAATGTTTTTTTTTTCTGTGTCACCATACTAAGGATTCAACTGTATAAGACATGATCAGTGTCCTAAAGGAAAGTACTTATTGGGCTACGATAGGAAATACGTATATACATGACTTTAAAATATTGCTAAAATATCTGAATAAGTTAAAATGAATAAAATAGAGTGAATACACATTAGTGACTTTAAATTATTTCTGACAAATGAAAATTGTATATATTTAAGGTATGTGTCATGTTTTGATATACATATACATTGTAAAATAATTACCACAATCAAGCTAACATATCCATCACCTCCCATAGTTACTATCTTTGTGTGATATAAGAACATCTGAGACTTACTTTCATCAAATTTCAAGTATATAATACATTATCATTAACAATAGTCAATATGCTATACAGTAGGTCTCTCAAATTTATTCTTCTTATAGCTGAAAGCTTAGACCCTTTGATGAGTATTTCCCCTTTCCCCTACCCACAGCCTCTGGTAACCCACCATTCTACTCTCTGTTACTATAATATCAACTTAAAAAAAAATATTTCACATGTAAATCAGATAATACAATATATGTCTTTCTGTCTCTGGCTTATTTCACTTAGCATAATGCCCTCCAAGTTCATATATGTTGTTACAAATGGCAGGAATTCTTTCTTTTTTAAGGCTGAATAATATTCTGTATGTGTGTGTGTGTGTGTGTGTGTGTGTGTGTGTGTGTGTGTATACGTACACATTTTCTTTATCCATTCATCTTTCCGTGGGCACTTAGATTGTTTGAATATTTTTGCTACTATGAATAATGCTGCACTATGGTATTCTGTAGTGGCTATGCCAGTTTACAGTCCCACCAACAGTGCATGAGGGTCTGCTTTTCTCCACATCCTTTCCAACACTTGTTATTTCTTGTCTTTTTGATACCAGTCATTCCAACTGGTGTGAGGTGATATCTCATTGTAGTTTTGATATGCATTTCCTTGATGATCAGTGATGTTGAGCATCTTTTCATGGGCCTGTAGGCCATCTATATGTCTTCTTTGGAAAAATGTCTATTCATATCCTCTGCCCATTTTTCAGTTGTGTTGTTTGGTTTTTTTGCTATTAAGTTGTATGAGTTCTTTATATATTTTTGGATATTAAAGCCTTATTGGGTATATGATTTGCAAGTATTGTCTCCCATTCATTAGGTTGTCTTCATTTGTTGATGGTTTCCTTTGCTATGAAGAAGCTTTTTAGTTCCATGTAGTCCCCATTGTTTATTTTTGCTTTTGGAGTCAGATCGAAAAATCAATTGCCAAGAAAAATGTCAAGGAGCTTACTGCCTAGGTTTTCTTCTAGGCATTTTATGGTTTCAGGTCTTACATTCAAGTGTGTAATCCATTTTGAGTTAATATTTGTGGATGGTGTGAGATAGTGCTGTAGTTTTGTCCTCCCCGCCCCCGGTAAACTCTGCACTCATAAACTCTCACAGTTCTGAGATCAAGACTTGCATGCTCTATGGACTGAGCCAGTCAGATGCCCCTCTAGTTTCATTCTTTTGCATGCAGCCATTCAGTTTTCCTAAAACCATTTACTGAAGAGACTATCCTTTCCTCATTGTATATTCTTGCTTGCTTTGTCATAAATTGATCATATATGCATGGATTTATTTCTGGGTTCTCTATTTAGTTCCATTGATCTATGTGTCTGTATTTATGCCAATGTTATATGATATTTTTAAGAAAATTATTAATTTTAGTTGACATATAATATTAGTTTCAGGTGTACAATATAGTTAATTCAGTGATTATATACATAATGAAATATTCACCATGATAGGTATAATTACCCTCTGTCATCATATGCAATTATTATAATATTTTTCCATTGGAAAGAAATCATTTTAATATATCATTTTATAATTAAATATTTAAAGGCATACATGGACAAGTCTTGCTCTCAGTGATGTGTCTATTCTCCTTCTACTCCTCCATCCCTATGGTTTCTTTGTATCCTTCCATTGTTTCTTCATATATATATAAACAGATACAGGTAAATACTATCTATAATATTATTGACTATATTCTCCATGCCATATTTTTAATTCCCTGTGACTTACTTATTTTGTAACTGGAAGTTTGTACCTTTTAAATCCCCTTCACCTATTTCACCTACTCCCCCACTCCCCTCCTCTCTGGCAAGTACCAGTTTGTTCTCTGTATTTGTCAGTCTGTTCTTGTTTTTGTTGGTGTTTGTTTTGTTTTCAAGATTAGTGAAATATGGTATTAGTCTTTCTCTGACTTATTTCACCTAGCATTATAACTTCTAGGTCTGCCCATGTTATCATGAATGGCAAGATTTCTTTTTTGGAGGTGGAAGCTGAGTAAGAGTCAGATCCTATTCAGGACCTCTGCCCAATTTTTAATTGGATTATTTGGGTTTTATTATTTTCGAATGGTGGTGGTTTTTGGTGTTGAGTTGTATTATTTCTTTATATGTTTTGGATATTAACCCCTTATCAGATATGTCATTTGCAAATATCTTCTCCCATTCAGTAGGTTGCCTTTTCATTTTGTTGATGGTTTCTTTCACAGTGTGAAAACCTTTTTAGTTTGATGTAGTTCTAGTAGTTTGGTTTTGCTTTTGTTTCATTTGCCTGAGGAGACAGATCCAGAAAAATATTTGTCCAAGAGATTACTGACTGTGTTTTCTTTAAGGAATTGTATGGTTTCGGGTCTTACATTTAGGTCTTTAATCCATTTTGAGTTTATTTTTGTGTATGGTATAAAAAAATGGTCCCGTTTCATTCTTTTGCATATGGATGCCTAGTTTTCCCAGCACCATTTATTGAAGAGACTGTCCTTTCCCCATTGTATAGTCTCCATTTTTGTAGATTAATTGACCATATATGTGTGGGTTTCTTTCTGTTCCATTGATCTATGTATCCTTTTTTTTTTTTTTTTTCCTCCCGTACCACACTGTTTTGATTACTGTAGCTCTTAGTCCAGTTTGAAATCTGGGATTGCGTTACCTCCAGCTTTGTTCTTTCTCAAGATTGCTTTGGCTATTCAGGGTTTTTTGTGGTTCCATATGTATTTTAGTATTATTTGTTCTAGTTTTGTAAAAAATTCTATGGGTATTTTCTAAATTTTTTTTTTTTTAATTTTTTTTTTTCCAACGTTTATTTATTTTTTTGGGACAGAGAGAGACAGAGCATGAACGGGGGAGGGGCAGAGAGAGAGGGAGACACAGAATCGGAAACAGGCTCCAGGCTCTGAGCCATCAGCCCAGAGCCCTACGCGGGCTCACGGACCGCGAGATCGTGACCTGGCTGAAGTCGGATGCTTAACCGACTGCGCCACCCAGGCGCCCCTCTATGGGTATTTTCATAGGGATTTGCATTGAAGCTGAAGATTGCTTTGGATAACATGGACATTTTAATCAATGCATGAGAATGGTATATATTTTCATTTCTTTGTTTTATCTTCAAGTTATTTCATCAGTGTCCTCTAATTTTCATAGCATAGCTCTTTCACTTCCTTGATTAAATTTGTTCCTGGGGCTCCTGGGTGGCTCAGTTGGTTGAGCGTCCAACTTCAGCTCAGGTCGTGATCTCACAGTTTGTGGGTTTGAGCCCTGCATTGGGCTCTGTGCTGACAACTCAGAGCCTGGAGCCTGCTTTGGATTCTGTGTCCCCCTCTTTCTCTGCCCCTCCCCCACTCACACTCTATGTCTCCCTCTCTCTCTTAAAAATAAACATTTTTTTAAAAATTTAAAAAATTTGTTCCTATGTATTTTATTATTCTTACAATTGTAAATGGTATTGTTTTCTTAATTTCTCTTTCTGCTAGTTCATTGTTCGTGTATAGAAATGCAACAGATTTTTGTATATTGATTTTGTATCCTACAACTTTACTGAATTCATTTATTAGCTCTAATAGTTTTTTGGTGGAGTCTTTAGTGTTTTCTATATATAAAATCATGCCAGGACACCTGGGTGGCCTAGTCGGTGAAGTGTCTGACTTCAGCTCAGGTCATGATCTCACAGTTTGTGGGTTTGAGCCCCACATTGGGCTCTGTGATGACAGCTCAGAGCCTGGAGCTTGCTTGGGATTCTGTGTGTCTGTCTCTGTCTCTCTGCCCCTCCCCTGCTTGTGCTCTCTCTCTCTCTCTCACTCAAAATAAACATTAAAAAAAAAGATAGGAAGATATATCTATATCATCTATATATGTAAAATCATGTCATATGCACATAGTGAGAGTTTTGCTTTTTCCTTACCAATTTGGAAACTTTTTATGCCTTTTTCTTGTCTGATTGCTATAGTTAGGGCTTCTAACTACAACTACTTCAATGTACAAGATGAATGTTGAATAGAAGTGGTGAGAATGACATCCTTGTCTTGTCCTGATTGTAAAGGAGAAGCTTTCAGATTTTTACCAATGAGTATTACGTTAGCTGTAGGCTTGTCATTTATGGCCTTTATTATGTTGAAGTATGTTCTCTACATGTGTCTGTTGGCCATCTGGATGTCTTCTTTGGAGAAGTGTCTATTCATGTCTTTTGCCCATTTCTTTACTGGATTATTTGATTTTTGGGTGTTGAGTTTGATAAGTTCTTTCTAGATTTTGGATACTAACCCTTTATCGGATATGTCATTTGCAAATGTCTTCTCCCATTCCATCAGTTGCCTTTTAGTTTTGTTGACTGTTTCCTTCGCTGTGCAGAAGCTTTTTATTTTGATGAGGTCCCAAGAGTTCATTTTTGCTTTTGTGTCCCTTGCCTCCAGAGACATACTGAGTAAAGTTGCTGAGGTGAGGTCAAAGACGGTTTTGCCTGCTTTCTCATCTAGGATTTTGATGGCTTCCTGTCTTACATTTAGGTCTTTCATCCATTTTGAGTTTATTTTTGTGTGTAGTGTAAGAAAGTGGTCCAGGTTCATTCTCCTGCATGTCGCTGTCCAGTTTTCCCAGCACCGCTTGCTGAAGAGACTGTCTTTATTCCAAGAGACTGTCTTTATTCCACTGGATATTCTTTCCTGCTTTGGTCAGAGATTAGTTGGCCATACGTTTGTGGGTCCATTTCTGGGTTCTCTATTCTGTACCATTGATCTGAGTGTCTGTTCTTGTGCCAGTACCATACTGTCTTAATGATTATAGCTTTGTAATACAGCTTGAAGTCTGGGATTGTGATTCCTCCTGCTTGGCTTTGTTTTTCAAGATTGCTTTGGCTATTCGGGGTCTTTTCTGGTTCCATACACATTTTAGAATTGTTGGTTCTAGCTCTGTGAAGAATGCTGGTGTTACTTTGATAGGGATTGCATGGAGTATGTAGATTGCTTTGGGTAGTATTGACATTTTAACAATATTTGTTCTTCCTATCCAGGAGCATGGAATATTTTTCCATTTTTTTGTGTCTTCAGTTTCTGTCATAAGCTTTCTATAGTTTTCAGTGTATAGATTTTTCACCTGTTTGGTTGGATTTATTCTAGGTATTTTATGTTTTTGATGCGTATATAAATGGGATCGATTTCTTGATTTCTCTTGCTTTCTCTTGATTGTTGGTGTATAGGAATGCAACCGATTTCTGTACATTGATTTTACATCCTGCCACATTGCTGAATTCATGAATCAGTTCTAGCAGTTTTTTGGTGGAATCTTTTGGGTGGAATCTATATGGATGGAGTATCATGTCATCTGCGAAGAGTGAAAGTTTGACCTCCTCCTGGCTGATCTGGATACCTTTTCTTTGTGTCGTCTGATGGTTGAGGCTAACAATGCTATGTTGAATAACAGTGGCGAGAGTGGACATCCCTTTTTAGTTCCTGACCTTAGGGAGAGAGCTGTCAGTTTTTCCCCATTGAGGATGATATTAGCATTGGGTCTTTCATATATGGCTTTTATTCTGGAGGTATGATCCTTCTATTCCTACTTTCTTGAGGGTTTTTATCAAGAAAGGATGCTGTATTTTGTCAAATGCTTTCTCTGCATCTATCGAGAGGATCATGTGGTTCTTGTCCTTTTCTTCTATTGACGTGATAAATCACATTGATTGTTTTGTGGATATTGAACCAGCCCTGCTTCCCAGGTATAAATCCCACTTGGTCATGGTGAATATTTTTTTAATGTTTATTTATTTTTGACAGAGAGAGAGAGAGAGAGAGAGAGAGAGCACGCGCATGAGTGGGGGAGGGGCAGAGAGAAGGGGAGACACAGAATCCAAAACAGGCTCCAGGCTGTGAGCTGTCAGCACAGAGTCCGACACAGGGCTCGAACTCACAGACCGCGAGATCATGACCTGAACCGAAGTCGGACACTCAACCGACCGAGCCACCCAGGCGCCCTGTGAATAATTTTTTAAATATGTTGTTGGATCTGGTTGGCTAATATCTTGTTGATGATTTTTGGATCCATGTCCATCAGGGAAATTGGTTTATAGTTCTCCTTTTTAGTGGGGTCTTTGTGTGGTTTTGGAATCAAGGTAATGCTGGCTTCATAGAAAGAGTTTGGAAGTTTTCCTTCCATTTCTATTTTTTGGAACAGCTTCAAGAGAATAGGTGTTAACTGTTTCTTAAACGTTTGGTAGAATTCCTCTGGAAAGCCATCTGGCCCTGGACTCTTGTTTTTTGGGGAGATTTTTGATTGCTAATTGGATTTCTTTACTGGCTATGGTTCTGTTCAAATTTTCTATTTCTTCCTGTTTCAGTTTTGGTAGTATATGTTCTTAGGAATTTGTCCATTTCTTCCAGATTGTCCATTTTATTGGCATATAACTACTCATAATATTCTCTTATTATTGTTTTTATTTCTGCTGTGTTGGTTGTGATCTCTCCTCTTGCCTTCTTGATTTTATCTATTTGGGTCCTTTCCTTTTTCTTTTTGACCAAACTGGTTGCTGGTTTATCAATTTTGTTACTTCTTTCAAAGAATCAGCTTCTGGTTTCGTTGATCTGTCCTACTGGTGTTTTTTGTTTGTTTGTTTGTTTTGGTTTTGGTTTTGATAGCATTATTTTCTGCTCTAATCTTTATTATTTCCTGTCTTCTGCTGGTTTTGGGTTTTATTTGCTGTTCTTTTTCCGGCTGTTTAAGGTGTAAGGTTAGGTTGTGTATCTGAGAGCTTTCTTCCTTCTTTAGAAGGGTTTGGATTGCTGTATAGGTTCCTCTTAGGACTGCCTTTGCTGCGTTCCAGAGGTTTTGGGCTGTGGTGTTATCATTTTCATTGGCTTCCATGTACTGTTTAATTTCCTCTTTAACTTCTTGGTTAGCCCATTCATTCTTTAGTAGGATGGTCTTTAGTCTCCAAGTATTTGCTATCTTTGCAAATTTTTTCTTGTGGTTGATTTTGAGTTTCACAGCGTTGTGGTCTGAAAATATGCAAGGTAAGATCTCTATCTTTTTGTACTTGTTGAGGGCTGATTTGTGTCCCCGTATGTGATCTATTCTAGAGAATGTTCCATGTGCACTCGAGAAGAATGTGTATTCCGCTGCTTAGGATGAAATGTTCTGAATATATCTGTTAAGTCCATCTGGTCCAGTGTGTCATTCAAAGCCATTGTTTCCTTGTTGATTTTCTGTTTTAGATGCTCTGTCCATTGCTGTAAGTGGGGTGTTGAAGTCCCCTACTATTATGATATTATTGTCAATGAGTTTATGTTTGTGATTAATTGATTTATATATTTGGGTGCTTCGACATTTAGAGCATAAATGTTTGTAACAGTTAAGTCTTCTTGGTGGATAGATCCTTTAATTATGATACAATGCCATTCTTCATCTCTTGTTACAGTCTTTATTTTGAAGACTGGATTGTCTGATATATAAGTATGGCTACTCTGGCTTTCTTCTGTTGACCATTAGCATGATAGATGGTTATCCATCTCCTTACCTTCAATGTGAAGGTGTCTTTAGGTCTAAAGTGGGTCTCTTGTAAACAGCATATAGATGGATCTTGTTTTCTCTCTTTTTTTAAATATTTAAAAGTGTTTATTTATTATTGACAGAAAGCAAGAGAGCACAAGTGGGGGAAGGGCAGAAAAAGAGAGAGACACAGAATCTGAAGCAGGTTCCAGGCTCTGAGCTGTCAGCACAGAGCCCGATGTGGGGCTCAAACCCATGGGCTGTGAGTTCATGACCTGAGCCAAAGTCGTATGCTTAACTGACTTGAGCCACCCAGGCACCCCGGATCTTGTTTTCTTATCCATTCTGTTGCCCTAGGCCTTTTGGTTGGAGCATTTAGTCCCTTGACGTGAGTACTGAAAGATAGGAATTTATTGTCATTATGTTTCTTGTAGAGTTGGAGTTTCTGGTGGTGGTCTCTGGTCCTTTCTAGTCTTTGTTGCTTTTGGTCTCCCCCCCGCCCCCGTCTTTTCTCCCCTCAGAGAGTCCCCCTTAAAATTTCTTGCAGGGCTGGTTTAGTGGTCACAAACTCCTTTAATTTTTGTCTGTCTGGGAAACTTTTAATCTCTCCTTCTATTTTGAATGACAGCCTTGCTGGATAAAGAATTCTTGGCTGCATATTTTTCCCATTCAGCACATTGAATATATCCTGCCACTCCTTTCTGGCCTGCCAAGTTTCTGTGGATAGGTCTGCTGCAAACCTGATCTGTCTTCCCTTGTAGGTTAAGGACTTTTTGTCCCTTGCTGCTTTCATGATTCTTTCCTTGCCTGAGTATATTGTGAATTTGACTATGATATGCCTTGTTGATGGTTGGTTTTGTTGAATCTTATGGGAGTCCTCTGTGCTTCCTGGATTTTGATGTCTGTGTCTTTCCCCAGGTTAAGAAAAGTTTTCTGGTATGATTTGCTCATATAACCCTTCTACTCCTTTTTCTGTCTCTCTCCATCTTCTGGGACCCCTATGATTCTGATGTTGTTCCTTTTTAATGAGTCACTGATTTCTCTAATTCTTAAATTGTGCTCTTTTGCTTTAGTCTCCCCCTTTTTTTTCTGCTTCATTGTTTGCCATAAGTTTGTCCTCTCTATTGCTGATTCGCCATTCTGCCTCATCCATCCTAACCGGTGTGGCATCCATTCGAGATTGCAGCTCAGTTACAGCATTTTTTTTTTTTTTTATTTCATCCTGACTAGTTTTTACTTCTTTTATCTCCGCAGAGAAGGATTCTAATCTCTTTTTGACCCCAGCTAGTATTTTTATTACTGTGACTCTAAATTTTGGTTCAGACATCTTGCTTGTATCTGTGTTAAGTCCCCGGCTGTCATTTCTTCTTGCTCTTTCTTTTGGGAGTGAATTCCTTTGTTTTGTCATTTTGAAGGGAGAAAACAAATTGATAAGGTAAAAAACAAATTAAAATTAAAAAATTAAAAAAACCAAACATACACACACACAAAATCAAATAAATGATGCTAGATTCTAGGTGTGTTTTGGTCTGGTTGTTGAAAGGAGCTTGATTAGAGAATAAAGGGGAAAAAAAAGAGGAAAATGTTTGAAAATTTGAGAAAATGAATACAATGAAATAGGATAAAATGAAATGATGGAAGTAAAATAGAATTTGAAAATTTTTCAAAAAAGTTAAGAATATAGTTGAAAAAAATAAGAATATTTTAATAGTAATGGAAAATGAAAATAGAATTTTTTCTATCTGTATTATAGAAAAAGAAAATAACGACAAAAAAGAATCGAATAGATGGATCAGCGAACAGAAAGAAATACAATTGAAATTATTTCGGTTTCCCCTAGAAGTCACACTGTGAAGCACTTTATAGTCCGTAAACTAAGCAGGTAGAGAGATTTGTGGTGTTCCTTAAGAGTGAGTTTGGTCCAGTTTGGTGGGGCTTAGAGTAACGGCTCTGTTTTCCAGTAGATGGCGCTGCTTAGCTCACTGGGGTGTATTGTTGTGGCACTTGTGGGCGTGTATATGCATGCGTGGGAGGGGTGGAAATGGCATCACCCAGCTACCCAGTCTCTAATATCGGAACTCTGTGCTCTCCCTGACCAGCAATTGTGCACCCGTCCTTTGTCTCCAGCTTCTGTCCACTCCCCACTTTTACACTGTCTGTGACCAAGCCATCAGGTTTCCAGGTGGCACCTCCCTCCTGGGTTTTGTCTCAGACGTGTCTGTGTTTCCCAACTCCTCACTTCTGAGGGACTGTGGCTTTGTCCCGCTCAGACCTTCTGGCAGAGGGTCTCACCAAACACTGCCGAGTGCTGGCCACACCCAGGAGCGTTCACGGTACTGTGCTGCCCAGAGACTACACGGTACTCTGTTGCCCAGAGACTACAACTGGGTGCCAGCCCGCCCCAGAAAAAGTTCACACGATCGTGTAGCAGCAGTGTTTCACACATTATGGAAAAATCAGAACACACATCTGGTTCCAGGCTTCACCATTAGAATCCTTGTTCCATCACCAGCAAATGTGGTTGTTTTCCAGTGTCTGCTGGTAGCTTTGCTTGTTGGGGGCCTGCACAGCCTCTATCAAATGTCCTCCCAGCAGGGGAACCGCCTTTCCCCGTATGGCCCGAGGACCGCCCAGACTTCACTCTGCTCTTGGGTTTCACCCTTCCCACCAGAGCACCGCCAGTTATTGAACTGCAGAATTTCTGACTGCGCTCCCCCTGTTTATAGAGTCTTAGTGGAATTTAAACCCTTTCCTTTTCCTTTCTCCCTTTGTAGTTCAGTCACTGTGGCTGTTTCCACCACTCTACTTTCTCTCCATCTGCTTTGGGCGGGGTGCATTTCCTGTACTCTCCCCCTGTCTGTGTCCTCTCTCCGCAAACAAAAACAGATCCCTACCCTCCACAGCTTCTCTCTCTCCCAGTTCACCTCTCGATGCCGCATACCTCCTGAGTTCTTGGTTTTAGGTAGTGCAGATTGTTGTGTTAATCCTAAAGTCAGTTTTCTAGGTGTGCAGGATGGTTTAATGTTGATCTGGCTGTATTTCATGGACATGAGATGCAAAAAAAACTTCCATGCTGTTCCACCATCTTGGCTCCTCTCCTGATTTGTATTTTCATACCATTGTGGTGGAAAGATGTTTGAAATATTTGTCTTCTTAAATGTATTCATACATGTTTTGTGATCTATCCTGGAGAATGCTCCATGTGCAGTTGAGAATAACGTGTATTCTGATGCTTTGGGGTGGAATGTTTTGTACATATCTATTAAGTCCATCTGCTCTAATGTATTGTTTAAGGCCAATGTTTCCTTATTGTTTTTCTGTCTGGTTGATTTACCCATTGATATACATCCGTATCAAAGTTCCCTACTATTATTGTATTGTCCTTTTCACCTGTTAGGCCTGTTAATATTTGTTTCATATATTGTAGTGTTCCTATGCTTGCTGTGCATCAATTTAAATATTATAATATCTTGTTGGATTGGTCCCTTTATCATTATGTAATGCCCTTCTTTGCCTTTTATTACCATCTTTGTTTTAAAGTTTATTTTTTCTGATAGAGTATAGCTACAGTAGTTTTCATTTTTATTTGTGTCAAACATCTTTTTTCCATACCTTCACTTTCAATCTGTGGGTGTCCTTAACATCTGAAGTGAATATCTTGTAGCAGGATATACATGAGTCTTGGTTTTTAATCCATTTAGTCACAGCATGTGTTTTGATTGGGGAATTTAATCCATTTATACTTAAAATTATTGATAGGTATGCACTTAATGACATTTTGTTAATTATTTTCTGTTTTTGTAATTTTTTGTTTCTTTTTCTGCTCTCTTCCTTTTTGGTTTGATAGCTTTCTCTTTAATGTTATGTTTAGATTCCTTTCTTATTTTCTTTTGTGTATCTATTTTAGGTTTTTGCTTTGTGGTTAACATGAAGTTCACCTATAACATCCTATGTATATAACAGTTTATTTTAAGTTGATAGCAACTTGAACTTATTCTAAAACTCTATATTTTTAGCACCTTCTCCAGTGTTTTGTTTTTTTATTCAAATTTTTATTTAGATTTTAGTTAGTTAACATATAGTGTAATATTGGTTTCAGTAGTAGAATTTAGTGATTAATTATTTACATATAACACCTAGTGCTCTGAATAACAAGTGCTCTCCTTAATACCCATCACCCACTTAGCCCACCCCATCTACCCCCATCCCTCCATCAACCCTTAGTTTTTTCTCTATCATTAAGAGTCTCTTATGTTTTGTTTCCCTCACTGTCTCTCTTTTCCCCTTCCCCTATGTTCATCTGCTTTCTTTCTTAAATTCTACATATGAGTGAAATCATATGGTATTTGTGTCTCTCTGACTTATTTTGCATAGCATAATGCACTTTAGCTCCAAAACATTTTATGTTTTTGGTGGCAAATTTTACATTTTTTATTTTGTATTTCCTTCAATTAATTATTTCCCTGTGTGGATCATGTGTTCCCACCAGCTTTGGTGAGACAACTGCAGAACATCGGGTGCGGGGCATGCTCACTGGTTTCAGTGATGTAGTGGGAGAGTGCCTTGTCAACATGTGTGCACCTGCTTTACCAATGTTGCCGAAGAATGGTGTCATCACTCATGCTCCTTGGCCCAGCCAGGAAGCAGCGGAGTGCTGCAACTGCCTGCCCTTGACAGCTTCAGCTAGGCAGCAGGTTAGTGCCTGACTAATTGGTTTTGCCTGCCTTGCAAAGGCAGTGGGAGGGTGCTGCATCTGTGCCTGTCCACCTGCTCTAGCAGGGTAGAGGGCGAGCACAAAAATGGAGTCTACCAAGGCCTCTATTTTTGAAAAGAGGCCCAGTTTCCCTTGCCCTTCCAGCAGATGTGTTAAGATTAGCACACAAGGGGTGCTTGGCTGGCTCAGTAAACTATAAAACTCTTGATCTTGGGGTTGTAAGTTTGAACCCCATGTTGGGTGTAGGGATTACTTAAAAATAAAATCTGGGGTGCCTGTGTGGCTCAATCGGTTAAGTGTCTGACTTCGGCTCAGGTCATGATCTTACAGTTTGTGGGTTTGAGCCCCACATTGGGCTCTGTGCTGACAGCTCAGAACGTGGAGCCTGCTTGGGATTCTGTCTCCCTCTCTCTCTGCCCCTCCCCTGTTCGTGCTCTCTCAGAAATAAATAAATATTTTTAAAAATTAAAAAAATTATATAAATAAAATCTTAAAGGGGCTACTTAAAGTAGCTCAGTTGGTTGAACATCTGTCTGACTCCTCTGATTTCAGCTCAGGTCATGATCCCAGGGTTGTGGGATTGAGCCCTCATCAGGCTCCATCCATGCTGGATGTGAAGCCTGCTTAGGATTCTCTCTCTCTTTCCCTCTGCCCCTCTTCTCCACTTGCATGCTCTGTCTCTCTCTAAAACACACACACACAAAAAAAATTTAAATAAAATCTTAAAGACTAGAAGATGAATCTCCTTCACATATAGTGTAGGTGCTTTTCAAACTGTTGCTTTTGTGCTGGGTGCCATGGTGAGTGCATCCACACACAAGCTCTTTAAAAAGAGAATCTGGGGCATCTGAGTGGCTCAGATGGAAATGTTCTCCTTCTGCTCAGGTCATGATCTCACTGTTCATGGGTTCAAGCCCCATGTCTGGCTGCGTGCGGACAGCTCAGAGTCTAGAGCCTGCTTCGGATTCTGTGTCTCCCTCTCTCTCTCTGCCCCCCCCCCCAACTCGTGCTCTGTTTCTTGTCTCTCAAAAATAAATTATTTTTAAAAAACATTAAAAAAAAGAGAATCTCAGTTTCCTATAGCTCTTTGGGTCCCTTAGATGTAAGCCCCATTGATTTTCTAAGCTAGACATTTTGGGGGCTTGTCTCTCTGGTGTAGTTCCCAAGGGTTAGAATATCTTGTGGGGTACAAATTTCTCATCCCTCTGAGAGAATCTCTTGGCATCCAGAGATGCTTCCCTATTTTAGGTTGCCTGGCCAGGGGTAGGGTTTTTGGAGACATTTTGTCTCTGCTTCTCCTACCTGTCTTGATGTGGTTCTTTTATCCTTTGTTGTAGTGGGGCAGCTTAGCTAGTTTTCAATTATTTTTGAGAGAGAATTGTCCCATATGTAGCTATAGATTTGGGTGCCCATAGGAGGAGGTGAGTTCAGAATTTTCCTATGCCACCATCTTGGAATCCCCTCTGCCTGATTTTTTTCATACTTTTAAGTAAAAAGCATAGTTTAATACGAAATTAGAATAAATACCTATGGAGATAATACATAAAAATAAAAGTAACCAAACCTTTATAATAGAGTGCAGACCCTTCCAAGTCAGATTAATTCTATGTGGTTTATGAATATTTTCTCCTAGACTGTTGGTTATCTTTTCATCCTCTTTTTTAAAGATTTTCTTTTAAAAATTATTTTATTCTAGAGAGAGCGAGCAAGCGAGTGAGGGAGAGGGGTAGAAGGAGAGAGAGAGAATCTTGAGCAGACTCCATGCTCAGCACAGAGCTCTACATGGAGCTTGATCCCACAACCCTGGGATCATGAGCTGAGCTGAAATCAAGTCAGATGCTCCACCAAATGAGCCACCCAGGTGTGCCCCAAGATTTTAATTTTTAAAGTAATCTTGGGACACCTGAATATCTTAGTTGTTAGAGCATACAACTCTTTATTTCGGAGTTGTAAAGTTGAGCTCCATGTAGGGTGGAGAGATGACTTAAATAAATAAATAAACTCTTAAAAAAAAAAAATCTCTCCACCCAGCATGGGGCTCGAACTCACAACTCTGAGATCAAGAGTCGCATGCTCCACGCACTGAACTGAACAGGCACCTCACCTTTTCATCCTTTTAACATAAATTTGCAGAGCAAAATTCTTATTTTCATGAAGTTTAGATTCTAATTTTTTGAGGAACTTTCATACTTTTATCCATAATGGCTATACCAATGTGTATTCCCACCAACTGTACACAAGCGTTCCCTTTTCTTCACATCCTCACCAATACGTGTTATCTTTTGACTTTTTTAAAATTAAAAAGGTATTTATTTATTTTGAGAGAGAGAGACAAAGAGTACAAGTGAGCATGAGTGGGACAGAGAGAGAGGGAGACAGAGAATCCCAAGCAGGCTCTGCATTGTCAGTACAGAGCCCAACGTGGGGCTTGAGCTCACGAACCATGCAAAAGATGATATTTCTTTGCAGTTTTGATTTGCATTTTCCTCATGATTAGTGATGTCTTGTATACCTGTTGGTCATCTGTATGTCTTCTTTAGAAGAATGTCTATTCATGTCTTTTGCCCATTTTTAATCAGTTTGGGTTTTTTGCCATTAAGTTGTATGAATTCCTTATATATTTTGGATATTAACCTCTTATCAGATATATGAATTGCAAATATCTTCTCACAGTCTGTAGGTTAGCTGTTAATTTTGTTGATAGTTTCCTTTGCTGTGCAGAAATCGTTTAGTTTGATGTAGTCCCACTGTTCATTTTTGCTTTCATTGTCTGCATTTTTGGTGTCCAAAAAAATAATTGCTAGGACCAATGTCAAATGAGTTTTCCTTTCTTTAAAAAATTTTTTTCTTTAGACATTTATTCATTTTTGAGAGACAGGGAGAGAACAGGGGAGGGGCAGAGAAGGAGACCAGAATCTGAAGCAGGCTCCAGACTCTGAGCTGTTAGCACAGAGCCTTATGCGGGGTTTGAACTCATGAACCATGAGATCATGACCTAAGCTGAAGTCGGACGCTTAACCAACTGAGCCACCCATGTGCCCTCCTCTGCATTTTCTTTAGGAATTTTATGGTTCTCAGTCTTATATTTAAGTCTTTGAGTTCCCATCAATGACTGTTATTTCATCCTAGTGTCCAAATTGTGCTAGAAGCTCAACAGGATTATTGTCTATGGGCTAAGTTATCTCATTTAGGTATACAAACAAATATTTAAAAAATACATTTAAAGTATATCATGAATAAAGGAAATTACTTTGAGTAAGTCATAATTAAGGGTTAGTAGCAGTAGTTCCACTAATTTTAAATAAACAAATTACTGTGCTATACGAACAGCAAACTATGAGGACTGAATAGATACCAAATTTTGTGTGACAATAATATTAAGTATAGCTTGGTCTGAAATACTTAATATTGTGGTTAAATCTAATTGTAACATACGATGTTTAAAGTATAAATGTTAAGCAATTCATATAAATGATCACATTATGTATAATTTATGTTAGGGTCCTTTAGCTAAACTTTGTATTTTTAGAGTCAGGGAGGAGTAAGTTTTTTTTTAACTGAAGAATAATTGGCATGCAATTTTGGATTTGTTTTGGATGCACAATATAGTGATTTTTATTTATATATTTTACAAAATGGTCGTTATAATAAGTCTAGTTACCATCTGTCACCATGAAACGTTGTTGTATTATTGACTATTTCCTGTGCTGTATATTATATCCCCCTGTCTTATTTACTTTGTAAACTGGAAGATTAAGGTTGTACCTCTTAATCCTCTTGACCTATTTCATCCATCTCCTCATCCTTCTCCCTTCTGGCAAACATCAATTTGTTCTCTGTATTTGTGAGTCTGTTTGTATCTTGTTTGTTTGTTTTGTGTTTCAGATTACACATCTAAGTGAAATAATACAGTATTTGTCTTTCTGTGTCTGATTCCTACATTCAAGCTCCCTTTCTAGTAGGTGCCACTCAGGGACCAGAATATCATGCATCTTTGATATAGGTATACATGCTTTAGGTGCTTGATTTAACTTAGTTTAGGACAAGGCGAGTACTTTCCCAGTGTAACAGAAATGGACTCTCTTGATTAAAGAGTAAATATTAGGGCCTCAGGAAACTAGTAGAAGACATGCAACTAGAATCATAACTGAAGTTTTCTTTAACACTGAAGGGAACTTTTTTGGAGAGTCGGTGGAATTGGTGAAAGTATTTTCCTGGGCTTACTAACTCTGTTATTGTTCACTAGAGGCAGGGATGGGAGTGGGTTGAACTGTGTTAAACTGTCCTTTTCCAAACCACTCCCTCATTCTTTTGAAATGACACCTATTATTTAAGTTAGGTACCTTTTACTATGAACTAGTTTAATCAGCTAGCATTTCTAATAACTAACTAAAATGCGTCAAGGTAATGAGCTTTTGAAAGGAGGTTAAGGGAAAAGTAAGGAATAAAGCATTTGCATCATAAGTCGTTGATGACGGCAAGGCTTTAGTGGGAGTTGAGTGGCAGTGTCAGGAAGAGTCTGGCAGGCAGAAAACAAACAGCCCAGTTAGAGATGGAGATTATGAAAAAGATGGAAAGAAAGATATGATAATGGAGGTGGATCAGTAACAAGAGCAGTGAAAGTGAAAAATAGATCAAAGAAATGAGGCACTGAAACATGGCACTGAGTAAAATAAACAAGTATGTGACTAGGAGCAGGCATTATAAAACGAGCAGCAATATGGGTTGTTTACTTAGAAGTATAGCTGCTAAATCTGATTTTTTTTTGGAAAGAGAGTTCCAAATCAATCACTTTCTCTCTCCCTCTCTCTCTCGTTCTTCAAAGCAGGAGTGAATATGAACCTGCTTCTTATTTTGTTATGGGTTTACCTGATAATTATGGTTAGAACAAATTATAGATACTAACCATATTGTTAACTGGTAGGAAGAACATCAAGTTGGAGCCTGTTTCTATTCCCTTCTGTTCTGGCCTTATACTATGATTAAGTGTTTCCCAAAAAGACAGTGTGTTCACATTCCTAAAGGTATGCCCATAGGCATTTGTATAATTGCTCTTTGATTAAGATAATTCATATTTTAAATACCGATTGGTCATGAATAAAAATGTGAAAATTTGGATCTTTATAGATGATTATTTTCTGGAATAAGTGTGCTTTTTTTTTTTTTTCTGTAGGGAAATTCTAACAAGCATAAGTTTAAGCCTCTGGTTGATAATCAAAACTATATCAGACAGGTCTGCCACAGTACCAGGACTTGCTGTTGGAAAATATGGATTGTAATTGATTCTGTTGTTCAGGGTCTGTAACAACTGCAGGCTGTCAAAGTCAGTTGCCCTACTCTACTCTCTTTGTCACTTCTAAAATAGTGGGGCATCAGAATGTTGTGGAAAAGTATGTTAGGAGTGAGGTCTGATTATTCTTGCTCTTCTTGTTTGACCTAGGGCAAATTGTTCTAGCCTAATTTTTTCTGATTTTCAAAATGAGGATAATATTTCTGTTACCTATGTCAAAGCATTATTTGTATATCACATAATATAGTGTATGTGAGGACTTTTTAAACTCTAAGGGCAATATATAAAAATGAAGTCTTATCCTCATTTTTGTTAACCCAAGGAGAATTGTTTCTAGTTAAAAGATAAGCTGAAATGGTCATATTCCTGTCCTGTAAGCACTTCCGATAAATTGTTCAAGAAATGGAATGAGCAGGAAAGGAACTATAAAAGTAATGGGAAAATAATCATGTGGGTACTTGCTTGAAAGGCAGACTTACTTGAAATTCCAGGCACAGAAATGGTTTCTTAGGATTGTGATTATGCTATTCTCTGAATGATTTAGGTGAAAGGGAAAAGACCTCATTTAATAATTAAATATGCTTTATATCAAAATACAACAGTAATGAATATAGGAGAATGGTTCTTTCTTATGCATTTGTAGTTATCTTCTGAAATTTGGAAATAATATTGCCACTACTATTTGGATTGCCTATTGCTTGTTTGGTTCTTTTTTTTTCTCTTTAGGAAATTATATTTTGTGTGTTTGTTTAATTATTGTAAAAATTTTTGTAAAATTAAGCATAGACTAGATTAAATATAGACAGGGTATGAAATTTAATTTTCATACAAATTTATAGACATAAATCATATCTGATGCATAAGATGCTGTATATGCTTTTAAAACATATGAATTATAGTTGGGGAAAGAGGTTTAAAAGGAGAAGAACACATAAATGAAAATCTCAATCCAGGGCAGAAAAGGTTTGTAACAGTTATCATCCAATAAATTTATTAATACATAATTTAAAACTTTTTTCTTGTAGATAAAAATTATAGGTTGTTCTAAATATAGCAGTCTTTTAAAAAAATGTTTATTTTTTTTTGAAAGAGAGACACAGAGAGAGCAAGCGAGCATGTGGTGAGTGGCAGAGGGTCAGTGAGAGAGAATCCCAAGCAGACTGCACACTGTCAGCGCAGAGCCTGACAGTGGGGCTTGATCTCACGAACCATCATGACCTGAGGCAAAATCCAAGTCAGATGCTTAACCTACTGAGCCACCCAGGTGCCTCTAAATGCACTCTTAATCTGAGTGATCTGTTGAGCCAATGCTTTATGAGACTGTAGCATAGGCACAGATCATATTTCAGAAGCTTCTAATCAACTGTTACATGCTACAGAATAAACTTTTTATTTTTTAAATTATTTGTTGTTGTTATTGTTGTTGTTGTTATTATTATTATTTAAGTAGGCTTCATGCCCAGTGTGGAACCCAGCATGGGTTTGGACTCAGGATCCTGAGATCAAGACCTGTGCTGACACTTAACCACCTGAGCCAACCAAGTGCCTCCAAAGCTCTTATTTTTAAATCTTCAAAAACACATACCAGTGAAGATATATATTTCTCCAATCTAATTATTATTAGTCATTTTAATAGAAGCAATACATTCATTTTGAAAAGAGAAAGGATTCTGTTGTAAAATAATTGTTCATCTTTTCTCAGTGAATTTTGGTTGTTTTAGCTGCTGATGAAATGTTTCATATAAATGCCAGTGTTATTTCTTTGTGTATTCTTTTGTATTTTTCAACTGTGGAGAGAAGAAATTTATTTAAAATAATCAATTTCAATTTAGAAAAAGGTTGACAGTTTAGAAAGCTTTGTGTTGACATTGATGTTTCTTCAGGAAAGAATGCAATGGCAATGCAGGAATTTTCCATCTTGATTTATTCTACCTAGTTTATAGTAAATTTCTATATTTAAAATATAGAAATGTTTTGGCACACCTGGGTGGCTGAATTGGTTAATCGTCCAACTCTTGATTTCGGCTCAGGTCATGATCTCACGTTTCGTGAGTTTGAACCTCGAGTTCGGCTCTGGTTGACAATGTGGAGCCTGCTTGGGATTCTCTCTCTCGCCCTCTGTCTTCCCCACCCATGCATGCTCTCTCTCAAAATAGATGAATAAACTTAAAAAAAAAATTAAATATAGAAATGCTTTACTTTCCATGATCCTGACATTATCCAGAGCAAATGGAAACTTCTTTAAAAGTAATATTACACTGTATAATAAGTGGAATAATAAGTGGAATTTAAACAAAAACTTGGAAAGGAAAAAAGAAAACTGCTTTAGTGTCTTATAAAAGAAATGTAGTTGGACAGATCCAGCTGTTGCATTTATAAATAGCTACAGATGTCTGTAGCAATAAAGGGTTTACTCAGGTTGTTATGGCAACTAAAATTCAGCAGAACCTCAAAGATCAGCTATTTTGGAGGAGAGAAAATATTAAAGCTACATTTAATCCAATTATACAATAAGAATTATTGCTTACTATCATTCTAGATTGCAAGAGAAATTAGTTTCAACTTGTCAATGTAACTTTCCTTAATGTATCAAAGATTCTGTTACTAATTTATTGTCTGTTTTTGTGTACTTTTAATGAGGTTTTCTTGTAGTGGTGATGGATTGTGCTGACCCATTTAAACCCTCTGTCTTGGTTCTCTTTGTGATGAGTTAAATGTTTAAGTCTGCTGACTAGGATTGAGAGTGCATTTTTGAGTCCACAGAATATGGCAAAGCTTGCATTGGGCTTCAAGTCATGAACTAATGCTTTATTATACAAATACACTAATATATATTTATATATGTGCTTTATTATTCCAATATACTAATAAAGCACATACTAATATTAGTATATTATTCTAATATACTAATAAAGCATTATTCAACCGTGAACTAACACGTTCAAATATTTTAAGGCCATTGAAACAAGTAGATCTATTCAGAGATTGTTACACAGTGGGTCTGGGAGTAGAACATTAGAATCTGTAGATTTTTAAAATATTTTAATTTTTATTCATTATAGTATATAGGCAAAAAAAATTTTGGTGAAGTGAAATGGTATACTATTGTATATGTAAAACTTATAATAAAAAAGAGCTGTCTTTTACCCTATTGTCTATACCCAAATCCTTAGAGGTAACTATTTTTAACTCATTAAGTCATTTCTTTTGGGATTTACCTCTATGTCTTTAAAGAATGTTTCTATTGCTGTTTCTTGCTCTTTCAGTTTTAGGCATTAACTCTCAGTTTTCTACTCTAGAAAGTGAAGATTTAATAATTTCATACAACTACTATTACATACCCCAATCCCAGTATAATCATACCACAACTTTGGGTTGTAGGTTGAGAGTTAAATCTATGCATAATAAATAAAATTTAATTTTCAAAAACTTTTATTTGGAAATAATTTTAGACTCATATAGAAGTTGCAAAAATACTACAGAGATCTCACACGTACCATTTATGGAGCTTCCCCTAATGACAACAACAGATTAGATGTCATCAGTACAGGTGTGAAAAAGACAAGGTCTCTGCTAAAGCCTACATTTCCTTTTTTGTTTTAAACATTTATTTTTGAGAGATAGAGAGGGTGCGCGTGTGTGCACATGCACACACTGTCTCTCTCTCTCTCACACACACACACACACACACACACACACACACACACACACAGTGGGGGAGGGGCAGAGAGAGAGGGAGGGAGAGGGAAAATCCCAAGCAGGTCCTGCTCTGTCAGCACAGAGCATGATGTAGGGCTTGATCTCACCAACCACGAGAACATGACCTGAGCGGAAACCAAGGGTCTGACGATTAACTGACTGGAGCCACCCAGGTGTCCCATAAACCTACATTTCTGTCATAGGGTGCCTGGGTGGTGGCGCAGTCGGTTGAGCGTCCGACTTCAGCCAGGTCACGATCTCGCGGTCTGTGAGTTCGAGCCCCGCGTCGGGCTCTGGGCTGATGGCTCAGAGCCTGGAGCCTGTTTCTGATTGTGTGTCTCCCTCTCTCTCTGCCCCTCCCCCGTTCATGCTCTGTCTCTCTCTGTCCCAAAAATAAAACGTTGAAAAAAAAAATTAAAAAAAAAAAAAAAAGTAAATGTAATAATGGGAATAAAAAGTCCAAAGTCAAATTCATATATGAGTACAAATGGATGCAAATTTATTACTGCCTACATCTGTGTGAATACATTTTGTTAAGATACTGAAAGAGAAAACTGTAGACTCAATAAACTATATAACCATAATACCAGAATAAAACCAGTACAAATAAATATCCGTATAAAAACCAGAAAACAGACAGTAGTACAGTGCTATTTATTAACTAAACTACAGACTTTATTTGGATTTCATTAAATTTTACACACACTTCTTTTTTTTCAACATACACTCCTTTAAAATTTTTTCCTGCTATATAGTTCTATGAAATTTAATCACATGTATAAATTCATATACCATTGCCACAACTGGCATACAGAAATTCCCGAAGAAACTCCCACATGCTATCCTTTTATAGTCAACCTGGCAACCACTGGTCTGTTTTTTATCACTGTAATTTGTCATTTTAAAACTATTATATAGGGATGCCTGGGTGGCTCAGTCAGTTAAGCATCCGACTTCGGCTCAGGTCATGATCTCACAGTCTGTGAGTTTGAGCCCCGCGTCGGGCTCTGTGCTGACAGCTCGGAGCCTGGAGCCTGCTTCAGATTTTGTGTCTCCCTCTCTCTGACCCTCCCTCGTTCATGTTCTGTCTCTCTCTGTCTCAAAAATAAATAAACATTAAAAAAAATTAAAAAAAGGAATCATATACTGTTCTTTAAAAAAAAAAAAAAAGACTGTTATATAAATGGGATCATGTAATATGTGACCTTTGGGATTTTTTTTTTTAACTCGGCGTAAGCCCTTAAGATCCATCTAGACTGTTGTATGTGTATCAGTAGTTCATTTCTTTTTATTGCTGAATAGTATTCCATTGTAAAGATACACAATAGCTTGTTTATCCATTCATCTGTTGAAGGTTTTTGGGTTGTTTCCGGCTTCTGACTATTACAAATAAAGCTACTATGAACATTGATGTACAGGTTTCTGTGTGAACATTAGTTCATAATCTTTAGGATAATGTAATTGCTGAGTTGTGTCATGTGTGTTTAACATTATGAGAAACTACCAAATAATTTTCCAGAGTGACTGTACCATTTTACATTCATACCAGTAATGCATGACAGTTGCTATTGCTCTGTGTCCTTAACTGGTATTTGGTATTTGTATTCATTTCCTAGGGCTGCCATAACAAATTACTACAAACTGGGTGTTTTTATAGTTATGTAGGCTAGAAGTCAGAATTCAAGATATTGGCAGGACCAGCCTCTGAGAAAGAAACCATCCCACCTGTTTGTACTACCTTCTGACAGTTGCTGGAAATCCTTGGTGTTCTTTGTGTTGTGGCAGCATAACTTCAATCTCTGCCTCTGTCTTAATATGCCTGTCTTCCTTTGTGTATCTATCTGCCCTTTGTTTCTGTGTGTTCACATGGTTTTCTTATAAGGACACCAGTCATTGGATTTAGGACCTACTGTAATCCACTATAACCTCATATTAATTATATCTGCAAAGACTCTCTAAATAAGATCAATTAAAAAAAATTTTTTTAGCATTTATTTATTTTTGAGAGACTGAGAGAGCATGAGTGGGAGAAGGGCACAGAGAGAGAGAAAAACATAGAATCCAAAGCAGGCTCCAGGCTCTGGGCTTTTAGCACAGAGCCTGATGTAGGGCTTGAACTCCCAAACCGTGAGATCATGACCTGAGCTGAAGTCGGACGCTTAACCAACTGAGCCACCCAGGCACCCCTAAATAAGATCAACATTTTAAAGTTCCAGATAGACATGAATTTTCAGACATTACTATTGAACCCAGTACAGTATTGTCAGCATTTTTTATTTTAGACATCCTAATAGGTGTATAGTTGTATCTCATGGTGGCTTTAATTTGCATTTTTGTGATGGCTAATATTCTTGAACATATTTTTGTGTGCCTATTTGCCATGCATATATTTTCATTGGTAAAGTTTTTGCCCATTTTCTTTTTTTTTATTTTTTTATTTTTTTATTTTATTTTTTTCCCATTTTCTAATTAGGGTGTTTATTTACTGTTAAGTTTATAGAGTTCTTTATGTGTTGTGGATATAAGTACTTTATCACACATATGATTTGCAAATATTTTCTCCTCATCTGTGGAGGTATCTTTCACAGGGTAAAAATTTGTAATCTTCATGAAATCCAACTTTTTTCTTTTATGGATTCTACTTTTGGTGTCATATGTAAGAACTTCTTGCCTAAACTTAGGTCGTAAGTAATTTCTCCTGTATTTTCTTCTAAAAGTTGTATAGTATTTAGATCAAAGATCTATTTGGAGTTAATTTTTGTATAAATTGTGAGCTTTAGATCAAGGTTCAGTTTATTGCCTATAGATGATTAATCATTCCAACATCATTAAAAAAAAAAAAAATCCTTGCAGTGCCTGGGCGGCTCAGTCAGTTAAGCATACATCTCTTGATTTCGGCTCACGTCACGATCTCACTGTTCATGATACTGAACCCATGTTGTGCTCTGCACTGACAGCACAGAGCATGCTTGGGATCTTCTCTCTCCCTCTCTCTCTGCCCCTCCCCTGCTCGCTCTTTCTGTCTCTCAAATAAATAAACTTCTAAAAAATTTTTAAAAACTTCCTTTCTTCAATTGCTTTTATGCCTTTGTCAAAAATTAGTTCCCTATATATGTGTGAGTCTGTTTCTGGACTCTTTATTCTATTTTATTCACCTCTGTGTCTATCTCTTTTCCAGTACCACTATCTTCCATTACTTTTGTCTACATAATAAGTCTTAAAAAGGATAGTGTGATTTTTCTCATTTTCTTTTTTTCAAAATTCTTTTAGCTATCCAGTTTCTTTGTCTTTCCATACATATTTTACTTTATTTTTAAAGTTTATTTATTTATCTTGAGAGAGAAAGATAGCACATGCATGCATGAGAGGGTCAGAGAGAGGGAGAGACAGAATCCCAAGCAGGCTCTGGGCTGTCAGTGCAGAGCCCAGCTCGAACCCACGAACCATGAGATCATGACCTGAGCCAAGATCAAGAGTCAGACACTCAACCAACTGAGCCACCCAGGCACCCCCATATATATATTTTTTTTTCTTAAATTATTTTTTTCAGTGGAGAGACAGTTGTATTTCCATATTTCAAAATACAGGGCTATTAGTTTAAATACACTTCAATTTATAATAAGTGTGAGCTTTACATAATGTACTTTTAAAAAAGTAGGATGGAGCCTAATGTGAGGCTTGAACTCATGACCCTAAGATCAAGACCTGAGCTGAGATCAAGGGTCAGAGGCTTAACCAACTGAGCCACCCAGGTGCCCACATAATGTATTTTTTTATCGATAATACTTGATCCACTATTTCACTAGGAGAGTAACTGAAAAGAAAGGGTTAGTCTTTCCACTCTGATTTATGTTGAATCTTGAAATGTTTTTTTTTATTTCAAGTTTTTATTTAAATTCTTGATATATGTTTTAGAATCAGTAGCCTATATCTACAAAATACCTTCTTAGGATTTTGAGATGAATTGTATTAAGCCAATTTCCGATCGATTTTGAGAGAATTGACATCTTTCCTATGTTGTCTTGTACTTCATGAACATGCCATGCCTCTCCAGTTATTTAGGTCATCTTTTATTTCTTTCATCAGTATTTTGTAGTAGTCAGTACATATATCCTATATGTATTTTGTTAGATTTATAACTAAGTATTTCAGTTTTTTTGCATTATTGTAAATGGGCTTGGAAATGTTATTACCTATGGTATTGTTGGCACCTTAATGTACAACCGTATTGTGGTTTTTAATTTTATTTTTTTTAAAAATATTTTTATTTTCAACAAATTTTAGACTTACAGAAAAGTTGCAAAAATAGTGTAGCATTTCCTTGTATTCCTTAACCTTGCTTTCCCTACCATGAACATTTCATATAACCCTAGTATAATTTTCAAGAACAGAAAATGAGCCCTGGTACAATATTATTAAAGAAGGTTTATTACTTGTTCAAATTTGATCAGATTTTCCACTAATTTTTTTTTTTTCTGCCCTAGGATCTTGTCCAGCCTCCCATTTCATTTAGTTGTTATTTCTCCTTAGTCTCTTGTTGTCTGTAACAGTTGTTCAGCCTTTCTTTTCCTTTCATGACTTTCAATGATGTTCTGTCTTCAATACAGCATATCAAAGGATTCATAATATTGATATGTCTTCTTACTACTGGTGATGTTTATCTTGATCAATTATTTAATTTGGTGTTAGCCAGGTTTTTCTACTACAGTTTCTTCTTTTCTTTTTTTTTCCAGGTTTTTAATATAAGTTCCAGTTAGCCTACATATAGCATAACATTAGTTTCAGGTGTAGAATTTAATAATCCAACACTTAAATACAACATCGAGTGCTCATCACAATAAGTGCCCTCCTTAATCCCCGTCAGCCATTTAACCCATCCCTGCTCACTTCCCCTCGGGTAACCAACCATCTGTTTCTTGGTTTTCCTCTTTGCTCATTTGTTTTGTTTCTTAAATTCCATATGAGTGAAATCGTATGGTATTTGTCTTTTTAAAATTGGTTTTCTTTTGTGATCTCTTGGCTCATTTACTTGATAAACAATTGCTGAGCACTTGCATTAGGCCTAACACTAAGGGATTCACAACCTGTATTTAAGATTAGTTATCTTTAATTCTTTTTTGTCCTCTGAGCACCTATAATTATACTACATAATGCTTTGTTTTGTTGTACATTGTTTACACATTGTTTCATGTGTTTTAATCTTCGCTCTGTTTTTATTATAAATCTGGGTTCTTGGATGTTCTGAGCCCCATGTAGCAATTAAAGATGAGATATTTGAGCTTAATTGTTGATATGCTTAATGCATTTAGAATTTTTATATTCAGAAATACAGTTATTTGAGTATTAGAGCAATTTTGATGGTCTGGTTTAAGAATTCATTGATTTCAAAAGTTTTTCTTTTAGCTTTTTTAAAAGTTTATTTATTTTGAGAGAGAGAGAGGGAGAGAGTGAGCGAGTGCACACGAGTGAGGGAGGGGCAGAGAGAGAGGGAGAGAGACAATCCCAGGCAGGCTCTGCACTGTTGTTGCAGAGCCCAATGCAGGGGTTGAACTCATGAACCATGAGATCATGACCTGAGCTGAAGTTGTACGCCTAACCGACTGAACCATCCAGGCACTTTGATTTTGAAAGTTTTTAGAAATCTAAATTGTTGGGGCACCTGGGTGGCTCAGTCGGTTAAGCGTCCGACTTCAGCTCAGGTCACGCGGTCCGTGAGTTCCAGCCCCGTGTTGGGGTCTGGGCTGATGGCTCAGAGCCTGGAGCCTGCTTCCGATTCTGTGTCTCCCTCTCTCTCTGCTCCTCCCCCATTCATGCTGTATCTCTCTCTGTCTCAAAAATAAATAAACATTTAAAAAAATAAAAAAAAAAGAAATCTAAATTGTTTAACATGTTTTATTTTTATGATGTAAAAAAATTTAAAGCTATTTTAACTTTAGGTTTTTATATTTTTTAAGTATGTGGAAATATAAAAATTTGAAATTATAGTTAAGTATGATAAGAACCACACTAATAGATTTGGTTTAGAACCCAACTCCCCAGTAAAGACAGATGCTTTCAGTGAAAGACACTTTATACAATTCCTCCATTGCCTATCATCTTTTATGTTTTCTAAAAATATTTTCAGCACTATTTTATTGTTTATTGCTATCTTTGAAATTTAGTCATTCCCTAATTGAAAAATTCATTACTGAAGTATAATAGCTATATACTAGCTAGTCTGTATTACAAAATTAGTGACAGCTGGATGAATTTGAAAGTGATAGAACAATAATCCATTTTTTTAACTTTAAATATCACCAAATAAATCCTATCCCTTAGTCTGCCTGAATGCTCAATGATTCTGTGGCAGTTTTAGTTTTTTACATTTATCATTTTAGAAAAAAACTGGTCTTGGAGGTTAGTTGACAAATGATTAGAAATTTCATTACCAGTGTAACCCCAAGAACTTTGGATAAGGGGTTGTGTGACCATCATTCAATTTCTACAGTGGTGTCTGCATTTAGTGTATGGTATAAACAAGAAACTTGGTGTAGCCTTGGATTAGGAAGCTGGACAAATGGAAATGAGTAACAATTTGGGCATGTACTTAAGATTTAGTTACTGTCATATTCATTCAGTTTTTTTGTTAGATATGTAGCAAACTTCAGCCTTTAGCATTTATTATTTTTTAGCACATCTAAGGTTTTTGGCACAAAAATATGAATTTATGATATCCTTCCCTGACCATGCCTCTTCTGACCTTTTATAATGCATAAAGGTAACAATAACAACAGATTTAGAAAACGTTTTACAGAAATGTGCTATTCATTCACATTAGTTTAAAATAAACTGTTGTGTAAAGTTTTTCATGAGTAGCTTTGGCATCCAAAGTGAGATACTAGACAATTTATAAATGACACTCTTAAGCATGGAATTATGGACTTTCTTCCTCTACTGTAGTTTTGTTGCATTTATATTTTGTTTTCAAAAATGTAATATTTTCCCATTTGTCCCATGGACAAATTTTGTTCTGAATAAAAACAAGTATTAATAAACAAATCATTCAATATGTAATAATTTTATTTAATTTTTATTTTGAGGGCACCTGGGTGGCTCAGTTAGGTTGAGTGTCCAACTTTGGCTGAGGTCATGATCTCACAGTTTGTGAGTTTGAGCCCCACATCAGACTTGCAGCTGCAGTGCAGAGCCTGCCTTGGATCCTCTGTACCCCACTCCCCCACCTCTCCCCTGCATGCTCTCTTGTTTATTTGTTTTGAGAGAGAGAGGGACGGATGGGGTGAGCCAGGGGAGGGGCAGAGAGAGAGAATCCCAAGCAGACTGTACACTGTCAGCACAGAGCCTGATGTGGGGTTCAAACCCATTAACCATGAGATTATGACCTGAGCCAAAATCAAGAGTTGGATGCTCAACTGACTATGCCACCCAGGTTCCCCAATAATTTTATATTTTAATCTGTAACACTTTAGTATATATTTTAACAAACACTTAATTCTACATGTCAGGTGTATCATATGTCTAGGTCTATAGTATGCTTATCTGTTTAATTTAAAAATCAGAAATGTTAAAGGTAGCTTCCAAAGCATTGCAAAATTGTGAGAAAGTCTTGACTTTATTACCTGAACTCATATTTGAACTAAAACATATAAGCCCCATTCCTCATTATAAAGACAATAAGGAGACCCTGTCTTAGTGCTCACATGATTCCCTCACAGTCACTTGCTTTCAATCCAGCTTTTAGTTCAAACTTCCTACCCAAGATGGTCGTATATTCTGACCCTACTTAGCTTCAAAAGAAATGAAAAAAATTTCAATGATTTTTTTTTCTCTAGCACTTCATAAATATTGCAATTACTTCAAATGTAGGATAGGTCTACCTCTTCAATCACCTTTCTGGGAAATGAACTATTTTTTCCTGCTTTAAACACAGAGAATCCAAAAAATAGGTCCCAAATACATAAAGGCAATATAAAGGAATGGCATATCATTTTCTAAATATTTTGATATTTATTTAAACAGGCTGTTTTAATATCCTGTTGACAGACAAGCACTTTTATACAAAATGCTTTTCCTGGCTTGTTATACAATAACCATATAGATTTTAGAAAATGTCTCTAAATACTTCACCAAAAACAATCTTTATGGTAAGTTGCCCCAGTTGAATTTAAATTGCTCTTAATATCCCTCCGATGACCCTAAAATACTTGAATCCTACTAAAAGAGTGACTTGAAGATGATTTACCACACCTACACATAGAATTCTATGAATTATAGGATATTCATATTCAGTAATTAAAATATAAAAACAGTGTAGGGGTGCCTCAGTAGCTCAGTTTGTTAAGTGTCTGACTCTTGATCTTGGCCCAGGTCATGATCTCATGGTTTTTGAGATTGACCCCTACATCAGGCTCTGCACGAACAGCATGGAGCCTGCTTGGGATTCTCTCTCTCCCTCTTTCTCTGCCCCTCCCCCACATGCATGCACTCTCTCTCAAATCAGTAAACTTAAAAAAAAAAAAAAAAGGGCGCCTGGGTGGCTCAGTCAGTTGAGTGTCTGACTTCAGCTCAGGTCATGATATCAGTTTTCGTGAGTTCAAGCCCCATGTTGGGCTTTGTGCTGACAGCACAGAGCCTGCTTTGAATTCTCTGTTTCCCTTTCTCTCTGCCCCTCCCCAACTCATGCTCTCAAAAATAAATAAACATTAAAAAAGGAAAGAAAGTGTAGATGAGACTTAGGTGAGAAGAATCAGTGAAATGTTTATTGTTTCCCCCATGGTTTCTCAGATTACCTAAGTATATTTGGCCAACTCTTATCATTGGAACTTTCACTTTTCCAGTGTATGAATAAATTTTTCCTTGCATTTTTATTTTTACTTCAAGTCTTTGAAATGCTCTACTTACTTGGATACATAATTACATCTTTATTAGATGAAATTATACACTTATAAGGTCTTAGAAGTGGCTTACAAAGTTCATAAAATACATCAAAGCAATAAAAGAAGTGAGATAAAATGATATAAAAATATAAGGATAGAAAAACAAGCAAAATGTACTGTTGGTTACCATATAGAATGTGTATGTTAAGATTCTAAATGCTTTTGTGAGATAATGTACTGAAGACACAAAGTCTAATGCCTAGAATTAGACACTCAAACACATTTGGCTTAATTTTTGTTATTGCTTGGCACTCCTTTAATTCCACCTTACTTCTTTAATTTACTTTAAAAAATATTCATTGCGTACCTAGTATATGTCATGTCCTGTGAGGCACTGAAGATACAAGAGTTAACAAGACAGATATAGTTCCTACCCTCGGGGAATGTATATTCTAGTGGGAGAGGCAGGCAATAGACAGTTAGATAATTACAGGTCATGATAAGTTTCTTGAGCAAAATGAAAAGTAATAGAGAGTTACTGGGGGTAGAGTTACTTTAACTTGAATAACAGGGAGAGTGTTTCTGTGGAGATGGCATTTAAGAAGAAGCCAGCTATGTAAATGTTGGGGAGAAGAACATTCTAAGCTGAAGGAACTAAAGTGCAAAGGGAATAAACTAGGTGTGTTTAAGAGTCAGAAATAAGATTTGTGTGACTGGAGCTTAGCAAATGAAGGGGAGTGGTAGGCGAGGGACAGATAAATTAGCAGATGCACATCATGGGGAAGACAGTTTCTACAGAAGTCCAGGCAATGACAACAACTATCAAGAAAGAAAATAAGAGTTCAGAATTCAGAATTGCCACAAATATTATTTAAATTTCCAGTTTTCAACAAAAAAGTTATGTTATACACACACACACACACACACACACACACACGTATATATATAGAGAGAGAGAGCAAGCGAGCATAGTTATATAAGCTATGCAAAGAAACAGGACAGTGTGAGCCATACTCAGGGAAAAGGCAATCAACAGAAATTAACTCTGAATAATCCCAGATGTTGTATTTAGTAGATAAAGATTTTGAAACCTTTATTATAGATATGTTCAAATCATTAAACAAATAGAAAATAATTAAATGAACCAAATGGAGGGGCACCTAGGTGGCTCAGTTGGTTGTGTCTGACTTCAGCTCAGGTCATGATCTCACGGTTCGTGAGTTTGAGCCCCACATGAGGCTCTGTGCTGACAGCTTAGAGCCTGGAGCCTGCTTCTGATTCTCTGTCTCCCTCTCGCTCTGCCCCTCCCCTGCTCACGCTCTGTCTCTCACTGTCTCTCAAAAAAAAAATTAAATGTTAAAAAAAATTTAAAAAAAAGAACCAAATGGAAATTCTAGATTCAAAGATTATAGTAACTGAAATGAAGTTCAGTAGATGGGCTAAGAGAGGATTTGAGCTTGTAGAATGAATTGGTGAATTGAAATAAAGATCAAGAGAAATTTTCCAATCTGTCAGAGAACAAAAGACTAAAGCACACTGAACGGAATCTTAGAGACTTGAGACAACATCAAGTGTGTGCCCATACAAGTGTAAAAGGAGTGTCCCATAAGGAGAGAAGAGGAGGCAGAACAGAATGAGTGTTTAAAGACACACTAGCTTGAACACTTCTTAAATTTGATGAAAAACATTAATCTGTAGATCTAAGGAGCTCAGTAAGCCCCCAAATCCCAGATAAGATAAACACAGAGAAATCCATACCTAGATGCTCCATAGTCAAACTACTGAGAGACAAAGACAGAAAATCTTGACAGCAACAAGAGAAGAATGAATCATGTAGAAAGGAACAACAAAATATATAATATATAATATATAATAGCTGACTTCTCCTTAGGATGACATATTCAAAGTACTGGGGGAAAGGTCATGATCTCACAGTTTGTAGGATCGAGCCCCACATCAGGCTCCATGCTGACAGTGCAGAGCTTGCTTGGGATTCTCTCTCACCCTCTCTATCTGCCTCTCCCCTGGTTGTGTGCTTGCTTGCTCTCTTTCTCAAAATAAATAAACATTTTTAGAAAATCTTCAAAATACTGGAGGAAAAACACTGTCAACCAAGATTTTCATATCCAGCAAAATTACAGAATAAAGGCATTCCCAGATAAAGACTGTGAGAATTACAAGAAATACCAAAAGAAGTACTTTAGGCTAGAGGGAAATGATATTAGACCACAACTCAAATCCACAGGAATACAAACATGGTAAATATTTAGGTAAACGTGAAAGATGGTGTAATTTTTTTTTCGTTTCTTAGTGTCTTTTAAAAATATAAGATTGTATAAAACAAGAATTACATTGTTTGCTGTGTTTATAACGTATATAGATGTTGTATATATGACAATAGTAGGACAAAGGAGGGTGGAGCAAATGGAGCTGTATTATAGCCAAGTTCCTATATTTTGCCAGAATTAAGTTAGTATTAACATTAAGTAAATTGTGAGAAGATACATACTGAAATCTCTAGAACAACAAATTAAAAAATTTTTTTGAATGTTTATTTTTGAGAGAGACAGAGTGTGTGTGAGTGTGGTGGGGGGTGGGGCGGGGAGGAGCAGAGAGAGAGAGGGAGACACAGAATCTGAAAGAGGCTCCAGGCTCTGAGCTGTCAGCACAGAGCCTGACCTGGGGCTCGAACTCAGGAATGGCAAGATCATGACCTAGGCCGAAGTCAGACGCCCAACTAACTGACCCACCCAGGCACCCCTCTAGAACAACAAATTAAGGAAAATAAGAAAAATAACTCAAAATTATAGTTTAAAAATCAGATAACATAGTATATTAAAAATTTTTAAAAAGCAGTAATGGAGGAACAGAGAACTAAAAAGCTGTAAGACATATAGAAAACAGATATCAAAATAGCAGACATAAGTCCATCCATATCAGTAATTACATTACATGTGAATAGACCAAACTCTAAAATTTAGAAGGTAGATGGGTGTTTTTGTTTTTGTTTTTGCTTTTTTAATTAAAGGCATTCAGGGGTGACTGGATGGCTCAGTTGGTTAAGCATCCCATCTTTAGCTCAAGTCATGATCTCTCAGTTCATGAGTTCAAGCCCCGCATCAGACTGTCTGCTGTCAGTGTGGAGCCCGCTTGGATCCTCCGTCCCCCACTCTCTCTGCCCCTCCCCCACTGGTTCTCTCTCAGAATAAAGAAATAGACTTAAAAAAAAAATAAAGTCATTCAAATACCCTGGAATGGGTATTCCTGAATTATGGTGCTTCAAATATTAAGTGATTGCCCTTAGAGCATGGATCCATGTTTTTCATAATAGGGAGTGAGGACAGTGTGCTATTTTATTTGTATTTGAGTAGGACAGTTCTTCATTAGGCATGACTGTGTTATATGTTATAGGATATTTAGTATCCCTGAATTCTGCCTGTAAATACCAGTGACACTCCCCTACCCTCACCCCCCAGCTGTATTCAGTAACACAAACTATCCCTCCATGTAGACATTACCAAATGCCCCTTGTGGGAGCATACCACCTACCCTATTACCATCCAGTATAACCCCCCACCTTACTGAAAAGCAGTAGAGCAGATTTAAATAAACTATCTCACTGTACACTGAAATATTTCAAGGTAAATTATAATATAACAAGGAGGAAAAGAACATATGTAAAGGTCCTGAGAACAAAATAGCTTGTCATATTTGAGGACCTGAAAGGAGACTGATGTGACTAGTGGGTTAAGAGGAAGGTATCACACAGTAAGACTGAAGAGAGAGGGAGAGTTCAGACCTATACAGGACCTTTATGACCATGATAAGGTTAGGTTTTATTTTAAGCAAATTAGGAAGTCACTGAACAGTTTCAGGCATGTGAGTGACGTGATTTGATTATTCCTCAGATAGACCTATATATAGCAATGTCTTTTAATCTTTTTGTTTTTAATTTTAATCCATAGTAAGTAATATAGTGTGATTTAGTATACACACATGCATGCATATACATACATAAATACAACTGAAATAAAAGTTTTATGAAACTTAATACATGTGATGAACTTTGACATTTCTATTAATTTTTGAAAAACATTGTTCACATGAGTACTGGGTGTTGTATGGAAGTGTTGGATCACTATATTGTACACCTGAAACTTATAATACACTGTATGTTAATGAACTGGAATTTATTTGTTTATTTATTTATTTTAACGTTTTATTTATTTTTGAGACAGGGAGAGACAGAGGATGAACAGCGGAGGGTCAGAGAGAGGGAGACATAGAATCTGAAACAGGCTCCAGGCTCTGAGCTGTCAGCACAGAGCCCGACGCAGAGCTCGAACTCACGGACTGCGAGATCATGACCTGAGCTGAAGTCGGCCGCTTAACTGACTGAGCCACCCAGGTGCCTCTAACGAACTGGAATTTAAATAAAAACTTATAAAAAAAATAAGGCAAGGGCTCAGTTAAGCATCTGCCTTTGGCTCAGGTCATGATCTCACAGTTAGTGAGTTCAGGCCCTGCATCTGGCTATGGACTGGCATTGCAGAGCCTGCTTGTGATTCTTCCTCTCCCTTTCTTTCTCTGCCCCTTCCCCACTCATGCTTTCTCTCTCTCTCTCTCTCTCTCTCTCTCTCTCTCTCTCTCTCTCTCTCTCAAAAATAAGCTAAAAAAAAAAAAAGGCAGATCTACTTGTAGGCCCACCCAAGACCCTGGAAATGATGACTGATAAAGCAGAGGAGTCTGCTGTCAAAGGCCAAAGGAAACATCATGAAGAACCCAAGAGTCCTCCTCCATCTAAGAGAAGGATGAGCATGGCGCTGCTGTCATTGAAACAGGAAGGAGAGGGAACATCCCATCCTGGGTGTTCAGCCTTGTTCTTGGAAGATGATGACCCCAAGGTCATAGCAATGTCCGTGTTGGAAGAAGTGCCAGATAAACTGCCAATACCAATGGAAATCAGCACTGAAATAATATATCAATTGAAGCGGGAAATTCGACAGTTTGGACGAAAATATGAAAGAATTTTCAAATCGCTTGAAGGAGTGCAAGGACATCCAGAATTGTGGAGGTCCAGATCACGACCTGAGCTGAAATCAAGAGTTGGACACTCAACTGACTGAGCCACCAAGACACCCCATGTTTTTCTTTTTCACGATTGCTTTGGCTATTCGGTTTTTTTTTTTTTTTTTTTTTTTTTTGTGGTTCCATACAAATTTTAGGATTGTTTGTTCTAGTTCTATGAAATAAGTGCTATTGATATTTTGATAGGGATTGCATTAAATGTGTAGATTACTTTGGGTAGTATGGACATTTTAACAATATTTGTTCTTCAAATCCATGAGCGTGGAATGTCTTTAACATTTCTTTCTGTTGTCTTCAATTTCTTTCATCACTGTTTTATAGTTTTCAGAGTATAGATCTTTCACCTCTTTCGTTAAGTTTATTCCTAGGTATTTTATTCTTTTTGGTGCAAGTATAAATGGGAGTGTTTTCTTAATTTCTCTTTCTGCGGCTTCATTATTAGTGCAACAAATTCTGTACATTTATTTTGTATCCTACAACTTTGCTGAATTCATTTATCAGTTCTAGTAGTTTTTTGGTGGAGTCTTTTAGGTTTTCTATATGTAATATCATGTCATCTACACATAAGTGAAAATTTTACTTCTTCTTTGCCAATTTGGATGCCTTTTATTTCTTTCTGTTGTCTGATTGCTGTAGCTGGGTCTCATAGTACTATGTTGAGTAAAAGTGGTGAGAGTGGATATCCTTGTCTTGTTCCTGATCTTAGGGGAAAAGCTCTCAAGTTTTTCCCATATTGAGTATGATATTCACTGTAGGCTTTCCAAATAAGGCCTTTATTATGTTGAGGTATATTCCATTCGCTTTACTGAAGATTTTTATTATGAATAAGATGTACTTTGTCAAATACTTTTTCTACATCTGTTGAAATGATCATATGGTTTTTATCCTTTCTCTTATTAATAGATGTATCAACATTATTTGATTTGCAAATATTGAACCACACTTGCATTCCAGGAAAAAATCCCACTTGATCATGGTGAATGATTTTTTTAATGTATTGTTGGATTTGGTTTGCTAGTATTTTGTTGAGGATTTTTGTATCTACGTTCATCAGAAATGTTGTCCTTTCGTTCTCTCTCTCTCTTGTTTTTTTGCTTTTTGTGGTGTCTTTATCTTATTATCAGGGTAATGCTAGCTTTATACAATGGATTTGGAAGTTTTCTTTCTTCCCCCCTCCCTTTTATTTTTTTGAATAGTTTGAGAAGACTAGGTATTAACTCTTTTTTAATTTTTTTTTTCAATGTTTATTTATTTTTGGGACAGAGAGAGACAGAGCATGAACGGGGTAGGGGCAGAGAGAGAGGGAGACACAGAATCGGAAACAGGCTCCAGGCTCTGAGCCATCAGCCCAGAGCCTGACGCGGGGCTCGAACTCCCGGACCGCGAGATCGTGACCTGGCTGAAGTCGGACGCTTAACCAACTGCGCCACCCAGGCGCCCCAACTTTTTTAAATGTTTGGTACAATTTGCCCATGAAGCTGTCTGGTCCTGGGTTTTTGTTGTTGTTGTTGTTGGTGGTGGTGGTGGTGGTAGTTTTTTGATTACTGATTCAATTTCATTGCTGGTAATTGATCTGTTCAAATTTTCTATTTCTTCCTGTTTTTGTTTTGGTAAGTTCTGTGTTTCTGGGAATTTATCCATTTCTTCTAGGTTGCCCAATTTGTTGACATACAATATTTCATAATATTCTTTTATAATTGTTTGTCTTTCTTATATGTTCTTGTTATTTCTTATCTTCCATTTATGATTTTGGTTGAGTCTTGTCTGTGTGTGTGTGTGTGTGTGTGTGTGTGTGTGTGTGTGTTTTGATGAGTCTGGCCAGAAGTTTATCAATTTTGTTGATCTATTCAAAGACACAGCTTCTAGTTTCATTGATCTGTTCTGGTTTGTTTGTGTGTTTTTAGTTTCTATATTATTATTAATTTTTAAAGTTTATTTATTTTTAGAGAGTGAGTGGAGGAGGGACAGAGAGAGGAAGTGAGAAAGAATCCTAGTAGGCTCTTCACTGTCAGCATGAAGCCGGATGTGGGTCTTGAACTCACAAACCATGAGATCATGACCTGAGCTGAAACCAAGAGTCAGATGCTTAATGAGCCACCCAGCCACCCCTAGTTTCTGTATTGTTTATTTCTGCTCTAATCTTTATTATTTTTTCCTACTGCTGGTTTGAGGTTTTGTTGTTTCTTCTTTTTCTAGCTTCTTCAGGTGTAAGGTTAGGTTGTTTTTTTGAGATTTTTCCTGTGCTGCTTGAAGTAGGCCTATATTGCTATAAACTTCCCTCTTAGAACTGCTTTTGTTGCAGCCCAAAGATTTTGTTCTATTGTGTTTTCATTTTCATTTGTTTCCATGTAATTTTTAATTTCTTCTTTGATTTCTTGGTCCACCCATTCATTGTTTAGTAGCATGTTATTCAGTCTCCATGTATCTGTGCTCTTTCCAGATTTTTTCATGTGGTCAGTTTCTAGTTTTATAGTGTTATGGTCAGAAAAGATGCTTGGTATGACTTTGATCTTTTTGAATTTGTTGAGACTTGTTTTGTGGCCTAATATGTTATCTATTCTGAGAATGTTCCATGTGCCCTTGAAAAGAATGTGTATTCTGCTATTTTAGGATGGAATCTTCTGAATATATCTGTTAAATCCATCTGGTCCAGTGTGTCATTCAAAGCCACTGTTTCCTTCTTGATTTTCTATTTGGATGGTTTGTCCATTGATACAAGTAGGGTAAGCCCCCAACTATTATTGTATTACTATTGAGTAGTTACTTTATATTTGTTATTAACTGTTTTATGTATTTGCATTCTCGCATATTTGGTACATAAATACTTACAATTGTTATATCTTCTTGTTGGATTGTCCCTTTTATTTTCATGTAGTGTCTTTCTTTGTCTCTTGTTATAGTCTTTGTTTTAAACTCTATATATATTGTCCAATGTAATTATTGCTGCTCTGACTTTCTTTTGACATCTGTTTGTGTGATAAATGTTTCTCTATCCCCTCACTTTCAAGCTACAGGTCTTTAGGTCTGAAATTAGTCTCTTTAGGCAGTATATAGATGGGTCTTATTTTTTTCACTTAACAGTTTTTAAATTAATTTTTAATTAATTACTTTATTTTTTAACTCATTAAATTTTTTAATGTTTATTTATTATTTTTGAGAGAGAAAGACAGAGCATGAGCTGGGGTGGGGAAGAGAGAGAGGAAGACACAGAATCTGAAGCAGACTCCAAGCTGTCAGCACAGAGCCTGATGTGGGGCTTGGACTCACAAAGTGTGAGATCATGACCTGAGCCGAAATCAAGAGTCGGGTGCTTAGCCAACTGAGCTACCCAGGTGCCCTAACACTTTTTAAATTGAAATATTAGTAGGAAATAATATGTTTTTCTTTCCTAAGTATCAGTGTCTATAACTGCAGTTACCAGAGAGCTGATTCTCCTCACACCAATGTATATTAAATATTTAAGATTAGACCTAAAGGAGTTGAGAAGGATCCAGCCACATAAAGAGTGTGGGGACAAGGGTCCAGACAGAAGGATAAAAGCTCTGAGGTAATAGAGAATTGCTATTGTGGTTGAAGCTTCAAAGATGGGGAAGAGGGTAACCAGATATAAAGCTGGAGAAGTTAGGCAGGAGCCATTTCAGACCCTCATAGGGCCTTTGTGACTTCCATAAAGAGTTTGGATTTTTTTTTTTTTAAGCAAGGAAGTAATATGATCTGATTTACATTTTAAGAGGACAACTCTGGCTGCTATGTGAAGAAAGGACAATAATCCTAGTGACAAGTTTTGTGGGTTTTTTTTGGTTTTTTTTTTTGTTTTTGTTTTTGTTTTTTTTAATTTACTTATTTTGAGAGCGAACAAGTCAGGGAGGAGCAGAAAGAGAGGGAGAGAGAGAGAGAATCCCAAGCACGCTCCATACTGCCAGTGCAGAGCCTGTGCAGGGCTCGAACTCATGAACTATGAGATCATGCCCTGAACCAAACAAAGCTGGCTTCTTAATTGACTGAGCCACCCAGACATCCCTAGTGACAAGTTTTAGGAAATACTTATAAATTAGGACCTAAAGATTCAAACTGTAAACTATACAGGTGAATGCCTGGAGTTCTGTTCTGAAGCTCTTTTGTAATATTTCCTGGGACAGCAGATAATAGATGTTTTTTAAAAAAGGTAAAAAATTTAAAATGTCGGCAAATCATTCAATGCTCTGGCCACTTGTGGTTTAAAAAAATCGATTATAAAACTTTCAGTTGTTTCATTATTTATTTTTATTTTTTGGGGGGAGGTTACAACAGCTTTTTAAATTTTTTAAAATTTTATTTAAATTATTTTTTTAACGTTTATTCATTTTGAGAGAGAGAGAGAGACAGAGTGCGAGGAGAGGATGGGCAAAGAGAGCGGGAGACACAGACTCTGAAGCAGGCTCTAGGATCTGAGCCGTCAGTACAGAGCCCGACACTGGGCTTGAACCCATGAACCTTGAGATCATGACCTGAACTGAAGTCAGATTCTTAACCAACTGAGCCACCCAGGCACCCCTAATTTTTTTAAATTTTATTTAAATCCAAGTTAGTTAGCATATAGCATAATGATTTCAGGAATAGAATTTAGTGATTCATCACTTACATATAACAGCCAGTGCTCATCCCAACAAGTGCCCTTCTTAATGCCCATCACCCATTTAACCCATCCCCCCACCCAACACCCCACCAGCAACCCTCAGTTTGTTCTCTGTATTTAAGAGTCTCTTGTAGTTTGTCTCTCTCTTTGTTTTTATCTTATTTTTGCTTTTCTTCCCCTTTGTTCATCTGTTTTGTTTCTTAAATTCCATGTATGAGTGAAATCATATGATATTCATCTTTCCGACTGACTTATTTCGCTTAGCATAATACATTCTAATTCCATCCACACTGTTGCAAATGGCACAATTTCATTCTTTTTGATCACCAGGTAATATTCCATTGTATGTACATACCACATCTTCTTTATCCATTTGTCAGTTGATGGACATTTGGGCTCTTTCCATACTTTGGCTATACTTGATAGTACCGCTATAAACATTGGGTGCACGTGCCCTTTCGAATCAGCATTTTTGTATCCCTTGGATAAATGCCTAGTAGTGCAATTGCTGGGTCATAGGGCAGTTCTATTTTTATTTTTTTGAGGACTCTCCATATTGTTTTCCAGAGTGGGTGCACCAGTTTACATTCCCACCAGGAGTGAAAGGGTTCTTCTTTCTCCGCATCCTCGCCAACACCTGTTGTTGCCTGAGTTGTTGTTCATTTTAGCTGTTCTGACAGGTGGTGTGAGGTGGTATCTCATTGTGGTTTTGATTTTTATTTCCCTGATGATGAGTAATGTGAGCATCTATTCATGTGTCTGTTAGCCATCTGGATGTTTTCTTTGGAAAAGTGTCTATTTCATGTCTCTTGCCCATTGCTTCACTGGATTATTTGTATTTTGGGTGTTGAGTTTGATAAGTTCTTCCTAGATTTTGGATACTAACCCTTATGTGATATTTCGTTTGCACGTATCTTTTCCCATTCCATTGGTTGCCTTTTAGTTTTGCTGATTGTTTCCTTCACTGTGCAGAAGCTTTTTATCTTGATGAGATACCAATAGTTCATTTTTGCTTTTGTGTCCCTTGCCTCTGGAGACATGTCATGTAAGAAGTTGCTGTGGCCAAGGTCAAAGTAGTTGTTACTTGTTTTCTCCTCTAGAATTTGAGGGCTTCCTGTCCTGTGTTTAGGTGTTTCATCCATTTTGAGTTTATTTTTGTGTATGGTGTAAGAAAGTGGATGTCACTGTCCAGTTTTCCCAACACCATTTGCTAAAGAAGAGACTTTTTTCTATTGGATATTCTTTTCTTTGTCAAAGATTAGTGGGCCATAAACTTCAATTGTTTTAATAATTTCTGGAAGTTCCACTATCATAACAAATAACTTATGGTAAAACCTCATCCAATGTGTTTAGTATAGATGCTGCTTTCTACATGTTACATGTGCCTCCAACAATATTTAGAAATTTCTTTCATTCCTTTCTTGGGTATATAAATAATGTCACACAAAGAATTGAGAACTTATTGGTATTTTTTAAAACTTCCTTAAGAATCTTTATTATTACCAAATCCAAAAGATGTGATGTGATGGAGAATTTAATACTCCCTATTCCTCTTCTTAACCTTTCTTATAAAACCATTAAATTTTCCTTTCACATTAGTTATGCTATCATAGAACTAAACTCACATTTTATGCAAAACAATTCCAATTTACTACAGATAAATTTTCATAATTCTTTGTAGGTTGGTCTACTTTCTCTTCAATATCAAGAAAATTTAGCAATCACCTTCTGACATTTTCTGTGGATGTAGTCATAGATGGATAGCAGATATTTTACTGCACTATTTAGTTACAATTTATATCATCAGTATTACTGTTTTTCTAGAATATAGCAGTCTTTTCTTTGGTTATTGTTTTCATAGTTCCCTAGAAAGAAACTTTCCCAACTTATGTTAGAAATACCAAATGTTAAAGGAGAATACAAGATTTGTTTTCAAAGTGATGGAAAAAATTATCAAAAATAGTAAATTGGTACTGGTATACTGACTGGAAAACAGAACAATAACTAAGGTAGAAACAGCCAAACTGAGGTGTGATCTTGGTTGGATTAGAATAAAGTACTCATAGTGTTACAGTTTTTTCTTTGTTTTTGCACAGTTTTTACACTTGCTGTATAAATAAAAATCATCCAAAATGAGAACAAACTGGCTATATATTCAGAGTTTGCAATAACAAGAAAGTCAGTTGTTATCGTTCATTGCATTTGGCAGATTGAAAGGGGAGCGGGCAGTTTTATGGTGAAAAAAAGGAGACGGATTGGAGATTTTTAGCTTGGGTAAGCTCAGTAGGATGGGATAAGTAGAAGCCAGGCATCTTAGGTAAGTGGTTTGGGGAACATATTTGTATTTCTCTGGTTGGTCTCCAAGTTGAAATCATGTGGGGTTGGTGTGTGGGCTGGTGACAAAAAAAAAGGGGGGGTGGTAGGGAAGAGCTGGCAGTCATTAACAAAATCCTGACTCTTCTAGGCTGATTGCTGCAGAGGTTGTGATCGGCTTTTCCGACTGGTTGCTGAAGAGATTGTAGGACAGAGTTCTGTTATTTTGTATGGTCATTGTCCATTTGTATACTGTCTCCCATTATTGAAGAACAAATAGATTTATGTTTTATAATTTTATGACTGATTATATAGCTTTGAGAGTTCTGTCAAGATTCTAATAGTTACAGAAATCTTAATAATTTATGTCTGAGAGTTTAAGGTGAATTGTGCCAAAGTGTTCATTCCATAAGACATTTATATGAACATGTCATTAGTTTAGGTAGAAGTGGATTCTGGACCTCAGAGATACAGTTACAATCACCTGATTTGGACTACCTGAGAGAGCCTTTGGGTATTTTCTTAGTGACTTATTGGATAATTGGGACTTTTAAAGATGTAGAAGAGAAAATAACTGGCCTTTCACTATTGGAAGCTCTGTACATTGCAATTTCTTAGATAGCCTATGTAGAGGAGATTAGATGGCTATGATAAGGAATTATTTTGAGTTTCTACATTAAAAATTTTTTTTAATGTTTTATTTATTTTTGAGAGAGAGAGAGAGAGAGAGAGAGAGCATGAACCGGGGATGGGCAGAGAGAGAGGAAGACACAGAATCCAAAGCAGGCTCCAGGCTCTGAGCTGTCAGCACAGAGCTCCATGCTGGGTTCAAACTCACAAGCAGTGAGATCATGACCTGAGCCAAAGTCAGATGCTTAACCAACTGAGCCACCCAGGTGCCCCAGTTCCTACATTTTTTAAATTAAATTTTTATTTTGAGAAATTTCAAATTTTAAATATTTTGTATAAAAGTAATAAAGCATGAATAGATAAGGCTAAAGTACCCTTTATCTTCCCTCTGCCTATCTTTGTCACATTCCCTTCTGTTCATAAGAGGCAACTTCTTTTGAATTTGGTGTGTGTCCTTCTAACTCATAAAATTATTATTTCTAAAAACAATAGAACTGCCTTTAACTTATCTAATTATAAACATAAAAATAGGAGGTCTGAAAGACTTCTCTGTAGATTTCTTTTAGATTAGTAAATTAACATAGCGTGATGAACTTGAGAAACAACATTTTTCACTAAGTAGGTCAGTAACTAGCCTTATTGTGTTAAATAATGTACACTCTTTGTATCCATATTAATTTGTCTAAGTAGCAGCAGGCAGCTTTGAAAAAAAATTGAGGAAAAGAGCATATGCAAGAAAGTAGGCTTTAATTCTGCACAGCGAAGGAAACAATAAAAAAAAAAGCCTAAAAGACAACCTACAGAATGGGGGGAGATATTTGCAAATGACATATCTGATAAAGAGTATCCAAAATCTATGAAGAACTTACAAAACTCAGTACCCAAAAAGCAAATAATCTGATTAAAAAGTGGGCAGAATGGGAATGCAAGCTGGTACAGCCACTCTTGTAAACAGTATGGAGGTTCCTCAAAAAATTAAAAATAGAACTACCCTACGACCCAGCAATTGCACTTTTAGGCATTTTTCCACGGGATATAGGTGTGCTGTTTCGAAGGGACACATGCACCCCCACGTTTATAGCAGCACTATCAACCATAGCCAAAGTATGGAAAGAGCCCAAATGTCCATTGATGGATGAATGGGTAAAGAAGATGTGGTGTGTGTATATATACATACATACACACACACACACACAATGGAGTATCACTCGGCAATTGAAAAGAATGAAATCTTGCCATTTGCAACAACATGGATGGAACTGGAGTACCGGTATTATGCTAAGTGAAATTAGTCAGAGAAAGACAAAAATCATATGACTTCACTCATATGAGGACTTTAAGAGACAAAACAGATGAACATAAGGGAAGGGAAACAAAACTAATATAAAAACAGGGAGGGGGACAAAACGGAAGAGACTCATAAATATGGAGAACAAAATGAGGGTTACTGGAGGGTTTGTGGGAGGGGGGATGGACTAAATGGGTAAGGGGCATTATGGAATCTACCCTGAAATCAGTTTCACTATATGCTAATTTGGATGTAAATTTTAAAAAATAAAAAATAAAATTAAAAAAAAAAAAAAAGATTAGTCAAAAGCCAAACAGGCCATTTTCACTCACCTTGGAGAGTAATGGCAAAGAAGGCTGGGTTAATCTGCTTCCCACACTAAGTCCTCAATTATATTCAGTCATTTGACAGAATGAACTGGAGGCTATAACACGAGACAGAACCTGAATGGAACCAGGCAAAAGCTAATAAGAAACCTGTCTATTGAAAATAATCAGTGTGCATACTTTGACTGCCTCCAGCATATTTACTTTTTGTTTATCCATTTGTTTGTTTTTCAGCATGCTTGAGTCATCTAAATTAGGCTCTAGAATTTAGTAAGTATGAGGACAGGAACAAAGGATGGAGGAGAGTAGGGTTGATGTTGGAGAAGCTGGCTAGGGAGATCTGAACAGTTTGTGCTTTATTCAAAGTTGGATGAGAAGCTTTGGGTGGGTCTTGAGAAAGGAGTTGTGTGATCTGACTGCTGAGGTCCCAGATAGAAGAAACAAGAAGTAACACTAAATGTTTGGGTTTTTTTTCTTGAGCAGTAATGTTTATTATCATATTTTTACATAGTATTACAATTAACTAAACAATTAGATGAAACATAGTATGTCATTTATTCTTTGTAGCTTTCTTGTGCCAAAAGAGAAAAATACCTTAAAAAAAAACACATTTTTATGTTTTGTGGGGTGGAGGGACATTTTTACATGGAAACTGTAGTGATACAATGGTGGCGTTCATTATATGAATTTTTGATTCTTTTACTGAAGTGTATGCTTTTGCCAATACTTCCTCTTCACCCCTCCACTCTCCCACCCCAAATGAAAGAAGCAATAGAATTAAGAATGAGGCATGGAATGTATCATTATTTTTGTTCATTTTACTAAGATTTTATCTCCAACTCAGAAATGTTTGTAACATTTTTATCTCCCAAGTCTAATAACATTATATTCTGATAACTAAAAAAAAAAAAAAAGGGGGGGGGCAGAAGCATGAACAGACATTTCTCCAAAGAAGACATGCAGATGGCCAACAGACACATGAAAAGCTGCTCAACATCATTCATCATCAGGGAAATACACATAAAAACCACAATGAGATATCACCTCATACCTATCAGAATGGCTAAAATCAAAAACATAAGAAACACCAAGTGTTGATGAGGTTGTGGAGAAAAAGGAGCCCTCTTGCACCGCTGATGGGAATGCAAACTGGTGCAGCCACTCTGGAAAACAGTATGGAAGTTTCCCAAAAAGTTAAAAATAGAATTACCATAGGATCCAGTAATTGCACTACTGGATATTTACCTAAAAATACAAAAACACTACTTCAAAGGGTTACATATATCCTGCAATTTATAGTAGATTATTTATTTATTTATTTATTTACTTACTTACTTACTTACTTATTTATTTATAAGGTTTATTTATTTGTAAGGTTTATTTATTTATTTTGAGAAAAAGCGCACAAGTTGGGGAGGAACAGAGAGAGAGGGGGAGAAAGATAGAGAATCCCAAGCAGGCTCCAAACTGTCAGTGCAGAGCCCAATGCGAGGCTTGAATTCATGAAACTTGAGATCATGACCTGAGCCGATGTTAAGAGTGGGATGCATAACCAACTGACCACCCAGGTGCCCCTATAGCAACATTATTTATAATAGCCAAACTATGGAAGCAGCCCAAGTGTGCAATGATACATTAATTGATAAATAAGGTGTGTGATAAATTGATAAATAAGATATATATATATATATATATATATATATATATATATATACACACCACATCTTATTGTATATATACACACACACAATGGAATATTATTTAGCTATAAAAAGAATGAAATCTTCCATTTGCAATGACATAGATGGAGCTAGAGATTATAATGACAAATACCATATGATTTCACTCATATGTGGAATTTAAGAAAACAAACAAAGGACATAGGGAGTCAAACTGAGAAACTGACAACTATAGAGAACAAAATGATGTTTACCAGAGTGGAGGTGGGTGGGGGGGGATGGGTGAAATAGGTGATGGGGATTAGGGAGTGCACACATCGTGATAAGCACTGGGTGATACATAGAATTGTTGAATCACTGTATTGTATACCCTGAAACTAATAGAACACTATATGTTAACTATACTGGAATTAAAATTTAAAAAAGAAGAAAGTAAGCTTTAAATTGACACATTGAGGACTGTGTAAAAACGTGAGTCAGAGGGTTTTTCTTTCTTGCACTTGGCTGAACCTGATCAAATTTACTTTGATCTTTCTTTGCTTGGTACTAATAGAAGCAATACTTTTTTATGGTTTCAAAATGAACAGGTACTGTATACACTATACTTGTAAATCAGTGTTTCAGGTATTGCCATTTTGAGACCCATGTGGCAGAACAAAGTTCATTTTGCTAAAATTATAATCAATTCTCCCAGAACATAATTTAATAGAATTCTGTGTATCTTGTTTTAAACATGCCTGTGATTTTTGTGGACACAGTTGACTGAACAAAGAACTATATTTAGTACCTTATTTGAAAGTTACTGTAATTAAATCTGATTTAGTTCTAATTATTACTAATACCATAGATAGTACAAGCAAGGAGGAAAATGCAGCTCATCAAAGAAGAGACCCATGAGATAGGATGCAGCTAGTTTGAATCTTAATGAAAAATTCCTAGGATGCCAGCACATCTGCACTGTCATTAATGAGAACTGTTGTACAAAGACCTCACCTGAATAGAGTGACTCCATGGAGTACCGATGACTTTACATCTCTACAAAAAATAAAGAGTTTATGTTTTTCATTTGTTGAGAGGTTATATCTTGTTAAACTGCATAATGAGTGCTATGGCTTGTGATTTAAATGTATTATGCCCTTTCTGCACTACCCATATAATGTTCTGGGTTCCATTCATAACTTAAAGGGAAAATTTCACAATGTTTGGAGTCCTTGATGTTCTGCAAGTAAAGGAGAATGTCCTCAAATTCCTTGCAGTAGGAACCTCGACTTCCAAGTGGAACAATACATCTACAAAAGGAAAAGTGATGGCTTCCACTGGCAGCTCATACCTTTGGTACAGTTGAAAACTCAGCTGATGTCAGCATCCTGTCATTCTGGAATACTGGCCAGCAAGCTGTGGTGAAGTTTGCTGCTGCCATTGGAGCCATTGCTGTTGCTGGCCACTTCACTCCTAGAACCTCCATTAATCAGATCCAGATAGCCTTCTGGGAGCCAAGACTTCCAGAGGTTATTGATCCCAAGGCTGATCACCAGCCTCCGCCACAGTGTCTTTTGTTAATATGCCTACCATTGCTTGGTGTAACACAGACTTTCTTCTGTGCTGTGTAGATACTGACATCCCTTGCAACAAGGGAGCTCACTCATTGGGTGTGATATGGTAGATGCTGGCCTGGGAAATTGTGTGCATGTGTGGCACTGTCTCCCATGAACACCTGTGGGAAGTCATGCCTAATCTCTACTTCTCCAGAGATCCTAAAGAGACTGAAAACAAAGAGCACCCTGCTGCTGAAGAGGCTGTGACCAAGGAGGAACTTAAAGGTGAATGGACTGCTCCTGGACTTGGAAGCAGTTGACTGGTATGAAGGTGTAGAGGTGCCATCTCTGCCCATAGAACAGTTCTCTACTAAAGACTGGAGTGTTCAGCCTGCCACTGAAGACTGATCTGCAGCTTCCACTGCTCAGGCCACTAAATGGGCAAGAACAACAACTGAGTGGTCTTAAGCTGTTCTTCCACAAACTCTTAAACAAAATGGAAATAAGGTTGATGACAAAAACTAAGCAGTTTTTAAAAGTTGGAAAAAATATATTATGAACATGAGTTTTTATTTTGCTTCAGAAGTTTTGTTTTTGCCTTTGGGAAGCACTCAAAATGCTATTCATTTACTAGCAAGTGTATTGTAGTTTATAGCATGTTCTATAAGATTTCATCTCCAAGAATAGGGGATATCTGGTTGGCTCAGTTGGTAGAGCATGAGACTCTCAATCTTAAGGTTGTGAGTCCAAGCCCCATGTTGGGCATGGATCCTACTTATATATAAAAAAAAAGTTTCATCTCCAAGAATAAAATTTCATATTTGTATGTAGAGACAATTTGTATAAGGTAAAATTTCTACAATCTTGATTAATTTTTGAAGGAATGTTATTTTTATTATCCTTAACTTTTTAATTGAGTTTCAGAATATTTTCCTTGTATTTATAAACAAAAGACTATGGTCTTTATTTTATCAGAAAATTAGGAAACTTTTTTCTTCCTTCCTTTCTTTCGTTCAGAAACATTTTCCTGTATTTAATTGCCATGTTGCTTGCAGGTTTTGGCTTTTCTGCAGATAATCAAAATGTCAGTAGGTAGGGAATTCTGTAATCTGAGACTAGTATTTTGAAATCTGCTATAATGATATAGTGATATATTTCTTGATCTTTTCACAGAAAATTGTGAAATACTGGCAAACTTAAAATACTTATTCATTAATGGGTAGGTTGTTATTTCTAGTCTTCTTCCTGAAATGTAAGGAATTAAAATTTAAATTTTTTACTTATAGAATAAGTCAGAAACTGATACTAAATCAAAAGATTGAAGATAATTAGGACATTATAATGATTGAGAAAGCTGACAGTTTGTAAAATTTTAGATTTTAACCTAAATTATTAGGTTTTAACAGTGGTTGGTTAAAATATATCTCCTAAATGAAATATGTGCATGTTGAACTAAATTACTACACATTATTGTAAAATCTATAGTATTTGAACTTAAGATATTTTAAATTTTTTTTTCAACGTTTATTCATTTTTGGGACAGAGAGAGACAGAGCATGAACGGGGGAGGGGCAGAGAGAGAGGGAGACACAGAATGGGAAACAGGCTCCAGGCTCTGAGCCATCAGCCCAGAGCCCGACGCGGGGCTCGAACTCACGGACCGCGAGATCGTGACCTGGCTGAAGTCGGACGCCTAACCGACTGCGCCACCCAGGCGCCCCGAACTTAAGATATTTTAAATAGTTATGTTTTGCTTTTTAAAATTTGACCATATAGTAAAACTATTTGCATAACCAACACAAGTAGCTTTGGGACATCATTAGGGAATGTGGAGCATATTCTCCATTGTTAACGAAAAGGGTGAGATTTTTCTAAAGGAAAAGAAAAATGGAAAATCAAGATACTGCTTTTTAAATTTTCTAATTCCTATTTTTCAAGGAATAAATAGCTGGTTCACATGTTATATTTCTAAACTTATCACTTCCCTACCAAAGAGATATATACATCTTCACAATGATTTTACAGATTGCTGGGAGTTCTTTGGTCTATATTATAGGAAACCTCAATTTTTCAACAAATTGTATTTTAAAAGTTTCTTTTTAAATTTATTTTAGGATTTTTTTAAATGTTTATTTTTGAGGGAGAGTGAGAGATGCAGTGAGTGCAGGGGAGGGGCAGAGAGAGAGGGAGACACAGAATCCAGAGCAGGTTCCAGGTTCTGAGCTGTCAACATAGAGCCCGATGTGGGGCTCAAACTCATGAACTGTGAGATCGTGACCGCGAATCATGACCCATGACCTACGCTGAAATCAGACACTTAAATGACTGAGCCACCCAGGCATCCATATTTTAGGATTTTTAAGATTAAGATTCTTAATTAAGATGCTTAAGATTCTCTCTCTCCCTCTCTCTCTGCCCCCCCATAAAAATAAATAAATAAACATTTTTCTTTAACTCCTAGTTTTCTTAGGGGTAACAGTTTACAAACAGAAAAATTGAGAGAGATTTTGTTATTAATGGTTAGATGGTCATTGAAAGATTATAGTAAGTAGAACTATAAATAATAAAAGAGTTTGATATGTGAATTATATATATATATCAGTGAAGCTATTATCAAAAGTAAAATAAGAAATAAAAGTTTGAAAGGGGGAATCATTTCTTGTGGCCAAACTTCCAAATAAGGAAAGAGTGACTTTAGATTACTTACTTATTTGTATTTGTTATGAGAAATATGCCAAGCAAGTCATCAATTTAATACATTCAGTAAAAGATCTTAATCTGCTACCTAGGGGGAAAATACAAATGGAAAACACAGATCAAGTAATCATTTGGAAACTAAGAATATTTTAGGAGTTTAAGATCCGTTTAGAGAGTCATCAAGTATAGTTTTTTTTGTTTTTGTTTTTTTTAATTTTTTAACATTTATTTATTTTTGAGACAGAGAGAGACAGAGCATGAATGGGGGAGGGTCAGAGAGAGAGGGAGACACAGAATCTGAAACAGGCTCCAGGCTCTGAGGGTCAGCACAGAGCCCGACGCGGGTCTCGAGCTCACGGGCCGCGAGATCATGACCTGAGCCGAAGTCGGCGGCTTAACCGGCTGAGCCACCCAGGTGCCCCTCAAGTATAGTTTTGAAAATATTTATGAAAACTGACTTTTGCTGCTCAAAGTTGGGGAACAAAGTTACAGATGATATTTATTTCTTCTTTTTAGTAATTCAGTCGAATATCGCTGCTAAATGAAGAAATGGTGACATGAAACTGATGAGTTATCCAAAAAAGGTGCCAAACTATAATGATTTTATTTTCCCCATCTTTCAACATATTTTTCTCTTTTTTCCTTCAGAACTCTTGCTAGATAGAGATGACAGCAGGGTGTTCCTGCAAGTCTAGACTCTGGAATTGCAGCTAGGAACTAAAATGCTTTTCAACTACTTAGTTTTACTCTTTGTACAAATTTTTAGTGGGAGATCTTAACTGAATATTCTGATTATGTTGCAAAAGGTGCATCCAAGGACTTACAGAATTAGAAACACACTTTGAAAGAATTTATTTTATGATTATTTTGTTTTTATTTTAGAGCAGAGCATGAGCAGAAGAAAGGGGCAGAGGGAGAGAGAGAGAGAGAGAGAGAGAGGAAGAGAGAGACAGAGAGAGAATCTTAAGCAGGCTCCACACTCAGTATGGAGCTCAACTCGAGGCTCAATCCCATGACTCTGAGATCATGACCTGAGCCAAAACCAGGAATCAGACACTCAACTGACTGAGCCACCTAGGCACACCAGAAAATATTTTAAATGTACTTATTATTTTTAATATCTTTGAAACAAAATACTACTTGTAATGTTTTACTGTTACCTTTAATTTTTGACCATATGTTTAAAATCTAAAATTAGGTTATCATTTAAGAAAACAAAGTTAGGCACTGAAATAAATTAACTTTTAAAAAGATTTGGGTTTCAACATTTTCAGTAGTCTTGGACGTAAATGGCAGGTTAGTGTTTTCGTAATCAACAGGATCAGGAATATGAAGATTCCTACAGGGTTTTACACAAAAGAAGTGTAAACATAAGTACGTTGCCAGAATAGAGCAGTGAGAGTCTGTAATAATTTTTTAGGAAAGAATCTGGTGATATCTCCTGAATATGTAATCTTTTGGCTAGAATTGCAGACTTCTTAAAAGCATAATTGTTAAGAGAAAATTACTCTTCTGATTCTGTTGTGCAAGAGTTTTTTTTTTTTTAAGTTGGTAATAGTCTGTTTTTGGTTATTAAGAAATATATAATATATATAAGATACATATTTCACTTTCTGTAGATTTTATTGTCTTAAGTGCTTTGGTGGTGACTTTAATGTCACCTAGGTGGCTCAGTATGTTGGGTGACTGACTCTTGATTTCAGGTCAGGTTATGATCTCATGGTTTGTGGCTTCGAGCTCATCAGCATGGAACCCCATGCTGTCAGTGCAGAGCCTGCTTGGGATTCTCTCTCTCTCTGTCTCTGTCTCTGTCTCTCTCTCTCTCAACCCTTCCCTACTCAGTTTCTCTCTCTCAAAATAAATAAACATTTTTTAAAAATTACACAAATGGAGGCACCTCACTGTCTCAGTCAGTGGAGCATGTGACTCTTGATTTTGGGGTTGTGAATTCGAACCCTGTGTTGGGTGTAGAAAAATAAAATCTTTAAAGCATTTACAAAAATTTTTATTTTGAGAGAGAGAGAAAAATCTTAAGCAGGCTCCATGCTCAGGACGCAGTGCAGAACAGGACATGGGGCTGGATCCCATGACCCTGGGATTATAACCTGAGTCAAAATCAAGAGTTGACTGGGTGCTCAACCAACTGAACCATGCCAGCTGCTCCTAGATGAATAAAATCTTTAAAAAAAATTGCACGAATGTAATAGATGAAAATATGTTCATTGTAAAACCTTTTTAAAAAAATTTTTTTTAATGTTTTATTTTATTTTTGAGAGAGAGAGAGCATGAGCAGGGGAAGGGCAGAGAGAGGGAGACACAGAACTTGAAGCAGGCTCCAGGCTCTTCGCTGTCAACACAGAGCCCGACTCCTGGCTTAAACCCACTAACTGTGAGATCATGACCTGAGTTGAAGTCAGTCGCTTAACTGACTGAGCCACCCAGCACCCCCATTGTAAAATGTTTTAAAATGGAAATATATACAATAAAAATCAAAAGCTTCCCTCTCCCCCCCAACTTACTCCCCTATCAAGAAATCACCATTTTGGTATGTTTCATTCCAAATCTATTTTTGTATATTTACATACTGTTTTAGATATTGAGGATTTATTTTTTTATTTTAAATTGTTTTTTAATGTTTATTTATTTTTGAGAGAGACAGAGACAGAGTGTGAGTGGGTTAGGGGCAGAGAAAGAGGGAGACACAGAATCCGAAGAAGCCTTCAGGCTCCGAGCTGTCAGCACAGAGCCCGACACAGGTCTCAAACTCACAAACTGGCAGATCATGACCCGAGCTGAAGTTGGATGCTTAACCCACTGAGCCACCCAGGCACCCCTTGAGGATTTTTTTAAAGATTTTTTTTAATGTTTATTTTTACTTTTGAGAGAGCCAGAGCATGAGTGGAGGAGGGCCAGAGAGAAAGGGAGACAGGATCTTAAGTGGACTCCACACTGTCAGCACAGGGCCCGATGTGGAGCTCGAACTCACAAACTGTGAGATCGTGACCTGAGCCGAAGTCAGACACTTAACTGACTGAGCCACGCAGGCACCCCTTAAGTCAAATTTGACTTTTATTGTAGGATAATCTGGTTGAGCCATTTGTTAGGGAAACTACTACTACTGCTACTATTTCTACTCCGTTGTCATTGTCTTCGTCTTCTTTTTCTTCTGTATTGTATTGCATTGTATTTATTTTTTTTATTTTATTTATGTTATGTTATGTTATGTTTGTTTTATGTTTGTTATGTTATGTTATGTTATGTTATGTTATGTTATGTTATGTTATGTTATGTTATGTTATGTTATGTTGTGTTATTTATTTGGGGGAACTTCTGACCCTAACTCCATTTCATCCGTCTGGTTCAATAGAATCAGGGAGGAGAACTGCTAATCTCTGAATTCAGCATTAACCTATGTATAAAATCACTTAACCCCCTTGTTTTTTACTATAGTACTTATGCCTTCAACAGTTTCTGGTGTCTCTTCATCAAGAGATGCCTGTTTTATCCTCCTGAGGGAAAAAGCTGCAGACTTCTGCCAAAATTGGGAAGTTAGGGAAAGGTAGTCATCTAGGTGTGGAATGGGGCAGCTAGGGATGCACCAGCTTCTTAAACAGCTTTCACTCAGTTTTTCTTATTTTATCCATTCCATTTGCCACTTACCCCCAGTTCTACAGGTACTTAGTGTGGCCAGTTTTTGTTTATTTAGAGGATTCTTTTGTATATATTGGGTTTGTTCTTAGCTTTCCTCACTGTTGGTTTAAGACTTGGCTTTCTGTGTCCTGCTACTTCAGTTGCCACTCCATCATCTACTTTGTGTCGCCTTTTTTCTTCCTCTCTTTCAGTTATTATTTTAAAATATTCCCTTTACCATTGCCTGGCAGGGTTTCTGGAGTGAGCAAGTTGAATGTGTTCAATTTGCCCTCTAAACCTGGAAGTCTCATTTATTTTTTCTTTCTTTCTTTCTCTCTTTCTTTCTTTCTTTCTTTCTTTCTTCCTTCCTTTCTTCCTTTCTTCCTTTTTCTTTCTTTGTTTCTTTCTTTCTTTCTTCCTTTTTCTTCCTTTCTTTCTCTCTCTCTCTCTCTCTGTCTCTGTCTCTCTCTCTCTCTTTCTCTTTTCTGGTTTTATAGATTTATTTTCAAAGGGTAAAACAGACAATTTAAATACAAGTCTATTTTGCCCATTGGATACTCTTTTCTGCTTTGTTGAAGATCAATTGGCCATATTTGTGTAGGCCCATTTCTGGGTTCTCTATTCTATTTTGTTGATCTATGTGTCTGTTTTTCTGCCAATACCATACTGTCTTGATGGTTACAGCTTTGTAATACAAGTTAAGGTCCAGGATTGTGATGCCTCCAGCTTTGGTTATCTTTTTCAACATTTCTTTGGCTATTCAGGTTTTTTTGTGGTTCCGTACAAATTTTAGGATTGTTTAGGATGCTGTTATTTTTTTTTTCAATGTTTATTTATTTTTGGGACAGAGAGAGACAGAGCATGAACAGGGGAGGGGCAGAGAGAGAGGGAGACACAGAATCGGAAACAGGCTCCAGGCTCTGAGCCATCAGCCCAGAGCCTGATGCGGGGCTCGAACTCACGGACCACGAGATCATGACCTGGCTGAAGTCGGACGCTTAACCGACTGTGCCACCCAGGCGCCCCAGGATGCTGTTATTTTGATTGGGATTGCATTGAATGTGTAGATTGCTTGGGTAGTATCGACATTTTAACAATATTTGTTCTTTAAATCCATTAGCATGGAATGTTTTTCCATTTTTTTGTGTCTTCTTCAATTTCTTTCATAGACTTTCTATAGTTTTCAATGTACAGATCTTTTACCTGTTTGGTTAGGTTTATTCCTAAGTATTTTATGGGTTTTGGTATAATTGTAATTGGGATCGATTCCTTGATACCACTTTCTTTTGCTTCATTATTGGTGTATAGAAATGCAACTGATTTATGTCCATTGATTTTATATCCTGCGACTTTGCTGAATTCATGTATCAGCTCTAGCAGTTTTTTGGTGTCTTTCAGGTTTTCCCTGTAGAGTATCAGATGACATGATACATGTAGAGTGAAAGTTTGACTTCTTCCTTTTTGTTGTCTGATTGCTGAGGCTAGGACTTCCAACACTATGTTGAACAACAGTGGTAAGGGTGGACATCCTTGTTGTATTCTGATTGTAGGAGGAAAGCCCTCAGTTTTTCCCCATTGAGGATGATATTAGCTATGGGCCTTTCATATAAGACTTCTATGATGTTAAGATATGTTCCTTCTATCCCTATTTTCTTGCGGGTTTTTATCAAGAAAGGATGCTGTATTTTGTCAAATGCTTTTTCTCCATCTATTGAAAGGATCATATGGTTCTTATCCTTTCTTTTATTAATGTGATGTATCATGTTAATTGATTTGAGAATATTGAACCAACCCTGAAACCAGGAATGAATCCCGCTTGATTATGGTGAAGAATTATTTTTAATGTACTGTTGAATTTGATTTGCTGGTATCTTGTTGAGAATTTTTGCATCCATGTTCATCCGGGAAATTGGCTTGTAATTCTTCTTTTTAGTGGGGTCTTTTTCTGGTTTTGGAATCAAGGTAATGCTGGCTTCATAGAATGAGTTTGGAAGCTTTCCTTGAGAAACTCAACAGATGAACATAGGGGAAGGGAAGGAAAAATAAGATAAAAACAGAGAGGGAGGTAGACCATAAGAGACTCTTAAATACAGAGAACAAACTAAGGGTTGCTGGAGGGGTGGGGGTGGGGGTATGGCTTAAATGGGTGATGGGGATTTAGGAAGATACTTTTCTGAAAGAGCACTGAGTTCAGATGTAAGGGATGAATAACTGGGTTCTACTCCTGAAGCCACGACTACACTGTATGTTAACTAATTTGAATTTAAGTAAAATTTAAGAAGTAAAATAAAATAAATACAAGTCAAAACAGAATTACTCTGTCAAAGGCAACAATAATGCCAAAACACATTCTCAGTTCCAGACACTTGCTAGCATCTTTTGAGTCTTCTCTAAGAGAAAAAAGACATCTGATATTTTATTCATAACCGAAAATAATTTCGGTTTGCTAGCATAATTCGTTCTTTAAGCATGTTTTTAATCCAAAGCACTTATATATCAAAGCAAATTTCCCCATAAGAAATCATGGAAACTCAGATGATTCGTTGCCAACTCAAAAATATTCCTATAAAAATGATTAAAATACTGTATGTAGTATAATAAAAAATAAAAAATATAAAGAAAAATAAATTAACCTGCACTTAGCTTTGAAAACCTTCGTGGCTGGTGTGAGGGAGACAGGAGAGAGGAGGGTTATTGTGTAGGATGACTTTCACTATCACTAATGGAATCACTGCTATCTATTGGCTCAGTAGAATCTTTTTCTACATAGGGGCCATTATATATGCTCACATGGATGTTTACTACAGTACAGTATTAATAAACTCCTGTCATATGCTGTATTTAATGTAACTGGCAATAAGGCAGCAGAGGAAAGGGTCATTACCTGCAGGCAGCCTGACCTAGAATGAAGCAAAGGATTTCTAAACCTACTCTGGTATGGAAAAGCAAAGGACTGTCCATAGGTGCTTTGAAGTGACAAAAAATACACTAGTGTCAGTTGTGGGCACTTTGCAACTTCTGAAAAATCACTGATTTCTGCCAAACACTGCAGCCTCAGACCAAGCATCAGAACATGGGATCACCCCCAATCCTGCAGTGAGAGAGAGAGAGAGAGAGAGAGAGAGAGAGAGAGAGAGAGAAGAACAATTGGCTCAGGGGTGATCATGTGACATTCAGCATCACATACTACTCGTATTGCAAGACATTTATTAGAAATGTTTTCTTTGTCTTGCAGAACACTCGCAGAACAAGTTACTCAAAATCCAAGGTTTTACTGTACATCCTCCTTATCCGCAATGTGATCTCAGTTTCTTGTGGACATACTAACTTCTCAACATCTGTATCAGGAATTTCAAACCCAAATTTGTCCTCCATGACCATGATAATCTCCACTTGGTCCAAACTGTCTAGGCCCAACTCTCTCATAAAGTGGGAATTTATTGAGAGCTTTTCAGGATCAATCTTGTCATAGAGTTTTAAGATGTAAAGAACACAGTCCTTGATTCCCTCTAATGACCAACGGGGTTCATCACGGTACTGGTGGTATAACTGTGTAACTGGAACCTGCATGACCACCGAGGCCAAATGCGAAGCCCCAGGCCTCATACAGGCCCCTGGGGGGCACAGGGTGATATTGAGTGGCTGGGCTGCCGCCAGTGTGGGGACCCAGGGTGGTGGCACGAAGGCTACAGGCAGTCACAGACATGGCAGAAAGGACAAAAGCTGCCATGGCTACACTGACCCAGGATGCACTGCCTCATATTATTCCTTTGATAGAGAGACAGCAGTATATAGTTGTTGAGAGTGTGAGTTATGGCACCAGACTGCTTGGGTTTGAACTCTGGCTCTGCCACCTACTAGCTATTCAATTAACCTCTACATTCCTAATTTTCTTCATCTTTAAGATGGGGATATAATAATACCTACCTCATAGAGTAACCAGAGAATTAATTAGTTAATTAAAATTATTTAAAGCACTGGGTGCCTGGATGACTCATTCGGTTAAGCAACCAACTCTTGATTTCAGCTCAGGTCATGATCTCCTGGTTCATGGAATTGAGCCCCACATCAGGCTCTGCGCAATAATGGCACGGAGGCTGCTTGGGGTTCTCTCTGTCTGTCTCTCTCTCTGCCCCTCCCCTGCTCTCTCTCTCTCTCAAAATAAATAACTAAACTTAAAAATATTTTAAATTATCTGAAGCACTTTGAATGATGTCTATCACATATAGTATGCCCTTAATAAGTATTTGCTCTTATTTTTTCCCCCTCTCTTTTTTCTGTCCTCTTTTCCTGGAATTCCTATTAGTCAAAATTTTTTGTTGTTGTTGTTTAGCTTGTTTTTTATTTTTTAAAATTTACATCCAAATTGGTTAGCATATAGTGCAACAATGATTTCAGGAGTAGATTCCTTAGTGCCCTTACCCATTTAGCCCATTCCCCCTCCCATAAACCCTCCTGTAATCCTCAGTTTGTTCTCCATATTTATGAGTCTCTTCTGTTTTGTCCCCCTCCCTGTTTTTATATTACTTTTGTTTCCCTTCCCTTATGTTCATCTGTTTTGTCTCTTAAAGTCCTCATATGAGTGAAGTCATATAATTTTTGTCTTTCTCTGACTAATTTCACTTAGCATAATAACCTCCAGTTCCATCCATGTTGTTGCAAATGGCAAGATTTTATTCTTTTCAATTGCCGAGTAATACTCCATTGTATATATATACCACATCTTCTTTATCCATTCATCCATCGATGGGACATTTGGGCTCTTTCCATACTTTGGCTATTGTTGATAGTGCTGCTATAAACATGGGGGTGCATGTGTCCCTTTGAAACGGCACACCTGTATCCTGTAGATAAATGCCCAGTAGTGCAATTGCTGAGTCATAGGGTAGTTCTATTTTTAGTTTTTTGAGGGACCTCCATACTGTTTTCCAGAGTGGCTGCACCAGTTTGCATTCCCACCAGCAGTGCAAAAGATATCCTCTTTCTCCTCATCCTCTCCAACATTTGTTGTTGCCTGAGTGGTTAATGTTAGCCATTCTGACAGGTGTGAGGTGGTATCTCATTGTGGTTTTGATTTGTATTTCCCTGATGATGAGTGATGTGGAGCATTTTTTCATGTGTCGGTTGGCCATCTGGATGTCTTCCTTGAAGAAGTGTTTATTCATGTCTTTTTCCCATTTCTTCACTGGGTTATTTGTTTTTTGGGTGTTGAGTTTGATAAGTTCTTTATAGATTTTGGATACTAACCCTTTATTGGATATGTCATTTGCAAATGTCTTCTCCCTTTCTGTCGTTTGCCTTTTAGTTTTGCTGATTGTTTCCTTTGCTGTGCAGAAGCTTTTTATTCTGATGAGGTCCCAGTAGTTCATTTTTGCTTTTGTTTCCCTTGCCTCCTGAGACGTGTTGAGTAAGAAGTTGCTGCGGGCAAGATCAAAGAGGTTTTTGCCTGCTTTCTCCAGGAGGATTTTGATGGCCTCCTGTCTTACATTGAGGTCTTTCTTCCATTTTGAGTTTCTTTTTGTGTATGGTGTAAGAAAGTGGTCCAGGTTCATTCTTCTGTATGTCGCTGTCCAGTTTTCCCAGCACCACTTGCTGAAGAGACTGTCTTTATTCCATTGGATATTCTCCTATTAGTCAAAAGTTAATCTCACTACACTGATGCTTGAACTATCTTACCTTTTCTTTGATTTTCCATTTCTTGTTTAATTCTACTTTCTTGAAGATTTTTGTAATCTCTATTTAATGCCTTATTTCATCAATCATTTTAAATACCAAATAGCTTTTATGATACCTGCTTTTAATCTTTCATGATTTCCTCACAAGTTGATGACCCTTGATGGTTTGTATATATTTTAAACTGATCGATTAAAAACTCTTTAGAAATAAGAAGACTTATTTTAGGTAAGCCTCACTTTCGGATGTTAGGATAGAGACATGACCATATGTCACTATGAGGAGGATTTTTCTCTGGGATTGTTCATTTCCTCCAGAAAAGACCTTTCCATTTTTTCCCTGGGGCATTAAATGCAAGTGTTCTGGGGTGGAGTTGGGATCTACTCTCTATGCTGCCTGGTGTCTCCAAGTCTAGATGTTCCTTTTCAATATCTCTAGAGGATAAATTTCCATTCTCCCACCAGGGCTGGAGTGTGTGCACTTAGCCGCCGCCATTCTGTATGTAGGACGGTGAAGGGGAATCAACATTTCACCCACATGGACTGTCGTAGACTCTAAACCTAAAGTTCTCTTTTGGCCATCAAAAGAGCGGATGCAGGATTAAAGTAAGAGATGGCTAATGTCTGGGAAAAGACAAGAGCCCCGAATAAGGGTCCTTGCCCCGTATTTATTCAGATCAAACTTACAACTTACAAACGTGATGGGCGTACAAAGAGACAAAGAAACTGGGAACATTAACTTGGGGACGTGAGGGAAGATGGGGGTTTTGAAGATATACAGTGTTTGAGGTTAGGATCAATATAAAACAAAATCCTGGTGCCAGGCAGATGGTTGTTAATGGCAGACAGGAGGCACCGTGTCTGTTTAACTTAGCTAGTCTAGGGGATGAGACAAATAGGGGGAATAACCTCAGGGTTAACAAGGCACCTTTTCTTTTGTTAACCTCTCCGCTCTGGGCTGCTTTGCCTGCAGTGCAGCAGTCCGTAGTCCAGCAGTTCACCAATTTACCTAACTTGGCCCTATCTTCCTGTGAAAGCAGCTTTTCTGCTATAGTACTAAATTGGGGGTGCTTCCACCCTGAATATCTAATCTTGTTTATTTCATATACGTATGTACTGGGCACCTTTGCACCCATTCCTATTTTGGGCCTTTGCCCCTCCCTCTCTATTTGGGGGGCTCTGCACCCCCTCTGTATTTTGGGGTGCCTTTGTACCTCCATATTCCTGGTGCCTTTGCACCCCCCACTGTTCTTGGGATGGCAATCTGGTTTACCCAAACTTGGGTAGCATTCTGTGACTTTGTATATCTTTATGCCTTGTTAACTCATTGGTGTAAACCCGAGAGATTCCTAAGCTTATTCCCCACAATGGACTGTCATCCTGTTTTTCACTTTGTTCTTCCTCTCCACCTACCTGGTACTTCCAAAGTATGAGAGTTTCCCAGGTTCTTTGCAAGGTGAATTGACTGTTTTCATCAAGTATTCCCCAAGGTTATAGCTTCTCTCACCCTATCACCTGAGTGATAAATCAGGTACCACTCTTCCAATTGCTCTCCCTTTTCTAAAAACATATTGAATGGGGCGCCTGGGTGGCGCAGTCGGTTAAGCGTCTGACTTCAGCCAGGTCACGATCTTCGCGGTCCGTGAGTTTGAGCCCCGCGTCGGGCTCTGGGCTGATGGCTCAGAGCCTGGAGCCTGGAGCCTGTTTCGGATTCTGTGTCTCCCTCTCTCTCTGCCCTTCCCCCGTTCATGCTCTGTCTCTCTCTGTCCCAAAAATAAATAAACGTTGAAAAAAAAAATTAAAAACATATTGAAATATTTTATCCATTGTTGCCTTCTCTTCTGTTTTCTTTTTCCTTGTGTATTTAAACCCTGTAGCTTATTTTGCTGTTATTTTATAAGGGGAGAGGTAAATGCATATGCCTAATCTGCATTTTTTTTAAACCAGAAATCATCAGATGAATGTTATTTATTTATTTATTTATTTATTTATTTATTTGAGAGAGCGCACGCACGTGAGAGAGCGAGCAGTGGAGATAGGCAGAGGGAAAGAGAGAATCTTAAGCAGGCCCCATGATCAGTGTGGAGCCTGACAGGCTTGCACCCACAATTCTGGGATCATGACCTGAGCGTAAATGAAGAGTCAGATCCTCAACTCACTGAGCCACCCAAGTGCCCCCAGATGAATGTTATTTTTTAAATATCTTATGATTGCTTTAGAAATTAGGTCTTCTTTGGAAAACTGTCTTTTCAGGTCCTCTGCCCATTTGTTAATTGGGTTATTACATATTATTACTATTATTATTTTAATGTTGAGTTCTTTTTATGTTTTGGATATTAATACTTTATTGGATGAATAATTTACAAATATCTTCTCTCATTCAATAGGTTGCCTTTTCATTTTGCTGATGGCTTCCTTCACTGTGCAAAGGCTTTGTATTTTGGTACAGACCAAATATTTTATTTTTGCTTTTGCTTCCCTTGTCTGAGGAGGTATATCTAGGAAAATGTTTTTAGGGCAGTGTCAGAGAAATTACTGCCTATGTTTTCTTCTAGGAAGTTTATGGTTTCAGGTCTCACATTTAGATCGTTAATCCATTTTGAGTTTATTTTCATGTATGGTGTAAGAAAGTGGTCCAGTTTATTCTTTTGCCTATAGCTGTCCAGTTTTCCCAGCACGACTTGTTGAAGAGACTGTCTTTATTCCATTGGATATTCTTTCCTGCTTTGTCAAAGATTAGTTGGCCATACGTTTGTGGGTCCATTTCTGGGTTCTCTATTCTGTTCCATTGATCTGAGTGTCGGTTCTTGTGCCAGTACCATACTGTCTTAATGGTTATAGCTTTGTAATATAGCTTGAAGTCCAGGATTGTGATGCCTCCTGCTTTGGTTTTCTTTTTCAAGATTGCTTTGGCTATTCGGAGTCTTTTCTGGTTCCATACACATTTTAGGATTGTTGGTTCTAGCTCTGTGAAGAACGCTGGTATTTTGATCAGTATTACATTGAGTAGGTAGATTGCTTTGGATAATATTGACATTTTAACAATATTTGTTCTTCCTATCCTGGAGCATGGAATATTTTTCCATTTTTTGTGTCTTCTTACATTTCTTTCATAAGCTTTCTATAGTTTTCAGTGTATAGATGTTTCACTTCTTTGCTTAGATTTATTCGTAGGTATTTTATGGTTTTTGGTGCATTGTAAATGGGATTGATTCCTTGATTTCTCTTTCTGTTGCTTCATTATTGGTGTATAGGAATGCAACTGATTCTGTGCATTGATTTTATATGCTGCAACTTTGCTGAATTCATGGATCAGTTCTGGCAGTGTTTTGGTGGAATCTTTGGGTTTCCATATAGAGATTCATGTCATTTGCAAAGAGTGAAAGTTTGACCTCTTCCTGGCCAATTTGGATGCCTTTTATTTCTTTGTGTTGTCTGATGGCAGAGGCTAAGGCTTCTAATAGTGTGTTGAATAACAGTGGCAAGGGTGGACATCCCTGTCTTGTCCCTGACCTTAGGGGGAAAGCTCTCAGTTTTTCCCCATTGAGGATGATATTAGCAGTGGGTCTTTCATATATGGATTTTATGATATTGAGGTATGATCCTTCTATCCCTACTTTCTTGAGGGATTTTATGAAGAAAGGATGCTGTGTTTTGTCAAGTGCTTTCTCTGTATCTGTTGAGAGGATCATGTGGTTCTTGTCCTTTCTTTCATTGATGTAATGTATCACATTGATTGTTTTGTGGATATTGAACCAGCCCTGCCTCCCAGGTATAAATCCCACTTGGTCGTGGTGAATAATTTTTTAAATGTATTGTTGATTCTGGTTGTCTAGTATCTTGTTGAGAATTTTTGCATCCATGTTCATCAGGGAAATTGGTCTATAGTTCTCCTTTTTAGTGGGGTCTTTGTCTGGTTTTGGAATCAAGGTAATGCTGGCTTCATAAAAAGAGTTGGAAGCTTTCCTTCCATGTCTTTTTTTGGAACAGCTTCAAGGGAATAGGTGTTAACTCTTCCTTAAATGTTTGGTAACATTCCCCTGTAAAGCCATCTGGCCCTAGACTCTTTTTTTTTTTTTTTTTTTTTTTTTTGATATTTGTTGTTTATTTATTTTTGAGAGAGAGAGAGTGTGAGCTAGAGAGGGTCAGAGAGAGAGAGAGAGAGAGAGAGAGAGAGAGAGAGAGGGAGAGAGAGGGAGGAAGATGCAGAATCTGAAGCGGGCTCCAGGCTCCAAGCTATCAGCACAGATCCCGATGCAGGGCTCAAACTCATGAACTGTGAGATCAGACCTGAGCCAAAGTCGGATGCTCAACTGACTGAGCCACCCAGGCACCCCCTTGGACTCTTGTTTTTTTGAGAGATTTTGGTTACTAATTGGATTTCTTTACTGGTTATGGGTCTGTTGAAATTTTCTATATCTTCCTGTTTCAGTTTTGGTAGTTTATATATCTCTAGGAATTTGTCCATTGCTTCCATATTACATATTTTATTGGCATATAATTTCTCGTAATATTCTCTTATTGTTTGTATTTCTGCTGTGTTGGTTATGATCTGTCCTCTTTCATTCTTGATTTTATTTATTTGGGTCCTTTCTTTTTTCTTTTTCATCAAAGTGGCTAGGGGTTTATCAATTTTGTTAATTCTTTCAAAGAAACAGCTTCTGGTTTCATTGATCTGTTCTACTGTTTTGGGGGGGTTTTTTGGTTTTTTTATTTGTTTTTTTGTTTTGTTTTGTTTTTGGTTTTGAAGCATTGATTTCTGCTCTCATCTTTATTATTTTCTGTCTTCTGCTGATTTTGAGTTTTATTTGCTGTTCTTTTTCCAGTTCTTTAAGGTGTAAGATTAGGTGTGTATCTGTGAACTTTCTTCCTTCTTTAGGAAGGCCTGGATTGCTATATACCTCCCTCTTATGACCACCATTCCTGCATCCCAGAGTTTTTGGGCTGTGGTATTATCATTTTCTTTGGCTTCCATGTACTTTTTTTAAAATTTTTTTTAATGTTTATTTATTTTTGAGAGAGACAGAGACAGAATGCGAGTGGGTTGGGACAGAGAGAGAGGGAGACACAGAATCTGAAACAGGCTCCAGGCTCTGAGCTGTCAGCACAGAGCCCGACACGGGGCTCAAACTCACGAGCTGCGAGATCATGACCTGAGCTGAAGTTGGACGCTCAACTGACTGAGCCACCCAGGTGCCCCGAGAACACTGGCTTCCATGTACTTTTTAACTTCTTCTTTTACTTGTTGGTTAGCCAATTCATTCTTTAGTAGGATGGTCTTTAGTCTCCAAGTATTTGTTATCTTTGCAAATTTTTTCTTGTGGTTGATTTTGAGTTTCACAGTGTTGTGGTCTGAAAATATGCATGGTATGATCTCTATCTTTTTGTACTTGTTGAGGGCTGATTTGTGTCCTAGTATGTGATCTCTTCTGGAGAATGTTCCCTGTGCACTTGAGAAGAATGTGTATTCCACTGCTTTCGGATGAAATGTTCTGAATATATCTGTTAAGTCCATCTGGTCCAGTGTATCATTCAAAGCCATTGTTTCCTTGTTGATTTTCTGTTTAGATGATCTGTCCATTGCTGTAAGTAGGGTGTTGAAGTCCCTTACTGTTATGTTTCTTTATGTTTGTGATTAATTGATTTACATATTTGGGTGCTTCCACATTTGTAGCATAAATGTTTACAATTGTTAGATCTTCTTGGTGGATAGGCCCCTTAATTATGATATAATGCCCTTCTTCATCTCTTTATAATCTTTATTTTAAAGTCTAGATAGTCTGATGCAAGTATGGCTACTCCAGCTTTCTTTTGTTGACCATTAGCATGATAGATGGTTCTCCATCCCCTTACTTTCAATCTGCAGGTGTCTTTATGTCTAAAGTGGGTCTCTTGTAAACAGCATATAGATGGATCTTGTTTTCTTATCCATTCTGTTTCCCTATGTCTTTTGATTAGAGTATTTAGTCCATTGACGTTTAGAGTGAGTACTGAAAGATAGGAATTTATTGCCACTATGTTTCTTGTAGAATTGGAGTTTCTGGTGGTGGTCTCTGGTCCTTTCTAGTCTTTGTTGCTTTTGGTCTCTGCCCACCCCCATCTTTTCTCCCCTCAGAGAATCCCCCTTAAAATTTCTTGCAGGGTTGGTTTAGTGGTCACAAACTCCTTTAATTTTTGTTTGTCTGGGAAACTTTTAATTGCTCCTTCTATTTTGAATGGCAGCCTTGCTGGATAAGGAATTCTTGGCTGCCTATTTTTCCCATTCAGCACATTGAATATATCCTGCCACTCCTTTCTGGCTTGCTAAGTTTCTGTGGATAGGTCTGCTGTAAATCTGATCTGCCTTCTCTTGGAGGTTAAGGACTTTTTGTCCCTTGCTGCTTTCATGATTCTTTCCTTGCCTGAGTATTCTGTGAATGTGACTATGATATGCCTTTTTGATGGTCGGTTTTTGTTGAATCTGGTGGGAGTCTTCTGTGCTTCCTGGATTTTGATGTCTGTGTCTTTCCCCAGGTTAGGAAAGTTTTCTGGTATGATTTGCTCACATAACCCTTCTACCCCTTTTTCTCTCTCTTCATCTTCTGGGACCCCTATGATTCTGTTGTTGTTCCTTTTGAATGAGTCACCGATTTCTCTAACTCTTAAAGCGTGCTCTTTTTGCCTTGCTTTTCTGTTTCATTGTTCTCCATAAGTTTGTCCTCTATATTGCTGATTTGCTGCTCTGCCTCTTATATCCTTGCCGCTGTAGTATCCATTCGAGATTGCAGCTCAGTTATAGAATTTTTTATTTCATCCTGACTAGCTCTTATCTCTGCAGAAAGGGATTCTAACCTGTTTTCAACCCCAGCTAGTATTCTTATTATCATGATTCTAAATTCTTGTTCAGACATCTTGCTTGTATCTGTGTTGAGTAAGTCCCTGGCTGTCATTTCTTCCTGTTCTATCTTTTGGAGTGAATTCCTTTGTGTCATCATTTTGAAGGAAGAAAAGGAATTAATAAGGTAAAAAAATTAAAATTAAAAAATTAAAAACAACACACAAAAAAATCAAAGGATGCTAGCTTCTAGGTTTGTTCAGGTCTGGTTTTTAAAGGAGCTTGATGATTAGAGAAAAAAGGGAAAGATAAGAAAAGAAAAAAAGGAAAATGTTTGAAAATTTGAAAAAATGAATGTAATGAAATAGAATAAAATGAAATGATGGAAGTAAAAAAACCAGAATTTGAAAAATTTACAAAAGTTAAAAAATTTAATAGAAAATATTAAAAACATTTTTAATAAAAATGGAAAATAAAAATAAATTTTTTCTCTTTCTGTATTCAAGAATAAGAAAAGAAAAAAAAATTGAACAGGTGGGCCAGCAAACAGAGTGAGGTAGGATTGAAATTACATTGGTTTTCCCTAGAAGTCAAACTATGAGGCAGTTTGTAGTCCGTAAACTAAGTAGGCAGAGAGACTTGTGTTGTTCCTGAAGAGCAAGGCTGGCCCAGTTGGCAGGGCTTAGTGTAACAGCTCCGTTCTCCACTACATGGTGCTGCTTAGCTTACTGGAGTGGATTGTTGTCATGCTTGTAGGTGTGTATGCGCATTCTCAGGAGGGGTGAAAATGGCGTCACCCAGCTACCCAGTCTCTAGTATGGGAACTCTGTGCTCTCCCTGAATAGCAGTTGCACACCCCTCCTTTGTCTCTGTCTTCTTTTCACTCCCTGCTTTTACACTGCCTGTGACCAAGCTGTCAGGTTTCCAGGCGGCACCTCCCTCCTGAGTTTTGTCTCCGATGTGACTGTGTTTCCCATCCCCTCACTTCTGAGGACTGCAGCTTTGACCTGCTCAGACCTTCTGGCAGAGGGTCTCACTGAACAATGTCCGGGTTCTGGCCCACCCCCAGGAACATTCTGGAGACCATGCTGCTGCTAATGCCCAGAGACTACGGCTGGGTGCCAGCCCACCCCCCAAAAAGTTCATGCAATCGTATAGCAGCAGCGTTTCAGGAATTCTGGAAAATTACAACACGTCTGACACTAGGCTTTCCCCCTTAACGTCCTTGTTCCTGCATCAGCGAATGTGGTCGTTCTCTGGGGTCCATTGTGACCTTTGCCTGTGGGGAGGCTGCACAGTTTGTACCAAATACCCTCCCAGCAGGGGAACCACCTCTCCCTGTTTGGCCCGAGGACTCCCAGGACCTCGCTCTCTGCTCCTGGGAATTTGCCCTTCCCACCAGAGCACCACCACGTATTGAGCTGTGGAGTTGCATACTCTGCACTCCCCCTGTTTATAGAGTCTTACTGGAATTTAAACCCTCTTCTTTCTCCTTTCTCCCTTTTTTGTTCAGTCCCCTGCGTACTCTTTCTTTCTCTCCAGCCTTTGGGTGGTGGGGGGGATGCTTTCCATACTCTCCCCCTGTCTCCATCCTCTATTCACAAGTAAAAACAGGTCCCTGCCCTCCACGGCTTTCTCCACCAGTTCACCTCTCTGTGCCACATACCTGCTGAGTTCTGTGATTCAGGTTGTGCGAATTGTTGTGTTAATCCTCAAATCAGTTTTCTAGGTGTGCAGGATGGTCTGTATTGATCTGGCTGTATTTCAGGGATGAGAGATGCAAAAAAAACCCTTTCATACTGTTGTGGCATCTTGGCCCCTCCCCAGATACAATTTTTATATCAGTATAGGTATGGCAAATTTAGGTACAATTGTTATAGCATTAAATTATCAGTTTTTACTTTACTTTCTTTTTAACTTTATTTTTTATTTTTTAAAATTTACATCCAAATTAGTTAGTATATAGTGAAGCAATGATTTTAGTAGATTCCTTAATGCCCCTTCCCCATTTAGCCCATCCCCCCTCCCACAAACCCTCCAGCAACCCTCAGTTTGTTCTCCATATTTATGAGTCTCTTCTGTTTTGTCCCCATCCCTGTTTTTATATTATTTTTGTCTCCCTTCCCTTATGTTCATCTGTTTTGTCTCTTAAAGTCCTCATATGAGTGAAGTCATATGATCTTTGTCTTTCTCTGACTAATTTCACTTAGCATAAATACCCTCCAGTTCCATCCATGTAGTTGCAAATGGCAAGATTTCATTCTTTTTGATTGTTGAGTAATACTTCATTGTGTGTGTGTGTGTATATATACACACCACATTTTCTTTATCCATTCATCCATCGATGGACATTTGGGCTCTTTCCATACTTTGGCTGTTGTTGATAGTGCTGCTATAAACATGTGGGTGCATGTGTCCCTTCGAAACAGCACACCTGTATCCCTTGGATAAATGCCTAATAGTGCAGTTGCTGGGTCATAGGGTAGTTCTATTTTTAGTTTTTTGAGAAACCTCCATACTGTTTTCCAGAGTGGCTGCACTAGCTTGCATTGCCACCAACAATGCAAAAGAAATCCTCTTTCTCCACACCCTTGCCAATATCTGTTTTTGCCTGAGTTGTTAATGTTAGCCATTCTGACAGGTGTAAGGTAGTATCTCATTATGGTTTTGATTTGTATTTCCCTGATGATGAGTGATGTGGAGCATTTTTTCATGTGTCGGTTGGCCATCTGGATGTCTTCCTTAAAGAAGTGTTTATTCATGTCTTTTTCCCATTTCTTCACTGGATTATTTGTTTTTTGGGTGTTCAGTTTGATAAGTTCTTTATAGATTTTGGATACTAACCCTTTGATATGTCATTTGCAATACTTTACTTTTTTTAAAATGTTTGTTTATTTTTGAGAGAGAGACAGAGAGACAGAGAGAGAGAGAACCAGCTGGTGAGGGACAGAGAGAGAGGGAGACACAGAATCTGAAGCAGGCTCCAGGCTCTGAGCTGTTAGCACAGAGCCAATGTGGGGCTCGAACTCATGAACTGCGAGATCATGACCTGAGCTGAAGTTGAATGCTTAACCAACTGAGCCACCCAAGCACCCCTAAATTATCAGTTTTTATTTATTTATTTATTTATTTTATTTTTTTATAATATATGAAATTTATTGTCCAAATTGGTTTCCATAAAACACCCAGTGCTCATCCCAAAAGGTGCCCTCCTCAATACCCATCGCCCACCCTCTCCTCCCTCCCACCCCCCATCAACCCTCAGTTTGTTCTCAGTTTTTAACAGTCTCTTATGCTTTGGCTCTCTCCCACTCTAACCTCTTTTTTTTTTTTTTTTCTTTTTTCCTCCCCCTCCCCCATGGGTTCCTGTTACGTTTCTCAGGATCCACATAAGAGTGAAACCATATGGTATCTGTCTTTCTCTGTATGGCTTATTTCACTTAGCATCACACTCTCTAGTTCCATCCACGTTGCTACAAAAGGCCATATTTCATTTTTTCTCATTGCCACGTAGTATTCCATTGTGTATATAAACCACACTTTCTTTATCCATTCATCAGTTGATGGACATTTAGGCTCTTTCCATAATTTGGCTATTGTTGAGAGTGCTGCTATGAACATTGGGGTACAAGTGCCCCTATGCATCAGTACTCCTGTATCCCTTGGATAAATTCCTAGCAGTGCTATTGCTGGGTCAAAGGGTAGGTCTATTTTTAATTTTCTGAGGAACCTCCCCACTGCTTTCCAGAGCGGCTGCACCAATTTGCATTCCCGCCAACAGTGCAAGAGGGTTCCCGTTTCTCCACATCCTCTCCAGCATCTATAGTCTCCTGATTTGTTCATTTTGGCCACTCTGACTGGCGTGAGGTGATACCTGAGTGTGGTTTTGATTTGTATTTCCCTGATAAGGAGCGACGCTGAACATCTTTTCATGTGCCTGTTGGCCATCCGGATGTCTTCTTTAGAGAAGTGTCTATTCATGTTTTCTGCCCATTTCTTCACTGGGTTATTTGTTTTTCGGGTGTGGAGTTTGGTGAGCTCTTTATAGATTTTGGATACTAGCCCTTTGTCCGAGATGTCATTTGCAAATATCTTTTCCCATTCCGTTGGTTGCCTTTTAGTTTTGTTGGTTGTTTCCTTTGGTGTGCAGAAGCTTTTTATCTTCATAAGGTCCCAGTAATTCACTTTTGCTTTTAATTCCCTTGCCTTTGGGGATGTGTCGAGTAAGAGATTGCTACGGCTGAGGTCAGAGAGGTCTTTTCCTGCTTTCTCCTCTAAGGTTTTGATGGTTTCCTGTCTCACATTCAGGTCCTTTATCCATTTTGAGTTTATTTTTGTGAATGGTGTGAGAAAGTGGTCTAGTTTCAACCTTCTGCATGTTGCTGTCCAGTTCTCCCAGCACCATTTGTTAAAGAGGCTGTCTTTTTTCCATTGGATGTTCTTTCCTGCTTTGTCAAAGGTGAGTTGGCCATACGTGTGTGGGTCTAGTTCTGGGGTTTCTATTCTATTCCATTGGTCTATGTGTCTGTTTTTGTGCCAATACCATGCTGTCTTGATAATGACAGCTTTGTAGTAGAGGCTAAAGTCTGGGATTGTGATGCCTCCTGCTTTGGTCTTCTTCTTCAAAATTCCTTTGGCTATTCGGGGCCTTTTGTGGTTCCATATGAATTTTAGGATTGCTTGTTCTAGTTTCGAGAAGAATGCTGGTGCAATTTTGATTGGGATTGCATTGAATGTGTAGATAGCTTTGGGTAGTATTGACATTTTGACAATATTTATTTTTCCAATCCATGAGCAGGGAATGTCTTTCCATTTCTTTAAATCTTCTTCAATTTCCTTCATAAGCTTTCTATAGTTTTCAGCATACAGATCCTTTACATCTTTGGTTAGATTTATTCCTAGGTATTTTATGCTTCTTGGTGCAATTGTGAATGGGATCAGTTTCTTTATTTGTCTTTCTGTTGCTTCATTGTTAGTGTATAAGAATGCAACTGAGTTCTGTACATTGATTTTGTATCCTGCGACTTTGCTGAATTCATGTATCAATTCTAGCAGACTTTTGGTGGAGTCTATCGGATTTTCCATGTATAATATCATGTCATCTGCAAAAAGCGAAAGCTTGACTTCATCTTTGCCAATTTTGATGCTTTTGATTTTCTTTTGTTGTCTGATTGCTGATGCTAGAACTTCCAGCACTATGTTAAACAACAGCGGTGAGAGTGGGCATCCCTGTCGTGTTCCTGATCTCAGGGAAAAAGCTCTCAGTTTTTCCCCGTTGAGGATGATGTTAGCTGTGGGCTTTTCATAAATGGCTTTTATGATGTGTAAGTATGTTCCTTCTATCCCGACTTTCTCAAGGGTTTTTATTAAGAAAGGGTGCTGGATTTTGTCAAAGGCCTTTTCTGCATCGATTGACAGGATCATATGGTTCTTCTCTTTTTTTTTGTTAATGTGATGTATCACGTTGATTGATTTGCGAATGTTGAACCAGCCCTGCATCCCAGGAATGAATCCCACTTGATCATGGTGAATAATTCTTTTTATATGCCGTTGAATTCGATTTGCTAGTATCTTATTGAGAATTTTTGCATCCATATTCATCAGGGATATTGGCCGGTAGTTCTCTTTTTTTACTGGGTCTCTGTCTGGTTTAGGAATCAAAGTAATACTGGCTTCATAGAATGAGTCTGGAAGTTTTCCTTCCCTTTCTATTTCTTGGAATAGCTTGAGAAGGATAGGTAATATTTCTGCTTTAAACATCTGGTAGAACTCCCCTGGGAAGCCATCTGGTCCTGGACTCTTATTTGTTGGGAGATTTTTGATAACCGATTCAATTTCTTCGCTGGTTATGGGTCTGTTCAAGCTTTCTGTTTCCTCCTGATTGAGTTTTGGAAGAGTGTGGGTGTTCAGGAATTTGTCCATTTCTTCCAGGTTGTCCAATTTGTTGGCATATAATTTTTCATAGTATTCCCTGATAATTGTTTGTATCTCTGAGGGATTGGTTGTAATAATTCCATTTTCATTCATGATTTTATCTATTTGGGTCATCTCCCTTTTCTTTTTGAGAAGCCTGGCTAGAGGTTTGTCAATTTTGTTTATTTTTTCAAAAAACCAACTCTTGGTTTCGTTGATCTGCTCTACAGTTTTTTTAGACTCTATATTGTTTATTTCTGCTCTGATCTTTATTATTTCTCTTCTTCTGCTGGGTTTAGGGTGCCTTTGCTGTTCTGCTTCTATTTCCTTTAGGTGTGCTGTTAGATTTTGTATTTGGGATTTTTCTTGTTTCTTGAGATAGGCCTGGATTGGAATGTATTTTCCTCTCAGGACTGCCTTCGCTGCGTCCCAAAGCGTTTGGATTGTTGTATTTTCATTTTCGTTTGTTTCCATATATTTTTTAATTTCTTCTCTAATTGCCTGGTTGACCCACTCATTCGTTAGTAGGGTGTTCTTTAACCTCCATGCTTTTGGAGGTTTTCCAGACTTTTTTCTGTGGTTGATTTCAAGCTTCATAGCATTATGGTCTGAAAGTATGCATGGTATAATTTCAATTCTGGTAAACTTATGGAGGGCTGTTTTGTGACCCAGTATATGATCTATCTTGGAGAATGTTCCATGTGCACTCGAGAAGAAAGTATATTCTGTTGCTTTGGGATGCAGAGTTCTAAATATATCTGTCAAGTCCATCTGATCCAATGTCTCATTCAGGGCCCTTGTTTCTTTATTGATCGTGTGTCTAGATGATCTATCCATTTCTGTAAGTGGGGTGTTAAAGTCCCCTGCAATTACCACATTCTTATCAATAAGGTTGCTTATGTTTATGAGTAGTTGTTTTATATATTTGGGGGCTCCGGTATTCGGCGCATAGATATTTATAATTGTTAGCTCTTCCTGATGGATAGACCCTGTAACTATTATATAATGTCCTTCTTCATCTCTTGTTACAGCCTTTAATTTAAAGTCTAGTTTGTCTGATATAAGTATGGCTACTCCAGCTTTCTTTTGGCTTCCAGTAGCATGATAAATAGTTCTCCATCCCCTCACTCTCAATCTAAAGGTATCCTCAGGTCTAAAATGAGTCTCTTGTAGACAGCAAATAGATGGGTCTTGTTTTTTATCCATTCTGATACCCTATGTCTTTTGGTTGGCGCATTTAATCCATTTACATTCAGTGTTATTATAGAAAGATACGGGTTTAGAGTCATTGTGATGTCTGTATGTTTTATGCTTGTAGTGATGTCTCTGGTATTTTGTCTCACAGGGTCCCCCTTAGGATCTCTTGTAGGGCTGGTTTAGTGGTGACAAATTCCTTCAGTTTTTGTTTGTTTGGGAAGACCTTTATCTCTCCTTCTATTCTAAATGACAGACTTGCTGGATAAAGGATTCTCGGCTGCATATTTTTTCTGTCTAGCACACTGAAAATCTCGTGCCAATTCTTTCTGGCCTGCCAAGTTTCAAAAGAGAGATCCGTCACGAGTCTTATAGGTCTCCCTTTATATGTGAGGGCACGTTTACCCCTTGCTGCTTTCAGAATTTTCTCTTTATCCTTGTATTTTGCCAGTTTCACTATGATATGTCGTGCAGAAGATCAATTCAAGTTCCGTCTGAAGGGAGTTCTCTGTGCCTCTTGGATTTCAATGCCTTTTTCCTTCCCCAGTTCAGGGAAGTTCTCAGCTATTATTTCTTCAAGTACCCCTTCAGCACCTTTCCCTCTCTCTTCCTCGGAACTCTGGGATACCAATTATGCGTATATTATTTCTTTTTAGTGTATCACTTAGTTCTCTAATTTTCCCCTCATACTCCTGGATTTTTTTTTATCTCTCTTTCTCTCAGCTTCCTCTTTTTCCATAACTTTATCTTCTAGTTCACCTATTCTCTCCTCTGCCTCTTCAATCCGAGCTGTGGTGGTTTCCATTTTGTTTTGCATTTCATTTAAAGCGTTTTTCAGCTCCTCATGACTGTTCCTTAGTCCCTTGATCTCTGTAGCAAGGGATTCTCTGCTGTCCTGTATACTGTTTTCAAGCCCGGCTATTAATTTTATGACTATTATTCTAAATTCACTTTCTGTTATATTATTTAAATCCTTTTTGATCAGCTCATTAGCTGTTGTTATTTCCTGGAGATTCTTCTGAGGGGAATTCTTCCGCTTGGTCATTTTGGATAGTCCCTGGCATGGTGAGGACCTGCAGGGCACTTCCCCTGTGCTGTGGTGTATAACTGGAGTTGGTGGGCAGGGCCACAGTCCGACCTGATGTCTGCCCCCAGCCCACCGCTGGGGCCACAGTCAAACTGGTGTGTGCCTTCTCCTCCCCTCTCCTAGGGGCGGGATTCACTGTGGGGTGGCGTGGCCCGTCTGGGCTACTTGCACACTGCCAGGCTTGTGATGCTGGGGATCTGGCGTATTAGCTGGGGTGGGTAGGCAAGGTGCACAGGGGCAGGAGGGGCAGGCTTAGCTCGCTTCTCCTTAGGTGATCCACTTCAGGAGGGGCCCTGTGGCAGCGGGAGGGAGTCAGATCCGCTGCCGGAGGTTTGGCTCCTCCGCAGAAGCACAGAGTTGGGTGTTTGCGCGGAGCGAGGAAGTTCCCTGGCAGGAACTGGTTCTCTTTGGGATTTTGGCTGGGGGATGGGCGGGGGAGATGGCGCTGGCGAGCGCCTTTGTTCCCCACCAAACTGAGCTCTGTCGTCCGGGGGCTCAGCAGCTCTCCCTCCCTTTGTCCTCCAGCCTTCCCGCTTTCCGAGCAGAGCTGTTAACTTATGACCTCCCAGACGCTAAGTCGCGCTTGCTGTCGGAACACAGTCCGTCAGGCCCCTCCGCTTTTGCAAGCCAGACTCCAGGGCTCTGCTTGGCCGGCGAGCCGCCCCTCCGCCCCGGCTCCCTCCCGCCAGTCCGTGGAGCATGCACCGCCTCGCCGCCCTTCCTACCCTCTTCCGTGGGCCTCTCGTCTGCGCTTGGCTCCGGCGACTCCGTTCTGCTAATCCTCTGGCGGTTTTCTGGGTTATTTAGGCAGGTGTAGGTGGAATCTAATTGATCAGCAGGACGCACGGTGAGCCCAGCGTCCTCCTACGCCGCCATCTTCCCTCCCAATCTCCCAAATTATCAGTTTTTAGATGAACCTACAGGGTTTCAGTTTTATTGACCTTATAAGTCAGACCATTTATTTATGTATAAAAATTTTTTTAAAATTTGTTTTGAGAGAGAAAGAGAGAGCAGGAGAGGGGCAGAGAGAGAGGGAGAGAGAATCACAAATAGGCTGTGCACTGCAAGCAAAGAGAGCCCAACACAGGGCTTGAACCCATGAACCATGAGATCATGACCTGAGCTGAAAGCAGGAGTTGGACATTTAACTGACTCAACCATCCAGATGCCCCATAAGTCAGACCTTTTAAAATAATTATTTGGGTTCATTTCATTCAGTCATAATTCACCAAATGTTTATTGAGTACATTTGCTGTGCCCAGTATTATTTTAGATTATAAGGATAGGGTAGTGAGTAAAAAGAAGAAAATCTCTTCTTTCAGGGAAATTATGTTGATTCTAGTGAGTGAAGACAGAGAATAAACACTAAGTATGTAAGTCAGATAGTTTTGATAACTGTTGTGAAAAAAAGCAGGATAAGGGAGTAGAAAATGATGAAGTAGGGTGCCTGGGTGGTTCAGTCCATTGAGCGTCTGACTTTGGCTCAGGTCATGATCTCATGGCTTGTGGGTTCCAGCCCCACATCGGACTTGGTGCTGACAGCTCAGAGCCTGGAGCCTATTTCAGATTCTCTGTTTCCCTCTCTTTCTCTGCCCTTCCTCCACTCGCTCTGTCTCTCTCTCAAAAATAAATAAAAACATTAAAAAAAATGATGAAGTAAGGATGCATAGGGAGTTTGCTATTTTTTATGAGGTGATCAGGGAAGGCCTCTCTGATAAGGTTAAATACAAATCTGAAATAAGTGAAGGAGTAAATGATATCTGGGTGAAAAGCTTCCTAGACAGAGGAATTAAAAAATGCAGAGATGGTTAGGAGAGAGAATGCTTAACATGTTTGAGGAACAGCAGAGATTTGTGTGACTTGGAGTGAAGTGAAAGAATGAAAATGTAAGACTGGGTCAGTGGGGTGCCTGGGTGGATCAGTCCATTGAATGTCCAGCTCTTGATCCAGCTCAGGTCATGATCTTCTGGCCATGAGATTGAGGCCTGCCTTCAGCTCTGAGCATGGAGCCTTCTTGGGATTCTCTCACTCTGCCCCCCTCTCAAAATTAACATTAAACAAAGAAGAAGGCAACAGAGTCAGAAAGGTGGCAGGGAATTAAATCAAGTAGGGCCTTATAAATTTTTTTTTAATGTTTTTGAGAGAGAGAGAGAGAGAGAGAGAGAGAGAGAGCAAGCAGAGAAGGGGCAGAGAGAGAGGGAGACTCAGAATCGGAAGCAGGCTGCAGGTTCTGAGCAGTCAACACAGAGCCGGACGTGGGGCTTGAACCCATGAACTGGGAGATCATGACCTGAGCCAAAGTCGGATGCTTAACCACCTGAGCCACCCAGGCACCCCTCAAGTAGGGCCTTATAAACCATAGTCAGGGTTTTGACTTTTTCCCTGAATGAGATGGGAACGTAACAGAGGGTTATGGGCAGAGGAAGTACATGATCTGATTTACGTTTTTAACAGATTGCTCTGGTTGCTTTGTGGAAACTAGAGTATGTAGAAAAAAGGAGAGCAGTTAATAGGCCAATTCAGTTGTCCAAGTGAGAAATAATTGTGGCTTAGACCTGGGAGGTAATCTTGGAAGCAGTAATAAGTGGTTAGGTTCCAGATACACTTCAAAGGAAGGAATAATAGGATTTGTTTATGTGGTGTATGAGAAAAATAGAGTCAAGGATAAATCCAAGGTTTTTGGCTTTAGCAGTTGGAAGACTGAAATTGCCATTCACTAAGATGAAGGCTTGAGGAAGAGCAGACTTAAAGGGCAAGTCAAGAAATTGGTTTTGGGGGCGCCTGGGTGGCGCAGTCGGTTAGGCGTCCGACTTCAGCCAGGTCACGATCTCGCGGTCCGTGAGTTCGAGCCCCGCGTCAGGCTCTGGGCTGATGGCTCAGAGCCTGGAGCCCGTTTCCGATTCTGTGTCTCCCTCTCTCTCTGCCCCTCCCCCGTTCATGCTCTGTCTCTCTCTGTCGCAAAAATAAATAAACGTTGAAAAAAAAAATTAAAAAAAAAAAAAAGAAATTGGTTTTGGACAAATTAAGATTATGGCATTTACTGAAGTAGAAATATTGAGTATGTGTGGTTGGATATAAGAATCTGAAGCTCAGAAGAGTGGTATGACTGGAGATGCAGATTTAAGCATTATCTATAAATAAACGATATCCATGGAACTGACTTTGTACTTTCTGTCATATATACAGTGAAAACTTGTTTTAAGCAATAATTTTCATCCTCATTTCTTTCCTGTATTTTTAAATAGAATTTATTTAATTATTAGAAGACTTTTATCTATTAGCATTGTCAGTTTCAATAGCTTTTGAAAACTATCTTCCCAGACTACAAATGGATATTTAAAATGTGCAATATGTAACTTAATTGTTAGACCATTGAGTGTAATTTAAGTGGTGCAGGCCATTCAGTGAAACTGGAAAAGGTGGCATTGTGAATTTAAAATGTAACATTATAGATGATATGGAGAATTTCTGGCATTATTCTCAGTCATTACCTTAGTAATGTCTATATGTTCTTTTAGGTTTTTCATTTTCTCTAGTGAATGGACATGTCAATTTTTGAATTACATACTTCCTAAAGTTATGGGAATCTTTATTAAAGGAAATAGTAATGTTAAAAAAATCGTTATAGGGGTGCCTGGGTGGTTCAGTCATTTAAGTATCTGAGTTCGGCTCAGGTCATGATCTCACGGTCTGTGAGTTCAAGCCCTGTGCAGAGCCTGGAGCCTGCTTCGGATTCTGTGTCTCCCTCTCTCTTGTGGGCTCTCTCTCTCTCAAAAATAAATAAACATTTAAAAAGTCATTATAAAATGCTAAATAGTACACTTTGCTTGTCCTGCTTTTCTTCAGAGATTAACTTTATAGCAACATGACTATTTAAGGATATTACCTGCTTTTTTTTTTTTTTCATTATAATGAGCTAATCTATGTGTGTGATCTTGTGGTTTTTTTGCTCATTGGAATCACTTTGGGTGAGTAACAGCTTATTTCTATTAACTGATTGAGTGAGGAAACCTTTTAAAGTCATCTTAGGGGCACCTGGGTGGCTCGATTGGTTGAGCATTCAACTGCAGCTCACATCATAATCTCAAGTTTGTGAGTTTGAGCCCCATATCGGTCTTGCTGCTGTCAGCACAGAGCCTGCTTCAGATCCTCTGTCCCTCTCTCTCTGCCTCTCCCCGATTTGCACTCTCTCAAAAATAAATAAAACATTAAAAAAATTTTTAAATCATCTTAGAATTTTTTCTTCTACACAGTTTTCACCACACTGCTTTTGCCATGATCCAGAATAATGCCTTGAAGAAATAACTAAATCAGTAAAATTATGCCACGTCTGCTTCTGTAAATTTGTATTCCATCTTTTAAGTGGTTACAAGTGTATTAGCTTATCTGTGAGGTCTTTTTTGCCCTACCATAAAACCTCGAAATACCTCATAATACCATGCTGTTTAAAATCTTTAAAGACTGTAAGTATTCATAATAAGCTGTCAGTTATTTTCATTATAGTTGATCATTCATTACTTATTCAAGACAAGGTACTCTGCTGTGCATATCTAATCAAAACAGTGGTTCCTATAAATAAATCTTATTCAAAGAAACATTTTGTTAACTAGTGAATACACACACATGCACACAGTTGAATCGAACACAGTTGATTCGCATTATTCACAGTGGTTATGTTCTATAAAGTCATCAAACACTGAATTCGTACTGAACTCTTTTTCCTAGGGGAAATACAGAGATTCCTGTGAGCCTCTGGTCACAACATTTTTGTCAACCAGTCAGTACAACTTTGTTTTATGTGTGTTTCTGCTTAAAGGTCCTTATTTAATATATATGGTTGATTCATTAGCATAGGATGCATAGCACTATAATTTATGCCTGAATAAAGGTTACCAAATACATGTATTTTCTCTATAAAATACACACAACCTTCATATGCTTAGGAACACAGGCAGCACTATACTTAGGGGCCATTTTAAACAACAAGGTCATCAATGGAAATCACCAAAAAAGGAGAAAAACGTAGCATTAAATAGAAAGGACACTTGTGTACATTATGAAAGGCTAAAACAAGAAGGGAGAGTGAACGTTGCCTTGTTTGACCTCAGCTAAGAATGTGTGCTTCAAGGTAATTAAAATTGTTAATCTGTGTATGTCTATGAATGATGCAAAAGTAATGACTTTAGGGTTATAAATAAATTTTAGTGAGTAGATGGGTGAATAATGAGACTAACCGTTTACATATATATTTTTTCATTCCTGCCTTAAATGCATTTTCCTCTTTGTATCTGTTGACCTTCTACTTATTATTCAAGTCCTAGCTCAAATGTTACCCTATCTTTGAAACCTTTCTCACCTCTCTTAGACAGAATTAGCATTCCCTCCAATACTCACTGATTGATCTCATATCACTTTGTATATTCCTTTTTCTAGCATTTATCACATTTTATGTCAATTCTTTGTCAGGGTTTTTTAGACTGTGAGCTCCTTAAGAACAAGGATCTTTTCTCATCCATCTCTGTATCCTTAATACAGGGTCTGTCACATAGTTGAAATTTTTTTAAAAAATTATTTTTTTAAACTTTTAAAAAAAGTTTACTTATTTTGAGAGAAAGCACATGTACACACAGGGGAGGGGCAGAGAGAGAGAAGGAGAGAGAGAATCCCAAGCAGGCTCTGCATCATCAGCACAAAGCTTGATATGAGCTTGATCCCATGAACCATGAGATCATGACCTGAGCTGAGATAAAGAATTGGACACTTACCCAACTGAGCCACCCAGGCGTCCTGAAATTAAATAAATTTTAAATGAATGAATCATTTAGCCTCTCTGCCAATGGATATATATGAATCTGTCTTAATTAAAAATTTTAGACTATATGAAATGGAAATACTATACATTTTATACCAGTGAACATCTCTTATTACCTCTGTTTATGTTGATTCTTTTTTCATTTGGATGAAGCTTCCTTAATTTGGAAAGGAATGAATAATGAACTTGATAATCAGTTTTTCCATTACCTTTTTAATTGTTCTTTGTAAAGACTTACTGAGCACAGTAATACACTAGGCTCTGTATCAAACTATCCTGATTCTAAACCACAGAGGAGAAAGTTTGTACTCAGGTAAAAATTAGGATACATGTTTATGCTAGATTTTTATTTTGAAATATTCCCCAAATATTTAGTATTGAAGAAATAACAAAGCAAACACTCATATACCCACGACCCGATTTGCCATATTTAATGTTTGACTGATTTTATTTAAAGATTTTTTTTTTAAACAGCATTATTGATCTAAGCTGAAGGCCCCCTACATAACCTTTCTTGAATCTTACATCTGCCTGTTCCCTCTTATTATAGCCACTTCTCTGAATTTGGTATCGGTCCTTCCCAGCTATGCCTTAAATGGGTGGATTTAAGGATGCTAGGGAACCTTCAGTGTTTTGTTTGTTAATAAATACTATTCATTTAGCCTAGCATGTGGGATATGAAGCATTTCTGAAAGGAGTCATCAGTCTCTGTCTCTGTCTAGGCCTTTCTAGGGAACACCTAATGAGATTGCTTTTTCTCTCCCACTCCTTTGGGTGTTTTGTTTGCAGTCCCTGAATCCAAATTATACAAGTATCTTTTAGTATTACACTTCTTATGATGATGAACTTCTTTTTGATGGCCACAATCAGGTCTGCCCATAAAGCCATCACTGTTTTGCTTCCAAAGAAGAACTTTATATTTCAAAATGCAATTTTTTCAATCATTGTGGTAGAGGGGTTGTGAAGTACAAATAATACAAATAATGAATAATGAAAAACGTATATTAAAATCTGTTAGAAACATACAGATCCATATTGTGTTTGGTTGTGTGCAGATTCATATATTTGAGAAATATAAAATTATTTTCTTTCCCCTAAATTAAATATGACTTTGAATTGCCCAACCTGGTAAGATGGGGATTCCTGTCAGTCATTATGGGAGCACATGGAGAAGAATGAGGTTTTCTTCCTTTCCTTTCATTCTCCTCTGCAATTCAAGAATCTATCAAAAGAAAACCAAAGTAGGTTGGGCCCACTTCTCTGAAGTTTTTCATGGTCACATCTGATATCTTTATTAAATAAGCCCATGTGTTTCTTAAAGTAAGATGACATTACTGCTTTTTGGCTAAGGTTGTTCATGAGAGTCTCTGAGATTTTGAGCTACCAGGACCCAGAATATAACCTCCCAAGGTGTTCCATGTAGCCATTTTCTTCTATGGTCTTGCCATTTCCTTGAAGCACAGCCCAGGAGTAGAATTCAGGTCTCTGGTGTTCCTGATATTGCTGAACTGTTTCCAATCCTTTGAAGTTGAGTTTAGGAAGCTCTTTCCTACTTCCTGACAGCCCTCAAAGACGTTGCCTTTAACTCAAGCTTCCAAAAATAAAATAAGGCAGATTATTCATGAATAACTTCTGTATTCTACCCAGTAGCTCAGGTCGCCCATAAATGGTGGAGCCCAGAGGCCTGGTTACCCCTTTAAAATGGGGGAAGGAAGAAAAAAATTAGCGGAGATCAAAATGCAAATGGAAATCTTAATAAATCACCCTGCAACACGTACACCTGTAGACATACACATGTGACCCCATCTTTATGCCTAGGACTACCGAGATGTTCAGGTTTTTTTTTAACTTTTTTTAAATGTTTATTTTTGAGAGAGAGAGAGAGAGAGAGAGAGAACACACATGCGCAAGTGGAGTAGGGGCAGAGAGAGGGAGACAGAGGATCTGAAGCTGACAGTGCAGAGCCCAATGCAAGGCTCAGACTCACAAACCATGAGATCATGACCTAAGTCGAAGTCAGATGCTTAACTGACTGAGCCACCCAGATGCCCCTCAGTTGTTTTTTTTAAGCACTTGGTAGGGAGAGAACCTAGATTATTATAGAAGAATCTATATTTATGAGTAATTGAAATATGACTGATTAAACGAGCAACTTGGATATTAAATGTATCTCTTATTTGTTGTAAAAATCAGAATAAAGCATCCTGTTATGTAGGCTTTTTCCCCTCTCAATTACTTAAAAGGTAATCTAATATCTCCCAAATAAAATATATTATTATTATGTATTTTCAGTGGGCATTAAGTAATAGTACCACAGACCTATAACGAGTCCTAAAAACCATATCGTACAGAGTTATTATGACTTTTACTTGAATTTGAAATCACTTCAAGAACACTACACTGAACAATCATTACTGAGTCCTATACTACTGAGAGCTGAGAAAAAGAATAAAGTTGAACATGATATGTCTTTACCCTCAAGGATCTTGAAGAATAATGAAAAATATATGAGTAAATCAATAATTATGTTATAATAAATGAAAAAGATGTTATTAGGGGCAGCTGGGTGGCTCAGTTGGTTGAGTGTCTGACTTTGGCTCAGGTCATGGTCTTGTAGTTCACAAGTTTGAGCCCTGTGTCGGGCTGTGTGCTGTCAGCTTGGAGCCTGGAGCCTGCTTCAGATTCTGTGTCTCCCTCTCTTTCTGCCCCTTTCCTGCTCACAGTCTGCATTCAGTCTCTCTCTCTTTAACATAAATTAACATGAAAAATTAAAAACAAAAGATGCTATGAAAGTATACAACTGGGAGGAAAGGAGTCAAAGAAGGTTTCTTGAAGAAGGTAATGCTTTAAATGAGATCTTAGAGCCTAGGAAGGGTTGTTGACTAAGTGAAGAAGAGTAGTTCAAGGTGAGGAAATGGCATTTCTGAGTTTGTGTTAGCATAAACAACATAACACATTGTTGTGGCTATACCTCTACTGTGTAAGTGGCTCTGTATGGCTGGAGCAAAGGGTGCACAGGAGGAATCAGTTGAAGGCAGAGAGACAGCATGGGCCAGATCCAGATACGCCAAGTTAAGGTATTTGGGGGCCTCATGCCTTCTGCTTCAATAATCTTACCACTTAAGACCTCCTTAGAGAAATAAAAGCTGGAAGAAATTTATTATAATGTCACCCTTTACTATTTTATTAAATTTACCTTGACTCTTACGTAACTAATTTTAAGTTCTGATAGTGGTATCACATGAAAGGACTATTAGCACCATAGTGGCATTCAAAGAAGAGCTTTCCTGATATATTATCATCTTGTTGCTAATTTATCTATCACTTTTTTAAAAAGTTTATTTATTTTGAGACAGAGCGAGAGAGAGAATCTGAAGCAGGCTCCGTGCCATCAGCATAGATCCTGATGTGGAGCTCAAACTCATGAACCGTGAGATCGTGACCTGAGCCAAAAATCAAGAGTCTGATGCTTAACCAACTGAGCCACCCAGGCACCTGTATCTATTATTTTTATTATACATAATTTTATCAGACTACTGACAAATGTGTTATAAAGTAATTGAAGTAATGGTGTTGTTAGTCAATAGAATGGAATACATTGAGAGGAAAAAGTGAAGAAAAGCAGTTAAAAGAATGATTTTTTGTATTAAACAGCAAGATCAATTATAAACCTACACTACAAAATTTATGTGAATACGAGAATTATTTTGAATAATCATTCTACCCTAATCATTTGTTTACCCTTTGTGTGTTAGGTAATATAGGATTCTACAGCTAAACAAATACCAAAACATCTTGAGTGCTGTAGAGTATTTTAAAACAGTATGTAGATATATAGAGAGAAATGATTTCTTGATATTCAGGAGCAATTTTTAAAAATTGATTTATTCTCCTCAAATTTTTATTTAAATTCTAGTGCAGTATTGGTTTCAGAGTAGAATTCAGTGATTCATCACTTGTATACAACACCCAGTGCTCAACATAACAAGTGCCCTCCTTAATACCCATCATGCATCCAGCCCATTCTACCCCCTTCCCTCTGTCAACCCTCAGTTTGTTCTCTATCTTTAAGAGTCTCCTCTGGTTTGTTTCCCTCTCTCTCTTTTTTCCATCCCTTCCATAGGTTCATCTGTTTTGTTTCTTAAGTTCCACAGATGATTGAAGTCAGGTGGTATTTGTATTTCTCTGTCTGACTTATTTCACTTAGCATAATATACTCTAGTTTCATCCACATCATTGTAAATGGCAAGATTTTTCACTCATTTTGATGGCTGAGTAATATTCCAGCGTGTGTGTGTGTGTGTGTGTGTGTGTGTGTGTGTGTGTGTGTACACCACATCTTCTTTACCCATTCATCAGTCGATGGACATTTGGGCTATTTTTGATAATGCCTCCATAAATATAAACATCAGGGTGCACGTACCCCTTCAAATCTGTATTTTTGGATTCTTTGGGTACTAGTAGTGCAGTTGTAAGGTAGTTCAATTTTTAACTTTTTGAGCAACCTCCATACTGTTCTCCAGAGTGCCTGCACCAGTTTGCTCAGGATAAATTTTTTAAACAAAACTCAGTCTAGTAGAAATGATTTTATGTTAGAGTTTTCAGTAAGTGTCATTGAGAACTGAAAAATAGACTTCTTTCATAGTTAATGGTGTTGTTAGAAAGATATCAGATTATCTCAGCTTTCCAGGTTAACTGAGTACCAAGCAGAGAGAAATCAATAATATTCTCTTGACCTTCTTGAAGTGCCTTCAGATAGTTTTTAATCAACAGAGGAACTTATAAGAATAATAGAACATACCTTTTGCTTTCCACACCAGCAGAAGACAGCAGTAGCACAAAAAACCGTAAAGAGAGAAACACAAGGGGAATTCTTTACCGTGTATCTCAGTGGGTTAGGAGATTATGTAAAAAAAATTGTGTAGGTAATGCCTCTCTAATGTTTTGAAACTGCATATGCTTCTATGCCACCTCCGACTGATCTCTGGATGACATTCTTTTATATTGTCTGCTTGAGTCTCCTACCCTCTGTTGTTTTCTTCTAAATATTATACATTTTCCCCTAGACTTGGCTGATTATTTTAAAGATAGCTGTAGCAACCAGGTATAGACAAATGTCATATGATAAAAATCAGTTACAACTAGGAAGTATTTTAGAACTTCAGCCACAGGAAAAGCTGGTATAATTCTGTTTACCAAGATGGCTAATATTTAGCCTTTGTTCTTGTGTAAAACAAGCAGAGTTAATGTCTTTGGCTTAATTAATTAACAAATAGTGTGCCTACTTTTCTGATTGTAGCTAGTAAGAAGATAAGGGAGACCATAGCTATGATGCTCCTTACTAGATAAAGTGGCGGACAAATTAGATATAGAGAGAAACTATTAAAATCCCTAGGGAACAGAATAAAAATTGATAACTTGGCTAAATTTGAAAATGCTCATGTTCTTCATTTTACATTTTGTATGTCTTACTATGTGTATTTTATGCTAGGTATAACAACACCGACAGCTAGTTTTTATTACTATTATTTTTATAATGAACATATTAATGCTTTTTAACCAAAACAAGATATTTCCATTTTGAAAAAGACAGTTTATTTTTAATTTTTAACTTCTGTTATTTGAGAGAGAGCATGCATGTGAGTGGGGGAGAGGGGCAGAGGGAGAGAGAATATCTCAAGCAGGCTCCACTTTAGCACAGAGCCCAACATAGAGTTCAATCCCGAGACCCCTGGGATCACAACCTGAGCCAAAATTAGGAGTTGGACACTCAACCATCTGAGCCACCTGAGTACTCCAAAAGAGATGACAGTTTAAGCTGACAAAACTTTTCTTTTCAATTCCATATATACATAAAAACTTTAATTAAAATTGTTGAAGTACAGTAAGATAATTTGAGATTGAGACATTTCTCACTTGTTAAGCAAGTAGATCTAAAAATTGCATTGCCAAAAATCCTAGTATCTTTTTTTAAAATGACATTGGTGGCAATGACTTGTTAGCTAGCAAATGCTTTTTGCCACATGCTAAGGAGCAAATAATGATCACTGAAACTTACAGTGTTTGAAACATCAAATATAACATGGTTTGTTTTTATTATTATATATATCGATCTGGAAGAAGTTGATTATCAACTTTCAATTATTTTACGGTGAGAAAAATAATCATGCAGGTGATTAGAATTCATATATAATGAGATGATTTTATTTCCCTTTATTTATTTACTTTAAATATTTATTTTGAGAGAGAGAGAGTGTGTGCAAGTATGCACAAGCTGGGAGGGTGCAGAGAGAGAGGGAGAGAGAATCCTAAGCAAGCTCCATGCTGGTAGGGCAGAGCCCAGTACAGGGTTCAGTCCCACGAACCATGAGATCATGACCTGAGCTGTAATCAACAGTAAGATGCTTAACTGACTGAGCCTCCTAGGCACCCCTTTCCTTTCTTTTTTTCTTAAGATTTTATTTTTAAGTAATCTCTATACCCAACATGGGCTTGAACCCACAACCCCAAGGTCACATGCTCCACTGACTGAACCAGCCAGGTCCCCCCATTTCCCCTTTTTGTATCTTCTACTATTGTGTGTTGCATGGCATTAACTGGTGTGGTATATATTTAAGATCAACCTGAATTTGCTTCTATAGGAATGTAATTGCTTAACTATGCTTAATATATGCATTTACCTTCCTTCAGGCACTTAAATAAAAAATAGCAGTTAGGTAATTGTTAATGAGCAAAGATGATCTTAGTTCTAATTCTTACCATTTTCTGTCTCTTAGCCTGCCCCCAAATCTTGTCATTCCTAGAAATTGCTCTGCCTCCAAAATTACTAATTCATATATCGCATTCATTAGCCACATTCTCCTCTTCCAAATACATGTGTTCAGGTACACTACTGCAACTGTTCTTTGATTTCATTAATACCTTCATTCTGTTGGTTCTTTTATTTTTACTTACAGATTTATTCAACTTAGATTTTACCATTCTTCCTTCTAGTCATGCTCTTGTAAATACCATCAGGTCCTTTGCCCTTCTCTTTCTGCCTAGCAAAACCATCTGCCTAGCAAAACCCCAGGCCCCCTGCTTTCTCTGGTACCACATGCAAACAATTGAGCATTACTAAAGAAATATCTCATAACAGGTTTATAGGGTCACTATAAAATCATGATAAACAACCTCAACTGAGTAGCCTCTAACTCATTTTCTCTAGTAAGTTCACTCTTTTGCACCCCATAATTTCTATTTAAGACTTTCTTTGCTCAGACCTCTGGATGCCATCTCCTCTTTCCTTATTGCAGCTTGCTTCATAATTCATAGAGAATATAAGGAACTATCAAATGAAAATTTCCTCTTCTTACAGGTGCCAGTTCTACAGGCTCTCCTGTATCTGCGTCCATCTTCTTCTGTCTTCCTCTCAAAGACTGACCCCCTCCATGTATGACCTAAACTCCCATCATTTTATGCTTAGGTAACTAATTCTATTGGTTAGTGCTTCTTCTGCATTTTTAGTTTCTTCTTCTTCCCTCCTCCTCCTCTACCTCCTTCTCTTAAACAGGATCTGTATTATCAGCATTCAAAAATATTCCTCTAGTCTCTCCCATCGTAAAATAATCTCTTCCAATTAGTATCCATCATACTTTATTTATTCTCCTTTAGAAGCAAACTTCTAAAACATTTGACAAATTAAAAGATATGTCTCCATATCTTTACTTCTCAGTCTCTTTTTAATTATTTACAAATAATTTTACAAGTTTTGTTTTGATGAACAGAAAATTTTAACTTTAATATAGTCAGATGTGTCATTAGTTTCCTTTAAGGTTAGAGTTTTTTTGTGTCCTATTTAAGAAAACTTTGTCAGGGGCACCTGGGTGGCTGAGTCGGTTAAGTGTCCAACTTCGGCTCAGTTCATGATCTCACGGTTCGTGAGTTCAAGCCCCATGTCCAGCTCTGTGCTAACAGCTCAGAGCCTGGAGCCTGCTTCAGATTCTGTCTCTCTGTCTCTCTGCTTCTACCCTGCTCATGCTATCTCTGTCAAAAATAAATAAGCATTAAAAAAAAAAAGAAAACTTTGTGTAGCGACTCCTCCTGGCTGGCTCAGTTGGTAGAGCTTGCAACTCCAGATCTAGGGATTGTAAATTCAAGCCCCACATTGGGTGTAGAGATTACTTAAAAAAATAAAATCTTAAAAAAAAAAAGGAAACTTTGTCTAGTCCAAAGTTATGAAAAAATTTTTTCTATTTTTATTTGATTTTTAGAGAGAGAGAATGTACAAGCTGGGGAGAGGGGCAGAAGGAGAGAGAGAGAGATCTTAAGCAGGCTCCATACTCAGCACAGAGCCCGATGGGCTATATGCCACGACCCTGGGTTCATGACCTGAGCCAAAATCAAGAGTTGGATGCTCAACTATTGAGCCACTCAGGCAGCCCTTGATTTTCTTTTTAAAAAAAAAATTTTTTTTTCAACGTTTATTTATTTTTGGGACAGAGATAGACAGAGCATGAACGGGGGAGGTGCAGAGAGAGAGGGAGACACAGAATCGGAAACAGGCTCCAGGCTCCGAACCATCAGCCCAGAGCCTGACGCGGGGCTCGAACTCCCGGACCGCGAGATCGTGACCTGGCTGAAGTCAGACGCTTAACCGACTGCGCCACCCAGGCGCCCCATTGATTTTCTAATTTTAAATTAATATTGTGTTCTGGAATAATTTTAACTTAGTTGTGATGTATTATTCAGTTTGTTAATATTGTCCTTTGGATTTTTACATCTATGTTACTTATTGAGATAAACTTGTGTTTTCCTTTGTCTTAATTTTGTTGGAATTTTGGTTTCTTAGTTATGGTTGCTTTTATGAGGGGAATCGAGACCTGTTCTTTTTCTATTCTCTAGGATAGTTCGTAGGAGATTGGCGTTCTTTTTTTCTTAAATGGTAGACTTAATTGTTAAAGCCACCAGACTTGGACTTCTTTTGTAGAAAGATTTTTAATTATGGATTCAATTTCTTTCTTTTTAAAAATAAGATTTTATTTATTTATTTTTAAGTACAGTCTGCCACCAACATGGGGCTCGAACTTATGACCCCAAGATTAAGAGTCACATGTTCTACAGACTGAGCCAGCCAGGTGCCCCATGGATTCAATTTCTTTAATAAATAAAGTCAGAATTTCTATTCTATTTCTTCTTATAGACATTTTGATAGGCTATATTTTTTCTGACAGTTTATTTGCCATCAGTTTTCAAAGTTATTGGCAAAAGTTTTTTTTTAATCCTTTTGGATATTTATATAATTTGTAATGCTATAACATTTTTCATTCCTGATATTGATAATTTATGTGTTCTCTTTTTTTCTACTCCAGGGTTCATAAAACTTATTAGTCTTTTTGTAGACTGTTGATCTTCATTGTTGTACATTTACTTTTTCATTTATTCTTTATTATTTCCTTCCTTCTGCCTTTTTAGGTTTAATTTTCTGTTCTTCATCTTACTTTTTGAAATAAATGCTTAGAACATTGATATTTTAGCCTTTTTTCTAATCTATTTAAAACTATAAATTTCTTTTGGTATGGCTTTAACTATGTCCCACAAATTTTGGTATATAGTGTGTTATTTTTTTAAATAATATCTACACCCAATGTGGGGTTCAAATTCACAAACCTGAGAGATCAAGGGTCACAAGCTATACCGTCTGAGCCAGCTAAGTGCCCCAGTATATAGTGTTTTAATTACCATTAGTTCAAACTATTTTCTATTTTCCACTATGATTACATTTTGAATCATGGGTCATTTGTAAGCAAATTATATAATTTTCAAACAAATGATTTTCTAGTTATCTCCTAAATATTGATTTTTAGCTTAAATTCACTATGGTATGAAAACATATTCTGTGTGATTTCCAACTGCTGGAGCCTTAGTGAGGTAAGGTGAATATCCATGTAGAGAGACAATTTGATGCCAGGGTATCTGCATAGACGGGTATCCATGTAGAGAGGTGACTCCAGTAGAGTAAGGAGAGCATCTGTGTAGAAGCATCTGGCATAGGGGGAAAGGTATTTGTTAAGGTCATAGAAGCAGTATCTCTGTTTCGTTGTGGGATGTCAGAGCCCAAACAGGATGAGGAAGGTGTCCACACAGAGGACATCTTGGCACAGATTGTGAAAACTTGAATTAGATGAAGAGGATGTTCATTCTGGCATTGATTATCAGAGCATCAGAGCCTGAGTAGGGTAAGGAGTGTCCAATGGTGGCGCTGGTCTGGTGGGGGGTATCAGAGCCTGAGTGTGGTGAGGAGGGAATCCATGTTGGGAAGTTGGTAGTATTATCACATAGGTATTAGTAGCTAAACTAGGATGAGGAGAGTATTTATAGAGGGTGGAGGCAGCATTGGTCGAGCAGGGTGAGGAGAACACTGATGCAGAGTGGGGTGGGATGATGGTAATGGGGAATTCATTACATATAGGAGGATTGTTCAAATAGGTATATATAATATTAAGGATAGCAGGAGCCAAGTTTTTTAATTGTTGGAATAGGAAGTAAAAGATATGGAAAGAAAGAAACCTAGCATGGGCTTTGTAGTCTTAAATTGGAATTAGAGATATAAATGTGAGCACATAATTTTCTTTCTTCTTTTTTTATTTTTTAAGTAGGTCCTGTGCCCAAAAGGGGGCTTGAACTTAAGACCCCGAGATCAAGAGTTGCATGCTCCACTGACTAAGCCAGCCAGTTGCCCCAAGCACATAGTTGTTTTTTTTTAATTTTTTTTAACATTTATTTATTTTTTGAGAGACAGAGAGAGACAGAGCATGAGTGGGGGAGGGGCAGAGAGAGAGGAGACACAAGAATCTGAAGCAGGCTGCAGGCTCTGAGCAAGCTGTCAGCACAGAGCGTGATGCAAGGCTCAAACCCACAAACTGTGAGATCATGACCTGAGCTGAAGTCGGACATTCAACCGACTGAGCCACCCAGGTGCCCCCAAACACATAGTTTTTTATATCTAAAGAGGTATATACAGAAAGAGAGATGGAAATGTGTGTATATATACATGTGTGTTTGTGTGCACACACCTATATAACATATTTTCATTCATGTATTCTTTTTTTTTAATTTTTTAAAAGAATGTTTATTCATATTTGAGAGGCAGAGTGCAAGCTGTGGGTGGGGGCAGAGAAGGAAGGAAACACAGAATCCAAAGCAGGCTCCAGTCTGGCTCAAACTCAGGAACCACGAGATCATGACCTGAGCCTGAAGTCAGACATTCAACTGACTGAGCCACCCAGGTGCCCTGTCATTCATGTATTCTTTGGCTCTGTCTACTGAGAAGGCCTGGTGGTAGTTCTGTCCAATATCAATGAGCATAACTCTTGGCAAAATATGAGTTTCTAAATACTATTATCCGCTAAAAGGAACTGTAGTTCTCTGGAAGTGTTGCTGATTCCAAGCTGAGGTGAGGGTATATAAGATGATCCAGTAATATCTTGTGCCTAAAAGTAAGAAAGTGCTCAAAGAATAATGGAAACATGTCTAAAAGACAGAAACAGCCATTTTGAAAAAAAAGATCAGGCAGATTCTTGTAAAATTAATCATACACACACACACACACACACACACACACACACACACACACACACCTAACCAATACTCATCTTTTATATCTTCAAATATTGCCTCTTCCTCAGTGTTTCCTCTCTCTTTCTGCCAAGTCTGATTAAATGTTAGACCTGCTCCACTGGGTGTTACATGTAAGTGATGAATCACTGGGTTCTACTCCTGAAGCCAAGACTATGCTGTATGTTAACTAACTTGAGATTTAAAAAAAGAATAAAATCCAGATACCTTTCCACACAAAAAGAGAATAAAATGATTAATATAGTCTTAAAAAATATAAATGTTAGACCTGCTTTTTATATCATCCGTGTCTTTTAACTCTCTTACATTTTTCATCTGTTGCTTCTTTGTGTCACATTATGGAGCATGTTCTTCCAGATTTATATTCCAATATACTAGTATTTATTTCAACTGGATTTATTCTACTCTTAGATTGATTCATTGAGTTTATATTTTTGATTTCTAGGAGTTTAGTTTGATTCTTTTTCTGATCTGCGTGTTCTGAAATTTTTAGATCTTTAATTTTTAATTTATTTTTAATTATTATTTAAATTTTTTTAATTCCAATATAGTTAACAGGTAGTATTGTATTAGTTTCATGTGTATAATAGAGTGATTCAACAATTCATTATTGTTAAATATACTGTTATATGTTAAATACACTGTTAATCCTCTTCACCCATCCCCCCACTCGCCCTCTGGTAACCATCACTTTGTTCTTTATAGTTAAGAGTCTGTTTCTTGGTTTGTGTCATTTTTGTTGTTGTTGTTTTTTGTTTGTTTTGTTAGATCTTTCATTTTTATTTATTTTTTATTTTTTATTTATTTAAAAAAAATTTTTTTTCAACGTTTATTTATTTTTGGGACAGAGAGAGACAGAGCATGAACGGGGGAGGGGCAGAGAGAGAGGGAGACACAGAATCGGAAACAGGCTCCAGGCTCTGAGCCATCAGCCCAGAGCCCTACGCGGGGCTCGAACTCACGGACCGCGAGATCGTGACCTGGCTGAAGTCGGACGCTTAACCGACTGCGCCAACCAGGTGCCCCTCATTTTTAAAAACATAATAAACGTAACTCTTTTATAGCCTGAACCTAGTAATTCATATATTGGACCTTGTAGTTCTGCTCTTTTTTGTTTCCACTCATTGTCACTCATGGTGACTTTTTTCTTTGTGTGCTTTATAATTTTGACTGTGAGGTCTAATTTTCCTTGGAACTTTATGTGTGAAATTATTTGAGGCCTAGGATAAGAACTGGATTTATCCAGACAGGATTTAGAGTTTGCTTCTTTTGGGTGCTCTAGCGACATTTCCAGTGTAGGACAACTTTCAACTAAATTCTTAGCCCAGGGATGCCTGGGTGGCTCAGTCAGTTCAGTGTCTGACTCTTGATTTTGGCTTATGTTATAATCTTGCAGTGAGATCAAACCCCCACATGGGACATGGCTGCCTGTCCCTTACATGTGCATGTGCATGCATGTTCTCTTTCTCTCTCTCAAAATAAATAAATAAACATGGAAAAAACTAAACAAAAAAAAATACGTATATAAAGAAGCTATACAACTCAACACACACAAAAAACAAATAATACAGTTACAAAATGGGCAAAAGACATGAACAGACATTTCTCCAAAGAAGACATCCAGATGGCCAAAAGACACCTGAAAAGATGCTCAACATCACTCATCATCAAGGAAATGCATATCAAAACCACAATGAGATACCACCTCACACCTGTCAGAATGGCTAAAATCAAAACCACAAGAAATAAGTGTTGGCAAGCATGTAGAGAAAAAAGAACCCTCATGCATTGTTGGTGGGAAGGCAAAATTGGTCAGCCACTGTAGAAAACAGTATGAAGGTCCCTCAAAAATTAAAAATAGAATTACCGGGTGCACCTGGGTGGCTCAGTCAGTTAAGCACCCGACTTTGGCTCAGGTCATGATCTCGCGATCCGTGAGCTTGAGCCCTGCATGGGGCTCTGTGCTGACAGCTCAGAGCCTGGTGCCTGCTTTGGATTCTGTGTCTTCCTTTCCATCTGCTCCTCCCCTGTTCATGCTGTGTCTGTCTCTCTCAAAAATATATTAAAAAAATTAAAAATATACATATATATTTTTTAAAAAGCAGAAAGTGGGGCATCTGTGTGGCTTAGTCGGTTAAGCAGCCAACTTCAGCTCAATGATTTCATGGTTCATGGGTTCAAGTCCCATGTTGGGCTCTGTGCTGACAGCTCAGAGCCTGGAGCCTGCTTCGGATTCTGTGTCCCCCTCATGCTCTGTCTCTGTCTCTCTCTCTCTCTCTCTCTCTCTCTCTGTCAAAAATAAATAAACTTAAAAAAAATAATAATAAAAATAGAATTACCATATGATTCAGTAATTCCACTACTATTTACCCAAAGAATATAAAAACACTAATTCAAAAAGATATATGCACCCTAAATATATTTCTAATATATGTCATGTTAAATTTAGGGAAAAAATCCACTTGTGGATTCATAATCTCAGTGTGGCTCATACAAAGGATTGCAACCTGTATTCATATCATCTGTAAAGTTTGAAAAGGTTTAGGCTAAGAATTAAAAAAATTTTTTTTAACATTTATTTATTTTTGAGAGACAGAACAGAGCACAAGTGGGGGAGGGGCAGAGAGAGAGGCAGACACAGAATCCCAAGCAGGCTGCAGGCTCTGAGCTGTCAGCACAGAACCCGAGGCCGGGCTCGAACTCACAAACTATAAGATCATGACCTGAGCCAAAGTTGGATGCTTAACTGACTGAGCCACCTAGGCACACCTAGGCTAAGAATTTTTTTTAATGTTTATTTATTTTGAGAGAGAGAGGGGCACGTGAGCGGAGAAGGGGCAGAGAATCCCAAGCAGGTTCCACACTGTCTCAGAGCATAGGCCACTCAGGGCTCGATCCCTCAGACTGTGAGATCATGACCTGAGCTGAAATCTAGAGCCGGACACCTAACTGACTGAGCCATCCAGGCACCCCAGTATATTTTGAGTACTAACCTCTTATTGGATATATCATTTGCAAGTACATTTTCTCATTCGGTGGGTTGTCTTTTTGTTTTGTTGATTGTTTTCTTTGTTATGCAGAGGCTTTTTATTTTGATGTAGTTCCAGTAGTTTATTTTTGTTGCTTTCGTTTCCTTTGCCTCAGGAGATATATCTAGAAAAATGTTGCTGCTGCTGATGGCAGAGAAATTACCGCCTGTACTCTTCATTCAGGATTTTTCAAATGCCCAATTTTAAATCATGTGATCTTTTGGCAAGTTGCTTATACTTTCTGTTCTTTAGCTTCCTCAGCTATAGTAGTATTTATCTCATAGAATTGTTTTGAAGATTATTGAATCGTTAAATGGGAAGCACTAAAAATAGTGTCAACTGTTAGTTGAAAATTTAGTGGAACATTGTATAAGTTTAATGAATGCTAGTTGGCTCCCCCGCCGCGCCCCCCCCCCCCCCCCCCCATGGAAGGAAAGGGCAAACTGAACTTAAGAAACAAAGCAAAACTTATTTTAAAGAGCTAAGAGGTAGGGGCACCTGGGTGGATCAGTTGGTTAGAATGGGTCCAACTCTTGATCTCAGCTCCGGTCTTAATCTCAGGGTCATGAGTTCAGGCCCCACATTGGGCCCTACACTGGGCATGAAGCCTACTTAAATTTAAAAATTTAAAGAGTAGGGGCACCTGGGTGGCTCAGTTGGTTAAGCATCCAACTTCAGCTCGGGTCATGTTCTTGCGGTTCGTGAGTTCAAGCCCCATGTCGGGCTCTGTGCTGACAGCTCAGAGCCTGGAGCTTGCTTCGGATTCTTATGTCTCCCTCTCCCTCTGCCCCTCCCCTACTGGCTTGCTCCCTCTCTCTAAAATAAATAAACATTAAAAAAAAATAAAAATTTAAAATTTAAAAAATTTAAAAAGTAGAAAGTAAAGAGATAAGAGGTATCTCTTAGAGGAGACTTTCTTAGCTATCTTTGGTATTTCTGTTGTATCCAGTGCATAAATCTATCTTACACTTTGTCTGTTTAACTAGTATATCCTCCACAAAAGACTAACATTCTCAAGAGGAGAAATTCTGTCCTATTCATTCACTCACGCATTCATTCAGTCAGTCAACTAATATTTCAGTACCATTTTAGGCACTAGAAAGATAAAGTCCCTGCTTTCACTGAGTTTGCATTCTAAAGGAGGAAGTCAGGAAACAAACCCAAACAAATAGGGTGATTACATATTTTGATAAAGCTATGCTAGGGGCGCCTGGGTGGCTCCGTTGGTTAAGCGTCTGACTCTTGATTTTGGCTCAGGTCATGATCTTGGGGCTCGTTGGACTGAGCCCCATGTCGGGCTCTGTGCTGACAGCGCAGAACCTGCTTCAGATACTTACTTTCTCTCTCCTCTCTCTGCCCCTCCCCAACTTGTACTCTCTTCCTCTCTCAAGAATAAACATTTAAAAAAAGAAAAAGGTATGCTGGAGTGGAGGTTAGGTTGATGGGGTGGCAGGTACAATTAGATCTTCAGTAACATTTCTTCTTATATAGAAGTATAGAGAATAAGAAAGAATGAGTTAATGGTTGATAAAGAGTAAAATCCCACACAATTACCACCATAGGAAATTCTCTAAATGAAATAATGTAACCATTATAAGCTAAGCATATCCATAGTACTAATACTGTATCTCTGTACATTAAGAACTACATATTAATTATGCCATTTAATTCTCACAATAGCCCCAAAAGACCCATTTTACAGATGAATTAAAGGCCCAGGAGTTTACATGACTTGTTCAAGGTCACAGGTAGTTAAGCATCAGAACACAGATTTTAATCCAGATTCAAAGCTAATGCATTTATTTTTACCTTTTTTTATTGAAGTATAATTAACATACAATGTTATATTAGCTTCAGGTGTATAACATATTGACTTAACAGTTCTATACATTACTCAGTGCTCACCACAGATTGTATGGTCACCGTCTGTCACCGTACAGTGTCATTATGGTGTTATTGGCTGTATTCCCTATGCTGTACTCTTCATCTTTGTGACTTTTTTTTTTTATAACTGGAAGTCAGTGCTTTTAATTATGATATAAGAGCTGGTAAATTCTAGACAAGCACCTAATTTGGGAGAAAGTTAGTGGTATGCCTGTGAGAAAGACCTTTTGGATGTGGGACAGAATTAAGTCTGTTGAAGATTAAGCCTGTAAAGCAGATTCAAAGTGTAAAAATACCAGCCAGTAGGAAGAACATTACCAGCCTTGCTAGGAGTAATTTCTCCCTCCCCCAATCTCTTATAAATTAGGACTATACTGTTCTACCATTTGTTCTATATAATTGGGCAAAACCCTTGGGGCGCCTGGGTGGCGCAGTCGGTTAAGCGTCCGACTTCAGCCAGGTCACGATCTCGCGGTCTGTGAGTTCGAGCCCCGCGTCGGGCTCTGGGCTGATGGCTCAGAGCCTGGAGCCTGTTTCCGATTCTGTGTCTCCCTCTCTCTCTGCCCCTCCCCCGTTCATGCTCTGTCTCTCTCTGTCCCAAAAATAAATAAACGTTGAAAAAAAAAAAATTAAAAAAAAAAAAAAAAAAAAAAAAACCCTTAACTTCTTTCAACAAAAATTTATCAGGCAAATTGAGAGGATAATGCTTGCCAAACCTGATCAAGTAAAATACTGTATAAGAAAGAATTGTAAATTGGAATGATGTTTTAATTATTAAATAATTATTATTTAATAAATTTCATTATTTAATTATTTAATGACCACTTGAGGGTGGTCACTGGGTTATATATCTTTCTATGCTCCACAGCACAAAAAGGGTTATCATCTTGTGGTGTATGTTTGCAGGTACTTAGTAAATATTAGTTGAATAAATGAATGATGATTCATCAAGCTTTTTAGCTAATGTAATAACCTGTGGCAAGAACATATAAACTGGCACAGCTTTGTTAGTAATTCCAGTTATCTGCTACTTTTGAGTTCACCTGTATCTTGGATCTCAATCATAATAAAATAATTTTTTGTTTCTGAGAACCCATTTCATTTTTAGCAATCTTTCCTGATGCTTAAACAGTTTGGCAGAAAGTGGGAATATGATCTGGTTGGAAGCATGTGGCTTGCTGAAACAAGAATACTTTGAGTTTGTGATGCTTAGCTGTAGGTACAGATGAGATGTCATGCCAGATGCTATACAATATTTGTTAGAAACAGGTAGATTTTAATATGACCATCAGAATTAAAACTAGCTTTTACTCTTTAGTCTTCCAAGTTAAAATCTAAAGTTAAAGAATATAATTTGATTTGGCACCATCATTGACTGAATAACATATGCTACCAAATCTGAGAAATTAGTTTTAGATATAGAGCCCTTCATATTTAAAAAATCACGATTTTAAAGTTGTTTGTTTGAGAGTGTCCTCTCCATAATGTACATATTGAAAAAGAAGCTGTAGGGTTGCCTGGGTGGCTCAGTCAGTTAAGCATCCAACTTCAGCTCAGGTTCTGATCTCGTGATTCATGAGTTCAAGCCCCACATTGGCCTCTGTGCTGACAGCTCAGAGCCTGTAGCCTGTTTTAGATTCTGTGTCTCCTTCTCTCTCTGCCCCTCCCCCACTCACACTCTGTCTCTTTCTCAAAAATAAATGGACATTAAAAAAATTTTTTTAAAAAAAGAACCTTCAGTTTCCTGCTTTGGCTCTGATCACATTAACTTAAATAATTTTCTTTATATTTCTTCCCTCTACTTTCACTGAAACACAGTAATTAGAGGATAACCTTTAACCACCTTCCTGTGTACTGGAGAATAGTATAGGCCTTGCTAAGAATGGAGTGGGCCTTAGAACCAAATGAAATAAGTAATAATCTACACATGATTTCAAGGGGTGGTTTGAAGGCTGTTCTGTTGTATTTTTAAGTACTTCTACTAGTTGATAATGCTATCTAAAATTATAACACCAGAGGTTTATTCCTTTGGTTTAAGATTTTATTCTTGTTAGGATACAGATCCTTGAAGGATTAAAAAAAATGTTTTTATTATGAGTCATCCATTCATTTAACAAATACTGAGTGCCTACTGTATACCAGGTGCTGTTCTAGGTGCTGGAGATAAAGCAGTGAACAAAACTGGCTGTATCTCTGTGGAGGACAAGAGGGGGATACATAATACATTCACAAATAAGTTATAAGAAAGATGATGAGAAGCTGTTTTTAGACAGAGCTCTTTAATAATGTTACATTTGGTAGAGCTTTGAAGGAAGTGAGGGTATGAGCCACCTGAATATATGAAGAAAGACTATTCCAGGCAGAGGAAATGATGAAAAGTACAAAGAGGCTGATATGACAGCATGATTGGTATGTTTGAAGACTAACAGGGAGACCAGTATGACTGGATGGACTGAAGAAAAGTAGAATTGTAGCAGATGGTAATGAATAAGCAGTGAGGTAATGTAAGGTAATGTCTCGCGGTTTGTGAGTTCGAGCCCCGCATCCGGCTCTGTGCTGACAACTCAGAGCCTGGAGCCTGCTTCGGATTCTGGGTTTCCCCGTCTCTCAGCCCCTCCCCTGCTCATGCTCTGTCTCTCTCTGTCTCTCAATAATAAATGTAAAAAAAAAATTTTAAAGTGGCTAAGTTGGTTGAGCATCTGACTCTTAATTTCAGCTCAGTCATGATCCCAGGGTCCTGGGATGAAGCCCACTGTGGGGCTCCATGCGGAGTGTGGAACCTGGTTGGGGTTTTTTCCTCTCTCTCCACCCCTCTCCCCAACTCTCACTCTCACTTTATCTCAAAACAAACAAACAAACCAAAAATAGTAGCTCTTTGCCGTCAGATTCACTCAGCTTGATGCCACTACTATAGGTTTAACTTTGGCAGCACAGAGCCAAGTTTATGGTGACTTCAAATGAGAATCTAAGAGCTAGAAAGTAAAATTATTTTGAACCCTGCTTTAATGTCTACTGCCAATTATTTCTTTTCATTATGAGAATAATACGTGCTTTGTACTGTTCTGCTACTGCTGCTGCTGCAAAAAACGTTTTACCACTCATCTTTTTTTTTTTAAACGTTTTTTCAGTTTTCACTTACTGATCCTACCAGATCATTTCAAAGTCAAATTGTAATTTTATTTTCTGTTCCCTATGGAGTAGCATTGAAAGAAAATTGTAGCTAATTACTCTATCCTTAGTCTGATTTTTATTATTACCACTATGAGTAAAGACATTTTCCTATTTTTCATATAATTCCTGGAAATAGTCTCTCAGATCTTTCTCAGTATCAAAAGCCAGGCTGAGATTCTCATTTTGTCCCTGGTTGCTGTATTTTGTTACTTACCCTTTCAAGCATTCCTATTTCTTTTCTTTCTTTTTTTCTTCTTCCCTAGTTTATTTTCTGAATTTAACAGTGGGGAATCCATTTGACTATGCTCACAGCAGGTAATAAGTACTGTGGATTGGTTTCTTTGGATGGTTAAAAGAATGAGAGGGTAATTAAGCTTTTCTGGAGCTGCCAACTGTATTGGGTTTTGGTGCGTTTTTAAGGCTTATTTAAAAATAGTTTCTTCAGAAATCAAACTATTTAATCAGTAGAATTCCTAAGGGCACATTCCTTTATCAGATAGAGACTACTCAGATGACTGGGATTTGTGTCAAGTAGAAGAAAACCCTCTTTTATATGAGGCTAGAATTAATATTCTATTATCTCATTATGATTTACGGTGTTTTATTTATAATCTTTAATGGAGTGCTTTTTTATCCCCTAAATAATACATACTTTTAAAAAATGCAGGCTTCTAAAAAACTGAAGAAACATTTATTTAGATACTTTTAAATATTCAGATTCAGCCATGATCTTCTTGAGCCCCAAATCTAAATCTAGATAAAATACAGAAAAGACACTGTTTTTATGAGTTACAGTTATGAGGTCTAAAATTTTATCTGAGTAAACTGGGATGTTGTTATCTTTAAGACCCACACATTCTAATTGAACCATAAGGAGAACACAGTTGTCATCACTTCTGGTCAACATAGTACTGGACATTCTAATCAGAACAGTTAGCTAAGAAAAGGAAATAAAAGGAATCCAAATTGGAATGAAGAAGTAAAATGATCTGTTTGCAGATGAAATGAGTTTATATTTAGAAAACCTAAAGATTCCCCCCCACACACACACAAAACTTAGAACTAATAAATGAATTCTGCAGAGTAGCAGGATACAAAGTCAACACACAAAAATCAGTTGCATTTCTATACAAAAACATGAACAATCTGAAAGGGAAATTACAAAAACAATTCTATTTACAATAATATCAAAAAGAATAAAATACTTAGGAATTATTTAATCAAAGAGGTTAAAGACTTGCGTAATGAACTATAAAACATTGTTGTGGGGCCTGGGTGACTCATTCTGTTAAGTGTCCAACTCTTAATTTTGGCTGAGGTTTGACTCAGGCTCCACTCTGGGTATGGAGTCTGCTTAAGACTCTCTACCTCCCTCTCCCTCTGTCTCTCCCCAACTTGTGTGTGTATGCACGCTGTCAAAAAATAAAAAATAAAAAAGACATTGTTGGAAAAAAGAAGACCTATAAATGAGAAAACATCCCATGTTCGTGGATTGGAGTATATAATATTGTTAAGATGTCAATACTACCTAAAGCGAAATACATATTCAGTGCAATCCCTATCAAAACCCCAATGATGGTTTTTGCAGAAGTAGAAAAATCTATCATAAAATTTATATCGAATCTCAAGGGACCCCAAAGAGCCAAAAACAATCTTGAAAAAGAAGAAGAAAATTAGAGGACTCACACTGCTGATTTAAAACCTTACTATAATGGCACAGTAATGAAAACAATATGACTGGCATAAAGACAGACCAGTGGAGTAGGATGGAGAGCTCAGAATAGAATAGAGAGTGGATGTGAGGTGGGTGGTATCTGAGTGTGGTTTTGATTTGTATTTCCCTGATGAGGAGTGACGTTGAACATCTTTTCTTGTGCCTGTTGGCCATCTGGATGTCTTCTTTAGAGAAGTGTCTATTCATGTTTTCTGCCCATTTCTTCACTGGATTATTTGTTTTTCGGGTGTGGAGTTTGGTGAGTTCTTTATAGATTTTGGATACTAGCCCTTTGTCCGATATGTCATTTGCAAATATCTTTTCCCATTCTCTCAGTTGCCTTTTAGTTTTGTTGATTGTTTCCTTTGCAGTGCAGAAGCTTTTTATCTTCATGAGGTCCCAATAGTTCATTTTTGCTTTTAATTCCCTTGCCTTTGGAGATGTGTCAAGTAAGAAATTGCTGCAGCTGAGGTCAGAGAGGTTTTTTCCTGCTTTCTTCTCTAGGGTTTTGATGGTTTCCTGTCTCACATTCAGGTCCTTCATCCATTTTGAGTTTATTTTCGTGAGTGGTGTAAGAAAGTGGTCTAGTTTCATTCTTCTGCATGTTGCTGTCCAGTTCTTCCAGCACCATTTGTTAAAGAGACTGTCTTTTTTCCATTGGATATTCTTTCCTGCTTTGTCAAAGATTAGTTGGCCATACTTTTGTGGGTCCAATTCTGGAGTCTCTATTCCATTGGTCTGTGTGTCTGTTTTTGTGCCAATACCATGCTGTCTTGATGATTACAGCTTTGTAGTAGAGGCTAAAGTCTGGGATTGAATGCTTCCCACTTTGGTCTTCTTCTTCAATATTACTTTGGCTATTCGGGGTCTCACGCCAGTCAGAGTGGCTAAAATGAACAAATGAGGACACTATAGATGCTGGTGAGCATGTGGAGAATCAGGAACCCTCTTGCACTGTTGGTGAGAATGCAAACTGTGCAGCCGCTCTGGAAAATAGTGTGGCGGTTCCTCAAAAAATTAAAAATAGATCTACCCTATGACCCAGCAATAGCACTGCTAGGAATTTACCCAAGGGATACAGGAGTGCTGATGCATAGGGGCACTTGTACCCCAATGTTTATAGCAGCATTTTCAACAATAGCCAAATTATGGAAAGAGCCATGTCCATCAACTGATGAATGGATAAAGAAATTGTGGTTTATATGCACAATGGAATACTAGTTGGCAATGAGAAAGAATGAAATACGGCCTTTTGTAGCAACGTGGATGGAACTGGACAGATACCATATGTTTTCACTCTTATGTGGATCCTGAGAAACTTAACAGAAGACCATGAGGGAAGGGAAGGAAAAAAAAAAGAGAGAGAGGGAGCCAAAACATAAGAGACTCTTAAAAACTGAGAACAAACTGAAGGTTGATGGGGGGTGGGAGGGAGGGGAGGGTGGGTGATGGGTATTGAGGAGGCCACCTGTTGGGATTAGCATGGGGTGTTGTATGGAAAGCAATTTGACAATAAATTTCATGTTTAAAAAAAAAAAAGAATAGAGAGTGGAATAGAATAGAGAGTGAGATGCTTGCCTGTATGGTCAGATTATTTTTGACAAAGTGCCAAGACTTCAATAGGCAATGGACAATCTTGTCAACAGATGGTGCTGGGAAAACTGGGTATCTACCTACAAAGGAATAACATTGGACCCACACCTAATAGCGTATACAAAAATATACTCAAAGTGGATCAAAGACCTAGAGGCAAGACCTACAACGGTAAAACTCCTAAAAAAACCCTAGGACAAAAGCTTCATGATGTTGGATTTTACAGTGATTTCTTGGGTATGACCCAAACAACACAGGCAACATAAGAAAACAGTAGACAGGGGTGCGTGTGTGGCACCACTGGTTAAGCCTATGACTTCAACTTAGGTCATGATCTTGCAGTTCATGGGTTCAAGCCCAGCATCAGGCTCTGTGCTGACAGCTCAGAGCCTGGAGCTTGCTTCAGATTCTGTGTCTCCCTCTCTCTCTGCCCCTCCCCAACCTGTCCTGTCTCTTTCTTTCTCAAAAATTAAAATAATAAAAACTTAAAAAATAAAAGAAAACAGTAGACGAATTTGACTTAATGATAATAAAAAACTTTGCATATAGATACACTATCAACAGAGTAAAAAGGCAACCCATAGAATGGAAGAAAGTATTTGTAAATCATATATCTGATAACATATTAATATCTAGGATATATTGAGAACACTTAAAACTCAACAAAAAACATCCAATTCAAAAATGGGCAAAGAATTTGAATAAACATTTTTTCAGAGAAGATATACAAATGGCCAATAAGCACATGAAAAGATGCTCAACATCATTAATAATCAGGTAAATATAAATCAAGACTACAATGAGATATCACCTCACACTCATAAGAATGGCTACTGTCAAAAGAAAACAGAAAATAACAAGGTTGGTGGAGGCTATAGAGAAATTGGAACCCTGTGCACTGTTCATGGGAATGCAATATGGTACAACTGTTGTAGAAAACAGTGTAGAATTTCCTCAAAGAATTAAAAATAGAATTACCGGGGCGCCTGGGTGGCGCAGTCGGTTAAGCGTCCGACTTCAGCCGGGTCACGATCTCGCGGTCCGGGAGTTCGAGCCCCGCGTCGGGCTCTGGGCTGATGGCTCAGAGCCTGGAGCTTGTTTCCGATTCTGTGTCTCCCTCTCTCTCTGCCCCTCCCCCGTTCATGCTCTGTCTCTCTCTGTCCCAAAAATAAATAAAAAGGTTGAAAAAATTTAAAAAAAAAAAAAAAAAAAAAAATAGAATTACCATATGAACCAGCAATTCCACCTCTGGGTATATAGTCACAAGAATTAAAAGCAAGATCTCAAAGAGATATTTGTGCACCTTATGGCAGCATTTTTCATGTGGAAGTAACCCAAGTGTCCATCGACAAATGAATGGATAAACAAATGTGGTATATTGTTCAATCTTAAAAAGGAATGAAATTCTAACCCATTCTATAACATGGATGAACCTTGAGGACATTATGAAATAAGCTAGTCTCAAAAAGACAAATACTACATGATTTCACTTAGAGGTACTTAGAGCAGTTAAAATCATAGAGACAGAAAGTAGAATGGTGGTTGGCAAGGGCTAGAAGAGAGGGAAATGGGGAATTATTATTTAATGAATATGGAGTTTCAGTTTTACAAGGTGTGAAGAATTCTGGAGATGGATGGTGGTAATGTATTTAACACCACTGAATTGTTTACTTAAAATGATACAGATGGTACAATTTATGTTTGTGTTTTTACTGTAATAAAAAATGATTTTTTTAAGGGACAGTGGGAGTAGAGAAAGTTAAGACAGCAAGTAGATTGCTCTTTTAAGTTTGGTTGTAGTGAACAGCAGAGAAATGTGATTTTGACTGGGGGAGTGAGATGTTGGTCAAGAAACTTGTATTTTAGGGGTGACTTGGTGGCTCAGTCAGTTAGGTGTCTGACTTTTGATTTTGTCTCCGGTCATGATCTCACAGTTCATGGGATTGAGGCCCATGTTGGGCTCTGCATTGAGGATGGATCCTGCTTCGGATTCTCTCTCCCTCTCTCTCTGCCTGCCCCTGCCCCCTGCCTCTACTCACGCACACTCTCAAAATAAGCATTTTTTTTTTTAAAGAAGCTTATATTTTAACATTGGAGATACTTTGCACTGTTGGAAATGACTTATAGAGTAGAAATGTTGATACTGGAGAGAGAAGATAATTTCAGGAGTAATATCCTTGGTTGTTGATGGGGGATGGAATCTAATTAGGTAATGGAAGAGATGGGCTTAGGAGCATGGACAGTTTTACCATTGTAATGGAAGAGTTTATGGTTATGGGTGCACATAGTTTGGGAGATTTGTTGGTGGGAGCTTATATGAGTTCTAATCATTTATGTTTTCTCAAAAATGAGGAGAGGGAAGGAGGAGAATGAAATGATTAAGACAAAATACAGTAAGTTATTAGACAACACTAACTTAAAGTTAGTGATCATGAATTAAAGGCAGACAAGGTAGTATGTTTGAATTTTATTTTGGTCACATTCAGCTGTTTGGGTGGTGGCTGCAATAAGGAGAGAGTTGGAGTTAAACAGGATTTTACAAAGTGAGTTTGGCAGAAGAGTAAGAGATTTGAGAGTTTGATTTTAATGAGGGACCAAGGGAAGAGAGTAGTAGAGATTGCAGGGAACATGGATTAAAGGCCCTGGTGGAGTTAAAATTGTTGAAGTGTCCCGGCCCGAGCCCCAGCGCCCACGAAACCGCCCCTACTTCCAGCGGCGGCGGCAGCAGCCGCCCAGACCCAGGCAGCCCACAGCCCCGGAGACCTCAGCCCCTATCAACAGTGGGGAGCCCCCCACCACCATACTGGAGTGACCCCAACTCAAAGGACACATAGAGCTACCATCTGGTTATCTGCCAGTTTTTCCAACTGCCCTGTACCCCACCCAGCACCCCCTCCCCCCTTCCCCCTTCCCAAAATGCCTGACATCAAAACAGCGGCTTTCCCCTTTTCCTTGAGACTCAGGAGGGCCAAAACAACCGCCTTTTGCTTTCTCTCTCTCCCACCGTGGGCGGAGGTAAGGGACCCAGCCTTCTTGTTCAGAGGCCCCACTGCCCTCCCCTGAATCAATTCACTGAGTGAATTCACTCCCCTGAGTGATTTGGAAAGATAGGAACTGGTAATTATAGAGGTTATTTAGTTGTTAGTAAAGACAAGGCCTATGGGATGGTAATGGGACTGAGTTGAAGTTGAGGACATGATCATTGGAGGTGAGGAAGTCAAGAAACTGAGATGTCTGAGTGTTGGAAAGATCATCTGTATAGATATTGAAATCACTAAAAATGTGTAAGAATTGTGGAAAGAGACAGCAAAGATATGTGCTAAAATATTCAAATAATGAGGTCATATGATATGGAGGTCTGAAAACTCTAATGGTAGTGTATAATAAATAAAATAGCCTGATAACATAAATTTTAAAGGTTTTTAGGGTGAAGGTAGGTGGCAATGAGGAACAAGGAAGACACTTAACCTACTTTATATGAGAGATGAAAGAGAAGACTGGCACTGCCTGAGAGGGCTCCAAGGAAAACAGTATATTCAGGGGAGTCAAGTATGGATTAGTGTAAGAAGGCGAAAGGAATAGAATGCTCAGAGAAGAGGCTGGAGGTAGATTTGCTGATGACAGACCTTGAGTTCCAGAGAGCACAGTAAAGGGTTGGGGAGATTGGAGAGGAGTTTTAGGAGTCTGGTTCATTTTAAGGAACATACAGAGTTTAATGGAAATGAGAGACAGTGATATAAGGGATTATCTGGGAGATGTTGGCTTCTTGTGATGACTGAGCTATAGGGCGTGATTGGATAGATTCTTAAAGCAGATGATTCTCAATCCTAGCCACATGGTTAGCTAGGATTTCTAAATAGTTCATATAATAAAAGTTGTTTGGCTTCCTGGTTGTGCCATTGATTTATTTACTTTATTTATAAGAGTAATACTGTGTTATGATTAAACAAATACAGAAAATGAAAAGTCCCCTAACTTTTCATTCCTACTACCCCAAAGTAACTGTCCACTTATTTAGAACTGTGTGTGTCAACATCTAAATCCCTTTTTAAAATACTAATGTAATTTTCTTCTTTCTCTTAATAATATATCTTTGGACATCTCTCTGTAGCAGAATATATAGATTTAACTTAATCTTTTTAATGGCTGCATTGTGTTTTATTGTATTTAACCAGTGACCTATTGGTGCAACATTTGGATTATTTTTAGGTGTTGACCACAGTGAATACCATTAAATATATTTTTTGGAGTACTTTTATACCTGTATTAGTATGATAAATTTCTTTAAAAAATTTTTTAATGTTTATTTTTGAGAGAGAGAGAGACAGAGTGTGAGTAGGGGAAAGGGAGAGAGAGACACAGAATCTGAAGCAGGCTCCAGGTTCCGAGCTGGCAGTGCAGAGCCCAACACAGGGCTAGAACTCACAAACTGCAAGATATGACCTGAGCCGAAGTTGGGCGCTTAACCTACTGAGCCACCCAGGCACCCCAGTATGATAAATTTCTAATGCTAAGTTGAAAGTTATGTGTATTTTATAAATATTATATATTTTAAAAATAGATGTACCCAAATTGCTGTTCAAAACATTTTTGTCACTTTATATTCTTATCAACAATATATGGAGTAGCAATTTCTCTATACTCTTCCTCCCTCCCCCAACCAGGTATTGTATAGTAATGTTATTTAAACGTTTTGCGTTAATCTAAATTCAAAGTATTGTAACTGACTTACTGGTTGTCTCTAGTAAACAGAACTAAAAGAGGAAGGAAGAATATTGCTGCTCTATATTATAAGTCCTTTTGGGGCACTTGAATGGTGCAGTTGGTTAAGCATCCAACTTTGGCCCAGGTCAACTCAACTTTTGGTTCATGAGTTTGAGCCCTGCATCGAGCTCTCTATCAGCGTAGAGCCTGCTTTAGTTCCTCTGTCCCCCTCTCTCTCTGCCCCTCCCCTGCTCACTCTCTCTTTCCCCAAAACACATAAATATTTTAAAAACTTTTATGTCTTTTTATTTTTTATATACTTTAAAAATATATTTACATATGTCTATATATACACATTATATATATTATATATATATGTTTTGGTTTTTATATATACTATCTAAAATTTATAATAGAGAAATACAATAAAATATTAATACAATACCCTTAGAGACTACAACCAATTAATTGTGCTGCTAGATTATTTTGTGTGTTTGTGCTCATCTAATAAACTTTGCTGTTGCTATTTAGTTGAAGAATAGCTTGAGATTTTAGGAGAAGTGGATTTTTGAACAACTGTTACCATTTACATATCATTTGGAAATTGGATTGTCTTCCATATAACATAACAAAAACAAAATAGAGAAAAAAACATCTGGGTGTTAAGGCTGATAGAAGATTGCAACACTATCTACAATTTCAGATTTAAAGTGTTTACAAACAACCTCATTTTCTAATACAATTGACTTTATAATATATAAATGTTATGAACTTAAATGTATAAGATGAATGTATATTTAAAAGCAAGTTATTTTAGTTATAACATGAAAAATAAAACTCTTGATTTTACAATGTTGACTAACATCCAGTCAGAGATTTTTGTGCTTTCTTTTTGAGGTCCTAAGTCACGATTTAGGTTTTTTAACCTGATCTAGATTTGTCAGAATATATGGACTTGTAATAAATAGCATTTCTTTCAAATATATTTATTTTTATACTATAGAGATGTATTACTTACTGACTTTTAAATTAGCTATACAGCATTTTTAGTCTTTCGGCCTCCTATACTACCTTTACAAAAATAGGTAATGGAGTCTTTGGTGAAGTATGTCACCTCAAGTAAATTCATTTACTTCTTGGTTTCTCATTGACTTTTTCTCTGTCTTTAGAAGTCTCTTACATCTCATTTATCAAGATTACACTTTGAAGGATCATTTTATAGTTGGATGGTAAACAACTAAGGTTAAAAGTATGGAACAGTGGGGCGCCTGGGTGGCGCAGTCAGTTAAGCGTCCGACTTCAGCCAGGTCACGATCTCGCGGTCCGTGAGTTCGAGCCCCGCGTCAGGCTCTGGGTTGATGGCTCAGAGCCTGGAGCCTGTTTCCGATTCTGTGTCGCCCTCTCTCTCTGACCCTCCCCTGTTCATGCTCTGTCTCTCTCTGTCCCAAAAATAAATAAACATTGAAAAAAAAAAAAAAGTATGGAACAGAGATATATAGACACTAGAAAAGAATGTTAAGGGTATCATAATTCCACACTTCATTGAATGTGTAAGTGAAGTACAGTATGATTAAAAGACCTCTTAAGTCTAAGGCCAGTATTCTTTCTAACCTGAATAGTTCCTACTTTCATATTGCTTTCTGACTAGAGCAGTCATTAAAATTAGCAAAAGCCAGGGGCTCCTGGGTGGCTCAGTCTGTTAAGCTTCTGACTTTGACTCAGATCATGATTTCATGGTTGGTTGGTTCAGGCCTATATCAGGCTTTCTGCTGTCAGTGCAGAACTCACTTCAGATCCTGTATCTCCCTCTCTCTCTCTGCCCCTCCCCCACTAGCGCACGTGCTCTCTCTCTCTCTCTCTCTGTCCCCAAAATAAATAAACATTTAATTGCGAACGTGAAAGAAGGATTTTAATGTTTATTTATTTTGGAGAGAGAGAGAGAGAGAGTGTGAGCAGGGGTGGGACAGATAGAGAAGGAGACAGAATCTGAAGCAGGCTCCAGGCTCTGAGCTGTCAGCACAGAACCTAATGAGGGTCTGGAACTCAGGAAATCCGAGATCCTGACCTGAGCCAAAGTCAGATGCTTAACTGACTGAGCCCCTAAATAAACATTTTTTAAAAATTAGCAAAGGCCAGGATTTTAAAGAAATTAGTCTGGAACTGAAAGAAAAAAGGTTTGATGAATACCAGATCTTAATATGAAAACATCCACACCATAGTGTTATACTGTATTAGTTTTCTAGGGCTATGATAGCCAAGTGTCACAGATTTGGTGGCCAGTCAACAGAAATTTATTTTCTCACAGTTTTGTAGGCTAGAAGTCCAAGACCAAGGTGTCAGCAGAATTGGTTTCTACTGAGACCTTTTCTCCTTGGCTTGGATAGGTGGTTGTCATCTCCTTGTGTGTTCATATTGTGTTCTCTTTGTACCTATATGTGTCCAAATGTCCTCTTTCTTATAAGGACACAAGTCAAATTAGGTCCACCTTAATAAAGTCAAAATTAAGTCGTTACCTCTTTAAAGACTCTGTCACCAAATACAATCACACTATAAGCTACTGGAGGTTAGGACTTCAACATATGAATATTGGGGCAACACAGTTCACCTCATAACATATACTACTACTGATACTAACTCTTTAGGTAAAATATGGAGGCCCAATTTTTTCTTTATTTTTAAACCATTATATAGTGCTTGCTGTGCTCAAGGAACTAAAAGTAAAAATTTCTAAAGGTGTTTGGGGGCTGTTCCATTGTCTTACTATAAATATAACTTTGTAGGAAGTGTTTTTAAGAATAGACTGTGTTTGTTAAAAAAAAAAGACAAAAGGTCATCTTTTAATGGAAGGTCATATAAAGTATGCCATCTTTGTAAGGCTATGATGATGAAAATAATAACATCTTTTTGGTGTAAACAGTTTTAAGTATTCACACTTTTTTTTTATCTATGAGAGAGAGGGAGGGAGGGACGGAGGGAAGAGAGAGAAAACAAACGGGAGGGATAGAGAGGGAGAGAGAACACAAGCAGTCTCTGCTTATCATTGAGCCTAATTTCACGACTATGAAATCACGACCTGAGCCAATATCAAGAGTCAGTTGCTTAACCGACTGAGCCACCCAGGAGCCCCTATAGATTGGCAATGTTACAACATTTCTTGCATGTATTGCTTTTGCTAAGTTCCATGATCAAACCTTTTCCCTGTTTATGTCATTTTCTCCTCATGTGACTACCTGAAGCATTTTTCATGAAATGATAGCCTCTCTTTTCATTTCTGTCTCTGTCCTTAGCATCCATTCATTACTTAAATGGCTGTTTCTGCTTTAAATCTAAGATTATTAGGATATTGAGTATCAAGGTATTATCAGGGTTATCAGATATTAATTAGTTAATGTGTGACATTTGTTTTTCTGCTTACTTGGAGATATCAAATTTATACGACCATGTCCATTAATATAGATGTAATAAAAAATTGTCAGTTAACTCTGTGTTTGCTTTTTAAAATAGAATTGCTTTGTTTGGCAAAAAAACAACCAGAAACAAAAAATTCTAGTATGGAAAAATTTGCTATTCAGATTAGAAGCATTCTGATACTGTTATTAGGACTATTTGACATTTGAAAGAAATTATTATGTTTATTATTATTTATTATATTAAGTCTTTTAAAATTTTTCTTATTTTATTTTTATTTTTTTATTATTTTTGTTTTGTTTTTTAGTTTTTTGAGAGAGTATATGAGCAAACAAGCAGGGGAGGGGCAGAGGGAGGGAGGGAGGGAGAGATAGAAACAGAGAAAGAGAGAGAGAGAGAATGAATCTTAAACAGGTTCCATGCCCAGCGTGGAGCCTGATGTGGGGCTCAATCTCTTGACTGTGACAGTGTGACCTGAGCCAAAATCAAGAGTCAGTCACTCAACTGACTGAGCCACCCAGGCATCCCTGTTATATTAAGTCTTAAAAAAGGATTTTATTGCAACGTAAAATTTCAACAAGGTATGACTACAAATGCGCCAGAATTACAAAAATTAAAAAGACTGACAATACCAAATGCTGATGAAGGTGTGGAACAACCAGAACTCTATACATTGTCAGTGGGCATATAACAATGATACAGTCACTTTGGGGGAAGGTCTGTAGTTTCTTATAAAACTAAATATACATGGGGTGCCTGGGTGGCTCAGTTGGTAAAGGTCTGACTTCCGCTCAGGTCATGATCTCGCGGTTTGTGGATTTGAGCCCTACGTCGGGCTCTGACAGCTTGGAGCCTGGAGCCTGCTTCGGATTCTGCGTCTTCCCCCCTCTCTGCCCCTCCCATGCTCATGCTCTGTCTGTCTCTGTCTCTCAATAATAAATAAATGTTAAAAAAAATAAAAATAAATATCACTTACCCTATGACCCAGTAACTCCACTTCTTAGGTGTTTACTGAGAGAAATAAAAACATATGTCTACAAAATGACTCACACAAGAATGTTTATAGCAGCTTTATTCATCATAGCCCCAAACTGGATATAGCCCATATGTCCACCAACAGGAGAATAAATAAACTGTAGTATATTAACACAATGGAAAGCACTTAGTAATAAAAAAGGAATGGATTGTTGATGTACAGTAATATGACTGCATCTCAAAAACATTTTGCTAAGTGAAAGAAGGCTTAAAAGAGCACATTCTATATGAATCTGTTTATATAAAGTTCAAGAAGAAATACAACTGCAGGGCGCCTGAGTGGCTCAGTTGGTCAAGTGTCCAACTTTGGCTCAGGTCATGATCTCACGGATTGTGGGTTCGAGCCCCACATTGGGTTCTGTGCTGACAGCTCAGAGCCTGGAGCCTGCTTTGGATTCTGCGTCTCTCTCTCACTCTGCCCCTTTCCCACTCATGCTATGTCTCTCTCTCTCTCTCTCAAAAATAAATAAACATTAAAAAAAGAAGAAGTACAACTAGGGGCACCTGGGTAGTTCAGTCAGTTGGGCATCTGACTCTTGGTTTTGGCTCAGGTAATGATCTCACGGTTTGTGAGATTAAGCCCTGTGATGGGCTCTGTGCAGACAGTGAGGAGGAATTTGCTTGGGATTCTTTCTCCCTCTCTGCCTCTTTTACTTTCTCTCTCTCTCTCAAAATAAATAATTAAGCCTTTAAAAAAAGAAAAAAAAGAAGTACAACTAATCTATGGTGGTAAAAGGTAAGAACAGTGGAAAGCTGGGAATAGAGATTGATTAGAAAGGAATGAAGGAATTTCTTGAATAATGATGATATCCTGTATCTTGACAGGGACTTGTCAAAATTCAGTGAAAGTAAATATAAGATTTTTGTGTTTTATTACATGTGAATTTTACTAAAACTTGTAAATAAATATTGAATTCTAGTTAATTGTATGCAGATTAAAGTACTTAAAGGGAGGTATACTGATACCTGTATGCTACTTTAAAATGTAAACAATGAGGTGGCTTGATCAGTGGATAGGTGGGTATCAAAGTATTAATGGAAGAGTCTAAGTGATGGGTATATGAATGTTCACTGTAAAATTCTTTCAACTTTTTTGTACATTTGAAAATTTTCATAATAGAATACTAAGAAGGGAACAAAGCATTTGATACCCAAAAGCAATTTCTTTCTTACTTACTCCAAGGAGTAAAGCAAAGTAAGTGATAACATCTATGATGTTTCTGGCTGGATGTAAGTTTTCACAGAACTCCCATGAAACCCTGCTAGATTTCGTATGTGTGTTTGTGTTTCCAGAAGAGAAGTTTAATCTAATTTACAAACTTCTAGGTACATCAAGAACCAAAATGTGGCCACTGAAAAAAGTTAAAAGGTCAATCAGCTTCCAGTCTCTAGCTGGCCCAGGAATGCAAAATAAAAAGATTCATATTCCTTATTTTCTACACAAAATATGTTTTTAAACAAAGTGAAAGGTCTAGGGAGCTATACATAGAACACTGCTGGATTTCTTTATGTTATCATGTTATTTTGCTTATGTTTTTAGTATTTTGTTTATATACACCACTGAGAAGTTAGCTTGTTTATCTAATCTTAACTCACCATTTTAAATTCTGTTAAGTTTGGGAGGTCTGGGATAAATTGTCATTATTTTCAATATCAGACATTATTCCTTCTACCTCTATCCTGAGAATTTAATTGAGGTTTTATCACATTTTATAAGATGCAAGTATTTTCTAGACCATTTGTTGGAACTTCTGTGTACTCATGTGTGGTTACAATAATGAGGGCAAGGGTCGCCTGGCTGGCTCAGTCGGTGGAGCATATGACTCTTGATCTTGGGGACGTGAGTTCCAGCTCCACATTGGGTATAGAGATTACTTAAAAAATAAAACCTTTAAAATAAAATAAAAGTAGGAAAATAAATCACAGCTTTTCCTCCTTAGTGATTTATTTAAATTTGGCGAACGTAGTTGGTTTTGCACATTATGTTAGCTGTGTAAACTAGAAAGGGCTGTACAACCTGCTATGGATTTTGCCTGGCTTGAATCTTTCTTAGGCTTACTGGAATAATTTAGAGGGCAGGAAGGCGAATGGAAGGTAATTATAAACACTTCATAAATTTTTGGTGATTTGATACTAACTCTCAAAATTAGTTGTTATGAATTTATATATAAACAAGATTTCTAAGTTCTACACAAAATCCATGCTACAAACAAAGATTTTAAGTTTCAGAGGGCAAAATGCCTAATACAGGGTCATACTGTGAATTAAATAGCATAGAATCCAAGTTTCAAACAGCTTTATCACACATCAGTTTTCCTGATTCCAGGATCACTTCTTTCCCTAATTAGTAGGCTTCATAGTTGAATGTATTTGATTCAACTCATTGAATATGTGCTCCTTCAAGAAAGTATCATTTTATCTTATTTACTCAAGAATCAAGATAAAGTTGGGGTACCTGGGGGGGCTCAGTTGTTTGAGCATCTGGCGCTTGATTTCCACTCAGATCATGATCTTGCGGTTCATGAGCTTGAGCCCGGGGTCCCTGTCCACACTGACAGTGCAGAGTCTGCTTGGGAGTTTCTCTCACTTTCTGTCTCTCAAAATAAATAAATAAACTTAAAAAAATGTTTTGAAGAATAAAAATAGAGTTAATGCAGGTGTCTGTATTATGAGAATAATTATCACTATCTCTGAAAAGCAGTTTGATCCCTAGTTTAAAAAAAAAAAAGTAAGGGCTCACTAAAGGTTTTTAAATAGTAGAATAACAATGGCATTGTCTGTTTCTCTCAGAAATCACTAGGGAAAAAAATAATAAAGGAGGATGAAAAGGAAAAATGCAAACTCCATCTTCAGCAGGAGTAGGATATATCTCCCAACACCAAATGACAAAATTGAGTAAGGGCTGTCAAATGCAAAAAAGGCCAAATGAGTTTGAGAAAATGATGAGATAGGTTGCCTACATTTGCACATCTCCATAAAAGCCAATAGGATATATGTTCCAAAGAAAGTGGTATGCCCTGTGGGGCAAAAATAAACAATTTTGGAACCATTCATGGGCTACCAGCAGGAACTTCTTAATACCTAATTTGGTACCACAAAAGAGGAGAGGAGAAGCTGAATGAGGAATTGGAAATATACTGTATTTTTTTTTAATATGAAGAAAAAGCAATGTGAGGAAAGAGACCCTGTATTATTAGCAACTTCTGGTTGTCCGTCTGTTGGCTTGGAGGAAATTAAGAATAAAATACAGGTATACCTTGGAGATATTGTGGGTTTGGCTCCAGACCACCACAATAAAGCAATATCACAATAAAGTAAGTCAAATTTTTTTTTGTTTCCAAGTGCATATAAAATTATGTTTACAATATACTGTAATCTAAGTGTGCAATAGCATTATGTCTAAAAAAAAAAAAAACCTAGGTACATACCTTAATGAAAATACTTTATTGCTAAAAAATGCCAACCATCATCTAACTTTCAGCGAGTTGTCATCCTTTTGGTGGTCGAAGGTCTTGCCTTGATATTGATGGCTGCTGACTGACCAGGGTGGTAGTGGTTGAGAGTTGGGGTGCCTATGCAATTTCTTAAGACAACAGTGAAGTTTGCCACATTGATTGACTCTTCCTTTCATGAATGATTGGTCTATAGCATGTGATGCTGTTTAATAATGCATTTTACCCACAGTAGGGCATATTGGAAGCAGCAAAAAGGAGAATATACATTTCTGAAAAACATAGTAAGGTGCAGGAGGGGAAAATTGAGAAAAAATGAACAAAAGGAAATGGAAACTAACCAAGTGTTTAAAAGGAATGGAGAGCCAATGTTAGATGTGACACATGGATGAAAGGGAGTAATTGTTGTTGAAGAATAAAATTCACATAATTGAATGTAATATTTAAGGATGTTTTTCAAGGAAGCTGTTCAGAAACAAATGCAGACTTGAATCTGCAGATTGAGAGGCACATCAGTGAGCCAGGAAAAATTTGCGTGGAACAATTAACATGAAGACACAATCCAAAAAATGAATGAATGAATGAATGAATGAATGAATACATAATCTACTAATGTTATTGGACTGAAAAAACAAAAACCCAACATATGAGGGAGAGAAATATTGGCTTCAGAATTTTTCTCAGAAAAGTACCAGAAGACATTGGAGAGCGGTATTTGTAAAGTCCTCAAGGACAAAAAGTATGACCCAAGAATTGTATATCTAGCCAAACTGTTGTTCAAGTGAAAAGGCAACAGACATTTTTGAACACGAAACTTAGAAAATAGAATTTTTCTGATGCCTTCTTGAGAAATTACTAGAAGACAGACTTTTTAGCTAACCAAGTGATAAATAAAATATAGCAAAAAACCCGATCCTGAATCCATAGGATTAATGTGGACATTACTATTCTAGGGCAATTTATCATGTTATTAACAATGTTAATGTAAATACTATATGACCCAAAAGAATGGGATTATAAAGAAGAGAGATAGTATGAAGAAAAGAAAACCTGGAATCTAGAAAATAGGTGACCCAACACAGAAGAGCTTCATGAGGAACTACCAGGATGTCATTTGTGCACCAAAGCTAGAATCTAGGGAGTTTTCCAGGGGGAAAAAAAAAAAGGAACTGATTTGTTTGAGCATATAGAAAATATTATTAGGTGGTGTGTCACAATGATGTTAGAGCATTTGGGAAAAAATACTGATAGGTGTGCTTAAAACAAAGCAAATTGAAGAGGCAGTTATCAGCTCTAGAAAAACAAAATAGTTGTACAAGAAAAGAATTGTGATCTTACTATTTGCTTAGAAATTGATACTTATTGGGGCGCCTGGGTGGCGCAGTCGGTTAAGCGTCCGACTTCAACCAGGTCACGATCTCATGGTCCGTGAGTTCGAGCCCCGCGTCAGGCTCTGGGCTGATGGCTCAGAGCCTGGAGCCTGTTTCCGATTCTGTGTCTCCCTCTCTCTCTGCCCCTCCCCCGTTAATGCTCTGTCTCTCTCTGTCCCAAAAATAAATAAACGTTGAAAAAAAAAAAAAAGAAATTGATACTTATTGTATGGCTCTAATGTTTTGAACTTTTTGATTTAACCAAATGTTGGAGGGGAGGAAAGTTGTATGTGTGAGAAGAATCACTAAAATCTTCATTATGGTGAAAAATATAGTTAATATTGATAAGTCAAGAAGAAGTAACACCTCTTCTACCATAAAGAGAAGATAATATATTTGATATCTAATATTGATATGTTAAGCACCAGTATAGGGGCACCTGGATGGCTCAGTCACTAGAGCATATGACTCTGGATTTCGGGGTTGTGAGTTCAAGCCCCATGTTGAGCGTACAGCTTACTTAAAAAAATATGCATATAAACATTTTATTTAGTAGGATGGAAACAGAGGAAAATGGTAAAAAAAAAAAAATTGAGGATGGTAGCCTCTAGGGCATAGAGAAAAATAGGGGTTTTCTGTCTTTCGCTGTGAATCTTATTTTAGTTCAATTTGACTTTTAAAAGTATACAATTGCAGGGGTGCCTGGGTGGCTCAGTCAGTTAAGCCCCTAACTCTTGATTTCGGCTCATGTCATGATCTCACCGTTAGTGAGATCAAGCCCCGCATCACCTCAGGGTCTGTGCTGACAACACTGAACCTGCTTGGGAATCTCTCTCTCCTTCTCGCTTTCCATCCTTCACTGCTTGTGCTCTCTTGCTCTCTTTCTCAAAAATAAACATTAAAAAAAAGTATACAATTGCAATATTTTTGTTATATTTTTATTTTAATTCCAGTATATATTTTTTTTTATTTTTTTTTTTAACGTTTATTTTATTTTTGGGACAGAGAGAGACAGAGCATGAACGGGGGAGGGGCAGAGAGAGGGAGACACAGAGTCGGAAACAGGCTCCAGGCTCTGAGCCATCAGCCCAGAGCCCGACGCGGGGCTCGAACTCACGGACCGCGAGATCGTGACCTGGCTGAAGTCGGACGCTTAACCGACTGCGCCACCCAGGCGCCCCTCCAGTATATTTAACATTGCAATATTTTGATAAAAATATTTGGGGTGCCTGGGTGGCTCAGTTGGTTAAGCATCCAGCTTCACTCAGGTCATGATCACAAGGTTTGTGAGTTTGAGCCCCACATCAGATCCTCTGTCTCCCTCTCTCTCTCTCTGCCCTCCCCCTCTCAAAAATAAATAAACGGGGGCGCCTGGGTGGCACAGTCGGTTGAGCGTCCGACTTCAGCCAGGTCACGATCTCGCGGTCCGGGAGTTCGAGCCCCGCGTCAGGCTCTGGGCTGATGGCTCGGAGCCTGGAGCCTGTTTCCAATTCTGTGTCTCCCTCTCTCTCTGCCCCTCCCCCGTTCATGTTCTGTCTCTCTCTGTCCCAATAAATAAACGTTGAAAAAATAAATAAATAAATAAACGTAAACAATTTTTAAAAAATAACATAATGGATTATATAGCTTGTGCGGTGTGCACAGAAAGGCATGTAAAGATATTCACTGAACCATTGTTAATGGTATTTAAAAATTATAAATCTAAATGTCCATTGATAGAGGAACTATGTAGCAGCTTAAAATAACAATGTGTGTGTGTGTGTGTGTGTGTGTGTGTGTGTGTTGAAATGGAAAGCTCTTTAAAACATATTAGGGAAAAGTTTGTTATAATAACACATATGGCATTTCATTTATATTACAGTAAAGACAAAGCTATATTTTTCTGTGTAGAAAAAAAGTCTGGAAGCATATAACAAACTGATAACTTTTACCTTTACTTTTTACCTTAAATACTTTTGTACTCTTTTTTTTTTTTTTTCAAGAAATATGTGGCATGTATTACTTTTTAATTAAAATGAATAACTATAGGGGCATCTGGGCGGCTCAGTCGGTTAAACATCCGACTTCAGCTCAGTCACGATCTCACAGCTTGTGGGTTCGAGCCCTGAGTCAGGCTCTGTGTTGACAGCTCAGAGCCTGGAGCCTGCTTCGGATTCTGTGTCTCCCTCTCTCTCTGCCCCTCCCCTGCTCATGCTCGCTCGCTCTCTCTCTCTCTCAAAAATAAATAAAACCATTAACAAAAAAAAATTTTTTTAATGAGTAACTACATAGGCTATGTTCATGGAGACACGAGAAGCAGGGCCCAGCTCCTGTAGCCACCACATTGTTGACAAACTACACTACTTTTAGCAGATTATCGTTATGTCTTGTTTTCTCAATCAGTAAATTCTGAAGAATTATTATTACACGTGTTTTGGGGATAAACAATTATACTGCTAGAGGTTTACAATATAGCTTTCACGACTTACAAACCTGGGTTTAAAATGTGACTCCACTATTAACCTCTCTAAGATATTCATAGTAGATATATCCTATTTCACAGTGTTATTGTAAGAATTAAAGATGTAAAGAACTTAGTACATTAGCTAGCATATATTAAGAACTCCAAAAATTATAGGTATTCTTATCATTTTTCCTGAAAAGGAGATATAATTTTGTTATATTGATATTATTGTATTCAGAATGTATATGCAACAGCTTTTGACCTAATTAATATCCAGAAATAGTAATATGGATTACTAGAACCATTTAAGACGGTTCTACCTCTGGTTGTGTTTCAAAGGATAATTGTGCGTAATTTTAGTAAGTCCCTGCTTTCTTAAGACTGGTTGTTTATTACAAAATATTGGTTGGGGTGCCTGGGTAGCTCAGTCGGTTAAGCCTCCGACCTTCGTTCAGGTCATGATCTCACAATTTGTGGGTTTAAGCCCCACATCAGGATCTGTGCTGACAGCTCAGAGCCTGGAGCCTGCTTCAGATTCTGTGTTTCCCTCTCCCTCTGCCCCTCCACTGTTCATGCCATGTCTCACTCTCAAAAATAAAAAAACATTAAAAAAAAATAAAACAGAAAAACAAAAAACCTAAAATATTGATCGATGTAGAATTCCTATTAAAAAGCCATACAGGTCAGTCTCTATCAAAATAACACCAGCATTCTTCACAGAGCTAGAACCAACAATCCTAAAATTTGTATGGGAACCAGAAAAGACCCCAAATAGCCAAAGCAATCTTGACAAAGAGAACCAAAGCTGGAGGCATCACAATGCCGGACTTCAAGATGTATTACAAAGCTGTAGTCATCAAGACAGTATGGTACTGACACAAAAACAGGCACTCAGATCAATGGAACAGAATAGAGACCCCAGAAATTGACCCACAAATGTATGGCTAACTAATCTTTGACAAAGCAGGAAAGAATATCCAATGGAATAAAGACAGTCTCTTCAGCAAATGGTGCTGGGAAAACTGGACAGCAATGTGCAGAAAAATGAACCCGGACCACTTTCTTAAACACCATACACAAAAATAAATTCAAAATGGATGAAAGACTTAAACCTAAGACAAAATCCTCAAAATCCTGGAGGAGAAAGCAGGCAAAAACCTCGTGACCTCAGCCGCAGCAACTTCTTACTCAACACGTCTCCGGAGGCAAGGGACACAAAAGCAAAAATGAACTCTTGGGACCTCATCAAAATAAAAACCTTCTGCACAGCAAAGGAAACAATCAGCAACCGATGGAATGGGAGAAGATATTGGCAAACGACATATCAGATAAAGGGTTAGTATCCAAAATCTACAAAGAACTTACCAAGCTCAACACCCAAAAAACAAATAATCCAGTGAAGGAATGGTCAAAAGACATGAATAGACACTTCTCCAAAGAACACATCCAGATGGCCAACATGAAAAAAATGTTCAACATCACTCATCGTCAGGGGAATACAAATCAAAACCACACTGAGATACCACCTCACACCTGTCAGAATGGCCAAAATTAACAACTGAGGCAACAACAGATGTTGGCAAGGATGCGGAGAAAGAGGATCGCTTTTGTACTGCTGGTGGGAATGCAAACTGGTGCAGCCACTCTGGAAAACAGTATGGAGGTTCCTAAAAAAATTAAAAATAGAACTACCTTACAACCCAGCAATTGCGCTACGGTATATATCCAAGGGATACAGGTGTGCTGTTTTGAAGGGACACATGCACCCCAATGTTTACAGCAGTGCTATCCACAACAGCCAAAGTATGGAAAGAGCCCAAATGTCCATCAAGGGATGAATGGATAAAGAAGATGTGGTATATATATACAATGGGGTATTACCCAGCAATCAAAAAGAATGAAATCTTACCATTTGCAACTATGTGGATGGAACTAGAGGGTATTATGCTAAGCGAAATTAGAGAAAGACAAATATCATATAACTTCACTCATATGAGGACTTTAAGAGACAAAACAGATGAACATAAGGGAAGGGAAGCAAAAATAATATAAAAACAGGGAGGGGGACAAAACATAAGAGACTCAAATATAGAGAACAAACAGAGGGTTACTGGAGGGGTTATGGGAGGGGGGATGGGCCAACTGGGTAAGGGGCACTAAGGAATCTACTCCTGATATTGTTGTTTTATATGCTAACTCGAGTGTAAATTAAAAAGTAAATACATTATTTATTTTTAAAAAGTGAGGCTCAAAAAGTTAAAAAAACAAAAAAACAAGCCACACAGGGGCGCCTGGGTAGCTCAGGTGGTTAAGTGTCAGACTCTTGATCTCATCTCAGGTCTTGATCTCAGGGTTGTGAGTTCAAGGCTCACACTGGGCTCCACGTGGGGCATGAAGCCTACCAAAAAAAAAAAAAAAAAAAGCCATACATGCTTTTGAAATTTAAATACATTATTTTTTAGTGAGAAGAGCTAAAGTCTCTAATACAAACATTTATCTGAGCATGCACAATTTATTTGAGTTGGCAACAAAAGTGTAAATATGACCATAAATCCTGTTTACCAATGGTTATCACCCATTTACTGATGCTAGACTGTTTCATAGCCTACGTGTAAGGTTTCAATATTGTTATATGGAATACTCTTTCATAAATATACTGATTTCCTAGTCTTATGGAACATTCATTGTAAGGAGTTAGGGAATGGCTTAAACATATATAAATCAGAAAAAGAGAAGTTTATTCATTCAGCAAAAGTTGATCACTGTGTGTCGGGCACTTATCTGGGCATTGGGCATCAATCACCAAAAACAGATAAAAATGTCTGCAGTTAAGTGGGAAGAGGAGTGGAGACATAAATAATAAACATAATAAGAAACGCATGTAAAATACTAGAAAAGTAAAAGGCTATGCAAAAAGGAAAAGATTTATAATAGTGAGGAATTACAAGTGCAAGGAGGAGAGGAAGAACCATCAAAGGAGACTGAGAAGACAGAACCCTAAAAGTTACATAAGAGAGTATGATGATCTAGAAGACTAGAGAAGAAAGTATATCAAAGAGGGAATGATGAACATTTAGATGGCAGCAGTCACTTAGCAGCTGCTAAATGGGTTGGACCTGAGAAGAGAGTATAGGATTTAGCAACAGGAAGGTCACATTGGTGGTATTTTCAAGCTTTTCAGTAAACTTGTGCTATTTAATTCCTTTTGGTCATGGAGAAAGGATTGACAAGAAAGATAGTTAATGCTAAACTCTCTTCTTTTTGTGGTTTTGTGGAACTAGTGGTAGTTTGACCTTGTGTAAGTATGTAGCATCTAGATTGCTTTTCACAGAAAACTTAGGATACTGTTGTTTTTGCTTGAATGTCAACCTGGTCAGTGTGGATAAGTGGTTGTTAAGATTACACTAATAGCAGCAGTAGGGAATGAAATTTCTCTTGTGAGAACCCCATACTCAGAACTGCAGGAACTAGTCATTTGGAAGGTAACATTATTTAGATTCAGAAAAGCTAACTAGAGAATCTGTGATGTGTGGGCATTATAGTCCGTTGACTCCAGGTGGCATTCCTTGAGGTTGCTATAGAAAGAAAGAAAATAGCTTTAAAGAGGGTAAAATTCAGCCCTGATTTTAATTGTTTGGTCCACTAAGAAAAAGAATACCAAGTCAGGTGGAAACTTTGCCTTTAAACATTTTTAGTTTAATGTGTTATTCTAGATTTAGAATACATATGATTAACTTGTGGGGGGTGGTGGCGGTGATCAGAAATTCAACATTTAAGTGCTGTCACCCTAGCAAGGGTATACTCAGTAGATAGAATCATCATAACATGTGGGCTGAGATGAGGCTGTTCTAGACGAGTCTCTCAAAGTTAATTGATGGAAACTTCCCACTTTCCAGAATGTTTATTACCTTAGCAATGCTATGCCACGACTGCTGGAACACAGCTGTGGGTGCTATGCCAACGCCCACGTTGCCAGTGTCAGGAAGGATGTACTTTTAAACCTCTAATTTATCTAATAATGTCTTTAGTGATTTGTGTAGGTTTGGCATTGTGATGAAAATGCTTCCTAGCCTGGTTTATAATGAGAATTCAGTTTGCAGCCTTAAAATGTATATTGTCTTAACATGCATGTGGAAGGTACTAACAAATCAACTTAGAAAAAGATCTCACTAAAATACTGTCCTGTCCATCTAACAGGATTTATCTACCCATAATATTTGAAAATGAATGCAAATTAAATGTTTTTATGCCACAGTAACTTTTTGTGGGTTCTGTTCTATACCAAGATGGCAATACACAGTGCTAGAAGGGAGCTACCTTTCAGATTCAATTCCAATCTGACTCCTTTTCTTTTCTCTAATGGAAAATGTGAATTGGACTCATCAACCTATAGAATGGAGGTATAATGAAAAGCTCTTGTAAATAAATATATTTAAAATTTTTAAATTTATTTTTGAGAGAGAGAGAGCACGAGCAGGAGCAGAGGAGGGACAGAGAGAGAGGGGAACAGATGATCTGAAGCAGGCTCTGCGCTGACAGGAAGACATGGCGCTCAAACTCACAAACCGTGAGATCATGACCTGAGCTGAAGTCAGATCTGAGCTAAATGACCTGAGCTAAATGAGATCATGACCTGATCTAAACGGACTGAGCCACCCTGGCGCCCCTCTTGTAAATAAATATTTAAAAAAATTTTTTTAAGTTTATTTATTTTGAGAGAGAGCACGTGAGAACAAGCAGGGGAGGAGCGGAGAGGAGAGACAGATCCCAAGCAAGCTCTGCACCATCAGTGAGGGGCTCAAACTCACAAAATGTGAGATCATTACCTGAGCTGAGATTGCGAGTGGGATCTTAACCAACTTAATCAACTGAGCCATGCAGGGCACCCCGTAAATAAATATTTTTAAAGAGGTAGGAAATAGTATTCTCTTGTTTGAAATATTAAGCTTCATAACCAGTTGGTGACAATATTATGTTACATTATGTTTACAGTGTAGATGTGTCTCTAAGAAAACAAGCTATACAAAATCTGATGGATTCTTTCATAACTAGTGGATTCACTGCAAGAATTGATTATACAGTACAGTTTATGAAGCTTAATACAGTCTGGATTTCTGCCTTACAATACGTAACATTGAGAAAGTCAATATACACAGAAATTAAAATCTGCATCCATGTAGCATAACTAACATAAAGAGCTTTAATGAAGTGGCTTGTTTTATTTATGTGACTACACTTAAAAATTAAAATTAAATGGACCCCTAATTAATGATGTTTCAGCGTTGTTCAAAGGCTTGTGTATAGTTTATATATGACTTAGATAAAAACTAGACAAAGATTTTATTTTTATCTGTGAATACAAAAAGTATATACTTTGATGCCTAAAGCAAACAAGAAAGCAATAAATTGGTATTTGACTTTAAGTGAGCCAGTCTCCTGGGGTGCCTGGGTGGCTTAGTCAGTTAAGTGTCCAACTTTTGGTTTCAGCTCAGGTCATGATCTCACGGTTTTTGAGTTCGAGCCCTGCATCAGGCGAAACCTGCTTGGGATTCTCTGTTTCCCTCACTCTGCACCTCCCCCATTCACTCTCTCTCAAAAAAAATAAACTTAAAAAATTTTTTTAAAATAAAAGATCCAGTCTCCCAAAATGACACACACTGCAAAAGTTAAAAATGTTCTAACCGTACTCTACTTCAGCAATGCTCTCAAGATAATAACATTTGTAATCTCAGTTCCCTAAACTGCCTTGAGTACTGGCCTTCCTCTGATATTTGCTATGCAATACATTAGCCAAACTTTGAGACCTGTATGAGCATTGTATATGTTTCTTTCAAGGGTTGTAGGAGAAATGGTAAAAGAAAGCAGTTTTGCTATGTTATTATCATGTTAGTCACTCTGGATAATTCTCTTAAAAATGACAAGCTCTAATGATAAGTTTTTATTTGACTTGTATCAAATATTCTTTGATGTGACTGTTTTAAAATATATTTGCAATTCTGATTTTTCAGAAATAATCACTTTCACTTCAGAGTCAAAATCATAAGAACTTATTCATGCTAAGTGTTATAGCTTTTTGACAGGTAGAAGTAGCTGATGTGGGTGAAGCGTCTAGCTTGATGTTTTATATCTAGCTATTAGTCAGCTAATCCTCCTTCCTACTTCACTGAAAATATTTTCATTCTGTCTGACAAAAAGTAAAAAATTACATTAACTGGGACTAAAAATGCATTGCAGATGACACATTAATGAGACTAATGGTTCTTGCCTTATTCTTTAAAGTTTTCATATTCTTACCTTTGGTGAGCCTACTAGATCCTAGATATTTTAATAATTACACAAAAGATCTTTTTTCTTGGCAGGGGAGGAATTATAGGGAATAAAATTACAATAAAAGTTTTAAGGTAATTTTAATATAAATTGGAAACAAAAGGACCAAGTAAATCTTGTAAGTATATATTAAAATTCCACTTATGCAAAATATTTGGATGTGACTGGTTAAAATAAAGCATGATATGGGGGCGCCTCGGTGGCGCAGTCGGTTAAGCGTCCGACTTCAGCCAGGTCACGATCTCGCGGTCCGTGAGTTCGAGCCCCGTGTCGGGCTCTGGGCTGATGGCTCAGAGCCTGGAGCCTGTTTCCGATTCTGTGTCTCCCTCTCTCTCTGCCCCTCCCCCGTTCATGCTCTGTCTCTCTCTGTCCCCCAAAAAATAAATAATGAAAAAAAAATTAAAGAAAAAAAAAAAAAGGAAAAGCATGATAGAAAAGTAAAGTCAAGCAATGCTGACAAAGAGTTTATTTAGGTCTATGGAGAAAAATTTTGACTTATCAAGAAAAATTCAGTTAACTTGGCATGAAAGAAGAAATGGCAATATGGCTTATAAAACATTTGGATTTCAAGGGATGCCATCAGTTTATTTCATAATTGTTAAAGGGCAGTGGCTTCCAAAAATTTTTTTTTGTCACAATCAGGATTCAGTATATACTTATGTATGTTTCCAGAATACATACTTAGCCTTACCTCATGTACCCTATCTCCTTTTTTAATTTTTAGATTATTTTTTTATTTTATTTGTTAAAATTTACATCCAAGTTAGTTAGCATATAGTGCAACAATGATTTCAGTAGATTCCTTAATGCCCCTTACCCAGTTGGCCCATCCCCCCTCCCACAACCCCTCCAGTAACCCTCTGTTTATTCTCCATATTTAAGAGTCTCTTATGTTTTGTCCCCCTCTGTTTTTATATTATTTTTGCTTCCCTTCCCTTATGTTCATCTGTTTTGTCTCTTAAAGTCCTCATATGAGTGAAGTTATATGATATTTGTCTTTCTCTAATTTCGCTTAGCATAATACCCTCTAGTTCCATCCACATAGTTGCAAATGGTAAGATTTCATTCTTTTTGATTGCTGAGTAATATTCCATTGAATATATATACCACATCTTCTTTATCCATTCATCCCTTGATGGACATTTGGGCTCTTTCCATACTTTGGCTGTTGTGGATAGCACTGCTGTAAACATTGGGGTGCATGTGTCCCTTCAAAACAGCATACCTGTATCCCTTGGATATATACCTAGTAGTGCAATTGCTGGGTTGTAAGGTAGTTCTATTTTTAATTTTTTTAGGAACCTCCATACTGTTTTCCAGAGTGGCTGCACCAGTTTGCATTCCCACCAGCAGTACAAAAGCGATCCTCTTTCTCTGCATCCTTGCCAACATCTGTTGTTGCCCCAGTTGTTAATTTTGGCCATTCTGACAGGTGTGAGGTGGTATCTCAGTGTGCTTTTGATTTGTATTCCCCTGATGATGAGTGATGTTGGGCATTTTTTCATGTGTTAGTTGGCCATCTAGATGTCTTCTTTGGAAGACATGTCTATTCATGTCTTTTGACCATTCCTTCACTGGATTATTTGTTTTTTGGGTGTTGAGTTTGGTAAGTTCTTTATAGATTTTGTACCTATTTCCTTTTTAAAAAAAAAAAAATTCTGGTCACAATTCATAAATTCATTTCATTAACCACAATGGATCACAACCTATAATTTGAAAAATACTGATGAATAATAAGGATAGCTAATTTTATGATTTTTTTCCCTTCAAGACTTAGAATGTAAACATTGTCATTTTATCTGTTTCTAAACCACTCAACTACGTACTTTCTTGGTCTCACCTAAACCTTGCTATCACAAAAATTGCACTAGCTCCAAAATCCTATCCACAGGCATCCTGCTTTCAGGCTACAATATTTCGTTCTTCCAGGTGATGTGCCCAAGTGCTCCCAACTACAGTTGTTTCATTACATATAGATCACACTGATTTGCCACTTGTGTCTCTTCTTTCTTAGCCACTTTAAAGTCCAAGGTATAACGTTGTAATCACATGCTTAAAAGATAATAAATTTCCATGTCTCTTCTTCACTTTTTAATACTTACTTTGCAAAATCCCAAATCTTGACAAACTAGACAATTCTTTTTTTTTTTTTTTAATTTTTTTTTCAACGTTTTTTTTATTTATTTTTGGGACAGAGAGAGACAGAGCATGAACGGGGGAGGGGCAGAGAGAGAGGGAGACACAGAATCGGAAACAGGCTCCAGGCTCTGAGCCATCAGCCCAGAGCCCGACGCAGGGCTTGAACTCACGGACCGCGAGATCGTGACCTGGCTGAAGTCGGACGCTTAACCGACTGCGCCACCCAGGCGCCCCGACAATTCTTTTTACCTACACATATTCCAACACATGAACATAGATGGAGAAAATCGTACAACCAAAAAGACTGGTTTCATTTAAAAATTGTCTCAAGCTTCCAACAGTCTCTTAGCACTGACAGTCCTACTCTCTTTTTCATACTACATTCTCATCCCTCCTGCTGCATGTACTTTCTTTCTACCCTTACCACCCAGCTGATAACCTACCCCAATGATTCTCAAAGTGTTGTCCCTAGACCAGCAGCATGTACCTCATCTGGGAACTTGCTAGACATGAAAATTTTCAAGTCTTCAGATCTACTGAGTCGGAAACTCTAGGGATGAGACCCAGCAATCTGTGTTTTAACAAGCCTTGCAAGGTAACTCTGATGTCTGCAAAAGTTTGAGAACTGCTGATCTAACCTACCATACTTCATTGAGAAGCCATGCTCTAGAATTTAAGCTCCAGAGGAGGGGTTATTTTTGTTTTGTTTTTAATGTTTATTTATTTTGAGAGAGAAAATGCATTAGTTGGGGAGAGGCAGAGTAGGAAGGAGAAAGAGAATCCCAAGCAGGTTCTGTGCTGTCAGACAGGCACAGAGCCTGACATGGGGCTCGATCCCACAAACTGTGAGATCATGACCCGAACTGAAATCAAAAGTCAGACACTTAAACGACTGAGCCACCCAGGTACCCACTTTTTAAAAAAAATATAATTGACATACAATATTAGTTTAAGGTAAACCACACAGTGATCCAACAATTATATACACTATGAAACACTATACAAAGTTACTACACTATTATTGACTGTATTCCCTATGCCGTACTTTTCCTCCCCATGGCTTATTTATTTTATAACTGGAAGTCTGTCCCCCTTAATCCCCTTCATTTATTTTCCACACCTTCCTGTCCTCTGGCAACCACTAGTTTGTTCTCTGTATTAGTTTATTTCTGTTCTTTGTTCATTCATTTGATTTTTGGATTCCACATATAAGTGAAATCATATGGTCTTTTTTTTCTGACTTATTTCACTTAGGTTCATTCATGTTATCTTGAAGGCAAGATTTCATTATTTTTTATAGCTAGTATTCAATTGTATATAAACTACATAATTCTTCATCCCTCTGTGGATGGACATTTAGGTTGTTCCCTTACCTTGGCTATTATAAATAGTGCTGCAATAAACATAGGAAGGCATATATCTTTTTGAATTAGTGTTTTTTGTTTTCTTTGGGTAAATAACCAGAGGTGGAATTACTTAGTTGTATGGTATCTCTGTTTTAATTTTTTGAGGAACCTTAATGCTGTTTTTCATAGTGGCTACACCAACTTACATTCCCGCCAACAGTGTATGAGGGTTACAAAGGCAGGAGTTTCTTTTTTGGTCATTTATATTCTGAGTGCCAGAATGGTTCCTGGAACACTGTAAGCCTCAATAAGTTACTGTTGAATCATACCTTTAGATGGGAATACTCTTATTTCCTACTAAGAAGTCTAGAAGCCTACCTGCATCTGTACCCATTTTCTTCCTTCCTTCTCCAACTGGTGAAATGTGCCTCATGCTATCAAAGGTCAGCATTATCAGATATGAATTAGATCTCATCTCTTCTTGCCTTCTCAGGAACTTTGCTCCTTTGGTCATCCCCTGTGTCCTACATTATCTATCAGCCTTTCTCTACTAGATCATTTCCTTTAATATACAATCAGATTCTACACCATTCTAAAATAAGAACAGACTCCCTCTCCTCATATGCCCTTTCAGTTACTGTCCCATTTCTGTTTGCCTTCACTGCCACACTTCCTTGCCTTCCATTTCTAATCTTATTTTCACCTCCACTATTCAGTGGTTCTTAACAAAGTCAGTAATTTTTTAAACATCTTTATTGAGATATAATTTCACATACCATAAAAGTTACCCATTTAAAGTGTACAATTCAATGGTTTCATACATTCAGAAGTGTTTAATCATCACTACAATCCAAGATTTAGAATATTTTCATCACTCCCAAGAGAAACTTCCCACCCATCAGCAGTTACTCCCTACGCACCTTACCCCTCTGCCCTAGGCTACCGCTACTGTACTCTGTTTCTATAGATTTGCCTTTTCTGGACTTTTCCTTTGAATGGAATCATAGAGTGTGTGGTCTTTTGTGACTGGCTTCTATCACCCTAATGTTTCCAAGGTTTATCCACATTGTAGCATGTATGTATACTTTATTCCTTTTATGGCTGAATAATAATCCATTGTATGAATATACTGTCTTTTATTTATGCATAATCAGTTGATGGACAGTTGGTTGTTTATGCTCTTTGGCTATTATGAATAATGGTGCTATGAACATATACAAGTTTTTGCGTGGTTACTTCTCTTGTCTATATACCTATAAGTGGAATTGCTGGGCTATATAATAACTTAAGCATTTTAAGGAACTGCTAAAGCAGCTGTACTAGATACCAGAAATATTGTTGTAGCTTGTTTTAGAAAAACAATCTGCCACAGTCTGTTCTGGCCACACAATTCACATCCTTCACACATGCAAAACACACTTGCCCCCTCCCAAGAAAGTCTCCCAAAGTTCCATTTCTTAATGGCATCAGGCTCAGGCTTGAAGTTTAGAAACTCAGTGAGGTCAGGTGCAGATGAGATTCCTTGGGTACAATTTCTTGATGACAGCTCCTGGAGTATAGTTCCACTTGATATGAAAACATGGTGACTAAAGAAGCAAACTAGGGGCTCCTGGTTGCTCAGTCAGTTAAGTGTCTGACGTTGGCTCAGGTCATGATCTCACGGTTTGTGAGTTCAAGCCCTGCATAGGGTTCTGTGCTGATGGTGCAGAACCTACCTGGGATTCTCTCTCTCTCCCTGTTTCTGCCTGTCCCAGTTTCTCTCTCTCTTAAAACAAGCAAATCTAAAAAATAAAAATAAAAAAAGCAAACTATACAACCTTCCCATAACTACCCAAATACAATGGTGAGGCTTGAGATACCCTTCCTATTCCACAAGAGGCAATACTCTTTTTATAATCTCTTCCTATGTGGTATGTTCTTCTACAGTTTTAAATACCATCCATACAAGGGCGCCTGGCTGGCTCAGTTGGTTAAGTGTCTGACTCTTGATTTTGGCTCAGGTCATGAGCTCATGCCATGGTTCATGAGTTAGAGCCCGGCATTGGGCTCTGCACTGACAGTGTGGAGCCTGTTTGGGATTCTCTCCCCCCCACTACCCCGTCCATTTCCTGCTTGTACACATGTACACTCACGCTCTCTCTCTCTCTCTCTCTCAAAAAAAAAAAAAGAATAAAAAGCAACTTAAAAAAAAAAACATACCATCCGTACATTCATGGCTTCTGAATTTCCTGACATCTCTGAGTTCCACGCTAGAATATCTAATAACTATTTGATACCTTTAACTAGGATATCTCACAGATATTTCCAATTTAACATGATAAAATTAACTCTTATTTTCTTCTTCACCCTTTCCTCCCACAAACCTGTTCTTTTCCTGGTTTCTCCATCTAGGGGAATGATGCCACATTCACCTAGTTGCTCAGTCCAAAACCCAGGACTCAGTCTCAATTCTTTTCTCTGACCTCTGTATTCCAGTAATCAGCAGGTTCTATATTTTCTTTCTCCAGATTATACTTTTTTCAATCTCACCTGGATTACAACAATCTTGTTATTGGACACCCTTCTTTATTCTTGCTCCTTTCGGATTTCCATTGGTAGTCAAAGTCGTATTTTAATTAATATGTCTGGTTATGGCATGCCCTTGCTCACAGTCTTCAGTGACTTCCCACTGCACTTTGAGTAAGATCTGAATTCCTATCCATGGTCCAAAAGGTTCATATAAATGGCCATTCATTGCTTGTCGCTCTGACCTTATTCCCTGCCATCTTTCCTCCTTTTCCACTATCTTCATCTTCTCTGGGCTTTTTTCAGTTCCTCAAACATCCCAAGCTCTCAGAAGGGATCTGTACACATGGTACTTTCTGTGCCTGGAATATTCCCTCCCAACTTCCCACACCCACAAAACTGAATCTTTCCTGTTCTTTAGGAATAGATTCCTGAATCTATTGGAATCCAGGAATCCAAGGTACAGATTCCTGACCATTGTAAGTAGGTATCCCCCTCTTTATTTTCTATCACTGTAACCTGTTTCTTTTATAAAACTTATCCCAATTTCAACTATTTGTTTACCTATTTATCATGTCTCCCTAACTAGATTATTAGCCCTACTGAGTCAGAGGTCATGTCTGTGTTATTCACCATTGTATACCCAATTCCAAGGCAGAATGCCTAGCACATAATATACACTCAATAAATATGTGTTGAACAGTGTTTAAAGATATAATTTTGTTTTGAGATAAATATATTAATACTAAGTAATTATTAATGTTAAATGGATTATTTCCTAATTCTTACTGAAATAGCCCTTTCTCTTTCAGTAATTGCCCTTCCTTTTTGGCTGCTGCTTTAGCCAGAGCCACATCAGACGAAGTCCTTCAGAGTGATCTTTCTGCACATTATATCCCAAAGGAAACAGATGGCACAGAAGGAACTGTGGGTGAGTACCTTTCTACATTATTCGCTTAAAAATATTAAAATATGGGGCGCCTGGGTGGCTCAGTCAGTTGAGTGTCCAACTCTCGATTTCAGCTCAGCTCATGGTTTCATGGTCATGGGATGGAGCCCCATGTCAGGCTTTGTGCTGAACATGGAGCCTGCTTGGGATTCTGTCTCCCTCTCTGCCCCTCCTGTGCTCACATGTGTACTCTCTCTCTCAAAATAAACTTTATATATATATTAAAATCTTCTCATGTGTAGTGACACACAGAAAATGTCTACACAACATGAAATCTAATTCTTTATGCACTTATTGATTTTAGTAGAAGAAGGAGAAAAAAAAGCAAAATTATATATATTTCAAACTAGTCAATAAAAGGAGGGAAAAAGAAAAAATACAGGTGTATTTTGAAAATATGTGACAATAATTGGAGCAAGAGACTGCCCTAACAAAATATTATCATAAATAATGCCTGGGTAAATGGAAAGAGTAAAGTGAGAGGTGAGAAGACACAACAGAAAAGATGAGTGAGTGAGGGGAGAGAGAGTTTGAGCAAAACCTATTTAAAACTTTTCACTTACCTTTAAGAATCCAAGTGAAAAATCATATAAAAATTCAAGAAATCAGTTGTAACATAACTTCTCATTCATTATATTAAATTTTATTTCTACCAATAAATAAACAGAGTTCTTTATGACCACTATGTAACGTGACTTAATTGTATGGATCACTGGACATCTTTTTTCCAGGCAAATTAAGAGGTTTTATTTTTGAAGGAAGGCCTATTTTATTAACATATTATGCTTATACATATTTGCCAGGCTCTAAAGAAATACCTATTTTCTTATAAATTAGGAATTACTACTCAAATTCATTAAGGAATTTTATTTTTTTTTTAACTTTTTTTTTTAATGTTTATTCATTTTTGAGAGAGAGGGAGCACAAGCAGGGGAGGAACAGAGACTGGGAGACACAGAATCTGAAGCAGGTTCCAGGCTCTGAGCTGTCCCCACATAGCCTGATGCGAACTCACAAACCAGGAGATCATGATCTGAGCTGAAGTTGGATGCTTAACTGACTGAGCCACCTAGGCGCCACCCCCCTTTTAACTTTTTTTTTTTAAGGAATTTTAATATTTCATTTTATTCCAACTTAAGCATTTGCCTTTAAACATGGTGCATAAGGAGCAAAGCATATATTAATGAATCAGAGTAGCTAATCCCAGAGAACTTGAGGCAGATATAAAAGTAAACATTTCTGTTCTTCCTTTATCTCTCTAGATCATTTTTGACAGAAAATTGGCAAGAAAGGAATTCCTCTTCTTGTTTTTACTGAGAGTAATTGATTCACTTGGAACCAAATTGTTCCAGAGACAACTTGGATGGAATTCCTGTTACAAAGCATTGGTCTTTCCTCTGTTACTGATGCATGAAGTAAAAGCCCTGTAATGAAAAGATGAGGGAGATTAAATTCTGCTTCACTGCAGCCTGGGTGATGGCTGACTCAGTTCCAGCTCAGTACAGTGACATTAACGACTAATGAGTAATTTACAGCTGCGAGGGGGTGGATTGCTACTTTGGACAATTTTCTCTTTTTCACACCCTTTTTTATTTTATTTTTCCATTTCAAGCAGCAATTATACATACTGATGTTCTACACTCCCTGCAGAAGGAAAATACTTAACGTAGCAAGATTGAAGTGTTGCCCTGCATGCCTATTTTGGAAGAATATTTGGAACCCCCATAAGATAGCAAAAGTGAAATGGTGGTATCATTGGTAGTTCTGATTTTATGTTTTTTCAATAGATTACCCAGTAATGTCTCCAGGCCATGGCTATGATTCAGAATGATCTGTTGTAATCTAACTATTTGCAAATCCTTAATCCTTTTAACCCAAATCACTCAGTGTGAACTGCTGCTGAGGAGAATCTCTACAGGGCATATTGTGTTTATCCACACATTAGAGTGGGAAATGAGCTTACTGAGTAAGGTCTGCTGTCACTGGATTACAGGCACTCAAGTCCCCAGTGAAATGCCATTGTCTCTCCTCTTAGTTGTTTCCAAAAACAGACTTAATAAAAATCCTTAACCTAAAAGTTTATGTCACCCATAGCAAAATGTTTGCTAAATGACCTTGTGTGTCTCTTGGTACAAATTTAGTTTGGCAGATGTAACGCCTATCCAGACAACCTAAAATCTATTTAAAATATCCCAGTTTAAAAATTAAAAACAAGAAGGGGAAAATGATCACTAATACTGAGGAAATTAAAAGAATTATGAAAATTTCGTGTAAATAAATCTGAAAACCTGGGTATTTTCTAGAAAAATACAAGTTAACAGACTTTACCTAAGAAGAAAGAGATTGAGAAGATTGCCCAGGAGCAGTCTTCCAAAAAGGAGAAAGAATAGGTGATTCTACAAGTGAACATTTTCAAATGATCAAAGACAGATAATTCCAATGTTTCTTAGAATGAATTATTGCACAAAGAAGGAAAATTTGTAAACCATAACACCGATACCAAAAGTTGCCTGAAACAAAACTAAAAAATGATATGAGGGGTCAGTCTTAGTAATCAATGTAAAAAATCTTAAAATACTTGTATATTGAGTACAATAGTTAATTCATTCAATGTGTATTTTCTTGAGGGCTGACCATATGCTTAGCATGTGCTGAGGAGACCATAAAACAAAAATAATAGGAAGCCTGTTAGCATAATTTATATATTAATAGGTCAAAAGAAAAACAGCAGAATAATCTCAAAAGATGCCCAAAGAAGCATTTGATTAAATTCAATTATCCATTCCTAATTTTAAAAATATACTTAATAAAGTAGAACTAGATGGGTACCTCTTGGACACTGTAGGACAAAATTTGACTCAGAGCAAAATCTAGCATTTGTGCATAATGTATGCTTAAGAATTTTTTGGTTGCAGGGTGCCTGGCTGTCTCAGTTGGATGATCATGTGATTCTTGATCTCGGGGTTGTAAGTTCAAGCTCCGTGTTGGGTGTAGAGATTATTTAAAAATAAAATCTTAAAAAAAAAAATTTTTTTTTAGTTGCAAGTGACCACTAACAACTCAGACTGGCTTCAGCAAAACAGAATTTATTGGCTACTCTTCAATGTATGGGCTACACGGCTAGATGCAAGGCTTCACATGATTCATCAGAACCTGGCATTTCTCCAAATCTCAGCTGTATTTTTTTTTTTTTTAAGTAGGCTCCACACCCAACATGGGGCTTGAACTCACAACTGTGAGATCAGCAGTTGCATGCTCTACCAAATGAGCCAAGCACCCCTCTTTAATTTTGATTTTATTTTCAGGCTCCATTTTCAGGCAAGATCACTGCTAGGCCACCAGGTCTTCAACTGCCCAGGTGCAAATCAAGCAGGAAAATAAGAGTAACTAACTACTCAGTTGCTCTTACATAAATCACAGATTCACTCTAACCAGCCCAGCTTGGGTTATTTCCAATTCCTGAACCCATCACTGTGGCCAGAGGAATGTGATTCTCTAATTAGCTAGACCTGAATCACATGTTTTACCCCTAGATACACAGGAACTGAGAGAAGGAAATGTCTCTGGTAGAAAGAGGAATGTTTGCTAGGTGGCAAAAAAAAAACAAAACCCAAAAACACATTAAAGCAAAGTTCTGACTCAAAATAGGAAATAAAGTAAAATAACTAGGAATATATTCTTTAAGAAATATGAAGCTCCTGGGGTGCCTGGCGGGCTCAGTTGGAAGAGCATGTGAACTCTGGGTCATGAGTTCGAGCCCTACTTTGGGGGTAGAAAATTACTTTAAAAAAAAAATCCTATGAGGGGCGCCTAGGTAGCTCAATTGGTTAAGTGTTGACTTCAGCTCAGGTCATGATCTCATGGCCTGTGAGTTACAGCCTTGCGTTGGGCTGTGTGCTGAGAGCTCAGAGCCTGGAGCCTGCTTCAGATTCTGTGTCTCCCTCTTTCTCTGCCCCTCCCTCACTCGTGCTTTCTCTCAAAAATAAACAAACATTAAAAAAAAATTTTTTTTTAATCCTATGTTAAAACTAGTGAGCAACATAAAAAGGATTTAATTAATGAAACAATAATGTTTCAATAATGAAACAACTTGTTTCTAGATAAGACTCAATATGAAAAATGCATTAATTTTTTTTTCTTTTGCAGGTTACTCTATAAATTCAAGGTAACCCCAAACACAAGGGCAACAAATTTTCCCCCTCAAACTTGGCAAAATAATTAGAAAAATCATCTGGAAGAATAAACATGTCAAACTACCATAGTGATAGCCTTTTAAAATTAGTATTAGGTAGGAAAACTAGTTCTGACATGAAAACATGTTATAAAGTTACAGTAATTATAAATTTTTTTTTTAACATTTATTGAGAGACAGAGAGAGGCAGAATGTGAGCAGGCAGGGGAGATGTAGAGAGAGGGGGGGAGACAGAATCGAAGCAGGCTCCAGGCCCTGAGCTGTCAGCACAGAGCCCAACGTGGGGCTCGAACTCACAAACTGCGAGATCATGACCTGAGCCGAAGTCGGTCGCTCAACCAACTGAGCCACCCAGGTGCCCCAAAGTTACAGTAATTATAAAATAATGGCACCACTGTAGAAATTGATGGAGTGAAGGGGCACCTGGGTGGCTCAGTCAGTTGAGCATCTGACTTCAGCTCAGGTAGTGATCTCACGGTCCGTGGGTTCGAGCCCCATGTTGGGCTCTGTGCTGACAGCTCAGAGCCTGGAGCCTGCTTCGGATTCTGTGTCTCCCTCTCTCTCTGCCTCTCCCCCACTCATGCTCTGTCTGTCTCAAAAATAAACAAACATTAAAAAAAAAAGTTAAGGGGCGCCTGGGTGGCGCAGTCGGTTAAGCGTCCGACTTCAGCCAGGTCACAATCTTGCGGTCCGTGAGTTCGAGCCCCGCGTCGGGCTCTGGGCTGATGGCTCAGAGCCTGGAGCCTGTTTCCGATTCTGTGTCTCCCTCTCTCTCTGCCCCTCCCCCGTTCATGCTCTGTCTCTCTCTGTCCCAAAAATAAATAAACGTTGAAAAAAAAAAATTAAAAAAAAAAAAAGTTAAAATCGGAGTGAAGCAGAATGGACAATCGAAAAGCATACAAATATTTTAATATTTTAGTAGCTAATTTATGTTTGCATATTCATTTATTCAGTAAACATCTAGTGAGCCCCTGCTATCTGCCAGTTACTGTACTATAATGAATCAAGTATAATTGAGACACAGTCTGTATGTACAGTCTAATTTGGGAAATGTAGAGCACGGGTGTTGGAGTCAGACCTGTGATTAAAAATGGTTTTACTTATTTGTGAAATGTTCTAGAGAAAGAGGATGTAACAAGTACTTAATAAATATTATCTATTGGTATAAAATGTGGCAAGAGCTATAGAAGATGGTGTAATGGGAATCTAATGGAAGAAGCAACTGGGAGGGGGTAGGAACAGATCTACTGGTTTACTAAATACTAGAGGAAGCTGGTATTGCCTCCACCTAACCAATTTACTGTCCAATAGACAGAACAGGTATGGAAATGTTCTCTGCCTATGTTGTCTAATGTGGTAGCCACTGGCTATATGCAGTTACTGAGCATTTGAAATATAGCCAATGTAACCCAAAAACTGAATTCTAAATTTTACTTAAAGTTAAATGGCCACATGTAGCTAGTAAGCAACCTTACTGGACAGTGCGGGTCTATATAAGAAGAGTAATATACAAGTCAAAAAATAATGGTTTCTATTATTTGGAACATTATCTGGAAACTATCCCGATAGTTAACATCAGTTATTTGTTTCACCCGACTCCATTCTCCCTAAGTGTTTCCAAATTCACTCATTGTTTTGCAGTCCTCTGTTGTGATTGAGTCAAACTCACACCTATGCTGCTGCAAAGACCAAATGGGCTGGAGTGATACAAATAGGTAATTGCTGGCTGAAAGAATCTCTGGGCAACTGGTGCTTTAAAAAAATAAAGATTGGAGTTCTGTCAAAACAGTAAAAATATTGGCTTGTCTATTAGCTTCAGTTCCTCTCTTATACACACCTCCTCAGGTTGTATTGGCTCTTTGAACTTGCTTTCTTTTTCAAATGTACCCTTGATTTTCAATTAAATAAAAATATCAAGGGGGGGGGGCAGAGCCACAAAACATAGGTTACCACCCTGTACTATGTTAGAAAAAAAAAAGGCAACAAAAACCTTGAGATAAGCTTTCTGAATATAATCATTGTTGGAAAGATTTTGAGTAAGAAAACAGGTAAAGGTAGTCACAGATTAAAGCAACAGCAGGGAAGGGGATAAAAAAATGGGAATCTAAGTTCCTAGGCCATTCTAGAACACAAACTCTCTCTTCTGGGGATCTGTGTTCTAGATCAGAGGAGTCATGTGCAGCCACTGGCCATCTGGTACACATTTTCACAGGCTGTCAGGTACTATCTGATTTATGTAAAGTTAAAAAAAAAAAAGGTTTTTGGAGAATTCTGAATTTTTTTTTTACCTGTTTACCTGGGATATAGTAATCTAAAATGCTGGCCTGAGAAAACCTAATCTCCCCCTGGTTATTTAACAGCTGCACTTGAGTAGAGGACAGCTGGAGCTGAGATGGTGTGAGACACTATTCATTGTGGCCTAAAAGGCTTACACATCTGTCATCCATTGAAGGATTCGAGTCCGAGTCAGAAGTCAGCTCATCTGTTCCACTTGATAGGTAGTAGACTTAATGATCTAGGGTAAAGAATCCTCTGGTTGGTCTTTTTCTATCCAGGGTTACACATACAGACAGAGTTTAAGTACTTTTTCCCTTAGAGACTTTTAAAACTTTAAAAACTTTACTTCATTTGTTAACCTTCTAGCTAAACTATTGAAGCCATTGCCAAAAACTTTAATTAAAAAATTCATCAAATAAGAAAAATGTATATCATTTAGTTCCAAATTATGATCAGTTACAAGAGAGAAAAGTTAGGGAACTGGAGGGAGGTAAAGGAAGAGGTCAGGAAGAAAAAGACAAAAGCAAAATGGTAATCAAAATAAATGCTCATTCCTGTAGTTTGCAAAATGAATGATGTTTTTTTCATAGGCCTTTCATATTTCAGTCATTCTTCTAAGCAGGGGGTGCTGGCTCTCCAGATAATAACCATGGCAGCCAACCAAAAGGGAGCCACTGCTGTGGAGCTGAACTAGATAGCAGTGGTCAGAGCACTTTGAGGGTTGGAAGAAATCCAGTCTAGGAGTAGATCCAACCCTGGCCAGAGGTTTTCTCCTTATGACATAAGGATATCAGTGGCAGCTGCTGGCTGATAATTTTCTACTAGATTGGTTGTCATTTTCTCTCTTCAGAAGCAACATTTCATTTTTCTTGAGAAGAGGAATTTCTTCTATTAAGGAGTTTGACTAAGGTGACCTACTTCTGTCTTTACCAAGCAGGCTAGTGAAAAGCAGCTTTAAATGGCTCTTCACTGGGGGTGTCTGTGTTTCTTTCACAGAGATTGAGACAATGAAATTGGCGCGTTCTGTCTTCAGCAAACTACATGAGATTTGCTGCAGCTGGGTGAAAGACTTCCCTCTCCGCAGGAGACCCCAGCTTTATTATGAAACATCAATCCATGCCATCAAAAACATGCGCAGGAAAATGGAAGACAAACATGTCTGCATTCCTGACTTTAATATGCTCTTCAATTTAGAGGTAAAGGGCACTTCTCAAGAATCCATGAGATTTAAAAAACAAAACAAACACCTTCATGGTCCTATTTTCTGATAGTATCTCTGATGGGTTGGAGGACTAAAGGCAGAGTGGCACAAATTTGCTTGCATTAGACAACAGAAAAGTAACTATTTTATGTTATTTTGGGGGTTTTGTTTTATTTAAAGTACGCTTTACGCTCAATGTAAAACCCCAGATCAAGAGTCACATACTCCACTGACTGAATCAGCTAGATGCCCCTCTTTTATGTTATTTTGAATAAATAATATATCCACATGGTTCAGAATTGGAAAAAAAAAATCTCTTATCCTTGTCTCACAGACAGTGCTCTTCCATGAAGACAAGGGAAGTACCAAATTTTTGTGTAAACTTTCAGAGTTATTCTAGAAACATATAAGCAAAAAGAAAAACTGTCATACCTCAATAAAGCTGTTGATTAAGTTCCCACATTACTGTGTTGTTGAAGCAACATAAAACACAAACATAAAAGAATGAATGTGAGACTGAGACCGTTTTCTGATTTCATGTGATTTTCTTTTTAAAATCTTGGTTTCTGATACAGGAAAGTAGCTGGAATTACATTTCGTGAATCTCTGTGACTGACAAATTGGATCATATGAGCCTTGTCAGCTTAATAACCATTTTCTTGTTATCTTCCTCTTCTTTTTCTATTAAATGTGTTAGATTAGTGCAAACAGAGGTAGGTTTGTTTCCTTTGCCTGTCACTTGCCTCTTTTCTTCACTCAAGTCCATAACTTAAAAATTACAATGTAGTAATTTATACAAAGCACAATATTTCCTTCATTTGGCAGCTAAATTCACATTTTAGCTGACTGTCAGGGTCTGCTAAGCAGTGATAGTAGGTTGATAATTGGTGCTTATGTTACAAAGATAGATCAGCTTTGTTTCCAAATATCTTTAGACTATCTGGATATCTCTGTTTCCAAATGTTACCATTCCTGTGCAAATATAACCTAAAAAGCTATATTGTATGATAAACAACCCTTCTATCACTATACCCATTTGAAGATTATACTCAGGTTTGAGGGCATTATTGTTTTTTTTCTGATCTGGTTGGTTTTCATTTTGCCTCAAAAGCAGCTCATATATATGTGATATATTTGCCTCAAAAGCAGCACATATATATGACTGGTTATCTGTGGATGGTGAGATAATATAAATTTCTTTCTTTCTTTATACTTCTTTATTAGTCCCAATAAACAATACATCATCTTTATACCAGGGGAAACACTATTTTTTAATTAAAAATTTTTTTAATTAAAAATTTTTTAATTAAAAATTTTTTAATTTAAAGATTTTAAGATTTTAATATTTAATTTAATCTTTAATTTAAAGATTTTAAATTGAATTTTTTTTAAAAAATTAAAAATTAAATTTAAATTAAAAAATTTAAAACTAATTTTTTAAAGAGATCCACTTGGCTGTCTTCTGTTTCTTCAGATGCTATATTGAATCTCCCCACTATGGCACGTGGGTGGCTCAGTCAGTTAAGCATCTGACTCTTGATTTGGGCTCAGGTCATGATCTCACAGTTTCATGAGTTTAAGCCCTGCATTGGGCTCCACGCTGATAGTGTGGAGTCTGCTTGGGAGTCTCTCTCTCCTTCTGCCCCTCTTCCACTTGCGCTCTTTCAGTCTCTCAAAATAAATAAACTTAAAAAATAAATCTCCCACCAATCACACACTAAAGTTCTATTCTCATGTCCTCATAAAAGTATTCTTGTCCCCTCCCTCTTTGTGATGACCCCACATCAGCTCACTCATTTAAAAACTGCTTGTAAAAGCTGTTTTTCAGTTTTACCCTTATCCTGCCAATGGAGTTGTTTATAAGTACTGCTTTAATACATGTCATTTAGTACATTTAGTACATGTCAGTCAATACTTTTCTGAAGATAGTTCTGTTTAATCAGTTAAGTCTTCAATGGCATTGTAGATGGTACTTATTAAACTATTAACTGGTTGTAATGTCTGTATTAGATATTGATATCATAATATTTGGGTGTTTTTATTCTATTTATAGTTGGTGCTTTTGTAAATGTAGTATGCACTTTAAAAAGAACTTTTCTTTCTTTCTTTCTTTCTTTTTTAAAGATTTTAAGTAATCTCTACATCTAACATGGGGCTTGAACTCACAACCCCAACATCAAGAGTTGCATGCTCCTGTGACTGAGCCAGCCAGGTTTCCCTAAAAAGAATTTTTTCAAAGCACAGACATATATGTTGTTTTAGTAGTTCTTCCAAATCCCCATGAGATAGCAACTCATCCTTACTTAAAATAGATGAGAAAATAAGCACAAGAAAATTAGATGGTTTACTTTGTATATTTGATTTCCTTTGAATGACAGGGCCTAGACTCATCTGAGCTCCCTGATCCCAAGGATGAAGTCAAAGTTTGCAAAAGAAAATGATTACATACTGTTGCCTAAAGGGAGCCCAGGACTCAAGTGAGAGTTCAGGGAGTTAGAAATCTCCTTAGTAAGCTAGATCAGAGATGTGAACACTGGTGTTGAAGATAAAGAAGCAAACTACTTAATGTTTAAATGTAATATTGTGATTATTGTGATTAGGTTTCCTTTGTCAACACAAAGCACAGGTTTGGAAGACCCTCCTCAGGCAGTTGCCTTTATGCTTCAAGCAGTGGGTGAGCCAGGAAGTGCGAGGCTCAATCTTGGATTAGAGGACAAGGCATAATGGTTACAGGACATTTGGACATCTAATATGGTTCAAGTTTGGCTAACCAGTTTAGAGACTGTGTTATATATGGTGGGTATTCAGTGTGACTGAATGATTTATGAAGAAGATATTATAGTTAAGAAGTATGTGTATACTTTCATTATCTCTGTATTTTAAACAACCTAACATGATTGGCCCTGTGCTGAAGGCCAATTATTTTCTATTGTTCTCAGTTTCTAATTTTATAAGAATACTTTCATTTTGAGAAAAATGCTCAGTCCAGAACAGCTTTTGCTCAATTCGTCCTTATACCTTCTCTTTCCTCCCCCTTCCCACAACTTGTAACAGCAGTTTTGAAGCAACTGTATGTGGGTGGTTTCCATGGTATAAGACAACAACTTTCACAAAGAGGGTGCTTCAGCCTGAGCTAATTGGCCATGATGTGTTCCAGTGTTATGTGTATAAACACAGATGCCCTCATATTGCAGGTATTTTAGCAGCTGATCATGCATGTCAAAAAAGGGAAGCATTTAGTCTCATTATCTGGGTGACAAGTGTAGTAGAGGAGGACAATGGGCACCAGTACAGGGGATTGGTTCACTTGAGTCACACTGCACCTAACTCACTTAACTGTTTCTGTTTTTCTTATTGACAGGACCAGGAAGAACAAGCTTACTTTGCAGTGTTTGATGGCCATGGAGGAGTGGATGCTGCCATTTATGCCTCCATTCACCTGCATGTTAATTTAGTACGCCAGGAAATGTTCCCCCATGATCCTGCAGAGGCCCTGTGCCGGGCCTTCCGGGTTACTGATGAGCGGTTTGTGCAGAAAGCAGCCAGGGAGGTATGCCTTTTTCTCATAAATTCCAGCCATGAAATGCACTGGCTGAGCTCAGCTTGGTCTGTGGTTCAAGAGCTACTTTGGATTTTGTCTTTTTGGGCAGACATTATTTAAAGTTCTCTTTCAAACTGTATTCTTGACCCACAGTATTGGATTCTATAGTTCTAATTCCCTCTTTAGGGCTTTAGGGAGTGATATGATGTACTGTAGAGAAATTCTGAAGCTATAGTTTTCCAGAAAGCCAGTCCATTGCTGGATTTGGCAGGTGAGTTTTATCTTTCTTATTTACCAGCGCCTGTCAGGTTCACACTAGGACCATCTCTATAAGCAGACTTTTGCTGACAAGATCTGGGTATGGTGATTAAAACAATGGACTAAAAAGGAAACAGAAGCTAGATTACTCCCATACACTTGGTTCTAAATGGGTTGGCAGTGTTTTACTGTGTATCTCTTGAGGGAAAATTTGCTTGGAAAGAGTGAATCCTTAGATGATTCTTGAACTGATTTTCTCTTAATAGGAAGAAAAGTCAGAGCTCATGTCCTAATTTCTTAAGGTTAATCAGACCTAAGGTTTTTACTCTACATGAATGACAGGGGCTCTATATTAAGATCTAAAAGTAAAAATTTTAATCTAATTATCATTCGGGGCATTGGTATATGATTAACTACAGTACTCTATTCATTTCTAACTGGGGACCAATAGCAAGATAATAATTTTTAATTTTTAAAAGTAATTACAGAATTATACATACAAAAAATAAGACTCCTGCCCTATGAATTAAACATTAACTATTTTTGAAATGGACTTGGAAAGAGCAGGGTCACCATTTAATCCATTTTTTCGATCTCATTGTTATTGGTTTATAGCAATAGTGGTGCTTGGAATTAATGAGACTAATTCAGAACTATTTGGTATTAAGCAATGAAAATATTCTGTTGTCTCTCCACCTGCATCCCAGGTTTAGATTAATACGCAAATCCAACAACAGGAACCACTAGGGTCTACATGTAGAGGTGGGGCAAGACAACAAAATACTTGTTGACCTCAGACCTTCTCAGAGGCTTTTGAGGGCTGGCGCTGCGTGGCTCTGCCTGCCTTGGAGCTGCTGGCTGTCCTCACTCTGAGGACAAGACTGGCCCCTGAGAGGTGATGTGTAATCACCAACGTGAAACTAAGAGACTTGCTTTGTCTTCTTCATCTTCTGTTTTATCCTTTTTCCTCTGTGCCCTCAAAATCAGGACTTTTCTTTCTGACCATGTTCACCTCATTTGCTTTGCCAGTGATCCTGATGTCTCTCAGTCTTGCCAACAGTTCTCTTGAATAATTTAGGTTTGTCTCAGCAGTTACTTTTCTCCTTCTTGTGCATCCATGTGCTGCTAACTGCTGGGAAGAAAGTAGCTATTCCTGTTGTGAAGCAGCCCTGCCTCCTGTTCTCTCCAGGGCATATGCACTGAAGTGTCTTTATCATGTGTTCCAGGGGGCTGAGTTTTTGAACACTCTGTGTGGGAAGGCATTTTATTGGTGGGTGAGGATTTATAACAAACTTTCCCTATATAGGGAAAATGAGAAGTTGTTTTTCTCATTGGATACGAGGGGCCTTTTACCATCCCTGACGCATTGGTTCTAATTTAGGCCAAGTCCTTGGTAACAGAAAGTCATGCTTATTTCGTGGTGACTCATGTCAAATTGGAGATGTCATTTTAGTATAGTAATATCGGGAGCATTAAGTACAGTAGTACTGAGCTATTGAGGTGAAATTCCAGGCTGTTCTTTATGCAGTGTTCCAAAAGCAAAGGCCCCTAAAATTATTATAGATTTTTTTTTTAAACTATAAGCAATTTAGCATGCCAGGAAACATGTATCTCTTGGCTCCTAGTTAATATTCAGAGTATGGGAGCATTTGTTGTATATCAGTCAGATATTTTATATGTTTTGTGTAATCTAGGATCCTCCCTGTGAACATACATCAGTAACAAAATAGAGACCAGAATATGGAAATCTTTAAAGATTACTATAGTGGACTGACAACTGGACTAGGAGGAAAAAGAATTTCAGTTGTTTTGTGTACTAATGAATTACCTGGCCTTGGAAAATCACATAACCTGCCATAGTTTTTCTTACCTATACATGGAATGAAATGAAATGAAATGATCATCCCTGCCTTGCATATCACAGTTTGCATCTATGTGTGTGGACATGCACATAAAAATGCATTGAAAAATAGGAATTACTATTTATTGTGAAATCAAGTTATTAATAATCGAGCCCCCAACTAAAAGTTTATATTAACTATAAACTGCTTCTCAATGAGAATTTGATTTCTATTTATTTTTTACTGACTCTAGTTTTATTTAAATTATTTTCAGAGCTTAAGATGTGGGACCACAGGAGTGGTGACTTTTATCAGAGGTAACATGCTCCATGTGGCCTGGGTTGGGGATTCCCAGGTTATGCTTGTGAGAAAAGGCCAAGCTGTTGAACTAATGAAGCCACACAAACCGGACAGGGAGGTAAGTGTGCTCTGTTAGAGCACATGCCACAGAGGCAGTTTTCTAGTTAATAAGATTCATTTGATTATTATAATTACCACGACTCGCTGAGCAACCATGTCCACCTTACAAAGGAGTAATAAAGAGAACCTCTCCAGGAAGCTGATGAATATTATATCTCTTGTTTACTATGTAAGGTAGAAAAATAAATCCTGAATCCAATTATTTGCTTCTCTCTATTGCATTGCTGTTTAGGATGAAAAGCAGCGAATTGAGGCTCTTGGAGGTTGTGTAGTCTGGTTTGGTGCCTGGAGGGTGAATGGAAGTCTGTCGGTCTCCAGAGCTATTGGTAGGAAAAACCAATTAATTCTTGTTTCTCCAAACTGTCCTCTTCCAGATCATTGTCTTATATTAACTCCATATTATATTAACTACAATAAGAAAACCTGAGATGGTAATTTATATTATCAGACTGGTTATTATTATTTAAAATAATGATTGGATAATGCCTCTTAATTGTTTGATTTAATCAACCATTTCATCTATATGCTTAAATACCATTATTAAAAGGGAACTATGTTAAATGCAGAACTTCTTAGTTTCTATCCTTTTTTTCTTTTTTTTTTTTTTTTTTTTTTTGAATGGAAGCCCTTAATCTTTGGGACACAAATTTGCTTAAAACCATAGTGATCCTCATTTCATTCCATTTTGGGTCATATTTAGCTTGACTCGGTATTTTCAAGAGAACAGGAAGGCTTCCCTCTCTATATTTTACCTTTCTTATGTCTTTACTTGTTTTTCATTGAATTATAAAATGACATCAACATTGTACTTTTTAGATGAAAACAATTTTCTTTATGTGGAATATACTGATTTGCCAGGTAACCCTAGGTTTTAAAGAATCTGGCTCCCTAGTACATAAGTTCTTCAGAAGGGGAAGTCAGTGAAAGTATCTAAAACTTAGAGAGTAAACAGCTAAGCTTATTGGACGGAATGACAAAATGCAAGGGCGTAAGTTCAAAGATAGTCCTGTTTCTATTTTTGTTTTACTTTGGCACCTGGGTTTATTATATCTTAGGCTTCATGTCTTAGCTTCATTTTCTGGTTTTAAGAATTTTTTTTTTTTTAACATTTATTTATTTTTGAGACAGAGAGAGACAGAGCATGAATGGGGGAGGGGCAGAGAGAGAGGGAGACACAGAATTCGAAGCAGGCTCCAGGCTCTGAGTCGTCAGCCCAGAGCCCAACAAGGGGCTCGAACTCACGGACCACGAGATTGTGACCTGAGCTGAAGTCGGACGCTCAACCGACTTGAGCCACCCAGGCGCCCCTCTGGTTTTTTAAAAAGAATAAATTTGTGTGTATCTTTATAGGTGATATGCATGCATACTGCAGTTCTTAGACCCTGCTCCTAAAGAAAAAATGAAGTGGTTTGACATAGGGATAAAATGGATAAACGACATTCACATCCAACCCCCCAATTTTGCTTATCATTACCAAAACATTCTAGAACATTAACAAAATCTCAAAGGATTGATTCAGTTTCACCAGTGATGTGAGTTCCTCCCACTCTTTGGGAAGGTGCTGGCAAGCTGTGAAGTGGCCCAAATGTGAGCAGCAGAAGGCTGAGACAGAAAGTGAAAACTGAAAGATCCTGCAAGTGCTTCTGAAAAAATAAGAGTTAGTTTTATCTTAGACTGAGGGAGTTATTAGGAGCTCTGGAATAAGACCACCGAGGAGAAACTTCTCATTACTAAAACACACCCTCATGTAAAATTATTTCTGACAGTTCCTCTTGATCTTACTGTCTTTGTCACAGTACTGAAACGTACCTTTCATACTGGTAATAGAACCAACTTTACTAGAGAATACTTGCCTTTTCTTGCTTCTAAAATATAACACAAGGAGAAACCAAAAGCAAGGGAAGACTGTCCTTGAATAAGAGACAGTCTAAGAGAGAATAAGGCAAACTTCATAGACGAAGTGACTTTTAGGTTGGATGTGGAGGACAGTGTGTAGGGGAGGAAATTCCAGGGGTAGGGGCATACAAATACGTGGGCGCCTGAAAGGGCATGCCATGTTTTAGGAACAGCAGCACATACAAGAGACTAGGGCAGAGGGTGGGCGTGGTAAAAGTAAGTGTTGCTGCCAGATTGTGAAGGGGTTTATATGCCAGGCTAAGTAGTCTAGACTCTCCCAGGTGAATAAGCATAGAGGCCACATGATCATTTATAATCCCTTATAAAGGTATTTGTTTGGGATGATGGTATAGAAGATGGACTAGAGTACAAAGACTAGATGGGATCTTTCAGGGGCTGTTGATACAGTTTGTTACAGCTATGAGGGCAGCTCAGAAAGGATACAGAGGAGGCAGAAATTGATTAGATGGAAGTGACAGTTTGTGGGGGTGGAGGAAAGCTGGCTTCCAGGTTTTTGACTTGTGTGACTGAGATGATAAAGCAACTGTAAAAAAGCAGCAGCAGTTTGTGGGGTGGGGAAAAGGGCGGGTAATGAGTTCATTTTGGACATATTTTATATTCTAGGTACCTTACCTGTGTGGTATCTTAGAAGAGATAATTTATATGTAGTTGGAAATACAAATCTGAGCTTAGCAGAGTTCTGAGTTGCAGATAGAAATGTGGGAACTCATCCCATTTTGGCAATAATATTAGCAGTCTGTGAAGTGATATTGTATATATTAGTTGACACTATAGGCATTGCCCAGAACATGTAGTGTGATGAGAGACCCAAGGATGAGACTCATTACTGAAGGTTCCTGCTCTCTAGGTTTGTATCTTGGCTCTGTCACTTTACAAGCTATGGGCCTTGGGAAATTAACTTCCTTGTGTCTGTTGTTCCTTTGTAAAGCAGGAATAGTAACAGTGACTGGCTCATGGAGTTTTGTATTAAATAGTATAATACATGCACCATACTTAAAACCCTGCCTGGCAGAGTTTTAGCACAAAATGATCGTTAGTGCTGTTATTAAGTGAAAGAGCCAGTGAAGAAAATCAAGGAGGGATCAGAAATATACAAGTGGGCTACCACAGATACTAAGTAAGAGAATAGGGTTTCTAGGAGTTAAGTAGTCACAGGGTCAAGTGCTAGAGAGGTGAAGTGAGATGTGGGATAAAAAAAAAAAAAAAAAAAGACATGGAATTCTGAAAATAGGAAATAATTGGTAATATAGGAGAGAAATGTTTTGGATTAGTAGGTGGGAAAAAAAAACCAGGAGAGGGAGAATGAGCAACAACAAAAGAATGTGTGTAGATTTAGTTTCTTGGGCAAGTTAGTGGTAAAGGAAATAATGTGGTGGCTTGTGGGAAAAGCTGATTTGGGAAAGGGTTGTTTTTATTGTTTTTGTTTTTAGGATAAGGAGTTTAGATCAGATTTGTAGGATAAAAGATGAGAGCAAGTAGAAGAGAAACTGAAGATGAGACAGAAATGAGTCCTAGAGAGTCAGGTCCAAGAGCACAGGTTAGCTTTGAGAAGGAAAAGGAGACCTCTTACCTGAGACTGGTAACTCATAAGGTGAATCTCTTCAAATTAAAATAAAAAGGGAGGGGGTAGGGGAAGGAATTGAGGGAATTCAGGTTTGATAAACTTCATTTTCTTTGAAGTAGGAAATCAGGCCCTCTACCAAAATCCAGTAGCTTAATTGGAAGAGAGAGGTGAAGAATGTGGGAAAGATTTGGAAAGCTCACAGAATAAAACAGGGGGCTAAATGGGGACAAGAAAAAGGACTCCTGAGCTGAGTTCAACTCTACTTAGGAAATAAGGGACACTTTTAAAGCTTTAAAAATGAACAGCTTTCAACAGTTTCTCCTCCTGAGCCCTTCAGATTTATGATCCAAAGTTGACAGAGGCATGATGTTTCCTAGCACATGGAGAGAGAGGAGGTTGAAGATAAAAGGATGTTGCCATTTCTACCATGAAATGGATAATCACAAATTTGGGGGCGAAATGTCATGAATTTGACATCCAACAGTAGAGCAGGTGAAAAGCCAGAATTTTGGCAGCATTTTCTCTGTGCAAATCTTTTGTATGTTCTGTTCCAAACTAACAGTTGCAGTAGCCTTTTAATTGAAGCACTAAAACAAGATTTTTGGGAACAGTATGACTCAGATCACATTTATTTTTAGAGCTGGAATTCAGAAAATAATAATGATGATAATAATAGGTGGAATAGGGGATGGGGAAATTTAGTAAAGTGGATTGGTGGAGAACACTGAATCCTGTGATTGGAAGTTTTGATTAGCTTTCTCAGGCTACTGGGAGGCATCATAGTATAGAAGTGAAATTGAAGTTGATGGAATCAAAACCATGTTTGAGGGAAGATGGTTCTGGCTACTGTATGAAAAAGACTAGTTTCTTATCTTTTATCTGTTTTTCAAGGTATCCCATCATAAGACCTGCTGAGAGGGCACGTGGCCCACACTGGTCCTAGCGGTTATCGCTAGGGTTCCTACTGAGCTTTCTGGGCCTATGTGAGGATTAAACAGGGATGTGAAATGTTGGAGAGGACCTTACTTATAGGAGAGAACCTACAACAAATTATGAGAAAGAGTAATGACAGAGCCAGATCACTTAAGTATAATTATCTTCATTTTACCATCCCCTAGTTACAAAGTCATTTTAGTACTTCATCAGTACCTAATGAGGGTTTGTAAGTAACAAAGGTAGGGTTGGGACCCAGGCAGTCTGACTCCACCAAGCTGTACTTTACAAATGATAAAATGTTTTGTAAATTTTAAAATTTTAACTGTTTCCTAATATAGGAGTTATTGCTAAATACTGTTTCCTATGTACAGTAGAAAATGAGTATCCCTTGTTGTACTAATAAGCGATCCTGTGTTATACTTAATAGGCTAAGGACCCTTTGGCTAGGCTCTCTCCCAAGTACCTAGAGGAAAACAATAAATATAGAGAGAATGGATCTGGAAGTGCTCTAGATCTGAAAGACCCAATGTGCATTGTAGATGATTAATTTTCTCAGTAGTCTGGTGATAGACTGGAGACCATGAGCCCACATTAAGCTAAGTTTCTGTCTCCACTCCAAGCACTCCATATATAGCTATGCATCATTCCTCAACAGTTGTCTCTGTCTTTGTTAATGCTATTCCTTCTATCAAGGGCTCTTCTATGCCTGGTGATAACTAACTTCAAGGCCCAGTTCAAATGTCATTCTGTAAGTGGATGAACTATTAAATAAGAGAAATAATGGCCCAGTAGGGCTTTGGGGGCTCTCACAGTGTTCATAAGTAGAGAATGAACAATAGCAATAAAGGTGGCAGGGGGAGGGGGTTCGATCAAAGACAAATGAAGAAAGCAAAAATACTGTAGTCCCTGAAGATGAGAGAAATATGATTATGTTTTCCAGTTGTTCTCTAGAAGTTACAAGTAAAGCAGCTTTAAAAAGCAAAAAGTGGGGCATCTGGGTGGCTTAGTCGGTTAGGCAGTTATCTTCAGCTCAATGATCTCATGGTTCATGGGTTCAAGTCCTATGTTGGGCTCTGTGCTGACTGCTCAGAGCCTGGAGCCTGTTTCAGATTCTGTGTCTCCCTCTCTCTCTGTCCCTCCCCTGCTCGCACTCTGTCTCTGTCTCTTCAAAAATAAATGTTTAAAAAACTTAAAAAAAAAAAAAAAAGCAGAAAGTAACTAAATAAGTAAATAAATAAATAGCAGAAAGCAAACCAGATTGGGAACCAAGAGGCTGACATTCTAGCTCTCATCTGAATCTTGGGATGACTTTTCCTGGCTTAAGGGAGTTGACTTGATTTTTAAAAATCCCTTGTAACTCAAACCTTTCTCTGTGCTAGCAGCATAAAGCTATTACTTTGAAAACAAAGAAAATGTAAGTGTTTAATGAAGAGTGATCACAACTTTGGTTTTTTTTTTTTTTAATGTGGACTTGTTCTCAAGTCTGTTAAGTCAAATTTAACCACTAATAAAAAAAAAAAGGCAGATCTATCAATAAACAAAATGTTCCTGTGTTAAGACTGAAATTTTTCAATGCAGCAAAAAATTTAATTTGACATTTGTTGCCATGCTCAGCTAAGCCTAAATCATAGCTAGAGGCACAAGATTCAGAGTATAATAAGCTAGCTAAGTAAGTAAGCCCAGTGAATGGCAATTATTTAACAGAGAGTAAGGAGTGAGCAGCATCTGATTAACAAAGAATTCAAGTCCTCTATTTTATCTGAAACTAGTTTATAAATTCTTTCCAGTGTATTCAGATCACAATCCAGTAAATTATGATCAGTCACAGCATTGGCCATAAACATTCCTATAAACATACAAGGTAAATTTGACCTACTTTTTAATTCCCACAGGAGATGCTGAACATAAGCCATATATCTGTGGGGATGCAGATTCTGCCTCTACTGTTTTGGATGGAACTGAAGACTACCTCATTCTGGCCTGTGATGGCTTCTATGACACCGTGAACCCTGATGAGGCAGTGAAAGTTGTGTCTGACCACCTGAAGGAGAATAATGGAGACAGTAGCATGGTTGCCCACAAATTAGTCGCATCAGCTCGTGATGCTGGGTCAAGTGATAACATCACTGTTATTGTGGTATTCCTGAGGGACATGAACAAAGCTGTAAATGTTAGTGAGGAATCAGATTGGACAGAGAACTCTTTTCAAGGAGGGCAAGAAGATGGTGGGGATGATAAGGAGAATCATGGAGAGTGCAAACGCCCTTGGCCTCAGCACCAGTGCTCAGCACCAGCCGATCTAGGCTATGATGGGCGTGTGGATTCATTCACTGATAGAACTAGCCTGAGCCCAGGGTCCCAAATCAACGTGCTGGAAGACCCAGGCTACCTAGATCTCACACAAATAGAAGCAAACAAACCTCACAGTGCCCAGTTTTTGCCACCAATTGAGATGTTTGGTTCTGGTGCACCAAAGAAGGCAAATCTTACTAATGAGCTAATAATGGAGAAAAAATCAGTTCAATCATCACTGCCTGAACAAAGTGGTGCTGGAGAGTTTCCCTCTTTTAATTTGGGTTCAACAGGGCAGCAGATATACAGAATGGAGAGCTTATCTCCTGTCTGTCCTAGGTTGGAAAATGAACAGTTCAAATTCCTGGGAAAGAGAGTTTCCAGATTGTCTCATTTACGCTCTCATTATTCAAAGAGATGGTATGGATTCAGGTTTAATACAAAGTTGTATTCATTTATGTCTGCTCAAGAGCCTTCCCACAAAATAGGCACTGGTCTGTCCTCACTTATTCGAAGTGGGAAGAGAAATAGGATGTTAAGAAGTTTTCTGCCATGGAGGCAAAATATTTGGAAAGGATACAGTGCCAACATGATGAGGAAGCTCAGAAAGAGTAATGATATTCCAGACCCAGGTCTTCCTTGGAGCTATAAAATATAATACTTTCTCTCTTTAAAGTAGGCTAGCTAGCTCTCCCCCAATAAAAACACCACTATCAGAGTAGAAACAAGGTAGACATTTCTGAAATATATGTGCTTCATTATGAAACCATGGACGGCTCAATTCTTAAATGTAAATAGATCTCTAGAAAACCCAAAAGTGTTTTCAATCTAAAAAAAAAAAAGTATTGGCGGTTTCACTAGCAAAATTATACAACTGGTCCCTGTGATGTGTCTCCACACCTACATACAATCCCCACTTTACTACCCTTCACATCACTAGTGGAAGCTTGTGAGTTATTTTAGTCAGGATATCTAATGTTGAAATCTGAACGCAGGTGATATCTGGTTTGATGTGCCTAATATATCTATGGGAAGCCTAATGCAGAATTAGATTTAACTGGGGGATGTTCCTTAAGACTGGGGACTGTGAGGGAACCCCTCCCCTCTTTTTTTTGGTTGGTAAAAGACTAAAAGCCATATGGGTTTTAATTGGTTACAGTGAAAGCATAAAACTAGTATAAAAGTGTCATATTTTCAGACTTGTGAGGTGGTATACAGTCAAAAAGATATACTGATTTTTTTTTCCTGTAACATAAAAGATTATGAAAATTTTCTGAATTAAAAAGTATTTCCTAGGGCTGTGTAGCTATTTGGGAGTTTCATAACCTGTTATGGTGCTTTTGGCAGAATTTTTATTATTTGTCATTTTAGACTGCTGTCAACTGGTTTTAACCTATGATGCTAATATGTTTTTCACTGTACCTTCATCTCAGGAATAAAACTGATTTAATGGAGATGATGTTAGGTACAAATATACTAGAATCAAGTTACCATTTAAAAAAGAAAAACAGTATTTCTATTTTTTCTGCCTTTTTTTAAGTTCACAGACAGCAAAAGCATACACTACTACAAAAATAAAAACTGGTTTTGGTGAATGAAAAATACTGGTTTTAACTTCTCTAAAATTGTTTTCCCCAAGGGAATGAAATAATTGGTATGAAAGAGGTTGAAAGCACTGCCCAAAGTCAGCCCAGAGAGGCCAAGTGCAAAGGAGAAGGCAGAGAACGGAGACTGAGGTCTATCTAGTTACGAATGGAGAATGCTCCAGAGTCCTGCTACATGCAACTTCAGACTGCAGAGAGGACATCTTTCTCATTTCAGTATAGTTACTTATATTTGATAATTTGTCTGTTTTGCCATTTCTGTAGTTTCAAGCTAGAAGCATATCTTTAAAGACAGCAAATAAACTAATAAGCAGATTCATTCTGTGAAGCTGCCTCTGATTCTCTTGAGAATCATGAATAATACCACATGACCTTTTACCTTCCCCTAGTCAACCGTGGACCAGCCATACCATGGACAGGAGCTGCCCACTCACATATAACACTGGGAGGCACCAAATGTTCTTGCTGAAAAATGTCCACTGCCTGTGTTTTTTATAGAATAATACTGTTACTTTATGTTCCTCAGACCCATAATGGAGGACTCAGATTCCTAGATTTTAAAAACAAAGGACTGCAGCGTATTTTGGATGCCAGTATAGCTATATCAAATACATAAAAACTTCAGCAATGATCAGATTGTTAATCTATACATTTTATTTTTAAGAATTTGTAAGATTTTCAGTATTTCTCTTGAAGTCATTTATTCTTTTCTCAAGTCTTCTGACACGTGGCTAAAAAGGAGGAAGTAAACATGGCTCCAACTATAGTACCAGAATTTTCACTAACCTGATGTTTACCCCCATATACGGACCTCACTCACATCTGTCACTTTCTGAAGCCTAGATCTTGTTAACAACCCATCAGGTGAAGAGTCACTTTCAAATCAAATTATCTAAGGAAACAAGAAGACAGGCAGCAGAGTATTGGTACACATTATAGTCCAAAGCACTTACCTAAATTAAAAAAAAAATTTTTAAGATTTTCTGTAGTTGTCCATTGCTACTTTGTTTGATCAGAATAAAGAAGGTGAAAGGAAAGAAGATACAAATGATAGATTTTTTTCAGTGGGGAAAAATGGTTGGATGAAACTCGGATGACTAGACCACACTTTTAAGGGTCTGAATTTTGTAGATCTGACTATATAAGCAGTTCCATTTTTCATACCAGTAGCCCTCTAGAAAATAAAGCCGAGTAGTTCTAGTGTGGTCAAGTTATAAACCAATATTGTGAAAAATAGCAACTCTTCATTTGTTCACAACATGCATATTTATAGAGTAGTTAGGTGACATTTGTAAGGTAAATCCTTTAAAATTCTACATTAAAGTAGTGGTTATTGGTATGATATATGCTGCTCTTGATTCTATAAACTAGGTAAAAAGCAGTGCTTTGTGAAATGCAGTGTTATTCTTAATGCCACTGGTGATAGAAAGTAGTTCCCTTCAGTTCAAATCCTGTGCCCTTATTTGCTGCTTGCTAATGTAAGCAATAAGTACCCCTCTAACTAATGGTATCTACACATTCTGTAACTTGTATTTAATGATGGTGTATCTGGTGATTGTAAAAATATTAGATATAAAAGTATATATAATATATATTAACTGTTAATGCTGAGGTAATAGTCTGTGAATTATGTGTTTTGTACTTTTAACTGTGTAATTTAGTGGTGGTGAAAATTCTACACTCAGTCCTTCAGAGTGACAGTATCCCTTTTTCAATTTAACATGATATGCATCAATTTGTTTGCCTGCTAAAGTCTTGTTAGAATAGGAAATAGTAAAACAAATATAAACAAGAAAGTGTAGTACTTGTTAGGGAAACAGACTTCAGGTTACCAAATGAAGTCCTTACAAACTCCTTGTACATTCACTGTGAGTTTCAAAGGGAATCAGTCCCTAAATTTAGGGTTTCCTTTGTTCACTTTCTAGATGTGTACTTTTGAGGGATATCTGAGGTTTAGCAACATTACAGCACCAAACACTGGGGCTATTAATCCCATTTATATCTGTGCTAAACAGGATGGTGGAAACACACATGTATATACCTTTACTTTACCTAGAAGTGCCATCCACTGTCCTTGAAGTAGTAAGATTAAAGTTACTATTGCATTTAAGTAGGAGGATCCTTGAAAGTAACACCTTTTCCAAGGACAGTGTCAACAATGTCAATGTCAACACTGAGTCTGATTCTGACCACATTTATAGTGGTATAATGTCAACGTGGTGGTATAGTGTCACGCTGTATCTTCATGACAACCATACTCCATTGTTGGAACACTGTGCCAGTAAAAAGTGCAACATCCGATGGGCAGATGAAAATGATGCATAAAGAAGTTCAGTGTTTACAGATAAAACTGCTGTGGTTCAAGTACTTCTCCATCAAAGGCTTGCCAAGGCTTTGTGAGAAAGTGATTTGTAAATTATTACTTTAGTGTTTAAACATAATTTATTCACTCAATGACCATTCTCGCCTACGCAAGGCCACGAAGGGGGATACTATATAGTTTCGGTCACATCGTAATTTTGGACACTTTTTCTTTGAGTCTTAAATTAGCAAAAGAACATACTTTTTTCACCTTTTAAAACCATGTGATATATTAAAGGATAAATTACCCACTCTTCTGTTCTAACCTGTGAATAGCTTAAATGTTTTTCTTCAAAACAAGATACCACCAGTATTATCACATGACTATTTTCCAAATGGTACTGTGTTGAAAAGTAATTGTTACTTCATCTTAGCAGTATTTTTTATCTTCTATTTTGAAGACTATTGTATTAATTAGAAAATAGGAAATAGGGAACTCCAGATTGACACAGCAGTTGTTCTGGAAAAGGAAATACTTTAATAAACTCTGATGTATTAGATAATCCACAGATACATCATTGTTAACTCTTACTCTAGGTGCTCTTTGATGAGAGACAGGCTTTGTTCCCTTGTTCATGACATTACTCTGCAAAGAATTCTCTATGGAGTGAAGCGAATGAAGTGAATCATTTCTTACCAAGTAAATTTAACAATTTACAAACCTGCTCTACAGCTCACTTTTGAGTTCAGTTGTAATCATGAGTGATCCTTCATATTTTATTAAAACTATTCATTCAGGTTAAGACATATGTGGAAATATTGCCAATACCTTAATAAAAACCCAACAATTTAAAACCACTAGTCATTTGTCTTTTTATTCAAAGGAAAGATAAGTTATTTATTGCTAAGGTTAATCATAGCAACGAAGAACCTCAAACCAAGCACATACTCCTAACCAAGATTAATTCAGACTCTGCTATACAAGTCTAATAAGCAGGAGGAAAGGCCTGCTGTGTTTAGGTGTAAAAACAATTCTCCAAACTATCTACTGCCCTACATATGATATGTCACTTTCAACAAACTATACAGAACCATATGAAAAAAAAAATGTATTCTGAAGAGTGAAGCAATCATCAGAACCAGCCACCCTTAACAGCCAAAGCAGTCTTGAGAAAGAACAAAGCTGGAAGTATCACAATCCCAGATTTCAAGCTATACTACAAAGGTGTAGTAACCAAAACCAGTACCGTACTGATACTGGCATAAAAATAGACCTAGTGATCAGTGGAAGAGAACAGAGCAAGCCCAGAAACCCAGTCGATGTGTGACAAAGGAGGTGTAAAATTATACATGAGGGAAACATCAGTCTCTTCAGTAAATGGTGGTAAGAAAACTGGACCACAGTCACTCTTACATGGTACACAAAAATAAATTCAAAATGGATTAAATACCTAAATGTGACACCTGAAACCAAAAACAAAACCACACCAAAAACCTAGAAGAAAACATACGCAATAATAATGTCTTTAACATGAGCCTTAGCAACATTTTTCTAGATCTGTCTCCTCAGGCAAGGTGAACAAAAGCAAAAGTGAACTACGGGGACTTCACTAAAATAAAAAGCACTTGCACATTGAAGGAAACTATCAACAAAATGAAAAGGTAACCTGAATGGGAGAAGATATTCACAAATGACATATCTGATAAAGGAATAATATTCAAAATATATAATGAACGTACACAACTAAACATCAAGAAAACATTCTGAATAAAAAATTGGCAGAGTACCCAAACACATTACAAAGATGACATACAGATGGCAAAGACACATGAGAAGATACTCCGTTATCACTCATCATCAGGGAAATGCAAATCAAAACCACAATGAGATATATGACATCAGAACAGCTAGTATCAGACAAGAAATAACAAATATTGGCAAGTATGTGGAGAAAAAGGATCCCTCATGCACGCTGGGTGGGATGTAAACTGGTATAGCCACTGTGGAAAACAAAATGGAAATTCCCCCAAAATGAAAAATTGGGTGCCTGGTGGCTCCATCAATCAGTTAAGTGTCTGACTTGATTTTGGCTGGGGTCATGATTTCACGGTGGGTTTGAGCCCTGCACTGGGCTCTGCGTCATGTGGAGCCTGCATGGGATTCTCTGTCTCCCTCTCTGTCTCACCCTTCCCTGCTCGTGTGCGCACACTTGCACGCTCTCTCAAAAATAAACTTTAAGAAAAAACTAAAAGTTGAATTACTGGGGTGCCTGGCTGGCTCAGTTGGGAGAAGTGTGTGACTCTTGATCTTGGGGTCATGAGTTCAAGCCCCACAGTGGGTGTAGAGATTACTTAAAAAAAATAAAATATGTAAAATAGAATTACCATGTGATCCAGTAATTCCACTATTGGGTATTTACCCAAAAGAAATGAAACACTAATTCAAGAAGATACATACACTCCTGTTTGGTGCAGCACTATTTACAATAGCCAAGATAGGGAAGCAACCCAAGTGTCTGTCCATTGACAGATGATTGGATAAAAAAGATGTGACACCCACACACAGGAATACTACACAGATATAAAAAGGGTTGCAGTCTTGCCATCTGCAATAACATGGATGTACAACGGATATCATGTTAAATGAAGTAAGCCAGAGAACAAATACCATATGATTTCATTTATATGTGCAATCTAAAAATCAGAAAGCAGAAACAGACCCATAAATACAGAGAACTGACGGTTGCCAGAGAAGAGGGTAGTATGGCCATCGGTGAAGGGGAGTGGGAGATTTAGGTTTCCAGTTATGGAATAAATAGGTCACAGGGATAAAAGGTACAGCGTAAGGAATGCAATTGGTGGTATTGTAATAGTGTTGTATGGGGACAGATGGTAGCTCTGTCACTTGTGAACATACAGCATAATGTATGGAGATGTTGAATTACTATGTTGTACACTGTGTATCAACTATATATCAATTTAAAAAATACACAACTCTGGGGCGCCTGGGTGGCGCAGTCGGTTAAGCGTCCGACTTCAGCCAGGTCACGATCTCACGGTCCGTGAGTTTGAGCCCCGCGTCGGGCTCTGGGCTGACGGCTCAGAGCCTGGAGCCTGTTTCCGATTCTGTGTCTCCCTCTCTCTCTGCCCCTCCCCCGTTCATGCTCTCTCTCTGTCCCAAAAATAAATAAACGTTGAAAAAAATAAAAAATAAATAAATAAAAAATACACAACTCTGAAACAAAAACAAAAAAGAAGCACTGACTTCTGTGGGCAGGTTAAGCATCCAACTCTTGATTTTGACTCACATCATGATCTCATGGGTTTGTAGAATTAAGCCCTGCATCAGGCTCTGCAGTGGCAGCATGGAGCTTGCTTGGGATTTTCTCTCTCCCTCTCTCTCTCTGCACCTCCCTACCCTTGCACTCCTCAAAATAAACAAACATTAAAAAATAAAAAAGGAAAGGAAAGAAGAAGCAGACTGATAGGACAAAGATTTTGGGACAGAGAATTCAAAATAATTAAGGCTAGGGGTGACTGGGTGGCTCAGTCAGCTAAGCATTGGCTCAGGTCATGATCTCACAGCTCATGAATTCAAGCCCCGTGTTGGGCTCCGTGCTGACAGCTCGGAGCCTGGAGCCTGCTTCGGATTCTGTGTCTGCCTCTCTCTCTGCCCCTCTCCCACTTGTGTGCTCTCTCAAAAATAAATAAACGTTAAAAAAAATTTTAAACTATGGTTAATATGTTATGGAAATGGTGGACAACATATGCAAGATCTTATAAGTGGTTTTAGCAAAGAGAAACTATAAATAAAAATGCTAGAAATGAAAAGTACTGTAATAGAGATGATGAATGCTTTTGACTGGCTCATCAGTGGATTGAACAGTGCTGAGGAGAGATCAGTAAACTTAAAGATAAATCAACGTAAATTACCCTAACCGAAACACACACACACACACACACACACACACACACACACACACACACAGAGTGAAGGAAAAATGAAAACAAAATAATCCCAGAAGAGAACATATAAGAGCTGTGGGACAGTATCAGTCTAACATATGCATATAATTGGAATCCTAAAAGGAGAAGAGAAAGATAGGGCAGAAGAAATATCTGAATTAATAGCAAGAAAACTTCCAAAAATTTAAATCACAGACATCAAACCGTAGATCCAGGAAGCTCACAGAATACATAGCAGGATAAATACTCGAAACACACACCTAGGAAAAACAAATCTCTTCCAGATGCCTTCACTGGTAAATTCTACCAAACATTTAAGGAATAAATAACACCAATTCTATAATTCTCTTCCAGAAAAGATTAATTTTTTAAGGTCAGCATTACTCTGATACCAAATAGGATGAAGACAGAAAAACTATACATACCAATATCCTTCTTGCATATAGATGAAAAAATCCTCAGCAAAATATTAGCAAAACCAGTATCACTTATTAGAATGGCTAAAATTAAAAAGTGCTGACAGTACCAAGTGTCTGTAAGATCCAACTAGAACTCTCACATATTGCTGTTAGTAATGTAAAATGGCAGTGCCACTTCTGGAAAAGTAGGGATTCCAAGGATACATACTCTTTGGAATGTCCTGAATGACCCTCAGGTTTGACAATTGCTAGAACAACTCATAGAACTTAGGGAAATACTTACAGTTTTATTATACAAAAGATCAAAACCAGGCAAAAGAAAAGATGCATACAGTCAGGTCTAGGAGAGTCCCAATGTGAAGCTTCCTTGTGACCAGAGCATTTAAAAAAATCTTTTTTTAAATGTTTTTATTTATTTTTGAGACAGAGAGAGACAGAGCATGAGCAGGGGAGGGGCAGAGAGAGAGGGAGGGAGACACAGAATCCCAAGCAGGCTCCAGGCTCTGAGCTGTCAGCACAGAGCCCGACGCAAGGCTCAGACTCATGAACTGTGAGATCATGACCTGAGCCGAAGTCGGACGCTCAACCGACTGAGCCACCCAGGCGCCCCACCAGAGCATTTTATCTTCCCGAAACAACTATGGATGACAATACAGAGTACTGCCTACTGGGGAAGCTCATCTGAGCTTCAGCATGCAGAGATTTTATTGGGATTTCATAAAGTAAGCATGACAGACTCACTGGCAATGAGCCTGAACTATTCAGGCTGATATCAAGTGACTATGAACCCCAATCCTCTAATCACATGATCAGTCTTTCTAACATGCCAGCCCCCATCCTGAATTATCTCATTAGCATAAGCTATCAGGACCCACCATAAATAACAAAGACAATTCTATCACTCAGGACATTCCATGGAGTATGCACCCCAGGAACCAGAGACAAAGACCAGCCAGATCTTTATCACACACTCAGCAATCCCATTCCAAGGCACATATTACTCTAGAGGATGAAAACTCATGTTCACACAAAAATCTACACACAAATATTTATAAGATTCATAATCACCCTAAACTGGAAATAACCCAAATGTCCTTCAATGGGTAAATAAACAGTGGTATGCCCATACAGTGAACTACTACTCAGCAATAAAGGAAGTGCTGATTCATACAACCCAATGCATTTTGCTAAGTGAAAGGCTATGGCACTCTGGTAAAGGGAAAATTAAAAGGACAGAGAACAGATCATGGTTGCCAGGAGTTGTGGGGGGCAGTGGGAAGGATTTACTTAACACAAGGGAACTCTGAGGGTAACTGAACTGTTTTATGCAGTTACTATGGTGGCAGATACACAACTCTGTATTTGTCAAAACCCACAGAACTGCACTGTACCACAAAGACTAAATTTTAATGTATGTAAATTTAGAAATCAACCAGGATATGTGGGGAGGACAAAATACAGACTATAACAGATGAATCTTACTTTATCACAAATGAATCATTTAATCACACTGAAGAGGATGGTGCAGAAAAGAATGAATGTAACTCTGAATCTTAGGACCTAAATAACTTTGGGAAAGTGACAGGATACTGAAGGCTAAAAACAAAAAACTGTAAACCAGCACTGCCCTGTAGTTGGTAAACTTGTTCCTCACAAAGGTATAGGTAGGTCAACAGTTCTGAAACTACTTAGTTTATATATTACAGTTAAACAAGTAAGTATATATAGTGTAGCTGGGCCGCCTGGGTGGCTCAGTTGGTTGAATGTCCAATTCTTGATTTCAGAGCTCAGGTTGAGATCTTGTGATTGGTGGGATCAAGCCCCACATTGGGCTCTGTGCTGACAGTGCAGAGTCTGCTTGGGATTCTCTCTCTGCCCCTCTCCTGCTCACACACACACCCTCTCTCGAAACCAATAAATAAACATTTAAAAAATAAATATACTATAGGTAATGAGAGGCTGTTAGAGAAAGCTATAATAAAAGGGAAGGCTATAATGAGCACTGTGGAGTTGGGACTGGTGTTGTAGGCATCAATTACAGACTCATGATTTATCTTCTTAAAACATATTTGCATATACATACATATACAAAGACATAGAGATGTTCGCATGACTAAGTATACAGGTGGTTTCCTATTCTCTCCATTGATAAGGACTAGAAGCAGTGACACTCCAGAAACAACACACACACCTTAACACTCCAATCTTACTTTTTAAATACCACTGTCCATAAAAAGAGGCAGAGGAAAGACAAGATGAGCCTGGAGCATCTTGTGGGGGGAGAAGAGGGAAAGGAGGAGGAAGGAACATACCAAAAGGATACAAAAGCTAACCTGAAAGAGCTTCCAATAGCCAAAACTAGAACTGAACTTTAAAATAATGACATACTGGATCATAAAGAATAAAATGATATCCATGAGTGCACACTGATATAAATAAGTGGTCGAATAAAAAGCTAAATGGGAAAGAAGGGACTTTTCCTTACAAAATTCTAATAATAAATGTATAAGGAACAGGGAAATTGAAAACAATTAGAACACTGCAGTCATAATTGTTGTAGGCAAGATCCACCAGTAGGTGCTAAAGGTAGTAAGAGTTTAAGCAGAAAGAGTATTTGCCTCAAATATTTAGTAATTACAAAGGGAAAAACTGTAAATAAATAGTATGAATCCTGGCAGACACCAACTTGACCACCTAATCAAGATTAGCGTCATCAATAATAAATAACCTGCACTATATATATAGCCCCTGATACACTGCAATGAGAAGGGCATATCACATCTGTGGTAGTTTTCCCAATAATGCTTAATCCCAGTTAAATATGAGAAAATATCAAACAAACCCAAATAAGGGAACATTCTATAAAATAATTGGTCCTCTTCGAAAATATCAAGGTCATGAAAAACTGGAAAGACTTGAGAACTGTCACTGACCAGAGGATACTAAAGAAACATGACAACTAAATGCAATGTGGGATGCTGGACTGGATCCTGGAACAGAAAAAGGACATTAATACAATAACTGGTGGGGTGTCTGGGTGGCTTAATCAGTTAAGCAGCCGACTCTTGATACCAGCTATGGTCATGATCTCGTGGTTTGTGGGATCGAGCCCTGCTTTGGGCTCTGCGCTGATAGCACAGAGCCGCTTGGGATTCTCTCTCTCCCTTTATCTCTGCCCTTCACCTCCCTGCTCACATGTGTGCATTTTCTCTCCCAAAATAAACATTAAAAAATAAATTAACTGGTGAAATCTGAATAAATTCTGTAGTTGACAGTACTGTAAACAAGACTAATTTCCTAGTTTTGATTACTATTCTACAGTTATAGAAGATGTTAACAAAAGCAGAAGCTGAGTAAGCTGCATGATGAGTATATGGGAACTCTGTCAGGACTTTTGTATCTCTTTGTAAATCTAAAATTACCTCAAAATAAAAAGTTAAAAAAATAGGAAAATCTGGAGCTTTAAAATTATTATGTATAAAAATGCTGGATTTGGTTCAAGTGTGAAGAACTAAAAAAAGTACCAGACCAGCAATTCATTCCATCCTTGCCAGTGGTGTGGAACCTTCAGAGAATCACCTAACCTCCCTAAACTGCATGTTTTTCTGACAAATGGGTAGGACACACAAATCATCTACCTCAAAGGTTACTTAAGGATTCAATGACACAGTTGGTCAAAGCTGTCCAGAAACCATGTTTGTGCACACTGCAAGCATTAACTGCTATATCCTTTGGCTTAAGAGAAAACATTCATTAAGAAGAAATTTTCTAGGAAAGAAACACGAAATAAAAACACTAAATACTGGGGGCACTTGCTAGCTCATATGGTAGAGCAAGGGATTCTTTATCTGGGGTCATGAGTTCAAGCCCCAAGTTGGCGGTAGAGTTTACTTAAAAAAAAAATAGTGAAACAAGGTAATGGTGGAAGGAAAAGACTTAAAAGATACACAAAGTGCCAGAAAGTAGAAGCACAGTAGAGGAACTCATTGGAAATTTATGTCCACTACTCATGATTTGCACGGACTGTAGGTGATGACAGCTACATGTAGGAGAATGGGAGTGAAAGGGGGGGTCTGCTCTTGCAGACCAGATCATGAACAACCAATGCGAAGAGGGAAAAGGAACTGGTACCTTCTCCTATGCCTTCTCCTCCTCTTACTGCTACCTGAAGTCTAGCATAGCCAAAGCAGGCATATCACCCCAAGGAAGAGGGAAGATTTCCTGGCACCACTGAGAAATTCAGTGCAGACTTACTATATAACATGACTAGAATTTGGGAAAGTAATTACATTTTTCAAAGATCCCACTACTGGGGTGCCTGGAAGGCTCAGGTGGTTAAGCGTCTGATTTTGGCTCAGGTCATGATCTTGTGGTTGGTGAGTTTGAGCCCTGTGTCAGGCTCTATGCTGATAGCTCAGAGGCTGGAGCCTGCTTCTATTTCTGTGTCTCCCTCCATCTCTGCACCTCCCCTGCTCGTATTCTCTCAAAAATAAACAAACATTTAAAAAAAAAAAAAAAGATCCAGCACTACTAAATGCTAACAGGTCCTTCACCTTTGAAATCGTTTGGTCTTCAAGAGCAATGGAATGAGAGAGCATCCCAAGCAGACTCTGCACTGACGGTGCAAAGCGTGAAGTGGGGCTTGGATTCATAAACCATTATTAGATCATAACTGAAGCCGAGACCAAGAGTTAGATGTTTAAACCAACTGAGCCACCCAGGTGCCCCTTTCAGCCTTCTTATGATTCTAGAACAGGACAGTACCCCATACAAAAGTAAGCACAAAACTAATCAAATGTTCACCTTTTTGACTTAAAAATCATGCTTTTTCAAACCTAAACGTTCTATACTAAAAAAACCATGAAGTTCCCATTAATATCAACAGAGCAGAAGCCAGCAATTGTTATCTGTAAAGGGTGTGAGAGTAAATATTTGAGGCTCTGGAGCCAACAGGTTTCCTTAGCGGCTACTCAGCTCTGCCTTTGTACGGCAAAAGCAGTCACTGATAAACTAAATGAATGGATATTAATATGTTCCAAAACCACTTTGTTTCCAAAAATAAACAGCTGTAGGGATTTGGCTCAAGGACAGTAGTTGTCTACCTAGAGAGAATGGCAGACACTTGTTAACTGAATCCCATTTTTCTCAATGGTCTGAAAATTTATATATGCTGCCTATTTCTTACCATTTTATAATTCACAAACAAAAGTACTTGAAGTGAACTGGAGCCCAACAAAATAGGCATCATTTTCTTCACCATAATGGAACTGCTTTTGAGTACTCATTCTGTCCTTTAGTTACCTACCAGTTTGTTCTTGGTTTTTGGTACAACATGTTTCCGACTTTAATTACAAAACAAAGAATTTTATACCAGGAGGGCAGGTTCAATATCATTTCTTTAGAACCTTGCATTTTTTGCTTTTCAAGAGATAGACTTTATTCTTAAATATGGACTCAGAATATACGAATAAGTTAGCTTCCTAAAATACATGAGAATACAACAATTAAGTTCAAATATTTTCCCTACAAAGTTTTTGTGCAAGTGTAAAGAACCAAATACTTTCCAATTTTCCTACAGCTGCAAAAACCGAAAATAATCTTGCTATCAAAGTAAACTGAAATCCTACTAATTTAAAAGGGTTTCAGTTGCCCGGGTGGCTCAGTGGGTTAAATGTCTGACTTTTTTTCCTCTTCCAATGTTTACTTTTGAGAGTGACACAGTGCGAGTGGGGTAGGGGCAGAGAGAAGGAGACGCAGAATCCGAAGCAGGCTCCAGGCTCTGAGCTGTCAGCACAGAGCCCGACCTGGGGCTCAAACTCACAAACCACGAGATCATGACCTGAGTTGAAGTCGGATGCTTAACTGACTGAGCCACCCAAACACCCTCATTTTTTTTTTTTTTTTTTCCAGAAAGAGACAGCATGAATGGGATAGGGGCAGAGAGATAGGGAGAGAGCAAATCCCGTGCAGGCTTTGTGCCACCAGCTGTGGAGCCTGATGCAGGGCTTGATCCCGCGAACTGTGAGATCATGACCTAAGCAGAAATCAAGAATTGGACACTTAACCAACTGAGCCACCCAGGCACCTCAAGTGTCTGACTCTTGATCTCAGTTCAGATCTTGATCACAGGGTCATGAGTTGAAGCCCCATATTTTTAAAAAAAAGGAAAAAAAAAGAAAAAAAAATTATGGGGAACCTGGGTGGCTCAGTGAGCTGAGCATCTAACTCAACTTCAGCTCAGATCATGATCTTTGGGTTTGTGAGATCGAGCCCCACGTGAGGCTCTGCTTGAGATTCTCTCTCTCCCTCTCTCTGCCCCTCCCCCACTAGCACCTGCACTCTCTCTCTCAAAATATAAATTAAAAAAAAAATTTTTTTTAAATAAAATGGTCTAAACCAGCTCTCAACTCATCCAAAATAAGGAGAGCACTCTTGATTGTTTTTATATGTAGCCTGAAAGCATCAGAAGAGCTAGAAAAATACTTAAGACAAAAATGTACCATGATCCAAATGTCACTATGTTATTCTAGGGAATCCACTCACTAAAAAAACTGCAAGGTCATGAAAATTAAGAGCAAAGGTTAAGAACATCTATGATTTTATTTTTTTTTTTTCAACGTTTTATTTATTTTTGTGACAGAGAGACAGAGCATGAACGGGGGAGGGACAGAGAGAGAGGGAGACACAGAATGGGAAACAGGCTCCAGGCTCTGAGCCATCAGCCCAGAGCCCGACGCGGGGCTCGAACTCACGGACCGCGAGATCGTGACCTGGCTGAAGTCGGACGCTTAACCGACTGCGCCACCCAGGCGCCCCAAGAACATCTATGATTTTAAAAAGTATATTCAGACGCCCGGGTGGCTCAGTAAATTAGACATCTGGCTTTTGTTCTCAGCTCAGGTCTTGATCTCAGGGTTGTGAGTTCAAGCCTCACTTTAGGCTCTGCACTGGGCATGAAGCCTACTTAAAAAAAAAAAGTATACATCCTCCCAATAAATGAAAGAGAGATACCTCAAAATGCTACCCTGTAGATTAATGACCTAAGAGAATCTCATGATTAAATCATGTGTGCTAGAAGCTTTACAAGTAAATTTTCCCAAATGAGCAGTCTGCTCAGGCTTCTCTTAGTTCTTAACCACATGTAGTTTCCCATATTTTAAAAATAAATAAAATTATAAAGATACACAGGAAAGCACTGAGTTCTATATCAAATAAAAGTGAAGAAAGAGCTGCTAACAGTGAGAGATTCAAAGTAGTCAAACATATTTGTGTTTGCGGGTTCCAACTAATGAACCTCATTAAAAAAAAAAAAATCTACTAATCAATCCGTACAATGGTTTGCCCTCAACACTAACGGTACAAAATTGTTGCTTTATATCTTCATCTATTACAATGCAGTATAGAGGTTAACAAAAAGTCGGATTAAAAAAATGTCAACAAAATGTGATAAGCCGAAAAACATTTCTATCTAAGAGATACTGAAATGTGTTAAATAATGTATTAGTTATGTTTTAGAGCACTGCATGATAAACTACCTAATAACTACATGACACTACACCAACACTATCATGTTAGTAAGTGAATGCTAAATTTTTACTTCTCATATGATTATAGTACTTAAATATTTCCAACTAACTTTAAAATTTTTTTTAAATGTTTATTTATTTTTGAGAGAGAGAGAGACAGAGCATGGGTGGGGAAGGGGCAGAGAGAGAGAAGGAGACACAGAATCTGAAGCAGGCTCCAGGCTCCGAGCTGTCAGCACTGGGCCTGACGTGGAGCTCAAACTCATGAACCGTGAGATCATGACCTGAGCTGAAGTCAGATGCTTAACTGAGCCACCCAGGTGCCCCTCCAACTAGCTTTTAAGGAGAAAAAGCAACCATATATATTACCAAGAGTGTAAGAGTATAAAATATAAGTAAGCGTTAATTTCCTCATGCATTTACTACTAACAGTCTATAGAGCTTAACAGCCTCAACCGTACACAGGCAATGTGAATAGGAAAAAAAAAAGGGTGGGGGGCTTCCTGTCCCACTTTTAATAAATTGCAGAGGCATAATATTTTCTCAAGTTCATTTTATTAATAAAAAGTGCGACCTGTTTTGAACAAAAGCCAACCGTGAATCACAGAATTTGGCAAGACAGTAGACATGGAAAAGCAAACAATCTTCATTAAGTAAAATATAAGTAGAGGAGGTGCCTCTCACATGTATTATATTCATGCTTCTTCAATAGTCTCTTACCAACTTTCAGTGTATTTTTTCACAAATGCTATAGCAGCTCAAACACAAATCCAGGAGCACAATGGAAAGTTTGGCAATTATTTTGGGCTAATTAAGTATGAAAGTAAACATTATACCACAGTTTCATGTAAACCACTGTGCAATGTGTAGGAATCTTTAAACATATTGACACTGAAAACAATGTCCAACTAATGAAAATAAAAGAGACAAGAGGGCTGTAAAATACTTGTTGCACTACAGCTGTTTAATAAAAGGAAGGAAAAACTGAAATAATTGTAAATGATCTTCCGTGTGTTCATATGGAACATGACCAATTCACATGAACTTAACTCATTTAAAATTCTGTATGTAAAAGTCATATAATAGAAAGATTATGCCATTAATCAGTGTGTCTACACCTGAACAAACAAGAAAAGATAAATAAATTAACTTTTAGTCAGCCAACATACTCCAAAGAGGAGATTCAGTCTACTTTTGCTTTATTTATTCACATAAAGTATCTACAGGGCAGAATCTATACATAAGTAATTTTTCTCTTCCCTAATTTACAGGCATTAATGAAGCTATAAACTATGATTAAAACCAAACTATAAAGGTGGTCATTTAAACACAACTGAGAATCTAGCCAAGGATAGAGGAGTACCGAGACTGAGCAAGTTACTGAGCGCATGCACGGTCTCTACGTACACTGTCCGGCAGTTAACCACCTTTTCTATTGCAGAAGACAAACTGCCTTTTAGGAATATACTGATTTACTAAATTAATTGAGGACTACACTGTTAATTCATTACATTACACAAAATTCTTCCCACACTGCTAATTTTGTCCTGTGTACTAATGTCATATACTACAACTGTGCTACTTTCTAAAGTTTCAGAAATACTATTTCAGGTAGAGATGATGAAAAAAAATAAGACCAAATCGGATTATCTGACCGATGACAAATTGAGCACCAACTACAGCAAATCTCAGGGTCAAGGTAGCTTGCAAGTCAGTTCTCTGGATTTGAAAATTACCTTCCGCTGTTTCCATCAGTATTAAAGCTGAGGTCTTCAGGGCCTATTTGTTCACCATCAGGAAAACTGGAATGCGTATCTAAGATAAAAAATTAAAAGCAGATAACAGTTTTTAAAGACCAGTATTTTCTTTTCCATGTCTTTAAGTGATCTTCCTAAGCATGTTAGTTAAGTGATAAAGATTTGTGGGTTGTAGACAAACCTCTGTCTTCATAGAAAATTTGTTATCTGAATCAGATATAAGCAAGCACAAAGGGAAAAAAAAAAAAACAAAACAAGAAAAAGTAAAATGTGTAATACCCATAATTAGAAGATGAAAGTCACTGCCTAACTTTGTTCTCCTGGGGACACTGTGGGAGCAGCTGAAGAAAGGAACAGGAAATGATGATGATGTATATACTTTGAAGACTGACTTTGTAAACATTAAAATGTATCTTAAGGCAAATTAAATTGCACAAATATCACTAAAAAATCCATCAGCACTCAAAATAACGTGCCCAAAATCTAGCTGCTTCTTTCAGAAATAAAAAATTACTAACAGTGTCATAATACCTAAAAACCATCAACTGCTCAGCTCTATTTTGGAAACAAAAAACAAAAAACAAAAAAAAACTAGAACTTCAGGGAAATCTGTAAAATTGTAATGCCGAAAACTGGCATCAGCCTAACAATGTTGCCATTCCAGGAAATCTTGCAGAGGAATGCTAAGACTGATCATTAAAGTCTCTGGATAAAATATTAGTAATGGGTGATGGATGTTTACTAAACTTACTGTGTTAATCATTTCCCAATACATACATACTATCAAATCATTATGTGGTACTCCTAAAACAAAACAAAAATACTAACAATGACTTTATCTCAGTGGGTTTTATTCCTAAAACTATTTTGGGAGGAAGAGGAAATTTAAAAAATGATGCTTCCATAAACTAAATGCATTTCTAAGAAGTCAGAAAAAAAATCTTTTAAAAAGTTTCCTTATTAAGCTAGGCTACTAACATCTAATAACATCTGAACCCTCCCCAGGGGTTGATAAGCATTTTCTTATTATAAAAGAGCAGATAGAAAATATTAGGTATTGTAGGCTACAGACTGCCTCTATGGAAAAGTCTTCTCAGTTTTGTTTTTGTTTTTTAAAAGCTCTGTACAACATAAATGCTATTCTTAGGTTACAGGCTATACACTAGAGCAGGTTGCTGATCCCGCTCCATTAAGTAGTATCCAGCAGGTATCTGACCAAACAGTACCTAGCACATTTTTTCAGTACTCACCACTTACTTTACCCCATAGAATACTGTTTCACAAAAGACAATAATTAAAAAAGAAAAAGAAGCAGAAACAGCAGAGAAGCAGCAGCAATAGCAGCAGAAGAGATGGTTTTATTAATCTCTGTGAAATGAGACCATGTGCCGCACCTTCATCTGGGGGCTGTGCCATGAAAGAGTCGTTAAATCCTCCCATGCTGGTGTGCTCTTCCTGCTCCTCATTCTCAGTGTCACATTCAATATCACTGTCACTGCTCATTCCTGGCATGAAAGAAGGGGAGAACATGTTTCTGAAATGAAACCACTGCTAGTGAAAGGAAAACAAAGTCTCCTTGCCCACTAAACTGAGATTCCTACTGAATTTTACCCTAGATCCCAAGACAATGGAAGACACCAAACAAAACAAATAAAAAAGTAACCACACAAACCTCAGTTCTCATTAGTTATTTAGAGCAGTGGTTTTATTTTTGTTCTCAAAGATGAAAATTGCCCTTTCCACAAGTAGTGGAAAGTATCTGCAAGTAGTAATTTGAAACCAGTATTAATTTCATTATATTGAGAATATTTTTTCCAAAGCAAACAGTTTTTTCTAGAGTCATAAGAGATAATAGAATCTTTTAATCCTGATTCAATATAGATGTAATCGTTTCTAGCCTAAAACATATAAATGTTATATAAATACATGGTTATACTTACACATATGCATGTATATAAGAAATTCCAAAAACTCTTAGCAATAAATGAGTTACTATCCCATTTCGGCCTCCAATTTTGTTTTTACATACATCAACTGACTCTTAAACGAAATATTCTAAGTGCACCCAGGTGGCTTAGTCAGTTAGGCATCTGACTCTTGATTTCAGTCCAGGTCATAATCTCACAATTTGTGAGTCTGAGCACCCTGTTGGGCTCTGAGCTGACAGTGTGGAGCCTGCTTGGGATTCTCTCTCCTCCTCTCTCTACCCCCTCCCCTACTTGTGCTCTCCCTTTCTCTGTCTCAAAATAAATAAATAAATAAATAAACTTAAAACAAGAAAAAAGAAAAAGAAGAATTCTATAGAAAGTGCTTCTCTTTCAACAAGATAGTGACCAAGAAAATCTGGAAATCTTCCTGCTATAAACCCTTATACATGCTAAAGAAAATATAAAAAAAAATATGTTAATGAACAGCCCATTTAAAAGAAAGAGGAGAGAGGTGCCTGAGTGGCTCAGTTGGTTAAGCCTCCAACTTCAGGTCAGGTCATTATCTCACGGCTTGTGGGTTCGGGCCCCACATCAGACTCTGCGCTGACAGCTCACAGCCTGGAGCCTGCTTCAGATTCTGTGTCTCCCTCTCTCTGCCCCTCCCCCACTTGCACTGTATCTCTCTCAAAAATAAATGAATGTTAAAAAAAAAAAAAAAAAAAAAAAAAAAAGAAGAGAAATACACAGGTACCAAAACAAACAGGTAAGGAAAACTAACAGGTCAGATGCCACAGAAACCCAAGATTTAGATGTGAACATCTTTAATATTCCCTTGGACCCACCACAGAAAGGGAGTTGAATGACTAAAACTTATTTCCCTGCATAAAGCTAAAATTCTTATTGAAAGAACGGACTAGAAAAAGTCTGCCTACTGGTATAGGAATACAGTCTCCTGTCTGTTTCTGCTGGGCTCAGCTGATCTCAGAATTCAAACTAAGGCCTATGTGCCTAATTTAGGTTTGGGATTTAAAGTTGAGGTTTAAGTCTCAGGAAATTAATATAAAAATTGGTCAGGAGCTAGTGCTATTTGAATAAAGCAAATGGAAAATCTTCTGGAGTAAAGGTTCTAGGTAAGATGGAGTAATAAGCACATTCCATTCCATCTTTCCCACTAAATGAAGCTATAAAACCTGGACAGAATCCATGAAGCAGCTCTTTAAGGGTACTGAAAAGTAAATAGGAACAGGTATATTGGTGTAGACCAGAATTTGAAGTACCACCAAACTGTCAGATTTAACATTAAAAAAAATTTTTTTAATGTTTATTTATGTTTGAGAGAGAGAGGGAGCGAGGGAGGGGCAGAGAGAGGGAGACACAGAATCTGAAGCAGGTTGTAGGCTCCGAACTGTCAGCACAGAGCTCGATACAGGGCTCGAACTCACAAATCGTGAGATCATGACCTGAGCTAAGTCGGACGCTTAACTGACTGAGCCACCCAGGTGCCCCAAACTGTCAGATTTAAATAAGATCCAGAATCTCATAACATATTAAAAATATCCAGGATACGGGGTGCCTGGGTGACTCAGTAAGTTGAGTGTCTGACTCTTGATTTTGGCTCAGGTCATGATCCCAGAGTCATGGGATGGAGCCCTGTTTTGGGAGCCCAGCGTGGAGCCTGCTTAAGACTCTCTTTCCCTCTCCCTCTGCCCCTCTCTCCCACTTGCTCATGTTTCCCCTCTCTCTCTCTCTTTCAAATTAAAAAAGAAAAAAAAGAATCCAGGATACAATCCAAAATGAGTTCAGCATACGAAGACCTAGGAAAAGACAATCAACAAACATCAATGCTGAAATGAATGAGATGCTGGAAGTATCTAACTAACAAAGACTTTAGAGCAGATATAGAAGTGCTTGTGAATACTCTTAAAACATAAAAAAAAAAAAAAAAAAAAAAAAAAAAAAAAAGCTTCTCTGGAGGGAAGCTTCCACAATCCAGGTCATAAATTATCACGGGGGGGGGGGGGGGGGGATTTTTTCAGGGGAGGGGTAGATGAGGCAGAAAAAGATTCTTAGAAAGGTGTGTTCTAATTAAAATTTACAAAACAAAAAAGGCAGGCAATCCACCTGAAATGAGTCAAGCGAAATACACAAATAGAAGGACAATACCATGATTTTTTCATAAATTAAAATAAGGACCTGTTTAATATGAGAAAGGAAACTTAAAAAATTACTAAACAGACTTTCCAGAAATGAAAGATATAGTCATTAAAATTACAATATTAATAGATTTAAGCAAAGTTGGAAAAGAGGTTAGCAAACTTAAAGACAGAACTAAGGAAATTAAACAGAATATTAAAGAAATAGAAAAATGAAAATCATTAAAAAGCAGTTAAAATATAAGGGGATAAATGGTAATAGTTCCACTGGTGTCAAACAGACTGCCACAGATAGCAAGAATAACAAAGGACAGACAATGCATTAAAAGAAAATGGCAGAAATTTTTCCAAAATTAATGAAACATTCTAAATTGAATGAAAATAAAAATTCAATATATCAAAATTTGGGAGATGTGGCTATAGCAGTGCTTACAGGGAAATTTATACCATTAAATGCTTACATTAGAGAAGTAAAAGGTCTCAATGATCTAAGCATCTATTTTAAGAAACCAGAAAAAAGAGTAAATAAACTTAAAGCAAATAAAAGAAAGGAAATACAGAACAAAAATAAAATTTGCAGGAAACAACAGAAAAAGAAATCAGTGACACGAGAAGTTAGTTCTTTAAAAACATCAATAAAATTGAAAAGCTTCTAAGGAGACTAAGGAAAAAGAGAACAAAATTACTAATATCAGGAATAAAACAGGGGACATCACAACAGATTCTACAGACATTAAAATAATAACTTTATGCTCGTGAAATTAAAAACATAAATGAGATGAAGAAATTCTTTGATAGACACAAACTACCAAAGGTCACTCAGGTAAAAACAGATCACCTGAATAAGTATTTTACCTACTAAAGAAATACAACTTGTAGTTAAAAGAACTTCCAACAAAGAAAACTATAGCCCCAAATGGCTTTACCAGTGAATTCTTCCTCTTCTGTTTCCAAGAAGAGTTTTGTGTAGTACTATTTCTCCCTTAAATATTTAGAAGACATAGGCTGGGTGTATGGACATTTTTTGAAATCTCCTTGTTCAGCAAAGAGAACTAAAACTTTCCTGCTATAAAAAGCAAAGTACGATACTTCTTCCTTAGAGACCAAACCAGCTACTTCCATGAAGCACCACCTCCACCTTGTGGCCCTTCACGGAACTGTTGCTGAAAATACTAAAACTCACTATACAAGTGGGTTGAAATTCCAGGCAAAGGCATAAATTTGATCTAGAACTAGTGTTTCTGAATTCCTGACAGATTCACAAACAAGGATATCATTCTCTAGATTCTCAGGAATTCCCCAAATCTTTCAAACTCTTTATTCATTATATATCTTTAAAAGTTGGGAATTATTTTGGTCCCCAAACTTCCTATTTCTTAGAATATCACTCACTGGATTCCTATGAAGAGTAGTATAAACTTATTATTTATTTATATAGTACCAGACAGGACCACGAACACATACTTAAGAAAGTTCCCTAGCTTTGTGAATGTAATGAGAAAGCAAAATTGGTCTCCTGACCTCTAGCTTAATAGTTGGCCATACCCAACACTGGGTCAACAGGTCCTGCATAAATCATTGCAATCAGTGAGAGGGAAGGGGGGCACCTGGGTGGCTCAGTTGGTTAAGCATCCGACTTCAGCTTGGGTCATGATCTCATGGTTGGTGGGTTCAGCCCCACGTCAGGCTCTGTGCTGACAGCTCAGAGCCTGGAGCCTGCTTCAGATTCTGTGTCTCCCTCTCTCTCTGCCCCTCCCCCGTTCATGCTCTGTCTCTCTCTGTCCCAAAAGTAAATAAATGTTGAAAAAAAAAAAAAATTTTTTTTTAAATCCTTTTCAGGTGCCTGGCTGGGGCGCCTGGGTGGTTTAGTCGGCTAAGCATTCGACGTCAGCTCAGGTCATGATCTCACCATTTGTGGGTTCGAGCCCCGCGTCAGGCTCTGTGCTGATGGCTCAGAGCCTGGAGCCTGCTTCAGATTCTGTGTCTCCCTCTCTCTCTGCCCTTCTCATGCTCATGCTCTGTCTCTCAAGAATAAATAAACGTTAAAAAAAAATTCTTTTTGGCTGCCTGGGTGTTTCAGTCGGTTAAGTGTCCGACTCAGCTTCAACTCAAGTCATGATCTCGCAGTTTCATGAGTTTGAACCCCACATCGGGCTCTGCGCAGGCAATGCAAAGCTTGCTTGGGATCTGCTCTCTTGCCCTCTCTCTCTGTCCCTCTCCTACTCATGCTGCCTTTGTATCTCTCAAAATAAATAAACTTAATATAAAAAGAAAAAAATAATAAAAATCCTTTTCATTTAGTCTCTTCTATTGAAATAATACTGCTGCCAAAACGCAAATAATGCTGTGCTCCACCAACTAAAAGGGAAAAACCTGAAAATGCCACCACTCCTACACCCTCTCACAGGGCAGCCAGAGGTATATGGTGGCACCTGCATGCTACAGCAATTCATCAATCATTGAAATTCAAATAAGTGCAGAGGTGAAAGGCGGTAGAGTTTCAGTAAGAAATGGGGGGAAAAAAAATCAATGTCAAAGTTGACATCCTTTTCTGCTGACATATAAAGGACACAGCAATGGTAAAAACACACAGAACACCTTCTGTTACTCAAAATTACAAAATGTCTTCTATGCTTTTAAATAAAGAATAATGAACCTGGAAGAACATGTAGAAGAATACTAGTAATGTAACTGAGAATGAATTGGCAGAGTTGAAATCAGTTACCATAATGGATTTTTTTTAAGATTTTTAATTTTTATTTACTTGTTTTGAGAGAGGAGGGAGGGAGAGGGAGTGAGAGAGTGAGTGAGTGAGAGAGAGAGAGAGAGAGAGAGAGAGAGATTGATTTGATTGATTGAGGCCAATGTGGGGCTCAATCCCACAACCCTGGGATCATGACCTAAGCCAAAACCAAGAGTCAGAGGCTCAATCAACTGAGCCACTCAAAAGCCCCAAAGGAGTTTTTAAATGGTTAAAGTTTGGAATACAAACATTTAATCAAGACTGCCTTTTATTATTTTTTAAGTTTATTTTATTTTACTTTTTATGAGAGAGTGAGCAAGTGGGGGAGAGGGAGAAAGGATCTCAAGCAGGCTCCACACTCAGCACAGAGCCCAACACAGGGCTTGATCCGATGAACTGTGAAGGTCATGACATGAGCCGAGATCAAGAGTCGTGCACTTAACCAACTGAGCCACCCAGGTACCCCTTCTTTTTTTAAGACTGTCTTTAAAAGACAAAGTACTGGGGCGCCTGGGTGGCTCAGTCAGTTGAGTATCCAACTCTTGATTTCAGCTCTAGTCATGATCCCAGGGTTGAGTGTCACACCAGGCTCTGTGCTAAGCGTGGAGCCTGCCTGAGATTCTCTCTTCCTCTACCTTTGCCTGCCCCCCCTCGCTTAGATGCTTTCTCTCTCTCTCTCAAAAAACAAAAGAAAGGAAGGAAGGAAGGAAGGAAGGAAGGAAGGAAGGAAGGAAGGAAGAACCCAACAAAGTACTTAACAATTAACATTATAATTATATATAATAATCTATAATTTTGTGCATGCCTTCCCCTAAGCCTGTGAACATATCTAATCTCTTCTTTGCATATCTAGAAAACTCAATTCCTATCATATAGATGGCTTAACACATTAATTGAATGAGATGTGAATGAGTAGATGAACTGTCTATAGATTCCCCTCACCCTCCTGCAAATGTCCCATCTAAGTAAGATGTGTCCTTTTATGTACCCAATTATCCATTTTGCCTTCTTGTGTGCTCGATGTCCTAGTAAATTAAATTCAGTGGCACAATAAATGCTGTAATCAGATCAACCATGTTGGATAGCAATGTCTCAATAACTTAACTACCCCCCAACACCAACACCAAAAAAAGATCATTATTCTCACCTTCCACCTAATTATGACTTTATCATTCCATACCTTCCTCAGGTGCAGCTGAAGCTCCTTCAGGTAGGACAGGCTGTAATTCCCCAGTTTCAGAATTATTTTCCAAATCAGTCATCTGCATTCCTTCCAGACGACCACCTTTAGCAGTAGCCCTCAAAGAGGGAGAAAACAACCTGATATTTTTGTGTAACTAGTCAGCAATACAATAATCTACATTTTCTTCTTGTCCTGAAACTGAGCATGAAACTAAGTAGGGTATATGGCACTAGTGCTTTATTTTTTAAAAAATCCAATAGAAGATTCACAATAAAAGATTAGAAAATGATGGACTGTATCAATGTCATATCCTGGTTGTGATATTGTATCAGTTTTGCAAAATGTTATCATTAGAGGGAAGTACGTAAGGTGTATATAGAACTGCATGTGAACATATAATTATCTCAATAATAATTCTGATTAAAAGATAAAAACAGAAGTCCTAAATAATAAGTTCTTACTAATATAGAAAGACTTTTGAGATATATTACTGAGAAAATAAGGTGTGCTTTATGTACTAAAAAAGCTATATAGTCACAGTTGCTTAAATATGCATAAGAACTGAAAAAACACAGCATATATAAAAAATTAAAAACAGCAGGGAAGTGTGTGGGCAGGGGGTTGGAAAACTAAGCAGATGGGAGACAAAGATGGGGAAATTTTCACTTAATATTCTTTTCTTACTTCCATTTTTAACCACTTATTATTAGTATTTAAAGTTTTTGCTTACAAACTACTATAAATTAGGGAAGGGAAAAAAAAGACACAAACTAGAAAACATCACATAAGCCAGGCTAGTGATACAATTAACTGTAAAGTGAGGGTTAAAGCTAAGGGCTGCAGATATTTATAAAGGATTTTACAGTTTAGAAAAAAGTCTACGTTCATAAACATTTAATTGTTATGACTAAAGGCAGATATAAATATCTCCATAACAAACAAAATATAAAAGCTGGTTGTAGCTGCAACGTGAATATGGAATACATATAAAATCAGGCTAGGTAATGGGGAGGACAAGATAACATCTAATAATTATAACACCTTTCCACTGCTTAAACTGGAGCTAAATCAGAAAACTAAATCACACCAACTGTTCTTTACATTTGGTAATTATCCAGACCTTAAAACTATATAAAATTAAGTAAATTTAAGGGATGTTATTCTCTCTCTAATTCAAAATCATTTTCAAAGTCTCCAAGGTAGAACTATTCTATTGTTTAAATTTAGAAATATATTTAATATCCATAAAATAGATCAGCAGATGGGTATTAAGGGCTCATCTAGCACGTTCACAGACAATATATCCCATAATCACTTAATCTTTTTAATTGGTAAAAGTTTAATTGACGTGGCTGGGATGTGAGTTTTTGTTCCCGGGTGAGAGATAAAGTTGATGACTACCAGATAGTATATCCTTTTGAGAAATTCCAACTATGAGTTTTGCAGACATTTTCATAAGAGAAGAGAAAAAAAGTGAAAGTACAAAAGCAGTGTTAAAAATAAAAACGCTAGAATTGCTTTGTTCTGTACAAAACATGCATAGAAGATCTATGACATAATGTAGCCTAGCACAAATGTCTTAAAAAATGTGGAGCAGGGGCCCCTGGATGGCTGTCGGTTAAGCGACCGACTCTGGCCCAGGTTATGATCTCACAGTTTGTGAGTTCGAGCCCCACTTCGGATTCTGTGTCTCCCCCTCTCTCTGCCCCTCCCCTGCTCATGCTCTGTGTCTCTCTGTCTGTCAATAATAAATAAAGGTTAAAAAAAATTTTTTTTTAAGTTAAAAAAAATGTGGAGCAGATAGAAAAAATAAAAAAATAAAAAAATAAAGTAAAATAAATTTTTAAAAAGCTGACACACACAACAAAAACTCACAAGGCAGAATTCACACAAGGTTACTCAATATTAGTCTCTTAACTTCAGTGATTTCTAACCTAACAGAACTTCTAATAATATCTCATTTCATTCCACTAAGAAAAGAAAGTAGGGTCTCTGGTACTTTAGTTAGATTTTAATACAACAAATAAACTTTATATCTGCTAAAAAATTAACAAAGTAGAAATTTATTTTATTCATTATGATATAGACTTAAGAAGTGCTATTGAATAAAGCTATTGGCAATTATTCCACTACATAAACAAAAGAACTTACCCCAAGGTGACCATTTTCCTCCTTTTCTCAACAGCAGGTAAACCATTGAAAACTGCAACCACAACAGCATCTGAATCCAAAGCTTGACACTGCCGGTCTTCGGATTTGGGCAGAATATCACCAATACTGCCATGTGTTAAGGCTCGGGGAGAACTATGCCTGCTCCCAGACTGAGAGCTTCCTGGGGAACCTACAGAAAAGAAATGGGATACTCTGAAAGAAGACAAACAAAAGTTCTCTAGTTCCCACTTCAGAATGTCTCACTACATACACATTTTTAAACTGCCAGAAGACTCAAAGCCAATTTAAAGACATATCCCAGGTTTTTTTTGATGCCAGGTATTTAAAATTAAGGAGTCCAGAATATGAGTCTAATGATTGCATTTTATTACTGATGGGTCTGTTTTTGGGAGATCAAGAACTTTCAAATCAAGTTTCAGCACTGCTGGTGCCTTTAAACATCTAAATCTACCTATACCATAACATCAATTTCAAATAACAAACATCTACACACTGAAATTACATTCTGAACTCTCCAAATTTACCTTCAGACAGAGTTTGACAGTCTCCCTTTGAACGGCTATTTTCCCCAGAGTCTATTGCTCTTCGAAGTGACAGACTACCTGCTATACTGGACCGAGCTGGCTTGGGTGAATTACTCTTCTTATTTGTGGCTGCAAAGACATTTAAAAATATCTTTGAATAAGGTAAAATAGCATAAGACTCACTATGCAGGGACTTAGGGGAAGACAAATCTTATGGAAGGTATTCTATCTACTGTGTCCAAAAAACCCAGGACATTGTGGTCCCAAATGGTTTATTTGGGGTTATACACAAAAAGCATTCCTATTTTGCCACTCATGAAGCAAGACCAGAAAAATATCAGTAAACTCCAAAAGAAAAATCCTACCAGATATGAACTCCAATCTCAATGCCAAAGTATTAACAACAAAAAGATAACCCTCCAAACACTTGAAAATTGTAAATTATGGGATTAAAAAGAAAATCAATGAATTAAAAATGAACCACAAATATTTCAAGATGTTTGTGGCTAAGACAATAATTGGGGAAAATGTATATAGCCTTATAATGAATTAGGAAAAAATGAAACTAAGTGACCTAATATGCACTCAAAAAACTAGAAGAATAAAAATAAAGAGTAAGCAGAAGACATGCATTTAAAGGTAATAAACGGGATCAGCAAGGTAGCAGAATGTAAGACCAAAAACTGATTCTCTTTTTATAGACCAGCAAAGAACAACCCAAGAATGAAATTAAGTAAACAATTTTATTTACAATAGCATCAAACAGAATAAAATACTTAGGAAAAAAATTTAATAAACATTAAGACTCATACACTGGAAACTATCAAACACTGTTAAGAGACAAAAAAGATGGAAAAATTTGCATCTTACTTGATCAGGGGCACCTGGGTGGTTCAGTTGGTTAAGCATCTGACTCTTGATTTGGGTTCAGGTCATGATCTCGCGGTTTGTGGGACTGAGCCCTATGTCAGGCTCTGTGCTGATGGTGCAGAGCCTGCTTCAGATTCTCTCTCTCCCTCTCTCTTTGCCCCTCCCCTGCTTGCACTCTCTCTCTCTCTCTCTCAAAATAAATAAAGGAAGAAAATTAAAAAATAAATAAATAAAGATGGTGGGAATGCAAGCTGGTGCAGCCACTCTGGAAAACAGTATGAAGGTTCCTCAAAAAACTAAAAATAGAACTACCCTACGACCCAGCAATCGCACTACTAGGCATTTATCCACAGAATACAGGTGTGCTGTTTCGAAGGGACACATGCACCCCCATGTTTATAGCAGCACTATCAACAATAGCCAAAGTATGGTAAGAGCCCAAATGTCCATCGATGGATGAATAAAGAAAATGTGGTGTGTATATATATATATATATATATATATATATATATATATATATATATATAATGGAGTATTATTCAGCAATCAAAAAGAATGAAATCTTGCCATTTGCAACTATGTGGATGGAACTGGAGGGTATTATGCTAAGTGAAATTAGTCAGAGAAAGACAAAAATCATATGACGTCATTCATATGAGGACTTTAAGAGACAAAACAGATGAACATAAGGGAAGGGAAACAAAACTAATATAAAAACAGGGAGGGGGACAAAACAGAAGAGACTCATAAATATGGAGAACAAACTGAGGGTTACTGGAGGGATTGTGGAAGGGGGATGGGCTAAATGGATAAGGGGCACTAAGGAATCTACTCCTGAAATCACTGTTGCACTATATGCTAACTAATTTGGAGGTAAAATTTAAAAAAGAAAAAAAAATTAAAAAATAAAAATAAAAAAGAAAGATGGGGAAAATATTGTGTTCATGATGGGAAGACTTAATATTGTTAACACAGCAACACTTCCAAAATTGATCTACAAATTTAACACAATCCCTATAAAAATTCCAATGGTCTTTTTTCTTCTCCTTCTCCTTCTTGTTTTTTCAATTTAAATTCAGGTTAGTTAACACAGAGTGCAGTCTTGGCTTCAGGAGTAGAACCCAGTGATTCATCTCTTACATATAACATCCAGTGCTCATCCCAAAAAGCCCCCTCTTTAATACCTATCACCAGTCTTTCTCATTGCACAAATTGGTGTGCAGATTCTAAATTCATATGAAAAAAATCCAGAATACCCAAAAACATCTTGAATGCAGTATTCACACTTCTGATTTCAAAACTTGCTGTAAAATTACATTAACCCAAACTGTATGGTATACTGGTGTAAAGACAGAAATATAGATCAATGGAACAGAATTGAGAGTCCAGAAATAAACCCTTATATTTATAGTCAATTAATTTTTTACAATACACTGGACAAAGGCAAAGAAAGAAAGAAAGAAAGAAAGAAAGAAAGAAAGAAAGAAAGAAAGAAAGGAAGGAAAAGAAAGAAAAACATGGACAATAACAACAGTTGGCAAGGATGGAGAAATTGGAACCTTCAACTGGGTTCCAATTAGAAACTGAATGGGAATTTAAAATGGTGCAGCTGCTTTGGAAACAGTTATGGTAATGCCTCAAAAAGTTCCCGTATAACCCAATTCTACTCCTAAGCATATATGCAAGATAAATAAAAACACATATGCCCACACAAAAACATGTTCATGAAGGTTCATAGGACTATTATTCATAAGAGGCAAAAAGTGGAAAAACATTACATGATGCCTATCAACTGATAAGTAGGTAAACAAAACAGTACACATACAATGAAGCTGTGATTCAGCAATAAAAAGGAATGAAATAATACATGCTACAACACTGATGACCCTTGAAAATGTTATGCTAAGTGAAAGAAGCCAGACACAAAAGGCCTCATATTATATGATTCTATTTACGTGAAACTCCAGAAGTAAAACCATGCAGAGAAAATATACTAGAGGTTACCAGGGTTCAGTGAGAGGGAAAAATAGAGTGACTCTTTACGGGAATGGAGTTTTTGGGGAGAAAGGTGATGAAATGTTCTAGACAGTGTTCTAGATAATGGTGATCATCACACAACCTTTTGTCTATGTTAAAAACTGTTGAATTGTACACTTGAAGAAGATGTGAGAAAATATTAAGACAAATTTTTCCTCTACAATGTATATATAAATTATAATATGGTCCTTAACCAATAATGCATTATATTAATGCATTAATAGAAACAAAGGTAGAATTTAATGTAATAAAAAGGCAGAAGATAACAGATGAAATCAATCTAAGAACTAGGCTTTTTTTTTTTTTTTTTTAATAAGAGACTGTGCCAGTGCGGGAGAGGCTGAGAGAGGGAATTTTTTTTTTTTAAATTTATATCCAAGTTAGTCAGCATATAATGCAATAATGATTTCAAGAGTAGGACCCAGTGATTCATCCTGGGTCATACATAAAACACCCAGTGCTCATCCCAGCAGGTGTCTTCCTTAATGTCCCTTGCCCATTTAGCCCATCCCTCCCCACCCAAAACCCCTCCAGCAACCCTGTTTGTTCTCTGTATTTAAGAGTCTCTTGTGTTTTGTCCCCCTCCCTGTTTTTGTATTATTTTTGCTTCCCTTCCCTTATGTTCATCTGTTTTGTATCTTAAATTCCACACGAGAGAAGTCATATATTTGTCTTTCTTTAATTTTGCTTAACATAATACACTCTATTTCCATCCACGTTGTTGCAAATGGCAGGATTTCATTCTTCTTGATTGCCAAATAATACTCCATCGTGTGTGTGTGTGTGTATGTATATATATGTATATGTGTGTGCGTGTGTGTGTGTGTGTGTGTATACACACACACCGTATCTTCTTTATCCATTCATCCATTGGTGGACATTTGGGCTGTTTCCATACTTTGGCTATTGCCGCTAGTGCTGCTATAAACATTGGGGTGCATGTGCCCCTTCAAAACAGCACACCTGTATCCCTTGGATAAATATCTAGTAGTGCAATTGCTGGGTTGTAGGGCAGTTCTAGTTTTAATTTTTTTGAGGAACCTCCATACTGTTTTCCAGAGTGGCTGCACCAGTTTGCATTCCCACCAGCAGTTCAAAAGGGTGCCTCTTTCTCCACATCCTCACCAACATCTGTTATTGCCCAAGTTGTTAATTTTGGCCATTCTGACAGGTGTGAAGTGGTATCTAATTGTGGTTTTGATTTGTATTTCCCTGATGGTGAGTGGTGCTGTGAGCATCTTTTCATGTATCTGTTAGCCATCTTGGTGTTTTCTTTGGAAAAGTTTCTATTCATGTCTTTTGCCCATTTCTTCATTGGATTTTTTTTTGGGGGGTGTTGAGTTTGGTAAGTTCTTTATAGATTTTTGGATACTAATCCTTTATCTGATATGTCATATGCAAGTATCTTCTCCTATTCTGTCAGTTGCCTTTTAGTTTTGCTGTTTCCTTTGCTGTGCAGAAGCTTTTTATCTTGATGAGGTGGTCCCAGTAGTTCATTTTTGTATTTGTTTCCCTTGCCTCCAGAGACATGTTGAGTAAGAAGTTGCTCTGGTTGAGGTCAGAGAGGTTATTGCCTGTCTTCTCCTCCAGGATTTTGATGGCTTTCTGTCTAGCGTTTAAGTCTTTCATCCATTTTGAGTTTATTTTTGTGTGTGGTATAAGAAAGTGGTCCAGGGTCATTTTTCTGCATGTCGTTGCCCAGTTTTCCCAACACCATTTGCTGAAGAGATTGTCTTTATTTCATTGGATATTCTTTCCTGCTTTGTCAAAGATTAGCTGGCCATACATTTGGGAGTCCATTTCTGGATTCTCTAGTCTGTTCCACTGATCTGTGTGTCTGTTTTTGTGCCAGTACCATACGGTCTTGATGATTACAGCTTTTTAATACATCTTGAAGTCTGGAATTATGATGCCTCCAGCTTTGGTTTTCTTTTTCAGGATTGCTTTGGCTATTTGGAGTCTCTTCTGGTTCCGTACAAATTTTAGGATTGTTTGTTCTAGCTCTGTGAAGCATGTTGTGTTATTTTGATAAGGATTGCATTAAACATGTAGATTGCTTTGTGTAGTATTGACATTTTAACAATATTTATATTCCAACCCATGAGCAGGGAATATTTTTCAATTTTTTATGTGTCATCTTCAATTTCTTTCTTAGGTTTTTATGTTTTTTTAGTGTATAGATTTTTCACCTCTTTGGTTAGGTTTATTCCTAGGTATTTTATGGGTTTTGGTGCAATTGTAAATGGGATCAATTCTTTGATTTCTCTTTCTGCTGCTTCTCCATATTGGTGATTATAAATTCAACTGATTTCTGTGCGCTGATTTTATATTCTGCGACTTTGCTAAATTCATGGATCAGTTCTAGCAGTTTTTTGGTGGAATCTTTTGAATTTTCCATATAATGTCTGTGAAGAGTGAAAGTTTGACTTCCTCCTTGCTGATTTATATGCCTTTTATTTCTTTGTGTGGTCAGACTGCTGGAGCTAGGACTTCCAATACTGTGCTGAATAGCAGTGGTGAGGGGACATCCTTGTCGTGTTCCTGGTCATAGGGGGAAAGTCTCAGTTTTTCCCCATTGAGGATGATATTAGCAGTGGGTGTTTCATATATGGCTTTTATGATCTTGAAGTATGACCCTTTTATCTGTACTTTCTTGGAGGTTTTTATCAAGAAAGGATACTGTATTTTGTCAAATGCCTTCTCTGCATCTATTGAGAGGATCATGTGGTTCTTATTCTTTCTTTTATTTATGTAATGTATCACATTGATTGTTTTGCGGACACTGAACCAGCCCTACACCCCAGGTATAAATCCCACTTGATTGTGGTGAATAATTCTTTTAATGTACAGTTGGATCCGGTTGGCTAGTATCTTGTTGAGGATTTTGCATCCATGTTCATCAGAGAAATTGGGTCTGTAGTTCTTCTGTAGTTCTTTTTAGTGGGGTCTGGTTTTGGAATCAACATAATGTTGGCCTTATAGAATGAGTTTGCAAGTTTTCCTCCCATTTCTATTTTTTGGAACAGCTTCAAAAGGATAGGTATAACTCTTCTTTAAATATTTGGTAGAATTCCCCTGGAAAGCCATCCGGCCCTGGACTCTTATTTTCTGGAAGAGTTTTGATTACTAATTCAATTTCTTTACCGGTTATGAGTCTGTTCAAATTTTCTATTTCTTCCTGTTTCAGTTTTGGTAGTTCATATGTTTCTAGGAATTTGTCCATTTCATCCAGACTGCCTAATTTATTGGCATATAATTGTTCATTATATTCTTATTGTTTGTATTTCTGCAGTGCTGGCTGTGATCTCTTTCATTCTTGATTTTATTTATTTGGGTCCTTTCCCTTTTTGATCAAACTGGCTAAGGGTTTATCAATTTTGTTAATTCTTTCAAAGAATCAGCTCCTGGTTTCATTGATCTGGTTTTTTGTTTGTTTTTAATTTCGAAAGCATTGATTTCTGCTGTAATCTGTATTATTTCCTGTCTTCTGCTGTTTCAGGGTTTTACTTGCTATTCTTTTTGCAGCTCTTTAAGGTGTTAGGTTAGGTTATATATCTGAGACCTTTCTCCCTTCTTTAGGAAGGCCTGGATTGCTATATACTTCCCTCTTATGACTACCTTTGCTGCATCCCAGAGGTTTTGGGCTATGGTGTTATCATTTTCATTGGCTTCCATGTACTTTTTAATCTCCTCTTTAACTTCTTGGTTAACCCATTCATTCTTTAGTAGGAGGTTCGTTAATCTCCAAGTATTGTCTTTCCAATTTTTTTCTTATAGCTGATTTTGAGTTTCAGTGTTGTGATCTGAACAGTATGATCTTGATTTTTTTGTACTTACTGAGGGCTGATTTGTGTCCCAATATGTGATCTATTCTGGAGAATGTTCCATGTGCACTCGAGAAGAATGTGTATTCTGCTGCTTTAGAATGAAATATTCCGAATATATCTGTTAAGTCCATCCAGTCCAGTGTGTCACTCAAAACCATTGTTTCCTTGTTGATTTTCTGCTTAGATGATATCCGTTGCTGTAAGTGGGGTGTTGAAGTCCCCTACTATTATGGTATTATTATCAATGAGTTTCTTTATGTTTGTGATTAATTGATTTATATATTTGGGTGCTCCCACCTTGGAGGCATAAATGTTTAAAACTGTTAGATCTTCTTAGTGTATAGACCGCTTAATTATGATATAATGCCCTTCTTTTTCTCTTGTCACAGTCTTAATTTTAAAATCTAGATCATCTGATAAAAGTATGGCTACTCCAGCTTTCTTCTGACGACCATTAGCATGATAGATGGTTCTCTGTCCCCTTATTTTCAATCTGAAGATGTCTTTAGGTCTAAAATGGGTCTCTTGTAAACAGCATACAGGTGGATCTTGTCTTCTTATCCATTCTGACACCCTATGTCTTTTGATTGGAACGTTTAGTCCATTGACATACAGAGTGAGTACTGAAAGATACAAATTTATTGCCATTGTGTTTCCTGTAGCGTTGGGAGTTTTTGGTGTGTTCTCTGGTCCTTTCTAGTCTTTGTTGCTTTTGGTCTTTTTTGTTTTGTTTTGTCTTTTCTGAGAGGGAGAGAGAATCTTAAGCAGGCTCCACTCCCAGTGTGGAGCCCAAAGCAGGGCTCAGGGCTCAATCTCACAACCGTGAGATCATGTCCTGAGCCAAGATCAAGAGTCAGATGCTTAACTGACTAAGCCACACAGGAACCCCAGAACTAGGGCTTTGAAGAGACAAATAAAATGGACAAATCTCTAGCAAGTCAAATCAAAGGACAAAATAAGGAAATACATATAAGTGAAAAAGTTAACACCCTGTATTCAGAGGACTCTTTAAAATTTAAGAGATCAGAATAAGTGAAATATACCAACAAATTCAAGTATTTAATAAAATGAGTAATTTTCTAGGAAAATTAATTATGGAAACTGGTTTAAGAAGGAGAAATATGAGACCAATAAATACAGAAAAATTAAAAAGGCTCTTAAAGTTGTTTCCCTGAAAGAACTACTAAATGGTTTTATGAATGAGTTTCATTAAACTTTTAAGGAGCAGGTAAGATGTTATTTTAACAATTTCACAGAACAGAAAAGGACAAAAGCTTCTGAATTTCTTCAGTGGCATAAAACTGGAATTCAAATTGGTTAAGGATAATGTAACAAAAATACAACTCGATTTTACTTATGGCTACCATAGTCAAGAATCCTAAGTAAAATATTAGTGAACTGAATATTGATATTCAGTATATTAAGAACAATTACAAATAACCAAAACCTAGTAGGATTCATCTACTATTTCAAGAATGGTCAACATTAGATACAGAATGTAATTCTCTAGGGGCGCCTGGGTGGCGCAGTCGGTTGGGCGTCCGACTTCAGCCAGGTCACGATCTCGCGGTCTGTGAGTTCGAGCCCCGCGTCAGGCTCTGGGCTGATGGCTCAGAGCCTGGAGCCTGTTTCCGATTCTGTGTCTCCGTCTCTCTCTGCCCCTCCCCCATTCATGCTCTGTCTCTCTCTGTCCCAAAAATAAATAAACGTTGAAAAAAAAAAATTTAAAAAAAAGAATGTAATTCTCTAAGTTAACAAAGTAATGGGAAAAACAGTATGATCATTTTGCCAGATGCCCAAAAAAGCGTAATTCTATACAACTTCTTCATAAACAAAAAACAACCTCTTAGTAAGGAGAAAAAGAGGTAGTTTGGTATAATGGTCAAAGTCATAGTCTCTGAGGTTTAAGCTCTTTGCTCTGCCAATTACCACTGAAATTCTGACAATACTGTTTAATGCCCTGTGCCTCTGTTTATCTATCTGTAAATTGAGGATAAAAACAACTTGCCTCAGAGTTGCTGTTGGGATGTGACTTATGAATGATATCCGGCACATAGTAAAGAGTGGTACTTACTGTACATAGTAATTATTAACAATAGAAGGATGTATCATTTACAAAAATTTTTTTAATGCTTATTTACTTTTGAGAGAGAGAGAGACAGAATGTGAGCAGGGGAGGGGCAGAGAAAGGGAGACACAGAATCTGAAGCAGACTCCAGGCTCTGAGTTGTCAGCACAAAGCCCAATACAGGGCTCAAACTCATGCACCATGAGATCATGACCTGAGCCGAAGTTAGAAGCTAAACTGACTGACCCATCTAGGTGCCCAGATGTATCTTTAAAAAAAAAAAAAAAAAAAAAAAAGTTTATTTTGAGAGAGAGTGAGTGAGCACAAGCAAGGGAGGAGCAGAGAGAAGTGGGGAGACAGAATCCCAAGCAAGTCAGTGCAGAGCCTGATACAGGCCTGATCCCATGAACCCGTGAGCTTATGACCTGGGCCACAGTCAAGAGCTGGGTGTTCAACCAACTGAGCCATCCAGGCAACCCTGAAGGATGTCTTTTAATTTAGTAAAAACTACTTATTAAAACAAATAGCAAAGTTTGTACTTGAGTAAAAAATGAAAGGAATTTCTAAACAGAATTCAAAATATAATAAAAATTTCTACTACTGCTATTAGTTAACATAGTTTTGAGGCCCTAGCCTACCTAGATGGTGCAAAATGAAAAGTAAATAAGCAATAAAGGAATAAACTGATTATTTGCTGATAATACAATCATCTACTTAAAAATTCTAGATAATTGACTGAAAACCTTACGGCTTTAAAATTTTCACTAAGTGGGCTAAATACAAGACAAACATGTAAAAACAATAGTCCTCCTACTATGACAAATGATTAGAAAAGATTATGGAGGGGAAAGAGATCCCATTCCCAATAGCAATCGAAGTTACAACCTATCTGGAAATATATATAACAAGACAGATACAGAACTTACACGAAGAAAACTAAAACTATGAAATGACCAAAATAAATAGAAGAAATACCACATTCCCAGATGTTAATGTTTTAAAACTGAAAAGATGTCAATTTTCCAAATTGTTATTAAATGCACGAAATAATGCAATTTCAGTCAAAATCTTTTTCTGGAAGAGTAAATGTGCAAGAACCATCAAGAATATTTTGAAAACAAAACCAAAATGAAGGCAAATAATTACTGTACTACAAACTGTGAAACTACAGTAGTTAATAACACAACAAATATTCAGTTGAACAATATCAAACTGCTGTTCTTGCAGGTCAAAAACAGTTGCATGTTGGCAATTTCATATGACTCAACCCCTATGAATGAATTTAAAAACAGAATCATGCAAATATGGGAATTTGGGTCTGTTAATAAAGGATGCACTAAATATTATTGGATGAACTAGATTCTTCAAAAAACATGTTTTTTTGGGGGGGGAATCAATGAACTTACCTCACACATCATCATGAAAAACAAATTATATTTGTTATAATGATACAAACATTGAAAAGTTAAAAAAAAATACCATAAGAAAACAAGGGTCATTTTTATAAACCTGGAGTTGAAAAGGCCTTCCAAATAGAAACATTAAGCCCCAAACCCATGAATACTATTAATAGACCTAAAATTAAAAATGTAAAACTTTTGTTTAGCAGAAAAAGACAAAACAGTGACAACAGGAGGGAAGTATTTGCAAAAATATAACAAAAACTTTTTGCAAAACTCTATCCAAAAAGCATTATTTCTTCTGTTGGTTTTAGATTGTCATTTCCTCGACAACTAGATGAGACTGAGTATCCGTTGAGATGTATAGTGTCCATTTGTATTTTTTCTTATGTTAACAGCCTAATCATAACTTTTACTCATTTTTCAAGATAATTTTTTTTAGTTTTTTAATGTTTTATTTATTTTTGAGAGACTGAGACAGTGAAAGCAGGGGAGGGGCAGAGAGAGAGGGAGACACAGCCTCTAGGCTCCAAGCTGTCAGCACAGAGCCCAATGTGGGGCTCAAACCCACAAACTGTGAGATCATGACCTGAACTGAAGCTAGATGCTTAACCAACTGAGCCACCCAGACGCCCCCTTTTACAATCCTTTTTCTATTGAACTGTCATAATTATTTTAGGAGAATTCTATGCATTTGGCAATCATCCTCTCTCCTACTCATCTCTACTGGATTACTGCCATCAGTATCTAGCATTAATATACCCCATTTTAATAAACACACACATAGCCCAGAAATAAATGCTCACATATATGGTCAAATGATTTTGTCTTTCTTTTTTTTTAATGTAATCTCTACACCCAATGTGGGGCTCAAACTTAAAACCTGAGATCAAGAATCACATGCTCTACTGGGGCACCTGTGTGGCTCAGTTGGCTAAGCATCCAACTTTGGCTGATGTCATAATCTCCCAGTTTGTGAGTTTGAGCCCTATGTCGGGCTCTGTGCTGACCGCTCAGAGCCTGGAGCCTGCTTTGGATTCTGTGTCTCCCTCTCTCTCTGCTCCTCCCCACTCATGCTCTGTCTCTCTCTCTCTCTTAAAAATAAACATTAAAAAAATTTTTTTAAATAAAAAAACAGAAAGGGGGGGGGGGGGGACTAGGTGGCTCAGCCGGTTGAGCAACCGACTTCGGCTTAGGTCATGATCTCATGGTTCATGGGTTCAAGCCCCGCTTCAGGCTCTGTGTTGACAGCTCGGGGTCTGGAGCCTGCTTCAGATTCTGTGTCTCTATCTCTCTCTCTTTGCCCTTCTCCCGCTCACACTCTCTCTCAAAAATAAATAAACATTTAAAAAAAAAAACAAAAAAACAATCACATGCTTTATTGATTGAGCCAGCCAGTGCCCCTCTAATGATTTTCAACAAGGGTATCAACATCATTCAGTGATGAGATGAAAATCTTTTCAGCAAATGGTGCTAGGAAAGCTGATACATTTGGACCCTTACCTAATACCATATACAAAATTAATTAACAATAGATCAAAGACATTTATAAATGTAAGATCTAAAACTACAAAACTCTTACAAGAAAACATAGGGGAAAGCTTAACATCAGGTTCAGCAATGCTTTTTTTCTTTTCTGCAATGCTTTTTTGAAATATGACACCAAAAGCACAGGCAACAAAAGAGAAAGAAAAAGATAAATTGGACTTGAGCAAAATTAAAAACTTTTACTGTCAAAGTATACCATCAACAAAGTGAAAAGGGAACCCACAATTTAGGAAAAAATATTTGCAAATTATATTATGGGATCAGAGATTAATATCCAGAATACAGAGAACTCTTGAAACTCAAAACTAAAAAGCCAACCCAGGGTGCCTGGCTGGCTCAGCTGGTAAAGCATGCAACTCTTGATCTCAGGTTTTAAGTTTGAGCCCCACATTAGGTATCGAGATTACTTAAAAATAAAATCTTTAAAAAAACAACACTCCCCCCCCAAACAAAAACTCATTTCAAAAATGGGCAAAGGATCTGAACAGACATTTCTTTAATGAAATGAAAAAATATATAAATGGCTAATAAACACTTTTAAAAATGTTCAACATCACTAATAAATGTGAATCAAAAGCACAGTAAGACAACAAGATACCATTTCACACCCATTAATATGGCTATTATCAAAAACAAAACAAAAAACAAAACAGTAAATGATGGGGAAGATGTGAACAAACTAGAATGCTTGTGCACTATTTATTAGGTAGGAATGTAAAATGGTGCAACCTCTATGGAAAACACTATGGCAGTTCCTCAAAAAATTAAAAAGCAAATTACCATATGATCCAGCAATTCTACTTTTGGGTATATATGTCCAGAAAAATAGAAAGCAGGGTCTTGAAGAGATGAACAACCATCCTCAGAGTTGCATTATTTGAAACAGCCAAAAAGTAGGTGTCAACCCCTGTCCATCAGAGGATGAATGGATAAATGAAATGTGGTATATATATATATATATATACAATCAAATATTTTTTCCAGGCTTAAAAAGGAATGACATTCTGACACATGATATAATATTGATGAACCCTGAAGACATTATGTGAAAGTGAAATAAGCCAGACACAAAAAGACAAATACTGTATGAGTTCCACTTATATGAGATATCTAAAATAGTCAAGTTCATAGAAACAGAAAGTGGAATGGTGGTTGCTAGGGGTTGGGTGGGTGATGGAAATGGGGAGTTATTATTTAATTGGTACTAAGTTTCAGTTTTACTAGATGAAAAAAGTTCTGTGAATGGACAGTGGTGATGGTTGTACAACAGTATGAAAGGACTTAATGCTACTGAACTATACACTTAAAAATAGCTAAAATGGTAAATTTTATGTTATGTACATTTTACCACAGTAAAAAAGAAACAGGTATAAAAAAAGCATATAGGCTTAGAAAGTGAAAACACAGACAGATAACAGAAAACTCTTTCTTGACTTCACACCCCTTCCAGATACAACCTGATTCATTATGCAACTTCTTGAAGGAGCTGTGCAATAATGCTTCAGTTTCTCACTGGATCTACCCTGCTACACTCCTCAATGGGAATGGTTCTTAAAAGGGCCACCCACACTTCAACTTGACACCTCTCAATGGTATAACCACTCCCACTTCTTTTGCTTCTCAATTTCCTTTATTGGACACCCTTCATTACCATGTCTTTAAATGTTAAAGTGCCCCAGAGCCAAAATTTCTCTTTGCCATTTAAACTCCTTCCATACTTGATCTAATTCACTCCCTGACTTTAAACAATATCTGCCACTGTTGATGCCTAACTGTTTATATCCAGCTTTGACCTCATAAGCTTCATACTTATTTACCATCCATCTACCTACAAGACATTATACTAGGATAACTAATAGACATCTCAATCCTAACAAGTTTAGTTTTGTTTTTTTGGGTTTTTTTGAGAGAGAGACAGAGTACGTGTGGGAGGTGGGAGAGAGTGAGTAGGGGAGAGGTGTAGAGAGAGAGGGAGAAAGAGAGAGAAAACCCCAAGCAAACTCCATGTCCAGAGTGGAGTCCATTGTGTGGCTTGATATTATCACTATGAAATCAAGACCTGAGCCAAAATCAAGAGTCAGGCACTTAACCAACTGAGCCACCCAGGTACCCCATTAAACCTAAAATGTTTAAACAAGAATTCCAAATTTCCTGCCACCACCTCCCCCAACTCCTACACCAGCTTTTTCCTTATTTCCTAAATTAATGATAGCATCAGTCACTAAGTTGCTTAGGACAAAAACTTAAATATCATTCTTAGTTTTTTTTCTTTCCCTACAAACTATCCAGCCTTTCCACACCAGGGTTGTGAGTGGAGAACGGAGTCCTCTTGGTCTAAAATATCCATTGTATGTAATGAACTAATTTCTCTCCTATGTATCTAGAATAGTAATAGTTATGTACCACCCTTCGGAGAATTAAGAAAGATAGGAACCCCAGTCAAGAAGGGCTGCTAGAAAATGAGCAAGTTCACTTCTCCACTGCAGTAACTCCAGAATAGGTCACCATATTTCATATACACTCTCAACCCCTTTTAGACCTTTCTCCATACAACAAGCAAAGTAATCTTTGTAAAAGGTAAATCAGATCATAAATGCCACTGCCATCCCCCCCTACCTCGATTTTCATTCTCTAGAGACTTGCTTCTAAAATCAGAATAAAACTCCTATTCAGGTCTTACAAGGCCCTATCTGACTTAGATCCTGCCTACCTCTCTGACTTATCCCCTAGTATTCTCCCTTCTGCTTTATCATACAAAGCATACAACCATACTGGTCTTCCTTCAAGTGTTCAAATATGCGGAGCAAATCCTGTATCAGTGAATCCGCATCTTCTGTTCTGTTTACCCTGAAAAATGCTTCCCAAAGATCTTTGCATGGCTGCCACCTTCTCAACCTTTAGGTCTCAGTTCAAAAGCTGCCTCCTCAGAGACTTTCTCTTACTTCCCTAACCTAAGCAGCACACTCCTCATCTTCCTATCCCATTCCTGTTTCCTTCACAGCACTTTTTACTAACTGAAATTATCTTTACTTGTCTACACGTTTTAATGTCCAATTTCCACCACATGAATTTATGAATGTAAGATCCAAGAGGTTAAGTATTCTGTCTTGTTTGCTGTCCAGCACAGAATGTTCAATCAAGAAATATTAGCTCTTGGGGCAGCTGGGTGGCTCAGTTGGTTGAGCGTCTGACTTCAGCTCAGGTCACGATCTCACAGTCTGTGAGTTTGAGCCCCGCGTCGGGCTCTGTGCTGACAGCTCAGAGCCTGGAGCCTGCTTCTGATTCTGTGTCTCCCTCTCTCTCTCTGCCCCTCCCCCGCTCATGCTCTGTCTCTCTGTCAAAAATAAATGAACATCAAAAAAAAAAAAAAAAAAAGAAATATTAGCTCTATATAGAAAATCTACAGTCAGTTCTGAATGGGAAAAAAGGCTATATGTATTTGTAGTCTTAAGTCATTATAAGAGAGGTGTTTAAATACTATTATTCTAAAAATAACCCAACCTCTAGCTTCCCAAATGACACACAGAGAAATGACACTAATAGGATCTTTTCCACTTACAGTTTCGTATGTAACAACCAGCAATTGATGACTTTGCCAAGAGCTCCATTCCCAAATCCTGTAATCTGCCAGAGTTTTCGGTTCCACATGCAGCCAGAGCTGCCTGGTCAGCAGAAAAAAGGCTTGCCTGCATGTCTCCGGAAGCAGCATTGCTGCCTTTGATTTCTGAAAGTGTATTCTTTACATCAGTTTTCATACATCGAACTTCAGCCATTTGAGTTTTGAGTCTTTTTAGCATCTTTAAATCAGAGGGAACTCGCCACATTGCCTGCTGCTTCCTTTGGTCTTTATCTTTTCGAGAATATGATGCTTTAGACAGAAAGTTGTAAGTCATGTTAATAGAGACTTCTATTAAATCGTTCTATCATACAGTCAATATATGCAAACTTGAGGTGTAAAAAGCTAAGGTGCTTTGGTGGAATCAACAATCAAAAGCATGCATTAAATTCCATTAATGAAAATAAAGATAGATCCAAGTATCCTAATTTTATCCATACCTTCAAAGTTAGAGTCTGGATCACAATATAATCACTCAAATCAGAATAGTTACCTAATTCTAAAAGTTTAAAAAAGCTGCCTTATTGCCTGCCTGTGCTTTCTTCTTTATACTTCTCCATTTTTCTCAAATTTCCTATGCTGAGCTTTTATCATCTTCATAACTGACAAAAATGAAAAAAAAAAGAACCCAAAAACCTAGAATCCAAATTAAGTAGTCAAATCTGCTATACATAGTATATAAAAAATATATATTCCATCTATGTCTAAGAAGGTTTCCAGTGTAGTTACAGCTATTAAGTGCCATAGAACAACATAAAATACTTCCCCATCAGTCTTTGCAGCTTCTAAAGTAACAATGTTTTCTCTCTTCCCAGAGAAAGTAGTTGTTTTTCACCCATCCCACTCCTCAAATATTAAAACAGAGGTATAAGTAAGGAAACTACAGACTTTCTACTGCAGAAAGGAAAAAGATATCAATATTTTCAAAATCAAAGAATGTTATGACAGACTCAAAGCAAAAAGAAACCAAGCCTTACCCCCCACCTAAAAAAACAAAAATGGGGGACCAATAGCCACTAAATAGAAAAGAACAAGCCCTTTATTAGCAGGAATGACAGCTGAAACAGCCTGCCTTCTAGTATAGAAGATGAAGTGCCGTAGAAAGTAAACACTGTAATGTGTTCGACAGCCAATCCCCCACTTCTACCTTGCAGAAAGGACTCAGATTGTGTTCAGGTATCAGGCAGTAGGCAGCAATGTGCTCAGGGAGGTTAGATCCCTCCTTTGGCCCCAGGACATACTAGAGTCTAGAACTGGTTCATTCTTCTGACAGTGTTTAGGGTGGGTACATCACTCAGCCAGCCAAAAGTCTGGGGTGGAAGTGCTTCTGAGAAAGATTTTCTATCTCGATAGGGAGATTTTACTGTCTTTGTTTATTTAAGAAACATCCATAAAGAGCTTACTGAATGTCAGATATTTTAAGGAAATTAAGTCATTTAATCCTCTCATATCAATCCTCTGAGGTAACTAAATACTATTATCTCCATTTTAATTTTTTTTTTTCAACGTTTATTTATTTTTGGGACAGAGAGAGACAGAGCATGAACAGGGGAGGGGCAGAGAGAGAGGGAGACACAGAATCGGAAACAGGCTCCAGGCTCCGAGCCATCAGCCCAGAGCCTGACGCGGGGCTCGAACTCACGGACCGCGAGATCGTGACCTGGCTGAAGTCGGACGCTCAACCGACTGCGCCACCCAGGCGCCCCAGTATTATCTCCATTTTATAAATGAGCTAAGCAAGGACAGATTTTAGAAATCTAGGATTTAGTCTCAAATCTACCATTTAGTTGCTGTAACTTTCTCGAAGTCCACCAACTTCTGAGTCCATTATTTACTTGTAAAATGAAGACAATACTATACACATAACAGGGCTGTCATGAGGCTCAGAAGACACAATGTTTGTGAAAGCACTCTGTGGTGTAATCCTCCATCCAACCCCTTTCCACCAGGATGTCAGAAATGTTTTCTAAAATCCAAATCAGTTATTATTTTCTATTGCTTTCCTGCTGACAATCATTCATGAAAGCACCAGCGTGGAACACGAGGCCCATTATCTGATTCTACCCTACCTCTCAGTGGTTTTATCTTCTACCTCTACCCCAAACATATTCCAATGTTTTGGTATTACCTGCAACTCTGTAATACATAGGCAATGCTATATCCCCTTATGCTTTTCACATGTCCTATTTCCGGTGCTCCCTCTGTTAACTCAAGCCCATCAGATGAAATCTGAAATGTCTACTTCTTTAGGCACCTAAACCACCAATTGCCTCACTTCTTCCAAATCAATTCTGACCCAATTTTCTATAATACTTAAGAGTATACTTCTACTACAGCACTTTACACATTATAGTAAGAAAGACAAACATACAGACTGAAAAACCAAAGGGTAGAGATAACATCTTAGTGATCTTTGTATTCCAGGCCAAACAGCTTATGGCACAAGATATTCACAATTTTTATTTATTTATTTTTGAGAGAGCAAGCAAAGGAGGAGCAGAGAGGGGGACAGAGGATCCTGAGAGAGAGAGAGAGAGAGAGAGAGAGAGCGCACAGAGGAAGGGCAGAGAGAGGGGGAGAGAGAGAGAATCCCAAGAAGGCTCCACACTGTCAGCACAGAGCCCGTGACTTAGGGCTTGATCTCAAGAACCGTGAGATCATGACCTGAGTCAAAATCAAAAGTCAGACAATTAACCAAGTCAGCTTACCCAACTGAGCCACCCAAGAGCTCCACAAGATATTTCAAAATGTTTTCCTAAACAAAATCTAGTACCCCACATCTACATGGACTTAAATGTGAAAATCTGTATTAACCCACATGGCCCAGTTTATCATTACTAGAAACTGACAAGAACTTTAAAAAGTAAAAATCCCAAATGGGAAAATATAAAAAAAAATTAAACCTCCATCAGCTGATAATCAAACAACTACCAAGATTGTTTGAAATGCTAGGCACTGTGCTGGGCAGGATATACAACAGTGAACAAGACAAACCCTCAGTCTTTGCTCTCACAAAGCTCTCAGTCCAGCTGGAAAAATGAAAAATAATCTATTTCAGTACCATGTGATAACTGCCAAGACAGGAAAGTGTAATGGGATCTTATACCACAGGAACCTGACAATTTAAAGAAAGTTACTGCGCTGAAAATAAGAAGCTTTCCTGAATGTGCCAAGTTACAAGGTTAATTAGAATTGAGAATCTCATCCGTAACCATTCTTTCATATCATTCAGTTAGGGCCTTCAAGATTGATAGTTCTTTAAAGCTTCTCCTCCAGATTTCAGCATCAATCAATGCTACCACCATTCTGCTCACCTAAGCTTTTTCAGAATCATTAGCACATTCCACTCAATTGCCAAGCCCTGTAATTGTAACTTCACGAGATTCCACATACTACCATTGCCATGCTACAAATAAAATCTTAATTATATAGAAAGTAGATTGATGTATTCCTTAGAAGTATAACTTTTATAATGTCAAAAGATTCTGAAGATCTCAGATCTACGTATTTTTGAGTATATGATGACTGAGAAAATATCCAGAAATGTATGAATTTGCCCTCTCATACTAGGAACCACTGAAATAAACTTCTACAATAATACCCTCATTAAGCTTCCATTTCTGATAGTTTTCTGGGTATTGCCAGCCTTCTAAAAAGCAGCTTGAATCAAACCACTCCTAAACTGCAACTGTCTTCTCAAAGCCCACTATGCATCATTCCTCAGACTAGGCATGCAACACCTTCCATGAAATAACCCTGTCTGACTTTCTATTTCTACTCACCACTACATGTACCATAAAATCTGGTTCAAATATATTATCTGTAATTCATACCCTGATTGATACCTCTTAAAATGCTTTTACAGTACAGTATGATATTTTTAAGAACATGAACCTGCAGCGAGTCTGATACATAATAGGTTCACTCAATATGTACTGAAAGAATGAAAGGAAAATAAAGGAATACTATGGACAACTTTATGCCAACAAATTTTTGATAAGTTAGATGTAATGGACCAATACCTTGAAAGACAATCCGCCAAAAACCGAAGAAGAAATAGATAATCTGAAGAGGCCTACATCCACCTTCTATTATCTCCAAGAATATAAGTAGGGAATACTTCCAAGGAAGAGGGAATACTTCCAAACCCAATCTACGAGGCATTACTCTAATATCAAAATCAAAGACATTACAAGAAAACTACAGACCAGTATCTTTCATGAATAGAGACAAAAAAAAAACCCCATCAACAAAACATTAGCAAATTAAATCTTACAGTGTATATAAAAAGGATTATATACCACAATTAAGTGGGATTTATCCCAGATATGCTGGTTTGACATTCGAAAATCAAACAATGTAAAGCATCACATCGTATCAATAGATGCAGAAAAAGCATTTGACAAAATCCAATACCCATTCATGAATTAAAAAAAAAAACAAAACCAAAAAACAACTCTTTGGGCACTTGGGTGGCTCAGTCAGTTAAGTAACCAACTCTTGGTTTTGGCTCAGGTCATCTCACAGTTTCGACTTCAAGCTTCACATTGGGCTCTGTGCTGACAGCACGGAGCCTGCTTGGGATTCCCCCCGCCCCTCCCCCACTCACGATGTCTCTGTCTCTCTCAAAAATAAATAAACTTAAAAAAAACAAACAGGGGTGCCTGGGTGGCTTAGTCGGTTGAGCATCTGACTTCAGCTCAGGTCATGATCTCGCGGTTCATGAGTTTGAGCCCTGAACCCGGCTCTGTCTTGACATCTCAGAGCCTGGAGCCTGCTTCAGATTCTATGTCTCCCCCTCTCTCTGCCCCTCCCCCACTCATGCTCGCTCGTGCTCTCTCTCTCTCTCAAAAATAAACATTAAAAAAAATTTTTTTTAAAGAAACAAAACTCCTAGTAAACCAGAATAGCGGAAAGTGTTCTCAATTTGATAAAGAATAGCTATGAAAAACCTATAGCTAACATCATACTTAATGGTGAAAACCTCAAAGCTTTCCCACCAAAATCAGGAACAAGGTAAGGATGTTCCCCTTCACCACTCCTTTTCACCACTTTACTGGAAGTCCTAGCTAATGCAGTAAGATGAAGGAAGGAAGGAAGGGGAAAGAAAGAGAGAGAGAGAAAGAAAGAAAAAAAGAAAGAAAGAAAATGAAAGGTACACAGATTAAGAAAGAAAGAATAAATCACTGGAATCTACTCCTGAAATCCTTGCTGCATTATATGCTAACTTGGATGTAAATTAAAAAATTAATTAATTTTAATAAAAGAGAAGAAAATAAACAAAGAAATAACTGAATAAACAAAATAAACACTGAAACCGAAACAAGCATTTTAATTAAAAAGAAGGCTGGATCTATCTGCAATGTTAGCTTTTCATATCCTCTCATATAGGTTATCTTCAGTTAGTTTCCATGACTTCTATTTTCTTGGTTTCTTTCCTTTCCAAAGGTTCTTTAATCTGGTTCATCTTCCACACACTTAGTAAAAACAGATGTTCACCATAATCATCCCAGGCCCTCTTCCTGTTAAAATTTTCTTAAAACTCCCTCTTCTACAATCTAACTCATTTAGTTTTAATTATCCAGTATCACCTCTAGGCAAATAACTGTCTATATTCCGCTTCTTAATTTTTAGGTATCTAATAGGCATCTCTATTTTGATACCCACTGGCATGTAGATATTTAGAGATTTGCTCTTCCTCTCTACTGTTCCCCCTTCCTCATCATCAGCATTTTGATCACCTGGATTGGAAACTCAGATCATTTCATTTATATTATTAATTTTACATAGAAAACTTATTTTTGGATAACGAAGATCTTATTCTGTTAATAGTGTATATTCATTTTTCCATTGATGTTGAATGTTTTTCAAAAACATGATTTTACCTGTCTATAAAATACACACGGTTAAGCTATAATTTTTCAGACGTAACTACATTGTTGGATATTTTCAAACAACTCTGACTGTTTTCTATTTCGGATATACTCCTAGAAGTGAAAATAAGCATTGAAGGATAGAGGTATTTTATTTATTTATGTATGTATGTATCATTGTATGTATTTATTTTGGGGGGGGGGCAGATAGAGGGAGGGAGGGAGGGAGGAAGAGAGAGAGAGAGACACAGAGAGAGAGAATCCCAAGCAGGCTGGTACTGTCAGTGTGGAGCGCGATGCGGGCTTGAACTCACAAACCATGAGATCATGACCTTAGTCATAATCAAGAGTCGGAAGCTTAACCAACTGAGCCATCCAGGAGTCCCAAAGGATAGAGGTATTTTAAACCTAGTACTAAAATTTCCTTCAAAAAAGTTACCTGCAGTAACCTGCAGTTACCTGCAGTTTCCTGCAAAAAAGTTACCTACCTTCAAAAAAGTTACATCTAGGGGCGCCTGGGTGGCGCAGTCGGTTAAGCGTCCGACTTCAGCCAGGTCACGGTCTCGCGGTGCGTGAGTTCGAGCCCCGCGTCGGGCTCTGGGCTGATGGCTCAGAGCCTGGAGCCTGTTTCCGATTCTGTGTCTCCCTCTCTCTCTGCCCCTCCCCCGTTCATGCTCTGTCTTGCTCTGTCCCCCCAAAAAATAAATAAATGTTGAAAAAAAAAAAAAAAAAGTTACATCTACCTGCAGAATCATAGCTTGTCTGTTCCACTAGGTCATTGCAAGTAACACTGGCTGTAATTTAAGCAAAACCCTTGTCAAGGTGTTTTCTTTTCTTTTCTTTTTAAAGCTATTTCTTTGATCACAAGAACTATATGTGATTTTTATTTTCTTTGCAATTTTCTGTATTTTCCAAATTTTCTACAATAAAAATATCACAGAAAAAAATGTAAAATTATATACAGTGTGATTAAGTTTTATAAAAATGCAAGTATAATACAAAATGTACTTGGATCACAGATAAAAGACAAGTATTTCATAACATAACTGGAGACAATCTTTCAAATTGAGGATCCAGACTTCCCAGGGTATACCTTAGAAAGAAAGAGGCCTAGGGGTGCCTGGGTGGTTCAGTCAGTTAACCATTCAACTTCAGCTCAGGTCATGATCTCATGGTCCTGAGTTCAAGCCCTGCGTCGGGTTCTGTATTGGCACCTCAGAGCTTCAGATTCTGTGTCTCCCTCTCTCTCTGCCCACACCCGTCTCTCAAAAATGAATACACGTTTAAAAAAAAAAAAAAAGAGGCCTAAACAATCCAGTCTCTGAGTTCACCCTCCAACTAGAGCAGTTCTAGGTGTTTTCTACATCAAAGCTCTGCCTCACACTTTGAAAAATGAGTTCTGTTGTTTTAAAGAAGCATCAAAATCACTGTTCTAAATCACTGATATTTGATTTGCATACTACTACTGTTTAAAAAGGCAGGAAAATACTGAGTATATTTTAGAAAGCTAACAAAAATGGTTTTTAAAACATGGCATTTAAAGGTAAATCCTTAGCTGTTCAAAATAAGTAGGCCTGAGAGTTTCAAAACCTCCAGGTTTGACAACACATCTAATATGTGTGGGTATACATCACATTACAGTAATACAGATGTAACTTCTCTTTAACAAATAACCTCTGCAAATAAAACACTGATGCTAGTTGGTATGCATTTTTAGGCTACTGAACATCAAAGCACAAAACCATCTTTTTTATATTCAATTCAGACACAGTTCCACTTACAAGTTAGGGTATTATGGGGCACCTGAGTGGCTCAGTTGGTTAAACATCTGACTTCAGCTCAGGTCATGATCTTGCAGTATGTGGATTCAAGACCTGAGGTGGGCTCTGTGCTAACAGCTTAGAGCCTGGAACCTGCTTCAGATTCTGTGTCTACTCCTCTCTCTGCCCCTCCCATGCTCATGCTCTGTCTCTCTCTGTCTCTCAATAATAAATAAACGTTTAAAAAAAAAAAAAAAGGTATTAATGAGTCCTGCAAAACTCTTATTAAGTCATTCACAAAGAGGACAACAGTACTTCATATAAATCAAACTGTCAATCATACACAATCTAAATGCCAGATCATATACAAACATTCTAATAGACATTTTGACATTATTGTGCAAAAACATCATGGAACAATAACAACCAAAAACTTAATTTGATTTATATTAATGTCCTTTTTAAAAAATTTTTTAATGTTTATTCATTTTTGAGAGAGAGGCAGAGAGAGAGGGAGAGAGAGAGAGAGCAGGACACAGAATGTGAAGCAGGCTCCAGGCTCTGAGCTGTCAGCACAGAGCCCAACAAGGGGCTCAAACCAACAAACTGTGAGATCATGATCTGCGCTGAAGTTGGACACCTAACCGACTGAGCCACCCAGGCGCCACTAAATGTCATTTTTTAAAAGAAGAAAAAATCCGGCCACTTGAACAAGGATATGATTGATTTTTAAAATGACTGTAATTTGTGATTAATTTGTATTCAATAAAATTTACTAATTTTGGCAAGTTTCCACAAATATATATAGTAAAATAATTATTACCACTCCATGATTTTTATTAACCCCCCCCCAGTTTTCTCATTTGTTATTTAAGCTGATCCCTTCTTTCTCCCTTCCTGGCCCCTCTGCAACCACTGATGTGTTTTTTTCATCACAGTTTTACTTTTTCAGAATTTCATATAATGGGATCATACAATATAAAAATTTTTGTATCTCATTTTTTTCACTTAACTGATAATTCATTTATTCTTTTTAAATGTCATGTTTTATAATAATGAAAAATCAACTTGCTACAGAAACATACTGTGTTCCAACACTTAAATAAGACACTTGGATTCAAATGAAGAGTTTGTTTGTAGAATCACAGAAAAAAGGGAAATTACTATTAATATTTTACCTGTGGGCTGCAAAAGTGAAGCAGGAGGGCGAGGCTGTAAGCTCCACAAATTTTCCATACTACTCCGGTCCTTAAGGTCCAACAAATGTATTAAGATTAACGGATCAATGTCTAATAAACTACTGGTAGCAGCAGAACATAAATGTGCTCTTCTTGACATTCTGCTACTGGCACCCAGATAGCCATGGTTACTACCTGCAAAAGAAACAGAGATGAAGAAAATGCATGCTATAAATTTGCACGAATTTAATTATCATTAAAAGAAAAAGTAAATTGGTTAGTGTTGTTTGAATACTTGTCTATGGACCTGTCTTTTAGGAGTTGGTGTAAGAACATGGTGAGAAGCAGAAAGGAGAAACCAGATTGCCAGAGAGGTATACAGAAGCACAGTGACTAAGCACTGGCCTTATTACTATCCAGAATTCTGGAGGAACCCTCAACCCCATCCTTAGGCCTAGAAATAAAAAGGTGAGGGGCGCCTGGGTGGCGCAGTCGGTTAAGCGTCCGACTTCAGCCAGGTCACGATCTTGCGGTCCGTGAGTTCGAGCCCCGCGTCGGGCTCTGGGCTGATGGCTCAGAGCCTGGAGCCTGTTTCCGATTCTATGTCTCCCTCTCTCTCTGCCCCTCCCCTGTTCATGCTCCGTCTCTCTCTGTCCCAAAAATAAATAAACGTTGAAAAAAAAAATTAAAAAAAAAAAAAGGTGATAACATATATAATATACACAATAAGGGAGATAAGGGTGAGGAAAAGGAGAATATATCCCACAACCCAGTGGTCTTCAAAGAAAGACAAATCCCCACAGTATCACAGATCCCAAGAAACTAGACACCAAAACAGTACTCTTCTTGAGGAGTTTTTAGACTGAACTTTTTAAGTTTATTTATTTATTTTGAAAGAGAGAGACAGAGAGACACAGTGAGCAGGGGAGTGGTAGGGTCAGAGAGAGAGAGAGAAAGAGATAGATAGAAATAGAGATAGAGAGAGAGAGAGAGAATCCAAAGCATATTCTGTGCTGACAGCGCAGAGCCCAACGCAGGGCTCAAATTCTTGAACCGTGAGATCATGACTAGAGCCAAAACCAAGAGTAGGACACTTAACCAACTGAGCCACCCAGACACCCCTAGACTGAACTTGTTAATGACTGATGCACAGTATGGACACCTATGAGCAATGTGATATCTGTATCACCTATATTGGACTAAGCTCCTTAAGCTAAAGAAACCACTGGACTTGTATCTAGTGCCTAGTAAAATACCTAGCAAATATCAGGTACAGAAATGGTGGTTTAAACTGACCTCCTTCAATAAAACTATTTAAATATGTTCTAAAGAAACTTAAAATTTTAAAGTGTTACATTCAACAAAGTCTTAAAATAGATAATATAAAAATAACATAAAATAACCAGGTTCCGACTATTCATGAGTTTTTCAAAGAGATCTGGAAGGAAATAACTTAGGAGAAAAGTTCCAATTATTCACAAGCTTCAAGCTAATTATCTACTTATATATATTCCATCTATATTCACATCCTCACCTTTTCCAACTTCTTCCTCTTCCTCTTTATGAGGTTATCATCCTACTGCAAATTTTTCTTCCCAGCCTTGGTACCCCCTGCAACTCCTATTAAAAAGAGCAGAAAACTCCCCTTTTCCTCAAACTGCTACAACTGCTTGGTCCTTTGTAGGAAGGCTCTCACTTCATTTGGTGACTAGCACCATGCCTGGCAGCACCACTCAGCATTCACCTGTACCATGGCCTCTATCTCAAGAGCTCACTTGGATCTACTTGGCCCTCATCCTGCAATGACACCATGGAGGATAAGAGGAATCTCCTCATCAAGGCGGTCAGTATAAATGTTAAACCTTTCTGACCAGGCTTGTTTGCAAAGGCCCTGGTCAATGTCAACATTAGGAGCCTCATTTGTAATGCAGGGGCTGGTGGACCTGTCCCAGAAGCTGGTGCTACACCAGCAGGAGGTCTGGGCTCCTCTAATGCTGCTGCCCCAGCTGAGGAAAAGAAAGTGGAAGCAAAGAACTGCAATTAAAAAAAAATTAAATTAAATAATTACTTAAAAAAACCACACACACCTATCTGCAACAGGAATAAAATAGAAATGTGGATAGAAGGGAAAAAAAACAAAGAAAGTGAAAGCAAAGAAAGGAGAACCTGAGGAGTCTGATGATGATATGGGCTTTAGTCTTTTTGATTAAACCTTTGTGACATACTCAAAAAAAAGCTGAACTCTTAAGAAAAAGAAAAAGAAAAAAGCAGAAAACTATCCCCTCTCCACATTAAAACTGCATCTTACTGATGAATGGATAAAGATGTAGGGTGTGTGTGTGTGTGTGTGTGTATACACAATGGAATATTGCTCGGCTAGAGGGTATTATGCTAAGCGAAATTAGTCAGAGAAAGACAAATATCGTATGACTTCACTCATACGTGGAAATTAATATACAAAACAGATGAACATAAGGGAAGGGAAGCAAAAATAATACAAAAACAGTAAGGGGGACAAAAACATAAGAGACTCTTAAATACAGAGAACAAACTGAGGGTTGCTGAAGGGGTTTTGAGTGCGAGGATGGGCTAAGGGGCATTATTAGGAAGACATTATTAGGAAGACACTGCTGGGATGAGCACTGGATGTTATACATAGGTGATGAATCACTGGATTCTCATCCTGAAATCATTTTTGCACTGTATCCTAACTAACTTGGATGCGAATTTTAAACAAACAAACAAACAAACAAATAAATTAAAAAAAAAAGAACACATCTTAACTCTTTTCCTTTACTAGGAAGTTTCCAAATCAGGCTGTATTTGAGGAGTTTTAAGAATTACAGTTTCTTGGGGCGCCTGGGTGGCTCAGTCGGTTAAGCGTCCGACTTCAGCTCCGGTCACAATCTCGCGGTCCGTGAATTTGAGCCCTGCGTCGGGCTCTGGGCTGATGGCTCAGAGCCTGGAGCCTGCTTCCGATTCTGTGTCTCCCTCTCTCTCTGCCCCTCCCCCATTCATGCTCTGTCTCTGTCTCAAAAATAAATAAACATTAAAAAAAAAAAAAATTAAAAAAAAAAAAAAGAATTACAGTTTCCTTGGAGCACCTGGGTGATTCAATCTGTTAAGCATCCGACTTTGGCTCAGGTCATGATCTCACAGTCTGTGAGTTCGAGACCTGTGTTGGACTCTGTGCTGACAGCTCAGAGCCTGGAGCCTGCTTCAGATTCTGTGTCCACCCTGCCCCTCTGCCCTTCCCCTACTTGTGCTCTGTCTCACTCTGTCTCTCAAAAATAAATGTTAAAAAAAGAAAAAAAAAAGAATTACAGATCCCTACCTCCACTACAGATGTCTGAAAAAGAATATTGGAGTGGGATCCAGGATCTTTTTCTTAAAAGCTGCCCAGGTGGTACTGACTTGATAATAAGTAACTCAGCAGCCCTGTATATTTTATCTACTGCCCTGGTATCTAGTTTTTCTTTAAAAGTAGAAGTTGCCCATTTTTCCATGTTAAATGGACTTATTTAACAGTAGCCCTCTCCTGTTTCTCAGTGCTCTTCCAGGCCTTACTTTCACCAATAAACAAAAACTCCCTTCCTTCGTGGTTTATGCTCTTTGGCGACTCCCTCCCTCCCATGTTCCCATCTTTCTACTAACTATCCACAGGACATCAAAGACTGTAGCATCTATTTCAGTTTCCCTCTCTCAGAGCTAATATTGCCATTGTACTGGGTGTGTTGTATATGCATATCTGTCTTATACATAAGTATTCAGCTTAATAAATGTTCACAAAGTATCAGTACCCCTTTTAGTAAGCTTCCTAAAATTGCTTACTACCTTCCTCTCCAAAAGTAACCTCCATCCTATGGTTAAAACCATAGATTACTTTTGCCTGTTTTTAAATTTTATATGAATGAAATGATAATGTGCTCTAATATCCTGCTTCTTTGTTCAACATTATATTCAAGAGATTCATCTATATTGTTATATGTAGCAGTTTATTCATTTTCATTATTGCTGTGTGGCATCTCAGTATATGAATATACCCCAATTTCTTTCTTTATTCTATTTGGAAAGAATTTGGGTTGCTTCTAGTTTTTAGCTGCTAAGAATAAAGCTACTAAAATTCTAAATACATAAACTGCTTTTGAAGGTCACATGAAGAAAATATAAAATACCTCATAAAAAAGCAAATCAATCAGTGACAGGTTCCCCCACCTCCTGAGCCAACCCCCTACTAAAATGTCACACTAAAAATAAATAAATAAATAAAATAAAATAAAATAAAACAAAATAAAATGTCACGCTGATCTAAGTTCTTGATTTTATCATAGTACCTGTGTGCAGCAGCATGACATTCAAGGTCTTATACAGTCTAGTCTTAAACCAGCTTATTCACATCTTTTACTGTTATAAATTATGTTTCTTTTTCTTCTTAAATTTTTTTAATGTTTATTTATTTTTGAGAGAGAGACAGACAGAGCACGAGCAGGGGAGGGGTAGAGAGAAGGAGGGAGACACAGAATTCGAAGCAGGCTCCAGATTCTGAGCTGACAGCACATAGCCTAATACGGGGCTCAAACCCACAAATGAGATCATGACCTGAGCCAAAGTTGGACACTCAACCAAATGAGCCACCTAGGCGCCCCGTAAATTATGCTTATTTTTCTTAATTAAAACACATACATACATACATACACACACACACACACACACACACACACACACACACACACACACACACACAATGACAACACCTAAAAAAAAATGATGCTGCTCTAAATACTCTTCTAAAAATCTACTGGCAAGCCCTGGCTCATACAAAGGAATGTGTATGTTCATCTTTAAAACATATTGCCTAACACATTTCCAAAGTAGTGCTACCAATTTTCATTCCTACTGACAAGGTATGAGAGTTTCCACCTCTCTACATGCCTTCAATACTTAGTATTGCCAGTTTAAAAAACATTATCATATATTAGTTGCTACAGTGGGCGTGCCAACAGTATCTTATTGATTTTTACTTCACACTTCCTGAAAAAATAAAGAAAAATGAAGAGTCTCAGAGATCTGTGGGATCTCATCAAATGTACCAACATACATACAATGGGGGTAACACAAGAGCAAAGAGAAAGAATGTTCAAAGAAATATGGCTGAAAACTTCCAACATGATGAAAAATATTAGTCTATCACATTCAAGGAGCTTAGCTCAACAAATTCCATGTAGGATAAATACCCAAGAGATCCATACTAAGACATAATATCAATTTGCATTTCTCTGATGAAAGAGGCTAAGTACTTTTTAAAATGTGCATTGGTCATCTCAATAGCCTCCCTCATGAAGGGTGTATTCCAATCTTTTATCCTTTTTTACTGGGAGGTAGTCTTACCTTTTTCTTGTTGATTTGTAGAAGTTCTTTATATGTTATAGACAAATCTTTTGGAAATTTTTAATTTATTTATTTATTCCAATTAATAAAATTTATATTGTTTGTAATAAATAAATAAATAAACACTGTGCCTTTCTAGACCAGATTACATAGCTGAGACCTTCTAAACAGTTAGATATTTGGGTCTGGAGATCAACACATAATTGTCCCACAGGTTTCTCAAAATCAAGAAAGATCAAACTGAATATAGTATCTTCTGCTGCTGGACTCACTGTCTTAGGTAATGGCACAGCCTAACCCAGAAACCTTAAGGAATCATCCCCACATATCCACCAAATCCATCTCATCCAGTTAGATTCCCAAGTCCTATTGATTCTACTATTTAACATCTTTCAAAAAATTGTCTCCATTCCTACTACTACTGCCCTATGTTAGGCCCTCATAATTTTCCCTTCTGGAACATTTCAGTAGTTTCTAATTAATCTTGTCCTTTAACTCATCTTCCACTATGTAACCAAATCTGATCACACTTCTTTTTAAAGACCTTTAATGGTTCCACAGAATAAAGCCCCAAATCCTTAGCCTAGCAAATGAAACTTTCCATTACCTGATCTGGGTTCCTGCTTACCAATCTCCACTGGCCTGCCCCCATATCAAGTCTCAATATTTCAAGTTTCTAAAAAGAACAATGCTGCATCTTTTGCTTGGAATGCCTTTCCACTCTTAATCTCATTGTTTCCCTGCTCCTCTAATGAACTCTTAGCTCATCTTTCAAGAACAAAAGCAAGCACCACTCCCTTTCTAAAGCCTTTTTCACTCATTCCTAATTACCTGTTCTATTTTTGGTATCACCCTATATCTGTATTTACAATCACAAAGTTCTGTAATCACTAGTGCTAGATTCTCATTTTAGAAAGATAATGCTCATTCATCTTATTATCCCAATGAACAACACAATGCCTGATGCCAAGTGGGCAATCATTAAATACCTGTGGAACAAGTAACCTTAAAGGTCTTTAACCAAAATAAGTAACAAATGTTTTAAGTAATAACCTACATAACATCAATTTGTTATACAAGTGCGTCATATTACTAGAATCTTTTAGTTCTCAAACAAGATTCAACTAGCTAATGTTCTAGATTAGAATACTTTTACAAGGGGCACCTGGATGGCTCAGTCGGTTAAGTGTCCGACTTCCGCTCAGTTCATGATATTGCAGTTTGTGAGTTCCAGCCCCGCAATCAGGCTCTGTCCTGACAGCTTGGAGGCTGGAGCCTGCTTCAGATTGTGTGTGTCTCTGCCCCTTTCCTGCTCGTTCTCTCTCTCTCTCTCAAAAATGAACATTTAAAAATTTTTTTCATAAAAAGAATACTTTCACAATGAAACTTTTTATTTACATTTTCAGTACTTAATATAAGCAGAAGTTCTCTTGTAACTAATTAAAATAACTGAATAAACTAAAAGCATTCTTGATGGGATGAGGCCACCTGAGTCATTAAATATTTATTTCAAGCTATAACCTTATTTAATACTATCTCCACATTGAAATTAAGTAAATGTTATTTTACCTCATACCTAGATTCTGTGTAACGAAGACCTTCTAGTTAGTGGATAACTTAACATCTTAACTGATATAATTCTTTAGATGATTGTGTGGTTCTGAAATATGAAACTCAAGCCTGAAATGGACTTTCCATAATTAAATTCTAACAATAATACATTCCACACTCAGCCCCACCTCACCCTTAATTCAGCTTTTATTCTCTTTATATATTAAAATGTTTTATTTTAGAATAGTTTTAGATTTCTATAAAAGGTGCAAAGATAATTCAGTGTATTCCTACAAATCCCATAATCCATTTTTCCCACTATCAACAACTTTCATCATCATGGTACATTTATCACAACTAATGAACTAATACTGATATGCTATTATTAACTAATAAAATCTGTACTTTATTCAGATTTCATTAATCTTTCTCTAATGTACTTCTTGTGTCTCAGGGTTCCATCTAGAATACCAAATTACACCTAGATGGTCATTTCTCCTTAGGTTCCTCTGGTCTGGGGTGATTCCTCAGAATTTTCTTGCTTTTGACAGTTTTGAAAAGTACTGGTCATATGTTTTATAAAATGTTCCTCCAACAAGGGTTCATGTGGTGTTTTTCTCGTGGTTAGATCGTGTTTATGGGTTTTTGGGAGGACAACACCACAGATGTAAAGTACAATTCTCAACACATCATAACAAGGGTACATATGCTATCAAGATGACAACATGGATGATGTTAAATTTGATAATTTGGCTACAATAATGTTTGCTCTGTTCCTTTGGCATAAAATTATTTCTCCCTTTCCACTATATTTTCATCTAAGCAAGTCACTAAGCATAGCCCACATTTAAGGGTAGGGAGTTATGTTCTACCTCCTGAGGAGGCAATATCTAAAGAAACCGGGATTCTTTTGTAGGTGTACTATCTTACGTATCTTAGCTATCTGCTCATACATCTATTCACCTTTAGATTATCAATTATGTTAAGAGTAAGTAATTTTCATTGTATTTCCCAAAAATCTTGATATAGGAAAGGCATTTGACAAATGCCAAGTATTTAAAATTCCCAAAAGTATACAATAAAAATTATCTGGGTATGATTCACTATTGTATCCTCAGCACCCACAATTTAGTGTCTGAGGTATAACAGGTCCCCAAAACTATTTATTGAATTAATAAATTACAATTTCGGGGGTGCCTGGGTGGCTCAGTAGGTTTAGCGTCTGACTTTAGCTCAGGTCATGATCTTGCAGTTTGTGAGTTTGAGCCCTGCATCAGGCTCTGTGCTGACAGTGTGGAGCCTGGAGCCTGCTTCATTCTGTGTCTCCCTCTCTCTGCCCTTCCCCTGCTTGTGCCCTGTCTGTCTCTCAAAAACAAATAAACATTAAAACATTTTTTTAAAGTAAATAAATGAATTACAATTTCATAATTATAGAACATAAGCAGCATGGAACAGAGAAGTCTTTTTATTCAGTACTATAGCTCCAGATAGTAAAATAGTACATAGTTCTAGGCAAGTGTCCAGTAAGTATTTGGTGAATGAATGAATAAATTGAAAAATATAACCTCTTATTTACCCATTACCCAGTATGTATAAAAATGTTTTACATAAGTATTTCCCTGTTATATAGTTTAAGAGAGGAAATGACAGATTTAACAAAGAAAAAGTATCCCAGAAGGCTGAAAAATATTCAGTAACCTTGATTTAATATATCCATCTTCCATTTTATACCAAGATAGCCTCTGAATTTTTCTATACTATTTAAAACTTTAAAAATTACATTCAACACTTAGTAAAAATAAATATATTCACTCAATATTTATCTGAAAAATATTAAATGATCACTTATTATATTTTTAAATGTCAGGGATACAAAATTAAGATGTGCATTATTTCTTGGCATACAGCTTTGTGGAGCTCAGAGCCAAAAGGGATAATGGGCAGCTAAATAAGCAATTATAATCAGGTTTAATATTTATTCTAATAGGTTAATCTGAGGGAGCAGAAAAAGACCCAGGGCACACAATTGAGGAGGGCTTCCAGGAATAGAATACAAGCTAAAATTAAGAAGGAATAGGGGCGCCTGGGTGGCGCAGTCGGTTAAGCGTCCGACTTCAGCCAGGTCACGATCTCGCGGTCCGGGAGTTCGAGCCCCGCGTCGGGCTCTGGGCTGATGGCTCAGAGCCTGGAGCCTGTTTCCGATTCTGTGTCTCCCTCTCTCTCTGCCCCTCCCCGTTCATGCTCTGTCTCTCTCTGTCCCAAAAATAAATAAACGTTGAAAAAAAAAAAAATTAAAAAAAAAAAATAAATTAAAAAAAAAAATAAATAAATAAATAAATAAAATTAAGAAGGAATAGGAGCTACGCCCAGCATGAAGAGAGACACAAGGAACATGGTGGGAAGCACATTTGGGGGATGAAAGAAGTTCCTCTAGACTAAAAAATGACAGAGGCAAGTGTGAGAGACGTAAGGCTACAGAAGTGACTAGGAGTCAGCATATGAAAGGTCTTCTGTACCATTAAGCAAGTTTGGATTTTATCCTGTAAGTAAATGGAATTCAATAAAGGGTTTTAGAGTAGAGAAGTGACATGATCAGATATAAATTTGAAGGGGGAAAAAGAACTCATTTTGAGCATATGAAAGGAAGAATAATGGATACAAGGAACCCAGACAAGAGACTATTTTGAAAGACAGTGGCCTAGACTAGGAATGTCAAAGGAAAGTACAAATGAATTCATGCACTATTTAGGTAGAATCAACAGATTTTGGTAATGTATTACAAGCAGAATTTAAGCAAGAGGAAAAGATGAAGAATGTATAGCACCATCAATCACTAAGATGATGAGCTATTACTGATAGGCAGGCTGACAGATAAAAAGACAATGATTTGTTTGGGAGACACTGAATCTGTTAACATCAAAACCACACAGCTACATGGAACTAGAAGTTATGAGAAAAATAAAAGCTAGAGCTAGAACTTAGAGAGTACTCAGCATATAAACAAATTGAAGTACAAGTGGAACTGAAATCACCTAGAAAAATGTGAGAAGTAGGAAGAGCACAAAGCATGGATGGAAGGTGCAAGGCTTCCAATGTTTAAGAGGTCTTCAGAGATCCAAACACGCCACAGAATATGCCAGTGTTTGTACCAAGGGCAACATCAATAAATAGCAATACAAAGCTAGCTTATAATTATTTTAGCCAAGATTTGCATGCTTAATTAAACAGGTCCAAGAACACAAGAGAAAAACTCAGCATCTGAGCCACTTCATCCCAACAAGAACAGTGTGGTTTGGCAAAAATCGGAATCTAAGAAAAAGATGATATGGAGCTCTAGACTAGTTCTACCAACAGCTACCTATGTGACCTAGGCAATTAAATCTCAAGTTTTTTCAATGCATAAGATGAGCTCTCAAAAAGTCCTTTGTAAGTCACAGTCCATGAATCTATTCATATTATTCTATAGTTAAATTAGATTTACAAACAAGACAAATATCATAAAAGGATAATTAATACTTAACCGTAGAGAAGACCAAGAACTATGGATTCAGACAAACCCAAAACTCAAATCCCTCTTTCATTTACTAAATTGTGAATGAGAGCAAGTTGCTTAAATTCTCTACATGCCAGTTTGTACAGCTATAAAAAGTAGATAATATTAAAATCTATCTCACAGAATGTTAGAAATTAATGAGAAAAGGTACATATAAAAGTGCTTGTGCACAATCCTTGGTATGTAAGAACACTTACCAAATGTTAGCTATTATTGCTGTTTTAAATACCATTAGTATACACTCTAAGATATATAATATATATTGACACTTCCAATATACAATATTATATACATATATAGCACTTCCAATACCACAAGCTATATACAGCAGTGGCTGCCATATATTAAAATATGATAGAGAAGAGGAAAGAGAAGACAGAACAGCTTGTGCATCTTAGCCTCTGTACCTGGTGGTCCTGCAGCAGCTGCATCTTCCATAAGTTCTCCCTCTTCCAATTCCATGTTGTTGTATTCCACATCATTTTCTCCCGACCTAAGAATATACAAAATTCATCATTCCTATACAGTAAGGACAATTAACATTTGTCACACCTCGATGAATTTTAAAACAGTAGTGCATAGCTTTCTCCTACAAAGTAAGACATGCTATTTCTCAACACGGAAATGAGGAAAAGGACTTTTAATATTATCATGGTAGTGTTAATGTTCAAACTACCTTTCAAAAACACCGAGATGGTTGGCAACATTTTTCTTTTGTAAAATTTACTTATTTATTTTGAGAGACAGAGTGTGAGCATGGGAGGGGCAGAGAGAGAATCCCAAGCAGGCTCCTCCCTATCAGAACAGAGCCCAGTGCAGGGCTTGAACTCACAAACCATGAGATCATTACCTGAGCTGAAATCAGGAGTCGGACGCTTAACTGACTAAGCCACCCAGGTACCCCAATGTTTAATTTTTAAAATAGAAAATATGAGAACCATTGTAAGCAGAAGGAACTATATAGCTTTAAAGAATTTATAGGGGCGCCTGGATGGCGCAGTCGGTTAAGCGTCCGACTTCAGCCAGGTCACGATCTCACGGTCCGTGAGTTCGAGCCCCACGTCGGTCTCTGGGCTGATGGCTCAGAGCCTGGAGCCTACTTCCGATTCTATGTCTCCCTCTCTCTCTGCCCCTCCCCTGTTCATGCTCTGTCTCTCTCTGTCCCAAAAATAAATAAACGTTAAAAAAATAAATAAATAAAGAATTTATAACTTAATGGTAAGAAATTAGGCTTAAAACACTACCTTTAAGGTTAAAAAAAAGATCAAATTAACATATATGATTACTTATTTTTTTTTTTTTTTTTAAAGAGAGAGAGTGTACATGCGAGTGGGGGAGAGACAGAGAATCCCAAGCAGGCTTGACATACAGTGTGGAGTCCAATGCGGGGCTAAATCCCACAACTCTGGAATCATGACCTAAGTCGAAATCAAGAGTCAGTCAGCTGCTCAACAAACAGAGCCACCCAGGCGCCCCATAAATACTGTTTTCTTCAGATGGTATTTCAGAAAAAGGGTTGCCTCCTACCAAAGTCCTCACAAAATCTTTCCTACCAAAAAAACTACTATTGCTTTATTTTATTTTTTTAATTAAAAAATTTCTTTTAATTTCCTTATTTACTTAGTGATTGATTTTAAGTAAGCTCTATGTCCAACATGGGGCTTAAATTCACAACCCCAAGATCAAGAGTCACATATTCTACCAACTGAGACATCCAGATGCCCCACTTATTATAATGAGAGTGCTATATGGAACAACACTAACCAATGCTAGTTTGGAATATTTAAGGAACTCACAAGGGAAATGAAAGCAAAATGAACTATTGTGACCTAAGATAAAAAGCTTCTGCACAGCAAAGAAAACAATAAAAAAAACTAGCGGTGCCTGGGTGGCTCAGTTGGTTAACCATTGGCTTCAGCTCAGGTCGTGATCTCATGGTTCATGGGTTCGAACCCCATGTCGGACTCTGTGCTGACAGCTCAGACCTGGAGCCTGCTTTGGATTCTGTGACTCCCTCTCTCTCTCTGCCTTTCCCCTGCTCATGCTCTCTCTCTCTCTCAAAAATAAATAAACATTAAAAAAAAAAAAACTACTAAAAGGCAACTGACAGAATGGGAGATAATTTGCAAATAACATGTCAGATAATAGGTTAGAATCCAAAATCTATAAGAATTTATCAAACTCAACACACAAAAAGCAATCCAGTGAAGAAATGGGAAGAGCACATGAATAGACATTTTTCCAAAGAAGACACAAACACATGAAGAGATGCTCAACATCACTTATCATCAGGGAAATACAAATCAAAACCACGATGAGATACCATCTCACAGCTGTCAGAATGACTAAAATTAACAACAGAAAACAACAGATGTCGGAGAGGATACAGAGAAAGGGGTACCCTCTTACACTGTTGGTGAGAATGCAAATTGGTAAACCCTGGAAAACCGTATGAAGTTTCCTTAAAAAGTTAAAAATAGAACTACTCTATGATCAAGCAAATGCACTACTAGTTACCCAAAGAATATAAAAACATTAATTCAAAGGGATATAGGCATCTCTATATTTATAGCAGTGCTATTTACAACAGCCAAGATATGGAAGCCCAAGTGTCCACTGACTGATGAATGGATAAAGAATATTTGGTGTACACACACACACACACACACACACACACACAGGAATATCATTCATCCATCAAAAAGAATGAAATTTTGCAATTTTCAACAACATGGATGGAGCTAGAGGGTATAATGAACACTAAATGAAGTCAGAGAAGGACAAATATGATTTCAATCCTACGTAGAATTAAAGAAACGAAATGAGCAAAGAGAGAAAATGGGTGTGGGCACACGCGAGACAGAGAGACAGAGAGACAGGGGTAAGGGGGGGAACCAGGAAACAGACTCTTAACTATAGAGAACTAAGGGTTACCAGAGGGAAGGTGGGTGGGGGAATGGGGGGAACAGGTGATAGGGTGGGAAGACATTTACAGCCTCAGAATATGTCCCTATAGGGTATTTATTAACTACAAAGGGAAAAATTAGTAATTTCAGATTGGAGAAACCTGACAGACATCATGTTAACCAAGTGATCTAGGGGCGCCTGTGTGGCTCAGTCAGTTGAGTGTCCGACTTCGGCTCAGGTCATGATCTCGCGGTTTGTGAGTTCGAGCCCCGCCTCGGGCTCTGTGCTGACAGCTCAGAGCCTGGAGCCTGCTTCGGATTCTGTGTCTCCCTCTCTCTCTGCTCCTCCCCTGCTCACGTTCTGCCTCTCTCTCTCTCTCAAAAATAAACAAATATTAAAAAAAATTATTTTTTTAAACCAAATAATCTAAATTAATGGTACAGAGATAAAAGACGTGCTCTTCCACTACTCTATCATATGAGGTCCTGAAAAGGTATCATAATTTCTTTAGTACTCCTGCCTAAAGTGCACAATCTTAATTGTGAAGAAACATTTGGACAACTCCCAAATTGAAGCTTGCTAGGAAAGAACTGCTCTTTCTCTGAAGTGTCAAAGTCATACACAAGCAAACAAACAAAAAAGATCAGGTGATCCAAATTAAAGACTAAAGAAACTTAACTAAAAGTAATGTAATACTGCTTTGGATCCTAGACCAAAGGACATCAATGGCAAATTTTTAAAAGGTAACAGATTATAGTATTACATCAATGTTAAATCCTGAGTTTGATAACTATACTGTAGTTACATAGGAAACATAGTACACAACGAAAAGTATATTCACCTAACTCGAAAGTCTCACCAAAAAATATTTTTATAAAATACAGAAAAGAGGAACTAAGCAAAATATTAACATTTGGGGAATTAATCTGGACAAAGGGAATATGGGAATTGTTATCTAGCATTTTCTCCATTTTTCTTAAATTGAATAATTTAAAAATTAAAAAGAAAAACTAAAGCTAAGTTTGGAACCCAGAGGTGTGAAGAAGGAAAACTATCTTTCCTTCAAGTTCCTTCATTTATAGGAGATACTCTACAGCAAGTAAACATGCTGAGTATCTCCACTTTTAGGCCCAAATTTAGTTAATATGCTTCTAATAATTACTACTTAGATGCTTTATGGTAGTTAATGTGAGACACTCACATAGTTTCTTCATCAATGTCATTTTCTTCTGTGTTACTTGTTGCTGTGGAGCTGGCAGAGGAACTGCTGCCATCGAGGTGATTCACTTCATCTTCACCAACAAGATCCAGATCCAGATCTCCATCTGAAAGTTCATGCTAGATCAAGGCAAAGAAATAAGACTTCTATCTCAAATGTTTTTACTCATTGATCATCTGATCCAGCCAATGGACCAAGCACCAAAGAATAATGAAATGATCAGAATTCTCTCTCCTGTGCATAGGCAGTTGAGCCCATTAGAGAACAGCACACAACCACATTTTCTGGTTCCACTAATAACTTATTGCTGCCATTTTCAGTTAGGCCTTCAATGTGACTAGAGATGCTTCACATACTCCACTGCAGATGCCAATGAGGCTCTTCACAGGGTAACATTTCAAACCATCATCCTTTAGTCCGACCTAATCTCTAACATCAAGGACATCATAAAACTCTTGTCACCTATCTGCATAGAAAAACACACTGGTTATTATGTGTAAATACCCCCAAATTTTACCTGCCCTACCTCCAAACCCCATCATTAATTCCATTAACACCCCTTTCGCAGGTTAATTGCTTCACCTGAGTGCTCCATTATCTCCTTAAATAGTTTGTTTTGTCAATACCTTAACTTACCTCTCTCCCCACTGGCTCCTTCATTTTAGTACATACTTGAAGTGTCCTATCTTACAAATAACAACTATAACAACAAAAGCTGGTCTCTGCATCACTGTCTTACTTTTCAACTCTATTCTTTTTTATGTTTATTTATTTTGACAGAAAGAGTGGGAGAGCGGGGGAGGGGCAGAGAGAGAATCCTAAGCAGGCTATGCGTTGACAGCGAGGGCTCAATCCCATGAACCACGAGATCATGAAGTGAGCCGAAATCAAGAGTTGGATGCTTAACTAAGTGAGCCACCCAGGTACCCATAACTTTAAACAGTAACAATCACTTCTCAAATTTTCATTCTGGTTGTTGTTTATCTAGCATAAAACCTGGCTATCTCCCAAATCCTAAATGATTCTACCTACATATGCAAAAATAAGGTACTGTACTAGTTTTAGTGAATGGAAATAGATCAGATTTGTTAATTCCACAATTTGTATAGTTGTATAATTTCCGGAATTTGTGTCAGTTTGTTTGGTAGAACATACGTTTTCTATAATAAATTAACTTTAGAGCCTTGTAACACTTTGATTCAACTTCTGACTTAATATTTACAGAAGGGCATACTCTACTAAAGAAAATAAATGGAGAAGTCTTTCAGTATATTGATTCCTCTATATATGCTGGAAACCATGGTCTTATCATTTCTCTTACAAAGCACAAAATGAATCTAAAACAAGTCTAATTATTACATGATAATCTTCATTCTGAATCTTTTCCTCTTCTTCATCCTCTTTGACATCTCTTATAGAAGCTGTAGTAGGACCATCCTGGAGAAGCATATCGGTGCACGGCATAGACTTCTTAGCACGTGTCTCAGGAGTGTCATCATTTTGGGGGCTCAGATGATTATCTGGTGGTGACAAATCTCTCGATTTCTGACTTCGAGATAACTCAATAGTAAGTCTCTTTTAAAACAATAACAGCACACATAAACATGAGTCAAAAGAAGAGTTCCCTGGTACAGCAAAAATATTTTCAGTAAAAAGATATATCCAGATGTTCCTAAAAACATTTTTGAACCATTTCTCTCACTCCCTCCAGGTTTTGCTTATGGAAAAACCTATGGCAAAAAAAAAATCTGCCCAATTTACCCTCATTCTTCTTATATGCAGCCCAAGCTGCACATACAATTAGCAAACTGTAAAGTCAATAAATATAAGCAGTTTTAAATAGTACACTTAACATGAAAATCTCTCAAAGCATGTATTCATTCATATTTCCTCCCTTTTCTATTAACCATTCTCAGCACTTCAATCCTATTACCCCATCTCAATTTCCACTGGCAGAAAGAAGAATCCCTTACATAATGTAGTTTACCACTGTAAGATAAAAATTCCTTAACTGATCCTCCATAATGCTCCATTCAAGAATAGTGAAAATTCAAGATGTGGCAATTTTCAATTATTCTATAACTTAGAATCCTCTGACTTCATGACAGTATGGAAAACAGAAATACTCAAGTCATTGAGAAAAACACAAAATGTTTACCTCAATGAGAGCAGCACTGTCCAATACAGTACAGAAATGTTCTATATGTGCAATGCCCAATAGAAGCACTTGAAATGCGGCCAGTACAACTAAAGAACTGAATTTTTTATTTTAATTAAGTTTGCATAGCCATATGTGGCTAATGGCTAACAAACTGTGAAGAGTGTAAAATTAGAGGCTCAAAGGTGGGAAGTAGATGGGAGAATAAGATAATTGGACTTTTCTACAAAATTACAAAATCTAATTACAAATGTATCAGGCCAAAAACACAATATGAAACACTAAACCCAAAATACATTTTTTCCTTACCTCTTTAAGGTTATTTATTTGTTGGATATAGCTAGTTTGTGCAGCTTCTAATTGAGTAATATACCAATGCTGGTCCCGGCATTTTTGAAAGAAAGTTGGAGAACGAACCTGAAACCTTAAAAGAAGAACTGCACATGAAACGTGATCCAAACAGTAAAATATTATCAACCAAGCCTTGAATCTATAACTATAAATTCTATAATTTTAAGTTTACTTGATTACATTACAACAAAGCTAAAATTCAAATTCAATTCAGAGGTGCTGGTATCAACCATTTATACATACAGTTTACAAATTAGAATGACGTAATGTTCTGAGAAGTTCTCTTCAAGAGGGAGGCAAACCATAACAGACTCTTAACAATAGAGAAGAAACTGAGGGTTGCTGGCGTGGGGGGGGGGGGGGTGTTAGAGCGCTAAATGGGTAACGGGTATTAAGGAGGGCACTTGTTGTGATGAGCACTGGGTGTTATACGTAAGTGATGAATCACTAAGCTCTGCTCCTGAAACCAATACACTATATGTTAACTAACTTGAATTTAAATAAAAACTTGGAAGAAAAAAGTTATCTTCAAGCCAGTTGTCTAAATTCAAACTATACTTTTGTAAAGAAATAACATTACGTATCATGGTTAAAGCTCCCAAACTACTAGTTCAAATACATTGTTGATCATGAGATGGGAAGACCATGCTATGCAGGAAGAAAGAAGCTAATGCTTTCCTTCCCCTTTCTTGCTTAGGTCAGGCACTACAAAAATAGGCAAAGTTTGTTTTAGACTCTGTTTTTTTTCTTTCCTGCCTCCATCTCATGTTCCCATTTTTCTTACTCCTCAATAAAAAAATAATTTAAAGGATCAACTATCCAGGACTGCTTTACTGTCCCCCCAAAGAGTTGCATCCTCTAAATAACCTATATTCTAAACCCCTCCAGATAGCAGCTTAAATCAACCCTCCATATATCACAATACAGCATATTTCAGGAGGGTTAGGGAAAAAAACAAGTATAATAAAGGATTTTAACGGGTAAGTGATAGGATCTCAATCTTTTCAGAGTTATCTGTACTTTTAAAACACTAATACCTACTAATGCAAAGAATCTCTACCTACGTCAGATGAATGAAAATGAGTCTATAGTGAAAAAATTTTCAGTAACATGTAAAGATGTTTCTAAAGAAAGGAAGAGTCCCAAGAGAAAAGACTAACTTGGAAGCCTGCAAATCCTCTTTCCAGTCTTGTCACCTTTATGTTAAATACTATTCCATTTTTCGTAACATTTTAAAGTTACTATAGGAATCTACTGACCATCTAGAATTATCTGCAGCAGATAACTATTTCCAGTCAAGCATACTCAGGCATTAGAGGTCAGAGATTATTCACTCAATCACTAGCTTAAGTGGATACTGCCTACTCAGTATACACTGGTAAGACTTTCAAAAGACTATTACCTTTGAATACCTAATGAACTACAGCCAAGCCCACACATTATCATTAGTTAGTATATGTATCATCAAAACAAAAGCAAGCAACAGGTAAAATTCCTTAACTTTCTCACTTAACAAAAAGAGAATAAAATACATATTTATTCGTATGTAGTTGTAGAAAAGCCTTAAGTAACTTTCTGATATGTACATTTAAAATTCCTTCAGAATTTTGAATTGAGGTTCAAATTTTCAGCGATCTCCCATTAAATATTATGAGCAATAAGATAATTAAAAGCCTCCTCTCCACGAACCCTACAGCAATTTATTTATACTGCTATTATAGCACTATCTTTTAGAAAAAATTGTTTTTATCTACCCATTTCATCTTGATTTTCCTGAGGACAAAATCCATCTTATTCTTTCTTAATATTAACCCACTGCCACTCAGTAAACATTGCTGTATAAATGATAATAAGATATTACAATAGGAATCTGTTCCTGCACTAATATTCAAGCCTGTAAGTAAAAGTTTTGTTATAAATAGGGATGGCCTAAATAAAGAATTAGAATTTGGGCTAAACTGCATTTAAAAAAAAAAAAGAAACTATTACACAGATTTCCACCAGAAAGATTCAACATTACTATGACTCCAATAAGGAGAGGACTAAGGATTTAAAAAAAAAAAAAAAAAAAAAAGCTCTTGGGGCACTTGGGTGACTTAGTTAAGTGTCTGATGCCTGATTTCAGGTCAGGTCATGATCCCAGGGTTGTGGGACAGAACCCCACATTAGGCTCCATGTTGACAGCATGGGATTCTCTCTCCCTCTCTCTTTGCCCCTCTCCTGCCCGCTCGCTCGCTCTCTCTCTCTCTCTCTCAAAACAAATAAATAAACATTTTTTTTTAAAGGCCCTTTTGTAGGCTGGTCAAATTGATGGCTGAATAATTTTGCTATCTTCCCTATGGTAAAGTATGGAATAGCAACAAACTATTTGTTTTGGCAAATAATAATAGTAATAACAAAACCCTGAAAGGTTATAAAATGGAACTAAAATAATTCCCCAAATGAAGGCAAAAACAAGAATCTTTTTTCCTACACTGAAAATGCAATACTCTTTTATCACTTATTCATTCTCCCAAAAGGGTTATGAAGAACACATACGAGTAAAGGTTCATACAACAGCAACTCCTACAGCATGCTCTGAATCAAAGAACTCAGAATAAGTGGAAATTAAGAGTATACCAAATCAATCCCAAGGAAAAAGCTCTGAAAATGGTTTTCATGGAAACTCCTTAAACTGTTAAACATTGTTCAAAACATAATTGAATCAGGACACTTGGGTGGCTTAATCACTTAAGTGTCTGACTTCAGCTCAGGTCATGATCTCACAGTTCATGAATTTGAGCCCCACATTGGGCTCTCTGTGCCCCTACCCCAGTTGCTGTCTCTCACAAAATAAATAAACTTAAAAAAAAACAAAAAACCATAATTGAATCTACTTTTTTAATACTCAAGCTCTCATTGTCATCATCAAATTAAAACATCATGTAATGATGCTCCAAAATGTCTGACTTATACAGGGTTCCCCAGTATTAAACAGGGCTGTGCGATTTTATAGTCAGTTTATGTTGTCCTTTCTTACAAATAACACACCAACTACTTATCACTTAATTTGTTTTCATGAATTTTCATTTCTATTTCCTTACTTTTAATTTGGTGTTATCTGAAAGAAACTGAAAATTATTTTGTGAATTTAAGCTTGTAAAACCAGTCACCCACATATAATATACAATGTCAAGTGAAAAAAATAAGCACTTGATTCCTCAGTATTTTTGTATTTCCAAATGGGGAGGTTGCTAGATGTTCAATAGGTAAGTAAATGGAACATTACTTATAAGAAGCAGTAGTTTCCTGGGGTGCCTGGGTGGCCCAGTTGGTTAAGTGTCCAACTTCGGCTTAGGTCATGCTCTCACTGTACCTGAGTTCAAGCCCCGTGTTGGGCTCTGTACTGACAACTCAGAGCCTGAAGCCTATTTTAGATTCTGTGTCCCTCTCTCTCTCTCTCTCTCTGCCCCTGTCCCACTTGCACTCTGTCTCTCTCTTTCAAAAATAATAAATATTAAAAAAAAAAAAAAGTAGTAGTTTCCTTTCTATGGAATTACTAACTAGATGTCAAGCACATTTCTAAGTTATATTACTCACTATACAGGACTTCTGAAAAGAAACACTTAAAAACATAATAGGATTATAGTTAGTATGAATTTCAGTATTCATGTTTGTTAAATGAATAAATTTCAAAATAAAGTTCTGATGACATTATTCCCCCATGATAAAAACAATATCAAATGTTTCCTATTACCTTAAAATCACTGTATCATTTTGCCGATTCAAATATCCTTCATTGGCAAGTAAGTCCAAACGGAAAAATCTATTATAACCCCAGCATTCTCCAACTTCAAAGTCAGATGCAAATTCTCGAATGATATTTTTGGTAGGATCATTGCAGGACTGATGAACCATCTCTACACGATACTCATACCTAAATTTGAAAAACAGACTATTAATACAGAGTTAATAAACAAGAATAGAAGACAAACATACTGAAACACTAAGTAGGTCATTAATTACCTGAGAAAAAACTTATTGACACTTAAATTTCTTTCAGAAATGACTATCATTTATAAAGACACCAATTTTGTAATGGGCTCCGACAAAATGATTGACACCAGGTCCTTTTTCCCTCTTAAAAATGTTTACCAATAGAGGCGCCTGGGTGGCTCAGTTGGTTGAGCATCCAACTCAGCTCAGGTCATGATCTCATGGCTTGTAGGTTTGAGCCCCGCATTGTACTCTGTGCTGACATTGGAGAGCCTGCTTGGGATTCTCTTTCTCCCTCTCTCTCTGTTCCTCCCCTACTTGTGTTCTCTCTTAAAAGAAATAACTAAAAACTTAACAAAAATTTAAAAAACATGTTTACCAATATAGCAGGTATAAAACAGCACCTCAAAAAATAAATAAATTTTGTATAAAATAGTACTTTCAAAGTTATTTTTGCTTTAACAAAGGTACTTACTCACAGGGATGCTAATAAAATATAATTAAAAATGACAAATTATTAAATATTGGTGAGGATGTAGAGAAATATGAACTCTCATACACTGCTGGTAGAAAACATAGAATTGTGCAGTCACTGTGGAAAAGCTTGGCAAGTCCCCAAAGATGTTATAAACACAGAATTACCATATAATCCTGCAATTCTATACTAGGTGTATATTCAAAAGAAACAAAAACATATGTCCATATAGAAACTGTACGGGATTACTCATAATAGCCAAAAGTTGCATACAACCCAAATATCCATCAGCAGATGAATGGATAAACAAATTGAAGTATATACTTAAAATTGGATATTATTCAGTCATATAAAGGAATGATATTCTGGTATATGCTTCAACATGAGCAAACCTTGAAAACACCATGCTAAGTGAACAGACGCCAAACACAAAAGGTCCAACTATAGGATCTTCTATATGAAATAGCCACAATAGGCAAATACACGGAGACAGAAAAAGCAAAATTGTATTTATCTAGGTATAGGGGAAGAAAGGAATATGGAGTGTTTACTTAATAGGCATGGGGTGTTCTGGGGTGATGAAAACACTCTGAAATTAGAAAGAGGTGATGGTTTACAACACTCTACATGCACTGAATTCCACTGAATTGTATATTTTAAAATGGTTAATTATTCTTCCAATCCATGAGCACGGAATGTTTTTCCATTTCTTTATATCTTCTTCAATTTCCTTCATAAGCTTTCTATAGTTTTCAGCATACAGATCTTTTACATCTTTGGTTAGGTTTATTCCTAGGTATTTTATGATTCTTGGTGCAACTGTGAATGGGATCAGTTTCTTTGTCTTTCTGTTGTTTCATTATTAGTGTATAAGAATGCAACTGATTTCTGTACATTGATTTTGTATTCTGAGAATAGCTGAATTCATGTATCAGTTCTAGCAGACTTTTGGTGGAGTCTATTGGGTCTTCCATGTATAATATCATGTCATCTGCAAAAAGTGAAAGCTTGACTTCTGGAAACAGTGTGGAGGTTGCTCAAAAAATTAAAAATAGATCTACCCTATGACCCAGCAATAGCACTGCTTGGAATTTACCCAAGGGATACAGGAGTGCTGATGCATAGGGGCACTTGTACCCCAATGTTTATAGCAGCACTTTCAACAATAGCCAAATTATGGAAAGAGCCTAAGTGTCCATCAACTGATGAATGGATAAAGAAGTTGTGGTTTATATATACAATGGAATACTATGTGGCAATGAGAAAGAATGAAATATGGCCTTTTGTAGCAATGTGGATGGAACTGGAGAGTGTTATGCTAAATGAAGTAAGTCCTACAGAGAAAGACAGATACCATGTTTTCACTCTTATGTGTATCCTGAGAAACTTAACAGAAGACCATGGGGGAGATGAAGGGAAAAAAAAAAAAAAGATAGAGAGGGAGGCAGCCAAACCATAAGAGACTCTTAAAAACGGAGAATAATCTGAGGGTTGATAGGGAGTGGGAGGGAGGGGAGCTCCCGGTGGGTGATGGGCATTAAGGAGGGCACCTGTTGGGATGAACACTGGGTGTTGTATGGAAACCAATTTGACAATAAATTTCATATTAAAAATAAATAAAATAAAATAAAATGGTTAATTATATGTTACATGAATTTCACCTCTCCAATATTGTTACTTCTATTTTTAAAATGAGTAGTGAAAAACTCAAAATACATAGAAAAACAATCAAGAATATTGAAAATCTGGGGGAGAATACATTAATGCAGATAGTCAAATACATCTGGGTTCAAAACAGATAAAAGTTTAAGATCAATAGTATATGTGCTGCCAAAGCGAGCACAAAGATCAACAGAAAAAAGTAAAAACTCACACTGTATGAAAAACCATATAATGTATGAAAGAAGTTCCTTTACCAGCTTTAGTTCTTTAAAATCATGACAAATACATACTTGTATTTCTAACAAATGTGGGAATTAATCCAAATTAAAATACTTAACTTAGCATCTAAGCCCCAATCTTAGATAAAACTAAAACCTTAAATTTGAATATTCCTTCTACCAAACTGAAGGCTCTGAATAAATATAATAACTGTTCACTTAAAAATTTTAGAATTATTTAATTACTCCTCCAGGAAAAGTTCAACTCTTTCCTTAAGCAACTCAAAGAAATTCCCTTCTCTAAAACAAGGCACTCAGCAAGGACTGTAGAGTCAATTTCAGGATGTCACTCATATGCAAATATTCTCTGAAAGTCTATACACGTGTATGCCAACACACCTTTAGAGAGATACTTAAGCATAATGAAATTATGATAGTACTTCTGCAGCATCCCAGATGATACTAAAATATACTAGATAATGACACAAAGATTTAAGTTTTTATTTCATATTTTGGCAGTTAAACTACTTCACTGTTCAACTCTGAATTCCATAACTGAATGACATTTTAATATTAATGAAAAAGTATTCAAAACTCTCCTCTAGGTTTATTGAAGTGTTAAGAGAATTAACAGATAATAAGATGTCATTTTATCAGAATAGAAAGGTCTCGCTGAAGTATTTAGATAATATTTAACAAATATATGAATCATAATCTTTTTCAACCTCAGTATCCTGAATGTTTCATTATCACTGATAACATTTATTGCTGTTTATAAGACAATGTGAACTTTAGGTTCCTGAAGTGTATATGATCAACAATAAAAGCACAGAAATAAAATCAGTACCAAAGGCAATAGAAATGTCACAAAATCTACCTATCAGTAACAGAGAAAGGAAACTTTCCAATGCAAGAAATAGAGATAGATCAAGAAATAGCTTAATCAAGAGATGAGGAGAGGCCCAAGATTTAATGGTAGCAACAGGGACACAAACAAAATCCTGTAATCACTGAGATTCTTATAATTCTGCCCTCGATCAACCACTTTCCAACCAAAATGGCTCATTTCAGAGAATCAAAACAGCTTGGTTGTTAACAACAACAATATAGAAACCAAAAAGTCTGTGTTAAACCGATTGCTGTTAAACAATGCCGATCTTGAGTGAATAATTTGAGCCATCACTGTATTACCATCTGTGAAATGGGACTAATAATATAACCTACAGCTCACAAGGGGATAGTAAAGAAAAATGGTACTATAAAGCACAGTGCTTGGCATAAAGTAAATACATAGCAGATGTTAGCTGTTATAATAACAACACAGGTTAGAGACACGCCTATGTGGCTCTGTCATTTAAGCGCCAACTATTGATTCTGGCTCAGGTCATAATCTCACAGCTAGTAAGATCAAGCCCCGAGTCAGGCTCTGCGCTGACAGCACAGAGCCTGCTTGGGATTCTCTCTCTGCCCCTCCCACACTCACTCAGGCACATGCAGGTGCTTTCTTTCTTTCTCTAAATGAATAAACATTAAAAAAAAGAAAATACAGGTGAGTCCACTGCTAAATCTCACACAGGAGATTTGAAGCAAAGCCAACAGCTAAAACATACTTATAATTCAAAGGCAGAATCCTTTCCATATCACTAGCATTATTCATAGTTTGACTCCCCAGTAGGGGCAAGAATATTCTGCATTAAGGTAAGTCTATGTCAGAAGTTGTTAAAATGTAATCTGTGTGCCCAAGGGTCAGCTCCTAAATGGTCCTTTTAGAGATCCAATATGTCAAACCATTATCGTAATATTAAGTTGTGTGCCTCTTTCATTGTGAGGACATTCGGAATAATGGTGCAGAAGAACAGTAGTTAAAAATGTACCAGTAAAGGGGCACCTGGGTGGCTCAGTCAGTTAAGCTTCCAACTTTGGCTCAGGTCATGATCTCGCAGTTTGTGGGTTTGTGCCCTGTGTCGGGCTCTGTGCTGACAGCACAGAGCCTGGAGCCTGCTTCAGATTCTGTGTCTCCCTCTCTCTGCCCCTTCCCTGCTCATGCTCTGTCTCTTGGTCTCTCTCTCAAAAATAAACATTAAAAAAAATTTGTTTTTAATGTACCACTAAAGTCATTAAATTATTCAGTACTACACACTTTCAGACAGTGAAACAAAATGCTAGTGTCTCTCAGGAATGTTTTTGATGAAGTAGTAAAATTGATACATTTTATTAAATCTCACCTCTTGGTGTCACAAAATGGGACACATACATAAAGTACTTTTGCTGTATAGTCATGTACAATGATTGTCTTGGGTAAATAACTTTAACTTAGTTGTAAATTCACTAGTCACTTTTTTTGTGTAATATCAAATTAAAAGAACAACAATAAACAATGGTTATTCAGTTGTGGATATCTGGCAGACATTTTCTGGACCAAAACATCTAAAGAAAAAAACTTCCAATATTGGTTGCCAATGACAAAACACAAGCTTTGAAATAAAAAAGTCCTAACTCTGGAAAATCTGGAGGTGCTACGTGAGCTTAAAAGCTTTCTAACAGAGGCACCTGCGTGGCTCAGTCAGTTAAGGGTCTGACTCTAGATTTCAGCTCAGGTCATAATCTCACGGTTGTGAGTTCGAGCCCCGTGTCAGGCTCTGCACTGACGGTGCAAAGCCTGCTTGGGATTCTCTCTCCCTGTCCCTTTGCTCCTCCCCAGCTCTCTCAAAATAAATAAACGTTAAAAAAAAAAAAAAAGTTTTCTAATACTTGAAGACTCTGATGATAAAAAATGGTAATATCAATGAATGTAATTCTTTAATATCACATGATGAAATGTGTCAACTGTATATTTAGCAAATTATTATTTTTTTTTAATTTTTTTTTTCAACGTTTATTTATTTTTGGGACAGAGAGAGACAGAGCATGAACGGGGGAGGCGCAGAGAGAGAGGGAGACACAGAATCGGAAACAGGCTCCAGGCTCTGAGCCATCAGCCCAGAGCCTGACGCGGGGCTCAAACTCACGGACCGCGAGATTGTGACGTGGCTGAAGTCGGACGCTTAACCGACTGCGCCACCCAGGCGCCCCTATTTTCTTTTTTTTAATGTTTATTATTTTTGAGAGAGAGTGCAAGCAGAGAGAGAGGGAGACACAGAATCCGAAGCAGGCTCCAGGCTCTGAGCTGTCAGCACAAAGCCCAATGCAGGGCTCAAACTCAAGAACTGTGAGATCATGACCTGAGTCGAAGTCAGACGCTTAAGCGACTGAGCCACCCAGGTGCCCCTGTAAATTATTATTTTCTAAATGATCAACACATGAGTAAAACATCCATTCCAAGTATAAGACAGATTAGGGGCCCCTGTGTGGCTCAGTTGGTTGAGCATCTAACCCTTGATTTTGGCTCAGCTCATGTTCCCAGGGTTGTGGGATCGAGCCCTTTGTTGGGTTCAGCACGGAGCCTGCTTAAGATTCATTCTCTCTCTCTCTCTCTCTCTCTCTCTCTCTCTCTCTCTCTCTCTCTCTCTCCCTCCCTCCCTATCCCTCTCCCCTCCTCACACTTGCTCTCTAAAATTTAAAACACACACCCACAAAAAAAAAAAGTACAAGACAGACCAATTAAGTTCTCATTGTTGTTTGTTTTTTGAGTAAATAGCTTTAATGAAGTATAACAAAGAAAGTTACACAATCTGGTAATTTTTATATGTATACACACATACACATAAATACATACCCATTAAACCATTACTACAACCAAGATACAAAACACATCCTTTCCCAGTTTCCTCTGCCTTTTGTGCTCCCTTCCTTACCATTTTCCTCCACCTAACCCCAGCCCTGTCTGTCCCTCCATTTCCAAACAACTACATACATGCATTCTGTCACTACAGATTAGTTTGCATTTTTCTAGAGTTTTTACATTAGTGGAATCATATATACATATTTTAGTTTCTTTCACAAATAATTTAAAAACCATTCATGTTGTTGCATGTATCAATAGTTCATAACTATTGCTGGGTGGTATTCCATTGTAGGGACACACCAAAATTTATTTATCTATCCAGCTGTTGATTGAAATTAAAGTTGATTCTATCTGGCTATTACAAACAAAGCTGCTATGAACATTTGAGTAAAAATCCTTGTGTGGACATACAGTCCCTTTTCTCTTGGGTAAATATCTAGGAGTGGCTTAGCTGAGTCATGTAGCAAGTGTATAGTTAGCTTGTTAACAAATCACCAAATAGTTTACAAAAGTGGTAGTTACTGTTTTACATTCCCATGAGGAAGGTACACGACTTCAAATTTCTATATATTCTTGCCAATACTTGGTATGATCTTTTTTCTTTCTTTAAATGTTTGTTTATTTTTGAGAAAGAGAGAGAGACAGCAGGGGAGGGACAGAGAGAGAGAAAGAGATTCTCAAGCAGGCTCCTAACAGCCCAGAGCCCACTCAAACTCACGAACTGTGAGATCATGAGCTGAGCCAAAATGAAGAGTCAAACACTCAACCAATCGAGCCACCCAGGCACCCCGCCCAGTATGATCTTTTTAATTTTACCCAGTGCAATAGGATATAGTGGTATCATACTGTTTATAAACTTCCATTTCCCTAATGATTAATGCAATAAGGTATACTGATAGTGTATTGCTGGTAAATTTCCCTTTCCCTAATGGCTAATTCTATTAATCACTTTAAATAGGTTTATTTTGCCATCAATATATATTTCATAGTGAGATGTCAAATGTTTTGTCCCCAGGGGGAAGGGAGCTTGTTTATTTTTTAATTGCTGAGTTTTGAGAGTTCCTTATATATTCTGAATAAAAGTCTATGTAACTTGAAGAGGTGAAATTCATGGTTTTCATGAAGTCTAATAAATGTGTTCTTTTAAAGATTATACTTTTGGTTTGTAACTAAAACAGCAATGCTTAACCCAAAGTCACAGATATTCTATACGTTTTTTTGTTTTAGAATTTAAATCTAGGACTATGGTCAATTTTCACTAATTTACATATGTAGTATGAGGTATGGGTATAAGTTTATGTTCTTTGCATATAGATATCCAAATGTTCAAGGACCAAGACTATACTCTCTCCGCAGTATTACATTTGCATCTGTATCAAAAATCAGTTGTACTTATGAATGTGAGTTTATTTCTGAACGTGGTATATTCCATTGATGAATTTTTCTATCCTTATGTTAATACTATGCTATATTAATACTGTAGCTTTACTGTAAGTCTCACAATCATGTAGGTTTAGTCTAATTTTGTGTTCATTTCAATGATTTTCTCTATTGCTTTTTCAATTTTTATTTCATTGCATTCTGCTCTGATCTTTATTGTAATTTCCTTTCTTCAGCTTACCTTCCATTTAACTTGTTTTTCTTTTCTCTAGTTTTTTAAAGTAGATGTTGAGATCACTGACTCGCAACCTTTCTGCTTTTCACTTACCAGCTAATCCTTCAACAATGCAAGGGGGTTAGAGGCCCTGATCCCCACACAGTCAAAAATGTATGACTTCTGACTCCCCCAAAATTTAATAGACCACCGCTGACCAGAGGACTTACCAATAACATAAACAGTTGATTAAGTGTATTCTGTACACTATTTGTATTATATACTATATTCTCACAACAAAGTTAGCTAAAGAATATGTTAAGAAAAAGGTAAGGGGGGCGCCTGGGTGGCGCAGTCGGTTAAGCGTCCGACTTCAGCCAGGTCACGATCATGCGGTCCGGGAGTTCGAGCCCCGCGTCAGGCTCTGGGCTGATGGCTCAGAGCCTGGAGCCTGTTTCCGACTGTGTGTCTCCCTCTCTCTCTGCCCCTCCCCCGTTCATGCTCTGTCTCTCTCTGTCCCAAAAATAAATAAACGTTGAAAAAAAAATTAAAAAAAAAAAAAAAAAGAAAAAGGTAAGGAAAATACAATTACAATTCTGTACTTACTGTATTTATTGAAAAAAATCTGTGTATAAATGAACCTGCAGTTCAAACCTTGCACTGTTCAAACCCATACTGTTCAAAGGTCAACTGTATATAGGCATTTATTGCTATAAATTTCCCTCTACTTACTACTTTAGCAGCACACTACAAATCCTAATATGTTTTCATTTTCATTTGGTTCAAAATATTTTTTGTTGTTCAAAATACTTTTAAAAAATCCCTTATGATTTCCTCTTTGATCCAGAGTTTTTTAGAAATGTGTTAAGTTCCAAATATTTCAGATTTCCAAAATACAGTATGTTAATATCTAAATTAATTCCATGATGGCAAGAGAACATACTTTGAATGAGTTGAATCCTTTTGAATTTATTGAGATATGTTTTATATCCCAGAATATGGCCTCTCTTGGTAAACAATCTGGGCACTTCTGCTACTGTCTGATCAGTCTATAAACGTCAATCAGGGGAGGCTGGTTGACAATCTCTACCTTTTAACTGGGTAGTGAGACAATTTACACGAATACATTTGGGTATTCATCCCATCTGTTCTTTTGTTACCCATTAATTCTTTCTGCCTTCTTTAAGTATTTGTTTGTAAATCCATTTTATCCCCTTTGTTGCTTTATTAGCAATATGTCTTTGTCATTTTAATAGTGGCTTTATAGTTTATGGCTGCGGTAGGCTGAATATTACCCCCTACCCCAAGATATCCACATCTTAATCCCTGGAATGTGTGATTGTTAACTTTTCAAGCAAAAAAGGAGAGTATACAGCTGGGATTAAGCTAAAGTTCTTCAGATGAGGGAACTATCCTGGATAATCCATGTAGACCCTAAATATAATGATGAGTGTTACTTTAAGAGAAAAGTAGAGGAACACCTGGGTGGCTCAGTTGGTTAATCGTCTGACTCTTGATTTTGGCTCAGGTCATGATCTCATGGTTCCAGAGATCAAGCCCTGCTTGGACTCTTCTTGGGATTCTTCTCCCCATCTCTCTTTACCCCTCCCCCACTTGGACACATACACTTATGCTCTCTCTGTCAAAATGAATAAACATTTAAAAAAATTTTAAGAAAAATATTATTTAATTAATATGCAATAGGTTTAATTATTTTTAGTGAATAAAAGATCAATTTGTTTTAATTTCTAATTCTGAAAACATCAACAGAAGTAATCTACATAAAGAAAAATCGTTTAGAGCGCCTGGGTGGCTCAGTGGGTTAAGCATCTGACTCCTGGTTTTGGCTCAGGTCATGATCTCAGTTTCTCCAATTTGAGCCTGGTGTCAGGCTCTGTGCAGGCAGCTTGAAGCCTGCTTGGGATTCTCAGTTTCTCTCTCTCTCTCTCTCTCTCTCTGCCCCTCCCCTCACGCTGTCTCTGTCTCTCTCAAAATAAAAAAATAAACTTTAAAAAAATAATCAGCCTAAAATCATCCTTAAAAAAAAAAACAGTTCTTGCTCAATTTTGACTGATTACTCTCCTCATTTTTGATGTTTTCCTGCCTCCTTACATGTCAATTAATCTTTGATTGAACATCAGATATTGTAAATTTGACTTTTTCAGGTGCTAGACATTTTGTGATCCTATAAATTTTCTTGAACTTTGTTCTGGGACACAATTTAGTTACAAGATCTTTCAGGCCTTGCTTTTTCTTTGTTAGGTGGGTTGGGAGCAGTGTTCAGTCTAGTACTAATAGTTCTCCATTACTGAAGCAACAATTTCCTGACTATTGTATTTAGTGCCCATGAATTACAAGCTTCTCCACTACAGTTGTAAGAACAGACACATTACTACCTCTTATGGGCACCAGGCACCACTCCCTCTAATCTTTCAGATGGTTCTTTCCCGACCTCAGATAGTTTCCTCATACATGTGCCCTGATCAGTACTCTGCAAAACACTAAATTTAAGGGAACCCTCTACAGATCTCCAGAGTTCTCTGTGGAGCTCTCCCCTGTCTGGAATTCTGTCCAACACATTCTAGCTAAACTGGTCTTCCTGGACACTCAAACACAAAGAGTCTGCCAGACTCTACCTCAGCTCCTCCTCCCTATGTTACAGACTGAAAACTCTCTCAGGGCTATATAAAGTGAGGCAATCATACAGCTTATCTGTTTCTTATTTCTAAAGGATTGCTTTCATTTGTTGCCTCATGTCCAGAAAGTGTTGTTTTTCTTTCTTTCTTTTTATTGATTTTTGCAGGAGAAAGGGTTATCTCCTTATTACACCATCATAGCTAGAAACAGACATCTCATACCACATCAACAGATTTTACTGCAGTAGAGTAAAATAAAATTCACTGATATGGTTCTAGATTCCCCATTACAAGCTACATTCAACAAACTACAACTTGTTCAACTTTGGTGTAATACCAAAATTCACAATTATCTAAAACTGCTTTTCTAAATATTCCTCCTTAAAAAAAGTAGATTAGTGGTTCCCAAGAAATGGGGAGAAGGGGGAAGGGAAGTTACTGCTAATGGGTTTTTTCATGGGGTGATATAAAAGTTCTGAAATTAGTTATCAGTGATAGTTACAGCACTCACTGAATATACTAAAATCTACTGAACTGTACACTGATTTATAAGGTCAATTTTATGGTATGAATTGTTTGTATCTCATCAAAAACAAAACAAAACAAAAAAAAAAACGACTTTTCCCAACTACCCATGATATTCAAAATCTCTGAGACCAGATTTTAAACACATACTTCAACCAAAGAACTGATTGCAACAAAGTGAATATAGAAGCCAATGTGAGGATCCATTTGTCTTTTTTAAAGCTATACATTAAGACATTTCAAAAAATGCAAAATAGTACAAGTTTTCTCACCAAATATTATTTTGCTTTAGAAAAATAGTTATCTTTCACAAGAATATTATTTATGTTAGTATACAATAGGTTTATTATTATTTTAAAGCGAACTTATAACATTTTTTTAAGGTTTTCTCAGTTTTAATTTCTAACTCAGAAAATAACAGATATAACCCATATTCAAACAAACAAACAAACAAACAAACAAACAAACAAAAAACTCTTGGGCCATGTGGGTGGCTCAGTCAGTTAAGCTTCCAGTTGATTTTGGCTCGCGTCATGATCTCCTGGTTCATGAGTTCAAGCCCCAGGTCAGGCCCTGTACAACACAGAGCCTGCTCGGGATCCTCTCTCTCTCTCAAACACAAAACAGAAAAAAGAACACCTGGCCTTCCAACGTACACTGAATTAAAAAAATTAAGAACAAAAACCAAAAGCCAAAAAACCTCTTTGGGGTTTGCAATAAAATTTAAGAGTATAAAGAGTCCAGGTGCCTGGGTGGTTGTCATTAAGCATCTGACTTTGGCTCAGGTCATGATCTCAAGGTTTGTGAGTTTAAGACCCACACCGGGTGAGCTCAAGCCCCGCTTCACGTAAAAAACAAACAAACATGAGCTCTGCTTAGGATGAGCCCCACTTTTCTCTCTCTCTCCCTCAAAAAAGAAATTTAGAAATTTTTTTAATTAAAAAAAATTGGGTTAAAAAAAAAAAAAGGAGTATTCCTGAGGCAGTTTTAGAACTGCCAGTTTGTGATCCCACAGTTCATGAGTATGAGCCCCACTGCTGTCAGTGCAGAGCCCACTTCAGATCCTCTGTCCACCTCTCTCTGCCCCTCCCCCTTCATGTGTGCTCTCCCTCACTCTCAAAAATAAATAAACATTAAAAAAAAAGAAAGAAAGAACTGGCAGTGTGTGCTATACTATGCCAGGGATTCCATACTAGTACACATCTTAACAGATACAACAATACAGTAACTAACAAAAGTTAAAAAATCCTAAGAGGAATGCATATAAACACACATTAAAGTTTGTTATTTAATTGCATGTCTTACTTGGAAGTTTCAGGCAAGCCAGCTGACAGTTCCAGAAACACAGATAAGTAGTAACCACGAACGACTCCATTTCCATCCTTAAAAAAAGGAAGAAGAGTCAACTATACATCAATAATTAAAGAGAAAGAGAGAGAGATGTTATACAAATACAAACTCTAGATAACTTAAGTGTAAAAATTTAAGCAACAACGAAGCAAACATTAATATCTCATGTTTGGATTGGGAAATACTTCTACGATTAAAGCAGTAACACAGATAAAAAGACCAACAGATTTAAATCTCTAATAATTTAAATCTTTTCTACATTAAAAAGAAAATGGAAAATATATAGGCATTCAAACTAAGGAAAATGTCAACAACTATGATAAAAGTTAAGAATTCTAGGGGCACCTGGGTGGCGCAGTTGGTTAAGTGAACGATTTCAGCTCGGGTCACAATCTTGCCGTTCGTGAGTTCAAGCCCCATGTAGGGCTCTGTGCTGACAGCTCAGAGCCTGTAGCCTGCTTCGGATTCTGTGTTTCCCTCTCTCTCTGCCCCAACCCCAACTCACACTCTGTCTCTCTCCCTCAAAAATAAATAAAACATTAAAAAAAGTTTTTAAAAAAGAGTTAAGAATTCTAACATACAAAAAAAAGGAGTTCTAACATACACAAAACTCTTAAATATCAGCCTCCATGAAAAATGAACACACCAAATACGAAAAAAACCTCAACTTTACTGGGTAGGAGACAAAAAATATTTAAAACCAAAAGTGAGTAAGACAGAAAAAGATAACACTTGATGTTGAAAGTAATTAAATAGAATTTCTATATAATGTTTATATGTTAGCATTCCATATAACAGTCTGTCTGAAGATTAAGAAGTTGTTTAAATTTGTATTACAGAGATTATTACAAAGATAATAACTTCCTTCTCTATTTCTCCAGTATTTTGCTCACGTGTCTACCTTTCTAAATGACTATCACTGTTGTAATTACATATATAAACATGTTTTCCCAACCAGACTGAGAGGATTGAAGGAAGGATTCTTATTATTCATCTCCAGTGTCTACTGGGATATGACTATGGAGGAGTACAAGTACTTACTAACCCCTTCATTTCTAGGCTACTATGCTTCAAAAGATCCTAAGGAAACTTTCAGGGTTAAAGGAGGTAAATGCTCAATACACAGTAAAGAATAAATGAATTATCAGTTAAATGAAAAAAATGAGATACAAAAAATTATGTATTGTATGATCCCATTATATGAAATTATGCAAAGTAAAACTATAGTGAAAAAAACACATCAGTGGTTGCAGAGGGGCCAGGAAGGAAGAAAGAAGGGATCAGCTTAAAAAACAAACGAGAAAACTGAGGGGTTAATAAAAATCACGGTGTGGTAATAATTATTTGACTATATATATTTGTGGAAACTTGCCAAAATTAGTAAATTTTATTGAATATAAATTTATCTCAAATTATATTTATTTAAAAAAAACTATCAATATCCTTGTTCAAATGGCCAGATTCTTTTCTTCTTTTAAATTATGCCCCAAGAGGGGCACCTGGGTGGCTCAGTCAGTGAAGCACGACTCTTGGTTTTGGTTCAGGTCATATCTCACAGTTTGTGAGTTTGGGCCCTGCATAGGGCTCTGTGCTGACAGTATGCAGCCTGCTTGGGGTTCTCGTTCTCTCTCTCTCTCTCTCCCTCCCTCCCTCCCCTGCTTGGTCTGTATCTCTTTCTCTCAAAAATGAACAAATAAACATTTTTTAAAAAATCTTTAAATTATGCTCCTAGAACTATTTCCCTGGAATAAATTAATAAAAAGGAATAGGGGCGCCTGGGTGGCTCAGATGGTTAGGCAACTGGCTTGGGCTCAGGTCATGATCTCACAGTTCGTGACTTCAAGCCCAAGTCAGGCTCTGTGCTGATAGCTCAGAGCCTGGAGCCTACTTCGGATTCTGTGTCTCCCCTCTCTCCACCCCTCCCCTGCTCATGCTCTGTGTCTCTTTGTCTCTCAATAATAAATAAATGTTAAAAAAATTTTTTAATAAAAAGGAATAAATATTTTTTACTCCTGATCTTTATCAGCTAATAATATTAGAAATCTTTTTAATCATAATTTTAAGGAAAATGTTTTAGTATCTTAAGTACATGCCAGCTGCACTTCCAACAAAATACTAGCTTTAAGATTTTTCAACACAGGATTCTGGAAAGATTGCAGCAATGGCAACATAGTTTATGCAACTCTCTAAATCCAAACAGAAAACAAAACAAAACACATAATTGGACAGAAAATCCAAAAGCTCACAAACAATATTTACAACAAAACTAGATAAAAGGTTATCTCCACAACCCCAAAAATATAAGCAAATAAAGATATATCAGTTACAACCATTAAGACCTGTATGATATATACATCTTTATGGGAGAAAAGAGAGGGAAGCTGTAGGACATCTAATGAAACAAAAAACAGGAAAAAGCACAAAATGGCAAAGAGTTGGCCACTGAAAAGCCTCACAAGCCAAATACAGACAACTGAAAATGGAATGAGCTGCTCAACAGATTATGAACTGAGTACAAGGATGCCTAACATTAACAAGTCTGAGAATTAAATGCAGTTAAGTCACTCTAAATTTTATACACTTATAAGATCTTATTATAAACGAATGTATAGGGCCTTTCATGATAACTCCCGAGATTACATAGAAAGTGCTAGGAGTGAAATAAAAAATAAACAGCGGAGAAATAATAAAAACAAAGGAAGGAGAAGGGCGGAGCCAGGACATCTCTCAGAAAGCAAGGCACCATATTTATTTTTGATTGCCTTATGACACTGGATATCCACATACAAATGAAATCGGGTCCCTACTTCATGTACAAAAATTAACTCAAAATAGATTAAAGTTGTAAACGTTAATTCTAAAACTATAAAACTATTAAAATAAAACATAAGAAAAAAGCTTTATGACATTAAATTTGGTAAAGATTTCATGGCTGTGAAACCAAAAGCAAAAACATAAATTTAACCACATCAAAATTTAAAACTTCTGCACATGAAATGTTAAAAGAATAAAAAGAAACTTATAGAATAGGAAATAATATGTATAAATTATACATCTAATAAATATGTGTGATCATAACCCCTAATAAGGGGTTAATATCCAGAATATATAAATTCCTACAACTCAACACCAACAACAAAATTTTCAAATGGTCAAAGGACTTGAGTACACATTTCTCTGAACAGGATGTACAAATGGTCAATAGGCATAAGATGCTCAATATTACTAATCATTAAAGAAATGCAAACTGAAACCAAACTACTACCTCATTCTCATCAGGATGGCTACTATCAAAGCAGAAAACAAGTACTGACAAAGATAGGGAGAAATTGGAACCCTTGTGCATCACTGAGAGTATAAAATGGGGTAGTTCCTGCAGAAAACAGTGTAGAGGTTCCTCAAAAAATTAAAAACAGAATTATCATTTGATTTAGCAATACCACTTCTAGGTACATAGCCGAAAGAACTGAAAGCAACATCTTGAGAAGATATTTGCACACCCATGTTCACAGTAGCACTATTCACTACAGCCAAGAGGTAGAAGCAACCCAAGTGCCAATCAACAGATGAATGGATAAACAATGTGTGGTATAAACGATGTGTGGTATACACACTGGATGTTGTTCAGCCTTAAAAAGAGAATTCAGACACAAGCCACAAAATGGATCAACTTTGAGGACATTATGTAAGAAGCCAGTCACAAAAAGACAAATACTGTATGATTCCACATATATGATATCTCTAGAGCAGTCAAATTCACAGAAACAAAAGGTTTAATGGTGGTTACCAAACTGAGGGGAAGGAGAAAGGGGGAGTTATCATTTAATGAGCAGAGAGCTTCAGTTCTGAAAGATGAAAAAAAAGTTCTGGAGATTTGCTGCACAACACGTGTATACACTTAACAATACTACATGTACACCTAGAAATGATTAAGATGGCAAATTCAGTGTTAAGCATTATTTGCCAAAGTAAAAAAAGAGAATAACATCCTTATAATGAAAACATTCTTGAAAAACATACTCAAAGAATAGATCAAAATTGTAACCCATTTCAACGGGGTGCCTGGGTGGCTCAGTCTGTTAAGCGGCCGACTTCAGCTCAGGTCATGATCTCACGGTCCGTAAGTTCAAGCCCTGTGTCAGGCTCTTTGCTGACAGCTCAGAGCCTGGAGCCTATTTCAGGTTCTGTGTCTCCATCTCTCTGACCCTCCCCCGTTCGTGCTCTTTCTCTCTCTGTCTCAAAAATAAATAAACATTAAAAAAAAAACAACAAAATTGTAACCCATTTCAAAACAATCCATGACACTAAGAAAACAGTATGACAACCTGCAGAAGGAAAAAAAAATAAACAAATAAGAATAGGACATAAAAGAATAACATACCAGAATTAGAAACACTCAGAAATCAGGTGATAAAACTAAGGAAAGAATTAGAAATAAAAGAAAAAGTTATTTAAGAAATAATCACTGAACTAAAAAGAACATGAGAGCAAATAAACAAAACAGATCTTGTAAGTGAACTAAGGAAAATTTTTTAAATGAAAAAGAGGGGCATCTGGGTGGCTCAGTCAGTTAAGCGTCTGATTCTTGATCTTGGCTCAAGTCATGTTCTCATGGTTCATGAGTTTGAGCCCTGTGTCAGGCTCTGTGCTGACAACATAGGGCTTACTTGGGATTCTGTCTCTCCCTCTGTCTATCCTTCCCCCCCCTTGTACACTCACTCACTCAAAATAGATAAACTTTAAAATAAATGAACGAGGGGCGCTTGGGTGGTTCAGTTGGTTGAGCATCCGACTTCAGCTCAGGTCATGATCTCACGGTTCATGAGTTCGAGCCCCATGTCGGACTCTGTGCTGACAGCTCAGAGCCTGGAGCCTGCTTCAGATTCTGTGTCTCCCTCTCTCTGCCCCTTCCCCACTCATGCTCTGTCTCTGTCTCTCAAAAGTGAATAAATGTTAAAAAAAAAATTAAAAATAAAAATAGAAAAAAATAAATGAATGAGTGAATGAATGAATAAGAAATGAAAAGCTCATAAGAGTAGAAAGTGATAAATACTGAAGACAGGAAAAGAAATCTCAAAATACAGGTAATACACCAAGTCCCAAGAAAAAAACAGAGAAAAAAACATAATAAATACTTAAAACTAGAATTCAGGAAATATTTTCTTAGGGGGGAAAAAAAGATGGGACGCCTAGGTGGTTCAGTTGGTTAAGTGTCAACTTTGACTCAGGTCATCATCTCTCGGTTTGTGGGTTCAAGCCCCACACTGGGCTCTGTGCTGACAGCTCTGAGCCTGGAGCCTGCTTCAGATTCTGTGAATCCCTCTCTCTCTGCCCCTCCCCTGCTCATGCTCTGTCTCTCTCTGCCTCTCAAAAATAAATAAAAAACATTAAAAAAGAAAAACAAAAAAGATCTAAATCTACATACTGAAAGACACCAGCATATAATGACTCAAAACAACCAAACACATAATAGTAAATTACTGGACTTAAATAAACAAAAAGATTATTTGGGCATTTAGTCCATATCACTGAATGCTTTTAAGAATTAGTTTATAATCAGGGGCGCCTGGGTGGCGCAGTCGGTTAAGCGTCTGACTTCAGCCAGGTCACGATCTCGCGGTCCGTGAGTTCGAGCCCCGCGTCAGGCTCTGGGCTGATGGCTCAGAGCCTGGAGCCTGTTTCCGATTCTGTGTCTCCCTCTCTCTCTGCCCCTCCCCCGTTCATGTTCTGTCTCTCTCTGTCCCAAAAATAAATAAACGTTGAAAAAAAAAAATTTTTTTTTAAAAATAAAAAAATAAAAAAATAAAAAAGAATTAGTTTATAATCAGATTTTACCTAATGGAAAATGGAATTAAACATTTAAGATACCCAATGATAGAAAATATAAGCTATGGATTTTATATCCAGCAATACTGGCTTTAGAGTATATAAAATACAACCTTTTCAAAATATAAAGTCAGGGAATATTGTTTCCACTAGCTGTTCCAGTAGAATCTATTAGAGAACAAGATTCGGACATCAAAACTCCTACTTAATATGGCAGAAAGTGGGGAAGAGGTGTGGGGAACATGGAGTATAAACAAAAGCAGTTCTCTGTAATCAAATTGATGGTAGAATTAAGACTTCCTATCCTGAAATATTTCTGTCTATAAGATGAAATAAAGCAGATGAGTGATTGATTATATAATTTCCAAAGGCTTCAAGAGGTAGGATTCCTCTAGGTATTTATACAAAGGATTCAGGTATGCTGTTTTGAAGGAGCACATGCACCCCAACGTTTACAGCAGTGCTATCGACAATAGCCAAAGCATGGAAAGAGCCCAAATGTCCATCAACAGATGAATGGATAAAGAAGATGCGGGTGCGTGCGTGTGTGTGTGTGTGTGTGTGTGTGTGTGTGTGTATGTAGTGGAGTATTACTCAACAATCAAAAAGAATGAAATCTTGCCATTTGCAACAACGTGGATGGAACTAGAGTGTATTACGCTAAGCAAAATTAGAGAAAGACAAATATATGACTTCACTCATACATGGAATTTAAGATACAAAACAGATGAACATAAAGGAAGAGAAGCAAAAATAATATAAAAGCAGGGAGGGGAGCAAAACATAAGAGACTCTTAAATACAGAGAACAAACTGTGCGCACTTGGTGGGGTTGTGGGTGGGGAGATGGGCTAAATGTACAAGGGCCATTAAGGAAGACACCTGGGATGAGCACTGGGTATTATAAGTAGGGGATGAATCACTGGATTCTACTCCTGAAATCATTATTGCACTATACACTAACTAACTTGGATGTAAATTTAAAAAAATATACATACATAATAATTTTTAAAAAAGGGATTACTAAAATGGAAGGAGACACAGGTGTAATATAAAGAGATTAAGTAAAAACACTCCACAGTCTTGAACTTGAATTATAAATGTAAGCACTGACTCATGAGTTATTTTATCTTTAAAAAAAAATACATATATCAAAAAAAAAAACCAGTATTTAATTATATAGCAATTTTAAAGTGTTCATAAATATATTTTGTCTACTGAGATCCCTGGAGCTTATCCAATTCAATTTTATCCATACTCCTACCCAGTTTTCTCGAATTATATTCTTTGGCCTAAAAACAACATAACAACAACAAAAAACCCCTATAATGTGTATCAATAATGAACTCTAATGTAAACTAGAACTTTGGATAATATTGTGTCAATAGGAGTTCATCAACTGTAACAAATGTACCACTCTGGGGCAAGATATGTTGATAATGGAGGAGCATGTACACGTATGGGGTCAGAGGGCATATGAAACTCTCTTTACTTTTTACTCAATTTTGATGTTTAATTCAAAACTGCTCTAAAAAATAAAGTCTATTAATAAATTTTAAATAAATAAATAAATACAGATTTCCCCCTTTCCAAACATCTAACATATTTATCACTGTATTTCCTAGCTCCCTTCACCAAGGAGGTTAGAAACTGTGACCAACCTCATAAAAATAAGCATCCCTAGCACCCAGTTTGGTCTTGAAATATCACTTCCCACTAAAAGGAATCAGGACTCTTTGAATAAAATGGCTGACTCCAGATATGGAGTAGGAAATGTACATAATGAGCCTAGAACATCTTGCCATAAATATGAGAATAAGAAAGCTAACTCCTAAGAATCACTACTAGGGACTTTTAGAGTCAGAGCAAAGTGACACAGAAGCTAACTTAAAGACATTACATATGTACAAATCCATGAATTCATAATGACATTTTTAAAAACCTAATTGATCACTTCCAGAAAATACTAAGGATAACTACTAAATAACAGGAAAAATTGTTTCTTCTTTATGAACTATAACCGTGGGTAGCCAAATAACAGATAATGGGAAGCATCTCTTAGAAGCGTATCTTTATAAAAGTTATTACAAATAAATGAAAAACAATAAAATGAGAATATCACTATTTTACAACTTCCAATGAATTAACAGATGTAGGCAATGAACATCGATAGCTGCCAATATCACAATAAGAGATGCAACTAGACATGGTGTGATAAAAGAACACACTACTACTTATACTGTTGCCATAGGAAGCAACTATATATCTCTCATCATGTCACTGCATCCAGCTGCCAATTTGCAGAAAATTCCTAGGTCAAAGGAACACACTGAAATGCACCATGAGTATGCAATCAGCATACATGTATTTTTTTATGGCTTTCTGTATCAATAATTTATTTTTATTTAAAAAATGATATCTAAAATAAGAATTTTAAATATTTCGTCTAAAGATAAATATCTTCCTAGAAATAAGAAATAAAATTCATGTAATGTCAAGGTTTACACTGTTCATTTTAACTCATTTTTTTGGTATGCTTAGTAATCTACCCTATAAAAAAACGGTAATATTGTCATTACTTTAACTCTTTACTCCACTAAGAAAAGTGAACCAGGGAGCATCTTTCTATCTGTTAGATGGGATGCTGCCTGATTCATGAATTGCTTAATAAAGTAAATGAAATTGTCAAATTAAACATAAAAGTGAACCACTGTGCTACAAAACACTGAAAGAAAGACCCTGGTTTCAAAATTCATTAGAAATATGAAAAACTTACTGGGTAAACTTTTAACCTCCAACAAAGTCCTGAAACTTGAAGAGGTGGACTGTAAACAGGGTCTGCTCGCTGGCGCAAAGTGCTGAAGTAAAAGAAAACCAACCAAATCCCAAGATCAAAACTGTTGTGAAATATCAACAGGCAAAACCAAACTCTAAGCACTTTACTTAAGTTACTTATTTGCAATCCTAAACAAGTAAATGAAGGTGCTGAACAAGTCAAGACTCCACTGCATAAATTTATATATACTTACATTCTGAAATAAGGTTTAATGATACTGAAATATTCAGCAGTATCTTTTCAGCTTCAAAATTAGGACATTCAAGGGAAAAGGAACATATAAAGAAAAATAAAACTAAGTGTCCTGAATTTAATTACCACTTCAACAAGCAGTCTTTTACCATTAAAGAAAAAACCCAATGGGCTTCTTCCTCACATAGCTGTAGTACAATTATCCTTTTCTAATATGGAAAAACTTAAGAAATATGCTTAATCTTAACATATGTGGGGATATCCTCAGAAAGTTTGTATTTTAGCCAAAAAATTATCCCATAAGAAAAGACAGATGGAGGAGGGCGCTCCAGCCCCCACTGTGCCACTGCGTGGCCCAGTCGGTTAGGCATCCAATTCTTGAATTTGACTCGGGCCAGGATCTCAAGGACGTGAGATCAAGCCCTGCGTCAGGCTCTACACTGAGCATGGAGCCTGCTTAAGATTCTCTCTCTCTGCTTCTCCCCTGCTTAGGTGCTCACGTGCTCTCTCTCTATATCTCTCAAAAGAAAGAGAGATAAAGAGAGAAAGAAAAAGAAAGAGAGAGAGAGAGAGAAAGAAAGGAAAGAAAGAGGTATTAATCCTCAAACTTTGGCCTTTGGTGATGGTTATCACCTCCTAGAATTTCTCTCCCCAAGGCAAGGCCTTTTATTTCATGGTTCCCCATTTCCAAACTGTCTTTGAAAACATGTCCCTTTAAGACCTCAGCGTTTTAAGATCTTTGTTTCCAATCTTCAAGAAAAAGTAGTAAAAGCTAACAAAGTAACATGCAAGTTACAAAGCATAAAATTTCTTATGACAATGGCCTCTCATTCACAATTTCTCACTTCCAGCTAAGATAAATGGACTCAAATCGACTTCTTCCCACCACTCTTATTTCCGAGGATGGGGGGATGGTCATTGACATTAATAATCCCATTTGCCCCACCTTAGCAAAGGCTAAGTGGACCCTCTTCTTTAAAAAAAATGGTTTCTTTTCCCAGACTAGAGAAGCAATCTGTCCTGAAGATAAAATACAATCCAGACAAATGACCTATATGTTTCTAATATGAAACTTGCTTCTTCTAAGATTACACACTGAGTGACACAGATCCTTGTTCTGTATTCTACCCAAGAATGATACTTCCTGGCTCTTACTTAGGTAGACATACAAAACAAATCTCAGTAGTCAAAAACTCTTACCTGAAATTCTCTAAAACAAAAGTAGCTGAATCATAAGACGGTACTAATTCACTAAAAAGAAGCAAAAGGTAAAATAATTATTTAAGTTTAAAATTTCATTTAATTAAAAAACAAAGTCCCTCAGTAATATCTTTAAAATGTTTTTAAACTAAGTCCCTAAGAAATATTTTTCAATCCTTACTAAATACGGATATTAAACCAAATGAATTTGTAAAACCATCAAAAGCTAACATCAAAAGTTTTCAATTAAATTGGAGACTCAACAAAGTTTATACAATAGTTGGGCTTTTTGAGAAGCAACAAGTAAGCATTAAAATAAGCATAAGAGACTCTCAAAACTACTCATGGAAATAGGAAAAGGAAGGGTGCTTAAGTCTGGAAACTAAAATATGAAACAGATATAAGGAAGTTTAGAAAAAAACAAAAGAAACAGCAAAAGACATCACAATAAATCCCCAACTTCAGTCTCTAAAACAAATTATGAGGAATATTGATGACCTTAAATATTTTAAGAATATTAACTTGGAAATACCATTTTATGGAATAAGAATACATAATCACCTAGGGGCAAATAGAGTGGATAAGCAACAATTTCTTGGCAAGGCAAGATTACCTCAGGCAACTTAACTTTAGTTCCATACATTCTTCTCTAAAGAGAACTGAACTACAACACAACCACAGGATATACCCTTAGATATGTGAACAATCTACAGTACTTCAAAACAAACACTTCAAAAGTCAGTCAATAAAACATTTATGATAAAGACACTATCATATACAGTATTATAACATAAAATATTCTGTATTTAATAAATAATTATAGAGGCGCCTGGGTGGCTCAGGTTGAGCAACTGACTTCGGCTCAGGTCATGATCTCACGGTTTGTGAGTTTGAGCCCCGCGTCGGACTCTGTGCTGACAGCTCAGAGCCTGGAGCCTGCTTCTGATTTTGTGTCTCCCTCTCTCTCTGTCCCTCCCCCACTCATGCTCTGTCTCTCTCTGTCTCAAAACTAAATAAACATTAAAAAAATTTTTTTTAATAAATAAAATTAATAAAATTATAAATTTACCGAAAAGATAAACTGCAAGCCATTTCACCGTATCCTCAGACATATCTTCTGAAGTTTAATTCATGAAAATTCATTATTACCAAAATAAAATATATGATAACATCTACAGCACTTTCACACTGTGATAGTGCCTAAAGAAATTAGTGGTTTGCCAGTGAAAACACAGCATAGATTTAAAAATATATTATTTTTTATTTTATGGTAAGTATGTATAGCTAAATAGCTCATATCTTTTTCACATAAGTATGGGGTTTGCCCTGCAATAGTTAACTATATAGCTACTATCCTACCGTCAAACACCCCTAACCATATTCCAAGGCAGCTGTTACCTTTTCTTAAAACACTCATATTCCTCAATCCCAGATGTTTGCCTCGTTAATCTTTACTATTCTTTCAAGTAACAGATTAGAAGTCACGGTCCATTGAACGTCTGCTCTAACTTCTCTCCATTATGTTTCCGCACATTCAGTATACCAAACCCCAATTAGTAGAATGAATGTAAGCAGTACCTAGAAAGCCTACCTGGAACCACAAACCTAATCAGAGCTTCAAGGAAATGTCTCCAGGATAGTTTCCAAATTTGGTCAAGTCATGACATGCTTTTGCTTATAATTTCATGCAAGTTCCAATCATACCAGCGTTGGTTTGTTCTCCCACCAAATTCATAACATCTTTCATAACGTTTTTTCCACCATATCCTTAACATCCAGTGCTATACATTTCCTTTGTTGTTTTGGCTGGAAGACCAAACTATTATTTTGTCATATTTTTGTTAGCCATTAAGGGTCAAAAGAGTTCACCACAAAACTAAAAGGCCACTGCTAGAATGGGAGAAGATATTTGCAAATGACATTTCGGATAGAGGGTTAGTATCCAAAATCAATAAAGAACTTATCAAACTCAACACCCAAAATACGAATAATTCAGTGAAGAAATAGACAAAAGACATGAACAGACACTTTTCCAAAGAAGACATCCAGATGGCTAATAGACACATGAAAAGATGCTCAACATCACTCATCATCAGGGAAACACAAATTAAAACCACAGAGATACCACCTCACACCTGTCAGAATGGCTAAAATTAACAACTCAGGCAACAACAGAGGTTGGCGAGGATGTGGAGAAAGAGGATCTCTTTTGCACTGCGAGTGGGAATGCAAACTGGTGCAGCCCTCTGGAAAACAGTCTGGAGGTTCTTCAAAAAGTTAAAAATGGAACTACCCTATGACCCAGCAATTGTACTACTATTTATCCAAGGGATATAGGTGTGCTGTTTCAGTGGGGCACATGCACCCCAATGTTTATAGCAGCACTATCAACAATAGCCAAAGTATGGAAAGAGCCCAAATGTCCATCAACAGAGGAAGGGATAAAGAAGATATGGTATATATGGTATATATACACAATGGAGTATTAATTACTCAGCAATCAAAAAGAATGAAATCTTGCTATTTGCAACAACATGGAGGAACTAGAGGGTATTATGCTAAGCGAAATTAGTCAAAGACAAGTATTGTATGACTTCACCCATATGTGGAATTTAAGATACAAAACAGATGAACATAAGGGAAGGGAAGCAAAAATCATATAAAAACAAGAAGGGGGACAAAACATAAGACACTCAAATACAGAGAACAAACTGAAGGTTCCTGGAGGGTTGTAGGTGGGGGCGGGGATGAGCTAAATGGGTAAGGGGCATTAAGGAAGACACTTTTTGGAATGAGCACTGGGTGTTATACATAGGGGATGAATCATTGGAATCTACTCTTGAAATCATTATTGCACTATATGGTAACTTGGAGGTTAAATAAATAAATAACGAAACATACATACATACATACATAAATACCAAAACACAAAATAAATAAGAGAAGGAGATGATACGTTTAACTCAGAACAGTGGAGTGGAAAGCTTAGGAGCTAAAGAGCTAAAATAGATCACTAAAGCTCACTGATGTACTCCTATACATGTATAATTTTTAGGGAAACTTTTTGAAAAATAACATTGTTAACAAATTAGTGCTATGTGGCAGCATTAAACAGGATGCATTATACAGCTGACCCACACTGTTCAAAGATCAATTGTAATTGATTACGAAATACTAGATTTCAATATATAATTCTATACTATTTAATATGGAATATACACCCAGTAAGATTATTAGTTTTTCTTCTCCCCTGTGTAGCACAATAGTGCTGAACATATTGTCTTTAATAAATAACACCGCACTTGTTCAATGACTTTTTATTCTCCATTGTGGCTCCATCACAAATCAACTGATGGAACTTAAGGCAATCCAGTCCTAAGATCTCAAAGCTTAGAAACATTCACCACTGCCCTTGTACATCTAAATTTGATCTGTAACTTAACGTCAACAAAGCTACAAGCCAAAATGCCCAGTAAGGCAGTAAATAAGCATTATTTGGGAGAGAAAGGGTCCTAAGGTGAACTTTATCTATGGAAAGCTCCTTAATTTGTCATACTTAAAAAAATTTTTTTTGGTCGTTTCCTCTCTGATGTCCCTCCTACCTGCCTCCCTTGCTCCCTGCCCTCCCAATTTCAGTCCCTTCTATCTACACCAAAAAAACAAGATAATGAAAAGGGACTGTTGGGGTTCTGAGCCACTTAGGCAATTAGGGAACAGAAAGCAAAACAATCACTGGATGTAAGAGAGACTGACAAGAAATCTAAAGCAGAGGTGCCTGCCTAATGAGACACTGCAAGTAGTATCAGCATAGGAGTTTACCTATATTTGTGGTTCCCAAAATTGAGGACAGAATTACTCAGGATGCCCAAGATTCATTATCTAGACATCACCTCCAAATATTGCGAGGCAATAGGCTTGGGAATTTGCATTATGGACAAACACTCCAGAGCTGGCTTTGATATGTGATCCATGCACTATACTTTCAATTGAAAAACATTTACCTTTATATATGGTATTTACATCAAAACTTAAGTTTCATTCCGCGGTGATGGATGGTTCCAAAAAGGTATTCTTCAAAACTGAAATGACTGACCATGTTATCAGAGAGGCAGCCTTTCGATAATTGGTGAACATCCTTAGTTCACCTAATCTACTTAAGGATAGCAAATACCAAGTACTTTTAGTAATATTCAGTTCTTGATTAAGATAGGAATATTATATCTGGTTTGTTAATTCAGAAAGAAATGAAGACTTAATAGTCAGTGAGATCTACCTGAGTTCTGGCTATCAAAAGAACTTTACCCTTCTGTTTATAGGACTATGGGTGGTGATAATCCTCAGGAATGCATCTGTGATGAGGAACAAGGGCTTACACCAGAAATTCTAAAGCAGGGGCAGTTTTACTCCTAGGAAGCATTTGGCAATGTCTGGAAATATTTTCATCACAACTATAAAGGAAAACGTGCTACTGGGACACTGCTAAACATCCCACAATAAACAACAAAGCTCCCTCAACCCCACAGAAAATTATCCTGATCAACAATGTCAAGGTTGAAAAACCCTGGCTTGCACTATTGAGTACCATCAATGCCCTGTGGCCATCAGAGGACACCACATATCAGAGAAAAAAGAAAAGACAATTATACATTTTTAAAACAAAGGCTATTTCCTTTAGGTAACACAGCCTTCAACATACTAAAAATGTGGCAGTATTTCAAAGCCATCTTTAAAGTCTAAGATGGACTAAAATCTGCCATACCAACATTTTTATCTGAGGCAGTGGTTTAACCTCTCTTCTTAGGAACCAACTAAGGAGATTTTAAATGAACACAATACAAATGCCTAGTTGCACCCAATGTTATGGACCATCTGTGTCCCCCAAAATTTGTATGTGGAGGCTCTAATCCCCAATGTATTTGGAGACAGGACCTTTCCAAAAGAATCCCAAATGAATCTAATATACAGCTAATGCAAGAAACCATTGCTCTAACACTACAGAGCAAAAATGCTTGAAAGAATATGCTGTTCAAAAGAATTCTAAGACTACCCAAGATAAAAACTAAAAGGAGGTGATTAAGATTACCTGAGGTCATAAGGGTGGGAAGGACCCTAACTCAATAAAGCTCGTGTCCTTAGAAGAGAAAAAGATACCAGACACTGATCTCTGTGCTTGAGAGAAAAGGTCTTGTGAGGACACAGGGAGAAGGCTGTCTGTAAGCAAGCAAGAAGCCTCATCAGAAATCAGATTTCCTAGCACCTTGATCTCATACTTCTTGCATCCAGAACTATAGGAGAATAAACTTCTGTAGTAGAAACCACCCAATCTGTGTTATTTTGTTATGGCTGTTCAAGCAGACTAATCTATCTGCAGAGATTTTATTTCAAATGACCTGAGGTATGAACCAGCATTGGTAATTTTCAATAGAATCCCAACTGAGTCTAACATACAACTAATGCCAAGAACCACTGGTCTAATACCACAGTGCAAACATGCTTGAAAGAATATGCTGGTTCAAAAGGATTCTAAGACTGCCCAAGACAAAAACTAAAAGATGCATAGAACACAACCAGCTGTTTCCTCGCACCACCTTTTAGGATCTGGAGGTAACATCATGTCACCTTCAGAATCTTCTGGCATTTCATCCATATTCTGAGTTTTGTTTCTGGCAACATATAGGTAAACAATGAGATATAAATTAAATTCAAAAGGTAAATAAAAGAATGACCATACTGCATCATGGATGGACCTTGAGGGCATTATGCTACATAAGTCAGAGAAAGACACATACCAAAAAAAAAAAAAAAAAAAAAAAGGGTCAGAAGGTATACACTTCTAGTTATAAAGTAAGTCATGGAGATATACTAGATAGCATGGTGACTATAGTCAAAACTGTACTGCAAATTTTAAAGTTGCTAAGAAAACAGATCTTAAAAGTTCTCATTATAAGAAAAGTTTTGTAACTGTTTATGGTGACAGATGTTAACTAGACTTACTGTGATCATTCTGCAATACTTGAAAAGGTCAAATCATTATGTTGTACACTTGGAACTAATATGTTACATGTCAATTATATATCAATTTAAAAAAATGAACAGATAGTGATTAAATTGGGATCAGTTACTTTTTCTACAGAAGGTGATACTCCAGGAAGAAACTAACTCCTAATTCAAGATCATCTCTTTACAGTCAAAAGTGTAACTCCACCAGAATTTTTAACCAGATTTACATGTATATAAAGTTTACTAAACCACATCATTATAAATAAGACCTTAAAAAACATAGAGTTAATTAAGAACACTAACATTCTTTTGAAACAAGCATGTGCATATGCACATAAACGTTAAATGAAAATCAAGTTAAAAAACTATGTCGCACCTGGTAAAGTCTGGTGGAACAGGAGTGGTAACAAAGGACGCCATGGGCTTCCGATGAACTTGCTGAAACATCATGAGGATCTCTGAGCTCTTAGATATCAACTCACTCTTACTACAAGACCGCAGCTGTGTGAGGAAAACAATCAAATAAACAAAAGTAATATTCACTGGCATCACAAAATCCTCAATAAAGAATAAAAATAGGAATTATTTTGGTCATATTCTAGAAAAAAAATGAGATAAAAATAGAATGACTCTTTCAAAGTGGTTTTGAGAGTTAAGAATCTACAAAGGATCTAAGTTATTTCCATTCTAACAGTAAAGTCACTGAGGAAATGTATTTCATTTTTTTTTTTTTTTTTTTTTTTTTAGCATTTATTTATTATTGAGAGACAGAGACAGACAGAACATGAGCATGGGAGGGGCAGAGAGAGGGGGCGACACAGAATCCGAAGCAGGCTTCAGGCTCTGAGCTGTCAGCACAGAGCCCGGCGCAGGGCTCGAACTCACAGACCACGAGATCATGACCTGAGCCGAAGTCAGACACTTAACCGACTGAGCCATCCAGGCGCCCCAAGAAATGTATTTGATTTTAATGCATTTTTCTCACCTTGCATGTTAGCATAAATCCAACTATAAGCAAACACAACTGGATAGAGAAGTTATTATATATACTAATGAACAAAACTCTATAGGTCAATAGCCATCAAACAAGGATTTCTCAAACTGCATTTCGAGAGAGAGAAATGTTAGGATGTAACAGACCCAGAGAAGTCTCAACTTCTATCAATTTGGAAAACACTACATTATGTAGTGCCAAAGGTTAAAAACTGAGAAATTCAACTCCAGTAAAATAAGCATAATAGTTAAAAGACTTTCTACTCCAGACAATCAATTTGAAGTCCTAATTCTGCCACACACTAATCATATGACTTTCAGAGTCTGTTTATCTGTAAAACTGGAATCATATCTACCACTGCTTACTTCACTAGGACTGTTGTAACAAGTATGAAGCCATATGTGAGACAGCTTTATAAACTGTTACAGGCTAAACAGTGCCTCCACCAAATTCCTGTTGGTCCTAACCCCTAGTAAGTAACTCAGAATGTTAACTATATTTGGAAATAAGGTCTTTAGAGGATACAAAGAGAAAGCAGTGTCTACAAGAGACACCTCAGGGGAAAACAAAACTTCTGACACTTTGATCTTAAGACTCCCAGTCAGTCACCAGAACTATAAGAAAATAAATTTCTATTGTTTAAGCCTCCTAGTCTGTGTTATTTTGTTAGGGATGCCCTAGCAAAGTAATACACTATCAAATGCCATACAGATGATATTCATAATACTCACTACAGTTAGGTTTATATTTTTTAAATGACGGTTGCTTATAAGTCGTGAAGAATAATATGATACGATATGACTGGTATCATATGACAAATATCAAAACCTACAGCTTTTATAAAATATTTATTGAATGTGGGGCGCCTGGATGGCTCAGTCAGTTGAGCATCTGACACTTGCTTTTGGCTCAGGTCATAATCTCATGGTTCAGGGGATGGAGCCCCACACGGGGCTCTGTGCTAGCATCAAGGAGCCTACTACGGATTTTCTCTCTCCCTTGCTCTCTGCACCTCCCCCATTCTCACTCACATGTTCTTGCTCTCAAAATAAACTCAAAAAAATTATAAATAAATAAATATTTAATGCCTATGATGAGTGTCCTTCCTTGACCCCATTTCCTCCAAAGGTAACTCACTCAAGTTTATATCACTACCATGTGTTTCCACATGTATTACGTGTTCAGCAATGTTCTGAATGTTTTTAGACTTTACGTAAATACGACCAAGCTACATCACCATGTAGCCTACATTTTTCACTTAACATTGCTTCTGAGATTTGTTTATTGGTATCTACAGATCTACCCATTTCAGCAGTTTTAAAGAATATCATTGCATGAATATAATATGTTATTTTTCTCTGTCAATGAACATTCAGGTTGATTCCCATTCTTCATTATTAAAACTCTGGAGAGAAGACCCTTGTGCAGTTCCTCGTACACATATGCAAGTTTCTCTAGGATTTGAATTACTGGTTGAAACATACGACAACTTTAGCAGATATTAGCAAACTCCTCTCCAACATAGTTTACATCAGTACTACACAAGTTTCCTCTGCTGTATATTGTCAACATTTACATTTTTACCTATTAATTTCTGCCAACTAATGGGTGTAAAATGGCATTTTGTTGTGGTTTTAGTTTATATTTACCAGACTAGCAATGAAACTTCACATTTACTGGTCTCTGTACACTTCTGTAAACTATCTGTTCATCTGCCTTGCCTACTTTTTGAGATTGCTTTAGTTATTTAGATTTAAACTGTATTTCTTTATAAATTCTGGATAGCAATTCCTGTTCAGGTTAGGAGTAACAAGTATCTTTTCCAAGTCTATGGCCTGTCATTCAAGTTGTTGAATTTCTTTTTTAAAGTTTGAATTTTAATGCATTCAAATCTTTCTATTTTGTACCTACTGTACCTTAAGAAATCTTCCTCTATCCCACATCAAAGGTATTCTCCTCTAAACTCCTCTAAAAATAATCAAATTTTGCTACTGATGTTTAGGTCTTTAGTCCACCTGGAACTAAGTCTTGTGTATAAAACGAAAATCAAATTTTATTTCCCACATGTACAAATGCCAATATTTGTTGAAAGGCCCATCCTTTTCCATTTCTATCATGTAATGTATCAAGTCTCCACACATACCTGGGGTTCTGTTTCTGGGCTTTTTATTCTGTTATCTTCTCGAACTGTCCTTGTGCTGAAACTTGTGTCATAATTACTATATTTTCACATTATGTCTTGATATATGACAGGAATTTTAACTTATTTTTTTAATCTAAGACTATGCTGGCTATATGGGGCCCCTTGCTCTTTCACATTAATATTGGAATTTTACCAAATTCTTAGAAAATTTATGTTGAAATAAAGGCTGAATTGCACTTGTAGAACGGTATCAATAGCACCTTTATAACATTGAATTTTCCCCTACATAAATACACCATATTCCATAAAATGTAGTAGGCTATAAATTATTAAACATTAACTATTTTATGTGCTAGTATGAAAAATAATCTTCACTAAATTATGGCTGTATTAACTGTTAAGACACATCCCATTTCAAATTTAATTTTTTTTAATGTTTATTTTTGAGAGAGAGAGATGAAGAGAGAGCGCAAATGCGCAAGTGGGGGAGAGGCAGAGAGAAAGAGAGAGACACAGAATCTGAAGCAGGCTCCAGGCTCTGAGCTGTCAGCACAAAGCCCCATGCCAGGCTTGAACCCACGAACCGCAAGATCATGACTTGAGCCAAAGTTGGACACTTAACCTGACTGGGCCACCCAGGCGCCCAAGACATATCCCTTATCAAAATAGCATAATATACATCTGAGAATCAATGAGATACAGGATGTTTCTTCATTCAACTCTAGTGTTTACAAAGGTCTCCAACACTTTTTATTAGATTTACTCAAAATCCTTAGTTTTTGTTATATTATGAACAGGATTATTTTCTGAGCTGTTAGCACAGAGCCTGACGTGGGGCTTGAACTCATGAACTGCGAGATCATGACCTGAACCAGTCAGTTGCTTAACCGACTAAGTCACCCAGTCGCCCCAAACAGGATTATTTTCAATTAAGTTTTCTAGCCGATTATTTCCGATATTTGATTTCTGTCTTGATTACATATCCAGTAACCAAGATAAGCTCACTAAAAAGGTGTAAGTTACATACTTTCTACGTAGATAACCATATCCTCTACAAATAACCAATTTTATATCTTCCTTTTAATATATTTCTACCACATTTATTGTCTTGAGGCCCCTGGGTGGCTCATTATGAACAAATGAGTTAAGCCTGCTTCAGAGTCTGTGTCTCCCTCTCTCTCTGCCCCAACCCTGCTCACACTCTCTCTCTCAAAAGTAAACATTAGAAAAAATTTTTTAAATTTATATATATATATAGTTGTACCATATTTACTGTTTTAATTTAATACACAGGAGTAGCACACTCAGAAGTGAAACGACAATATGAAGCAACCCTGGATTCTTTATCAGAGCTTCACAATTTTTACCATTTAGACTGTTTCCTATAAAATAAAGTTAAATGGGGGAGCCTGGGTGGCTCAGTCGGTTAAGCGGCCGACTTCAGCTCAGGTCACGATCTCGCGGTCCGTGAGTTCGAGCCCCGCGTTAGGCTCTGGGCTGATGGCTCAGAGCCTGGAGCCTGCTTCTGATTCTGTGTCTCCCTCTCTCTCTGCCCCTCCCCAGTTCATGCTCTGTCTCTCTCTGTCCCAAAAATAAATAAACGTTAAAAAAAAATTTTTTTTTTTAATAAAAAAAAATAAATAAAGTTAAATGTATAGGTGCCTGGGTAGCTCAGTTGGTTAAGTGTCCGATTTCAGGTCAGGTCATGAATTCGCGGTTCATGGGTTCAAGCCCCGCATCAGGCTCTGTGCTGACAGCTCGGAGTCTGGAGCCTGTTTTAGATTCCATGTCTCTCTCTCTCTAACTCTGTTCCTCCCCTGCTTGAGTTCTCTCTCTCTCTCAAAAATAAAGATTAAAAGAATAAAATAAAGTTAATGTAGTTCCCTTTTATTTTTTTAATGTTTATTTATTTTTGAGAGAGACACAGAGAGCGAGTGGGGACAGGCAGAGAGAGGGAGACACAGAATTCGAAGCAGTCTCCAGACTCCAAGCTGTCAGGACAGAGCCTGATGCAGGGCTCAAACTTGTTCCTTTTTAGTCTTAGTTTGCTAAGTAATTTAGCCATGAATGAGGATCAAATATAATAATGTTACTTTAAAAATTAATATTATCCTGTTCATTTTTATTTAAATGTTCATATAGTTTTGCTCTGTAATCTCTTGAGTTATAATCAAGAAGATTTTTCTGATAGTGAAACATTCCTTTCATTCCTTTGAGTAACCCTACTTGACCTGGCTTTTTCGTTCTTTATTATGATTTTATTTTTTAGTAATCTCTACATCCAACCTGGGACTTGAACTCAAAATCCTGAGATCAACTGTCGCATACTCCACTGAGCCATCCCACTGGTCTTGCGCTCATTTGTTTTTGTACATATCCTACTGATTTTTAACTGCCAGTATATATTTAAGATTTTGGCATTTATGTTAAAATAAAATTGAGCTTTGGGGTGCCTGAGTGGCTCAGTCAGTTAAGCATATGACTTCAGCTCAGGTCATGATCTCACAGTTCATGAGTTCGAGCCCTGCCTCAAGCTCTGCGCTGACAGCACCAAGCCAGCTTGGGTTTCTCTCTCTCTCCCCCTCTCTATCCCTCCCCCATGTTCTCTCTCTCAAGTAAATAAACTTTAAAAATAAAATATTGAGCTTTAATTTTCTTACATTGTTCTTATGACAACTGGTTATTAATATTAGTGTTATACAGTCTTGAATGAGATCTAGTACTTTGGTATTCTCTAAGAAAAAATTACTTGATAGGCAAAAGACATTTAAAAATTTGGTAAAAATTTTCCATTAGTCTGAACTTGATGTCTTTAGAAGGAGACTTACCAACAATATAATTTACTTAATGTTTCTTGTTTAAGTTATATACTTTCTGAAGTGACTCTAGACAATTACAATTTCCTAAAAATTATCCTCGTCATGTAGATTCTACCTCAATAATGTTGCTCATATTTGTAAAGCACACAGAACACTGGCATAAATATTTACTTTTAAAAATGATTATTATTTAAATTTCTACTGCATCTGTAGTTATATCCCAATTCTTCTTCCCAATACAATATTGAACACTTCCTTCAATTTTCTTGATAACCGTGCTAGAATTATCTTCTATTTAATGCATGCTTTTCAAAGATCCAATATTGGGTATGCTGATACTCCCAACTATTTCATGGCTCTCTTTTTTGTGAATTACATCACTATCTTCATGATTTCTTTCCATTTTATGCTTCTACACTATTGTTCCTTTATTAGCATTTTTAGTTGAACACAACTCATTCATTCATAATTTTCTTAAGTCGCACTTTAGACTATGTCTTCTTCTAAATATCCATTAGCGAAGTCTGGTATTTTAATAATTTATCATTTTTTTATTTTCTTAGAAATTCTCTTAAATGTTTATTTGAGAGAGAGCAAGCGAGCCCACATGCAGGGGTGGGGTAGAGGGTAGAAGGGGACAGAGGATCTGAAGCCGGTTCTGTGCTGACAGCAGAGAGAGCGATGTGGGGCTCAAACTCATAAACCATGAGGTCATGACCTGAGCCAAAGTCAGACTCAATTGACTGAGCCTCCCAGGCACCTCAATAATCTATCATTTCAATTCCAATTCCTCTTAAGCTCAAGAACAATGTAGATATTTAACAATGTAGATATTTAACATATTTCAATGTATATTTGAATACATATGATTTTTAAAATAATATTGGTTTTTGATGTCTACCTTAACTATACTGTGGTCACAGAACATGTTCTTTACATAAGTTTCTGAAATTTCTTCAGACTTCTATATAACTTAGTACTTGGCTAGGTATTGAAACTTTTTTTTCTTAAGTTTATTTATTTATTTTGAGAGAGACAGAAACAGGCAGAGAGAGACACAATCCCAAGGAGGCTCCATACTGTCACTGCAGAGCCCGATGTGGGGCTTGAACCCACAAAATTGTGAGATCATGACCTTGGCCAAAACCAGGAGTTGGACAGACAAGCCACCCAGGCACTGCAAAATGATTTTTTTAATACTGGGTTTGCAAATAATTTTGTAAACTCCTTTTTATGGATTTTTAAAAAAATGTTTATTTATTTTGAGAGACAGAGAGAGAAAGAGAGAGAGCACGTGCACATGGTGGGGGGGGGGGGGGAAGCAGAGACAGGGAGAGAGAGAATCCCAAGCAGGCTCTGTGCTGTCAGTGCAGAGCCCAATGAGGGGCTCGATCCCATGAACCGTGAGATCATGACCTGAGGTGAAATCAAGAGTCAGACAATTAAACAACTGAGCCACCCAGGCACCCTGGAGCAGTTTCATATGAACTGAAACAGAGCATGTATTCTTCATTTGGGGATGCAGGGCTCCCTATATACCTTTTATTTTTTTTCCACATACCTTTTAGATAAAGCATCTTAATTTTTTTTTTTCCAAATACCCTGTATTCTTACAAACTTTTAGTTGGTGCTATCAGTTTATTAAGTATTTAAAAACTCACTATAGTGATTTTATCAAAATCATTTAATTCTCTGCTTTCTACATTCTGAGTTTATCCTAGAATACAAAATCATAACTGTCCTATCTTCATACTCTTTTTTAAAAATTTTTTAGGTTTTATTTATTTTTGAGAGAGACAGAGAGACAGAGCATAAGTGGGGGGAAGGGCAGAGAGAGAGGGAGACACAGAATCCAAAGCAGACTCCAGGAACTGAGCTGTCAGCACAAAGCCTGATGTGTGGCTCAAAACCATAAACCATGAGATCATGACCTGAGCTGAAGTCGGATGCTTAACCAACTGAGCCATTCAGGTGCCCCTCTTCTTATTCTTAAGGTAGACAGTTCCCTCTTTGTCAGTAGTCCTTTTTACACTAGTAATGTTTTTTTCCCCATTTTAAAGTCCTCACCATTCTCTAGATCTATCTCTTATTAAGTAGATCATTGTGTGATTTTTTTAATTCAAATTAATCCTTTACATCTATTTTTTTATTACTGATATTAGTGTCATTCACTGACAATAATACTCAAAATCCAGAAACAATTACTCAATTCAAGCCCTGCATTGAGCTTCATGCTGAGCATGGAGCCTGAGCCTACTTAAAAAAGTCGAAGATTGTTCCATCAGATTAAAACATTAGACCCAACTGCATGCAGCCTTTAAGACACAGACTTTAAATATTTAAAAACAAATATATTAAAAATAAAAAGACAGAATAAGATATGTCATGGTAACATGAGTTAAAAGGAAGATGATGTGGCGTTCTTAAATAGATTTCAAAGCAAAAAATTTATGCTAAAGTCATTTCAGGGATGCCTTCAGCGTGGCTCAGTCAGTTAAGCATCTGACCCTTGATTTAGGTTCAGGTCATGATCTCATGGTTCATGAGATCAAGCCCATGTCCGGCTCTGGGCTGATAGTGCAGAGCCTGCTTGGATTCCCTTTCTCTCTCCCTCTCTCTCTCTCTCTCCATCTCTCTCTCTTTCAAATAAATAAACTAAAAAAAAAAAAAAAAGGCATTTCATAGTGATGTTGGAAACAATTAAGAGGATGTAACAATCCTAGACATTTAGGACCTTAATAGTATGGCTTCAAAATACATGAAGCAAAAACCGATTGAACTGCCAGAAGAAAAGACAAATAAATACACAATTATTGCTGAAAATGTCAACAACCCTCTCTCAATAATCAAACAGGTAGAAAGAAAATCTACAATATAGTAGACTTGAACAACATCACCAACCAACCTGATCTCAAGACACTGCAATCAGAAAAAAACCAAACATTTGGAAACTAAGTAATATGGCTCAAAGAATAACTCACAAAGGAAGAAAATATTTTGAACAGAAATGTCTCAGATTACTAACCCCAGGTTCCATCTTAAGATTTCAGAAAAAGAGCAAATTAAACTCAAACTAAGCAAAAGAAAGAAAACAATTAGATCAAAACAAAAATCAAGGAAATAGAAAACAAAAACAACAGAGAAAAACAAAAAGCCAGGTTCTTTGAAAACATCAGGAAAAATAGATATCCTCTAGCCAAACTGATCAGGCAAAAAAGACACAAACTACCAATACCAGGAAAAAGAGAGGTAATATCACTGCATTCTACAAATTTAAAAGGATAACAAGAGGGGGTGCCTGGGTGGCGCAGTCGGTTAAGCGTCCGACTTCAGCCAGGTCACGATCTCGCGGTCCGTGAGTTCGAGCCCCGTGTCGGGCTCTAGGCTGATGGCTCAGAGCCTGGAGCCTGTTTCGGATTCTGTGTCTCCCTCTCTCTCTGCCCCTCCCCCATTCATGCTCTGTCTCTCTCTGTCCCAAAAATAAATAAACGTTGAAAAAAAAAAAAAAAATTTAAAAAGATACAAGGACAATTCAGTGCAGAAAGGCTGGTCTTCAACAAATGGTGCTAGAAAAAACAGCCATAAACAAATAACAAAAACAAAAAACTACACTGGATCCACACCTCACATTAAAAAAACACAATAGCGTGCCTGGATGGCTCAGTTGGTTAAGCGTCCAACTCTTGGTTTCAGTTCAGGTGATAATCTCATGGTTCATGAGATCGAGACGAGACCCATGTCGGGCTCTGCACTGACAGTGTGGAGCCTACTTGGGATTCCCTCTCTTCCTCTCAGGGAGTCCCTGCCTTTCTCTCAAAATAAATAAATAAACATTAAAAAAAATAATAACATAAAATTCAAAGACAACCATAAAACTAAATATAAAACCAAAAACTACAAAACCTCTGCAAGAAAACGTTAAGAAAAACTTTTTGCAACGTTGCATTAGGTAAAAATTTCTTAGCTATGACCTCAAAAGATACTTCAATAAAGAAGATAAAGGGATGGCAAGTAAGTTCACAAAAGGATGCTTAACAACATTAGTTATAAGACAAATGCAAACTAAAGCCATAATAAATAATTTTTAAAGCCTATGGACAGATTTTATTAAATTTCATTTATTATTTCATCACCTGGTGCTCTACCTCCTGAAGTAGGGATTCCAACAGCTCTGTTTCTTGTGTTAGAGAGGTCTTCTGACCTATTTAAAAACAGCAAAACACCAACACTGGTTTAAGAATAAAATTAACTTTCACTGAACATAGTCAATAACAAAGAATCAATTTCAATTACGTGAAACTTCACTATAGCTACCCTAAAAAATTTCACCAGAACTTTAAAAGGTTCCATTTAGGGATACCTGGGTGACTCAACTGGTTGAGCGTCTCACTCTTAATTCTGGCTCACGTCATGATCTCACAGTTGTGGGAACAAGTCCTGCACTGGGCTCTGCACTAATAGTGCGGAGCCTGCTTGGGCTTCTCTCTCCCTCTCCCTCTGCCCCTCCCCTGCTCGTGCACATACTCTCTAAAATAAGTAAACATTTAAAAAAAAAAAAAAGAAAAAGGTTCGATCTAATATTGTAGTAGCTTTGACAAGGTGATTTCAGAATCAACCATAACTATAGTTCTAAACAAACTGCAATTAAGGTCAATTAAATTCATAAAAGAATACATAATACTATACTCTGGAAAGACATTAAGGTTATTGTTTCTTCTAAAGGAATATAAAAGATCTAGCAAAGTAAATTTTTTACTCAATCAACTCTTCTGAAGTAATTCCCCCCTGCAAAATTTAACTGTGGCTTAAAAAGAAGAATATAGTAAGTTGGCCAGATGTTACATTACATGTCAACAAAAGATATGTTCTTTAAACATAAAAACCTGTGAAAACAAAAAACAATGCCCAGACAGGAACAGTCTTAAGAAGCTGAAACACACAAGAATAAACGAATTATCATTATAGAATTACTATTAAAAAAGTAGGAAAAAAAAAAAAGAAAAAACTTTATTTATTTATTTATTTTTTTTAATTTTTTTTTTTCAACGTTTATTTATTTTTGGGACAGAGAGAGACAGAGCATGAACGGGGGAGGGGCAGAGAGAGAGGGAGACACAGAATCGGAAACAGGCTCCAGGCTCTGAGCCATCAGCCCAGAGCCTGACGCGGGGCTCGAACTCACGGACCGCGAGATCGTGACCTGGCTGAAGTCGGACGCTTAACCGACTGCGCCACCCAGGCGCCCAAGAAAAAACTTTAAAAAAAGGTAGAAATAAAAAAGAAAAAGAAGAAACCACTTTACATGTTGGGGGGAAAAAAAAAGATGAAAGGCAGGCATGTTTGCCAAATCAGGCCATTTCTAGAAGCATACATACCCAAGAGGTTAGCAGGAGTTATATTAATTAGGTATAATATTATTTGATAAAGGGACATTTAATAACTGGAACTTTTATTTTTGAAACCAATCTTTTCCTCCCTAGCCTATTTGATTCTTTCTAGATTGGCTCAAAGCATCAAATATCCCAACAGCATAGAAAACCACTCACCCATTAGTGTTATAAGCTTATTCTTCAGCTGTGTGTCTAATCGTGCAATCATCATCTCCACTGCATTCCTAATTTCCCGAACACGCTCATCTTTTGCATTTCGTACAGCTTCTACATTTCTTTCCTAGAAGGTGAACAAGTAAAAAAAATTTGATTGAAGAATTTTTAAAATAGAAGCAAACAAACATTAATGCAATCACTGCAATTATTCTTAAAGTCAGTTGATTTCCTCTTTTATGTAAGCCAATAATACTTTTTTAAAAATGTTCATTTAATTTTGACAAAATACAACATACTTTCCTGATAAAAATCCTCAAGGAAGTAGAGACAGAATGAACATACCTCAAGATCATAAAGGCCATATATGAAAAATCCACAATTAATACCATCCTTGAGAAAAACAGACCTTTCCCCCAAAGTTCAGGAACACGACAGGGATATCCACTCTCACCAGTGTTATTCAACATAGTGTTAGATAGCCTCAGCAATCAAACAACAAAAAGAAATAAAAGGCATCCAAATCTGCAAGGAGGAAGTCAAACTCTCACATTTCACAGACAACATGACTGGAACATCCAAAAGGCTCTACCAAAAAAACCGCTAAAACTGACCCATGAATTCAGCAAAGTTGCAGGATATAAAATCAATGTACACAAATCGGCTGCATTTCTATACACCAATAATGAAGCAGCAGAAAGAGAAATCAAGGAATCAATCCCATTCACAATTGCACCAAAAACCATAAAATACATAGGAATAAACCTAACCAAAATGAAAGATCTATGCACTAAGAAGTACAGTAAGTTTATGAAAGAAATTGAAGACACAAAGAAATGGAAAAACATTCCATGCTCATGGATTGGAAGAACAAATATTGTTAAAATGCTGACACTACCCAAAGCAATCTACATATTCAATGCAATCCCTACCAAATTAACACCAGCATTATTCACAGAGCTAGAACAAATAATTCTAAAATTTGTATGGAACCAGAAAAGGCCCTGAATAGCCAAAGTAATGTAGAAAAAGAAAACCAGGGGTGCCTGAGTGACTCAGGTGGTTAAGCATCTGGCCCCTGATTTCAGCTTAGGACATGATCTCATGGTTTGTGGGTTCAAGCCCCACATCCACATCGGGCATGGATGGCATGGATCCTGCTTGGGATTCTCTCTCTGCCCCTCCCCTGCTCATGCTCTCTCTCTCTCAAAATTAATAAACTTAAAAAGAAAAAATTAAAACAAAAAAATTAAAAAGAAAAAAAAGAAAAAGAACCAAAGCTGGAGGCATCCCAATTCCAGACCTCAAGCTATATTACAAAGCTGTAATCATCAAGACAGTACAGTACTGGCACAAAAACAGACACACAGATCAGTGAACAGAATAGAGAACCCAGAAATGGACCCATAAACATATGGCCAACTAATCTTTGACAAAGTAGTAAAGAATATCCAATGGAAAAAAGTCTCTTCAGCAAAGGTATTGGGAAAACTCGATAGCAACATGCAGAAGAATAAACCTGGACCAATTTCTTACACCATACACAAAAATAAACTAAAAATGGATGAAAGACCTAAACGTAAGACAGGAAGCCATTAAAATCCTAGAGAAGGCAGACAGCAACCTCTTTGACGTTGGCCACAGCAACTTCTTACTAGTCACATCTTTAGAATCAAGGGAAACAAAAGCAAAAGTGAACTACTGGGACTTCATCAAGATAAAAAGCTTCTGCACAGCGAAGGAAACAACCAAAAAAACTAAAAGGCAGCCTACAAAATGGGAGAAGATATTTGCAAATGACACATCTAATAAAGAGTATCCAAAACCCATGAAGAACTCAATACCCAAAAAACAAATAATCTACTGAAGAAATGGGCAAAAGACATGAATAGACACTTTTCCAAATAAGTGGCTAACATCCAGATGGCTAACAGACACATGAAAAGATGCTCAACATCACGTACCATCAGGGAAATACAAATCATAACCACAATGAGATACCACTTCACATTGGTCAGAATGGCTAAAATGAACAATTCAGGCAACAAAGATGTTGGCGAGGATGTGGAGAAAGGGGAACCCTTTTGCACTGTTGGGAATGCAAACTGGTGCAGCCACTCTGGAAAACAGTATGGAGGTTCCTCAAAAAATTAAAAATAGAACTACCCTACAACCCAGGAGTTGCACTACTAGGTATTTATCCAGAGGATAAAAAATGCTGATTTGAAGGGACACATGCACCCCAATGTTTATAGCAGCGCTATCAACAACAGCCAAAGTATGGAAAGAGCCTAAATGTCCACAGACTGATGGATGGATAAAGAAGATGTGGTGTGTGTATGTGTGTATATACACACATATATATAACAATGGAATATTGCTCAATGATGAAAAAGAATGAAATCTTGCCATTTGCAACAACATGGGTGGAAATGGAGGGTATTGTGCTAAGCAAAATAAGTCAGTCAGAGAAAGACAAATACCATATGATTTCACTCATATGTGCAATTTAAGAAACAAAAAAGGGGAAGTGAAGAAAAATAAGATAAAAACAAAGAGGGAGACAAACAATAAGAGACTCTTAAATACAGAGAACAGAGGGTGGCTGGCAAGGAGTTCGGTGGGGGGAAGGGCTACATGGGCGATGGGCATTGAGAGCACTTGTTGGGATGAGCACTGGATATTACATGTACATTTAGGGATGAATCACTAAATTCTATTCCTAAAATCATTATTACACTGTATGTTAACTGCCTTGGATTTAAATTAAAAAATAAAATTAAATAAATACATAAAAATAAAAAAATAAAGGAGTATATTAAATAGGGATCAAAATATCAGCATTACCTAATAAAGTATCAAAATATCAGCATTACCTAATAAAGGTCATACTGGAAGAAAAACAATGTTTACTTATTTGGGGGGCAGGGGGCAGATAACGTGAGCAAAAGAGGGACAGAGAGAGAGGGAGAGAGAATCCAAAGCAGGCCCCTTGCTGTCAGTGCAGAGACTGACACAAGGCTCGATCACATGAACTGTGAGATCATGATCTGAGCTAAAATCAAGAATCAGAGGCTCAACCAACTGAGCCACCCAGGTGCCCCAAGCCAATAATACTTTTCAATTGTTTACATATCATAAGAAACTCACTGTTTTAAAAAACTGTGCACTGAACCAAATCAGGAATGATATTCTTTTTTTTAAAAAAAATTTTTTTTGGGGCGCCTGGGTGGTGCGGTCGGTTAAGCGTCCGACTTCAGCTCAGGTCACGATCTCGCGGTCCGTGAGTTCGAGCCCCGCGTCGGGCTCTGGGCTGATGGCTCAGAGCCTGGAGCCTGTTTCCGATTCTGTGTCTCCCTCTCTCTCTGCCCCTCCCCCGTTCATGCTCTGTCTCTCTCTGTCCCAAAAAAAAATAAATAAACGTTGAAAAAAAAAATTTTTTTTAAATAAATAAATAAAAAATACACATAAAAAGAAAACATATCTATTCTAGCTTACATAGTTTTTAATTTTTTTCAGAACAGAGGAAAAAAAATAGAATTTTCAAAGACTCCAGAGTACATTGTAGATTTCATAATAGGATGCTACCAAAATTAAAAAAGCAATCTTTCCTATACTTGTTATTATAAATACAAACAATAAGAAAATCAACCTAGAACACCCTCCTTAACAACCAAATAATGTTGCGAAGAGAAAAGAAAAGAAAGGTAGTTAGATGAAGTCCAAAGAGAAGTCTTTCAACTTGTTTATATTCCAAAACTACTTTGTAGGTAGCATACACACAACTCAGAAACACTACTATAAACAATGGTTTGAATCTTCATTCCTGAAAGGGTAAAACAAAGATATCTTAAGTTAGGAATGGTCTGTAAAACTCACTAGTTACAACTGGCCTTCTGGCAACATTAAACAAAATATATTTCAAAAGTACATTCAGTACTTAAGTGTTTGAAACTTAACACATTTCCCCAAATAATATTTCAAATAGTAAATAGCTTACCAAAGCTGTTTGACCCATAAGGTATCTAAAGAGTAGTGTTAAATATTACTCTTTCAATTCTGCAGAGTTCTAATTCAAGACATTGGAAACAGTTCATTTATTGGTAGCAGAAACTCTCCCAAAACCTGGGAGTCCAAAGAATGAATGACTTAATGACTTTTTAAAAGTCAGTATTGATTGTTTAGGAGTCAATTATTGACTCTGTATCAAACAGGCTTATTTAACTCAATTCATTGATTCTCTAATTCTGCATAAGGCAATTCTCTGGCTCCAACTGTGGAACAGGCCAGGGGTTTAGATGCAAATTCCTTAGCTGTTTGAAGTTGGTAAAACTGACTATAAATATACTTTATCAAATTTTCAAGTATCAATTTCAATATAATTGATTTGTACTGCAAAAACATATATATTATATATGATAAACTATAAAACGGATAATGATCTTTCAGTAGTAGTCTCACCACTTCTTGAACTAAGCTGATCAGTTCCATGAGACGCCGACGAAGTTTGGCTACTTCTTCATTCACTTTAGTAACATGCTGCTCATAAATTTCTGCCAAAGGTTTAAAGGTATGTCCACCATGCTATTTGAAGTAATAAGAATAATTTTAGAACATTTTCTTTTACCTTATTCATTTACATTTCTTTATTAACACTCTATGGATGCTAATAAACTGGTTAGTAGTTTACTTTTTTGGCTGTCTTTACTTTGTTAAAATCAACCAGAGCTTCCTTAAAATCACTTGGCCCATATAGGAAATCCTTAAAGATTGTAGCATAGGGGTGGCTTGGGTGGCTCAGTCAGTCAAGCATCCACCTTCGGCGCAGGTCATGATCTCACTGTCCATGAGTTCAAGCCCTACGTCAGGCTCTGTGCTGACAGTCAAAACCTAGAGCGAGCTTCAGATTCTGTGTCTCCATCTCTCTCTGCCCCTCCCCTGCTTGCGCACTCTCTCTCAAAAATAAACATTAAAAAAAAAATTTTTTTTAAAGAACTGTAGCAAAATGTTTACATTTATCTAGAAATCTTTACTCATTAAAAAGAACCAAAATCTTTAACCATGGTTCCAACCACCTGACACAACTTTATTTGCCACTTTCTTCTTCATCAGCACTAGCCTTTTCAAGTTCTCAAACTTCTTTTCAGTAGGCCTTTGCGAAAGTAACTCCTTCTTACTCAAAAACAATTTTCCTTCATCTTCCCTCCCCAAACTCTTCACCTTTTAATTACTACTCATCCTTGGGAGCTTAGCTCAGTCTTACAGGGTCAGGTCCCAAAGTTATTCACAGTTAACAGCACTGCATAAATATCCCTAATACCTATTACAACGATTAAATATACAGAACTGTTTGATATCTATATTGTTTATCACTAAACCGCCAGTCTCTAGCACAACTGAATTAATTAGTAAGACACTGAAAGGACACTATTAGCAAAGCAATACACTCATTCCTTACTCCACAAAGAATTACTGTAGAGACAGAAGACTCATTAATCCATTTGTATTCAAATAATTTTTGAGAGCTAACAACCAATTTTCTTTTTTTTAATGTTTATTTTTTAGAGAGAGGGACAGAGTGCCAGCAGGAGAGGGGCAGATAGAGAGGGGGAGACACAGAATTCAAAGCAGGTCAGAGCTCTGTGCCGACAGCTCAGATACAGATCTCAAACTCATGAACGGCAAGATCACGACTTGAGCCGAAGTCGGACACTTAACCAACTGAGCCACCCAGGTGCCCCCTAAAACCAATTTTCTGTCCAATTTTAGTACTATAACTTATAACTCTCTTAATATATAGAACTTGAATTTATATTGTAAGAAACTACCTATTAATGGAAAAGTCCTCACTAGCATTGTCTTATCCAACCAAAGCACCTAAACATAGTCTATAAGATAAAAAAGATGTAGATTTTTGCATGTCCACTTAAAGTATAGAAAAGAATGTTTCCATTGCTTCTTACCAAACCCATGCATTTAAGAACTAAATTGTAAGATTTCAATTTTTCTATTCATCAAATTAGAAGCACATTATTCAAATCCTAACAGAAAATTCTATATTGAGCTCTATTCAACCAAGTTGCCTGTCATTCTCTCCCTAAAATATGCTAATGCCCAAAGAGTGATCAATTCTCATTGCTGACAGATATGTCTAGTTGTCTAACAACTTTCTACTCCTACTGTAACTAACTCTCCCCACCAAGAACCTATCGTTTTCTTTTTTTTAACGTTTATTTATTTTTGAGAGACAGACACCGAGCACGAGGAAGAGAGGGAGACACAGAATCCAAAGCAGGCTCCAGGCTCCGAGCTATCAGCACAGAGCCTGACGTAGGGCTTGAACTCACAAACTGCAAGATCATGACCTGAGCCGAAGTCGGTCGCCAAACTGACTGAGCCACCCCAGAGCCCCAATAACCTATTATTTTAATTTTCAAGCCTATTTACATTGATTGTACCTATTACATAAGTACACTTTTAATTAAATATTAATCAGACAATAAGACACCTATGAAATAAAACTATTTCCAGGAAAACTAACTTGAATGTTTTAGACTTGATAAAAGGTGCAATACCTTAAAAAACTACTTTTGAATTAGATTGGAAAAGAAAAAAAATTATAAGATCCAGATGTTTGCATTCGAATTGTTTCACAAATACCTAAAGTTATTGTTCCATTTTTTTTTTAATTTTCTTTAATGTTTATTCATTTTTGAAAGACAGGGACAGAGCACAAGCAGGGGTGGGGCAGAGAGAAAGGGGGACACAGAATCGGAAGCAGGCTCCAGGCTCTGAGCTGTCAACACAGAGCCCGACGCAGGGCTCAAACTCACAAACCGTGAGATCATGACCTGAGCCGAAGTCGGACGCTCAACCGACTGATCCACCCAGGCGCCCCAAGTTATTGTTCCATTTTAAAGAAACCAAAATTGGAAATTGTGGCCAGGACATCAGATCAACTGACCTTTAATCAAAGATAAGACCTTGATCCTACAATAAAAGATTTGCTAATGAATATAAATTTTATACATTTTTTTAAATGTTTCTTTATATTTGAGAGAGAAAGAGAGAGACAGACAGACAGACACAGACATGGGGCAAGCGGGGGAGGGGCAGAGAGAGGAGGAGACAGAATCTGAACTAGGCTCCAGGCTCTGAGCTGTCGGCACAGGACCCAACGCAGGGGCTCGAACTCACAAGCCATGAGGTCATGACCTGTGCCAAAGTCGGACACTCAACTGACTGGGTCACCCAGGTGCCCCAAATTTTATAGGTTTTCCATTAAAATATATATTTATGTAAGAGGTAAACATCCCACATCAACATCTCCCACAAAAGAAGTCTGTGGTATGATACCTTCTGCTAAAATCAGACATATTTAATTTTCAACTTTATAAACAAGAGTAAAATATTATTTTCTATCTAAATCAAACAAGTATTTCAGTGCTTTCCAGTCTCTAACTAAAAGTAATGTGCTAAATTTGTTCTACTCACCATTCCTCCCCAAAGTGCACACTGATGGCAGATACACTTCTTACAAGTCCAGCAAAATACACTAAGTTTTTCATGGTGATTTTCACATCTATATGTTATGAAAAGAAAATACCATTTAAATTAAATAAATTAAAACTGAAACATAATTACCTCAACAAATTCCTACATTTGGGAAACAGGTCAATCAATTTTAAACAATTATCTCAGCAAACAATATAAAATACATTCCATAGCTTTCATAAATTAAGCTAAAGAATCACATGTGGACGCAAATTTTAAGTACTGTTTTCATTAATTGATAAAGACTTTAAAATCATATGAAAAATGCAGACTAATTTCTAAATAAAGTATAAATACAACATCATTTCCTAGCATCACTGTAGAAGATAGGTTCACATTTTGGGCAAATCACATTATGAGTCTATACCTACCCAAACATGTATGCGTGTCCCCCACATGTGGCCAATGCTAAAAATAATCAAGACACATGCAATTGTATAATGTAATGCCATATTCTCATGAGAAATGAACAGCTCAATTTTAAAAAATGAGTTTCCCCTTAAGTTGGATATCCACATGCAAAACATGAATTTGGACCTGTTTGCGAACTGAACTTCATCCTCCCCAAATTCCTTTTGGACGCCTAACGTAAATGTATTTGGAGATACGGCCTTTAAGGAGGTGATGAAGGTCAAATGAGGTCATAAGGGGAGAACCCTCACCCCACAAAACTGCTGTCTATACAAGAAGAGAAAGACACCAGGAGTATGTGAGGAGGAGCCTTATCCAAGTCAAAGAGAAAGGCTTCACCAGAAACAACCTTGATAATACCTTGACCTTAAACTTTCAGCCTCCAAAACCATTAGAAAATAAATTTCTGTTATGTAAGCCAACCTGTGGTATTCTGTTATGGCAACCTTAGCAGACAAACACCTTTAGCTTATATCATATGCAAAATTTAAATCAAAGTAGATCAAAGACCTAAACATAAGACCTAAAACTATGTAACTCTTATAAGAAAACATTAAGGAAAAGCTTCATAAAGGAAAACATAAAGGAAAATCCACAATATTGGATTTGGAAATTATTTCTTAAATATGACACCAAAAGCACATGCAACAGAGGTAAAAAATAAATAAATTAGACTACATCAAAATTTAAAACTTCTGTACATCAAAGGATACAAGAAACAGTGAAAGGCCAATCTATGGAATAGGAGACTATATCTGGAAATCCTGTACCTAATAAAGGAGTTAATACCCAAAATACATAAAGAACTACTACAACTCAACAGTAAAAAACAAAAGCAAAAACAAAAACAAAAAAACCTGATTAAAATATGGGCAAAGGACTTTAACAGACACTTTTCTCCACACATATACAAATAACCAACAAGCATATAAAAAGATGTTCAACATCCTAATCATCAGATAAATGCAAATCAAAACCACAAGATATTTTTTCATACTCATTAAGATGGCTATTATTAAAAAACAAAACAAGTTTTAGGAAGGATGTGGAGAAACTGGAATCCTGTATATTGTTGGTAGGAATATAAGACGGTACAGCTGCCATGGAAAACACTATGGAGGTTCCTCAATGTATTAAAAACAAAATTCCATATAATCTAACAATACCACTGCCAAGTATATATCCAAAAAAGGGGTGCCTGGCTGGCTAAGTCAATACAGCATGCAACTCTTAGGTTTATTTATTTTTTAGAGAGAGAGAGACAGAGAGACAGAGAGACAGAGCACTAGCAGGGGAGGGGCAGAGAGACGGGGAGACACAGAATCTGAAGCAGGCTCCAGGCTCCGAACTGTCAGCACAGAGCCTGATGCAGGGCTAGAACTTACAAACTGTGAGATCATGACCTGAGCTGAGATGGATGCTTAACCTATTGAGTCACCCAGGCACACCCAGCATGCAACTCTTGATCTCAGAGTTGTGAGTACAAGCCTCACATTGGGTGTAGAGATTACTTAAAAATCCTTAAAACAAACAAACAAACAAACAAAAAAACTTGAAGGCAAGGTTTAGAAAAGATGAACACATTATGAGCATTGTTCACAACAGCCCAAAAGTGAAAGCAATCCAAATATCCAACACATAAACAGATATACAAAATGTGATACAAATACATGGTGGAAAATTAATCAGACTTAAAAAGGAATGAAATTCTGACATATGCTACATTATGCAAAGTCAAGGATGGTAGTAGCAAAAAGACAAATACTGCGTAATTTTGCTAACATGAGTAATCCAGAGTAGTCAAACTCAAAGAAACAAAGTGAAATGATGGTTGCCAGGGTTGGTAGGAGAATGGGGAATTATTGTTTGATGGGTGGAGAGTTTCAGATTTCCAAGATGAAAAAGTTCTGGAGATTGGTTGTACAATGTGAATATATTAAACACTATGGAACTGTATGCTTAAAAATAATTACAACAGTAAATTTTATATTTTATATAAGTGTATTTTACTACAATAACAAAATTTTTTTTTAAGTTTCTGTTGCCTATAAAAGAGACATACTGTTGCATTTCTTAAAAAGATTCTCACTGGGGCCCCTGGGTAGCTCAGTCAGTTAAGCATCCGACTTTGGCTCAGGTCATGATCTTAGCAGGTTTTGAGTTTGAGCCCTGCACTGGGCTCTCTCCTGTCAGCATAAAGGCTGCTTCTGAACCTCTGTCCCCCCTTTCTCTCTGCCCCTCCTTTGCTCATGCTTGCTCTCTCAAAAATAAATACACATTAAAAAAAAAAGAAAAAGTTTCTCAATAATGGAGTACACTGAGCTTAGAGAAAATACCTAAATGTGTCTACATTTTATTTTCTCATTTGTAAGTAATCTGAATACCAAAAAGAAATTAATGAAAGTATAAAAAAAACGGCATATTAGATACTATTTGTAAGCTCATTTAGCATATTTAGCATATTTCCATAGTACCAAATTTAACATAGCTTTTATAATAAAGGAAATTTATCAGAACAATTCTTTATCAATGGCCTATATGCATCTTCAGCAGACCAAGGGGAAGAGGGGCCAGCTGACATCAAGAACAAAGAAGGGAGATTTAGCAAACACTAGCAGTTCCACTCCTTTTATCAGAGGCTCTAATAAAAGAAGCCCAATCAAGAGTTAGAAGGGTCTTTCAAAATAGTGATACTGATACAATGCCAAGAGAAAAATACTTAAGTGTTCACCTATAAAATGAAAAAAAATTTCAATAGTGTCGTTAGAATAACACCTATCAACATCTATGAAATACTCAAACACAAGTTGAGGGCATACTTGTCCTTTTCATTTTCTTCATGTTTGGTGAGACTGCAGAGTTGAAGAGTATCAAGCTGCTGGGTTACTTCTTCTGCCCAACGACAGTTTACTAGTTCTCGTAGCTGGAGTGGAGCACTGGAGAAAAAATATGTACATATACTCCAATTCAGGAATTTGAGATTATTTTCTAACATAAACACATTCCAAAGGTAAATATGTGAGATGATGAAAGTGCTATCAATGGGGAGAATCCTTTCACAATACATACATACACATATCAAATCATCACAAGGTACACTTTAAATGTCTTACAATTTTATCAGCCAACTATACCTCAAAATATTAAAAAATAGAATTACCATATAATCCAGCAATACCACTTCTGGGTATATATCAAAAAAAACTGAAGGCAGGTCTTGAAAAGATGAACACCCATGACCATAGCAGCATTATTTACCTTAGCCCCAAAGTGGAAGCAATCCAAATGTCCATTACCAGATTAATGAATAAATGGAATGTGATACATATATATGATGGAGTAATAATCAGCCTTAAAAAGGAATGAAACTCTGAGGCTCCTGCGTGGCTCAGTGGGCATCCGACTTTGGCTCAGGTCATGATCTCACATTTCATGAGTTTGAGCCCCACATCAAGCTCTGTGCTGACAGCTCGGAACCTGGAGCCTGCTTCAGATTCTGTCTCTCCCTCTCTCTCTGCCTTTCCCCTGCTCACACTCTGTATCTCTCTCTCTCTCTAAAAAATAAACATTAAAAGGGGGCGCCTGGGTGGCTCAGTTAGTTAAGCATCCGACTTCAGCTCAGGTCATGATCTCACAGTCCGTGAGTTCAAGCCCCGCGTCGGGCTCTGTGCTGACAGCTCAGAGCCTGGAGCCTACTTCAGATTCTGTGTCTCCCTTTCTCTCTGCCCCTCCCCTGCTCATGCTCTGTCTCTCTCTGTCTCAAAAATAAGTAAAAACATTAAAAAATAAATAAACATTAAAAATTTAAAAAAGGAATGAAACTCTAACATATGCTACAACATACAAAGTGAAGGAAGACAGTTGCAAAAAAAAATTATCAAATAAAAACATACTCAAAACAGAGTTCACAACATATTCATACCATATTACTATTAAAATAATAACAGACTGAATGAGAAGTATGGTTCGCAACTTATTTTTACATTAATGTCATTTACAAAAAACATTCCAATTACAGATTGAATTCTCAATACCTTAAAGTTGTACTATCCAAAATGACAGCCACTAGTCACAAGTGACTATTTAAAATTTTAATTATTTTTTTAAGTTTTTTTATTTTTTTGAGAGACTGCAAGCATGCACAAGCAGGGGAAGGGCAGAAAGGGAGGGAGAGAGAATCCCAAGCAGGCTCCACGCTCAGCACGCAGAACCCAACACGGGGCTCAATCTCACAACCATGAAACCATAACCTGAGCTGAAACCAAGAGTCAACGCTCAACTGACTAAGCCACCCAGGCACCCCTAAAATTTAATTAAAATTAAATAAGAATAAAATTTCATGGGGCTTCTGTTTCCCAGGTGCTCAGTCGGTTAAGCAACCAACCTCAGCTCAGGTCATGGTCTTACAGTTAGTTCATGGGTTTGAGCCCCACATTGGGCTCTGTGCTGACAGCTCAGCCTGGAGCCTGCTTCAGATTCTATGTCTCCCTCTCTCTGTGTCCCTCCCCTGCTTGTGCTCTGTCTCTTTCTCTCTCAAAAATAAAATAAATATTAAAAAACAATTTATTAAAAAAAAAATAAAATTTCATTATATAGTCAAACTAAATATATTTCAAGTGTTGAACTGCCACTGTTGAACTGTACCCAGTGGAATTAAACAGCAAAGTTACAGAACGTTTCCATCATTACAGAAAGTTTCTGTTTGATAGTGCTGGCTTTCTTAAAAGTTAATATAAAAAAAGTAAACAATACATGATGAAAATGGGCAACAAATGAGATGAAGAAGTAGTTTAAGCAAAACAAATATAACTAAATATGCCTCAAAAGATGTTCAGTTTCAATCATTTTTTAGAAAAGCATAATTATGGGGCGCCTGGGTGGCGCAGTCGGTTAAGCGTCCGACTTCAGCCAGGTCACGATCTCGCAGTCCGTGAGTTCGAGCCCCGCGTCGGGCTCTGGGCTGATGGCTCAGAGCCTGGAGCCTGTTTCGGATTCTGTGTCTCCCTCTCTCTCTGCCCCTCCCCCATTCATGCTCTGTCTCTCTCTGTCCCAAAAATAAATAAACGTTGAAAAAAAAAAAAAATTTAGAAAAGCATAATTAATTGGGCCCCTGGGTGGCTCATTCAATTAAGCATCTGACTCTTGGTTTTGGCTCAGGTCATGATCTCATGGTTCATGGGTTCAAGCCCCTATCAGACTCTGCACTGATAGTGCAGAGCCTGCTTGGGATTCTCTCTCCTCTCTGCCCCTCCCCAGCTCACACACACACTCTTGCTCTCAAAATAAATAAATAAACTTTAAAAAATAAAAAAGCATATTAAAAATGAGATACTATTTTTCATTGAATGGAATGACAAAAAAAAAAAAATGACTGGGGCGCCTGGGTGGCGCAGTCGGTTAAGCATCCGACTTCAGCCAGGTCACGATCTCGCAGTCCGTGAGTTCGAGCCCCGCGTCGGGCTCTGGGCTGATGGCTCAGAGCCTGAAGCCTGTTTCCGATTCTGTGTCTCCCTCTCTCTGACCCTCCCCCGTTCATGCTCTGTCTCTCTCTGTCCCAAAAATAAATAAACGTTGAAAAAAAAAAAAATTTAAAAAAAAAAATGACAGATTGATAACCAGTATTGGCAGAGGAAAAGGCACTTTTATATCTATTATTAGGAACGGTAAATGGTAAAAACCTTTCTTCCAATGTAATCTGGCACAATTATATGAAAAAAACAAAAGTGGAAATTATTTAAATGTGTCTGAATATAAGCATATTAAATAAATCAACATACGGTCATACAGTGGATTATTCACACTTTTTAAAAAAATGACATATATGTACCTATCTTCAAGGAAGGTCCCACCATATTTTACATGAAAAAAAAAAAAAAACCCCAAAATACAATTATATCACATTTGGGTATTTTGAGAAAAATGTATACGTATCAGTATACTCTTAGAAAAATGTCTAGAATACATAATAAAATCTAACCATCTCTTTTCAAAGTGTTATTTAATGAAAAGATTAGGCAGGGAGTATCAGAAATAGAAGTCTTTTTATTTTATTTATCTGTATTAATTAGAAAGTTGGAGAACTTTTCAGTTGTATCTTAATTATAAAAATCAAGAAGTTAAACAATGCTTCTCTAAAAGATGGTAAACAGGGGCACCTGGGTGGCTCAGTCGGTTGGGCATCTGGCTTCGGCTCGGGTCATGATCTCACCGTTCGTGAGTTTGAGCCTAGCATCAGGCTCTGAGCTCTGAGCCTGGAGCCTGCTTTAGATTCTGTGTTTCCCTCTCTCTCTGCCCCTCCCCAGCTCACTCACACTCTCTGGCTCTCTCTCTCAAAAATGAATAAGAACTTTAAAAAAATAAAAATAAAAGATGGTAAATAACGTACTTAATGCACTCTACATAATTCTTTTATTTTATTTTATTTTTTTAATGTTTATTTATTTTTGAGAGAGAGAGAGACAGAGTTCGAGCAGGGGAGAGTCAGAGAGGGAGACACAGAATCCGAAGCAGGCTCTAGGTTCCGAGTTGTCAGCACAGAGCCTGATGTGGGGCTTGAACCCACGAATCATTAGATCATGACCTGAGCCAAAGTCAGACACCTAACCAACTGAGTCACTCAGGTGCCCCTGCGCTCTACATAATTCTAAGTCAGATAAATTAGTTCGCATTTATCTAGACAGATTGCTTATTTTCTTTTCAACTGTATGTACAAAGAGGAGAAATGTGACAGAATGTAAAAAAAAATCTGAATATTAAGGCACACTTTAATCCCATCACCTTGCTATTTTCCAAATTCACAAATAATCATAGCAAAACACTTACCGGCAATGAGGACATTGAGCTCTCTGCTCTGTCAGCCAGCGCTAAGGAGGCAAAAAATTAGATTTTGATTATAGAAAAATTATTACTTTAATTTGTACATATTGAATACTTAAATACAAAATTTAATGAGTTTAACTCTCTAGTGCTTGTATTAATTACAGAGATACGTACAGAAATAGCATTCAATCTACTCTCTCCCTCTCATTATCATTATGATGGGGACAAATTTTCAAAGGGACAGAACTAATTCCAAAACAGTTAAGAAGCTTTTCTCTCATAGGAAAGAAAGTGATCTTAAGAATATGTGATTATCCCAAGGAAGATGTTGATAATCTTCACAAAATCAGTAATAATACAGTAACCACCACCCCTGAAAATAAACCACAGTGATGATTTACTTCCATCTAATCTCTCATAAAATCCCTGAGAAAGTCTAAGGTATTACTAAATTCCTTTCTGAAAAGCTAACTAATTTTGAATATGGATTATGAATTATGGATATATACATTAGACCTAAAATATGAATAAGCAATACAACAGAACTTTACATCTTAAGAGCTCTACAGTCCAGTAATGTAATTATAAAAAGCTTTTATAAGAGAATATCTCCACTAAACTTCAAATTCTATTAATTGTTTTAATTATTACTGGATAGGGAGTAGTTTTACACCATATACAAAGGAGATGTGAAGATTATTTGAATACCTTTCCAAAAACAATAGGATCATGGTTAAGCTTTTTAAAGTCAAATAATTAACTCAGAAATGAAATTCCCAAGGAAACCTTAAAGGACAACAAAAGGTTAAGAGATAATAAGGACAAAGGTACTTCACAGCAAACAATATAAAGCTGGAAGAAAAAGAAAACAGACACAAAAGGATTCCTCTATTCTTAATAACCTTGAAGATTATTTCTTTGGTCCCTCAGCAAAAGTAAGATTTGGGTCAGGTTTCTTCCTCTCAAACAATGCTCTGCTAAATCCATAGCACTCTTCTAGGGCTGGTTTCAGCCCACACCTCTCTTGCCTCACCTTCTACCTCACTCTAGGGAACCCAACAAGGTTAAGGCTTTAGGTATATTTATTTCCTCTCTCTCCCCAGGATATTCTTCAACTATATCATTCCTACTCATTCTTTAGATTTCAGTTTATGTCACTTCCTCCAGAAAGCTTGCCCTGACTCTCTACAGACTACCACAGCAACCTGTACTTCTTCCTTTATTGTGCTTATAATACTTTATTACACTGACTTATTTATCGGTCTCCTCTGCCCTGCCAGACTATAAGCTCTCTAAAGGTTGGGACCACGACAGGGAGTGACCAGTCCATATTTTTAAATATGTCTCTCCATTCCAGTCAAAACAGGCTTATTGCTACACTATACACCACGCTTGGTATATTTGTGTCTTTGCTAGTATGTCCCCCCCACCATGTGCTGTCCCATGGGAATGTCCAGTAATTAGGTCCATAAAACTTTCCTAACTATAACAAGCTAGTAATCTTTCCCATCTCTGAATATTTATGGCATTTTTACCTTGTATTCCATAATCTAACTTAATCACAAAATAAATATGGTAATTTTAATACTTAGGGAAAAACAATATTTCTCCCAAACCAAAACCAAAGATAAGAACGAGCAATACAATATTAATGCACAAGAAGAATTAAAGAAAATAAAAATTATAGTAGAGCAATTCCCCACATTCAATTTAAGAATTTCTCTCCATTAAAATGGAAGAATCACAGCTTTAGACAGCATTCAGACCTGAGTCTGACTCCTAGCTCTGGCACTTACTGACTACAAGACACCAGACATGTGACTGAGCTCAAGTTTCCTCACAGGTAACAAGAGAATCAACATACCTAACTCTGCAAGACTGGACTAGGGAAATTCTCAACAAGAGCCCAGCAAATCGAATTCAACAGTATATTAAAAAGACTATACAGCATGACCAAGTGGGATTTACTACCCAGAATGCTGAGATAGTTCAACATACAAAAATCATTCAATATAACACATCACATTAATAAAATGAAGGAAAAAACCCACATGATCATCTGAACTGATGCATAAAAGGTCTCTGACAAAATCTAATATCCTTTCATGATAAAAACACTCAAGAAAAAGGAACAAAAGAGAACTTCCTCAATTTGATAAAGTCCATACATAAAAGATCCAGAGTGAACATCATACTCAATGGTAAACACTGAAAACTTTTTCTTTAAGATCAGGAAAAAGACAAAGATGCCCATTTTCACCACTTCTATCCAACACAATACTAAAAATTTCACCGAGAGCAATTTAAGCAAAGAAAAAAAATACAAAAGCATCCCAACTGGAAAAGTAGTAAAATTAATTGTTTGCAATAACATAATCTTGTATGTAGGAAACCCTAAAGGTTCCACAAAAAACTGTTAATATTAATGAACAAAATGAACAAATTCACCAAAGTTGCAGAATACCATATCAACCCACACACAAAAAAAAACACGTTTCTATATGCTAACAATGAAGAATTCAAAGAGGAAATTAAGAAAATACATCTACAACATCAAAGAAAAAAGTAAAATACCTAGGAATAAACTTAACCAAGGAGTTGGAAGATTTATACATGGAAAACTACAAAACACCACTGAAAGAAAGTCCTAAATAAACAGACATCCCATGTTCATGTATTGGAAGATTTAATACTGTTAAAATCCCAATACCACCCAAAGCAATCTACAGTATCAATGTAATTCTTATCAAAACCACAATGGTGCTTTTTACAGAAGTAGAAAAACCCATTCTAAAATTCAAATGGAGGGGCACCTGAGTGGCTCCATCAGTTAACTGTCCTACTACTGATTTCAGCTCAGGTCATGATCTCGCCATTTGTGATACTAGGCCCTGTGTCGGGCTCTGAGCTGACTGGATAGAGCCTGCTTGGGATTCTCTCTCCCTCTCTCTCTGTCCCTCCCCTGCTCGTGCTCTGTCTCTCTCTCTCTCAAAATAAACAAATAAACACAAAAAAGAAATTTAAAAAAAAAGGAATAAAACTTTAAAAATAAATAGATAAAGACAAATGTTATATGATTACATTTATATGAAGTACTTAGTTCAGAGACAGAAAGAATAGTGGTTACCAGGACTGGGGAAAAGGGTAATGGATAAACGTAAGGAAAGTAGGCATCTCTATCTTTATCCTGATCTTAAAGGAAAATGTAAAGGTACTGCTTCATATCTATGAGAATGGCTAAAATTCAAGACTGAACGTACCAAGTGTGGGCATTAATGTGGAAGAATTAGAACTCTCACACATTGCTGGTAAGAATTTAAAATGATACTATTTTAGAAAACAGTTGTACAATTTGTCAAACAGTTAGATATACATCTACCATGTGATCTAGCTCTTCCATTCCTATTTACTTACCTAAGAGAAAAGAAAGTTTAAGCCCATTCAAATACTTGTATATAAATGTTCATAGCAGTTTTCTATGTAAACACCAAAAAGTAGACACAGTTATGTCCATCAACAGGTGAATGGATAAACATATTATGGCATATGCATACAATGGGATGCTACCACTTGGCAATAAAAAGGAATACTATTGATCCACACAACATAGATACATCTCTAAATAATTTTGTTGAGTGAAAAAAGCTGGACAATGAGACAACATATCATAAGATTCCATTTCTATAAAAGTCTAAAAAATGCAAACTTATCTACAGTGACAGAAAGCAGATCAGTGGTTTCCTAGGAATAAGACAAGTGGAGGGAAGGATTACCAAGAGGTACAAAGAAACTTTTGAGGATTATAAGTATATTCACTATCTTGTAGTGATGGTTTCTCAAGTATATACATTTATCAAACTTACCACACTATACACTTTAAATATGTGCAGCTTACTGTATGTCAATTATATCTAATTTTTTAAAACTCCAATATTAAAAAGAAAACAAAGTCAATATTTACAGGAAATCATAAAATGCTACCAATGCTGAAAATCAAGGAGTCAAAAACAAAACCAAAACTACTTGATGAAAAAGATTGAGGCAAAAAAATGGGTGAAAATACAAAAATAAGAACAGGTAATGATGGAGAATCAACTGAGAGTAACTGGAAGAATGAAAGAGACCTGGCCTGAAAATACAGCCAATGTTCCCACTTTTTGGTATATGCGTATAGAAGCACAAGAGAGTCATAGGTAGAGTGCTGGCCTGGGAGTGAGTCCAGTTTTGGTCTGTCCCAAACTACTAGATAACTTTGGACAAGTCTATTCATGGGTCTGGACCTTAGTCTGTTTTATTCAGTGACACAAGCATCTGGCCTGTCATGGATAATTAAATTTCCATGGTCAAATGAACAGAGATGGGATGGAAGAGAAGGGAGAGGGATTCAAATAAACAATAATACAATTTGGTTGGGTGGAATGCCCAGGTCTCAAGGAACTTTGCTCCTGTAATTATCTCCTCTCCCCAGCATCATTAATTAATCTTTCTCTACTGGTTCACTTTCAATGAGATATTAACCTTTTCAACCCACTCCTTTTTTTTCCCCTTTACATCAAAATTTTTAGAGTTTTTATACTTGCTGTCTTATTTGCCTCCCTCTCCCAGACATCAAGATTTTGTCTTCATTATTCCACTAAAACTACTCATCAAGGTTACCAATGTCCTACACATTCTCAAATCCAATGGTTAAATCCCGAACCAGAAATACAAGACACAGTTTACCTACTCCTCTTTGAAACATGTTTTTCACTTGAATTCTGTGATGCCTCACTCATGGCTCCTTCTTGTTATCTCCTGCTTAATCCTCCTCCTCCTCCTGACCTCTAAATGTTGAGTGACCCAGAGTTCAAAGCACAAAGTCTTTTCCCTATCAGGTAATCTGGTGATCTCATCAAACGCCTTAAATACTATCCATATGCTATTAATTTGATATCACTAACATCCCCTTCCTCAACTCCAGATTCATATTTCCAACTGCCAACCTCTCCAGTTAGATGTATAAAATCTTAAACTTGACATATTTAAAAACAAAACTTGTACATCTATAGCCTACCCAACTCTTCCTCCCCAAATTTCTTCTATCTCAGAATAGAAAACCATTCATCTAAATGTTGTATAAAACTCTCATGTCCCATCTATAAGTAAATCCATTGGCTCTACCTTCAAAACATATCCAGAACTGTCCTATTTTTCACCACCTCCACTGTTACCATTCGAGTCTAAACCAAATTGGTCTCCTCACTTCCTCTCCCACCTATGGTGCCTATAATCCACTTTCTACATAGCAGCAAAAGTGAGTTTTTAAAAATTACTGCATATCATTCAAAAGCTTTCAATGGTACCATTACAGTTAAAATAAAAGCCAAGGTCTTTACCAAGGCCCTAAGCTCCATCTCCAAATTCATCTCCTTTCCCTCTTTCTCTCTTTGCTCCAGACACACTGGCTTCTTTGTTCTTTCTCTCAGGGGCTTTGCTCCTTCTGATTTCTCTGCCTGGGACTTTCTTCCTGTAGATACATCACTACCACATTTCATTCTGGTCTTGGCTCAAATATCACTTCTCAGAGACCTTCACAGACTATCTAAAATAACTAACAACCTGCTCATACCCTCCTCAAAGTCCCCACTCTATACCTTATTCAGTTTCATTTTCTTCATAGCACTTTCTGGTATCTAACATATGTCTATTTACCTTTTTGTCCATATCCCAAGTAGTAAATAAGTCAACTCCCTGGGAAGTCGATGCTTAACTCCAAGTAGATGTGTAATTAGTATTTGTTGAATGAATAAACACATGAATGGTACATTCAGGAACCAAGACAGCTTTAGAAAGAAAGAATAGAGGGGTGCCTGGGTGGCTCAGTTGGTTAAGCGTCTGGCTTCAGGTCAGGTCATGATCTCACAGTTAGTGAGTTCAAGCCCCACATCAGGCTCTGTGCTAACAGCTCAAAGGGAGCCTGCTTTGAATTCTGTGTCTCCTTCTCTCTCTCTGCACTTCCCCCACTCACTCTCTGTCTCTCACAAATGAATAAAACATTAAAAAAAAAGAAAGAAAGAAAGAATAGAACCAGATTATCCAAGTGGTCTGAATATAAAGATAATATTCTAAGGAATTAAGGCAATGAATCCGATAAGGAAAAAAAAATTCCTTATCTTTCTGATAAGGAAAAAAAAATGACATTTCTGGAAAACATCAATATGGCAGCAGGATATAAAATGAACCACAGATAAGAAAAGACTTGGAGTGCCTGGGTAGCTCCGTCGGTTAAGCATCCAACTCTTGGTTTCAGCTCAGGTCATGATCTCATGGTTCGTGAGATCGAGCCCCACCTAGGGCTCCACGCTGACAATGAGGATCTTGCATGGGATTCTCTCTCTCTTCTCCCTATGCCCCTCCCCAGCTAGCAAACACACCCTAGCTCTCAAAATAAATATATAAACTTTAAAAAAGACTCAAGATAGATCAGTTAAAAGCTAACTAGGGGTGCCTGGGTGGCTCAGTCAGTTGAGCATCCAACTCTTGATTTTGGCTCAGGTCATGATCTCAGGGTCCTGGGATCAATTCCCACGTCAGGTTCCGCACTGAGCGGAGAGCCTACTTGGGATTCTCTCTTTCTCCTCTTTGCCCCTCCCCTGCTCACTTGCAAGCTCGCGCTCTCTCTCTCTCTCTCTCTCTCTCTCACTCTCTGGGGAAAGAAAAAAAAAAACAATTGGACCACCTGGGTGTTAAGCAACCAACTTTGGCCCAGGTCATGATCTCACAGTCTGCGAGTTTGAGCCCGCCTCCAGCTCTGTGCTGACAGCTCAGAACCTGGAGCCTGCTCCAGATTCTGTGTCTCCCACTCTCTGCCCATCCCCCACTCATTCTCTCTCTCCCTCTCTCTCTCTCTCTCAAGAATAAACAATTAAAAAAATTCTTTTAATAAAAAAAAGATTATAATTATCTAAGTATGAGGTAATAAAGGTATATATTTCTCTGCTAGGATGATAATGGAATGGAAAAGTAGGACAGATGTAAGTGAAAGCAGAAGATAATAACTGACAGGACTTAAAAATTACTGGTGCCAGGGATCAGTTGGTTAAGCCTTAGACTTTGGATGTCAGCTCAGGTCATGTTCAGGTCATGATCTCATGATTCAGGAGATCAAGCCCTGTATCGGGTTCTCACTGACAGTGCAAAGCCTGCTTGGGAGCCTCTCCCTCTTGCTCTGTCCCTTCCCCACTCATTTATGCACATGTGCTCTCTCTAAATAAACCTAAAAAATATCATTGGTGTAAAAGGTTTCAAGTTTGAATGACTGGCGGAACAGAACAAAAAGAAGTCAAAAAGAATCAGTTTAAAAAAACAGAATTTGATCGGGAACAAAGTTCAAGGTGCTGGAAAGTCAAGGCCAAAGGAATAGATTTAAAAGCCATACACTGAGAAATGATAGTTAAACCTGCAAGAATAAATCAAATTTCCCAAGGTAGATGAAATTTTCCTACTTCTTTTTAATTTTGAGAGAGTGATACAGGCCAATTACCTAATTTCCACAGCTTCTGTTTCACCATTTATAAAAAATAATGCCAAATTTATTAATTGCTATTTTAACAATAAAATATTAACACCTTACAATGGGACAGTACTTTACAGTTTCTAAATTGCTTTTTAGCTTATCTCATTTAATGCCACAACCATCCTGTGAGGCAAATCTTGCTACCTCGTTCTACTGAAGAAACAAGACTGAAGAAACAAGACTAGGAAAAATTGAGTTTCTCAGCTTATGAATGGAAGAACTAGCATGATATATAACCTTGGTCTTCTCCACATGGTGTAGAAGCAAAGAACACAGGCTCCAAAGCCAGACTTCCTGGATTCAAATCCAACTCTATTATTTGTTAGCTGTGTGACCGGAAGCAAGTGATTTAAGTGTTACAACCATTACTCTCGACAAAGGTTTATTTATCTTCCTAAGGCAGAAATAAGGAACCACAGAGAAATTTTGAGGTGAAGAGCATGTTAGATGGCTTTGATTTTCCCAGTAAAAGACAAAATCTACTGCGAGTAACGTGGGCAGGGCAGTTTTTAACTATGATTTGCGGATGTGCTACTGAATCCCTCCACACAAAAAAGAAGTTCTTCTGCTTCACATCTTAGGCTTCCTCATAATGTTCTTTGAGGGGTTCACCTACATTCGTTTTAAAGCCAATGGACTATATTAATCTCTAAACTCTCTTGTACCTGTAAGACTATACAATTTTAATCTAAGCCTCTGAACCCATTATTAGCTTTTTCTCCATCCTACCCATCCAACAGTATGAACTCTGAGTCTCACAGCACTTCGTTAGTGCCTCTTTATGACACTATACATACATTCTTCAGTATAAATGGAGCCCATTATGTCACTTAGATTTAAGCTCCTTCAGGGCAAGCACTCCATCATTTATCTTAGAAGTCTTCAACCCCAAACACAATGCAGGCAACCACTTTACCAGTACTTGTTAAATGTGCAATGATTTAATAAATATATTAAAATTATAATGGTTTTGATTTCTAGACATTTCATGGTAGTTATCTCACCTCCACAGTACTAAGTAATATATGGTGATGGTCTCCCTATTAAGGAACATTCATTTAAAACATTTTTTAAAAGGAGACAAAATGTAAAAATTAAAAAGATAACGAAACTGGGGTGTCTGGATAGCTCAGTTGGTTAAGTGTCTGACTCTTGGTTTCAGCTCAGGTCATGATCTCACAGGTTCATGGGTTCAAGCCCCACATCAGGTTTCACACTAATAGCACGGAGCCTGTTTAGGATTCTCTTTCACTCTCTATCTCACAATAAATAAACTTAAAAAAAAAAAAAAGATAAAAAATATGGTCGATTTTGGGGTGCTTCAATCGGTTGAGCATCCTACTCCAGCTCAGGTCATGATGTCATGGTTCATGGGTTCAAGCCCCACATCGGGCTCTGCTGGCAGCTCAGAGCCTGAAGACTACTAGAGATTCTGTGTCTCCCTTTCTCTCTGCCTCTCCCCTGCTCATGCTCTCTCTTTCTCAAAAATAAATAAACATTTAAAAAAAAAATTTGTAAAGAATATGGTTGATTTTTACAACACATCATATATACACTAAGGGCATGCAGAAAGAAATGCAACTTACCCTGATACAGCTAAAACAACAAAGCTTAGAGCAATGAGGACACAGGCGTGCATCCCGCAACTTCTCCATACAAATGAAACATCTGAAAACCTCCGCAATGCTCTGAAAATAATAAAAAATGTAAGGTACACCAGATTTAGACAACTGAATCAAAAGTAAAAAGCATGCTTAAAACAACACACTCAACATTGACATTAATTTTGGGCTGATATAACCTGTTTTAATAAGTCTTATCAGTACTCGGTTAGTCAAGGCCCAGTGTACCTCAGAACATCTGGAAAAAGTGCTTTTTCTTTCCTAAGCTTCACAGTGGCTCTATTCTAAGGAAAGAACATGAAATGCAAACACACTTGTGCACAAATATTATCACTGAAGCATAAATTGTAATCACAAGAATGTGGCTATAACCCAAATTTCAAAATATTAAATTATGACAGTTAATAAAAAAAAATTAGGACAGTTAACACAGATTATGACAGTCACTAGAAACTTCTTGATTTGAGGATATAGAAAAAAATATCCTTATTATGATGCAGAACAGCTTAAAAAAAAAAAGATGGACTGACTGAATGAACTATAGGAACTTTTTCTGCAATTTCCCCAAGGGGATGGACTGCTTTTAAAATTAAAAAAAAAAAAAAAAAAAAAAAAAAAAACTTTAAAAAAGATACATATACTAACAGAGTGTACTTTGATCAAGAAACAAACTAATTCAGAATCCAGAAATCTGAATTTGCCCTGATACTCCAACCAACTAGCTTTTTATTGGAGCCTGAGATTTTGTTCCTATGGAAAATTTTAGTGGTCGCCCCATGAAGGCTTTGAAAAGAAAAAAAGAAGAATAAATAGAAGAAACGATAGTTTGCAAGCCTCAGATAAATCATTTTAGGAAGTAACTAACAAGAAAACAGACATAATGAAAAGCAACTTATTGTATATTTTATTTTTACCGTACTCACATTTATTTACTCCATCCCAGGAGAATTAAACGCTCCCAAACCAAGAAAACGTTACAAAACCTTTATAACACTTTGCAGGAGGAACTAAGGAGAAAATTATTCATTAGTCCAATCATGACTCTGCAGAACCAGAAAGAACCTGTGAGATGCAGACGCTGGGGGAGGGTAGGGTGGACAATAAGACCATTGGGTGAACTACTTCCAACTGGAGTGCCTGTAATACAGTTGCAACTTACTAAGGACCAAGGTAATGGAAAGCTCAAAATTCGACAACTGTTAAATAATTAGGTCCAATAAGCAATCTTTTTTTTTTAATGTTACTGGCCTTTAACTAAATATCTCAACCATTTGGAATCACAGCTCACAAGAGCCAAATATAAAAGAACAGGTTGTTCCAGAAAACTACAAATAGGATAATAAAAGTATATCCTCATTCAATTTAGGAAGGGCAGAAGTCTGCAAAATGTACGGGTGGGGGAGGAATGATTCCAGTTGGAGAGTTTTGGATCTGCACTTGAACTCCCAAGAACAGGTAGCGAGTGCACGGCACGTCTATCTAATGAATTTGCAGTTTTGCTCTTCCCAGACTGTAGTTTGCAAAAACCCTGAGAATGAGTACCGGTGCCAAGACACCCAGAAAACGCCAGGATACCACCACCTGACAAGGCACCCGAAGAGCTGCGGACCTAGCACGGCGTCCTTCGCACTGGGCCAGCCTTCACTACAACCGCAGCGGCGGAGTGGGGGTGCTCTACTACAGGGAGGGCTAAGGCAGGGCGCCCCAAATAAAGAAGGCTCAGGGGGTAGCGGAGGGAGAGTAACCACCACCCTTCTCAACCCCCCTCACCTCTACGCTCTGTTCATCCATTGCCTCCGGCTCTCGGCGGGGCCCTCGGCGACCCGCGGAGTCCGTGGTCTGACCTATTGGGCGCCGGCCCGAGGTCGCCAGGTCAAATCGCCGACGAAAACCACACCGGCGTGTGGCTCAGGAGGCTCCGACGACCGCCCCACCTGCTCGCCCCATCGCGTCGGGTTGGGCGCCAGCTACCCCCACTTCGCCATATTTATCCGCGCACCCGCCCTAGGGCGCAGTGGGAGGGCGAGCGGTGGCCGCAGCTGCTTCTTCACCACTAAGCCGCCCGCCAGCGACCGCGAGGGAGCCTCGCACCACGTGACGCGGGCGCGCGCGTATCGAACTGCTGCTAGAGCCCGGCGGCGCTGGTCTCCAGCAAAGAAGGTGCTGCAGGGAATTCGCAAACACCAACGGTAACCAGGGCAGCTGAAGGAGCGGCGAAGAGGAAAGGCGCGGTGCGCATGCGCGCAGAACGCGGCGTTAGGGGAGCCGGGAGGAGAGGCGGGCGACTAGTTCCCGCGGTGCGGGGGCGCACACGAGATTTGGCTGCTAGCAGCCGCAGGGCTGCGTGTCTTTGGCCACAGTCTAGCGCGCAAGCGGATGAGAGTTTGGCCCTCGCTGGTCTCCACGCCTCTGCGCCCTTAGGGAAGGGCGGCGCTCCACCAGTCTCAAACTTTGGCGCGCCAAAGACTGGAACAACCACCTGGAGTGCTTGAGTGAAACAGACTCTGAAGCCACACCCCTAGGTATTCGGACTTGATTCTAAGATAAGGCTCCACAAAATCAACAGCCACTCTCCGCTGATTTGGCTGCAGGTAGCCTTTGGCCCGCACTTTTTGAGAAACCATGGTGTAGAATTGGTGGCTAGTGATTCTTTCTTTGGAAGGAACCCCAGATTCTCGGGTTTTGAGACTTCTGCCCCACCTACTCATATTGTGAAGCCTACAGCGGTGTCGTTTCAGGAAGAATGGGACCACAGACTGTAGAGATTTGATCTACACCACTCCATCCTGCGTGTCTTGCCACTTGAGGTGAGCCGTCGCTATGGGACTATGGAAAGTGCAAGCGTCAGCTTTGTTCAGCTTTCCTATGTTGGCGTCTTCATACAATTTTGTCATGAAGTCTACAGATGGCAGGAATTGAGGGTGTGAGACAAAGGTCTTACATCAAATTCTTAATCTGAATTTACTTTTTCCTTTCTGATTTATTGCAAACCACTATTGCACTTAACCCAATCTACAGTGCACACGTAAAGATCAATAACCTAGAAAGAAGCTCTTGAGTATCAAGGGATTTGGACTTTCTTATAAGTAGTGGACAACAATTTTTTAATACGTGAGCCATGGACAGGGATAATTTAGTAAGATTAATCTGTTACTGGAAATTCTTTAACCAAAACTTATTTATGGTCTTGATGTTTGCACGCCACCATTTATAATAAAACGCCCTGAATTGTAAATTGTAGTAATGGTTAATGTTTAATTTTGCTAAGTGAATCTTACCTCAAAAAAGTTATCTGTGAAACACAGTACTGTTCTTGGGATTCAAAGAGTAATGAGAAGTGAAAAAAATAAGACAAATTACAACATATAAATATTAAAATAAGTTCTTATGCTAATATATTTGTCCAAGAACCCAAAAATGTTTAAAGATTTATTGCAACAGTTCATAATAGTGAAAAATTGGAAAATCTATACAATTAATTAGGGGTCAATGGTTGTAGCCACAGATTATGGTTAATTTAAGTAAAAAAGAATTTAGTTGGCAGGATGCCTAGCTACCACATGGAGGTAGGAAACCTGGGATCTCAGAATTCCTTAAAGGAGGACCTAGCTGCCTTTCTCCCCAACTCCAACAAATCTAACTTGTCTATTATACAGCTTATCAATGCCTATCAGTACAGAACTGAAAAAAAATCATGGTACATCCATATATTGGACTACAACTGTTCAAAACAATAGCAGAAGTGTGTGATGAAAATATCCAAAATATATTTACAATGAAAAACACTGGGCACCTCGGTGGCTCATTTGGTTAAGGGTATGACTTCAGCTCAGGCCATGATCTCTCGGTTCATTGGTTCAAGCCCTGAATCGGGCTCAGCAGTGACAGCACAGAGGCTGCTTGGTATTCTCTCCCTCTCTCTCTGTCTCTCTTTCTCTGCCCCTCTCCCACTCACGCCTCTCTGTCTCAAAATAAATGAATTTAAAAAAAAAAAAAAACACCTAAATGCAGCTGCAGTATAATATATGGTATCAGCCTATTTTTGTAAAAAAATATTTGTAATTTGTGTATATATGTAGAAACATCTGAGGGCACCTCAGTGGCTCAGTCGGTTTCGTGTCCAACTGTAGATTTCAGCTCAGGTCATGATTCCAGGGTCATGGGATCAAGCCCTACGTGGTGCTCTGTGCTGAGCATGGAGCTGTATATGATTCTTTCTCCCTCAGCCCCTCTCTCTCACTTGCACTCTATCTAAAAAAAAAAACAAAAAACAAAAAAACCATACATACATACATAAATAGATAATGATAAATGAAACATCTGAAGAGATTCAAGATAATTTCTAGAGAATAGACATACTTGTATGTTTTAATTTCCTAAAACCTAAATTTGTATTAAAGTTAATTTGTATTACTTACAACTTAAGACATAAAAACACTATAGTCACATAAAAAATAATTATCCAAATGAGAAATAAAAGACCTAAATTAGGGTAGTAAGAGTGAAAATAAAGTGGAGGTTGGATACCATGAACATTTCAGAGAAAGAATTACAGATTTTATTGGCTAAGAAGATAAAGATACAAACTTCTTAATTCTAGGTAACAGAATAGTGCCCATGGACAAAATAAAGTCAGTAAGTACTCTGGAAGTGATCAATTTGAATACTCAGAATTTTTTTATTGGACATATGGATCTATGCATCTAGATCTAATGGAAGTTGTATTTGGGAATCATAAATGAATATATAAAGAAGTGCAGAGAGAACTATTTTAAGGGGGTGTGGGGGAAGAACCAATATTTACAGGATGACTATGAAGGAAATCATAGAGGAAAAACACCAGGAACTTGTCATGACTTCTTTGTGATACTACCATTTTTCAATCCCACCAATCAACATCACATCCCAGAGCCATTCCATGACAAAAACTTCCTAAATATTAACAATACTGAAGAAAATGTTACTGACATGTGACTTATTTCTCTGTAATCTAAAGGGGAGGGGGCGCCTGGGTAGCTTAGTTGAGTGTCCAACTTTGGCTCAGGGCATGATCTGAATTCATGAGTTCATGAGTTGGAGCCCCACATCAGGCTCACTGCTGTTAGCTTAGAGCCCCCTTCAGATCCTCTGTCCCCCTCTCTGTCCCTCCCGCACTTGTATGCTCACTCTCTCTCTCTCTCAAAAGTAAACATTTAAAAAAAAATTTTAAGGCGTGGTTCTGTTCTTCAAATACTCAACTACACAGTACAATTTTAACGAAGCTACTCTCCCAACCCTGTTTGTTACCTATTACAAGTTTGTTAATGGACAAATAAATGCTCATAACAAATTTTTTTAATTAGATGAATGTATAATTCTATCACCTGCAGAACTAATATTGATGCATCTTTCCTAGTCTTTTCAATGCCTCTTATTACATATATGGAAATATTTACAGAACAATTTCTAATTATCAAACCCAAACACTTTACCATCTCATTGTGCTTCCAGCCATCCTGACACACAGAAGTTATTTGGTTAGGATCACATAACTAGAATTTAAAACCTGCTATTTACAGGGGCCTGGGTGGCTCAGTCAGTTAAGGGTCTGACTCTAGATTAAGGCTCACATCATGATCTCACAGTTTGTGAGTTCAAGCCCCAAGTCAACTTCTGCACTGACAGCATGGAGCCTGCCCCATGCTCTCTGCCCCTCCCCAGCTCACTCTCTCTCTCAAAGTAAATTAACTAAAACAAAAAAACAAAAAACTTGTATTTACATTGCAGACTCCAAAGCCCAATCTTAACTACAAAACTGCAATCTGTTTCCCCTATCCCCCATTTAACACAGCTTCAGCATTTCCCAGAAGGTTAACAGTAGTAATTTATTGGCAGCTTGACCTCTTATTATGTGAATACACCTATTTACCTTCCATTAGCCAGATGTATTTGTGTTTTGCTAGTATAAATAACCCTGTGATTAACATCTTTGCATCAAAATCTGTCCCTATGATTACCTTATTGCCAATAGTTATTTAAAAACAAGGGGCGCCTGGGTGGCGCAGTCGGTTAAGCGTCCGACTTCAGCCAGGTCACGATCTCGCAGTCCGTGAGTTCGAGCCCCGCGTCGGGCTCTGGGCTGATGGCTCAGAGCCTGGAGCCTGTTTCCGATTCTGTGTCTCCCTCTCTCTCTGCCCCTCCCCCGTTCATGCTCTGTCTCTCTCTGTCCCAAAAATAAATAAACGTTGAAAAAAAAAAAAAAACAAAAAAAAAACAAATAGGCACCCGAGTGGCTCAGTTAAGCATCTGACTCTTGATTTTGGCTTAGGTCATGATCTCAGGGTTTGAGTTTGAGTCCTGCACAGAGCTCCATGCTGACAATGTAGAGCCTGCTTGGAATTCTTTCTCCCTATCTCTCTGCACCACCCCCCCCAACAATATAAATAAATAAACTTTAAAAAAATTTTTTTACAAATAAATAACAAGGGGCACCTGGGTGGCAGTCTGTTGAGCAGCCGATTTTGGCTCAAGTCATGATCTTGTGGTTCATGGGTTCAAGCCCCACGTGGGGCTCTATGATGACAGCTCGGAACCTGGAGCCTGCTTTGGATTCTGTCTCCCTCTCTCTCTCTCTGCCCCTCACTTGCTCACACTCTATGTATCTCTTTCTCTGTCTAAAACTAAATAAACATTAGGGTGCCTGGGTGGCTCAGTCAGTTAAGCGTCCCACTTCAGTTCAGAACATGATCTCACAGCTTGTGAGTTATGAGGCCCACATGAGGCTCTGTGCTGACAGCTCAGAGCCTGGAGCCTGCTACAGATTCTGTGACTGCCTCTTCCCTGCTCACACACTCTCTCTCTCTCTCAAAAATAAATATTTTTTTTAAAAACTCAAAAAAATTTTAATAAAATAAATTAATAAATAAATAAAATAAGGAAATACACACACAATTGGCAAGTAACAGTTGCCAGTAATCCTCTGTTTTCAGTTTCTTAGCCTTCATATAGAATGTACAATTATAATAATATAGGCTGAAGGAGAACAAAGGTAGTGTTGATATACAACAGAGACACTCTAAAACAGCATTTGAAAGCAAAGTTCATGTTGTTCAACGTTAGCAGCAAGAAGGAATAAGAAAAGTGAGGCTGTCACAGAAAAGCCAATTTATTATTACTAATGTTAGCTTTTGTGGAGGATTTTAGGTCACATATTAGCAGTCTCCAATAATGTGACCATTACCTATAATCAAAACTTTTCAAAAATAAAATTATATACATATAATGTATAATATAATACAAATATTTTTTCTATCCGTTAATTTCCAAAGCATGCTCATTCATATCTACTGACCAATAGTACATAAATATCCTTTTATGATAGGCCAGGACATCCATTTTCTCCCAATTATACAAAAACAAATGCAAAATAGTGTTACGTGACTTCCTTGTCTGAAATAATAAGACTGTGTGTACATACATACATTTAAATCCCTTTATTCCCATTCCATGTTTTTGGCTGAACTTTATTCATATAATATCTGCCCTTCTTATAGGACCTTCTCTTGTGAAAGGCATCACTATCCAGTTCCCAAGCCAAATCTCCTTCTCCATCCCCCCACCTCTAGTCATCGAGTGCTAACAAGACATCTTCTTAAATCTTTCTGGAATGGATCTCCTCTCCATTAGAATTCCCTTTTGCAAGTCCACTTCTTCATAAGTCTGAACAAAAGATTTTAATTGCTCTGCTGCAGTTTTCTCTTCTTTAGTCAGTGGTGACAGCTAAAAAAACAAATGAGAAAATCTTTATTTCAAAATCTGTAAAAACTGTGTAATTTAGTTAATTTCTGCTTTTTTTTTTATGTTTCCATAAGCTCATACTATGTCTATTATCACAAATTAGGAAGGCAGGATAAAATAGATATTTGGCTATCCAAATACAAGGTACTTTTAATGTTTGAGCTTTCAAAGAACTTGCAATTAAGTTTAAGAAACAAAACCAATAAATCAAACAGTTTAAGGACTGTAATTTAACAAAACTAAATAAGTCACATTTGACTGCTATATTCTAAAAGCATTTTGAGAAAGAAATGTGAATAAAATAGTCTGGAAGTTTCCTCAGAAGTGGAGAACTAAATTGAACTAAATTTTGAAGGATAATTGAGATGTTTTTAGCTGCAAGTGACAGGAATACATTTAAAAATGGATAAATAATAAGAAAATTTATTATCACTGCACAATAACTACAGAAAAAGGTCAGACTTCAGGACTGGTTTATTCCGCAGCTCAACATAAAGACTGGGTTTTTCCACCTTATCTAATATCCTTGGTGGTGGTTTATCCTCAAGCTGAAAGGAAAAATGGCTCTAGCAGTTCTAGGCATCACATCTATACATAATGTTTAGAAGAAGAAAAGAAGTTTTCTCTTCCTAGAGGTCTCTCTCTCAGCAGTGAGGAAACTCTAATTTCCTACGTCTAGACTTTCCCTTCTCACATGTCACATGGGTTACAAACCCATTCCTGAGTGAATTTAGTTAAAAGAAAATCCATTTCCCTTGCCAATGAGATGCACGCCCTGAAGCTGAGGAAAGCACCAACTTTGCCCCAGACACGAGCTAGGGATGGCACACATCTCAAGAAAGGCAGTGTTCTATTAGGCAGCAAGGGCGAATAGATGCTGAGAAAACAACCCAGCAAACAGTATCTGCCTAAAGCAGGCAGGAGCAAATAGCAAAAGGAAGAATAGAAGCCAAATGGAAATGTAAAGGACTTTCATAGGGCACTAACCATTGGGCTAGCTAAAACAGGGTTAATGGGGAAATTATACAAAGTACAACGTGAAGAATCAAATAGTTACAACTCCGCCTAACTATATAGGTCATCTCTAGAGAGACTGCCGAATCTGGAACACACTATACCTACAGAATAAGAATCTCTAGAGCAGTGCTGTCCACCAGAACTTTCTGTGATGCTGAAAATATTCTATATCTGTGCTGTCTAATCAGTAGATGAAGAACTGATTTTTTAATTTTATTTAATTACCTTAAATTTTAATTTAGGGGCACCTGGGTGGTTCAGTCAGTTAAATGTCTGACTACAGCTCAGGTCATGATCTCATGGTTCATGAGTTCAAGCCCCACATCAGGCTCCAGGCCATGGAGCCTACTTCGGATTCTGTGTCTTCCTCTCTCTCTCTGCCCCTTCCCTGCTCTCTCTCTCTCAGAAAATGAATAAAAAACATTAAAAAAATTTAAAAATAATAATACATTTTAATTTGTACAGCCACATTTGGCTATTGGGCTGCCCAGCTGGTTTGGCTGATTAAGCCAACATTTACCAAAAATATTCACATAGATAAAATGAAAAACAATCATATGCCTTTCTGCAACCCAAATAATTACAGAATTTCCCTCTTCTATCTCAAAAACAGGAAATGGTATTATTCTGAAAGGACTTTGTTCTCCATGAGTCCATGTTTCTTGTTGTGATAACTGTTCAAGAGATTTCAGACGACCTGTTTCATAAATTTTCAAAGAATTTTTCCAGGAATTAACCAATCTAAAACTTGTAGAAAATTTTCTTCCTTAATACAAATGTTTCAGAGCTCAGTGGAATACCACACATTCTGTTTTTAATACCTTTTTAATTATATTTGTTTTGGGGGTTTGTTTTGGTCATTTTTATTTTGGAACCAATCTAGTCCTGTGTGTGTGTGTGTGTGTGTGTGTGTGTGTGTGTCTTGGTGGTCATCTTTATAATTAAGTGTATTTAAGCCTTAATGTCTTTATATTAACTAAAAAGTATTCCTTTCACCTCCTTTTCTGTTCTCACCTCCCTATTTATTTTTTAATATTATAAATTCAAGTCCCATTTTTTAATATTATCAATTCAAACATATTTTCTATCCTTGCACTCTTATAAAGACTATAACAAGGGGAGTGCCTGCATGGCTCAGTTGGTTGAGCTTCCAACTCTTGATTTCGGCTCGGGTGGTGATCCCAGGGTGGTGGGATTGAGCCCCTTGTCGGCTCCTCGCTGAGAGCGGAACCTGCTTGGAATCCCCTCTCTCCCACTCACGTTCTCTCTCTCTCTCTCTAAAAGAAGTAGAATGAAAAAAAAAAAGATATAGCAAGATAATACCTGAACAGTTTTACTTTCTATTTGCTTTCTGTTGTCTATAAAAAAGCAACATTTGCCTTAAGTAAGTTTATCCCTTTATCGTTCTTCATGTTCCCAAAATAATCTTAAAGGCCCTTTTGGTTATTTTAGAAAATTTCCGAAGCCTCAACTTAATCTAGCCTTTGGCTTTCATAAGTATTCTCACAGTTCTGTCCCTATGACTGACACACCTCTTTCTACACTTCCTTTATAAGGTCTACCTTACATGTCTTTTAAATTCTGGGCTCATAGAACTATTTTTGTTTATACAACTCTCTACAGATGCCATTTTCTTTTCTTCCACATTTTGATCATGAAAATTTTCTCTAAACTTTCTCCTATCTCATTTTTAAAGTAGTAGATACAAGTCCCACCACATCTGACATTTCCCAACATGGCCATCATTGAATCGAAAATATTATCCCCTTCTTCAAGGTTTATAACCAACCTTTCAGTCATCTCTCCTTATTTGTAATGTAATCCAAAGTAAAAGCTCCATTAGTTTTCTACCTTAAATATAATTATTGCTCATTGCTGATACTTCTTTTTTATTTTATTTTTTTCAGAGACAGAGAGAGCACCAGTGGGGGAGAGGGGCAGAGGGAGAGAGAGAGAATCTCAAGTAGGATCCCCACTCACCATGGAGCCCAGTACAGGGCTCAATCCCACATCCCTAGGGTCATGACCTTACCCAAAAGCAACAGGCAAATGTTCAACTGACTGAGCCACACAGGTGCCCCTGCAGGTACATCTTTTAAGTGAATGAAGAACTTTACAGATAATTAGATGACTGAAATCCTCTATCACTATTATAACTATTTTCTATACCACTTTTTAATCTTAGTCAGAAATATAGTTTTTACTGACTGTACCCAGTGGGGACAATTTTTATTACCACAACATTCAAAATACCACTTTTCAGAGCATCAGGGTTGGTTAAACATCCGACTTCGGCTCAGGTCATGAACTCACAGTTTGAGAGTCTGAACACTGTGTCGGGCTCTGTGCTGACAGCCTGAAGCCTGCTTCACATTCTGTCTCACTCTCTCTCTGCCCCTCCTCTTCTTGTGTGTGTGCTCTCTCTCTCTCTCTCAAAAATAAACATTTAAAACAAACAAAAAAACCCAAAATAGTGACTTTTATTTCACCCACCTAAATTTATCCTGTGCTTCAATAAATTTATGGATTTCTGTACATATATGTTGATATGTACATTTAGAACTACATTTAATCTCTCCTCAAGATGTTTCCTTAGAACAAGTTTATATGCTTCTATTTTCACACTCTGATCACCAACAATGAAGAATATGCCTTGAGTTGTATTTATATATACATATATATATATATATATACTGCTATCATAAATATACTGTTTTTGCATTTTACTTATCAGTATGTGTCATGACGCTTACTGTTTTTTGTTTGTTTTTTATTGTTTGTTTTTTATTGTTTGTTTGTTTTAAGGAGATAGAAGTTTATTGAATACACCACAAGGGAGCAGTGGGCAGGACAGCAGAGGAGATATCTGCCACACCCTTCCTGTTTTAAACTCCTACTTCCTATTCCCTCTGTGACCCCCTCTTTTTTCCCCAAATTTTAGAGAGAGAGCATGAGTTGGGGAAAGGGGCAAACAGAGAGAGAATCTTAAGCAGGCTACACACTCAGCACAGAGCCTGATGTGGGGCTTGATGCCACGATCCTGGAATCATGACCTGAGCTGAAATCAAGAGTTGGATGATCAACCTACTGAGCCACCCAGGCACTCCTCTCTCTATGTGCTTTCTAATCACTCTTTCCTCCGCCACTAATCATTCTCCCCATGACATAATATCTGAGGTATATAACACCTGAGATACATCCGGGGCACCTGGGTGGCTCAGTCAGTTAAGCATCCAACTTCAGCGTTAGATCATGATCTCAGTTTGTGAGTTCGAACCCAGCATTAGGCTCTCTGCTGTCAGCACAGAGCCTGCTTCAGAACGACTGTCCCTCCCCCTCCCCTGCTTTCATGCACACATGTACAATCTCTCTCTCTTAAAAATAAATACATATTTTTAAAAAAAATTAAAGGCAGCCCTTCCTGCCCAGGGATCCTGTCCCGTGCTTTAATAAAATCACCTTTTTGCACCAAAAAAATAAAACAAAACAAAACAACCATCTGAAATACATCAAAGGTATCATTTCATTATTTTTTAAATTTTTACAATGTTTTTATTTTGTTTTTGACAGACATAGAGAGTGAGCGTCTGGGGAGGGGCAGAGAGAGGAGACACAGAATCAGAAGCAGGCTCCAGGCTCTAAGCTGTCAGCACAGAACCTGACACGGGGCTCGAACTCACAGACAGTGAGATCATGACCTGAGCTGAAGTCGGATGCTTAACCAACTGAGCCACCCAGGTGCCACTGAAGGTACCATTTGAAAAATTTAATCAGGTACTATTCTCTTTTCTGCCATTGGTAATATAAAGAATTATTGACCAAATTAACCTTGGTAATCAACCTTTGAGATTTATTCTCACTACCAGCCTGTAATTCAAGTATCTTAAACCAAATTTAGTTCAGGGTTGGTAAAAATATATAAACAAACAAACAAATAAAACCCCATGTATTCTGCCCCTAGCTGCGTGCCCGTAACGATAGCTTTTGTGCAACACCCAAACACAGTTCCTTAATACAGCACTCTAAGCAGGTATTACCAGTTAACTGGTTGGAGTTGACACCAGAGATAAAAAAAATTATATAGATGTCTTTTGTCCATATAATTAAGTTCTACTCTATGATTCCAACTACATATAAACTATCTTTTCTTTTGAAAGCCCTCAACTTTGGGGACACCTGGGTTGATTTTGGCTCAGGTCATGATCTCATGGTCATGAGATAGAGACTCATGTCAGGATCCACACTGAGTATGGAGCCTGCTTGGGATTCTCACTCTCTCCCAATGCTCCTCCCCTGTGTTTGTTTGTACGCACTCTCTCTCTCTCTCTAAAAAAAAAAAAAAAAGAAAGAAAGAAAGAAAGAAAAAAAGAAAGCTTTCAACTTTGCCTTAATAGTAAATGAAAATTCTACCAAATCCTTCAGTTGGCTATTTAAGATGATACTGCCTAGGTCAGCAGTTCATACTGGTTTTTTTTTTTTACTCCATTATATCTGAAGAGTTTTACATAATCAGTGATAAAGGTTCACAATTACAAGGATTTTTACAAGAAATCAGAGGGCAATGAGGAATGGAGAAAGAGAATGAAGGTCAGGATTCCCCAAGCCCACCAACCCAACTGTAGAAAAGGAGAACTAAAACAAGGCACTGGTATAGATGCTTTCCAGATTTCTCAGTCTCACTAGTTCTAAAACGAACTACAAGTTGGTAGATTTAATAAGCATTAGAAATGTTTCTCTTCTGCCATGGCTATATAATCAAAGATAGCACACCTCTTTAGTAACCACGTCAAGTCCACATGCTTATTTTAAAACAAAAGGAGATAAGAACTATTATACTTCAGGAATCAGGAAAATCTCATTTCTATCAACAGTTCAAACTGAATGCTGAATCTCAAAATGAAAATGGGGGCTCATCTTTCAAAAAGACACTCAGAATTAAAACTCTACAAATCCAACTCGTCAATTGGAAGCATTACCTCCACATCTGTTTGCTTTTGTAGTTCTTGTATCATGGTCATCGTCTTATTGACAGTAGCACAAATGCGGTTCTTACTCTCTTTCTGTTCTATACCAATCGGTTTAAAGCGGGCATACAAAGTTTGATATCGAGACTTTATTGCTGACAATTCCTTTAAGAGTGTAACTGGATTTCTCTATATCAGGGAAAAAAATAATATATTAAATTGTGAAAAGGAAAAGTTAAGCTTCTTTTAAGAATTAGGGTATGTACAACACATTCTACCATCCATTTAATTGAACACTGTATTTAATTACACAACTGTGTAATAGAGGATGGGAGGAGAGGAATAAAGAAGCATAAGACCTAAATCCTATTCTCAAGTAATTTAAAGCTTAGGTCCAGAAATAACCAACAGATGCACACAAAATAGCAATATTAAAATAAGCAAATAAGGTGACATTAGATAAATAACATTTAATACATAGTTCACCATAATTAATTACATATTATTTTTAAAATACAATTCTAAATACTATTCAGAAGGTGATTAAAGGAACTATTTTGTTCTTAATGAGTAAGAAAATTTAAAACTACATATCATAAAATTCTTAAACATACTGTCATGAGGCTTAAGTATGTATAAGTACCAATTAATTGACTTTCCTATACAAACTCACACCAACTCAAGAGACTATATTTATAGGTTACGTTGGTTTTTCAAATTCATTTTAACGTTTATTTATGTTTGACAAACAGAGATAGAGTGCAAGCGGGGGAGGCGCAGAGAGAGAGGGAGACACAGAATCCAAAGCAGGCTCCCGGCTCTGAACTGTCAGTGCAGAGCCTGATGCGAGGCTCAAACCCATGAACCAGGAGATCATGACCTGAGCCGAAGATGGACACTTAACCGACTGAACTACCCAGGAGCCCGTTCAAATTCATTTTAAATGTTTCTTTATTTTGAGAGAGAGAGCACATGCGCAACTGAGCTGGGGAGGGGCAAAGAAGGAGGGTGGGGGAGAGAATCCCAAGCAGACCCCATGCCCAGCAAGGAGCCCAACAGGGGGGGCTCAATCCCACGACTGTGAGATCATGACCTAAGCCAAAATCAAGAGTTGGTTAATCAAGATGCTTACCTGAATGTGATATCCAGGTGCCCCTCAAATTCATTTCAGAATATAAACAGTATTCCATAAATGCATTTCAAAAGGGTCCTTTCTGACACTTGGTAATTCTTTTCATTCCCTGATGGCTCCTTAGCAAACCCTGCAATACTAACTATTCCAAACTTCCGCCACTCCCTCCAGTTAGCATCTACTCCTTCTTGGCACAAGACCTCACCAACTATTATACGAAGAAAATAGAAAATATCTAGTAGAAACACCATCTTCCTGCCTTTTCATCTGAAAAGGAAAACATCAATGGGTATTCTCATCCCTACTCAGCCCCTAGTACTACCACTATTATTGTTGTTTCCTCCCCACATCCTCCACAGCCTTAAGTTTCCTATATTTCTATAACCTTTTCAATATCTCCCTTTGTACAGACTTCAAATATATATATAGAACTTCCCTATATTGGGGAGAAATGAACTCCTGGGGGGAAATTAACTCCTTCTCCTGACTCTGTTGTTGCTTTAAAACCAGTTTCATTCTTCTCACTCCATTCCCACCAACTGTCCAGGTCCTATAATAATAACATCCCATAGACGAACATCCTTTGCCAAATTTTTGCAAAGAAGCAAAAGATAAGCTTGTCCAATAGCATATAATTTGGATACCCTTTCTCATGTTTTCTTCTTGTTCCTATCTTCTTAAAATGAACTCTTGATTTCTATAAAACTATATATACTATCTTGGTTATCTTCCTACTCTTCAGATATCTCCTTCATGGACTTTATCTCCTGGCTGTGACAGAGACTCAGTTTATGGCCCTCTACTCCTTGTTTCCTTGGAGATTTTTCTCTAAGCTTTTGATGATATTAATAGTAAATAAAGATGATTCTCACAAGAAGGAAAAAGAAGAGAAACTCTAACTTAAAACTGTTAAAATAATCCTTCAGGTAGTGATCAAGACCTATAGAATGAGCAATGGAAGTAGGAAAGGGACAGGGGCGCCTGGCTGGCTCAGTTGGAGGAGCATGCGACTCTTGATCTCAGGGTTGTGAGTTTGAGCCTCATGTACAAATGACTAAAAAAATAAATAAATAAAAACTTAAAAAAAAAAAAAAAGAAGTAGGAAAGGGACAAAAGAGAGATACCATGAAAGCCGTTAAGAGGCAGTTGCAGTTGTGCTCTCTGAGTTTCTCTCTGTCTCGCCGTCCAGATGGCCTCCCAGAACTGCAACCCAGCCACTGCCAGCAAAGGAGCTGAGCCCAGCGGGGATGCCGCCCAGGGCCCCGTGGGCAAGAGGCTATAGCAGAAGCTAATGATCCTTATGATGTCTGGTGACAAAGGAATTTCTGCCTTCCCTGAATCAGACAACCTTTTCAAATGGGTGGGACCATCCATGAAGCAGCTGGCACAGTATACGAGGACCTGAGGTATAAGCTCTCCCTGGAGTTGCCCAGGGGCTACCCTTACAATATGCCTACAGTAAAGTTCCTCACACCCTGCTACCACCCCAACGTGGACACCCAGGGTAACATCTGCCTGGACATCCTGAAAGATAAGTGGTCTGCACTGTATGACATCAGGACCATCCTACAGTCCATCCAGAGCCTGCTAGAACCTAACATCAATAGCCCTTTGAACACACTTGCTGCTGAGCTCTAGAAAAACCCTATAGCATATAAGAAGTATCTGCAAGAAACCTATTCAAAGCAGGTCTCCAGCCAAGATCCCTGGCTGTCTACCCTCTTTCCTTGTGTTGTCTTTTTATTTTTTCCTTAGATCGTCTGTCCTTTCCTTCATTTCTGCCTAGAACTCTATCTTAAACCGTGGTGTTATTTTTGTTTTGTTTCTGTTTTTTAAATTAAGTCTCTGGTTGAGCCCTTGTGATGACTATATTAAGTAAATACATTGGGTTTTTAAAAACAAACAAAAAAAAGGAAACACTTAAGAGAACTTAGTGGTATGTTTGATAGGAGCAAAGAAATAATAGATGACACCAAATGTATAGTCTGGTATATAAAGGAATGTGTATATTATGATACCTTTCCAGGTGTCTTCTCAGTATATACCCCAATGATATTGAGACCTGTCCTCATTGGCTAGAGATTTACTATACCCGTCCTTAGAAAAACAAAAAACATACAGAGACACAGCTAGCTAAAAGCCTAAATTCCAATTTTATGGATGTAAAACATCTAAGTTGCTACAAGATTACCATGGTTTGCAGCCATGCTTAGACAGTGGCTCTTTGGGTAGGCTGTTCAACAGTGTTGTGCCACCCAACAGAAGGAAAGGCCAGACTCACAGAAGGGTGTTCATTTAGAAGAGAGCAACACTAATAATCCACACAACGTCTTGAATTTGTGTTATATTGCAGAAAGCCTTATCAATTCAGTAATTCCAGTTAATCTACCAAGATAATGTAATTATGTTTAATTTTGTAAAGTATATAGCAGTGATCTCCTATTTTGGTATCAGTTTTTCAATAAAGTTTGATTATGGGCAAAAAAAGAAAGAAAGATCTGCAAAGAAAATGCTCAAAAGAAAACAAAATTATCTTTCTGAAACAAATATAGGTGAGGAACATGGTAACAGGAGTTTGTAGTTTACTATATCTTTATATTTAAGTGGATTCTATTGAAAAGTGTTGACTTTTATTTATGCACAATTACCAACAGACTCCAAATCACAGTAGACTAGAATAAGGATAATGCAGCTAAACAAAATTATATGTATGTATGTGGATATGAACACACACACACACAATCATAGAGGTTGGTACATAGTAATGTTCAATGAATGTTTATTGCACTATCACCATGTAGAGATATTAGAAGTAAGTCTAACTGGTTACTTTCTTGTTCCTTGATATATATATATAAAATCATTTGAACTAATGTCAGTGAACTCAACAAACATTAAGATCATGGTTTTCTTCCCAAGTATAACACAAATAAAGGGGGAGTTATTAGATAAATATTATGAGTATTTAAAGTTATAGTTGCTCAGGGCACCTAGCTGGCTCAGTTGGTAAAGCATTCGATTTTTGATCTCAGGGTTGTGAGTTTGAGCCCCGCGTTGTGTGTGGAGATTACTTAAAAATAAAATCTTTAAAATAAATAAACAAATGGGGCACCTAGGTGGCTCAGTCGGTGAGGCATCTGACTTCAGCTCATGTCATGATCTTGTGGTTTGTGAGTTCAAGCCCTGCATCAGGCTCTGTGCTGACAGTTCAGAGCCTGGAGCCTGCTTCAGATTCTGTGTCTCCCTCTCTCTCTGCCCCCTCCTGCTCATGTTCTGTCACTCTCTCTCTCAAAAAATAAATAAACATTAAAAAAAATTTTTAATGAAATAAAATAAGTAAATAAATAAAAAGTTATAGGACCTCAAAACATGACAGAGAATTACCATATGATCCAGCAATTCTACCTCTAGGTATATATAGAAAAGAAGTGAAAATAAGGACCCAGGGGCACCTGGGTGGTTCAGTCAGGTAAGCATCCAACTGTTGATTTCACTCAGGTCATGATCTCATGGTCGGGAGATGAAGCCCCATGTTGGGCTCCATGCCGGATGTGGAGTCTGCTAAAAAGTCTCTCTCTCCCTCTCCCTGCCCCTCTCCCTGTCCCTCCCTTGCTTGCACCTGTGCGTATGCTCTCTCTCTCAAAAACAAAAAAAGAAAACAAAGACCCAGAAAGATAAATAAATGTACCTATGAGTATTATTCACAATACCCAAAAGATGGAAGCAACCTAAGTGTCCACTGACAGATAAATGGATTTTTTAAACATGGTATATACATACAATGGAGTATTATTCAGCCTTAAAAAGGAGGGAAATCATGATATATGCTATACCATGGATGAACATCAAAGACATTACACTAAGTGAAATGACCCAGCTACAAATGGACAAAGTCAAGTTCATAGAGACAAAGAGTAGAATGGTGGTTGCCAGGGACTGAAGGGAGGGGGGAATGGAAGGTTATTGTTTAATGGGTGCAGAGTTTCAGTTTAAAAAGATGAAAAAGTTCTGGAGATGGGTAGTGATGATGGTTGCACAAAAATGTGAATATAATTAATACAATTGAAACTTGCACTCAAAAATGGTTAAAATGATAGATTTTAAGCTATACATATTTTACCACAATGGAGAAAAAAGAATGTAAAATGGTACAACGGCTTTGGAAAACAATTTGGTGGTTCCTGAAAATATTAAACGTAGAGTTACTATACGGCCATCAATTCCACTCTTAGGTATAAACCAAAGAGAAATAAAAGGAAATACCCACACAAAAACTTCTTGGGTTTTGTTTTTTTTTTAAGTTTTTTTTGTTTTACATTTATTTATTTTTGAGAGACAGAGAGAGACAGAACGTGAATGGGGGAAGGGCAGAGAGAGGAGACACAGAATCTGAAGCAGGCTCCAGACTCTGAGCAAGCTGTCAGCACAGAACCCGACATGGGGCCCAAACCCATGTACCATGAGGTCATGACCTGAGCTGAAGTCAGACGGTCAACCGACTGAGCCATCCAGGCACCCCTTAAGATTTTATTTTTACTGGGCGCCTGGATGGCTCAGTCAGTTAAGCCTCCAACTCTTGATCTCAGCTCAGGGCTTAATCTCAGGGTAATGAGTTCAAACCTCATGTTGGGCTCCATGTTAGGCATGAAGCCTACTTAAAAAAATGTAATTCAAAATAAAGAAGTAATAAATGAATACAATAAAGTTGAAGGACCCAAAATTAATACAGAGAAATTGGCTGCATTTCTATACACTAATAATTAAGTAGCAGAAAGAGAAATTAAGAAAAAAATTCCATTTTTATTTGCACCAAAAAGAGTAAAATACCTGGGAATAAACTTGACCAAAGAGGTGAAAGACTTATACTCTGAAAACTAAAAAACACTAATGAAAGAAATTGAAGACAACACGAAGAAATGTTGATGATCCATGCTTATGAATTGGAAGAATGAATATTGTTAAAATGTCCATACTACCCAAAGCAATCTATAGATTCAATGCAATCCCTATCAAAATACCAATAGCATTTTCACTGAACTAAAACAAATAATCCTAAAATTTTTATGGAACCACAGAGATCCCAAATAGCCAAAGCAATCTTGAGAAAGAAAAAAGCTGAAGGTATCACAACACCAGATCTCAAGATATACTACAAAGCTGTAGTAAAACAGTACAGTACTGGCACAAAAATAGATACATAGATAAAAGGAATAAAACAGCCCAGAAATAAATCCACACTTATATGCTCAATTAATCTATAATAAATAAAGGAGGCAAGAATACACAATGGGGAAAAAACAGTCTCTTCAATAAATGATGCTGGGAAAACTAGACAGCTACATGCAAAAGAATGAAACTGGACTACTTTTCTTACACCACAGACAAAAATAAACTCAAAATGGATTTGGAACCTAAATGTGAGCCCTGACACCATAAAACCCCTATAAAAAAACCTAGGCAGTAATTTCTTTGACATTGGCTATAGAAATATTTTTCTAGATATGTTTCCTCAGACAAGAGAAATAAAAGCAAAAATAAAATATTAAGACTACATTATGGGGTGCCTGGGTGGCTCAATCAGTTAAGCATCTGACATCAGCTCAGGCCATGGTCTCACAGTTTGTGGGATCAACCCCTGCATCAGTTGCTGCACTGACAACTCAGGGCCTGGAGCCTGCTTCAGATTCTATGTCTCCCTCTCTCTCTGCTGCTCCCCCACTCATGTTCTGGCTCTGTCTCTCAAAAGTAATAAAACATTTTTAAAAATTAAAAAAAAAGGGGCGCCTGGGTGGCGCAGTCGGTTGAGCGTCCGACTTCAGCCAGGTCACGATCTCGCGGTCCGTGAGTTCGAGCCCCGCGTCGGGCTCTGGGCTGATGGCTCAGAGCCTGGAGCCTGTTTCCGATTCTGTGTCTCCCTCTCTCTGACCCTCCCCCGTTCATGCTCTGTCTCTCTCTGTCCCAAAAATAAATAAACGTTGAAAAAAAAAAATTAAAAAAAAAAAAAAAACTATACCAAATTGCACAGCAAAGGAAACTGCCAACAAAACAAAAAAGCAACCTACTCAATGGGAGAAGATATTTGCAAATGATATATCAAATAATGGATTAATATCCAAAATATTAAAAGAACTCCCACAACTCAATACCAAAAAACCCCACACAGAAAATCAGATTAAAAAAATGGGCAAAGAAGACTAGGGATAAAGATGGCGGCACAGGAGGGTGCTGGGCTCACCTCGTCCTGCTGATCACTTAGATTCCACCCACACCTGCCTAAATAATCCAGAAAACCTCCAGAAGACTAGCAGAACGGACTCTCCAAAGCCAAGCACAGACAAAAGGCCCACAGAAGAGGGTAGGAAGGGCAGAGAGATGGTGCATGCTACACGGACTGGCGGGAGGGAGCCAGGGCAGCAGAGGGGCAGCCCACCCAGCAAGGCAGAGCCCCTGAAGTCTGGCTTGCAAAAGCGGAGGAGCCGGATACCGTGAGTTCTGACAGCCAGCAGGACTTAACATCTGGAATGTTAAAAGTCAACAGCTCTGATCGGAGAGCGGGAAGGCGAGGACACCAGGAGGGAGAATTGTTGAACCCCGGAAGACAGAGCTCAGCTCAGCGGGGAACAAAGGCACTGGCCAGCACCATCTCCCTCTCCCATCCCTCAGTCGTAATCCCAAAGGGAACCAGTTCCCATCACCGATCTTGCTTGCACCGCACAAGCACCCAATGCTGTGCTTCCGTGGATACATCCCTCTGATGGGTCTTCCTCCCTCCCAGAGCTGCAGGGCCCCTCCCGCAGGGGACCACCGACAGCAAAGCTAGCTAAGCCTGCCCCTCCCACCCCTGTGCACCTTGTGGATCCACCCCAGCTAATACGCCAGATCCCATTAAAGCAGCACCACAAGCCTGGCAGTGTGCAAGTAGCCTGGACAGGGGCCACACCACTCCACAGTGAGTCCTGCCCCTGGGAGAGGGGAATATAAGGTACACACCAGTCTGACTGTGGCCCCAGCGGTGGGCTGGGGACAGACATCAGGTCTGACTGCAGCCCCGCCCACCAACACAAGTTACTCCAAACAGCACAGGGGAGGTGCCCTGCAGTTCTGCGCCACCCCAGGGAATACCCAAAATGATGAAATGGAAGAACTCTCCTCAAAAGAAACTCCAGGAAGTAGCAACAGCTAATGAATTGATCAAAAACGATTTAAGCAATACAACGGAACAAGAATTTAGAATAATAGTCATAAAATTAATCACTGGGCTTGAAAAAAAGCATAGAGGACAGCAGAGAATCTATTGCTACATAGATCAAGACCTAATTAATAGTCATGAGGAGCTAAAAAATGCTATAAATGAGATGCAAAATAAAATGGAGGCGACCACAGCTCGGATTGAAGAGGCAGAGGAGAAAATAGGTGAATTAGAAGATAAAATTATGGAAAAAGAGGAAGCTGAGAAAAAGAGAGATTAAAAAATCCAGGAGTATGAGGGGAGAATTAGAGAACTAAGTGATGCAATCAAACAGAATAATATCCATATAATAGGAATTCCAGAAGAGGAAGAGAGACAGAAAGGGGCTGAAGGTGTACTTGAACAAATCAGTTGAGAACTTCCCTGATCTGGGGAAGGAAAAAGTCATTGAAATCCAAGAGGCACACAGAACTCCCTTCAGACGTCAACTTGAATCGATCTTCTGCATGACATATCATAGTAAAACTGGCAAAATACGAGGATAAAGAGAAAATTCTGAAAGCAGCGAGGGATAAACACGCTCTAACATATAAAGGGAGACCCATAAGACTAGTGGCAGACCTATCTACTGAAACTTGGCAGGCCAGAAACAACTGGCAGGAAATCTTCAATGTGATGAACAGAAAAAATATGCAGCCGAGAATCCTTTATCCAGCAAGTCTGTCATTCAGAATAGAAGAGATAAAGGTCTTCCCAAACAAAAACTGAAGGAATTCATCACCACTAAATCAGCCCTACAAGAGATCCTAAGGGGGATTCTGTGAGTGAAATGTTGCAAGGACCACAAAGTACCAGAGACATCACTACAAGCATGAAACCTACAGACATCACAATGACTCTAAACCCGTATCTTTCTATAATAACACTGAACGTAAATGGACCAAATGCATCAACCAAAAGACATAGGGTATCAGAATGGATGAAAAAACAAGACCCATCTATTTGCTGTCTACAAGAGACTCATTTTAGACCTCAGGACACCTTCAGATTGAAAGTGAGGGGGTGGAGAAATATCTATCATGCTACTGGAAGTCAAAAGAAAGCTGGAGTAGCCATACTTATATCACACAAACTAGACTTTAAATTAAAGGCTATAACAAGAGATGAAGAAGGGCATTAAATAATAATTACAGGGTCTATCCATCACGAAGAGCTAACAATTATAAATGTCTATGCGCCAAATACCGGAGCCCCCAAATATATAAAACAATTAATCACGGGGCGCCTGGGTGGCGCAGTCGGTTAAGCGTCCGACTTCAGCCAGGTCACGATCTCGCGGTCCGTGAGTTCGAGCCCCGCGTCAGGCTCTGGGCTGATAGCTCAGAGCCTGGAGCCTGTTTCTGATTCTGTGTCTCCCTCTCTCTCTGCCCCTCCCCCGTTCATGCTCTGTCTCTCTCTGTCCCAAAAATAAATAAACATTGAAAAAAAAAAAAAAACAATTAATCACAAACATAAGCAACTTTATTGATAAGAATGTGATAATTGCAGGGGACTTTAATACTCCACTTACAACAATAGATAGATCATCTAGACACAGGATCAATAAAGAAGCAAGGGCCCTGAATGATACATTGAATCAGATGGACTTGACAGATATATTTAGAACTCTGCATCCCAAAGCAACAGAATATACTTTCTTCTCAAGTGCACATGGAACATTCTCCAAGATAGATCACATCCTGGGCCACAAAACAGCCCTTCATAAGTATAAAAGAATTGAGATCATACCATGCACACTTTCAGACCACAATGCTATGAAACTTGAAATCAACCACAGGAAAAAGTCTGGAAAACCTCCAAAAGCATGGAGGTTAAAGAACACCCTACTAAAGAATGAATGGGTCAACCAGGCAATTAGAGAAGAAATTAAAAAATATATGGAAACAAACGAAGATGAAAATACAACAATCCAAATGCTTTGGGATGCAGCGAAGGCAGTCCTGAGAGGAAAATACATTGCAATCCAGGCCTATCTCAAGAAACAAGAAAAATCCCAAATACAAAATCTAACAGCACACCTAAAGGAAATAGAAGCAGAACAGTAAAGACACCCCAAACCCAGCAGAAGAAGAGAAATAATAAAGATCAGAGCAGAAATAAACAATATAGAATCTAAAAAAACTTTACAGCAGATCAATGAAACCAAGAGTTGGTTTTCTGAAAAAATAAACAAAATTGATAAACCTCTAGCCAGGCTTCTCAAAAAGAAAAGGGAGATGACCCAAATAGATAAAATCATGAATGAAAATGGAATTATTACAACCAATCCCTCAGAAATACAAGCAATTATCAGGGAATACTATAAAAAATTATATGCCAACAAACTGGACAACCTGGAAGAAACGGACAAATTCCTAAGCACCCACACACTTCTAAAACTCAAACAGGAAGAAATAGAAAACTTGAACAGACCCATAACCAGCAAAGAAATTGAATCAGTTAACAAAAATCTCCCAACAAATAAGAGTCCAGGACCAGACGCCTTCCCTGCGGAATTCTACCAGACATTTAAAGCAGAGATAATACCTATCCTTCTCAAGCTGTTCCAAAAAATAGAAAGGGAAGGAAAACTTCCACTCATTCTATGAAGCTAGCATTGCTTTGACCAAACCAGACAGAGACCCAGCAAAAAAAGAGAACTACAGGCCAACATCCCTGATGAATATGGATGCAAAAATTCTCAACAAGATACCAGCAAATCGAATTCAACACCATGTAAAAAGAATTATTCACCGATCAAGTGGGATTCATTCCTGGGCTGCAGGGCTGGTTCAACATTCGCAAATCAATCAATGTGATACATCACATTAATAAAAGAAAAGATAAGAAACATATGATCCTGTCAATCGCTGCAGAAAAAGCATTTGACAAAATTCAGCGTCCTGTCTTAATAAAAACCCTCGAGAAAGTCGGGATAGAAGGAACATACTTAAACGTCATAAAAGCCATTTATGAAAAGCCCACAGCTAATATTTACATCCTCAATGGGGAAAAACTGAGAGCTTTCCCCCTGAGATCAGGAGCAAGACAGGAATGTCCACTCTCACTGCTGTTGTTTCACATAGTGTTGGAAGTGCTAGCATCAGCAAGCAGACAACAAAAGGAAATCAAAGCCATCAAAATTGGCAAAGATGAAGTCAAGCTTTCACTTTTTGCAGATGACATGGTATTATACATGGAAAACCCTATAGACTCCACCAAAAGTCTGCTAGAACTGATACAAGAATTCAGCAAAGTCACAGGATACAAAATCAATGTACAGAAATCAGTTACATTCTTATACACTAATAATGAAGCAACAGAAAGACAAATAAAGAAACTGATCCCATTCACAATTGCACCAAGAATCATAAAATACCTAGGAATAAACCTAACCAAAGATGTAAAAGAACTGTATGCTGAAAACTATATAAAGCTTATGAAGGAAACTGAAGAAGATAAAAAGAAATGGAAAAACATTCCATACTTGTGGATTGGAAGAATAAATATTGTTAAAATGTTAATACTACCTAAAGCTATTTACACATTCAATGTAGTCCCAATCAAAATTGCACCAGCATTCTTCTCAAAGCTAGAACAAGCAATCCTAAAATTTGTATGGAACCACAAAAGACCCCAAATAGCCAAAGTAATTTTGAAGAAGAAGACCAAAGCGGGAGGCATCACAATCCCAGACTTTAGCCTCTGCTACAAAGCTGTAATCATCAAGACAGCATGGTATTGGCACAAAAACAGACACATAGACCAATGGAATAGAATAGAAACCCCAGAATTAGACCCACAAAAGTATGGCCAACTAATCTTTGACAAAGCAGGAAAGAATATCTAATGGAAAAAAGACAGTCTCTTTAACAAATGGTGCTGGGAGAGCTGGACAACACTCAAAATGGATAAAGGACCTGAATGTGAGACAGGAAACTATCAAAACCCTAGAGGAGAAAGCAGAAAAAAAACCTCTCTGACCTCAGCCGCAGCAATTTCTTACTTGACACATCCCCAAAGGCAAGAGAATTGAAAGAAAAATGAACTATTAGGACCTCATGAAGATAAAAAGCTCCTGCAATGCAAAGGAAACAATCAACAAAACTAAAAGGCAACCAACGGAATGGGAAAACATATTTGCAAATGACATATCGGACAAAGGGCTAGTATCCAAAATCAAAAAGAACTCACCAAACTCCACACCCGAAAAACAAATAATCCAGTGAAGAAATAGGCAGAAAACATGAATAGACACGTCTCTAAAGAAGATATCCAGATGGCCAACAGGCACATGAAGAGATGCTCAACATTGCTCCTCATCAGGGAAATACAAATCAATACCACACTCAGATACCACTCCATGCCAGGCAGAGTGGCTAAAATGAACAAATCAGGAGACTATAGATGCTGGAGAGGATGTGGAGAAACGGGAACCCTCTTGCACTGTTGGTGGGAATGCAAACTGGTGCAGCCGCTCTGGAAAACAGTGTGGAGGTTCCTCAAAAAATTAAAAATAGATCTACCCTATGACCCAGCAATAGCACTGCTAGGAATTTACCCAAGGGATACAGGAGTGCTGATGCATAGGGGCACTTGTACCCCAATGTTTATAGCAGCACTTTCAACAATAGCCAAATTATGGAAAGAGCCTAAATGTGCATCAATTCATGAATGGATAAAGAAATTGTGGTTTATATACACAATGGAATACTAGTTGGCAATGAGAAAGAATGAAATATGGCCTTTTGTAGCAACGTGGATGGAACTGGAGAGTGTTATGCTAAGTGAAATAAGCCATACAGAGAAAGACAGATACCATATGTTTTCACTCTTACGTGGATCCTGAGAAACTTAACTGAACACCATGGTGGAGGGGAAGAAAAAAAAAAAAAAAGGTTAAAGAGGGAGGGAGCCAAAACATAAGAGACTCTTAAAAACTGTGAACAAACCGATGGTTGATGGGGGATGGGGGGGGGGGGGGTGGGTGAGGGGTACTGAGGAGGGCACCTTGTTGGGATGAGCACTGGGTGTTGTATGGAAACCAATTTGACAATAAATTTCATATTAAAAATAATAATAATAATAAAAAGAAAGACTGAGAAATGGAGTGAGGGTAGCCACAGGGAAAGCTGGTAATGCCTATGTTGGGGCCTCTTCTTTGCTACAGTAGAGCAAGGAAAAGTTAGAGGTGTCATCTTTATTTTGTCTGATATAGACTCTTAATCCAGACAAACAGGCTGCTAAACAAAGTTGGAAGAACAGAGATCAATAAACAGATGAAGACTTATGAGCTACATGCTTTCTCTTTGAGCCATGTCCATCTGTTGCCTGAACCATCTTCTTCCTCTGAAGAGGAAACAACAGAAGTTGCAAGAAGATAACCCACTGGCACAGGAACACAGCAGGCTTAAAAAATTCTCAAAGTGATTGCTGGAATTAAAGCTATAATTTACTAGCACCAGTGCCTCCTGCACAATATTCTTGAGCAAATTGCATAACCAAATATAACAGCCTCATTAAAAAACATGATATTCAAAAAGGCCTAACACATGACCTTTCTTGAGATACTACAAAACAGCAGAAAAGAAGTGCGGGAAGTAAATGACAAATGAAAAATTCACATAAGTAAAATGATTTTTCCAATATGCAAGAGAATTGGACAATTCTTGGTTTCTAAACATCATTTCCCTGTAAAAGGAACTAATTTCTTTGAAGGAAGTATTGGTAATGGTTTGGATAGAAGGTACAATGTGACTTAATGCACCAGAAAGCAAAAAAGTGCACAAAGACTGATTGAGGAGGCACTGAGGGGTCCTCCCCACTGGACAACTTTGAGGAATTGAAGTATTAAAAGCAATGGTGTTTACAATAGTTATTGATATATTGAACAAAAACAAGTTTCCAAGTCCATAGGAAAGGAAAGAAAGGAGGGGACAGTGAAAATTTATTTTCACAGAAGAATACTGGGTAAAAAATACACAATTAGTGAGAGAATTACAAAATCACTTTTTTGCAATCACTGATATAATTTATTCAGGCAGATATCATCACTGGGTTCTATAGCCAATGGATGAACAGGATATCAACAAACTCTCAAAGTATTTTTTAATAATGTATGAACATGACAGGAGACATCTTAATCAAATTATCAAACTTAACATCTCTCTGGATATGATACAATGTGATGTTAACAACATTACCTATTGTATTCTGATGAAAATATCCAAACGGAAGCTATTCACAAGTAAATAATCAGAAAAATCAAAATTACAGACTAATTTATAAGACAACAGGCCTAGATTCTTTAATTAAATAGTCAATGTCATTAATGATAAAAACAGGTAAGACAGGGGACAGGTATAAATAAAAAGGCAATAAAGAAACTTTATAACAAAAACAAAAACAAAAAAATGGGCAGAGGACCTAAATAGTTTTCCAAAGAAGACATACAGATGGCCAACAGATACATGAAAAGATGCTCTATATCACTAATCATCAGAGAAATGCAAATCAAAACTGCAACAAAATAACACCTTATACCTATCAAATGGCTAGTACCAAAAAAGACAAGAAATAATAAGTGTTGATGAGAATGTAGAGAAAACGGAACTTTTATGCACTGTCAGTGGGAATGCAAATTGGTGCAGCCACTGTGGAAAATAGTATGGAGGTTCCTCAGAAAATTGAAAATGAAAATACCATATGATCCAGTTAATTCCACTAGTATTTAGTATTTACCCAAAGAGAATACACACACAGACACAGACACACACACACTAAAGAAAACAAAAAGGCTAATTGGAAAAGATACATGCACACCTATGTTTATTACAGCATTACTTTACAATAGCAAAAATATAGAAGCAACCTATGTGTTAGATGAATATAAAGAAAATGTGGTATATATGTATGATGGAATATTACCCAATCATAAAAACGAATGAGAGCTTGTCATTTGGAACAACATGTTGGGACAAAAAGGTATTATGCTAAGTGAAAATAAGTCAGACAGAGAAAGACAAATACCATATGATTTTGCTTATATGTAGAAACCAAAAAAAAAAAAAAAAAACAAATGAACAAACAAACAAAACAGAAACCATCATAAATACAGAGAACAAACTGGCAGTTGCCAGAGGGGAGAAGGATGATGGGATGGACAAAACGGATGAAGGGAGTGGGTGGTAGAAGCTTCTAGTTATGGAATGAATAAGTCACAGGATGAAATGTACAGCATAGGGAATATAAATCAATGATACTGTTATAGTGTTGTATGGTAAGAGATGGTAGTAGCTACAGTTGTGTTGAGCATAGATAGCATAATGTATAGAGTTGTCCACTCACTATGTTGTACACCTGAAACTAATGTAACATTCTGTGTCCACTAACTTCAATAAAACAATGGGGTTTTTTTTGGGGGGGGGAGGGAGGGGAATAAAAAGAAGTGTTATTTTAATTTGCACTTCCACCCAATTCAAAATAATTCCTAATTGTATAAAAATTTTTTTCAAAATTATATGATATTTCTTGTCTGTTGGCAAGTGCTGTCAGAGAGAAACATTATAAGTGGTCAATTAATGTTAACAGACAATGCTTAAAAACCATCTCCTTAGGGTGCCTGGGTGGCTCAGTGGGTTAAGCGTCCAACTTCAGCTCAGGTCATGATCTTGGGGTTCATGGGTTCCAGCCCTGCATGGGGCTCTGACTGGTAATACGAAGCCTGCTTGGGATTCTCTCTCTCTCCCTCTCTATGCCCATTCCCCACTTGTGCTCTCTCTCTCTCTCTCTCTCAAATATGAACTTAAAAAAAAAAAAAAACTACTTTAAAATAATTGTTTATATCTCCATGGGCATGTGGACACATAGTTATAATTTTATGGTATATAAACAGAGTTAATATTTCTAATCAATCTAAACTTAGAATAACTAAGTACATAATTTTATGCAAAAATCACAGTTCATATAACAAATTTATAGTACATCATCATCTTCCTCAGAGAGTATCGTGACTGCCATGGTTTCTCCTTTCTTATTTAACCACTACTCTAGAGATAACTATACTCTCAGAATTTCAGAGGCTTCCACAGTAGTTGGTACCTTTGGATTCAATAATTCTTGGTTAAGGGTTAAAAAAAAGTAGCCAGGGCACCTGCGTGGCTCAGTCAGTTAAGCATCCAACTTAGGCTCAGGTCATGGTGTCACAGTTCTTGAGTTTGAGCCCCATATCAGGTGAGCTCGAGTCCTGCACCAGGTAAGCTTGAGCCCCGCTTCGGGTTTCTCTCTCTCTCTCTCTCTCTCTCCCTCTCTCTCTCTCTTTCACTCTCTCTGCCCTCATGGGATTCTCTCTCTCTCTCTCTCAAAATAAATAAATAAATAAATAAATAAATAAATAAATAAATAAATAAATAAGAGCCACAAATTTCCTTGACTATGGGTATAATCTCTCTGGTATGCTGTGATCAAGTTTCCAACACAAAAATATTTTAAGGTTCTATAAATTTATTACTTAATAATTTAAATTATACTGCTATTAGAAATACTATCAGAAAATCTTTTAATAAAATAATCTGTTAAAAATATATTTCTTTTGCAGATTACCTTGCCCGCTGTATCAGGATGATTAGTCTTGATTTCATATTCCAGCCTGTATTGAATGTAATCCAGATCAGAGTCAGCTTTCTGGAACTAGAGATCAGCATAAATCATTTTTTGTGAACCAAAAGACATACTAATAAACATGATAACTGTTAACTATTCTTTTATATTTACATTTTTTTAGCATTTCAATATGAAATATACTAATTTTAGAAATATGGAAATAAGTATATAAAACCTCCATCATTTATAATATCCATGCTTCTATTAAAAATTTAAAAACTAGTTAACATTTTGAAAGTTGTTTCTCTATGCATCTCTCTTAGATTTAGAGCTAAAATTAAGACACTAAGTAACCACTGTCACATATTAACACAAGAACTAACAAAAGTTTCCAAAATTCCCAAGATCAATGACACTCTCATCAGTTAGGTACTGTTTTTCTAACTCTGGTAGGAAATGTTCAAGTTAAAACACACAACAAATTTATTTTCAGGGATACCTGCAATGTTACCATCATCTGCAACCCCATTAAACAATGAACTACGAGTGTTTGCCACACAGACCAAAATTAGACACCTTAAAGAGACATAAATTATACAAGAAAAGGCTACATATAGTACAGGAGTAGTAGTCTGAATAACCCCAGTTTACTGAACCTGAGTCCAAGCATGGGTCCTTGATCTGCAGTAAATCTCTAAGGGAGAGAAAAAAGGGGAAAACTAGCACAGGCTGTAAAATACATGTGTGCGTACATATAGAAAAGTTGGGAAGCATATAGATCAGAGTGTTAAAAGTGGTCTATCTCTAAATGTGGTATAAATATAAAGTATTCTTAATTTTTGGCAATTGTGCTTCTTTTACATAATCTTAAAGCATGTGCTGTCTTGAATTTATCAGGGAAACAACCAGGATCCTTTGAGTTTACTATGAAAGGCAAAACATGTTTTTTTCAGGAATAGTCTCCCATTCCTAGGCCACAACCAAGAAGACTGCTTTGGGGAGAAGGTTCAGACCTTACCAAGGGGTTAGGCTCTGGACTAAAGATTGGTTCTTCATATTTTGAAGCCTTAGTGGAAAGAACAAAAGCCAACAAAAACTGTTAAAAGTAGTCATCAGGTCTAATGAAAAATGATGTACAGATATTTTTGTTACAAAAAAAAAAAGGTAAACTGAGAGTTCTACTTTGGAATGTGGAGTAAAATAAAATGGGTCTCAGAAGTTAAAATGCTTCTAAGGTCAGAACTGTCAAATTGAACAGAGTATCAGAAATACACTAAAGCTTCTATCACTAATAATTTCTCTCATTATTGGCCTAAATTTGAATGGAATACTTTGTAATTACCAAAATTCTATCTTTATAACCGAAATCTTTTGGAATAGAAATAGAAGAAAAAGAGAAAGTCAGTTTTTGTTTTTAATTTTTTTCTAAGAATCTGTATCTGATTTCCATCTCTAACAGCAGGGAGTTGCTATGAATCAGAAAAACAAATATAGAAGTTGTTAATTAAAACCTATACTTAAAATGTTTTTCAGGGGCACCTGGGTGGTTAAGTGTCCACCAGTTAAGTGTCAGACTTCGGCTCAGGTCATGATCTCATGGTTCATGAGTTCAAGCCCCACATCGGGCTCTATGCTGACAGCTCAGAGTCTGAATCCTGCTTCAGATTCTGTGTCTCCTTCTCTCTCTGACCCTCCCCCACTCACACTCTGTCTCTGTCTCTCAAAAATAAATAAACGTTGAAAAAAAATTTTTTAAGTGTTTTCCAAAAATGAAGGTTTTTTTTATTTGCTTATACACTTGCCAGATTAGATGTCATGATTAAATTGTACAATGATTAGATTTCATTAAGCAGATTACTAATTACTACATATGCATATGTGTATGTATATAAAGAAAATTCCTGTTGGCATAATTTCCCACATTGAAATATGCTTGTGGATTAACTTTTCCTTTACATTAAAAAAAAAAAAAAACTTACTAACCTATATAACATGTGGATGGAAAATATGGGGAAAGGGAAAGGGACAAGGGAGAGGGCAAATCCAATTAACAAAGACTCAAAGCATTCAAGACCTGATTTGTTTAATGATTGAAAAAGACTACACTCCCATGGCTTTATATATAGTTCAAGGCATTATATAACAGTCTAAAGCATAATTTTATTTTTTAAAAGATTTTATTTTTAAGTAATCTCTACACCCAATGTGGGGCTCAAACTCACAACCCTGAGACCAAGAGTCACATGTTCCACCAACTGAGCCAGCCAGATACCCTTAAAGCATAATTTTAAATAAAAGTTTCTAAAACTTTTAAGTTATCACATAATTCTAAGAATTATGGGATTTGTGGCTCCAGGGTCACCTCAAGGCAGAATCTTTCAACCTACTGAATGGGAGAAGATACTGCAAAAGACATATCTGATAAAGGGTTAATATCCAAAATATGTAAAGAACTGCCACGCCTCAACACCCCCAAAAAACAAATAATCCAATCAAAAAATGGGCAGAAGACATGAACAGATATTTCTCCAAAGATATATAGATGGCCAACAGACACATGAAAAGATGTTCAACATCACTCATCATCAGGGAAATGCAAATCAAAACCACAGTGAGAGATCAGTTCACACCTGTCAGAATAGCTAAAATAAAAAACTCAAGAAACAGCAAGTTTGGTAAGGACGTAGAGAAAAAGGAACGCTTATGCAGTCTTGGTGGGAATGCAAACTGGTGCAGCCACTGTGGAAAATAGCATAGAGGTTCCTCAAAAAGTTAAAACTAGAACTACCTTACAATCCAGTAATTGCACTACTGAATATTTACCCAAAGAATACAAAAACATTAATTCAAGGAGATATATTCACCCTGATGTTTATTGTAGCATTATTTACAATAGCCAAACTATGGAATCAGCCCAAGTGTCCATTGATAAATGAATGGATAAAGAATATGTGATATATATACACATACACACACATACATAATGGAATACTATTGGGCAATTAAAAAGAATGAAATCTAGCCATTTCCAACAATATAGATAGAGCTAGAGAGTATCTAGTGAAATAAGCCAGTCAGAGTAAGACAAATACCATATGATTTCACTCATATGTATTATTTAAGAAACAAAAAAATGAACAAAGGAAAAAGGAAGACAGAGAGAAACCAAAAAACACTTAACCACAGAGAGCAAACAGAGGGGATGTGGGGGGATAGGTGAAATATGTGAAGGGGATTAAGAGTACCCTTATCTTTATGAGCACTGAGTAATATATGGAACTGTTGAATCACTGTATTTTACACCTGAAAGTAATATAAAACTATATGTTAACTACACTGGAACTAAAAAAAAAAAAATCTTTACTCTAGGAGACTTTTAACTTGTTTACGAAATGGAAATTCTTAAACAGATGTGGTGGTTTTTAATTTGATATTTTAGTTCTGCTTAAAGTTTAACCAGCATAATCTCAAAGACCATTTAACAATGTTTTCTTTTCAAGACAGCAGTTTTAGCTATGGCTTCCTGTAATACCTTGAGGTCCACTATTTATTAAAATCATCAAAATGGGGCACCTGGGTGGCTCAGTCGGTTAAGTGTGCAACTCTTGATTTCAGCTCAAGTCATGATCTCTCCATTTGTGAGATGGAGTCCCAAGTCGGGCTCTGTGCTGACAGTATGGAGGCTGCTAGGGATTCTCTCTCTACTGCACTTTCCCTCTCTCAAAATAAATAAATAAACTTTTTAAAAATATAAAATAAAATCATCGAACTGTATCAACAATAAGTGGTTCCTGCTTTTAAGTAACTTACATTTTAATAAGATACCAAAGAGGGTGCTTCCAATCAATGATATGATAAACTCAGCTAAATTTTCAAAACTGTTTGCAAACCACAATTGTTAAACACAGGTATAACTAAAATTTAAATTCTATAAATGTACCACTAAATAAATTATTAAAAATAAATACATACTAAAAAACCATAACTTCCTAGTTATTTTACTATATATTACTATTATATATGCTCTTGAGATCTATCATATGTACATAGTGAAAATACTGTATCATGTGCTACTACTGTGCATGTCCTCCCAAATCCAGTTTCAATGACATCATGCTGGTAGTTTGAAATCGGTCAAGGTGTAAATATTTACACCAGGGAAACTGGCAAATGCTAAAAATCAGGATTTCCCACCTTTTCCTCCCCCTAGCTGCTATGTATACTTACTTCTGCTTTAAAAAGATTTTTTAAAATTCCCACCCCCACCTTGAGTAATGTACCCACATTTCTATTTGAAAAATATTTCAGAAGTTACACAGAATTGTAAACAGACTTTCAAAGACAGGGGGAGGAGGGAATGGGGAGTTATCGTTCAATGGGTACAGAGTTTCAGTTAGGAAAAATGAAGAAGTTCTGGAAATGCATGGTGGTAATGGTTATACACCAATAAGAATGTACTTAATACCACTGAACTGTAAACTTAAAATTGATAAAATGGTAAATTTTGTTATATATATTTTATCACAATTAAAAACTTTTTAAAAGAAAAAGCTTGAAAGTAGAATGGGAAAACAGCTTGAAAGTAGAATGTAATCCTCTATGAAGAATTGAACAGAATATTTTGTGATAATACACAGAGCAAGTATTTACTCATTAGTGAATCAGTGGGCTAGGGAATAAGCAGGGAACAAAAAAGAAAAGGATACCAATGCAATTGTTCAAGATTCACTGATTTGAACTCTTCATTTTATAAATGAAGAAATAGTCTAGGGGCACCTGGGTGGCTCAGTGGGTTATCGTCCAACTTTGGCTCAGGTGATGATCTCACAGTTCTGTTTGTGAGTCCGAGCCCCAGGATGGGGATCTCAGCTGTCAGCACAGAGCCTGCTTCAGATCCTCTATCCCCCAATCTCTCTGCCCCTCCCCTGCTCAGGTGCGCACATATGTGTGCTCTCTCTCTCAAAAATAAACATTTAAAAATAAAAAAATCTAAGTGATTTGCCTCTAGTTGTATTTTCATTAGTATGTTTTTTAAGCAGTTGAACCAAAGTCTATATGTGATATACATAACATTAAAGCCAATAAAAGTCACATAGATGGGGGACAAATGTAAAAACTTTACCTAAAGTTAAAGTTTAAAGTTTGGGTTTTTTTCAGTTTCAAATCTATCACTGGTTAGCCTATTAAAAAACTCCCTCTGGGGGCACCTGGGTGGCTCAGTTAATTAAGTGTCGGTACTCTTGATTTTGGTTCAGGTCATGATCTCGCAGTTCGTGGGCCACACCCTGACAGCACAGAGCCTGCTTGGGATTCTCTCTCTCCCTCTCTCCGCCCCTGCCCTGCTCGTGCTCACTTGCTCTCTCAAAATAAATAAACTTGGGGCGCCTGGGTGGCGCAGTCGGTTAAGCGTCCGACTTCAGCCAGGTCACGATCTCGCGGTCTGTGAGTTCGAGCCCCGCGTCAGGCTCTGGGCTGATGGCTCAGAGCCTGGAGCCTGTTTCCGATTCTGTGTCTCCCTCTCTCTCTGCCCCTCCCCCGTTCATGCTCTGTCTCTCTCTGTCCCAAAAATAAATAAACGTTGAAAAAAAAATTTAAAAAAAAAAAAAAAAAAAAAAAAAAAAAATAAATAAATAAATAAACTTAAAAAAAATAATAAATAAATAAAATAAATTTATAAAAATTCCCTCTGAACACAATCTAGTCGTATGGTCCAGGAAAAAGAAAAGGATTGAGATACATGGTAGAAGTTCTAACCCTGTTATCCCTAACAAGCTATGTGGCCCTAAGTAAGTCTTCCATCTCTCTGGGTCTCTTCTATTAAATGAGAGAGTTGGAAATCTAAGGTCCCCTTCAACACTATCATTCTATTATTTCATAATTCTACAAATAAACCCTTTTAATTTATCAAAATGTTAAAATTTAGAAGATAAATTTCCTCCTAAGACATTAAAAATCGACATTTGAGTTTCAGATTTAAGGTTTATATTAAGAATTAGCTTCTACTATTTGTTTTCTTCCTAAACAAAGATGAATGTTGCTTCAGTTTCAGCTACATAGTTTCTGCAACCTGCCCATTGTTCTTCCCAAACACCAAAACCCTATAAGCAATATTGCACTACTCAGAGCTATTTACACAGCAGAGACAATATCGATAGGGTTCTAGGATCTGGTCATAAAAGGAAAACTTTTTAGTCACATGGTAGGAAATTTCCTGACCAATTAATATAGTCCCCAAAATTCATTAGTGTCTGATTAATGGAGCAAATTGATACTGCTAAACATCATTCACTAGCCCTTGTCAGTTTTAAATTAGTCTCTTAAAGCCTTGTAAACAGTGAGGTTACTCTTTACACTCCACCTTAGCCAAAAGGCTGAGAAGCAATGTGAGGTTACTCTTTATTTACCTTTAAGTGACGTTATTCTTAGGAACATTATAATATTTAAAATAAAAAACTAGTGCTTTAAAGAAAAAACACACAAGACATTCATATTTTCAGAAGCCAGTTTTCTTCTAAATCAGAAACAAAAATAAATGGAAATTTTTATACCCATCCTGAGAGTGATAAATAAAATATGCAATTTAGCTGGGAAAAGTCCATTGAGATCAATATTAAAGCCCCAAAGACAGCCAAATTACATTCTGCCATTTGAATATACTTGGAAACAGACTGGGACTGTAAGGAAGATACTTAAAAAAATGGAAAAAGGAATAGTTTAGGAAATAACTTTGAATTTTACAATATGCTACAAATTTCATAAACATATAATATTGTTATACTAGTTTTATTATAATTGGCTTAAGGCTTTAAAGTAAATGGCACACTGTATTACATACCACTCAACTGCAAGGAGGAAAGAATTGCAGACCAAGTTAAAAAAACTTCCTTTTACAAACAACCTATAGATTCATACTGCCACAATAGAGCTCCCTTTTAAAAGGACCAGTGCTGTAAAAAAGCAAACACATCGGCTTATGAGTTTGTCTCAACAGCATCAAATCACAGGAAAAGGAAGAAATACGGCAGTCTTGTCTGAGATGAGAGGAGTTGGTAGAGGTACATTCTAGGCTCAGTAGCTAGGCTTAAAAATACATTTTACAGGGGCACCTGGGTAGTGCAGTCGGTTGAGCGTCTGACTTCAGCTCGGGTCATGAGCTCATGGTTCATGAGTTCAAGCCCGGCATCAGGCTCTGTGCTGACAGCTCAGAGCCTGGAGCCTGCTTCAGATTCTGTCTCCCTCTCTCTCTCTGCCCCTCCCCCCCACTCACTCTTTCTGTCTCTTTCTCAAAAATAAACATTAAAAATTTTTAAAAAAGAAATACATTTAACTTAGAAACATTATTTAATGGGAGAACTGGGCATTGTAATACTTCCAGATCTAGGTTATATTATCAACCAAAGAATCCAATATTTTTTGTTTTGGGTTGTTTTTTTTTTTTTTCCCAAAGAATCTAATACTTAATGAATGCACCCCTCTCTCCAATGCAGATTTTGAAACACCTTTATCTACCCTCATTTTCTTTTATTCATGGCTCCAGCTTACCATTTCATTTATTATATTATAATCATTTGCTCAGTAGCATCACCACTTGATTTCAAATGTCTTGATGGAAAAAGCCCTGTCTTCCTTTTTATATCCCTGAGTTTTTAATATACAACCAAATGTTCAATGACAAAAAGGAAGATGAAAGAACATTCATTACTTTGAAAGAACAAACAGCGTGGGAACCCAACCACCATCTAAAGCCTATTTTAAGAAGAAATATTTGAAGTTCTCAACAAGTTGAGGGCCACCTCTAATGTATACAAAATCACAATTGTTTTTTGTATATTTCTGCTGGAGACTTGATTATCCAGTCTCTTCCAAATAGAACAAACACATGCCAATGCAGGTCTAAAACTGATAAGCACTAATATGCACAAGCACCAGGTTGCAGACATGTTATTTCCAGCAAATAGTAACATCAAAGCAGAAGAAAATGAGCAGAAGCTCCAAGTTCATCAGGTTCTAATATGTAGGCTTATAATTATTACCATTATTATTATTATTATTATTATTATTATTATTATTGTACTACCCTACAATTATTAGGGTAGTACACATACGCAAGCCCTTGCCTATAAAAGATTGGTTTTATCAGTTGAAGGTAGTCTATTTAACTTTTTTAAAGCTTTCAGAATCCTAGATTATTTGTGTTAAGTGTTCTATGGACACATAATGGACTACAGGGCCAGATTTTCAAAATATATTTAACAAACTTGGTTTAGAAAAACAATAGTCCAAAAGATATATCTACAAAAAAATACCTATTTTACCTATGTCTTAATAGTCATAGAATTGAAGGGTGTTTTTCATTTTACATATCTGTCTTCTAATAAATTACAATGAACATATATTACATGCATAAAAATTATTTAAAGCAGTTTTTTTTTAGAGAGAGAGCACGCACATGAGCAGGGGAGAGGGGCAGAGGGAGAGAGGGAGAGAGAGAGAGAGAGAGAGAGGGAGAGAGAGAGAGAGAGAGAGAGAGTCTTTAAGCAGGCTCCATGCTGAGTGGGGAGCCTAATGCAGGGCTCAATCCTATGACCCTGTGATCATGACCTGAGCCTAAATCAAGACTTGGACACAACCAACTGAGCCACCCAGGTGCCCCAAAAGCAAATTTTTTTGCGTTTAAGGGCATTCTGTGTACTAAGTCACTCTTTACTTAAAGATCATTGGGGTGAGGTACCTGGGTGGCACAGTTGGTTGAGCATCCGACTTCAGCTCAGGTCATGATCTCAGTTTGTGAGTTCAAGTCCTGCGTCAGGCTCTGTGCTGACAGCTTGCTCAGAGCCTGGAGCCTGCTTCAGACTTGATGTCTCCCCCTCTCTCTGCCCCTCCCATGTTCATGCTCTGTCTCTCTGTCTCTCAATAATAAATAAACGTTAAAAAAAAAATCATTGGGTTGCGGACTTCAAGCTGTATTACAAAGCTGTAATCATCAAGACAGTATGGTACTGGCACAAGAAAAGGCACTCAGATCAATGGAACAGAATAGAGAACCCAGAAATGGACCCACAAACATATGGCCAACTCATCTTTGACAAAGCAGGAAAGAATATCCAATAGAATAAAGACAGTCTCTTCAGCAAGTGGTGCTGGGAAAACTGGACAATGACATGCAGAAAAATAAACCTGGACCACTTTCTTACACCATACACAAAAATAAACTCAAAATGGATGAAAGACTTAAACCTAAGACAGGAAGCCATTAAAATCCTAGAGGAGAAAGCAGGCAAAAACGTCTTTGACCTGGCCTCAGCAACTTCTTACTCAACAGGTCTCCAGAGGCAAGGGACAACTAAAACAAAAATGAACTCTTGGGACCTCATCAAAATAAAAAGCTTCTGCACAGCAAAGGAAACAACCAGCAAAACTAAAAGGCAACCAATGGAATGGGAGAGGATATTTACAAACGACATATCAGATAAAGGGTTAGTATCCAAAATCTAGAAAGAACTTATCAAACTCAACACCCAAAAAGCAAATAATCCAGTGAAGAAATGGGCAAAAGACATGAATAGACACTTCTCCAAAGAAGACATCCAGATGGCCAACTTACACATGAAAAAAATGCTCCACATCACTCATCGTCAGGGGAATACAAATCAAAACCACACTGAGGTACGACCTCACACCTGTCAGAATGGCTAACATTAACCACTCAGGCAACAACAGATGCTGGTGAGGATGCAGAGAAAGAGGATTTCTTTTGCACTGCTGGTGGGAATGCAAACTGGTGCAGCCACTCTGGAAAACAGTATGGAGGTTCCTCAAAAAATTAAAAATAGAACTACCCTACAACCCAGCAATTGCACTACTAGGTATTTATCCAAGGGATACAGGTATGCTGTTTCAAAGGGACACATACACCCCAATGTTTATAGCAGCTCTATCAATAATAGCCAAAGTATGGAAAGAACCCAAATGTCCATTGATGGATGAATGGATAAAGAAAATGTGGTACACAAACACACACACACACACACACACACACACACACACACACACACAATGGAGTATTACTCAACAATGAAAAAGAATGAAATCTGCCATTCACAACTACGTGGATGAAACTAGAGGGTATTATGCTAAATGAAATTAGTCAGTCAGAGAAAGACAAATATCATATGACTTCACTCATATGAGGACTTGAAGATACAAAACAGATGAACATAAGGGAAGGGAAGTAAAAATAATATAAGAACAGGAAGGGGGACAAAAACATAAGAGACTCTTAAATATGGAAAACAGAGGGTACTGGAGGGGTTGTGGGGGGGGGGGGGATGGGCTAAATGGATAAGGGACATTAAGGAATCTACTCCTGGGGCGCCTGGGTGGTTCAGCCGGTTGAGCATCCAACTTCAGCTCAGGTTATGATCTCACGGTTCATGGGTCCGAACCCCACATCGGGCTCTGTGCTGACAGCTCAAAGCCTGGAGCCTGTTTTGGATTCTATGTCTCCCTCTCTCTCTTTGACCCTCCACCACTCATGCTGTCTCCCTCTGTCTCAAAAATAAAATAAATAGGGGCGCCTGGGTGGCTCAGTCGGTTGAGCGGCCGACTTCGGCTCAGGTCATGATCTCTAGGTCCGTGAGTTCGAGCCCCGCGTCGGGCTCTGTGCTGACAGCTCGGAGCCTGGAGCCTGTTTCGGATTCTGTGTCTCCCTCTCTCTGACCCTCCCCTGTTCATGTTCTGTCTCTCTCTGTCTCAAAAATAAATAAACGTTAAAAAAAATAATAATAAAATAAAATAAAATAAAATAAAATAAAATAAATAAACATTTAAAAAAAAAAAGGAATCTACTCCTGAAATCATTGTTGCCCTATATGCTAACTTGGATGTAAATAAAAAAAATAAATAAATAAATCAAATTAAATGGTAAAAAAAAAAATCATCGGGGTTGGGGCACCTGGCTAGATCAGTTGGTAGGGTGTGACTCTTGATCTCGGGGTTATAGGTTTGAGCTCCATGTTGGATAGAGATTACTTAAAAATAAAATCTTTATTTAAAAAAAGAAAAGATCATTGGGGTTTCCAATGCCTGTAGAATTGATCCCAACTTTTAGTATAATTTTTCACAAGATGACAATAACATGCTCTTCATCAGTGCCTCACATCTTACAACCTCAGCTACACTGAATTCATCGTGCCAAATATCCACGCTGTTTTTTAAAATCACTGATTTCTGGGGTGCCTGGGTGGCTCAGTCATTCAAGCGTCCAACTCCTGATTTCAAGTGCAACTTGGCTGGAATCTGGTGCTCTAGGTTAGGCTGAGTTTGGTGGCTCTCATTGCAGTTCTATTGCCAGGTGTCTCTCATACTCTTTGAACCAGAAGATAATTCTTCTCATGGAGATAACAGGGTTAGCAGAAATACACAAAGCCTTTCAAATTCAGAGTTGGCACACTGTCCACTCTATCCGTATGTCACTGGCCACAGCACATCCAGAAGCAGGGAAATGTACTTTGCCCATCACGAAACCATGTGGACACAGGTACAATCTTCCAGTTACAAAATAAGTAAGTCAGGGGTATGTAATGTACAGTATGGTGACTATAGTTAATATTGTATCGTATGTTCGAAAGTTGATGAGAGCAGATCTTAAAGCCTTGTGAAAAATTTAAATAAGTAAAAAAGTAGAAAAATATATAACTATGTGTGGTAATGGAGTTTAACTAGACTTACTGTGATCATTTCACAATATATACACATACTGAATCACTATTTTGTACATCTGAAGTTAATATAATGATATATGTCAATTATATCTCAACAAAAACCACAATAGAATATGGATCCACAGAAGAGTAAAGAATTGGGGTGAATCATTCACTTTACTAGAATACTACTATTTTCTTTGGGGGAAAGAAAAAACCAGAGTAGGTCACTGTGGTACATGTAAATGATAGACATGGTATTATTACAAGAATATTCAGATAAACATTCCTTTCGGTTATTTTTTTTAGACTTCTCGTTTATGCTATCTTACATGAAATAAACAGGGCAATGAAACATGTAGAACACAAAAATCAATACACAATGACAGAATCAGAAGTTAAATTTCAAAAAAAAAAAAAAGTTAAATTTCCCTATAGTTTACCCAAAACCTGAAGTGTATGTATATAAAGATTTTTTTAATTAAAGAACATAGGTTCATGATTACCACAGAACATAAATATATAAAATGTTTAGGAACATAATAAAGAAAAACAGTGTGGTAGAAGTTTTCAACTTAAATTAGCTACAATATTGATATAATGGGTTCTTCATCTCAACCTTACTGCTCCCCTTCTCAACACTGCTGACCCACTGGTAGTTTCCCCCAGTCGGGTAACACCTCTCATCTCTAGCCTTTCACATGCACTGCTTCCTTTGCCTGGAACATTTACTGTTTCCTTCACTGGCTAATACCAGCTCATCGTTGAAGTCTCAGATTAAATTTCACCTCTAACAAGAAGCCTTCCCCAGATTAGGTGCCTCTTTTCTTTTCTTTTTTTTTTTTTTTTAATAAATTTTCTCCTCTGCTTTCTTTCCTTTTTTTTTTTTTAATTTTATTTATTTATGTAATCTCTACAACCAACAACGTGGAGCTCAAACTCAGACCCCCAAGATTAAGTGTTGCAGGCTCCTCTGACTGAGACAGCCAGGTGCCCTTAGGTACCTCCTTCCAATGTGCCCCGCATAGAACCTGGTATTTACTTGTCCCATCATGGCATCTGTCTCAATGTATTTAATTTCTCTCTCAGATAAGTTTCATAACATGTTAATATGTTATACTTTAGTACTAGCCTGCCCTAGTAACACTTACTGAAAGTATGAAGTACTATCATTTACAATTAGGCAGATCAAGTGGAGAAAGGAGGAATTTATAAAAGTTACAAAACTCTCACATTTCCTAACAAAAATAAATAGTTCTAATAATGTAGGCATATTTTACAATCAGTCACTACATGAAAATCTTTTTTTTTTAAGTTTTTATTTAAGTAAACTCTGCACACAAAATGGGGCTCAATCATGACCCTGAGATCAAGACTCACCCATTCCTGGGACTGAGCCAGCCAGCCACTCCTTACTAAATGAAAATCTTAGCAAAAACTGAGATTATTTCCTCATTGATAAAATGAGAACAAAAACATTGAGTCATAGAATCAAGGATTGACTTATTCAAAGTTTTAAAGTGTTACATACTGGGGTACCTGGATGGCTCAGTCGGCTGAACATCCAACTTCGGTTCACGTCATGATCTCTAATTCGTGAGTTTGAGCCCCACATCAGGCTCACTGCTGTCAGCACAGAGCCTGCTTTGGATCCTCTGTCTCTCTCTCTCTCTTTTTTGTTTTTTTTTAATTTTTTTTTTTTCAACGTTTATTTATTTTTGGGACAGAGAGAGACAGAGCATAAACGGGGGAGGGGCAGAGAGAGAGGGAGACACAGAATCTGAAACAGGCTCCAGACTCTGAGCTGTCAGCACAGAGCCCGATGCGGGGCTCGAACTCACAGACCTAGAGATCATGACCTGGCTGAAGTCGGCCGCTTAACCGACTGCGCCACCCAGGCGCCCCATGCTCTCTCTCTTTTTCTCTCTCTCTAAATAAATAAACTTGAAAAAAATTCTAAAATGTTATATATTGAGACAAATTAGAAGTATAACCTTTTTAAAATCTAATTGAAGGGGTGCCTGGGTGGCTCAGTTAAGCATCAATTAATGCTTAATCATTAATCAATTAATGCTCAATTAAGCATCCTACTCTTGATCACAGCTCAAGTTATGATTTCACAGTTCATGGGTTCAAGAGCCAAGTTGGGCTGTGAGCTGACATCAAGGAGCCTGCTTGGGATTCTCTCTCTCTCTCTCTCTCAAAATACATAAACTTAAAAAAAAAAAAAAAAAAAAAAAGCCTATTTAAGAATAAATTTGGTCCTGGAGCCTGTTTCCGATTCTGTGTCTCCCTCTCTCTCTGCCCCTCCCCTGTTCATGCTCTGTCTCTCTCTGTCCCAAAAATGAATAAACGTTGAAAAAAAAAATTAAAAAAATAAATAAATAAATAAAAAAGAATAAATTTGGTGGCTCCTGGGTGGCTCAGTCAGTTAAGTGTCCAGCTTCTACTCAGGTCATGATATCTCACCATTTGAGGTCATGATCTTGCGGTTCACGGGTTCGAGCCCCATGCCAGGCTCTGTGCTGACAGCTCAGAGCCTGGAGCCTGCTTCGGATTCTGTGTCTCCCTCTCTCTCTGCCCCTGCCCTGTTCATGCTGTCTCTCTCTCTCTCAAAAATAAATAAACAAAAAAATATTTTTTTAAAGAATAAATTTTATTTATCGGAGATATTAATATTGAAACGTTGTATTATATTTGGGTAACAAATGTAAGATTTTTTTGTTTTAAAACTTTTACTTTGCTCCAAGGAAGAAGAAAACTTCCCACTTGATTTTAAATGGGTTCATATGTATGGCCTCTCATACCCTATTCTTTAAATCAAAGATGTGTTCACATCAAAAATACAGTTTAAGAGGCATCTGAGTGGCTCAGTTGGTTAAGAGCCCAACTCTAGATTTCAGCTCGGTCATGATCTCGCCATTCATGAGTTCAAGTCATGCATTGGGTGAACTCAGCTGAGCTTGAGCCCAGCTTCAGGTGAGCTTGAGCCCTGCTTCAGGTGAACATGAGTCCCACTTAGGGTGAGCCCCACTTCTCTTTCTCGCTCTCTCTCCCTCTGCCCCTCATGGGATTCTCTCTGTCTTTCCCTCTCTCTCTGCCCCTTGCTCACTTTCACCCTCTCTCTCTCAAAAACAAACAAACAAACAACAACAACAAAAAAAAAATGGGGATGCCTGGTGGCTCAGTTGGTTAAGCGTCTGACTTTGGCTCAGGTCATGATCTCATGGCTCATGGGTTCCAGCCCCATGTCAGGCTCTGTGCTGACAGTTCAGAGCCTGGAGCCTGCTTCAGATTCAGATTCTGTGTCTCTGTCTCTGTCTGCCCCTACCCTGCTTGCTCTCTCTCTCTCTCTCTCTCAAAAATAAATAAAAACATTAAAATAAAATTTTTTAATGAATAAACATTTTAAATGAATGAATGAATGAATGAATGAATGCCAAAGAAGAAAACAGCCACACTGGAGGCAAGGGAAGTAACTCAAAGACTTTATATACAAAATTTGGGAATAAAATGGTTTTATCAAAAGCAGTCATGTTCTTCATCCCCTACCAAATGATGTCCAAATGATGCCTAATAATATCTCAACTATCTTTCTTCCCTCTTGCATCCATTCTTCCAGCTTTTAAGGACATTTGTTTAACAAATAGCTTACTTTTTTCTGAAATTCAATTTATTTGCAATACACATTATAACAGTTTTGGTCTATTTTTATGATCTAGAGCACTAATAGAAGTCATACTCCACAGGTTATAAAAAGCTTATAAACAAGACCTATACACTGAAAACTAAAAAACACTGTTGAGAATTATTTTTTAGAGAATGAGAGACAGAGAGAGAGAGAGAGAGAGAGAGAGAGAGAGAGAGAGAGCACGTGCAGGTGCAAACAGGGGAGGTGCAGAGGGAGACGAAGAGCAAGATTCCCCAACCAGGCTCAATCTCATGACCATGAGTTCATGACCTGACCCAAAATCAGGAGTCAGATAGATGCCCAACTGACCAAGTCAACCAGGTACCCCAGAGAGAAATTTTAAAAGATCTAATAAATGAAGAGATGTTAATTAATCAAAAAATTCATTATTCTTAAAATATCAAATCTCCCCAAATTATTCTTTAAATTCAACATAATCAAAATCCCAGCAGGCTTTTTGGTAGAAATTGACAAAAAAACAAAACAAAACAAAACAAAAAACTTATTTGAGATGCAAAATAATTTAAAATTTTTAGAAAACAAGAACAAAGTCTGAGGCATTATATTAGATGATTTCAAGACTTACTATAAAGCTACAGCAATCACGACAGTATGATATGACATTAAGGAACAAAATAGTTCAAAAATAAGTAAACCAACCCATACACACTTGTTCAACTGATTTATTACAAAGGAGCTAAGGTAATTCAATGGGGAAATGATAATCTTTTCAACAAAGAACAAGGGAATATCCATATGGAAAAATAAATAAAAAGAACTTCTACTCTCACTTAATACCACATACAAAAATTAACTCTAAATGGACAGAGATCTAAATGTGAAACCTAGGGGCACCTGGATGGCTCAGTTGGTTAAATGCCCCGCTCTTCACTTTGGCTGAGGTCACGATCTCACAGTTGTGGGTTCAAGCCCCATATCCTGCTCTGTGCTGACAGTGTGGAGGCTGCTTGGGATTCTATCTCAGTTTCTTACTGCCCATCCCCCACTCAGGAACTCTGTCTCTCTCTCTCTCAAAGTAAACTTTTAAAAAAAGTAAATAGGGGCACCGGGGTGGCTCAGTCGGTTAAGCGTCTGACTTCGGCTCAGGTCATGATCTTATGGCTTGTGTGTTCGAGCCCCATATTGGGCCCTGTGCTGACAGCTCAGAGCCTGGAGCCTGCTTTGGATTCTGTGTCCCTTCTCTCTCTGCCGCTCCCCCACTCACACTCTGTCTCTCTCTCTTTCTCTCAAAAAGATAGGTAAACATTAATAAATAAATACAAATAGTTAAATGTAAAAACTAAAACTACAGATATAAAAGAAACATTTGTGACCTTGAGTTAGGCAAAGATTTGTGAGATAGAACACAGAAACCATAATCCATAGAAGAATAAATGTGTAAATTGGACTTCATCAAAATTTTTTATGTGAGAGGGTAAATAACAGAGAAAATTAAAGGGCTCTCATAATAATTAAAAAGACAAACATTTCAATTTGAAAACTGATTCAAAGATTTCAACAGATATTTCACTAGAGAAGATATATCAACTGCAAACAAGCACATGAAAAGATGTTCAATATCATTAGCCATTCTGGAAATGCAAATTTAAACTAATGAGATACCACTACACAACTACTAGAATAGCTAAAATGAAGAAGACTGACAATACCAAGATACCAAATGTTGGTAAAGATGTGGTGAAACTGGAACCCTAAATCACAGCTTTGGTAAAGATTTCAGCAATTTCTTATGAGATGAAGCATATATTTTATCACACTACCCCAGAGAAACAAAAACATTACGTCCAAACATTACAAAAAACATTATGTCCAAAGACTTATACCACAATGTATAAATACGACAATAACTTTATTCATAATAGGCAAAACCTACAAACATCCCAAAATCCATAATCTAGTAAATGGATAAACAATTTGTAAGTCTATAGCGATGGAATACTACGCAGCAATGAAAATGATCTAACTACTAATATGTACAACAACATGGATGAATCTTATTGTGTTAAGTGCAAGAAGCCAGGCACAAAAAACTGCAAGTTATAAATGATTCAATTTATGTGAACTTCTAGAAAAGGCAAAACTAGAGATCAATGATTGTCAGAAAGTTTGAGGGGAGGAGGTTGACTACAAAGGGGCAGGAAACGTTAGGTGATAGAAATGTTCTTTCTATACTATGTCTGTGGTGGTGGTTACATGACTGTTCACATTTGTCAAAACTCATCAAATTGTACAACTAAATTTGGTAAGTTTTATTGTAAGTTATATCTCAAAATCAATTACAAAAAAAGTAATGAATGTATACTTTATTATATTTCATTATTACAAAAAAGAACTTTAAAACAAACATTCTTAAGTTTTAAATTCAAGTACAAACTACATAGTACACAAAATTAATACCAAATAAGATTCGGGGCAAGTTATCATATGAAATATACAGCAGAGATTGTTTTCATCACTTACTAATTCACCTTAAAACTCAAAAAAAAAAAAGATTTGCCAGAACCTATCCAAATCTGTGATAGAAAGAAGCAAAATACAAAGCACTACTCATTTAAACAAGCCATAACAACTCTAGCTATAATAAGTATTATGTCAGTGTGTTTCATAATGCATTATGACAGTGAGCTTTTAGTTAAAAAAATTTTTTTTCTTCAAGTTATGACTTTCTAAAACATACACTTTGGGTAATAAAATTATATACTTTTTAGTAACAAAGGTTGTAATAAATTACTCACAGATAATGAAGAAAGATGTAAGGCAAGAATCAAAATTCTGGTGTGCATTCTGCTTTCAGATGCTTTGACAATACTATTGCACTGCTAGCTGTAAAGTACAGTAGTGCAATAAAGTCAGAGCATTCGTTAGCAGAAATTGGTAGGAAAGGAACACAAAAGCATCTTGCATCAGTTGAAGCTTCAGTGTGAAAAGAATTTAAAGAAGGGCTGCCATTTTGTACAGAAGACACCCCAAACCTAAGAATATGTATATCAATGTTAAAAAGAATTGAATTTAAATATCAAAATACTAGTTTTCTGATGACTGACCTATGATTAATATTCAACAGAAATCTGTAGAAAGGAATTGTGTAAATACGTCCTAAGCTTTAGAAGTTATTAACATGGGTATTGTTGAAACGTTAGGACTGGTATTAGCAAAACCAGTTATAATTACTACCAAAGCAAAGTTGTGAAAAAGATTACTGTTCTTGAGACCTGTTGGTTAGCTCCCCATAGCAAATGATTAAGAATATCAGAGAAAACAGGGGCACCTGGGTGGCTCAGTCAGTTGAGTGTCCAGCTTTTAACTTTGGCTTGGGTCATGATCTCACTGTTTGTGGGTTCAAAGCCACATTGGGCTTTGTGCTGGCAGTGTGGAGTCTGCTTGGGAGTCTCTCTTTCTCCCTCTCTCTGCCCCAGTCCTGCTCATGTGCTCTCTCTCTAAATAAATAAACAAACAAACAAACAAACTTAAAAAAAAAAAAAGAATATCAGAGAAAACAAATGAAAAGTAAAATAAGTTTCTCAATCTCTAAATGCCCAATCTATGTTTCTTGAATCTAAACTACATTACATACTAAAAAGCTATAACTGGGGTGCCTAGGTGGCTCAGTCGGTTAAGCGGCCGACTTCAGCTCAGGTCATGATCTCGTGATCCATGAGTTCGAGCCCCACGTCGGGCTCTGTGCTGACAGCTCAGAGCCTGGAGCCTGTTTCAGATTCTGTGTCTCCCTCTCTCTGACCCTCCCCTGTTCATGCTCTGTCTCTCTCTGTCTCAAAAATAAATAAACGTTAAAATTTTTTTTTAAATAAAAAAAAAAGAAATAAAAAGCTATAACCATCTTATGGCTTTTTATCTCAAGAGTTTACAGATTTCCAGGGAATTAACGTCTCCTAAACAAGACTTCCTAATAGAATACTATGGAAGGAGATTTTAAAATTTCAGTTAACCCCTGGGCGCCTGGGTGGCTCAGCCAGTTAAGCATCTGAATCTTAATTTCAGCTTAAGTCATGATCTCACAGTTCATGGAATCAAGCCTGGAGTTGGGCTGCACCCTGAAAGCACAGAGCCTGTTGGCAACTCTCTCTCTCTCTCTCTCTCTCTCTCTGCCCCTTCCCCACTTGTGCACATGTACACACATGCTCTGTCTTTCTAAAGCAATAAATAAACTTTAAAAAATATGTAAATAGGGCCGTCTGGGTGGCTTAGTCGGTTGAGTGTCCAACTCTTGATTTCAGCTCAGGTCATGAGCCCGGGGTCATGGGATCAAGCCCATCAGGTTCTATGCTGAGCGTGGAGCATGTTTGAGATTTTCTCTCTCTTTCTCCCCACCCACTCTGTCCCTCTCCCCTGCACTCTCTGTCCGTAAAATTAAAAATAACGTATTTTTATAAATCGATAAATAAATAAAATTTCAGTTAACCCCTAAAGATCTTAAATACAGGAAATCATCTCCATTTCCTTCCAACAGAAAAATCAAGGAGAAAATAATATATGGTACAGGAGGAGTTTCTGAAATTTTAAGAATCCGGTTTTCTTGGATTCAAGCCAATTATCACCATCCTAACCTTTTAACTGGTAAGACACCATTCAAAAGTCAGATGTAGGGGCGCCTGGGTGGCACAGTCGGTTAAGCGTCCGACTTCAGCCAGGTCACGATCTTGCGGTCTGTGAGTTCGAGCCCCGCGTCAGGCTCTGGGCTGATGGCTCAGAGCCTGGAGCCTGTTTCCGTTTCTGTGTCTCCCTCTCTCTCTGCCCCTCCCCGGTTCATGCTCTGTCTCTCTCTGTCCCAAAAATAAATAAACGTTGAAAAAAAAAAAATTAAAAAAAAAAAAAAGTCAGATGTAAGCCCAGAAATAGAAATATTATGATAGTATAACATTGTAGTTTTGTGCACAATCACTTGTGGTACCACAAAAGAACAGTGGACAAATATCACTCAATCAGTACGTGACAGGGAAAAAGAGAACAAAGATCACAGTACAATGAGTTTATTCCCCCATTAATAATGTTGATTGATGCAAAAATACTTTCCATTTTCACTAATCTTTCTTTAAATCAGCTACTTGGTTAGATTGAACCTCCTAATTTGAGTTAGAAATGAACTCAAATTCAGGACAACTGGAACATGAATGACTAGACCTCAAATCCTAGGCCATACAACTCACGTATTAGAACAGTTCAACTCTGCTAGCCAAGGATCAAGTTTTAAGGAAAGTATTCATAAATAAATAAATAGAAGTATTTAAGAGTGAAATGTTTAATTTTCTGAATTAGAAATTAATCCAAATGAGAAAAATATGAAAAATTTTTAGAATAAGAGGATCCAGGCTATCTACAAAGTGAGAATACTTTATTTTCAAAGTTCAGTAATACACATTCTCTTTCACTTACTAAATTTTCTTTTCTTTTTATAAATTTTTTTTAATATTTATTTTTTGAAAGAGAAAGAGTGAGTGGGGGAGGGGCAGAGAGAGAGGGAGATACAGAATCTGAAGCAGGCTCCAGGCTCCTTAGCTGTCAGCACAGAGCCAGAGGTGGGGCTCCAACCCAGAATCATTAGATCATGACCTGAGCCAAACTCAGATGCTTAACTGACTGAGCCACCCAGGGGCCCCTGATTTAATAAATTTTCAAAATTAGTTCCTCAACAAATCCTTTATTCAAGTAAGGTAGAACCAAAACTCAGAGGATTGTACAGGAAATCATTTCTTTCTAATCTTAGAAAATAAACCAGTTCATAGATATAGCACATGGCAAATCTGAAGATGAGATGCACCATCTTTTACTATTCAATCAATAAAAAGCAGTGATAACAAAACTGTAATAGTTCAAATACATTTTTTAAACTAACGATTATGGAAACAAACTAATAACTGGAAGTGGGGGGAGGGGAAGGCTACCACTAGGTTACTTGCAAGTAATTTAAGAAGACCTGCTTTCTTCTCTTCACCTCTTAAAAAGAATTTTTAAAAACTACCCAATCATTCATACACTTAAAAGTTTAAGAGCCTGGCTACCTCAAAGTTTTCTAAAACCTACTTTTTTCAAGATGTACACTTAATCATTTTCCCCTTAAATTGTGTTCAATCTAAACATTTAAAAAGGAAAAAGAGGGGGCGCCTGGGTGGCTCAGTGGGATAAGCGTCGGACTTCAGCTGAAGTCACGATCTCACAGTTTGAGAGTTAGAGCCCCATGTGCTGACAGCTCGGAGCCTGGAGCCTGCTTGAGATTCTGTCTCCCTCCCTCTCTGCCCCTCCCCCGCTCATTTTCTCTCTCTCTCTCTCTCTCTCTCTCGCTCTCGCTCTCTCTCACTCTCTCAAAAAAAAAAAAATAATTAAATAAATAAAAATTGTGTTCAATCTAAAAAAAAAAGTCCTGTGAGAATACTGACTTTCATGCAGTCAAAAAAACTTTAATTGGTACCTCAAAAATAAACAGTCAACTTAAGGGGGGAGGAAAACTGTTAAAAGCAGAATTAGTATCATTTAGCATCTTACAATTAGGCAGAAATCTCCATCTGGAGGGAGAAATTTAGAATGGGTAAAAGGGCAAGATGATGTTAAACATTGATGCCGGTTGACAAAATCAAACTAGGATACTTGACATATTTTTGGTTCTTTTGTTGCTTTAAAGGCATTTCATGATTTAAAAAAACCAAAACTCTGAACTGAAAGTTCATTATTACAGGTTTGGAAAGCGGCAAAAACTTCCTTCTTCACTGCCATTCCCTCCCACCCCATTTCCCCCTACTCCCACAAAGAAAATTAAAACTCAAAATTGTTAGAATCAACTGGAAAACTTCAAGTCGAATTTGTACGGGAGAACCGCTACAATTCATTAATACATCAGGAGAAAATAATAAGATGTATCAAGCTCTCACATTTTCTGGAGGTGGGAATCAGGGTATGGTACTCAGTTTCTTCCAGGATCACTACAAGTGTAGATGCTAAGTGACATAAGGTTCAACTTGGGGAGAGCAACGCTGACACAAATGATATCTAAATTGTAATGCCAGGGTATGGGAGGGCGGGGGAGGCGGGACGGGCGGTTTGAGACGGAGAGGAAAGATTTGAGCTTTTTGAATTAATTGTTATTTTTCTTTAACAAAAAACCGACAGGAGCTCAATGGTGGGCGCGTCCTCCAAATTCCTCATTTTAAAGAAAGCCAGCCCAATTCAAACATAGTAATGCAGGGAGGGGGTAAGGACTGAAGATAGAACAAGGGGAACTAAGAAGAAAAAAGCGCGGGCGATCTAGCTGGTAGTCTAGGAATGGGAGAGAGGGAATAAAGAGAACAAGTCAGTAAAGGATCCATAGAAAAAAACTAGGACAGCCCTTCAGCTTGGCGCCCCGGAGCAGGCCAAGCAGCCGCCTGAATCCTTTCCAATTATTCGCCCGCGCCCCCTACTTTCATAAATGAATGAAACTCGGCAACTCGAAAGCAGGGTACCTTCCTTGTCCCAATTCCTCCCGCGCTCCAAGAAAGGAGCTCGAGGTTCAGGTCCCCATCGTTCACACCTTTCCCCCACCCAAGGGCTACCACCTTCGATCCAAACATATGTTGGCCTTGGAGCTTCCTCGACCGCTAAGAAGTTGTGCACGCGAGTCTAGAACCTTTCTCAGACTTTCTCAACCCGCCTTGAAGAACGTGAACGGCTCTGCCCTAATGGGATTTCTCTCCGCCCCCCTCGGTTTATTCCCTACCTCACCTTCCATCCCCCTTTCTTTGAGTGTGAACGACCTCTCCCCTTCTTGGAGCGGTTAGGGTCTTTTGGGGAGAAATGCAAAAAATGCTGCCTGCACGAGCCACAGTTCCTTGAGGGGCGGAAAGGTTAGGGCACGGAACAAGGAATTCCAAAGGCCCAGCTACCTCAGCATCTCCCGCCATTTCCCTCACGAGTTTCCCGGATGTAACCCCTTCCCCCGCGGCGGTTAAAAGAGACCAGGCGGCTGCAACTCCCTTTGATACAAGAGGAGGGAACTTGAATCTGGTCCAGCTTCTGCCGCCCAGGGTTTCAGGCGACTCGAAATTGCATCCCACCTTGGAGGCCATCCGAGAGAAATAAGCTACCCAGTAGATCTCCTTTACTTTACACTCACCATCAGTTCCAGCTTATCGACCTCCGCCTCCATGTTGAATAGTTGACATTCCTCAGACCGCGGCAGTGCTTAAGCCGCAAACCGTGCTAGCACTGAGGGTGCCTATTGGACAGCTGTCACTCAACGTCTCACACTCATTGGTTCCCCTGCTTCACTGGCGCCCGCCCATTGGCGACTAAGTAACGCCCCTCCACATGAAACACCTTCTCCAGTTGGACAAAGACACAAAACGCCGCAGGAGGATTGGCTGCTGTATATATATATTTTTTCCATTGGCTGCACGCTCATCTCTACTTTCAATTTCATAGATAGGGCTCCGCAGAGAAGAGACTGCGATTGGTATAATCGGAAGAAGAGCCAACCAATTACAGAAAAGCTTCCACAAACAGCAGAAGGAATCTGTCACACCTTCTTAGGTCTCCTGCTTCCCCTCCCCTTCGCTCCCGCCTTCCACTTATTCATACAAGAAGCGCCTCAGCTTTCATTGGCCAGTGCGTGGTGACATCTTAACCAATCACAAACCAGACTGTGCTCCTACAGTACCCAGAGCGCGAATCGTGAAGAGACCTTGGCTACGATTGGTCCCTGCGTGATAAGGTTTTAATTTTGAATTGTTCTACATGGCGAGGGAGAGGCCACTACCCGGACTCCATCTAATCCCGAGCTCTTAGACTAGTAAGTGCAGCGAGATCTTCCTTCGGTAGCTGGCCTGTTGCTGCTTGTGTTCTTACAATTTACGGAGGTGGGGATTTGGGGTGTACTCGGGGAGATACAGCCGGGAAGAGGACGTTTGAGGGTGGGTAAGAAGTGCTCGGCTTGACTCCATCCTAACCATACTTGCATTTAATTAACGCTCTGCAAAATATGTTTTGGAGCAAAGCGTCAACCTTCCTTTTGCACGTTCCTTTAGATCTTGCTGTTCACTGTTGTCCGGAGACCAACAGTATCTGCATAACTTGGGCGCTTGTTAACAATGCAAATTATTGGGCTCCACCCAGACCCACTGATTCAGAATATGCATTTTAACAAGATCCCCCACCCCTAGTGATTCTTATGCACGTTAAAGTTTGAGAATGTACATTTCTTGATAGCGAGTATTACTATGTTCCTTGATAAACTCTTAATGTTGTCTAACGTTTTGTGAGAGTGTCAATTTTAAAAGTGTGCCCTGTTTGTTTGTGCCTAATAATACTGTGCTGGCTACATTTTAGGGAGCTGCAATCTCGGTAGAGAAACAAGACAAAAACTAAAAAAGCAATGTTGCACAGTGTAAAACGAAATTTAATATAACCAAGTACCAGAAATAGCCCTATGAATGTTCAAAGAGTAATGAACTGGTAAAGGAAATTGATAAATTGACTGAAAGCTGCTTACGGAAAAGTGTAAGAAACCTCCATAAAAATGTGTTTTTATGAAGAGGGTAAAGAAATGCAATTTTTTTTTAATTTTTTTAACGTTTATTTATTTTTGAGACAAAGAGAGACAGAGCATGAATGGGGGAGGGTCAGAGAGAGAGTGAGACACAGAATCCGAAACAGGCTTCAGGCTCTGAGCTGTCAGCACAGAGCCTGACGTGGGGCTCGAACTCACGGATCGCGAGATCATGACCTGAGCCGAAGTCGGCCACTTAACCGACTGAGCCACCCAGGCGCCCCAAGAAATGCAATTTTTATTTTCGTTGCTGTCACAGTTTTGGAAGTACCCCCTGACCAAAAGCACTTCTCGTATCATAGGATGAAGTTTTAATAGAAGCAGCAGTGCCAACTCCCGCAGAATACTATAATTCTTAGCCTATTATTTATTTCACCTTCCTACTGGAAATAGTTGTGGAGCCATCCTTTAACCATATATAGGAGTGGCATGATTTGAAGAACTTAAAAACCTCCCTCACTGAGAGATTTTTCAAAATTTAATTGTATTAAAGCATGTTCCTTAACTAAAAAAGAGACCACTTGTTAGCGAACACTTAGCAGGAATGATTTATTTCATTCATTTGTTGAAATTATTTAGTGCCTACTGCATTCTTGGTCCTGGGGAAACAAAGTTGAGTAAAATTTATCCTAACCTTAAAAAGCTCACAGTCCAGCTGGGTGGCAAACATGCAAACACAAATTACAATGCAATATAATAAAGGCTATAATAAGAATGTGTATAAAATGCTATGGAAGCAGAAAAGAGATGACATTTTCAGTCAGTATAAATTCCTTACGGATAGAGACTATGTTGGCCTTGTTTGGAATTGTATCCCAACACCTACCACACCTATCTACCATGGTGGATTATCAGCACTCAACAAATATCTGTGAGTAAAAATAACAGCATCTTGAAGGTTATATAAGTTGACTTGAAGGAGGATACCCCAAGCAGGGGGAAAGGCTATAGAAAGTATATTATAGAAAGTATTTGGTGTTTGCCATACCTGAAGTACAAACTGTCTCCTAATCACTAGAAGAGATGAGGCTGCAAAGGGCCATCAGACTAAATTGTGACAATCTTTTTTTTTTTTTAATGTTTATTTACTTTTGAGAGAGACAGACAGAGCATGAGTGGTGGAGGAGCAGAGAGAGGGAGACACAGAATCCAAAGCAGGCTCCAGGCTCCGGGCTGTCAGCACAGAGCCCCATGCAGGGGATGGGGCGAACGCTCTAACCCACAAACTGCAAGATCATGACCTCAGCCAAAGTCTGACGCTTAACTGACTGAGCCACCCAGGCGCCCCTAAATTGTGACAATCTTTAAAAAGTATGTTAAGGAAAAAAAAAAAGTATGGTAAGGAACCTGGGTGGCTCAGTTGGTTAAGTGTGGATACTCTTAATCTCAGCTCAGGTCATGATCTCACCATTCCTGGGATCTCCATCTGCACTGGGAGGGGCGCTTAGGTGGTTCAGTCAGTTAAGCGACGAGCACTTCATCTCAGCTCAGGTCTTTTTTTTTTTTTTCTTTTTCTTTTTTTAGTTTATTTCTTTATTTTGAGAGAGAGAGAGCACGTGAGGAGCAGAGAGAGAATCCCAAGCAGACCTCACAGTGTCAGCACAGAGCCCAATGCAAGGCTTGAACTCAAGAATGGTAAGATCACGACCTGAGACAAAACCAGAAGTGTGTCCTTCACCTGAATGAGCCACCCAGAACCCCCTCAGCTCAGGTTTTGATCTCAAGGTCGTGAGTTCAAAGCCCGCTTTGGGCTCTACACTGGGCAAGAAGCCTACTTAAAAAAGGAGGGGGTGGGCAGGGCCCCTGGGTGGCTCAGTTGGTTAGGCATCCGACTTCAGCTTAAGTCAGGATCTCATGGTTAGTGAGTTCCAGCCCTGCATGGGGCTCTGTGCTGACAGCTCAGACTCTGGAGCCTGCTTTGGATTCTGTGTCTCACTCTCTCTCTGTGTCTCTTCCCAGCTCACACACAGTCTCTCTCTCTCTCTCAAAAACGAATAAATTTTAAACAAATTTTTTTTTTTACTAAAAAAAAGGGATGGGGGTGCCGGGGTGGCTCAAGTCAGTTAAGCATCCGATTTCAGCTCAGGTCATGCTCTCACAGTTGATGGGTTTGAGCCCCTCATCAGGCTCTGTGCTGAGAGCTCAGAGCCTGGAGCCTGCTTCAGATTTCGTGTCTCCTCTCTGCTCCTTCCCGCTTGCACTCTGTCTCTCTCTGCCTCTCAAAAATAAACAAAAATGTTTAAAAATTAAAAAAAAAAGATAACAGATAACAATTAGCAAATTTAGGTGAATAGTATACGAGTATATTTTTCCAGAATAAATATGATCTTTTATTTTTTCTTTTTATATTTTCAATTTATTTTTTTTTTTTAATTTTTTTTTTTTTTTCAACGTTTATTTATTTTTGGGACAGAGAGAGACAGAGCATGAACGGGGGAGGGGCAGAGAGAGAGGGAGACACAGAATCGGAAACAGGCTCCAGGCTCTGAGCCATCAGCCCAGAGCCCGACGCGGGGCTCGAACTCACGGACCGCGAGATCGTGACCTGGCTGAAGTCGGACGCTTAACCGACTACGCCACCCAGGCGCCCCTCAATTTATTTTTTTATTGAAGTATAGTTGGCACACAATGTTACATTTGTTTCAGGTGCTGACATATGCGTATTAATTATACTATCATAAATTTGTCAGGGTTTGAAATTTTTCAAAATAAAAAAAGTAAGAGAAAATAGGCTACAGCAAAAATCTAAAATGGGAAAGATGACAAAAGCAACTGAACTTAGAAGATAGAAAGAGGAAGGACAGGATGAATGAATCACATAAATATTTCAAATTCATGTATATAAGTATATATTATACATATTAAATATTTTATTCTATAATGGATCTCATTTCCTCATCTACCTTTTTTTTGTGGGTGGTAGTACATATTGTTTTTAATCAACCTTAAAGTCTTTTCAAAACAAGGCAGGTAAAAAGGAAGGAATAGTACTTTTCAATAAAAAAGTAGGAAAAATGCTTTGAGTAATCTTAAAAAAAAAAAATGAGCTTCTATCTAGTGTTAGTAGTTGGAATCCTGCTTGGTCCAGCAAAAAGAATTTGTATGTCTCATTACTTTTCTGGAAAGGGACAAGTATATGTGTTTTAACCTCGGAAGACTGTTGCAGATTATTTCAGGCAATTATCCTCTACAGAACATCTACTAATGCTTTTATTAAAGCAATGATAATAAAACAAACTTTAGCGTGAGTTCTCTGTCTTGTTTGATTTAGGAATTCTTTAACTTTCATTTTTTGAAAGAACAGTTATCACTTTTGAATGGAACACTAATCTAGGAATTATCTCAGACTGAACCTTTTTACCTTGACAGATTTGACATATTCTCTCAATTCTCTGCATGTGCCAATTACTGTGTTTAACTAAAAGGTTATTAGAGTAACAATGACTCAGAGCCCAGGGGACACACACACACACACACACACACAGAAGAGAAAGGAGAAAATATGATTTAGTTCCTAGATTTTTTTTTCATTGAAAAATTATCTCCAAAATGACATACATCAGCTTATATAGGACTCTTTAGAAATTTGAATGAATGGGCATTGGTAAAACCACCAGAAAAGGGCTAGAAAGAGATGGCTCAGTTTCAGAATGGTGGTACTCTATTTTTCTAGCTAATAATATATACCAGAGGGGAGCCTGGGTGGCTCAGTCGGTTAAGCAGCCAACTTTGGCTCACGTCATGATTTCATGGTTGGTGGGTTAGAGGCCTGCTTCGGGCTCTGTGCTAACAGCTCAGAGCCCAGAGTCTGCTTTGGATTCTGTGTCTCCCTCTCTCTGTCCCTCCCCTGTTCATGCTCTCTTCTCTGTCTCTCAAAAATAAATAAACATTAAAAACATTTTTGGCAGGGGGGCACCTGGGTGGCTCAGTCAGTTAAGCGTCCAGCTTCTACTTAGGTCATGATCACATGATTTGTGGGTTCAAGCCCCACATCAGGCTCAGTGCTGACAGCTCAGAGACTTGGGTCTGCTTTAGATTCTGTTTCCCTCTCTCTTTGTCCCTCCCCACTTGCACTCTCTTTGTCTCTCAAAAATAAATAAACATTAAAGTTTTTTTTTATTTTTTAATACAAATATAATATATACCAGAGATTAACTGTCAAATGCAAGACTTATTATAATTAGAAACAAATAGCAGTCCTCTGAATCATCTCTTTATAATCCTGACTCCCACTTGCCAAAGGCAATTACTATCCATTCTTATAATTGTTTCTGTTGTTTACCTCCATGATTCTAAAAGACATGCTTACAATACTATTTCTTTTCTAACTTTTTTCTTTCCTTCCTTCCTTCTTTCCTATTTTCCTTCCTTCCTTCCTCCTTCCTTCCTTCCTTCCTTCCTATTTTCCTTCCTTCCTTCCTTCTTTCCTTCCTTCCTTCCTTCCTTTCCTTCTTTCTCTTCAGTATTAAACACTTATATAAATTAGAAAACTACTGATTTCCACTTTCTCTCCTATCTTCACAATATACCTATACCATGTTTTTGGCTAAATAAACAATCAGTGGCTTTGCTACTAAATACTGTGTAATAGCTGAACATATAAGTGTTACTATGATTACATTTTTTTCTTTTATAACTTTTTTCCTACTCATTTTTAAATGCTTTTTTAAAAGCATTTATCAATAATTTGGCCCCAGTTTTACAGAAGAACAGTGAACTCAGCTCAGAAAGGTCAATACACTAGGTAATTTATTGGTTTCCCTTTTTTTTTCCTTAGAGACAATGTTACTGAAGCCTGCTATTGGTCTTGCTCATTTCACTGGCTGTGGGTGCTCTAAGACAGGAATTAGCAAACTACAGTTTTTGTAGATCCCATGAGCTAAGAATGTTTTTTTTACAATTTGTAATAGTTGAAGAAAAATCAAAAGAAGAATATTTTGTGACACCTGAAAATTATATGAAATTCACATTTCAGTGGCAATAAATAAAATTTATTGAAAAAATTTATTGGTACACAGCCATACTCATTTGTTTTAAGTACTGTCCATGGCTGTTTGGATGCTACAGTGGCAGAGTTGAGTGGTTATGGTAGAGACCAGGTGGCTTACAAAGCGCAAAATATTTATTATCTGGCCCTTTACAGAAAAGGTTTGCTGACTCCTGCCCTAGGCCTGCTTCAAAGCTGTCTTCCAATGACTTCTGGCCACTATTACCCTGGAAATTGCCACTGTTTATCTTAATGCTGTCCTCACACTTGACTAAAAGTGTGACCAGATATAAAATTCCAGGATGGAAAACATTTCCTTCAGAAGTGTGGCTGTTGAAGTCTGATGCCATTCTATTCTCAGACCTCTGTATCTATACTGTTTTTTTATCTCATGAAGCCTTTAATTTTTTTTTTTTTAATGTTTATTTCTGAAGGGGAGAGAGACAGAGCGTGAGTGGAGGAGGGGCAGAAAGAGAGAGAGAGAGAGAGGGACAGAGCGTGAGTGGGGGAGGGGCAGAGAGAGAGACACACACACACACACACACACACAGAATCTGAAGCAGGCTCCAGGCTCTGAGCTATCAGCCCAGAGCCCGACGCGGGGCTCGAACTCACGGACCGCGAGATCGTGACCTGGCTGAAGTCGGACGCTTAACCGACTGCGCCACCCAGGCGCCCCTTAAGATTTTATTTTTAAGTAACCTCTACACCCAACGTGAGGCTTGAACTTCTGACCCTGAGATCAATCATCATATGCTCAACTTACTGAGCCAGCCAGGTACCCCTATAATGTTCTTTCTTGTAAATTTCATATGCAGCTGATTTTCAGAGAATACTATTGTTGATTTTTACCGATTTCTTGTATCGGTAGCCAACCCATGGTTGCAATTTATAAACAAGTATAGTCCTAATAGGAATGTCAGTTGATATTTTCATTTATTATTCTATAGAATAAGATAAAGTGAATCACAAAGATTTCTTTGGAACTTCACTTCAGTTGTATAAGCAACTTTGATGAATCAAATACTAGTTTTCAAATACTGGAACATTTCTCAATTTTTTAATGCTATTCACAACGTAACAACTACAGACAAGATATGATTTTAAATTTAATCTGCATTATTAACATTTTCTTTATCACTTTCTTAACAGTCAACAACATAATGAATCAAGCCCTGATTTGTAATGTTGTTGTTTTTTAAAAATTTTTTATGTTTATTTTTGAGGTGGGGGCGGTGGGAGCCGGGGGGGGGGGGGGGGAAGAATCAGAGAGAGGGAGACAGAGGATCCAAAGCAGCTCTGCACTGACAAGAGAGAGCCTTAAAGGGGCTATAACTCACAAACCTTGAGATCATGACCTGACCTGACCTGAGCCTAAGTTGGTTGCTTAACTGACTGAGCCACCCAGGTGTCCCTGTAGTGTTTTTTAATATTCATTGTGTAAATACTCCCATCATAGGCAATTTCAGGTTTTCAATATGAAGTCATTGAATATGGGGTTGGACAGAAATGAACATTCTATAGCATTTTCACTATATAGATACAATAAGGTGAATAACCTCAAAAGCATAGATAATAGTAAAATCATTAGAAAGTGATGAGTTTTGCATCATATTTATTACCATTTTAAATATAAATTATCTAATTATAAGCTTATATAACTTAATTTTAATGGTGGATGTGTTTAACAACTAACTTGCAGATTTCCTGAAAAGGTAACAGTTGATGCCAATCCCAGCATACCACTGGAGTGGAGATAAAGGTATAGAGCCAAGTTTAAATGAGAATGTCCAGCTCCTTTCTTTAAAATCTATTTTTATAACTAAGGGATTGGTGAGAATAAGGGAAAAAAGAGGCAGGAGGCCAATTCTCTGTGTCAGTTTGGTGTCTAACAAAAGACATCAAAGGGAGAGAGGGAACAGAAGGGGGAGGGCTGTGTAGAGGAGGGCAGATAGAAGACAAGGAAGAGGAGTTTACCACGGAAGTCTCAGGTTCTGGGGATTTCAACCAGTGAACTCTGCACCTTAGAGAGAGGTTCCCAGTGACATTTCTCCATAGAAAGTTGTGGGCATGAGTTTGATGAGGTTTAATCTTCTTTTCAGGCAACCACAAGATTGCCGCTTCCTCTGAGGCTTCCCTAAACTTCTTCATTCAGAGTATTTCGGTTTTGTGTTATTTTAAGTTTGTTTAGAAAAAATCAATCAATCCTTTAGCCATCCTTTGTATTTAACAATCCTTGCTTGGCCTTCTTTTATTATTTCAGCAGGAAGGAGAAGTGATATAATAAAGGTGAAGTCAGCTAAGTATTTTTCAGTGTGTCTCCCAAGCCTCTAAGAACAATTAAGGAAACACTGTTAGTTTGAGACCTGGCATCAATTCAATTAAGATGCTGTAAGGAGGGGCGCCTGGGTGGCGCAGTCGGTTAAGCGTCCGACTTCAGCCAGGTCACGATCTCGCGGTCCGTGAGTTCGAGCCCCGCGTCGGGCTCTGGGCTGATAGCTCAGAGCCTGGAGCCTGTTTCCGATTCTGTGTCTCCCTCTCTCTCTGCCCCTCCCCCGTTCATGCTGTCTCTCTCTGTCCCCAAAATAAATAAACGTTGAAAAAAAAATTTAAAAAAAAAAAAAAAAAAAAAAAAAAAAAGATGCTGTAAGGAAACTTTACTCCTGGAAGAGCTGTTGATAATATGCACTGTCACCCATTGCCATTAGGGGTGCCCTCTGCAAGTCCAAAGCTCTTGGAACTACAGTAAGCCGCTTCTGGGTTTTTACAATCCACAGTGGGTAAAAAGCTGGGTTTCTTCAACCAGTGCAATCTGAGAGCTGAGCAAGCCTACAACTGCATACCAATTATTGAAAGGTTACTGGGTGAACAAAAGTGGAATGAATGTGTATTTTAAAGGCCAATTGTTCCTATTCAAATGTAAGTTTGAAAGGAAGGAGGCCCAGCCCTTGAAACCATTTTTATTTCTGCTACTTGAATAAAGACATCTTTGTTCTTCAGGTAGCAACAACTGAAACCAGCAAAGCCCTTCTTCTCATCAAACTAGCTCTGACTTAATTTTCCTCAGAAAAGAATCTAGATTAAAATCTACCACTAGATGGTGTTTTAAAATGCTTTAAAATAAATGTTTTGAAGCACCCATGTCTTAGATTTGGGGTAACTTATTACGTTGTATATCTCCTATTTAATCTACTGTTGCATGATAGAGTATTAGAAAGAATGGTCTTTGTAGACTTACTTATATACTGCTTTACATTGGGCAAATCATCTAATCTTTCTATGTCTCAGTTTACTTTTATGTAAAAATAGGAATAAAAATCTTCTTCCACAGGGATAAAATCTTGCAGGATTTATTCAGTGAAGAGTCACTGAAAAAATGTATGTGAAGGTGCATAAAAGTAAGTGGACATTCAATGGTTAAATTTGTTTCTTCCACTACCTACTCTACCTATCACAGTGGATGCTCAGTAAATGTTACTGGTAAAGAAACTTCTTTTAATACCAACTCGAGCCATTTTCTCTGTTATAAGAAAGGGAAAATACACTTGACTTAATGAAGAAAAGCAAGACAAGCAAAACAAAATTAGAGAGTAATATAATGCCAAAGCTGAGTCTCTCTAAAGATACTTCAAATCTGGGTTTAAATTTTTCTTCACTTCAGGGGACTTCCAGGATGCTAGTAGCAATGTATTTCCTAACCATGGTGGTTGGTTACAAGGATGTGCTCACTTTGTGATAATTCATTGAACTGTACTGTTAAGATTTGTGCATTTTCTATATGTATATATAATTCTAAAATAAAAAATGTAAAAAAATTTTTTCTCTACAGAAATCATGCCCAAGTTCAAGCAACGAAGAAGAAAGCTAAAAGCCAAAGCCAAAAGATTATTCAAAAAAAGAGAAGTCTCTCACTTTCAGCCCAAGCTAATTATACCTCCTCCTCAGCTACCCTCACCAGAAAGGTAAGGTTTAAATAAAGAACAGAAAAAATATTAAAAATCTAATCTATTAAGGATAGGGTTGATGTTGAAAATGTTGGGGTTCAGAGCCAATGGTCAAGAAAGAATTCTTGAGACCTCTTAAGTGCAAAAAGATGGTTTAATTAAAGCACAGGGACAGGACCCATGGGCAGAAAGAGCTGCACTGAGGTTCTGTTGGGTGACAGATTGTATACTTTCAAGTGGGGAGGGAGTTAGGGATAGCATAAGTCTCTAAGGAATTTGGAGGCAAGGTTTCCAGGACCTTGAGGGGCTAGCTGCTGTTAGGATAAAGTCATTTACTAACTGTCTAGTAAAACCTTAGTCGTGAGACCTTTAGATGTTTATCGGTGGGCAATATGTTTGGAGAATGATTGCTAACATATATCTTGGGGGAGTAGAGATAAAGGAAGTTTCCAAAGGGATTTTCATATGCTAAAGAAGATTTATAGGATCCTGGGAGGTCAGGATAATATTAAGCTAAAATTGCTTTTTGCCCAAAGTGTCAATATCGAAGCAGCTGAGCTCCCAGAGAAAGGTCACTGTATTTCAAGAACTTGTCAATGGGCTGTAGGCAAGAAGAGAATCTAATTTTTCATTTGCCTTTGTTTCCCATATCAGAATTACCAGATTTAGCAAATAAAAACACAAAATGCCCAATTAAATTTGAATTTCAGATAAACAATAATTTTTTTAATATTGTACCATGCAACATTTGCAATATACTTATATTACAAAATTATTCATCCTTCATCTGAAATAAAATTTTCACTGAGCATCCTGGATTTTATGTGGTGAACATAGTTCAAGAGTAAAAATCACAGAATTGTATTGGAGATGCACAGATTGACTATTTTCTTCTTCCCTAGTCAATTTAATTGTATAAATCTGCTAAGTGATGAAAGAGGGGTATAGGACTAGAATTTAAATCTTAGTTTTGGTTTTGTCAATTATTCTCTGGGCCTTAGGTTTAGATGTGCTATTGAAAGAGGCTCTTAAGTCATAGGAATCCTAGGATACTGTGTTTCAAAATAAAACACTTTATGCATTTTATTGTTATAACTCTCTTTACAGAAAAAATTTTTAAATAAACAGGCCCTCAAAAAGCGTTAATCATGATATTATCCTAACTCTTCTCTATCTCTCTTGAATATTAAAAACAGCCCCTAACTGGTCTTCCTGCTTCTGCCCTTGCCCTCTGCAGCATATTTCAACACAGTAGTCAGAGTGAGTCTGTTAAAAATCATGTCAAATTGCCCCTCTGCTTAAAACTCTCCAGCGGCTTTTCCTGGCTTAGTTGCAAGAGCATGTGACTCTTGATCTTGGGGTCCTGAGTGCAAGCCCCACCTTAGACATAGAGATTACATTTCAGTAAATCATATATACATACATACAAATATACATACTCTCCAATGTCTTCCTCTCTCAAAGTAAAAATTAAAATCCTTTGTTTGACCTACTAGGCCTTTATGATCTGACTTTGACATTATCTCCTAATCCCCTACCTTCAGTTTCTCCACCCTAGTCATCCTGGCCTCCTTGCTGTTCCCTAGACACCTCAGACAAGCTGCCATCTCAGGGCCTTTGCCCTTACTCTTACCCTTGCCTGGAATGCTCTTCTCCCAGATATTTGTATTGCTGACTTCTCCAATTTTTTTTTAAATTTTTTAAAAAATGTTTATTTATCTTTGAGAGAGACAGAGACAGAACGCGAGTGGGTTAGGAGCAGAGAGAGAGGGAGACACAGAATCCAAAGCAGGATCCAGGCTCTGAGCTGTCAGCACAGAGCCCGACACAGGACTTGAACTCATGAACCGTGAGTTCATGACCTAAGCCAAAGTCGGACGCTCAACCGACTGAGCCACCCAGGCGCCCCTCCAATTTTTTTTTTTTTTTTTTTTTTTTTAAGTAGGCTCCATGCCTAAAGTGGGGCTTGAACTCATGACCATTGATCCATTGATTAAGAGTCGCATGCTCAGGGCACCTGGGTGGCTCAGTTGGCTCAGCAGCCGACTCTTGGTTTCAGCTCAGGTCATGATCTCATGGTTTGTGAGATCAAGCCCTGTGTCAGGCTCCCTAATGACAGCTGACAGCTCCTAGCTTGCTGGGGATTCTCCCTCTCCTCTCTCTCTCAAAATAAATAAATAAAGTTAAAAAAAACAGAGTTGCATGCTCTGCCACTGATCCAGCCAGACACCCGTGTTGCTAGCTTCTTTACTTTGTTAAGGTTTTTTTTCTCAAAAGTCACCTTCTCAATGAGACTTCAATGCCCACCCTACCTACAATTTCACCTCCACCCAATGTTTCTCTCTTGATATATCCTTTTCCTTAGTATTCACTAAATAGCAACCCATATATATTATTTACTTACTTTTACCTTTCTTTCATGACATGTAAGTTCAGTGAGGGCAGGGTTTCTATCTATTTTGTTCATTACTGAATCCCTGATGCCTCTCTCTTTTTTTTTTTTTAATGCGTATTTATTTTTGAAAGAGAGAGACAGACCATGAGCAGGGAAGGGGCAGAGAGAGAGAGGGAGACACAGAATTTGAAGCAGGCCCCAGGCTCTGAGCTGTCAGCATAGAGCCTGATGCAGGGCTTGAACTCATGAACCATGATGAACCATGAGATCATGACCTGAGCTGAAGTCGGACACTTAACCGACTGAACCCCCAGGTGTCCCCCCAATGATGCCTCTTTATTTGCTATTTATTTTATTTATTACAATCTATTTGCTTTACAAAATAATTTGTGGATCTCAAAACTCTAGAATTTAATGCAGAATTTGGCTTTAGGTAGGTGGGCTCTGCTCCTGAGTCATACTATAAAACTAGCTTGTTATTTAAACAGAAGCTGTTACTCCAACTCAGGAGTTTTTTATTTGTTTGGTTTTGTTTTTCCTACAGAGTGGTTACTCCTTCAGCAGATATACCCCTTAGCAGAAGCTGGCTAAGATCATCCTGGAACTTCAAATTTCCCAATATCAAAGATACAATAAAACTTTGGACAAATAGAGTGTGGTCTATATACAACTGGTGCCAGAACTGCATGGCCCAGGTATGGGTTTGACATACCTATTTTCAGCAATATGGTTTTTCTACTATTTGGTGTGTATGTTCACATGTGTGTATGCTCAGGTCAGCACAACACTCAGGCCAAGCTCAGGTAAGATGAAATTATGAGGTCATGTATGCCTTTGCTTCTGTAAAACATACATCAAACCACTTTCTTGTCTCTTTTTTCCTGTCTTTATCATGCTGCTTATAGAATTCAGCCTTGTTTATTTTTTTAATTTCAGAGTTTAGAAGTATTGAAAGACACCATCTTTCCATCCCGTTTCTGCCACCGAGAACTTCACAGTCTGAAACAACGGTTTTGCATTTTGGAAAATCAATTATGCAAGCTCCAGGAAACTCTGAAGGTTGGTATTGGGTTTTGTTTTGTTTTATTTTGTTTTTAAGTTTTATTTATTTATTTTGAGAGAGAGAGAGAGCTGGGGAGGGGCAGAGAGAGAGGGAGAGAGGGAAAATCCCAAGCAGGCTCCATGCTGTTGGTACAGAGCCTGATGTGGGGCTCGAACCCACAAACCGTGATACCACGACCTGAGCTGAAATCAAGACTCAGCCACTTAATCGACTGAGCCACCCAGGGGCCCCTGAAGGTTAGTACTGTTAAATAAAAAAGCAATCTAGAATTAGGGAAGGAGGGCAGGCATTATCCCCCATAGAAATTCCATTATGCTTTTACCAGAAGGAGAGATGGGTACAGGTAAGTGCTAATCTTGGGCCTGTTTGTCCTCAGATCCATTCCTTAGGCTTCAAGGCTCTGTTCTGTACTGCAGGGGGCTAACCGCACAGGCTGTATTTCCCGAGCTCCATGTCACCTGGTTCCTGGTTGTGCTGGGCTAATGGGAGACATTCATGAGAGACTAGAGCTGGAGGGGAGGTGGGGTGTTTTGCCTCTTCATTCTCTGCACTGGGCAATTTCTCCAGTGATGGTTGATGTTGTCTCTCTCACTCTAGCTTGCTCCAGGTAAGTCTACCTGTTTCTTGATTCTCTGGATTAACCCACCTCCAGAGATCTGGTTATACTGCTCTTCCCTTTGTCCCTCCAGCCTCAGGGTATTCAATGGCTTTCTACTGTTGCTAATCTCTGGGCTGCCTCAGTGTCCCCTGTGTGCTTTTCAGCTCGTTCATCATCAATGTAACCAACTGCCTACATTATATTCTTCCTCTTTTATTTATTTATTTTTATTTATTCCCCACCCCCACCCCGCTTTTAAATACTTGGGATGATTCTATTTCCTTGACTGATATAGGCAGAAAAAAATTATAAATATCCACTCTCTCCAAACTCCCCTAAGCAAGGCCCTTACTTTCAACATCTAAAACTCAAAAAATAAACATTGCACTTACTGTTTTGGAGTGAAACTTCTGGGATTACAACCCTTCTCCCAGAATTTATACCTCAAGATGAATTAGACAGAGGAAGAAAGGCAAATCACCTCATTCCTCTGGGCCTCAGTTTCCTCAGCTATAAAATGAGGATGATATCATCTATAGCGGGCTGAATTGATGGCCTCCAAAAGATCTGTCCAAGTCTTAATCCCTGGAACCTGTAAATGTTACCTTATTTGAGGAAAAGATCTTTACTCATGTAATTAAATTAAGGACTTTTATTTTTAAGAAATCTCTACACCCAGCATGGGGCTCGAACTCATGATCATAAGATCAAGAGTTGCATACTTTGCCAACTAAGCCAGACAGGCACCCCTTAAGTTAATGATTTGGAGATGAGGAGATCATAAACTGGTATCTGGGTGGACCCTAAATCCAATGATGAATGTCCTTATGAAAGAGACAGAGTAGAGCATGCACAGAGGAAAGGAGGAGCAGTGGGACCACAGGCAGAGATTGGAATGATACAGCCCCAAGCCCAGGAATGGCCCCAGCTACCCAAAACAGGAAGAGGTATGGAACAGATTCTTCCCTAGAGCATTGGGAGGTAGCACAGCCCTGCTGATGCCTTGATTTTGGAATTCTAGCCTCTAGCACTGAAGACAATGAATCTCAGGGGCACCTGGCTGGCTCAGTCAGAAGAGCATGCAACTCTTGTTCTCAGGGTTGTGAGTTCAATCCCCACATGGGGTGTAGTGATTACTTAAATAAATAAAACTTTAAAACACTGAATTTCAATTGTGTTAAGACACAAAGTTTGTGATAATTCAATACAGCAGCCATAGGAAACTAATTTCATTTACAAGGGCTGCCATGATAAAGTAGCATGGTCCAGGTGGCCTATATAACAGAAATTTATTTTCTCACAGTTCTAGAGGCCAGAAGTTAACACCAAAGTGTTGGCAGAGTTGGTTTCTTCTTAGGCCTCTCTCTTTTGGCTTGCCTTCTCACTGTGTCCTCAAATGGTCTTTTCTCTGTGCACACACATCCCTGGTGTTTCTCCTGTGTGTTCAGATTTCTTCTTTTTATAAGGACATCTGTCAAATTGGATGAGAGCCCACCCTAATAGCCTCATTTTAACTCAATCACTTCTTTTCTTTTAATGTGATTTATTTATTTTTGAGAGAGAGAGAGAGACAGAGCAAGAACAGTGAGAGAGGGGCAGAGAGAGAGACACACAGAATCCGAAGCAGGCTCCAGGCTCCAAGGTGTCAACACAGAGCCTGACATGGGGCTCAAACTCACAAACTGTGAGATCATGACCTGAGCCGAAGTCAGACACTTAACCCAGTGAGCCACCAGGCACCCCTAACTTAATCATTTTAAAGGCTCTATCTCCAAAGTCATTCTGAGGTACTTGGATTAGGGCTTCAACATATGAGTTGGGAGGGGAGTAGGGGATACAATTCAGCTCATAGCATTCATGTTCCATCCCCTTGGCCTTTTTATCAGTTCCCTGAGTATACTGTAGTCAGGGGAGTAGGGGATACAATTCAGCTCCATTGTATTCATGTTCCATCCCCTTGGCCTTTTTATCAGTTCCCTGAGTATACTGTAGTCAGGGGAGTAGGGGATACAATTCAGCTCCATTGTATTCATGTTCCATCCCCTTGGCCTTTTTATCAGTTCCCTGAGTATACTGTAGTCTTGGCTGCATTAAGTACTTTTGCCTCTGCCAAGAACTTTCTTTCCCCAGACCTTATCTCCCTTGAGACCTGGTAAGTCACAATTCATCCTTGAGATTATGGCTAAATATCACTCCCCAGGTTTCTCACTATTCATGATCACAGCACAATTCACTGTTTTCACTGAAGCATTATTTTGTTTTATTCTGAGTATGTGTATGTTTAATGTCTGTCTTCCTTACCAGACTGTCAGCTCCATGATATGACAAACAGAATTCACATTCCCATAGTGCCTGGCATATAGCACACACAAAACAAATACATGAATGAATAGATGAATGAATGAGTGAATGAGCTTGTGATAAATGAGAAAACATTATAAAACACATAGTGTGCTGAGAAAGCATTCAGTACATGGTAGCTATTATCTTGATGACTCTGAGCCTCAAGAACCAAATTAATCTGTTATTTATTTGCCAAATGTAATGTTTTCTTACAGGCTATCTTGGAAAATTCTTCCTGCCCAAACTGTGGTCAGACATGTCACATAAGTGGTAAACTTACAAATGTGCCTGCCTGTGCTCCAACCACCCCTGGAGAATCTAGAGCTGTACTTCCTCCCACGCTGCCACAGCCAGCCACCCATCTTCCTCCTCTTCCACCTCCGCCTCCACCCCCTCCACCTCCTCCTCTACCTCCACCTCCACCACCTATAGCACCTTTGCTGCTCAGAAAATCCAGTCGCACTAAAGCACTTCAGGTAGGAAACAATCCAGTAACGATGTATTTTGATCAGCGTATAATGTAGGAGTAAAACAAGGCAGCCTTTAAAAAAAATTTTTTTTTAATGTTTATTTATTTTTGAGACAGAGAGAGTGCAAGTTGGGGCAGGGCAGAGAGAGAGGGAGACACAGAATCTGAAGCAGGCTCCAGGCTCTGAGCTGTCAGCACAGAGCCTGATATGGGGCTTGAACCCAGGAACCGTGAGATCATGATCTGAGCCCAAGTCTGACACTTAACCGAACTGAGCCACCCAGGTGCCACCTCCGCCCTTTTTTTTTTTTTTTTTTTTTTTTTTAATTTTTAAAATTTAAAATTTTTTTTAAGCAAGGCAGACTTTTTTTTTTTTTTTTAAACGTTTATTTATTTTTGAGACAGAGAGAGACAGAGCATGAACGGGGGAGGGGCAGAGAGAGGGAGACACAGAATCTGAAACAGGCTCCAGACTCTGAGCTGTCAGCACAGAGCCCGACGCGGGTCTCGAACTCACGGACCGCGAGATCATGACCTGAGCTGAAGTCGGCCGCTTAACGACTGAGCCACCCAGGCGCTCCAAGGCAGACTTTTAAGACTAGGCTAAGGCCCTTAAGAGGAAAGCCACATTTTTTTTCTGATTCCATATCTTAATTATGTCAATTATTATGTTTTTAAAAACTCAGACCCATTGGAACTCACAAAAGCTGGATTTAGAAATAAAAGTGATTTTTTTTTTAAGGATAAATGAATGAAACCCAGTAGACTGGAATATTCCTAATGGATTGTCATAATATCTTTTTACCAAAAGCAAAGCCACCCTGGGAAACCAAAGTAAGAACAGAAGATGGCTTAGTGAGTAAAGTCAGAATAAAGAGAAGTGATGGATCCTCAAGTATAATGTCATTAGACTGGAAGACCAGTCTCCATTAATTAGTTATCTGCCAAGGGGATCAGAATATTTGTGTATCTGGGGCACCTGGGTGGCTCAGTCGGTTAAGCGGCCGACTTCAGCTCAGGTCATGATCTCACGGTCTGTGAGTTCGAGCCCTGCGTCGGGCTCTGTGCTGACAGCTCAGAGCCTGGAGCCTGTTTCGGATTCTGTGTCTCCCTCTCTCTCTGCCCCTCCCCCGTTCATGCTCTGTCTCTCTCTGTCTCAAAAATAAATAAATGTTTAAAAAAAAAAAAAAAGAATATTTGTGTATCACTAAGATAAACATGACCCTGTTTTCAAATCTGCTGGATTTTAACTACAGATGCATTTGGTTTAAAATGGCTGAGTTAAATAAATCCAGACCCCATAATGTATACCTCTCTGGCTACACATTCTTGTTCTGTGGGAACTGAATCATCTTTTTAGGTAATTCAAGCAAAATTTCACTTTAATTTGAGGAACTCCTTTTTTTTTTTTTTTTTTCAACGTTTATTTATTTTTGGGACAGAGAGAGACAGAGCATGAACGGGGGAGGGGCAGAGAGAGAGGGAGACACAGAATCGGAAACAGGCTCCAGGCTCTGAGCCATCAGCCCAGAGCCCGACGCGGGGCTCGAACTCACGGACCGCGAGATCGTGACCTGGCTGAAGTCGGACGCTTAACCGACTGCGCCACCCAGGCGCCCCTCCTTTTTTTTTTTTTAATGTATATTTTTTTATTTATTTTCAGAGAGAGAGAGAGAGCTCGTGAGCTGGGGAGGGGCAGAGAGAGGGGGAGGGAGAGAATCCCAAGCAGGCTCCGCACTGTCAGCATAGAGCCAGAGGTGGGGCTCAATCCCACAAATCATGAGATCACGATCTGAGCTGAAATCAAGAGCTGGATGCTTGACCAACTGAGTCACCGTGGTGCCCCTGAGGAACTCCTTCAACCCCTGTCTTATTATAGTGACTCCTGAGGAAGATGTATAGCTGCAGGGAACTAGCCCATCTCTTATGTACTATCAAAGCCTTACATTTTGATAAATACTTTGCAATAGCATTAGCATCCATGGGTACTGAAAACAGCATCATTTTTTATTGAATGGAAAGAATTTAATAGGCTCCTAGTGTAAATAAGCATTAATATTTAAATGAGTCTTTAAAAACTTTTTTTTAATGTTTATTTATTTTTGAGAGAAAGAAGGAGACAGAGTGCAAGTGGGGAAGGGCAGAAAAAGAGGAGACACAGAATCCGCAGCAGGTTCCAGGCTCTGAGCTGTCAGCACAGAGCCCGACGCAGGGCTCGAACTCATGACCCATGAGCTGAAGTCGGACACGTAACCAACTGAGCCATCCAGACGCCCCATTAAATGAGCCTTTAAAAACTAGGTTTGGGTTTGTATTTGACTAGATATCCTGGTTACAATCTGAATTGTAACCTCTCTATGTATTTTAAGGCTGGACCATTAAAAAAAGATGGACCCATGCAAATAACAGTTGAAGATCTACTGACTGTGAAATTAAAGAAGACACAGTGTTTTGATGAAAGGAAGAAGGTAAGATATCACTGACCATACACATGGTCTTTCAGCTTTTAACCTGGTTGTCTCTTTCTGGAAAATAATTGTAAGTCTTATGTATAGAAGCCATTCTGTGGTAAGTATTTGATGTTTTGGGGGTTTTTTGGTTCAGCTAAGACAGCAGAAGAGAGGATTTATTGTACGTGTGTTACATTCAGCCACAAATGAAAACAGAATTAGTCCCAAAAGTCACAGGTTCAGAGCAAAGGACCAAAAGACACTATTTTGGTATGAGCAAGGCGAGTCTCTCAAAAGTGGTCACTGCAACCAAATGGTGATGAATGTTCTAGATCCATAGAATCAAGCTCTAGAAAGTAGGCATGCAGTGCAACAATTGGTACCAGCATTCCTGGCCTCTGGCTTTCCTTATGTCTACGCCTGTGGCTCCACGGGTGTATAAGCTAGTGGTTTACTTGGACCTCTGCCTCATCTTTCTTCTTTTATGATTCAGCCAGCACATTTACTTCTTCCTACACTTGGCTCTCTTGGAGCAGAGGTTTCCATGAGATGAAACCTCAATTTTATCTACCAACCATTAGTCTAAAGAGGTAGAGACATACTCTGAAGTTTTGGAATACAAGTTGAGTAGAATAGTAGATATATCTTACACATACTCAGCATCCAAATATTCATTGTTTCAGCATATTTATATTTTGAATGACATTTTTAAGTGTGTTTTGATACTGTCTCATTTTTTTATTTAAAGCTTGTATCATCACCAAAGACACGGAATCCACTAGTTACTGTCTCTGACCTGCAGCATGTCACCCTGAAACCCAACTCCAAAGTGCTATCAACTCGAGTTACAAATGTCTTAATGTAAGGAACTGTACTGTGTTGTGCTCTACTGTTACTTAAAAGAATGATTTTTTGCTTATCTCTAACTTTAAAAGTTATATATGCTCATTGTAGAAAAATGGAAATCCACAGAAAAGTTTAAAGAAGAAAACAATCATTCAAATAACCGTATGATTGAAGATAGTCACTGTTAACATATTATTGTTTAGCATTGTAATCTTTGAATAGGTGTCTACTCTATTATTTCCATTTCATGATGCTGTTTATTGTTAAGATACACCATTGATTTAATAGTGGGTTTGTGGGGGAGCACCTGGCTTGCTCAGTTGGTAGAGTGTTACAAGTCTAGATCTCAGGGTCATGAGTTCAAGGCCCACGTTGGGCACAGACAATTACTAAAAAAAAAATAGTAGATGGGGGAAAGAAATATTATCAAGAATTTTTTTTATTATTCTTGAATATATTATTCTTGAAATATTATCAAGAATTTTAATTTTTTTAATGTTTATTCATTTTTAATAGATGGAGACAGAGCACAAGTGGGATAGGGGCAGAGAGAGAGGGAGACACAGGATTTGAAGTAGACTCCAGGTTCTGAGCTGTCAGCACAGAGCCAGACGGGGGGCTCAAACTCACGAACCATGAGATCGTGACCTGAGCTGAAGTTGGACACTTAAATGACCGAGCCACCCAGGTGCCCCAAAATATTATCAAGAATTTTAAGAGCAGTCCAATTTCAGAAATAATAAGATATGAAAACTAGTATATCTTAGAATGAATGAAATGTGTGTGTGTGCATGTACTTGTTTGTGTACCTGTATATGATCATATTGTACATACAATTTAAGGCTTTTCCCATTTAATGTGTCAAGAATTTTCCTCATCTCATTAAAAATCAGTTTAAAGTTTTGGGGTTTTTTTTGTTTTGGGTTTTTTGTTTTTTAGTTTGTTTATTTGTTTATTTGTTTATTTAGAAAGAGTTGGAGGGGCGCCGGGGTGGCGCAGTTGGTTAAGTGTCCGACTTCAGCCAGGTCACGATCTCGCGGCCCGTGAGTTCGAGCCCCGCGTCAGGCTCTGGGCTGATGGTTCAGAGCCTGGAGCCTGTTTCCGATTCTGTGTCTCCCTCTCTCTCTGCCCCTCCCCCGTTCATGCTCTGTCTCTGTCTGTCCCAAAAATAAATAAACGTTGAAAAAAAAAAAAAAAAGAAAGAGTTGGAGCTAGTAGGGCAAGGCAGAGAGAGAGAGAAAGAGAATCCCATGCAGGCTCCATGCTGTCAGCATAGAGGCTGACATGGGGCTTGATCTAATGAACTGCGAGATCATGACCTGAGCTGAAATCAAGAGTCAGACAATCAACCAACTGAGCCACCCAAGCACCCTAAAAATCAGTTTAAATCATCATTTTTACTTCTTTAATATATGCAGTTCATTATATGTAAGTTTTATAGATAAACTCCTGTTTTGAGACATTTAGGTTGTTTATGATTTATTTCCACCTCTTCAGTGAACATCCTTGTCCATAATCTGTGTGCATAGCTGAGTTCCTCCCTAAGATGGAATCATGAATGTATAATTACTGAGGCAAGAAGTATTACTTATTAGGACGATTATATTGCCTTATGTTCCTATCAGCATCTACTGCTTTTTTTTTTTTTTTTTTTTTTTTGAGTAGTTTCCATTCCCAAAGTGGGCCTTGAACTCACGATCCCAAGATCAAGAGTTACACACTCTACCAACTGAGCCAGCCAGGCGCCCCTCTACTGCTATTTTTTAATGTAACAAATAGAACTACTTTCTAGGATGTTGCCTGTAGAAATGACTGCTTTGCTTTGGGAAAAATGATAAAATCTGGCAAGCTCTAACTTTTGTATTTTTATTTCGTCAGTACTCCTGGTAAAAGCCAGATAGATCTGCGGAAACTACTTAGAAAAGTTGACGTAGAGAGGTAACACGCTCCCTTATCTTTATGGTTTCTAAACCCACTTGAAAAATTGGTATATAACACAGCTTGTAATATTTTCATTATCTTTGCAGGAGCCCAGGTGGAACCCCGCTTACGAATAAAGAAAATATGGATACAGGAACTGGACTGACTCCAGTAATGACCCGGGCCTTGAGGAGAAAGTTTCAGGTAAACCTTTAGGAAAAAAATAAAATTTTTCCTTTTCTTCAAAATCATTTATTTAGAATCGTATTCTAAAGGATTTTTTTTTTATTTTTTTAATGTTTATTTATTTTTGAGAGAGAGAGAGAGAGAGACAGAGCATGAGCAGGGGGAGGGGCAGAGGGAGAGAGGGAGACATAGAACCAGAAGCAGGCTTCAGGCCTCTAAGCTGTCAGCACAGAACCCAACGTCGGGCTCAAACCTGACACGGGGCTTGAACCCACGAGCTATGAGATCATGACCTGAGTCAAAGTCAGATGCTTAACCAACTGAGCCACCCAGGCGCCCATCTAAAGGATTTTTATTTATTTATTTTGAGAGAAAGAGAGTGCATGTAAGTGAGTGGGGGAGGGACAAAGAGGGAGAGAGAGAATCCCAAGCAGGCTCCACACTGTCAGTGCAGAATCTCACCCAGGGCTCAAACCCACGAACCATGAGATCATGACCTGAGCTGAAATCAAGAGTGGGATGCTTAAGCAACTGAGCCACCCAGGTGCCCCGACTGCTCTTCCATCCTTAAGGTGTGGCTTTTATCCTCATGGTGAAGAATGCCTATACCTCCTGAAGCCTGGTGTCCACATTCTAGGCAAGATAGGTGAAAGGCAAAGGGCAAAAGGGTGTGCTAGCTAAGCTACCCCTCATCAGAAGGTGCTATCCAGGAACTTCTGACTATATGAAAGAAAGTGGGAAAAGTGGTTTTTAGAGTCTGGCTGCATTGGATTCTGTTAGTGAGGAAGGAGAACTGTGTTGGCCACAGGAACATAATTCATATTATAACTAGGACCTTTTTTTTTTCCATAGATGGCTCACCCTAGAAGCCCAACTCAAACTCTGCCACTTTCTACAAACAGCTTTGATGAACAAAACTGATGTCAACTCAGCCTGACTCCATGTGATGATCCATAAAATGAACAGATAAAATCACCCCAATCCTTTTTTTTAATATAGTAGAGTAGGTATAAGTAATTATACTAATATATAATTCCATCTAAAGAATTAAAGTATGTGTGGAGCCCCCATACATACTATGATACAAAGTGAGTATTTGGATATTTTTTAGTTTCATGATCAATAAGAGAACAGATAGGAAAATGCAATCCCCAAAGTGATGTTTATCCTGGAGTTACCCAATTAGGTTGGAGAGGTTGTTCACATTTAACTAGATAACAGATTTGTATTCAATAGGTAGAGTTATGACATTAAAGTAAACTGGTCCCCATTCATCTTGCGTATCCTCGGGTAATTAAAAAGAAAAGTTATTTCATCCCGTAACGCTAATGCATTCTCTAAGTGCTACAGACTTGATCAGTAAAAAAGTCTGATAGTAAACAGAAATCATTTATTTGATGAAATTAATGATTTCTGTTTTCTGTTTACTATGAACAGTTAAGAGGTAAGACCTTTCCCCCTCCCAACCCAGTTATTTTCCAAAAGGATGTGAAGCAAAATGTCCAATATAACCTTAAAATTTAGAACATACCATTTCTAGCATTTAGAAATGATATCTAGGTAGTTCTATCTGGCTCACTGAAGTCTGAGATATTCCTTTCATTGATATTTGCTGTCCACATTCATGCAGCTAAATATAAGTTTTACAAGGACCTCAACATGAACCTTGTATTTTCCCCAGTGGCCTGCCAAGGATTATTTGAAGTCCATAGCAGATTCACTTGGAGACCTAATTCCTGTCCTCATCAGCCTATTGTTTCAATACCAGTAATAATGCACACCTCACTGGATTTTTGTTCTTTCCCACCAGTCCAGGGTTGCCAGATTTAACAAAAACAAATATATAACAAATTTGAATTTCAGATAAACAACTAACAACCTTTAAATATACATATGTCCAGGAGCGCCTGAGTGGCTCAGTCGGTTAAGTGTTTGACTACAGCTCAGGTCATGATCTCAGCGTTCATGAGTTCGAGCCCTGCATCGGACTCTGTGCTGACAGCTCGGAACCTGGAGCCTGCTTCGAATTCTGTGTCTCCCTCTCTCTCTGCCCCTCCCCAGCTCATGCTCTGTCTCTCTTCCTCTCTCTCTCTCTCTCTCAAAAATAAACAAACATTAAAAAAAATTTTTAAATAAATAAATATAAATATGTCCTGTTAAACAATGAATTGTTTATTTTAAAATAAGGAAGTCCCAGATATTTCATGGGAGATATTTCTACTACAAAAAGTATTCATCGTTTATCTGAAATTCAGACTTAACTGGGCATTCTATATTTTATCTGGTAACCCTGCAAATTTGCCAGGTATTTCTGGGAGCCCCCAGCTTGTCAGACATGTCTACTTAGCATTGGACACAACTGTAGCTTCAGCCAGGATCCCCATAATTAATGTGTTAAGTATCACAGAGGAAGGGGAACTTTCGTTAGGGTGAGTTCCTGTGACTGAAGGTGAGGATTAGCTTTGATGACGATAACCTCCCCTGCAGTTCCAAGAATAATGGTAGCAGCTGCTCATGGATAGGAAACAAGGGGTTTTAGATCGTCCCTGAACTTTGTAGCCTGACAGGGAGCAGCTGCATAGATGATATCCTTGAAATATACCCTGGTTAGCATAGGCTAAAAAAGATATGTTAGTTATTTCTCAGAAATGCCTATATTTCCACAGATAAAGATTGCTTTGAGATGCCAAATAGAGTGTTGTGTCACCAGACTGGAAAGCCAATCTGAGGGTGATGTTTTGTTCTTATGAGACCCATGTTTATGTTTATAACACATTTATAAATGAAAATGAAGCAGGTAATAAAGTTAAGACACATACCTGCTTCTAGTTAGAAAAAAAAATCTGCTAGCTACATTTATATTATATAAGAATAAAGGGAATGATCACAGAATAAAACATTTGAGTATTTGTAACAAGTATTTTATGGGGCATTTATAATGCCTATATTGATAAACCAGCATGTACTGTCTCAATTTAATTGAAATGACTTGATGGGGCACCTGGGTGGCTCAGTCTGTGAGGATCCAACTCTTGATTTCAGCTCAGGTCATGATCCCTGGGTCAGGGGATCACACCTCCTGTCAAGCTCGGCACTGAGCGTGGAGCCTGCTTAAGATTCTCTCTCTGTCCCTCTGCCCCTCTCCCCAGCTTATGCTCTCTCTCTCTCTCAAATTAAAAAAAAATTTTTGATGATTTGATTATTCTTGTGAAATAAAGGGTCATAAAAAAATGCTATAGAAATCCTATATAATAAACATTTGTAAAGGTGCTGTTGCCATTGTACCAGTATTAAAATGTGCTCTACCTTGTATCTTTTACTAATTTTTATGACAGGTTTTATTTTGTATCCATATGAGAATCCTATAAATGCTATGGTTTCATTAAACTGTTGCTAATTATACACTTTCAATGCTTATTTTCAGCTGAATAACAACGAGACAATATAAACACCAAGGTACATCTGATTATGTTTTTAAATAAAGAGCAATAAGAAACCTTTGGTTTTTCTCTGTTTAATGGTTTTTACTAGACATATAACAGAAAAATGCATAAAACATCAATACATAAATTAACAAATCGTAATGCAAATGCTCATATAACCACCAAGAAAGGTACATTATAAATGTCTGTAGAAACCCTGCTTGTCTCCCTCCCCCTAACATAATCCCTCTCTTCAAGAAGAAACTACTGGTATGCTTGTTATAATAAATATTTCCATGGGGCATCTGCGTGGTTTAGTCGGCTAAGTATCCAACTCCTGGTTTTGGCTCAGGTCATTAACTCACAGTTTTGTGAGTTGGATCCTGCTTTTGATTCTCTGTCTCTCTCTCTACCCCTGCCCCACTCACACTGTCTCTGTCTCTCTCAAAATAAATAAACTTAAAAAAATAATAAAATTAAAAACAATATTTCCTTGTTTTTACCCTCTAAGTATACATCCCTAAATGCTATGGTTTATTTTCCTTGTTTTTGAACTATATAAATAGAATCATACACTATATATTTTGTTTCTGCCTTCTTTCAATCAATATTTTTTTTAATTTTTTTCTTTAACATTTATTTATTGTTGAGAGACAGAGTGCGAGCAGGGGAGGGGCAGAGAGAGAGGGAGACACAGAATGTGAAGCAGGCTCCAGGCTCTGAGCTGTCAGCACAGAGCCCGACACGGGGCTCGAACCCACAAACTGTGAGATCATGACCTGAGCCGAAGTCAGACGCTCAACAGACTGAGCCACCCAGGTGCCCCTAATCAACATTTATTTTTAAGATTCAGCCATGTTACTGTGTAATGCAATAGATCACTTATTTTTGTTGTGTAAATTTAGTTATTCATCCTATTGTTAGTGGACATTTGGATTGTTAATAGTTTCTGGCTACTATAAATCATGCATGCCATTATGAATATTCTTGAACATGTACATATACGCAAGAATTACTCTAGTGTGTATACCTAAGAGTGGAACTGCTAGATTTTAAAACATGCCTAGGGGCATCTGGGTGGCTCAGTGGGTTAAGCTTCTGACTTTGGCTCAGGGCATGATATGGTTAGTGAGTTAGAGCCCCACTTTGGGCTCTCTGCTGTCAGCACACAGCCCACTTTGGATCCTGTGTCCTCCTCTCTTTGCCCCTGCTCGCACTCTGTCTCTCAAAAATTAATAAACATTAAAATAAAGTAAAATAAAATTAAATAAACATGCCTATTTTCCAGAACGTGTCAAATTGGTTCCCCAGGTGGTTGTACCAATCAATTCATGGTCCCTTCAGCAAAGTAGGAGAGTTCTTGTTGCTCCTGTTTTCTTCAAGGGACTCTTTTTTTTTTTTTTTTTTTAAGTTTATTTATTTATTTTTTTTTTTTTTTAAATTTTTTTTTTCAACGTTTATTTATTTTTGGGACAGAGAGAGACAGAGCATGAATGGGGGAGGGGCAGAGAGAGAGGGAGACACAGAATCGGAAACAGGCTCCAGGCTCTGAGCCATCAGTCCAGAGCCTGATGCGGGGCTCGAACTCACGGACTGCGAGATCGTGACCTGGCTGAAGTCGGACGCTTAACCGACTGCGCCACCCAGGCGCCCTATTTATTTATTTTGAGAGAGAGAGAGAGCAAGCACAAGCAGGAGAGAGAAAGAATCCCAAGCAGGCATCGAGTGTGGAGCCCAATGCGGGGTTTGAACCCGATCTGAAGTCAGACGCTTAACCTACTGAGCCACCCAGGCACCCCAAGGGACTCTTAAATAATTGATTTTTCAAAATTTTGTTTACTTGGGAAATCTGTACAATGTTTATAGTTAATATATACTATTTTTCCTGGATTTATAAGTCAAAGAATTGTTGAGATGATTTTAAATCAACAAAATCACATACTAAACATAGCATATAATCTACATGATGAGGATCACAATATAATTTATGTTGATAAACGTGGACTTTCTCATTTTACTTGGCTTTTAAAAGAGAGGTAGGATCTGGACGTGTAGAAGTAGGGAAGGGAATAAGTAAAAGGCAAATAAGCAAGCAAAATATTTTTAAGTTTATTTACTTTGAGAGGGGGTGGGAGAGCAAGCAGAAGCAGAGCAGAGAGAGGGAGACAGAATCCCAAGCAGGCTCTGCACAGAGCCCAACTTAGCACTTTAACTCACTAACCCTGAGACCATGACCTGAGCAGAAATCAAGAGTCAGACACTTAACTGGCTGAGCCACTCAGGCGTCACTAAATGTATTGTTAAAAATTCTGTTTGTTGGGGCGCCTGGGTGGCTCAGTCGGTTGAGCGTCCGACTTCGGCTCAGGTCATGATCTCACGGTCCGTGAGTTCGAGCCCCGTGTCGGGCTCTGTGCTGACAGCTCAGAGCCTGGAGCCTGTTTCAGATTCTGTGTCTCCCTCTCTCTCTGCCCCTCCCCTGTTCATGCTCTGTCTCTCTCTGTCTCAAAAATAAATAAATGTTAAAAAAAAAAAATTTTAAAAAAAAATAATAAAAAAAATTTTTTAATGTTTATTTTTGAGAGAGATGGAGACAGAATGAGAGTGGGGAAGGGGCAGAGAGAGAGGGAGACACAGAATCTAAAGCAGGCTCCAGGCTCTGAGCTGTCAGCACAGAGCCCGGTGTGGGGCTTGAACTCACAGAGCTGTGAGATCATGACCTGAGCCAAAATCGGACGCTCAACCGACTGAGCCACCCAGGTGCCCCTAAAAATTTAATTTTGTAATGTTTATTTATTTTTGATAGAGAAGAGGGGAGATGGCAGAGAGAGAGAGAGAGGGAGACACAGAATTTGAAGTAGGCTCCAGGCTCTGAGCTGTCTACACATAGCCCAATGCAGGGCTTGAACTCACAAACCATGAGATCATGACCTGAGCTGAAGCTGAATGCTTAATCGACTGAGCCACCCAGGTGCCCCTAAAAAATTAAAAAAAAAAAAAAAAAAACATTAAAAAACCCACTCCTACTCCTTTCTGAATTCTTGTTAGTAAATAAAAGTTGGTTGAGAAGCCTAATATAGCTTAATTTATTAAAACACCATCACCATGATTTAAGGTTCGATCTTTCCTTTGAGAATTAAATGAGATAATTCTTTCCCCCACCCAAGTTTTATTTAGATATAATTAACATATAGCATTGTATTAGTTTAAGACATACAACATCATGATTTGATATATGCATATATTGCAAAATTATCTCCACAGTAAATTTAGTTACATCCATCATCTTATATAGTTACAATTTTTTGTGATGAGAACTTTTTTTTTTAAAGTAAATTCTACCCAAATACGGGGCTCAAACTAAACATCCTGAGATCAAGAGTCTCAAGCTTTACTGTCTGAGCCAGCCAGGTGCCCTTTTTAAGATGTATTCTCTTAGCAACTTTCAAATATACAATACAGTATTGTTAAGTATAGTCACTATGCTGTACATTGCATCCCCAGACCTTACTTACCTTAATACTGGAAGTATATACCTTTTGACCACCTTCACCCATATCTGCACCCCCCACCCTGGCCCAGCAACCACCAGTCTGTTCTCCATTTTTTTTTTTCTTTTTTAATTCATGTTCTTCCTCCTTTTTAGGTCTATTTATTTATTTTGTTTTTTTTAATGTTTATTTATTTTTGAGAGAGAGAGAGAGCGGGGGGGGGGGGGGGGGGGGCGGAACAGAGGATCTGAAGAGGGCTCTGCACTGACAGCCATGAGCCCAATGTGGAGCTTGAACTCATGAACCATGAGATCATGACCTGAGCCAAATTTGGATGTTCAACCAACTGAGCCACCCAGGCACCCCAAGTCTATGTATTTATTTTGAGAGACAGAGACAGAGACAGAGAGAGAGAGCACGTGAGCAGGGGGAGGGTAGAGAGAGAGGAAGAGAAAGAGAATCCCAAGCAGGCTTCATGTTGTCAGTGCAGAACCTGACAGGGGGGCTCAGACCCATGAGCTGTGAGATCATGACTTGAGTCAAAATCAAGAGTTGGACACTTAAGCAACTACTGAGCCACCCAGGTGCCCCTGTTCTCCATTTCTATGACCTAGGTTCTTTTAGATTCCATATATAAGTAAGATCATACCTAAATGAGACAATTCTTGATAAGGATTTAACACAGAGCCATACACAAAGTAAATGATCTGTGTTTATTATTATTTTGTCATTATTTGACATCACAAGTAAGAACTCATTAAAAACAAATTATCCAATTCCATTTCTATATCTTAAAGCCAAGAGTATTAAAAAAAAAATGAATCTAGCCATTCAAACCTCCAATCAACTAAATCAAATATTGAGTTAAGGCTTTCCACATTTTTTTTCAAGGAAGCATTGTTCAATATTACAAGTTGACAAAAGTGTTCAATGTAGAAAAATTAGAAAATCGATAAAAATAAAAGATGAAAAGTACAGCATAGGAAGTATAGTGAATAATATTGTAGGGGTGCCTGCCTGGCTCAGTTAGTGGAGGATGTGACCTGATCTCGGGGTTGTGGGTTTGAGTCCCATGTTGGGTGTAGAGATTACTTAAAAAAATAATATTGTAATAACTATGGTGACAGAAGGTAACTATAATTATCACAGTGAACATTTCATAATATATTTTGAATCACTCTGTTGTAATGTAATATGTCAACTCTACTTCAATAAAAAAAATTAATTTTAAAAAATAAAGAGGGAGGCACCTGGCTAGCTCAGCTAGTAGAGCGTGCAACTCTTGATCTCAGAATTGTGAGTTCAAGCCTCATATTGGGTGTGGAGATTACTTAAAAATAAAAAATCTTTAAAAGAAAATACAAAGGATATCTACCCAAAACCTGCACACAGATGTTTGTAGCAGCTTTATTAATATTTTCCAAAACTTGGAAGCAATTAAGATGTATTCTAGTATGCAAATGGATAAATAAACCGTGGTACATCTAGGTAACAGAATATTATTCAACACTAAAGAGAAATGAGCTATCAAAGCATGAAAAGACATGGAGGAAACTTAATGCATATTACTAAGTGAAAGAAGCCAATCTGAAAAGGTTATATACTGTATTATTCCAACTATATGACACTGCAGAAAAGGCCAAACTATGGAGACAGTAAAAATATCAGTGGTTGCTAGGGGTTGGAGAAAGGAAGAATGAATAGGTGGCACACAGAGGATTTTTAGGGCAGTGAAACTATTCGTTAGCATTTAGTTGAAATGCATGCTCTGATTCGGTAGGTCTGGATTGGAGCTTGAGATTCTGCATTTCTAACTCCCCCTTCGTCCTGAAGACTACACCTTCTATATCAAGATTTTAGAGCTTAAACTGAACCGTTTTTCCATTTTTGCAAGTCACTTGACAAGCTTCTTTTGCAGTGTTTTTGTACTCCTTGAAATGCAAACCAGCTGTTTCCACTTTTTTTTTTTTAATCTCTCAATTCCTACAGTCCCCGGTTGAGGAAAATCTTAAACCGTGGTAGAGGAGTAAGGAAAACCGCAAAAAACCAGGAGAGGATGAGCGAGGTGCGGAACCTAAAAATGAGAGGAAAGCAGGAACTGAAGAAGCGGAGGAGGGATTTTAAAGTTGGACGAAAGCCGGTTAGGTTTTCAGGGCGGACCGGAAAGAGTCCAAAGAAGTCTCTGCACCATGGCGGGTCCTGTCAGCTTGCGAGAGCTTCTAATGGGCGCTTCGTCCTGGACCGGCTCTGAAAGTCCCGAGGGGTCCCCTACAGAGGGCGGAGGGAGCGTGGCTGGTGGACCCGAGCCTCCTTGGCGAGAGGATGAGATCTGCGTGGTAGGAATCTTCGGCAAGACGGCTCTGCGACTGAATTCCGAGAAGTTCTCACTTGTGAATACGGTTTGCGACCGACAGGTCTTTCCCCTCTTTCGCCACCAAGATCCTGGGGACTCAGGGCCTGGAATCAGGACCGAGGCTGGCGCCGTCGGGGAGGCTGGTGGAGCCGGAGACGCTGGGGCTGGGGCTGGGGCGGGGGATTCAGTTCGGGGAGGTGTAGCTACCGCTGAAGGGAACCGAACTGAGCCAGGCTCCCAGGACTACAGCCTTCTGCAGGCCTATTACAATCAAGAAAGCAAAGTTCTTTATCTTCTTCTCACTTCCATCTGTGACAATTCCCAGCTTCTGCGGGCTTGTCGTGCCCTTCAGAGTGGGGAAGCTGGAGGTGGCCTCTCTTTACCTCATGCAGAAGCGCACGAGTTCTGGAAGCACCAAGAGAAGCTGCAGTGTCTCAGTCTCCTTTACCTTTTCTCCGTTTGTCACATCCTGCTTCTGGTCCATCCCACTTGCTCTTTTGACATCACGTATGATCGAGTATTCAGAGCCCTTGATGGACTGAGACAGAAGGTACTGCCCCTCCTCAAAACAGCCATTAAGGATTGTCCAGTTGGCAAAGACTGGAAACTAAACTGCCGACCTTGCCCTCCTAGACTCCTTTTCCTCTTTCAACTCAATGGAGCCCTCAAAGTGGAACCCCCTCGGAGCCAAGACCCAACTCATCCAGACAAGCCCAAGAAACATTCTCCTAAAAGGAGACTGCAGCATGCCCTGGAGGACCAGATCTATAGAATCTTTAGGAAGAGTCGCGTCTTAACTAATCAGAGTATCAATTGCCTCTTTACTGTGCCTGCCAACCAAGCTTTTGTGTACATAGTTCCCGGAAGCCAAGAGGAGGACCCAGTAGGCATGTTGCTGGACCAACTTAGGAGTCATTGTACTGTGAAGGACCCAGAATCTTTGCTGGTGCCTGCACCCCTTTCTGGGCCCAGGCGATACCAGGTGATGAGGCAGCATAGCCGACAGCAGCTTTCTTTTCACATTGACAGCAGCAGTTCCAGTTCTTCAGGGCAGCTAGTGGATTTCACTCTTCGGGAGTTTCTATGGCAGCATGTGGAGTTAGTCCTAAGCAAGAAAGGTTTTGATGACAGTGTGGGCAGGAACCCACAGCCTTCCCATTTTGAACTTCCCACTTATCAGAAGTGGATCTCAGCAGCTTCAAAACTGTATGAAGTAGCTATAGATGGGAAAGAGGAGGACCTGGGATCTCCCACTGGGGAGCTAACATCTAAGATTTTAAGCAGTATTAAAGTCTTGGAAGGGTTTTTGGATATTGACACCAAATTCTCAGAAAACCGGTGCCAAAAAGCTTTACCCATGGCCCATAGTGCCTATCAGTCAAACTTGCCTCATAACTACACAATGACTGTCCATAAGAATCAGCTTGCCCAGGCTCTTCGAGTATACAGTCAACATGCTAGGGGTCCAGCCTTTCACAAGTATGCCATGCAGTTACATGAGGACTGCTACAAGTTTTGGAGCAATGGCCATCAGCTCTGTGAGGAAAGGAGTTTAACTGATCAACACTGTGTACATAAGTTTCACTCATTACCTAAATCAGGTAGCTAAAATTTTCTCAGCATTTTGAAATCAAAACTGAGCTGTGTTTTTATTCTTTTTTTTTTTAAAGATTATTATTATTATTTTATTTATTTTTGTAAGTAATCTCTATGCCTAATGTGGGGCTCAAACACACAACCCCAAGATGAAGAGTCGCATACTCTATTGACTGAGCCAGCCAGGTGCCATTTATTCTTGTTTTAAGAGAGGCTTTTCACTATGTATTGATAATTATAAAAAGCCCCACAGAAATTTAGTTGAATCAAATTTAAGTTTTCTCTCCTGTTGTAAAAAGAAAATAACAACTATGACTACTAATTATTTTCTTGTATTTAAAGGATGATCCATAGGGGATTATTAAATTAGAATTATTAAAGCGTATAAAGTTTCAGAAATTTCATATTAACATTTTTATTTTGGAGTTTTTGTTGAACTAAAATGAATTCATTGAAAATGTAAGGTCACCATGATGATGATAAAATGTACTTAGAACCCCTAAACATCTTAAAAAAAAAAGAAAAGAAAAGAAACCCTAAACATCTAAAACTTTAGATTGAAAATGTGTATCATTTTAAGAATTTTCAGTGCTTCTTCTGTTATGTGTATATACTCAAGGTTTTGTGTTTTTGGTGTTTGTTTGTTTGTTTTTGTAATCTCATTTCCAAAGTACTGTTTGGAGAAATTTTGGGGTTAGATGCAATAGAATATAAAATAACTTTGACTCTGCATTGTGTGTGTGAAATTAACAGTAAGTGTTGTGTTTTCCAGGAGAAAAACCAGAGGCTGATAGAAATCCTCCTGTGCTGTATCACAACAGCCGAGCTCGATCTACTGGTGCCTGTAACTGTGGAAGGAAACAAGCACCTCGAGATGATCCCTTTGATATCAAGGCAGCTAACTATGACTTTTATCAGGTAGACTCTGATTTTTTCATCTTCCTCCCTTTCTTTCTTTCTTCCTTCCTTCCTTCCTTCCTTCCTTCCTTCCTTTTTTTTTTTTTTTTTAACTACCATCTAAGTAAAAGTACATATTTTCAGAAGCAAAATATTTAGAAAAGTAGGGGCACCTGGGAGGCTCTTTCAGTTAAGCATCTGGCTCTTGATTTCAGCTCAGGTCATGATCCCATGGTTTATGAGATCAAGCCCCGCAACAGGGTCTACGCTGACAGAGTTGAGCCTGCTTAGGATCCTCTCTCTCCTCTCTCTCTGCCTCTCCCTCACTCACACTCGCTGTCTCCCTCTCAAAATAAATAAATAAACATTTTTTAAAATTTTAATTAAAAAAATTTTTTAAGTTTATTTATTTTGAGGGAGAGAGCATGAGTGGGGGGAGAAGCAGAGAGAGGGAGGAGAAAGAATCTCAAGCAGGTTCCGTGCTTTCAGCACAGAGCCCAATGCGGCTGTTCGATCTCACCAACTGTGGGATCATGACCTGAGCCAAAACCAAGAGTCAGACGTTTAACTGACTGAGCAACCCAGGCTCCTCAAATAAATAAACATTTTTATTTTAATGTTAGAAAAAAATCTAGAAAAGTAAATGTGACTTGAGTGTGATATATAGACAAGGGAAAGTTCTTTATATGAACTTATTTGCTTACCCATTAATTTTTTTTTTTAATGTTTATTTATTTTTGAGAGAGACAGGGACAGAGCATGAGCAGGGGAAGGGCAGAGAGAGAGGAAGACACAGAGTCTGAAGCAGGCTCCAGGCTCTGAGCCATCAGCACAGAGCCTGACACAGGGCTCAGACTCACAAATGGTGAGATTGTGACCTGAGCCGAAGCCAGACGCTTAACCGACTGAGCCACCTAGGCACGCACCCCTTACCCATTAATTGTTAATCTTGCTTTTTAGAGTGAAGAATCTGTTATTTTAAATGAAAAGGTCACAGAGTTGTTTTGTTTTGTTTCTTCCTCCATAGCTTCTGGAAGAAAAATGTTGTGGAAAATTGGATCATATCAATTTCCCAGTATTTGAACCAAGTACTCCAGATCCTGCTCCTGCCAAAAATGAATCTTCTCCTGCCCCTCCAGATGCAGATGCTGATAAACTTAAAGAAAAAGAACCTCAAACCCAAGGAGAGAGCACAAGCCTGAGTTTAGCTTTGAGTTTAGGCCAGTCCACAGATAGTTTAGGTACCTATCCAGCTGATCCACAAGCAGGAGGAGATAATCCAGAAGTTCATGGTCAAGGAGAAGTAAAAACTGAGAAGAGACCAAACTTGGTTGATAGACAGGCATCCACAGTTGAGTATCTCCCAGGCATGCTACATTCAAATTGCCCTAAAGGTCTACTACCCAAATTCTCCAGCTGGTCGTTGGTTAAATTAGGCCCTGCTAAGTCTTACAACTTTCATACAGGTTTAGACCAACAAGGCTTCATTCCAGGAACAAACTATCTTATGCCTTGGGACATTGTCATCAGGACTAGAGCTGAAGATGAAGGAGACTTAGACACAAATTCTTGGCCTGCTCCAAATAAAGCTATTCCTGGAAAGAGAAGTGCAGTAGTAATGGGAAGAGGAAGACGGAGAGATGACATAGCTCGAGCATTTGTGGGCTTTGAATATGAAGACTCTAGAGGTCGGAGGTTTATGTGTTCAGGACCTGACAAAGTAATGAAAGTAATGGGAAGTGGGCCAAAGGAGTCCGCTTTAAAAGCCCTGAATAGTGATATGCCCTTATATATTCTGTCATCATCTCAGGGTAGAGGGCTAAAACCACATTATGCTCAACTTATGAGGCTTTTTGTTGTAGTTCCTGATGCTCCTTTGCAGATAATACTAATGCCCCAGGTAAGAAATATGACCCTTTTCTGTTTTCAGACAAAAAATGCTGATGCTTGTTTTGATTGTTTTTTAAAAAGTGCAGGATAATATCTAATATTTCATTAAACAGGTCTTAATCTTAAATACCTTTTATACCTAATCTAGTTCTTGAAAAATAAATTGCAGGTGTATTTCTCAGTTCACATCATCAATTCACATTGTTTAGTTCAAAGGCAGAACTTGAAGTTAAAAATCTGTAGAAAAAAAAAAGAAAAATCTGTAGAAAAATAGGATAATATTTGAGACTCAATAATGTAATTTTGGATACGATTAGTTTACCTACTTAATCTTATATGCTCTTTGAACTTACTGTTTGTTTAGGCACTTATCTTTCAGGTATTTCTTAATGAAAAATGCAAAAATAAGTATATTGCCTTTACTTTTCAGGTTCAACCAGGCCCACCACCATGTCCAGTATTCTACCCAGAAAAACAAGAAATCACTCTTCCACCAGATGGCCTCTGGGTGTTGAGATTTCCTTATGCATATGTGACTGAGAGAGGACCTTGTTTCCCTCCTAAGGAAAACGTGCAGTTAATGAGTTACAAGGTGCTCCGTGGAGTTCTTAAAGCAGTAACACAATAAGTGTTTTATAGCCAGTTCCATCTTTTTTTTTTTAATTAAAAAAAATATTTTTTTTCTAATGTTTATTTATTTTTGAAGCAGAGACAGACAGTGTGGGGAGGGGAGGGCAGAGAGAAAGGGAGACACAGAATCTGAAGCAGGCTCCAGGCTCTGAGTCAATACAGAGCCTGACGTGGGCCTTGAACCCAACCGGTGAGATCATGACCTGAGCCGAAGTCGATGCTCAACTGACTGAGCCACGCAGGTGCCCCTATAGCTGGTTCCATTTTAAGGCTGATGTTTGATTTTGCTGTGTATGGGTTTGGTTTTTTTTTTCATTTTGTTTCTTTGTTTTTGTTTTGGTACGTGTATGCTGTGTTTCCTTAAATACAGAATGTGCTTTGGTTACAGGAGTTCAGTATTGATACAATAGTTCCACTGTTTCATGATGTTATTGATATTTATTGTAAACGGGCCTGTACCTTCTTAATAAACATTGGTTCTTGCAGGAAGGGACATAAATATCTGGTTGATACCTTTGGGTTTTTTTTTTGTTTCTGTTTCACTGTCCATAATAAAACATGTTTCTATCATAACTGAATGTTGCCTAATCATGTTGAACCAAAATTTTGTTTTGGTTAAAAAATGATGTTTTAGCTGGGATTTTCCTTAAAATGCTGCTTCTGAAATTATTTTCAAAACAAGATGATCCAGTAGGTTATCTGGCAAAAGTATGAGGATTAATTGCAAAAAAAGCCCTATTGTTTGGCTCACAATTCTAGTACCTGAGTCAAATTGTTTTGTTTTTGCCATTTTATTCCTGGACTGATGCGATAGCATATTTTAAAGGAATGCTATCTGAACTAATACTTTTTTTTAAGGCTTTATTATTTTTTTAAGTTTATTTATTTATTTTGAGAGAGCAAGAGTGAGAGCAAAAGAAAGAGAGGAGGAGAGAGAGAGAATCCCAAACAGACTCTATGCTGCCAACTTGGAGCCTGATATGGGACTTGAACCCACAAAACATCAGATCATGATGTGAGCTGAAACCAAGAGTTGGCTGCTTAACCAACTGAGCTACTCAGGCGCACTAAGGCCTTTTTTCTTTTTTTTTAAGTAATCTCTACACACAGCCTGGGGCTTGAACTCACAACCCCGAGATCAGAATTGCTTACTCTACCAACTGAGCCAGGTGCCCCTGAAGTAAAACTTTTTAATCCAAAATATTAATACACACTTTACCCTTTAAAAAGTTACCCTGGGGAGCGCCTGGGTGGCTCAGTCGGTTGGGCGGCCGGCTTCGGCTCAGGTCATGATCTCACAGCCCGTGAGTTCGAGCCCCGCGTCGGGCTCTGTGCTGACAGCTCAGAGCCTGGAGCCTGTTTTGGATTCTGTGTCTCCCTCTCTCTGACCCTCCGCCGTTCATGCTCTGTCTCTCTCTGTCTCAAAAATAAATAAACGTTAAAAAAAAAAATTAAAAAAAAATAAAAAGTTACCCTGTAAGAATTTCTGTATGTGAAACAACCACTAAATGATAGAGAGCCTATCAATCTATGGTTAACTTTCACCAGCGTCAACATGATGCTAATTTATCACCAATTAAATAAATACACGGAATAAGTGAACACACCAAAATTGTAGTGTAATTGATTATATTTTCCTGGAAACATTGATTTTGAAATACTGGGTAAAAAGAATTGGAGATTTTAGTCTCAATACGTATGAAATACAGCATTTGCTTAATACATCTTGCTACCAACGTAAAGCAGTTATTTAGATTTTGATGTTAGGGGAAAAAATGTAATAGCCAATTTAGAACTGTGACTTAATTAAAGGTATTTTTATGCCAATTTTATTATAGTTCAATTAAGAGAAGGAGTCTGTGAGGGTGGCCCAGTCAGTTAAGCATCTGACTTTGACTCAGGCCATGATTTTGTGGTCTGTGCTGACAGCTCAGAGACTGAAGTCAGCTTCAGATTCTGTGTCTCTCTCTCTGCCCCTCCTCCTCTCACGCTCTGTCTCTCAAAAAAATAACATTAAAAAAATTTTTTTTAAAGGAGAATGTGAGCCAATATGAAAATTAACCTACATTTTTCTTGCATCCCATCTTTATTTTTCATCCTTTTAATTTATAATTCCTTGTATATCAGTTTTAACAATCACAATTGCTTTTGTATTAAGCATGGTTCTTGGTTGGTTTTATTAAATAGGCTACTACATTTGGAAATATAACTAGATTGCTCTGTAGGACCTGTATTAATAATGGTTTTGTTTTTTTAGCAGCATCTAAGACTTGAATAACAAGTTGTATAAACTGGTAGGTTAAAGAAACCGTAACAAAGTAGTTTGTAAGAAAAATTAGGTGTCAAAAGAGCAAACTCGTGCCTTTTCTTTCCTTTGTTTCTTTGATGTCATTCTATATGGAAAAACTTTATATTCCTGCTTAAATTAGTGATTTTCCTTAATGATTTTTGATTGCAGAAGCCACCCTAATTTGAACTTCTGAAACAAACTTTGTATGCTATTTCTATTTATAGCCTGCTTAAAAAACAGTTGCAGAACTTCTGCATGTTTGTTTTTATCCATAAATTGGCTCATAGAGTGTTGCATTAGAGAAATGTGGACTATGCAGTTTGTATCGCTTACTGCTTTTCTCATTACTGATACAAACCTTAGTCAGCAAACTTCAAAAATGATGATTTTATTAAAGAAATTATGTTTCTTCTGTAGCAGCTCTTGCATTGTCCTTTGCTTAGCAGATGTTTCTTTTTTTATGGAAATATAAGCAGATGATTCAAATTTTTTGATTTTTTTTTTCAACGTTTTTATTTATTTTTGGGACAGAGAGAGACAGAGCATGAACGGGGGAGGGGCAGAGAGAGAGGGAGACACAGAATCGGAAACAGGCTCCAGGCTCTGAGCAATCAGCCCAGAGCCTGACATGGGGCTCGAACTCACGGACCGCGAGATTGTGACCTGGCTGAAGTCGGACGCTTAACCGACTGCGCCACCCAGGCGCCCCCAAATTTTTTGATTTAAAATTTTTTTTTTCAACGTTTATTTATTTTTGGGACAGAGAGAGAGACAGAGCATGAACGGGGGAGGGGCAGAGAGAGAGGGAGACACAGAATCGGAAACAGGCTCCAGGCTCTGAGCAATCAGCCCAGAGCCTGACATGGGGCTCGAACTCACGGACCGCGAGATCGTGACCTGGCTGAAGTCGGACACTTAACCGACTGCGCCACCCAGGCGCCCCAAATTTTTTGATTAAAAAAAATTTTTTTTAATGTTTATTTTTGAGAGAGAGAGAGAGAAAGAAAGCTCAAGTGGGGGAGGGGCAGAAGAAAGGGAGACAGAATCTGAAGCAGGCTCAAGGCTCTGAGCTCTCAGCACAGAGCCTGACACAAGTGTCAGGGGGGCTTGAACTCACAGATGGCAAGATCATGACCTGAGCTGGAGTCAGATACTTAAACAACTGAGCTACCCAGTTGCCCTGAAATTGATTTTTGAAAAAAATCTTTAATGTTTATTTCATTTTTGAGAGAGAGACACACACAACGAATCTGAAGCAGGCTCCAGGCTCCTAGCTGTCAGCACAGAGCCTGCCGTGGGGCTGGAACCCACAAACCAGAGATCATGACCTGAGCCAAAGTCCCACGCTTAACCAGCTGAACCACCCAGGTGCCCCTAAATTGTTTTGTTTTTGTTTTTGGTTTTTTTTTTTTAAGAATCACTAGGTCAGGAGGGACTTCACAGGATATCCTGTGATGTGTCTATGAAAAGTTGCATAGAATTTTAGGAAGTAAATTATATTTTATTCAAGGAGTGCTTATTATTTAAAGAACTAATATGATAAATCTTTCTGTCATGTGTATTATGTTATTCTGATTTTTTAAAATGGCTTCACATGTTGGATTAAAGTTAGGTTCCTCTGTACTACTTAAACAGGAAATCTGTATCTTAGTTGAAAAGCAAACACGTTCCAAGAAAAAGTAAAACAAAGAAATTAGAAAAGTGGGACTAGGAAAGCCTGATTTACGAGAATAAAATAGCTACTCTTTATTGAATGGCACACAATAATAATAGCTATTTATGAATATCCACTTGTTAGGATATTACTACATGTTTTGTCTACATTGCCTCTAATCCTCAAAATATTGCAAGATAAATATTACCCCTATTTTATAGACCAAGAAATTGAAGGTTGAAGTGGTTAAATAATTTGTTCAAGGTCACATACCTAGGGAGTAGCAAAGTCAGAATTTAAATTGAGAACTCTAATTTTAAAGCTGTGCTCTTCCTTTTCAAAAAAATATAAGAATGAAAACTGCCAATTCCTCCAACTGAATATATGACTCTGGTCTTAAGACATATGAATGGGTGAGTTTTTAATGTCAGAAAAACATTTGGCATGATACCACCAAAGCTTCGTAGTTTCTTTTAAGACTATGAATCTTGATTCTGTCTAAAACTGTACTGAATCTTTAAAAATTTTTAATGTTTATTTATTTTTGAGAGAAAGAGAGACAGAGTGTGAGCAGGGGAGGAGCAGAGAGAGAGACACACAGAATCCGAAGCAGGCTCCAGGCTCTGAGCTGTCAGCACAGAGCCCGATGCGGGGCTCGAACCCATGGACCACGAGATCATGACCTGAGCTGAAGTTGGACACTTAACGAACTGAGCCACCCAGGCACCCCCTGAGTCTTTATATTATACCATCTTTTGTTCCAGATTTTCTCCTGTATAAAATAGTACTATAGTAAATTGAAGCAAAAAAAAAGAAAAAGAAAAAGAAAAAATCCACCACTTAAGAAACCTGGACAATTTACTTAATTCTTCAGTATTGTTTTCTCTAAAATGAAAAAGATAATTATTATTTATCACAATGGATATTTGTGAGGACTAATAGAGGGGCACATACATAAATTTTTTTAAATGTTTATTTATTTTTGAGAGAGATAGAGAGACAGAGTGTGAGTGGGGGAGGAGCAGAGAGAGAAGGAGACACAGATCCAAAGCAGGGTCCAGGCTCCCAGCTGTCTGCACAGAGCCTGAACAGGGGGCTCAAACCCATAAGCGGTGAGATCATGACCTGAACTGAAGTCTGACGCTCAACTGACTGAGCCACCCAGGCGCTCTGGCACATAAATATTGTTGATAATAACTATAATTTATCTTGAATTTACTTTTTAAAGGTATACCATAATTCTAATAGTTTTGGAGATGGTGAATAAATTTTGGTTAGTTTTAGTCCTACCTTTTATAATCAGGTAAACAGTGCCTAGTGCCTGCAAAACACTCCAGTAAGCACCATGATGTATAGCAGTTTTGTAGACTTGATTTGTACCTTTCCTCTTGTATCTTTCTGTGGTTTATTTATTCATTTATTTACTTATTTTAGTGTTTATTTATTTTGAGAGAGAGAAAGCATGAGGGAGGGGCAGAGAGAGAGACAGAGAGAGAGGGAGAGAGAGAATCCCAAGCAGACTCTGTGCTATCAGCCTGACCCAGGGTTCAATCCCATGAACCCTGAGATCATGACCTGAGCCAAAATCAAGAGCTGGAAGCTTAACCAACTGAGCCACCCAGGCACCCTAAAAATCATTTTCTACTTGAATAGGTATAAGACAAATTTCTAAGGTGTAAATTATATCCTATGCTTCCTTTTTATTCCACTCTTAGAGGACTATGTTACAACAGTTGATTATTACTCCCTTTTTCCTACTAAGTTATATGTACAGTACTTGAATTTCCAGTGATTTTTATCTTTGATTTTATCCTAGCTGTTTTCTCAATATAAAAGTAAGACTACCTAATTTATAATCCCATTTAAAACATTGTTTTTTGTTTTGTTTTTGAATATATCTTAGATGTTTTTGTAAAACCAGTATGCAGTCACTATATCCCTTATTTTAAAAATGTTTAAAGGTAAGAATAAATTACTTGAAATTCTGTTGCTCTGCTAGTACTCTGTCAACCACTTGCAATATTTTAGTGACTATCCTTCTAGGCATCTCTATGCATTTATGCACATGCAAATATGTATTCAATTTTAAATAATTGCAGAGTACATCTTATTTTGTAATGTACTTTTTTTCACTCAACAACATGTGGCAGCCATTTTTCCTGTCAATAAATGAAAGTATGTCATTAATGGCTGCATCATTTTCCCAAATGATTTACAGTCTGTCTTATTATTTGATATTTAGGTTCTTTCTGACTTAGGGCTCCTACAAACAATGATGGAACATCATGATGCATTCATACCCTGTTTAATAATACTTGTGAAGCTTTCTTTGCAGAATAAACTGTTAGACCTTGGATTGTTGGGGCAAGGGATATACACATTTTGCATTTTGATACATATTGCTAAATTGCCCTACAGAAAGTTGAACCATGTTCTAGCCTAGTATCACATTCCCATTGTCATAGCTGGGAATCTTGACGGCAGTCTACCAATCTAATCACCAGTTTTCTTATTTTGAATAGTATCACAATGTAATTTATGGGTTCCTTCAGAACTCGGGTAAATGCCTTCTGATCCCAGTGATATATATTCCTAGGCAATTGCATCTGCTATCTAGTGCACTAATGATTTGGGCAGTGCAATTGGAGATGGGATTGAAATGACAACCTAAGGAATCATTCATTAATCTTTTATTTTTCAGAAGATCAATACTATCTTCTCCAACCAACCCCTTGAAGTGAATTAAGATTGGTGACCTTTATAACGTCAGTCACTAGGTGTGTAGTCTTAAGCAAACTACTTAACCTCTACAGACATCAGTTCTTTCTTTATGATGAAACAGGTCAGTGATTTCTGATATGCTTTATTTTTTAACATTTTCTCCCCTATGACAACTGATTGTACTAATTTCCATTCTTTTTTTTAAGTTTATTTAATTATTTTGAGTGAGAGAGAGAGAGAGCAAGGGAGAGGGGCAGAGAGAGAGGGACAGAGAAAATCCCAAGTTGAAATCAAGAGTCAGACATTTAACCAACTGAGCCATCCAGGCGCCCCTTCCATTCTTGATTTAAATAATGTCTTATTATGAAAAGAGCAATCCAAACAGTTTAAAGCTAAGTTCTCTCTTCCTGTATTGTGGAGAAGTCTGTTTTGCTTGCTGTTTCCACGAAAGGCCATTTATCTCTCAACACCTCAAGTGGAACAGTTACAGGGACACGACCTCTTAGTTGTTTCCCTGAATCATTTGTGGTTTTGAAGAAAAGTGTCCACCTGGGTCCGAGGTGCCAGGAAGGGGGCCAAGAGGGCCTTAGAAACCCATGCCTTATACATCCTCAGACAGACAGTGCACCTAGGAACCGATGAACCATTCTGTACTTTAACCGACTAGGTTCAGTCATCATCTGGCATGCCTCCTGGGGGCCAAGTGGACCCAGGGGTCAGAGGGACCTGTATTGTGGATCTTTGACAAGAAATACAATTGCTGAGAAGTCTGTTTTGCTTGCTGTTGCTATGAGCATTGTGAGACCTTTTCTGGATGTAACCCACCGTGTAGTAGAATGGGTTATAAATCTCCCTAAATGAATGTAGTCTGATATGTAATGAAATGAGTAACTATAGTAATTGTACACAAACTAACTGGCGTCCTTCGCTTCTGTAATCTTGCTTGCTTACTTTAGAATTTACCAATCAGGACCCTCACTCACCTATGCTGTTTGTCCCTGTCTATAAAAACCCCATACCAACTCTGATCGAGGCCTCTTAGCGTCACCGGCAACGAGTGCGCAGAGGTCCAGGTTCGAACCTGTAATAAACGACCCTTGCCGCTTGGCTTTGACTCACGACTCTGGTGGTCTTTTGTGGGAGGTTTTAGAACATCGGGCATTACATTTGGAGGTCCCACCGAGATCTCCCCCGAGCCCACCAGACTTCTGGTCAATGGGTTGTATCTGATTCCGATCGGTAAGTAAGCCGGCTCTAACGTTCTTCCTTTTCTCTCTGATCTGTGCTTCTTCTCTGGAGAACCGGTTCTGTCTGGAAGCTGGTGTGACCCTGGCGGACGCGCTATAGGGCACCCGGCCGGGGTCAGTTGGAGACGTCCACTGACATCTGGGGGCCTTCTTGGCCCATCTGGGGGCTTTTCTTAGCCCATCTGGGGGCTTTTTTAGCCCATCTGGGGGCTTTTCTTAGCCCATCTGGGGGCTTTTCTTAGCCCATCTGGGGGCTTTCTTAGCCCATCTGGGGGCTTTTTTAGCCCATCTGGGGGCTTTTCTTAGCCCATCTGGGGGCTTTCTTAGCCCATCTGGGGGCCTTCTTGGCCCATCTGGGGGCTTTTATTAGCCCATCTGGGGTCTTCTTGGCCCATCTGGGGGCTTTTCTTAGCCCATCTGGGGTCTTCTTGGCCCATCAGGATTCTTTTCTGTGGGCTTCTTACGCCCAACGCGCCTGCGAACTAAATACTTTCATTTTCTCTATGAACTTCCAGAGTGCTAAGAAATATCTCTAGGCGTCTAAAAAAGGAAAAACCATCTAGGCATGCCAATTGTTACCGGTATTTTAATGTGATGTATGTCTGTGTGTCTGTCTGTTGAATAGAATGATTGTTGGGAGTCAGGGGCACGCGCCTGACTTACCCTATGTGTAGTCCCACAGCATAAGCTACGGGATTCGAGTGGGCTCTAACCCGATTTCCGCGGTGATCCTCATACGGCTTAAGGCGGTCAAAATTTCTTTTGATCCGAGCAGGGGGTTTATACCTGCCCGCCCATGCTAAGAGGCACCTAAGTTCCCGCGAGGAACGCGGACGGGCGAGTACGCGAGTGCTTCTTTGTCAGTCTAAAGAGTGCTTCTTTGTCAGTCTAAATGTATTGTCACCCCTGGGCCCTTGTAATTACCGCCGTCCTAGCCATAACCCTTTCTGTTGGGCTGGCCGAGACGGCACCAGAAAGTTGAAACCGCTGCAAAAGATTTCTGTTAGTTCTTGTTTTTCTTTCATGGGTCGGATGTTTTATTGGAATTAAGTGCTTTCTCGGCTAATCAGAATTAATTACTCCATCCTTTGTTTCTCTCTCCTCCTTCCCCAGCTCCCTGCGGCTTTCCTTCCCGCCCCCTGGCCAGCGGCGCCCCCCCCTTCTCCTCTCCTCTTCCTCAGAAGATTTACCTTTCCTTGACCCTCCCCCTTACCAGGTTCCTCCTCGCACTCCGCAAGCTGCCCCTATCCCTGCTGCGCCGGCAGAGCCTCCCATAGCCCTAACGAATTCAATTGGAGGCAAGAAAGCTGGTTCCTGGAGAGGACGGCCAACCCACTGCTAACCTTGATCCCATTAATGCAGCTTTTCCCTTGACCCGACCCCCACAGGATGGCTGGGACTACAACACGGCAGAAGGTAGGGGACGGCTGCGCATTTATCGCCAGACTCTAATGGCGGGTCTCCGGGCTGCTGCACGCAAGCCCACTAATTTGGCAAAAGTGTATTCAGTAATACAAGGTAAGACAGAGAGCCCTGCCGCTTATTTAGAAAGATTAATGGAAACCTTCAGACAGTATACCCCCATGAACCCTGAGGCCCCCGAAAATCAAGCTGCTGTTGTAATGACCTTTGTAAATCAAGCAGCCACTGATATTAAAAAGAAACTCCAGAAGCTAGAGGACCTGGAGGGAAAACAGATTCAGGACTTACTCCGCATTGCCCAGCGTGTCTATAATAATAGAGAGACTCCAGAGGACAGGCAACTTAAAGCCACCGAGAAAATGACCAAAGTCCTGGCTACTGTTGTCCAAAAGCCCCTGGATAAACACAGGCCCCTAGATAAGGACCAATGCGCCTATTGCAAAGAAAAAGGCCACTGGGCCCGAGAATGCCCTAAAAAGAAAAAGCCACATCATGGTCAAAAACCGTGGCAGCCAAAAACTACACCCGCCCTCTTCACTCAAAATGAAAATAAAGGGGTAGCCAAAGCAGTGCTGACGCAACTCCTTGGCCCATGGCCCAGGCCCGTTGCCTATCTTTCAAAAAGACTGGACCCAGTAGCGGCTGGCTGGCCCCCTTGCCTCCGTATGATTGACTAAACCCTGCCTCCCTATTACCAGACCCGGACTTGGATACCCCTCTCCATGACTGCGCTGAGATATTGGCACAGGTTCATGGAGTTCGGAAAGATTTACAGGATCATCCGCTGCCAGACGCCGAAGTTACCTGGTTCACTGATGGCAGCAGCTTTATACATCAGGGTCAAAGGTACGCGGGGGCAGCAGTCACAACTGAAACTGAGACTGTTTGGGCAGAGCCTTTGCCAGCTGGCACCTCTGCCCAACGGGCTAAACTTGTGGCCTTAACCAAGACACTGACTTTGGGAAAAGACAAGAGACTAAACTGTTAACTGCAGAGGGGAAAAGAAATATTGGCTCTTTTAAAGGCACTCTGGCTGCCTAAACGACTAGCCATCATACATTGCCCAGGCCACCAAAAACCGATCACACCGGTGGCCAGAGGAAATAATTTGGCTGACCAGGTGGCCCGAGGGGTGGCCTTACAGGTGGACTGTGCTTTAATGACCACCCTACCAGACTCCGGTCCAGCTAGCTTACCAGAAAGCCCCACCTACACTAAAAAAGACCTAGACTGGATCCAAAAATTGCCTATGACTCAGTGCCTTAACGGATGGTGGAGAGCAGCGGACTGCAGCATAATCCTCCCAGAGGAAATGGGAAATAAAGTCTTATCCAAAATGCACCGGGCCACTCATATGGGCACAAGAAAAATGCAAGACTTAATAAGACATGCTAGGATCACCATTAAAAACTCTAGGACAAAAATCGAACAGATAGTTACTAGCTGTAAAGCTTGTCAACTAACCAACGCTACCAACCACGGGAAAAACCCTGGCTCCAGAACTCGCGGAACCAGGCCGGGAGCCTATTGGGAAGTAGACTTCACCGAGGTAAAGCCTGGAAAATATGGATATAAATATTTGCTAGTGTTTATAGACACCTTTTCAGGATGGACAGAGGCCTTCCCCACCAAGCATGAGACTGCGCAGGTAGTAGCAAAGAAAATGTTGGAAGACATCATGCCCAGGTACGGATTCCCTACCCTAATAGGATCAGACAATGGACCAGCATTCATTTCAAAGGTAATACAAGGGATAGCGCAGTTTATTGGGGCCGATTGGAAACTACATTGTGCATATAGACCCCAAAGTTCAGGACAGGTAGAAAGAATAAATAGAACCCTAAAAGAGACCCTAACCAAATTGACCATGGAGACTGGCGCTGACTGGGTAGTCTTACTCCCCTACGCTCTGTTCAGGGTACGGAACTCCCCTTATAAACTTGGATTAACCCCCTTTGAAATCATGTATGGAGTGCCCCCCCCTATAATTCCCAACCTACAGTCTAATGTGTTAACTGAATTTAATGATCATGAACTTCTTATTTCCCTGAGGGAAGTCCAGCACACCCACCAGGAAGTTTGGCCCAGATTGAGAGCCATTTATGAGAACGGGCCCCCTCCTGAGCCGCATCACTACCGACCCGGAGATTGGGTATACGTGCGGAGACACCAGCAAGAGAACTCATTACTGCAGGGGCTCTAACTCTGGCCATCCTACTTCTCGCTCTCACATTCGGCCCCTGCATCATAAACAAAATTATTAATTTTGTCCAAGACAGGTTCAATGCTGTACAATTAATGGTCTTACGAACTCAATACCAACCACTCGAGACATTACAAATAAAAAACTGAAGAGCCAAGATTGGCTCTTTAGGCACAAGAAAAAGGGGGGAATGAAAAGAGCAATCCAAACAGTTTAAAGCTAAGTTCTCTCTTCCTGTATTGTGGAGAAGTCTGTTTTGCTTGCTGTTTCCACGAAAGGCCATTTATCTCTCAACACCTCAAGTGGAACAGTTACAGGGACACGACCTCTTAGTTGTTTCCCTGAATCATTTGTGGTTTTGAAGAAAAGTGTCCACCTGGGTCCGAGGTGCCAGGAAGGGGGCCAAGAGGGCCTTAGAAACCCATGCCTTATACATCCTCAGACAGACAGTGCACCTAGGAACCGATGAACCATTCTGTACTTTAACCGACTAGGTTCAGTCATCATCTGGCATGCCTCCTGGGGGCCAAGTGGACCCAGGGGTCAGAGGGACCTGTATTGTGGATCTTTGACAAGAAATACAATTGCTGAGAAGTCTGTTTTGCTTGCTGTTGCTATGAGCATTGTGAGACCTTTTCTGGATGTAACCCACCGTGTAGTAGAATGGGTTATAAATCTCCCTAAATGAATGTAGTCTGATATGTAATGAAATGAGTAACTATAGTAATTGTACACAAACTAACTGGCGTCCTTCGCTTCTGTAATCTTGCTTGCTTACTTTAGAATTTACCAATCAGGACCCTCACTCACCTATGCTGTTTGTCCCTGTCTATAAAAACCCCATACCAACTCTGATCGAGGCCTCTTAGCGTCACCGGCAACGAGTGCGCAGAGGTCCAGGTTCGAACCTGTAATAAACGACCCTTGCCGCTTGGCTTTGACTCACGACTCTGGTGGTCTTTTGTGGGAGGTTTTAGAACATCGGGCATTACAATTAACTTTGGTGTCTCTTGTAAATTTGACTCCTTTATCCTGAGAGACATCTCTGGTCATATTGGTGCAATTTTTTTTAAAAAGAGGTTTTTCTATTATTATTGCTTGCCTGTTCTTTAATTAATTTTAATTTTCTTGGGCCTCCAATGAAGTATATGTGGTCCTGCTTGGCTACTTATTTTGATATTTCTATGTACTTTTCCTAAATTTTTTGGTAATATTTTAGAGAAAACTATTTTTACTTCTGACATAATGTTTTACTTATACAGGATACTTTCAATGCTTTCATTTTACTTCATTAGATCCTCAAAATGCCCCTGTGAAGTTAGATACTACTATCCTCATTTTACAGATGTAGAAACTGAGGCTTAAACTAAATAATATGCCCAAAGTCAGTCAGCTATGCCCAAAGTCACTCAGCTTGCAAATAGTATAGCTATGTATATGGGTTTTAAGTCCAGAGCTCTAGCTACTAAGCCATAGGTAACTCTATACTTGAAGGTTAAATATTCTTAGTTACATATTTTTTCCAGAAAATATTTATCATATACATGGGTCTATACTCATCAAAAATAGTAATAATCGAATTTAGAGAAAAGTTGCTTTCAGGTGAGATTATGCAAATATATATATGCAACCAGTGTATATTCTCTGTAGGATAGAATTTGGCAGCCCTAAGTACTCCCCTTAATTCTTAACAAGGCAGTATTTTTCAACTCATGAATTTCCTTAAAGTGTTTTAATTATATGTGTAGTGGGAAAGGAGGGGCAGAAAGAGAGGGAGACAGAGAATCCTAAGCAGGCTCCATACTGTCAGTGCGGAGCCGTATGTGTGGCCCAAACCCATGAAACCCCGAGATCATGACCTGAGCTGAAGCCAGGAGTCAGAAGCTCAACCAACTGAGCTCAACCCAGGCACCCCTAAAATGTTTTAACTTAAAAAGTGTGGTTATATTTGGAAATTTTTATACTTAGTTCTTTTTTTTTCCATAAAGGCTTTATCACGTCTCAGGATATTTTGATATTACATCAAGAAATAGGGGCGCCTAGGTGGCTCAGTTGGTTAAGCCTCTGACTTCGGCTCAGGTCATGTTCTCAAGGTTCATGGTTTGAGCCCCTCGACAGGCTCTGTGCTTACAGCTCAGAGCCTGGAGACTGCTTCTGATTCTGTGTCTCCCTCTCTGGCTCTCCCCAGCTCACCCTGTCTCACTCTCTCTCTCAAAAATAAGTATTTTAAAAAGTTAAAAAAAAAAAAAAAAAAAAAGGAATAGACTAGTGTGGTGGTAAACTGATGCAGAAATCTTTTTTTCAGCTACAGTTCTGAGCCAACTAGACCCCACCCAGGATTGACTCTAAGACTGTGATCAACTTGACCTTCACTGCCCTCTGGCATGAGGCCACAGACCTTTGTCCCACATTTTCCTTATATAAACCTGGAAGTATGGGTGAGAGGAAAACTAGTTGGGCCTTCTGGAATTGAGTTTCCTGTCTTTGTAAAACTTTTAAGTAATAACCTATAACCTTGTCAACATTGTCTTATTGTGAATAGACTTGCAAGTCAACAAATATTTCTTGACTGCCTATCCTGTATAAAGCATGGGGACTGCATATTCAGTGAAATGAGAGGAGTCTGTCCCTCAAATATTTGACTGATAAACTAGTACGTCTTATGTAAGTGTGACAATAGGGAAAGCTCTATCTCGGCTAGATAAATAGGTGAGTTTATTATGTATTTTAGCAAGCTTTAACTCCTCCATTGGTAACAGTTCTTTGCACTTCCTAGAGTAGGGGCTAAGATGTGTCCTGGAAACTTTCCTTTTTTGATGCGTATTTTCTAATTATGTCAGGCCTTCCTGAAGGCTATCTTTGACTAGCCTTTTCGGCATGAGTGATGGCAAAGACACTGGCAGGTTTCCAAGCTTTCGCCTCAGTTTGGAGCTTTTCTGAAGTGCTCTGGGTCTACCACAGAGCTAGGTGACAAATACTCACTACCGGACTCTGCAGGCTCCTACCCAGCAGCCGGAGCGCGCCTGCGTACCGCAGCCCCTTTGTTGCTCAGGCGCTGGGGTCCGGCTGCGCCTGCGTGGAGGGCTGGCGCCTACAAGTGCGCTGCACCGCTGGCACCGGCTGGGGGCGAGCAGACCTCGAGCAGCTGCCGCCGCCGCAGCAGCCGTTGCGACCGCCGCAGCGGAGTTTAGAGGGCCCGGAGGTGGGAGACTTCCCACACGGTGGCTGAAATGTCGTCCACCGCGGCTTTTTACCTTCTCTCCACCCTAGGAGGGTACTTGGTGACCTCATTCTTGTTGCTCAAATACCCGACCTTGCTGCACCCGAGAAAGAAGCAGCGATTCCTCAGTAAACACATCTCTCACCGTGGAGGTGAGAGGGGTCCCCAGATCCCGATGGCGGAGGTGGGGGAGGCTCTTTTCCCCACTAGAGCTTAGGGTCCTTTGGAGCTCCGCAAAAGGCAGGCGGGTGGAAATACGTGAGAGTTTGAGGAAGAATGGGGTGTGTGAAAGAGGGTTTTCTGGAGGTGAAGGCTTTGTGACGGGGAGGTCTTCTGAGGAAAGATAAGGGGTCTTTAGACCAAGGTGGGGGGATCTCTCGAGTGCAGCGGTGTCAGGGATTCTGTGAAGGAGGAAGGACTAGGGTGAGAATTAAGGGCAGATGGAGCGTTTCTAGGCAGATGGAAGGATGATCGCAAGGTCCCTTCCTATCAGCGAGGCACCAGGAGGGTGGGGGGAGCGCCGGGCAGAGCCAGGGGTACCCAGCTGGGGCACCTGAATGGACTGCTCTGAGCGGAACCAGTGGCTGAGCTTGTAGGGAGATCCGGGGCGACATGCTTCAAGGTTTGAGGAACTGCGTGAACCTGGACCATGCTGCAGCCAGTTGTCTGCAGTCCTTGGGGCTGGTCCCACCCCTACCCCCGTCGCAGAGCACTGATAATTAAGAAAAGAGGGAAACCGAGTCACTGACCTGGGGACACTTCCCAAGGTCACAATTCGAGCTTGGGCTGGACTGGGACAGAAACTGGAGCATCCTGGTTCCCAAGGCTGCAAGCCTTCCACCAGTTTTGGGTTTTTTTGTTTTTGTTTTTTTTTTTAGCCCCACCCTGCACCTCAGCAATGACACCTGGATTTCCTAAAGACGAAAAGATGATGTTGTTTATGATAGGACTGTATTTGTTTAAAGAAAAAGAAGTTGTTTCTTGGAAAAGTATCTTACAAAGGAGCCTAGATAGTCCACCCTGTAGTTTACCAAACAGCAGGCCAAATCTTTGCTTCTTCGTTATTGTAGAATAATGTGTCTTTATTTCATTTCAAGCATGATGTGTAAAATGTTGTGAAATTGGATTAAGTCAATTAATTTTAACTGTTAAGAGCTGAATGTTAAACTAGGTTAAAACTGCTTGGAATTTACAGTCTAATAACTTGAAATGGTAAATTCTAGGAGTTTACAGTCTAAAACTTGATGTAGTATCATAACACCTTTTTTAACAAGAATTGGCCAGGAATACAGTTTTAAATATCACAGAAATACATTACCATTCTTCTGTATAATCTGTACAATTTTATGTTAAAAACAGTTCTAAAGAATGACTTCAATAGTTATGCTAGTCTCCTTACTCATGAAAAGCATCAGAGGTTTTAAGCGCTCACCAGCAAAATGCCATGTTACTGCTTATTTGGTTTATCTGTGTTTTAATTAGATACATAGTTAAACTATAGGATGACATGACCACTAATGTACCTTCACTCATTAAAACCCCAAACCAGCTTTTAGTATTTAAATTGTTGCCGTAGAAGCAATTTTCAATGGTAGTAGTCCTTTTATTTTGGAGATAGGCAGTACACATACTACAGTTGTGTTTACTGATATAATTTTTTAAAATAGTTGCTTGTTCTCTTTTAAGTTTGTGTATGTATGTATGTATGTATGTATGTATGTATGTATGTATGTAATTTCTACACCCAGTGTGGGACCTGAACTCATGACAGCAAGATCAAGAGTTGCACCCTCTTCTGACTGAGCCAGCCAGGTACACCATGTTTACTGATTTAAAAAAAAAAAAAAAGGAAACTGTGCTTACTAAAAACCCAAACCAAAAACAAAACTAGATCTCTAAAAAGCTATCTAAGCTGTCATTATGGATGGTCTAAATTTTATTTTAGAATAAATACATGTTAATCTTTGAATTTTTGTGACATTCTACAGGTGAAAAAAATCAGTACTCTATTGAGGTTAAAATGGGCTAGATGAGCAAAACCAGTATCAAAACCAGGATAAGCTGGATTTCCAATGCTCATTTACTGTTGGAAATACTTTAAAAATATTTTTCTCTAGATATTAAGTCATTTCAGTTGTTTAAATTTCACCCTTTATATAGAATTTTCCATTCATTATTTGTAAATATGGCATCATTATTTGTATATTAAAAGACATATAGCTGAAACTGTCATGAGAATCTTGTTAAATATCTGCAGACTTTAATCTGTTTGCTTATATGACGGTCCTAACGCAATGTGGTAAGTTCCTGTGTTGTTAGTGCTTTTGTTGAGTATGTGCACCAAGTAATACAATTGAATCTAGACTGAATAGAGGAGATATTTACTAAAAAATACTTTGTAACTCAAGATACTAAATTTCTGGAAAATAATAGATGAGGAAGGAGTCCTCTCCTTGCTTACTCTGAAATTTTGTCTTGGACACTGCTAATAGCTATCACTAGTCTCCTTGTGTGTATTACTAACATTTGGGCTAATTCTCTCTTACCCTAACTTCAAATACCTGATATTTCATGTAAACTAGATGTATGACCATTCCGAGATTGAAACATTGATCAAGGGGCACCTGGGTGGCTCAGTCAGTTAAGCATCCAACTATTGGTTTCAGCTCAGGTCATAATCTCATGGTTAGTTAGTTCCAGCCCCGCATCGGGCTCTGCACTTACGGTTTGGAGCCTGTTTGGGATTCTCTCTCTCTCTCTCTCTCTCTCTCCCTCCCTCCCTCCCTCCCTCCCTCCCTCCTTCCCTGTCCCTCTCTCCCTGTCCCTCCCCACTCGTTCTCTCTCTCAAAGTTAAATAAAAACATTGATCAAAATATGTGTACAAAGTATATACACCGTGATTGCCATACCTTGAAACCCTTGATGTGTTCTATGTTATGTTTGCTGTAAAAGCATTATCACCTGGGTCAGATTCTGAATTTATACCACTAGTTAGCTTTGGGAAGAAGACTTAGTTTCCTTATTTATAAATGGAGACTGTTTGCTTTGCTTGTCTTTAGGTTGTTATGAGGATTAGGTTTATAAAATGTACTTGGGGCACCTGGGTGGCTCAGTTGGTTAAGCTGCCAGCTCTTGATTTCGGCTCAGGTCACGATCTCATGGTTGGTGAGTTCGAGTTCTGCATCAGACACTGTGCTGATGATGCAGAGCCTGCTTGGGATCCTCTCTCCCCCTGTCTCTCTAACCCGCCCCTGGCCCTGCGCGCTCATTCTGTCTCTTTCTGTCTCTGTTTCTGTCTCTCTCTCAAAAGTAAATAAATAAACTTAAAAAAAATTAAATAAAATGCACTTTGAAAACTGTGAAATTGTTTAGAAATACCAATACGGATACGAGAGATCCACATATGTATTTTGCAGTAACTGAGTTGATTGGGAAGGAATAAACTCACCCTATACTTATGTTTTCAAAGTTTTAGTGAACATACTGCCTTTTACTAAGATTGATTGTCCTTGAAAGAGGGAATTAAGGTTTCAAAAATTAAATGCTATAGGCTTATTTTATTCTTGCCTCTTTAAAGCATACATTGTATTACATTATATTGTAATAGGATATGCTAATACATCTGGTTTCTTTTCTAGACTGACTTCTTCAAGGGCAGGTTTCAGATTTTATTAGTCCTTCTGTCTCTCACTTCTAGTACAGATTTTAACACAATTAAAATAATGGCTTATTGTTTGCTAATTATCTACTGCATGCTAGATCCCTCCCATGTGTTTACTAAATTTTTGACCAAAGAACACCTTTTATAACTACAATGTATTGATGAAAAACCAATAAGATCAAAGATACACCCTTCGGATTAAATGGAGAGCAAGAAATACTCTCAAAGTTAATTTTCTTAATTTCTCCATAAAAATATGAATTTTATTAATGTTCTTTGCAATTGCATAAGTAACTCGTTCATTGTAGAAAATTTGGAAAATTTAGAAATGAAAAAAGAAAAAATAATTCCTCAGACTTTACTATCAAAACACAATCTCTGTTAACATTTTGAAGTATATCCTTTAAATACATGTTTTCTGAATCATAATGTATTTACATTTATTTCAGATGCCGACTGAGTTGGATAGAGATACAATTGTAGGAAAGTAGGGAGATAACTTGCTTTAGTACTCCTTAATCTATCTCTGTGAGTCAACTGAATTAAGCAACAGCCCTTTTTTAATTTTTTTTTTTCAACGTTTATTTACTTTTTTGGGGGGACAGAGAGAGACAGAGCATGAACGGGGGAGGGGCAGAGAGAGAGGGAGACACAGAATCGGAAACAGGCTCCAGGCTCTGAGCCATCAGCCCAGAGCCTGATGCGGGGCTCGAACTCACGTATCGCGAGATCGTGACCTGGCTGAAGTCAGACGCTTAACCGACTGCGCCACCCAGGCGCCCCGCAACAGCCCTTTTTAAAAAGTCTATTTATTATGGTTCAATGGCCAGATAATTAAAAAAAAAAAAATGACCAACCCATCAAATCTCCACCTTCCTAACCTTTTACCCTTGATCTTGAGGCAGAGTACTGTCACTATCTGGGTATCCTGCCACAGAATGATTTGGCAAGTAATTAGTTTGCCCTTGGGCACTGGCTGCTGCTGGGTCCTAAACTTTAATTGGTTGTTCAAGGAAGAAATTGAAGCATGGATTTGAGTCTCAAAAGTGTCGTTGGAAATAGCATTCTGGTCGTGCCTGGGTGGCTTAGTTGGTTAAGAGTCTCACTTCAGGGGGCACTTAGGTGGCTCAGTCTGTTAAGCCTCCAACTTCGGTTCAGGTTATGATATCATGGTTCATGAGTTTGAGCCCTGCGTTGGGCTCTGTGCTGACAGCTTGGATTCTGTGTCTCCTTCTCTCTCTCCCTGTACCACTCCCCTCCCCCCCATCACACTGTATCTCTCTCTCTATCAAAAATAAATAAACATTTTAAAAAATGAAATTATTCAGTAAATCAAACAACAAAGTAAGTTTCTTCTCCATTTCTAAATTCATTTGTTCATTCAACATTTACAGTTCACCTTGGAAACAGTATATATGACTTACATAAGAGCATAAAGAGCTTGTAAGGACTAGAGATGGCATATACTAAGAGCATTTCTCAATAGGGGTTCCCTGGAACACTGCAGAACTGTTTCTGTATCTCAAGGAGAAAAAAAACTAGTGAAATATGTATTTACAGGTATAAGAAAAATTAAACACATCAATAGCAGAAAAGCATAAGATATTCAAATCTGTATATTGATATTCAAATTGTATATTGATAGGCAGCATTTACCAACTAACTACCACATGTATGCTCTCTTTAATTATAAGTGGTTTTTGTTGTGTATCTCGTCATAATTTCAATAATTTTCCTTTTTTTATTTAAACATTTTTAATGTTTATTTCTGAGAGAGAGAGAGAGGATGGGGGAGGGACAGAGAGAGAGGGAGACACTGAATCTGAAGCAGGCTCAAGGCTGTCAGCATAGAGTCCTTCTCGGGGCTTGAGCTCACGGACCTCGAGATCATGACTTGAGCCGAAGTCGGATGCTCAACCGACTGAGCCAACCAGTAACCAATAATTTTTCTATAATGATATTTTTTATATTTAATTTTTCTAAATCTGAATACAATTTAAGATATATATATGTAAGATATATATCTTAAGATATATATATAATAGATATATATCTTAAATTGTTAAGATATATATAATATAATCTAAATTGTATTCAGATTTAAGATATATATAATATATAGATATGTATCTTAAATTGTATTCAGATTTAGAAAAGTTAAATATAAAAAATATCATTATAGAAAATTTGGCATTGTATTCAGATCATTCTGCCATTGCCAATAATAAGTATATTTTAGTTTGCTTTGTTAAACAGGAAAGTACTATTAAGTAAATGATAAATGACTCCATTATTAATAAGGCATCAGTAGGAATGAGTGAGCCAGTTGAGTAAATGAGTGAGAAAGAAGTTCTTGTTGAAAGGGCACCCGGCTGGCTTAGTTAAAACATACGACTCTTGATCTCGGGGTTGTGAGTTCAAGCCCCATGTTGGGTGTAGATTACTAAAAAAAGAAACTTCAGAAAACAAAAACAAAACAAAAAAACACCTCATTGAAAGGTGAAGAAGATTCCCTGGAAATAGGAACAAGGGAATGAGGGAACAAGAGGTGAAGAGAAAGAATTGATATCCTGATGTGAAACATGTTTCAGGGTGCAACTGCAGAATGCTATTTCCTTTATTTTTAATGTTTATTCTTTTTTTAAAGGGAGAGAGAGTGAGAGAGAGAGGGGAAAAGGGGCAGAGAGAGAGGGAGATAGAGGATCTGGAGGTGGGCTCCGTGCTGACAACAGAGCTTGATATGGGGCTCAAACTCACGAACTGTGAGATCATGACCTGAGCTGAAGTCAGATTTTTTTTTTTTTTTTTACTTTTTTTTAATGTTCACTTATTTTTGAGAGAGAGAGAGAGAAAGAGAGAGAGTGGGAGAGGGGCAGAGAGAGAGGGAGACAGAATCTGGAACAGGCTCCAAGCTCTGAGCTGTCAGCACGGAGCCCAACATGGAGCTGGAACCCATGAACCGCAAGATCATGACCTGAGCTGAAGTTTGACGCTTAACCAAATGAGCAACCCAGGCACCCTGTAATTTTTTTTAACATTTACCTACTTAGAGAGAGAGCGCAAGCGCAGAGGGCGGAAAGAGGGAGAGACACAGAATCCAAAGCAGGCTCCAATCTCCAACGTGAGACTCGAATTCACGAACCATGAGATCATGACCTGAGCCCAAGTTGGTCACTTAACTGACTGAACCACCCAGGCACCCCACAAACCAGGCATTGTTTAAACTGATTGTTGAAGGGAAAGAAAAATTACTGGCAAGTGTGCTTCCATAAATGATATGCTAACTGGAAACAAAAGGAATTCAAAAATTTCATGAAAGAAGAGCTACCACCAAATAATTCCTTGGAGAGGAATGGCATGCTTTTTAATTAGTCCCTTAGTTACTCTTCCAGGCTTTCACCATATGAATCTAACAAGTAATTTGTGGGTATTATCACCGTGGAATTTATCTTCAAGCTTTACAAACAAATACCAAATAGAAGAATATGGGAGTAAGGATCAATATGAACAACTTATCTGTAAAACTGAAATCAAGGTGTTCTATGAATGGCAGCATAGAAGCTGCCACATAGTGATAAAAAGGATGGGATCTGAAATCATGGCTTATGCTTGAATTGTAGTTCCCCTTGTTGGCTATGTGACCATATCCAATTTTTTTCTGGTTGTGGAGTTTTAATGAAATAATATGTAAAATGCTAAGCACCATGTATAGATAGCTTCTACTAATTATTAATATCTTGATTGACTTTTCAATATTTTATTTAGTTCTAGCTATTTCAGAAACTTACAAAATCAAAGATCTTAAGTAACAATGTTTTCATGCTTAAACTGTTAGGTTTTAGTGAATTACAATTAAAATTAATATGGAAAGCAGACATAAAAGACAAACATGCAGACTTTGAATGTAAATATTAGTAAAAATTAACTGTGGGAAAATGTATTTCAGAGTACCAAATCGCTATCCTATTTTTCCTAACCCCAAACCAAAAGATAATTTCAAGTCAAACGTACAAACATATTAAGACTCCACGAACCCATCACCCAAATACAATGACTCACAGTTTTTTTTTTAAAAAGCAACTTCACTTAATACCTTTCATGCATTAATAAAAATTATGTTATTAAATTTCAACCCTTGAGTACACATGACTTTTTTTAAAGCAAATATCTTTTTTTTTTTTAATTTAATTTTATTTTAAGTAACTCTACATCCAGTGTGGGGCTTGCACTCATGACCCTGAGATCAAGAGTCACATGCTGTACCAACTGAGCCAGCCAGGCACCTCAGGTACACATAACTTTTAATATTTTGTGTGACAAATTGGAAGTACACACACAAAACACTTTTGTTGCATATCAAAGTATGATGGTGGTTGTCTTGAGGAAAAGCACTTACTTGTGCAATCATTTGAATTTTGAGCTGAATTAGCCTTGAAAAACTAAAACTGGTTATTCAGACTTGAGTATTTGGCAGATGTGTTCTTGAAAATTATAAAATGAGTCTGTCATTAGAAAAAAAAATAAGCTAGCTGCCTTGTCTGAAGGCAGTGCCAATGATTACATTTGAGTTTTCAAGCAAAAATTAGAAATTTAGAGAACTTGTATCCTCCACTGCAAGCTTCATAGCTTTCTTAAAGATTTTCCTGATGAGATGAGGTATTAACAAATGTGTCTTTAAAATCTGTTGTATAGGGGTGCCCTGGTGGCTCAGTCGGGTTAAGCGTCTGACTTTTGCTCAGGTCATGATCTCAACGGTTTCTGAGTTCGAGCCCCACATAGGGCTCTGTGCTGACAGCTCAGAGCCTGGAGCCTACTTCGGATTCTGTGTTTCCCTCTCTCTCTGCCCCTCTCCCACTAGTGCTCTGTCTCTCTCTCTCAAAAATAAATAAACATTAAAAAAAATTAAAACCTATTGTATAATAAAACATGTGAACATTTAGAAGAGCAGCATGATTCAGTAAATTCGTATTTTCCAAAAGACCAATGCATGATATAAAAGTATGCATGGGTGAAAGATCCATTCAAAGTTCAAGATGGACCAATGGATTTTCATGTATGTAATAGAGTATGAAAACGTCATTCATATGGTTCAGATTCCATATTGCAGCTAACTTTTAAGAAACTACCACTTGTTAAATTTTGGTGCAGTATCAAAAAAGAATATTTCTTGGGGCACCTGGGTGGCTCACTTGGTTGAACATCCGACTTCGGCTCAGGTCATGATCTCACAGTTTGTGGGTTCGAGCCCCGCGTCAGGCTCTGTGCTGACCGCTTAGAGCCTGGAGCCTGCTTCAGATTCTGTGTCTCCTTCTCTCTCTGCCCCTCCCCCGCTCATGCTTTGTCTCACTCTGTTTCTCAAAAATAAATGTAAAAAAAATTAAAAAAAAAAAAAAAAAGAATATTTCTTTTCCAACCGCCTATCTGGGTGAAGGTTGATATACATGTATGAAGCAGATATGAGCATCTGCCGTCTATAAAGCCAGGCATTAAAGAGATTTGCAAAAATGTGAAACAGTGTCACTCTTATCATTACATTTTTTTTTTGGAAGAGAGTTCATTTTCATAAAATGTTATGTTAACAAAAAAATGTTTTGTTAACATGTAATGGGTTTATTATTGTTATTTCAGGTAAACAAATTTAAAAATTTTATAGTGTGGGCCCCTTGCTGACTCAGTCGGTAGAGTATGTGACTTGATCTCGGAGTCATGAGTTTGAGCCGCATTTTGGTCATAGAGATTACTTTTTTAAAAAAAGTTTAAACAATTTTTTAATATTCAATTTCTAATATGTAATTATTAATGGATATAATCCACATAATTAAAAGCTCTTTGAGGTACTCAGTAAAAGAATCCTGAGACTGAAATGGTTGGGAACAGTTTAAGGCCGTAACTCTGGACTGTAAAAAGAATCATTGTAATCTGAAGTGGTAAGAAAGTACTACTTCATGGAGGAGTTGAGAATTGAATTCATTCTGGTATTAAGGTTAAGAAATATTGGGAGGCTGTGGTGAGGAGAATTTTCCAGGTTTCAGCATATATGCCATGTGTTTAAGATTTTGATTCTCCCAACTATTGTAAAAGTAATGCATTTTCATTGTAGAGGGATTGTAAGATTAAAAGAATGCATATTAGAAAAGAAATCACTTGTACTCCAGCCACCTGGAGATAACTGCTATTTGATTTGTTAAGTTAAACTACCAACTGCTTTATTGTGCCAAAAAGCAAAGAAAATGGAAAGACACAAGAAGTCAGCTTGAAAGCTAATGATATTTATTTACTTCGATCTCTTGATGAAAAGGGAAGCTGGTGTCTGCCAAACTTTTCCATTTGAAATTACTCCTTTTTTCTTTGTAATGGATAAGTATTTTTGTAGGGAGGTTCTTTGAAACTACGTGTGTATCCCATTCTTCATCAGACTTTCAGTGTACTTAGTAAAATGGGCTCAATGTTTTCTTTCTTTTTCGGGAGTGGGTTCAACATATTCTGTTTTATTTGATGATTATTGTCATTATTTTGGTGATAACATTGTCCCTGGTTTGGCCAATGAGAACTTTTTCTTTTTTTTTTAAAAAAAATTTTTTTTTTCAACGTTTATTTATTTTTTGGGACAGAGAGAGACAGAGCACGAACGGGGGAGGGGCAGAGAGAGAGGGAGACACAGAATCGGAAACAGGCTCCAGGCTCTGAGCCATCAGCCCAGAGCCCGACGCGGGGCTCGAACTCACAGACCGCGAGATCGTGACCTGGCTGAAGTCGGACGCTTAACCGACTGCGCCACCCAGGCGCCCCAATGAGAACTTTTTCAAACTGGCTTCTGTATCCTTTTAAATTCCTTGCTTTTTGGCACAAAAAGCAGTCAGTAGTTTAACTTATTTAACCTACTGATAACCATTTTAGAGCACTCTTGTCTTTTTTGGTCATATTCTAGAGTGCTTTGTTCTTGATTATTGATTATCCAAATATAACATATTTCTATAGTTTTTAAAACAAACACCAGCTAGATTTTTATTTTTTTATTTATTTTTAAATGTTTATTTTTGAGAGAGAGAGAGACATAGAGCACAAGCTAAGAGAGGCAGAGAGAGGGAGACACAGAATCCGAAGCAGGATCCAGGCTCTGAGCTGTCGGCACAGACCCTGACGTGGGGCTCAAACTCACAAACTGTGAGATCATGACCTGAGCTGAAGTCAGACACTTAACCGACTGAGCCACCCAGGCGCCCCACACCAGCTAGATTTTTAAAAGTCATTTAATCTATCAAAGAAAATAAAAGTCATTTAACCTCAATAGAGCACTTACTTTTTTTTTTTAAGTTTATTTATTTATTTTGAGAAAGAGAGAGAGCTTGTGTGCACGAGTGAGGAGGAGCAGAGAGAGAGGGAAAGACAGAATCTCAAGCAGGCATCTTGCTGTTAGCACAGAGCCCAATACAAGGCTGAAACCCACAGACCATGAGATCATGACCACAAGTCCGTCGCTTAACCAGCTGAGCCACTCAGGCACCCCAAAAGAGCACTTACTTTTGAAAAAAAACTATAATCATCCTATTTACTTCATCTACATCAACTCTAGTAACTAAGAGAACCTAAAATCAAAGTAGCTTTTTTCATATGGATATTCTTTTCTCTCTGCTAAACTATGGAGCTTTAGAACATTAGGTTAATATATTCATTTCTTCATACCTTGTGTTTCCATTGATCATTAGGTTGTCAAAAAAATACAATCTAGCAGTATAAAAGAAGAATATTTTAATACTCTCACAAATATGTCCAGACGGTATTGTATGTAAAACATGTTAATGGTAATACTTGAACAGTACCCTAAACTTGAAGTGTTTCTTTTTGTTAAGAAGAAATTGTTTTCTGAAGTATTTGGAAAGATATTTCCTAAGTATTTGAACTGTGCATTCCATTAATTAGTAATACTGAAATCTTTTAGTTTTAAAATATTTTAAAACTTGTGGCTAGCATGTTATATTGATTCTGCCTAGTATATATAATATACTGTGTCCTTTTTGTTATTGCAATATTATTCATTCATTAGTCAATGGACATTCACCAAGCACTAATTACTAGTAATAATAATAGCAGTAATCCTTTACTTTTACTGAATTTTCACTATAGTAAAATCTTGGATTGTGAGCAACTTGTTCTGCAAGTGTTCTGCAAGACAAGCAAACATTTATAATAAATTTTAGTTTGATAAATGAGCAATGTCTTGCAATACGAGTAGTACATGACACTGAATGTCACAATTGAGCTAGTGGTCTTTGAAATTTACTTTGACATATGAGTGTTTTGGATTATAAGCATGTTTCCCGATGAATTATGCTTGCAAACCAGGGTTTTACTGTATTTCATTGAACCTAATGCCATTAGTTATAAAATGCACATTTTTAATGTGCTGCTAAGAAAAAATCTTGTCAAATAAACTAGTATATACCATCCATTGTAAAATCACCCTAGCTTCAGAGATATTAAAAAGGGAAAAACTATCATGTTTTAAAATTGTTGACATAGGCACTTGACAATGTTAATTCATTTAATTACAGCAATCCTATGAGACAGGTGCCATCATTAACCTCATTCTTTTTTTTTTTTTTTTTAAGATTTTATTTGGCAGGAGGGAGTGCGGCGAGGGAGGCTGCACCTGGCTGGCTCAGTCAGTAGAGCATGTGAGTCTTGATCTAGGTCTTGAGTTTGAGCCCCACATTGAGGGTAAATTTACTTAATTAAAAAAAAAAATCTTTTAATTATATATTTTTAAAGTAATCTCTACCCCCATTGTGGGGCTCAAACACACAACGCTGAGATCAAGAGTCAGTGCTCCACTGACTAAGCCAGCCAGGCGCCCCTCATTTTTATAAAGAAGCTCAGCCACTGAGAGGTTATGTAGCTTTTACCAAGGTCATCCAAATATCAAATAATTTGAGAACAAAGATCCTAACTCCACCCTCAACTACTACCCTATACTGCCTTCAGCCAGGGTGATTAAACCAGTCACTTCTTTTCAGTTAATTCTGAGGAAAAGGAGGAGCCAGGTTAATAATTTATGCTGTAATATAATAAATGTCTTTATTAGAGAGATGCATAATAAAGTATGCGCGTGCAGAGGAGAGATAGTTTAACCCTTTCTGAGGAGGTGTATATGTACCGAGTCCTCTTCTGTCAAGATATTGTAGCTTAAAAATCATGTTTAGGTTCTTCTAACCTTTCTGTGTTGCTGTGGCTTTGTTTTAATCTTTCATTCGTCCTGGTGCAGCCAAAAAAAAAAAAAAAAAAAAAAAAATTCAAAATACCATTACATTCTTTAAAACACTTATGATGTCTTCATAGTATATAGACATCAAGATTCACTAGATGTATCTTATTAAAGTGAATTTCTAGAAAAATAAAAAGTTCAAATTAGCTAAGTAAATGAAGTTTAAATGGAATGTTTTCACAGGTGCTGGAGAAAATTTGGAGAATACAATGGCAGCCTTTCAGCAGTAAGTATATAAAAAGGTATTCTTTTACAGTTTATGATAAAGATTCACAAAGTGAAGATAGTATACACATAGCATCCACTTGTGACAGTTGTTTCTATTTTATTAAAATCGCTTTTTTTTTTTTTTTTTTTTTTTTAATTTAGCTAGTCTGAAGTGTTAAAAAGAGTGTTTGGCTTCTGCATAACTGAAAAACTAGATCAGAGTTGTGGGTAATCAAAAGATACTATAGTTCTAAAGCTGAAAGAAGACATTTGTAACAAGGAACATACTGTGTGTAATGCTAATTAGTCTTGGAGAGAAAGAGAAAAGGAGAAAATGAAACAACTGTTACACTGATTGCTGCTTATGAATAGGGTTATGTGTCTACCCTGTAATTCTTCTACAGACCTGAACCTGTAATCTGGTCTTTCTTGTTTGAAGCTTTATGAGTGCTGATCTTATTTTTCTGAATAAGATAAACTTTTTTCGGTGTTTCAATTATTCATATTTCACATAGATCTCTTTTAGGGCACCTCACAGAGAAGCAGCAGGAGAGACAGGAATGAAAGCTGATTGATACCTTGTTCTTTGTCTTAGAGTAAATGATCATCATCAGTCTGTGGTAATGGTGAAAACACTGTTTTATTTTCTCTGGAAAATAAGGCAGGGAATATGAAAAGTTAAACCCATGGAAGACATTGCCTTTCCATATTTAGTAAGAAAAATATTTTCTTATATATTTATTCAGCCATGTTTATGCATACAATTGGGGCTAAGAAATCAGGAGAATTTGGCTTAAGCTTTTGTTCTGTTTCTGTTTCTCATCATTCAAAGACACCTTAAAACGTAGATGTGGCTGGCTGACTCAATAGAGCACGTGACTTTTTATCTTGGGGCTGTAAATTCGAGCCCCACTTTAGGCATAGAGATTACTTAAAAATAAAAATAACAAAAAACACCTTAGAGTTTATTTTTCATATTATCAGGTCCAAATGTACTGTTTTTCCATATTCTAGTTTCATCTAAATCCTGTCTTCCTGTGTTTGTCATTGTTTATTCTTCCTGTTCTATAATACAGTGCATTTGGCTATAATCCCCAAATTCTCTTACATCTCTAAAAATGCAAAAACTTTCCTCCTGTCTGTGGAAAAACCTTTCCAGACTCATTTAAATTACTCTACGTTAAAAAAAAAAAATCAACGAATCACTTTATTTGTACAGTTTACACTGAGACGCATATTGGGTATGCACCCAATATACTATGATTTATCAAATATTTGATGCCTGGGATGTAGTGATATATATAATATCTGGGGGATAAATGCTTATAACTTTGAGTGATTCTAAGCATTCTTTATGTTTAAAGTATATTATTTTGTAAGTTTTTCTCCATATTTTTGGTTAAATTTTTACCAACCACCCTTATTTGTAACATTAAAATACTTGGTTAGAATAAACTATTCCTAAGGATACTGTATTTGTATAATAAGTTATTTATAAGGATGGAATGTAAATAATTTTATCTTTGAAGACTGTGATCGTCTGATAAGTTTTTTGATGTTAAAAGAATGTCTGATTTAGGTGGTTTTTACTTGATAGATACAACATTACATTTACTATGTTTAGTTGTTTGTCTTTTTATTTTCTTTGTTCATTTGTCTTATTTCTTAAATTCCACATATGAGTGAAATCATATGGTATTTGTCTTTCTCAGTCTGACTTATTTCACTTAGCATTATACCTTCTAGGTCCATCCATGTTGTAAGTAGCAAGATCTCATTATTTTTTATGGCTGAGTAATATTCCACTGTGTGTGTGTGTGTGTGTGTGTGTGTGTGTGTGTGTGTATCACATCTTTATTCAGTCATCTGTTGATGGACATTTGGGTAGCTTCTATATCTTGGCTATTGTGAATGATGCTGTAATAAACATAGGAGTGCATATATCTTTTTGAATTACCCATTTTATTTGGGTAAATATCCAGTAGTGGAATTACTGGATCATATGGTAATTTTATTTGTAATTTTTAACTTTTTAAGGAACCTCCATATTGTTTTCCACAGTGGCTGTGCCAATTTCATTCTTACCCACAGTGCACAATGGTTGCTTTTTCTCTACATCTTTGCCAACACTTGTTTCTTGTGGGGATTTTGTTTTGTTTTGTTTTTTTTATTTTAGAGAGAGAGAGCAAGTGGAGAAGAGGGGCAGAAGCAGTGAGAGAAAGAGAGAGAGAGAGAGAAAATCTTAATCAGGCTCCACACTCAGCATGCAGCCTGATGCAGGGCTTAATCCCATGACCCTGGGATCTTGACTTGAGTTGAAACCAAGAGTCTTATGCTCAATCCACTGAACCACCCAGGTACCCCATTTCTTGTGTGACTTGTCTTCTGACAGGTGTGAGGTGATATCTCATTGTAGTTTTTATTTGTATTTTCCTGATGATGAGTGATGTTGAGCATCTTTTCGTGGGTCTCTTGGCTATCTGTATGTCTCCTTTGGGGAAATGTCTTTTCATATCTTCTGATCATTTTTTAAAAAATGTTTTATTTATTTTTGGGAGAGAGAGACAGAGCATGAGTGAGCGATGGGCAGAGAGAGAGGGAAATAGAGAATCTGAAGTGGACTCTGCACTGACAGCAGAGAGCCTTATCTGGGGCTCGAACTCATGAACCACAAGATCATGACCTGAGCCAAAGTTGTACGCTTAACCGACTGAGCCATCCAGGCGCCCCTTTTCTGCCCATTTTTAAATTGCATTATTTGGGTTTGGGGGTGTTGAGTTGTATCATATTTTATATATTTTGGATACTAGCCCTTTATTGGATATGACACTTGCAAATCTTCTCCCATTCAGTAGGTTGCCTTTTAGATTCGTTGATTATTTACTTAGCTGTGCAGAAGCTTTTTATTTTGGTGTAGTCCCAATAGATTAATTTTGCTCTTGTTTCTCTTGTATGAGGAGACATATCTAGAAAAAATGTTTCTAAGGCTAATGTCAAAAATATTATTGCCTAGGTTTTTCTCCTAGTTTTATGGTTTCAGGCCTCACATTTAGTCTTTAATCCATTTTGACTTTATTTTTTGTGTATGATGTAATAAAGTGGCCCAGTTTCATTCTTTTGCATGTAGCTGTCCACTTTTTTCTGCACCATTTGTTGAAGAGACTGTCCTTTCCCCAATAAGCTTAATTTTAACCTCTTTTTAAGATTTGTTGTTGGTAGTGGTTTTTGTGTTTTGTTTTATCTTATGTATGTATCAGTGCTTTTGCTATCAATCAATACTTTTGTTTTCATTTAGAAATATTCTGTTAGTTCCTTAACTAATATTCTATTAGTTCTTAACTTCTAGGAGTTTTTTTTTTTTAAATAGCTGCTTCATGAGCAGCAAGAAAAAATCATGTAAACATACTATTTTCAAGGTACAGTATATTTAAAAGGAGTTATAATACATAACCAGCAAAAGATAGATACTGTGCTTAAGTACGGTATATCTTTGATAGGATAAGTAGTTGAGAGAGAGATAGTAAAAATATAATGAACAGCTAAAATTTAGATCTTATTTATGTGCATGTGTAGACATACACTTTACAGAGCATATATATTATGACACAGAAGTGAAGAGAAGAAGATATTAAAGAAAATATAAATAGTTGGTCAGGGAAGCCTGGTTAAGATTCACCAGAAAATCGAAAAGATACCAGGTCTAGAAGAGTTATCATTTGGTACAGAGGAAGAAGCTATTTTTAAAATGTGAAGTGTTTGGGTGCCTGGCTGGCTTAGTTGGTAGAGCATGCAACTCTTGATCTCTGGCTGTGAGTTTGAGCCCCACATTGGGTGCAGAGATTAGTCAAAAAAAAAAAAAAAAAAGAAAGAAAGAAAGCGGAAAAAATGTGCAATATTTCAGATTAAGATGTGAGGCTATGCAGACAAGATATGTCTAGGAAACTGAAAGGACCTTTAAGAATGTATGGAAAATTAATTCATTATAGTGGGGCTAAAGAAGTAATTAGGACTGACAAAGAAATAATTGCATCTCACAATTGCTTCCTTGCTTGCTTGCTTGCTTTTTCTTTCTTTCTTTATTTTTTGCATCTCACAATTTACAAAATGTCCTGTAATGTGGTTTATAAAATGCTTTCACAAACACCTTAGGTTATGAATATAGCTCCTCTGTGATTCCTTTGGTAGCAAGAATCCTTCCATATTGATCTCTCAGTCCCTAACACCTAGTTCTGGTGCTAATAGACTCACCAGTTGCTTACCAAATGATACATGGAATGGGGAACTTAAGAACAAAGCAGAATATTAACAGAAGACAGATGAAGGAGACAGAACCCCATCCATAATAAGCATAGAACCAAAAGCTAAGGAACTGTAATACACACACACACACACACACACACACACACACACACACACACACACACATTTACTAAGCCCTTGAGTATATAAAATATGGCTCCTAAGAGGTAATAAAACTAGGTTATTAAACCAGGCCGCCTTTGTAAATACCCATGGGACAATTTGATCCCCATGGTATTAACATGAATGGTAAAAGTAAGAAACAAATTGTTTTAGCAATAGCTGGAAGTGTAAGTTGGCAGGCAGTCAAAGTAATTAATCAGTGACCTAGTTCTCATGCTATGTTTTTCAGAATAATTAATACAGTACTAATTTCTCATCTATGAAATGGAAATAATAATAAACCTCAATGTTGTGAGGAATTAAAGAGATTCAAATAAATTCCTTAATATAGGGTCTGTTTTAAGTTGTTATGTATTGTTTCTCTGGAATTTCAAGTAATTTCATATCTTTTAGAGCTAGAGTTTTTATTTCTTTTTCTGGTAGTATTGAAGTCTTGGCTTCCTTTTTTCTATGTTTGTAATCAGCTTGTTAGAAATTCAGCTATATTATAAAAAGAAAGAAATTCAGCTATAAAATATCTAGTGCTTCAATTGAAGTAGATGCATATTGTTATTTATGGAAAATTTTGAAGGCCAAAGTAATAAAAAAATTTTCCTTTTTCTTGCTATTTTCTAGCTATTTCTGTATCAAATTTGGGATAATTTTATTAGGATAATTTACAAATTGTCCTGGATGCACTTACTATTGCTCTGAATTTTTATTAGCTTATTAATAAGAGATAAGCATACAATAAGTGGAAAGTATTTTTTATACAAATTCCTAAACATTTCTAAAAATAGCCAACATTTCAGCTAATGGCAAGCTTAATACTTAGATTTCTTAGGTAGAAGGTATAATTTTTTTTTTAATACAGGAAAATATAGTCTCTGCTCTTACTCTCCCTTCACATACTCATAGAAAAAAATAACAAAAGAAAAAGAAAGGAAGATATGCACAAGCCCAAAAATTAGTAGTAGCAATTTTTTTTTAGTTATCTAAAGGATTTTAGGGTTTTATTTCAAAACTGTTTGCTGGCTGTATGTATTGCTTACAGTTTCTACATTTTTTATTCTTTTTAAAAAAAACTGAACACAATAACAACAACATTTAAGGAAATTTAAAAATACAGAAAAGTAATTCTATGAACCTAAAATCTGTTTTTGTTTGCTTATTTCTTTTTGGATTTTATTTTTATCCATTTGTGGTTTTAGCAAACACAATTGACAAACAAATATTCTCTTTTAAAGGTGGATATCCTTTAGAAGAGGACACATAAAGGTAATTATTTACATCTTAGTAAGAATTACATTAAGGAGCCAGGTTTGTTTTTCTCCTAACAACTAGTAGTAATTAGGACACTGAAAAGGAGTGTTAATTAGGGAGGAGTAGGGGAGCAGTATGAGATTTTGGCATAAGGCATCAAGTGGCCTTTGGGATGGGAATTGGTGTTTTTTTTTTTTTTTTTTTAAGTTTATTTATTTATTTTGAGAGAGAGAGAGCATGTGCATACAATTAGGAGCAGAGAGGGAGGGAGAGAGAATCTCAAGCAGGCTCTGCAGGCTGTCAGCCCAGAGGCGGATGCAGGGCTCAAACCCAGAAACCATGAGATCATGACCTGAGCTGAAATCAAATGTCAGATGCTTAACAGACTGAGCCACCCAGGCGCCCCTAGGATGGGAATTGGGAATGGGATCCTAACTGGAGTGGATCATCAGAGGTAGGTGAAGTCAGAGAAAATGGGTAAGTGGTTGACTCCAAAGGCAAATTTTGGCAGTTACATAATTTTAGAATCATTAGATCTGGGATGGCCAAGGATCTTAATCTTCTAATCTAGGTCCCACTGGATTCCACTTACCATGACTTCATTCTTTTCTTTTCTTTTCTTTTCTTTTCTTTTCTTTTCTTTTCTTTTCTTTTCTTTTCTTTTCTTTTCTTTTCTTTTCTTTTCTTTTCTTTTCTTTTCTTTCTTTCTTTCTTTCTTTCTTTCTTTCTTTCTTTCTTTCTTTCTTTCTTTCTTTCTTTCATTTATTTTGAGAGAGCATGAGTGGGGCAGGGGCAGAGAGGGAGAGTACCCCAAGCAGGCTCCGTGATGTCAGCACAGAGCCCAATGCAGGGCTCAAACTCCTGAACCTACAGATCATGACGTGAGCCAAAACTGGGAGTCCAACGCTCAACTGACTGAGCCAACTAGGTGTCCCTCATTCTTTCTTTTTTAACCAAGTGAATTAACACACATTTTAAAAAAATTAAGAAATGGGGTGCCTGGGTGGCTCAGTCCATTAAGTGTCCACCTTCAGCTCAGGTCATGATCTCGTGGTTTGTGAGTTTGAACCCTGTGTTGGGTGCGCTCTGTGCTGACATCTGGCAGCCTGGAGCCTGCTTCAGATTCTATGTCTCGCTCTCTCTCTGCCCTTACCCCACTCATACTGTCTCTCTCTCTATATCAAAAAAAAAAAAAAAAAAGAAAGAAATGTGTTGGATACCTACAATATGCTCCACATCGTGAACATTAGAAAATATGTAACAGGGGCGCCTGGGTGGCGCAGTCGGTTAAGCGTCGACTTCAGCCAGGTCACGATCTCGTGGTCCGTGAGTTCGAGCCCCGCGTCAGGCTCTGGGCTGATGGCTCAGAGCCTGGATCCTGTTTCCGATTCTGTGTCTCCCTCTCTCTCTGCCCCTCCCCCGTTCATGCTCTGTCTCTCTCTGTCCCCCAAAAAATAAATAAACGTTGAAAAAAAAATTAAAAAAAAAAAAAAAAAAAAAGAAAATATCTAACAGACACAGGCCTTTCCTCTAAGAATTTAATATACAGTTGTAGAGACCTGACCTCTTATGAACCACTGGTATTTGTGGTTTAAGTGCATGGGAATATATTGCACAAACGTAATTTATCTACTTTTGTGTCTTCTCACCTCCTCTGCTCACCACAGCTCTACTCTTTCCATTCTTGAATTTTAAAAAAGTGTTTCTAGAACTTTCTCCCTGTTTCACCCATGTTTACTTTTTCTTCATCTTGAAGTGTCACCCGCGATGATTAGTGCATAAAGTGCTATGTGGGCATTTTACACATTCAGAGGTTTTTTAACAAGTAACTTACAGAGTACCAGCTGTGCAAGGTCTTGTGTCCGGGCACTAGGAATACAGTAGTAAACTAGATTTAGGTTATGATTTCACGGTTCATGAGTTGGAGCCCCATATTGGGCTCTGGGCTGAAGGACAGGGCCTGCTTGGGATTCTCTGTCTCTGGTCTCCCTCTCTCTTTGGCCCTCCCCTGCTCTCTCTCTTCCTCTCCCTCTTTCAAAAAGGAATAAATAAACATTTAAAAAACTGTTTTGTGTTGTATAAAATATACATCCCATAAAATGCAAAATCTAAGTATATAGTCTGATGAATTTTTTTAATGTTTACTTTTGAGAGAGAGAGAGCAAGCAGAGGAGGGTCAGAGAGAGAGGGAGACAGAATCCGAAGCAGGCTCTAGGCTCTGATCTAACAGCACAGAGCCTGACATGGGGCTTGAACTCACGAACCGTGAGATCACGACCTGAGCCCAATTTGGATGCTTAACCGACTGAGCCACCGAGGAGCCCCTGGCCCAGTGAATTTTAGTATGTATGTACCTTTGTAACCACCACCCAGATAAAGATACAGAACATTTATAGCACCCTTAAAGGTGTCCTTGTGACCTTTCCCAGTCCACACTTGTTGGACACTTGTACAACTTGTTGCCCCTAGATAGCCATTACTCAATTTCTGTTATTCTATATTTCTATTGTTTTATGATAAGTTGATTTTGCTAGTTCCTGAAAACATAAATGTAATCATACAGTATTTATACTTCTGTGTCAGATTTTTCTTTTTTCAGTTTATATCTGTAAGATTCACCCATGATGTGTGAAGTAATGTTATCTGTTTTTTAATAGCCAAATGCATTCATCCCTCTCAGATATATACTTAGCAGAAGTGGAATTGCAGGATCACATGGTAGTGTATATTTATACCTTCCAAAGTGATTGTACCAATTTATATTCACACCAGCAATACATGAGGATTCCAGTGCTCCACTGTCTTGCTAATTTATTGTCAGGCTGTTTAATTTTAGCCATTCTAGTGGATATGTAATGCTATCTCATTGTGGTTTTAATTTACATTTCCCTGTTTGACATTTGATTTTGGACATCTATTCATATACTTATTGGCCATTTGGAAATCCTCAGCTGTGAAGTGCCTGTTCAACTTTGTGTCTATTATTTTATTGTATATTGTCTTTCTGCAAAAGGCATTTCAGGCAAAGGGAGTATTCTTTTTTGTTGTTTATTTACTTATTTTTGAGAGAGAGAGAGTGAGCATGGGGGATGGACAGAGAGAGACACAGAGAGAATCACAAGCAGCTTCTGTGCTGTCAGTGCAGAGCCAGATGTGAACGCATGAATCGTGAGATCATGACCGAGTCAAAACCCAAGAGTCAGATGCTTAACCGACTGAGCCACCCAGGCATTCCAGGCAAAGGGAGTATTGAAAGAGTGTGGGGCTGCTTGGAAGGTAAGGTACATTGTAAGGAGGTACAGAGAGCTAATAGTGTCATCACGGCTTTGGGAACAAGGAAACTGAAGCATAAAGAAGCTAAATAACTTGCCCAAGTAAGTGGCAGACCCAGTATTTGAACACAGACTCCAGTGTCTATACTTCCCGCCCCCCCCCCCACTTTATTGAGGTATAATTGACAAATTATAATATATTTAAGGTATTTAACCACTGTGCCTGAGTGGCTCAGTTGGTTAAGCGTCTGACTTCAGCTCAGGTCATGATCTCCCAGTTTGTGAGTTCGAGCCGTTCAGGGTCTGTGCTGACAGCTCAGAGCCTGGAGCCTGCTTCAGATTCTGTGTCTCCCTCTCTTTCTGCCCCTCCCCTGCTCTCTCCCTCAAAAATAAACATCAAAAAAATATACAATGTGATGAATAGATATGTATATATATTGTGAAGGGATTCTTACAATCAAGTTAATTAACACATCCATCACCTCACATAGTTACCCTGTTTTTGCTCAGTGTTTGTGCTCTTAACCACTGTGATATATCCTTTATAAAAGTGATAGGATCTTAGATGTGAAAGGAAACTTAGAGATTGTCTGATCTGATCCTTTCACTTTTTCTTTTTTTCCCCAATTTTTAAAATTTTATTTTATCATGATAAAATATACACAACATAAAACTTGCCATTTAATTATTTTTAAGTGTACAGTTCAGTATCATTTAATCTTCACATTACTATGCAACCATCACCACTGTTAATCTCCAGAACTTTTTCATCTTTCCATATCAAAACTCTGGACCCATTCAATTAATAACTCCCTTACCTTCTCCCCCCAGGCCCTGGTAATCACCATTCTACTTTCTATTTCTATTAATTTGACTATTCTAAGTACCTTTATATAAGTGGAATCATTGAATATTTGTATTTTTATTTTTGGCTTTTTTCACCTTGCATAGTACCTTAAAGATTCACTCATGTTGTGGCATATATCAGAATTCCTTCCTATTTTTAAGTTTTTTTTTTTTTTATTTTTAAATAATCTCTTCATGCAACATAGGCCTCAAGCCCCAAGATCAAGAGTTCATGCTCTACCGACTGAGCCAGCCAGGCTACCCAGAATTCCCTTCATTTTTAAAGGCTGAATAATATTTCTTTGTAGGTATATCACATTTTGTTTATCCATTCATCAGCTGATAGACAATTAAGTTGTTCCTAATTTTCACTATTATGAACAATGCTTCTATGAACATGGTTGTATAAATATTTCAGGTACCTGCTTTCAGTTTTTTCTTTGTGTATTCAGAAGTGAAATTGCTGGATCATATGGTAAATCTATGTTTAGTTGTCTTGAGGAACTGCCATTTTATATTCCCACCAACAGTATACAAGGGTTCCAATTTTTCCACATCCTGGCCAATACTTTTTTTTTTCTTTTTCCCTTCCCTTCTTCCTCCCTCCCTTCCTCCCTTCCTCCCTTCCTTCCTTCCTTCCTTCCAAAAGTGTGTGAAATAGTGGGATTTTTTTTCTTTTTTAAAGTTTAAGTATTCTCTAACCCAACATGGGGCTTGAACTTATGACCACGAGATCAAGAATCACATACTCTTCCAGTGGAGCCAGACAGGTGCCCCTCTGATTGTGGTTTTGACTGGATTTCCCTAATGATTAGTGATGTTTATCTTCGTTCCATGTGCTTATTGGCATGTCTTCTTTATAGAAATATCTATTCAGTTCCTTTCCTCATTTTTGAATTGGGTTATTTTCTTGTTGTTGAGGTTTTTTTAAGGAGTTCTTTATATACTGTAGATATTAATCCTTTATCAGGTAGATGATTTGCACATATTTTCTCTCATTCTGTGGGCTACCTTTTTACTTTGTTGATACCATCCTCGGTACACAAAAATTTTTAATTTTGATGAAGTAGTTTGTCTTTTTTGTTGTTGTTGTTCTTTTGTTTCCTGTGCTTTTGTTGTCACAGCCAAGAAATTATTGCCAAATCCAGTGTGGTAAAGCTTTTCCTGTATGTTGTCTTCTAAAGGTTTTTTTCTTCTTAGGAGTTATGGTTAGGTCTTTGATCAATTTTGAGTTTATTTTTCAATGTGGTGTTAGGTAAGGATCCAACTTCATTCTTTTACGTGTGGATATCCAGTTTTCCCAGCACCATTTGTTGAAAACACTATCCTTTCCTCATTGAATTGTCTTTTGTACCCTTGTTGAAAATCATTTGACAGTATATGAGAGGGTTTATTTCTGGACTCTATTCTATTTCATTGATTTATATGTCTGTCTTTATGCCAGCACCATATTGCTTTGATAACTGTAGCTTTGTAGTAAATATTGAAATCAGGAAGTGTGAGTCTTCCAACTTTGTTCTTTTTCAAGATTGTTTTGACTCTTTGAGTTTCCTTGAGATTTCATATGCATTTTATAGTTTATTTATTTATTTTTAGTAATCACTGCACCCATAGTGGGGTTCAAACTTACAACCCTGAAATCAAGAGTTGCATGCTCTTCTGACTGAGTCACCCAGGTGCTTCTCATATGCATTTTAGGATGGATCTTTCTATTTTTGCAAAATCATTGGGATTTTTATAAGAATTTCATTGAATGTGTAGATCAATGTATCTTAATAATAAGCATTCTAATCCATGAATATGGGATGTCTTTCCATGTATGTGTATCTTATTTAATTTCTTTCAGCAGTGTGTTGTAGTTTTCATTGTACAAGTCTCTTATTTCCTTGGTTAAGTTAATTTCTAAGAATTTTTTATTCTTTTTGATGCTATTGTAAATGGATTGTTCTGTTATTTCCTTTTCAGATTGTTCATTGTTAGTATACAGAAACATAACTGATTTTTGTGTGTTGATTTTTTTTAAGTTTATTTATTTGTTTAGAGAGAGAGAGTACATGAGCAAGGAGGGGCAGAGACAAAGGGAGAGAGAGAATCCCAAGTAGGTTCCTCACTGTCAGTGCTGAGTCCAACATGGGGCTTGAAATCATGACGTGAGTGGAAATCAAGAGTTGGACACTTAACCGACTGAGCCACCCAGGTACCCCTATACAACAAGTTCATAGCAAAGCAGGAACTGATATCCAGACTTTTTTTAACTTCTGATCCAGTGTTTTATTATTTTTATTGTTTTTAAGTTTTTATTTAAGTAATCTCTACACCTAATGTGGGGCTCAAACTCTTGACTTTGGCTCAGGTCATGATCTCACGGTTTGTCAGTTCGAGCCCTGCATCAGGCTCTGCATTGACAGCATGGAGCCTTCTTTGGTTTCTATCTCTCCTTCTCTCTCTGCCCTTCCCCCACTCTCTCTCTCTTTCAAAATAAATAAATAAACTTAAAAAAAAAAAAAAAAAAAGAGTTGCATGCTCTTCTGATTGAGCTAGCCAAGTGCCCCCTGATCCAGTGTTCTTTCCATTATACTGGGTTGTCAGGAATATGGATAGCGGGTTATGGAAAGGGGTAACATGATTCTCTTGTTATGTGTTTACTTTAGAATATTTTCACATCAATAAATCTAGTAGATGACAGTGTAGAGAAATTTTAGCGTTAAGAGATTTTTTTGCTATTTGATTTATAACTCCGAATTTTTACATCTGACAAAGTTAAGTTTACTTAACTTTCAGAATGTCATTATTCTTTGCATTTCTTCAGTGCAGTTACAATTGGAACTGATATGCTGGAATTGGACTGCCATATCACAAAAGATGAACAAGTTGTAGTGTCACATGATGAGAATCTAAAGAGATCAACTGGAGTCAATGTAAACATCTCTGATCTCAAGTACTGTGTAAGTAACAATGCATGATGAACTACTATCTAATAGATACTAGAGCCTGTAAGATTATTAAAAGCAATGAATGCCAGATAGTGTTTCAATAAATAATAAAAAATAAATGATAGTGATTAAATAATGAATGTCAAAGAAAATTTTAAAAACTATTCTAGGGGCACTTGTGTAGCTCAGTTTGTTAAGCATCCAACTTCAGCTCAGGTCGTGATTTCACGGTTCATGGGTTCAAGCCCTGTGTTGGGCTCTGTGCTGACAACTCAGAGCCTGAAGCCTGCTTTGGATTCTGTGTGTGTGTGTGTGTGTGTGTGTGTGTGTGTCTGCCCCTCCCCTGCTTATGCTCTCTCTCCCTCTCTCTCTCTCTCTCTCCTTCTCTCTCAAAAATAAATAAACATTAAAAAAAAAAGAAAACTATTCTAATTTCCAGTGAGGATTTGTACTTACTACAGACACCTGTGGATACATTTTGGAGACTTATTTTTATAAATATTTTAACAAAATTACCAAAGTCTTCAAATGTAAAACTACTAAAATTCAACTTGCTTGAAGTATTCTACAATTTATTTGATTCAGATTAAATATATGAATTAATTTTAGTCTTCGAGGATAGGAAATCTGATTTTAGTGGTTTACATGCCATTATAGTAAAGACTGATAAATGGATGGGAAAAATAAATGCTTTATTTTACCACCTAAAGAAAACTTATGTTAACAGGATACTATCTGTATGTATATCTTGTATGTTTTTTACATGGTTATGATCCTACTGTATATTATGTATATTGTGTTTTTAAACACTTTAACATTATGGCATGATACACATTTTTCCATGCTTTCTCATTTAATAGACTTTAGTTTTTAGAGCAGTTATCAGCAAAATTGAGCAGAAAGTACGGAGTTTCCACTAACTTCTGAACCTGTACATGTACAGCCATCCCTTCCCCCCAACCCCCTGTCAACATCCTGCACCAGAGTGTTACATTTGGTACAATCTATGAACCTGCATTAACACATCATTGTCACCCCAAATCCATAGGTAACAGTAGGTTTATTTTTATTTATTTATTTATTTATTTATTTATTTATTATTTTTTTAATTTTTTTTCCACGTTTTTATTTATTTTTGGGACAGAGAGAGACAGAGCATGAACGGGGGAGGGGCAGAGAGAGAGGGAGACACAGAATCGGAAACAGGCTCCAGGCTCTGAGCCATCAGCCCAGAGCCCGACGCGGGGCTCGAACTCACGGACCGCGAGATCGTGACCTGGCTGAAGTCGGACGCTTAACCGACTGCGCCACCCAGGCGCCCCTATTTTTATTTTTTTAATGTTTATTTATTTTTGAGAGAAAGAGAGAGAGTTTATTTATTTTTGAGTGGGAGAGGGACAGAGAGAGGGAGACACAGAATCCGAAGCAGGCTCTAGGCTCAGAGCTGTTTGCACAGAGCCTGACGTGGGGCTCAAACTCACAAACCGCGAAATCATTACCTGAGCTGAAGTCAGACGCTTAACGAACTGAGCCAGACAGGCACCCCAGTAGGGTTTATTCTTAATGTTGTACGTTCTGTAGGTTTTAACATATAATGACATGTACGTTTTAATGTATAATAATATGTATCAACTATTACAAGTATCATACATAATAATTTCACTGCCCTAAAAATCCTTGGCCTGTTCATCCTTCCTGCCCCCCAACCCCTGGCAACCATTGATCTTTTTATCGTCTTCATAGTTTTACCTTTTCCAGAATGTCATATTGTTGGAATTGTTTGGTATTTAGCCTTTTCAGATTCCATGCTTATTTTTCATCAGCATTTTAAATGACTGCAGTTATTCCATTGATTGGATATGGAGTTATTTTTAACCATTCCTCTTCTGTTGTTGGGCATTTGAATTAGTTCTAAGTTTTTTTTTTTTTATTTAATTAATTAAGAATAAAATAAAATGCCACTTAAAAAAAGTGTTTTAAGGATTCTAAAATCTGGGACTCCTGTCTGGCTCAGTTGGTGGAGCATGTGACTCTTGATCTCAGGGTCATGAGTTCAAGCCCCATGTTGGTCGTAGAGTTTATCTAAAAACAAAGTAAGAATTAAAAAAAAAGAAAAAACAAAAAACAAGAGAGTTCTAAAATGTGATAATAGAGGAATTCCCATTTTTCTGGACCCTTACCATTATTGAATATTATAACAAAAATTTCCTAAATTTTAATTTTAATTAGCATTTATTTATTTGTGAGTTTAAAGATTTTTCTGTTTGATTGTCATTGTTTAAAATAGTCTATTCTTGACCCTTATCTACTGAGATATTTGTATATTTATTATTGAGAAAAGGTCCATATTAAATAGTACAGATTTCTTTTCTTATAAGTTGTGAAAGAAAGTAGTTCTATGATTGATTTGCTGTTTGGGATATTCTGCTAAAGAGTGCCCTATGTAAACATAGGTAATGTTTTATTCTTTTATTTTTTGAAGAAGCATATCTTTATCTTAATGTAAGACACCAAAATACTTAAAAAATTTTTTTAAATACTTTTAAATTTTGAGAGCTAACTTTTTTTTTTAAATCATATCTTTTAAAGGAACTCCCACCTTACCTTGGCAAACTGGATGTCACATTTCAAAGAGGTAATATTTCCATTTGCAGCTTAAACATTTACATTAAAGTGTATTTGGTATTTGTTTATACTGAGCATTAGATATACATGTGTGTTCTCTTGTCATAGTAAATTCCAGCTAAAAGTACTGCCCTCAGTACCTACTCTTTCAGACCTACAGATCTGAAATCTGGACCCTAAGATGATAAAGGCTAGAGATTTAACTGGCTCATTCTATTTAAATTTATGTACAGGTAATTTAAGCCTGTATACTTAAAAAAAAAAAAAAAAAAAAAAAGCCTGAATACTAATTATAAGGAACCCAGATACTATTAGGGATGCTTTGCATTTCTAAAGCTTCAAATTGTAGACGATTACTATAACTTGCAGTAATAATCCATCATAAGCAAAAACAATAAGTGAAAAGACATTGAAAAGGACCCCTTTCAGATCATTACTGATTCTGTAACATTTGATTTTATGTCATTTCACTGCTCCCTATATTAAATTATTAAAGAGAATTCTATTACTCAAATAAACCACCCATTTCCTGGTCATTGTCACTTTTTAATCACAAGCATAGCAGTTTTCTCTCTTTTGAGGGAATATTTCTCACAAAGGAACATGTCCCTTGGCCCAGTTTGTTAGATTTGTTAGAGTGGAAAATAGACCACCTGGAGATAAAGGTTGCTGAGCAGGTACAGGGACCCACACTATCACAATTCAGCCTCATGTTTTGAATGATTCAAATGTAACTCAGTAAAACTACAAGATGGTACATATTATGGTCCTTTGTATGGAATGGCTTGCATTTATGTTTAAAAAAAATTTTTTTTAATGTTTATTTATTTTTGAGAGACAGAGAGAGACGGCATAAGCAGGGGAGGGGCAGAGAGAGAGGGAGACCTAGAACATGAAGCAGGCTCCAGGCTCTGAGCTGTCAGCACAGAGCATGACTCAGGGCTCGAACTCACGAGCCGTGAGATCATGACCTGAGCCGAAGTCGGATGCTTAACCGACTGAGCCACCCAGGTGCCCCTGGAATGGCTTGCATTTAGTTAAAACCTTGGTTAAATGTCAAGGATCTATTGATAATAATATTAAAAAAGAAATGTAACTACTTTGTGACCTAGATTTAAAACTGGCCAATGTAATTTCCGTTTGGTTAGAAAATTTAAGAAAGCCAAGTAAAAATCAGAAAATTGCTTAAATTAGCTATCTCTAAAGGATGTTTCGATCTGAAAATGGTTTGATTTTACTTTCCAAGTATCACTAAGCTGGGTTGGTTTGAGGAATCACTTTTTTCATTCTTGTAATTTAACAGGATTATACTTGCCAAGCTATTATAATATTTGTGTCCATTGTGGATTTGTGAAGGTTAAAAACATTTCGTAAGTGAAGTGTTTTGTTTTTTTGTTTTTGTTTTTGTTTCTTTTTTTATGTTTATAGAGCAAAGCCTCACGAAGATTAAAAGATCCTTTGAGGGGAAAAATGTTTTTACTTTTTTTTCAGGTTTTATTCCTTTCTTTCTTTTTTTTAAGTTTTTATTTATATACCTTTCTCATAAAGTCATAAAATATTTGAATATGCAGTGACCTTTGAGACTATATAATTCTATCTCCTCCTGTTATAAATAAGGAAACCGAGGCATAAAGATGTAAATTAACTTGATTAAGGGCAGGCATACAACAAATAAATGACAGAGCTAGGACTTGAAACTAGGCCTTCATCTAACCAGGTCAGTGTTCAGCTGTACTATCTGGCCTCGCCATCTAAAAAAATCTTTTTTTTTTTTCTTAATTTTAAAAAATATTTATTTTATTTTATTTTTTTGAGAGAGAGACAGACTGATAAAGCACAAGCGGGCAGAGAGAGAGGGAGATACAGAAACTGAAGCAGGCTCCAGGCTTTGAGCTGTCATCACAGAGCACCACACAGGGCTTGAACTCATGAAGTACAGGATAATGACCTGAGCCAAAGTCAGACACTCAACCGACTGAGCCACCCAGGCATTCCTAAAGAGTATCTCTCTCTCTCTCTCTTTTTTAATGTTTATTTATTTATTTTAAGAGAGAGAACAAGCAGGGGAGGGGCAGAGAGAGGGAGAAAGAGAATCCCAAGCAGGCTCCGGTGCTGTCAGCACAGAGCCAGATGTGGGGCTCAAACTTACAAATGGGGAGGTCATGACCTGTGCTGAAATCAAGAGTCAGATGCTTAACTGACTGAGCCACCCAGGTGCCCTAAAAGTCTTTTCTAATGCCTTATTAATAGCAATGCCATGTACATTCAAGTTTCAGACAGCTAAAAAGGATAATTTTCATTCATATTACATTCAGTTCATATTACAATTAAGAATGCCTTACATGTGAAATTTACTGCATTTAGGCTAATATACAGTACTTGATTCAGATTAGGTAGATAGTTGTTCCTTTGTGTGTGTGCGTGTGCGTCCTATTCCCTTCCTCAGAATTCTGGCTTACTTTTCTTTAAATATTAGAGATAGAGAGAGAGAGACTGTCAACTCTCAGAGGAATACAGATTTTAGGCCTCTTGCTTTCTTTGTGATTCACGATTTTACCAGAGATGGTAAAGGTGCTTTGGTCTACCACAGGCTACATTAAAAAATAAATGTAAAGAAAGAATATAAAAATGTGTTAACCAAAGGGTTTGTTCTAATCTATCCTGCTAACTTGAAAGTGGATTTTTTTTCATGGAAAATACACATTCTGGATAGTCTAGGTTGGTCAGAATGATCACTTTAAAAGTTCTTGCATGCTTATAAGAGGCTACTTCAGGGGCGCCTGGGTGGCGCAGTCGGTTAAGCGTCCGACTTCAGCCAGGTCACGATCTCGCGGTCCGTGAGTTCGAGCCCCGCGTCGGGCTCTGGGCTGCTGGCTCAGAGCCTGGAGCCTGTTTCCGATTCTGTGTTTCCCTCTCTCTCTGCCCCTCCCCCGTTCATGCTCTGTCTCTCTCTGTCCCAAAAATAAATAAACGTTGAAAAAAAATAAAAAATAAAAAAAATAAAAAAATAAGAGGCTACTTCACTCATCCCATCACCCAGCACATCCTATCGCTTACTCCTTGCCTGTCACTCTAGTTTTCCTCTTTCCCTTTTTGTAGTATTTCCTAGGTGGTTATCTTCTGCCCAGAACGATACTGGGGACAAACTTCTTTCCTCAACTCATTTTCTATATTCTGTGTTAGCTGAGGCATTAATTTAAATATTTTCACATCACTTTAACATACTTCGTTTTTTTCTTTTAGTTAAAAAAAATTTTTTTTTAATGTTTATTTATTTTTGAGACAGAGAGAGACAGAGCATGAATAGGGCAGGGTCAGAGAGAGAGGGAGACACAGAATCCAAAGCAGGCTCCAGGCTCTGAGCTGTCAGCACAGAGCCCAACACGGGGCTTGAACTCACGGACCATGAGATCATGACCTGAACCAAAGTCAGACGCTCAACTGACTGAGCCACCCAGGTGCCCCCCCCTTTTTTTAGTTATTAATGTAACTTAAATCCCCTTGTTTCTTTCTTTCTTTTTTTTTTTTAAGTTTATTTATTTATTTTGAGAGAAAGAGAGCAAGTGGGGTAGGGGCAAAGAGAGAGGGGAGAGAGAAGGAATCCCAAGCAGACTGCACTGTCAGCACAGAGCCCATTGTGGGGCTGGAACCCACAAACCGTGAGATAATGACTTGAGCCGAAATCAAGAGTCACACACTTAACTGACTATACCACCCAGGCTCCCCTAATTTCCTTGTTTCTCCCACAATTAGATGCAATATTATTCTTATTGTATAATGTTCCAAAGTTAGTTTTGTCTGTTTGACTTCTAAGTTGGTCCTTGCAACCTTACCTTCATGTGAATAGCTAATGCCCATGGCAATTCTTTTGACTGCTAAATTAATTTTTCACCCTTAACAAGCTATGAAAAATTTTACTTAACTAACTTTAACTAAAAAACAGTACTGTTTAAATGGAATGTAGCAATAGAAATGCTCTATATTTGCACTGTTAGACAGTTAATCACGTGACTATTTTATTTATTTATTTATTTATTTATTTATTTATTTTACTTTACATCCAAGATAGTTAGCATATAGTGCAATCAGGAGTAGATTCCAGTGATTCATCCCCTATGTATAACACCCAGTGCTCATCCCAGGCCCCCCTTAAGGCACACCTTCTACACATGAGGATGGACTCTGACAACATCAAAAGTACCTGATCCATCCAGCTGAGGATTTCAGGAGACCTCTCCCCGTGTTCATATTGTTATGCTTAAAGTTCATGTGCTCTCTTTGTGGCCAAGGAGGCAGAGCCAAATGATTGAGAGGCTAGTCAGTATGACCCAGAGTCCTACCATCTGAATTACAAGGAGTAGTAAAAAGACAAAAAGAATGGAATACAGAACAGACAAAACAGTAACACATTTTCCTTTTTTTTCCCCATTTACATGCTGCCTTTTCATATGACCCTTTATTATGGATAATTTTTTCACTTTTTGGCATAGATTTAATTTACTTTGTTGATATACTTCTTTGAACAATAAAGATGAAATAAAAGCTCTTTTACCATTTTGTTATTCACATGGTAGTGGAATTGCAGTTTCAGAGGGAAGGGGAAATTTTATAAGACTTGCATAGCAAAGGGGTGTCTGACTTTAGCTCAGGTCATGATTTCATGCACTGGGCTCCACACTGACAGTGCAGAGCCTGCCTGGGATTCTCTCTCTCTAATCCCCTACCCCATCTCTCTCTGCCCCTCCCCCTCTTGCGTGCTGTCTTTGTTTCTCTCAAAAATAAATAAACTTAAAAATTACTTATATAGCATGTATAGTATATTATGTAAATGATTCAAGGCAAAAGAGATTAAGGAAAAAATTAAGAAAATAACCCTCAGGAAATGTAAAAAATGATTAAAAAATCCTCTTCTTATTTTTTTTGTGATTCAATTTTCTTTGAGTAGCTGTATTGATACAATTCTTTATTACTGAATTAGCATGTATTTCCCTTGCCTGAACATATATATATATTCTCAATCTCTGAAAATTTCAGTGGTGATAGCTTAGCAAAACTTTCCAAACAACCTCAGTGTCCACTAGCAGGGTATAGGGAAGGAAACATTTTTTTCCCCTTCTACTCTCTAGGTTCTCAGCAAGGCTCTGTAACAAAAGAGAGATTAACAAGAGAAAGACAGAAGTTTATTAATATATGTGTGTCATGGAGAACCTCAGGGATGAGTAACTCAAAGGTGGCTAGAACTTGAGTTTATATAGCATTTTAAACAAATCCAATACATTTTCAGAGAAATGACAAGACAAAAGGGATTTTAAGTTTCTAGGGTGGCAAATTGTGGGAAGGTGGATATAAAGGTGAATAAGGAAAGATAAAGGCTAGTCAACAGTTTGTATTGTGGAGTCCTGTGGTGCTGATAAGTGTCTAAGGTTGTTGGTGATTACGTTTTGGAAAAATTTAAGTCTTGTTTCTAGGCAGATGGGAAAGGACCGAGATTTTCTCATATCTGTTTCATCTCAGTTGCCTTACGTTCAAAATAATCCTAATGCCAAACTGCCATATTTTGGAAGTGGTAAACTCTGTTACCTTTCTGGGGGAATGGTTAAATTAAAATAATTAAGGGACAGGGCACCTGGGTAGCTCAGTCGGTTGAGCTTCTGACTCCTGATTTTTTTTATGTATTTATTTATTTATTTTAATTTTTTTTTTTTTAAGGTTTATTTATTTTTGAGACAGAGAGAGACAGAGCATGAACGGGGGAGGGTCAGAGAGAGAGGGAGACACAGAATGTGAAACAGGCTCCAGGCTCTGAGCAGTCAGCACAGAGCCCGACGCGGGCTCCAACTCATGGACCGCGAGATCGTGACCTGAGCCGAAGTCGGCTGCTTAACCGACTGAGCCACCCAGGCGCCCCCTGACTCCTGATTTTAGCTCAGGTCATGATTTCACGGTTTGTAGGTTTGAGCCCCGCATTGAACTGTGTGCTGACAATGTGGAGCCTGCTTGGGATTCTCTCTCTCTGTCTCTCTGCCCCTCCTTTGCTCATGCTATCTCTCTCTCAAAATAAATAAATAAAACTTAAAAAAAATAATTAAGGAGCATCTGGGTGGTGCAGTCAGTTAAGTGCCCGACTCTTGATTTCGGCTTGAGTCATGATCTCTCAGTTTCTTGAGATTGAGCCGCACATGCTATCAGCACAGAGCCTGCTTGGGATTCTCTCTGTCTCTCTCTGCCCCTTCTCTGCTCGCACCCTCTCTGTCTCTCTCAAAATAATAGAATAAGATTGGTGGATTAACACTATCAATGTCATAGTTATGATATTGTAGTATAGTTTTACAAGAGGTTATCATTGGGAGATCTGGGTAAAAGGTGCACAGATCTCTATTTTTCTTATAACTTCAAGTGAATCTATAGTTATTTCAAAAAGTTTAATGAAAAAAATTTTAAATCATAATTCTAAATATAGTGTATGAACATGCAACATTTATTTTTTTACTTATGTAAAAGATCAGATTAAGGTCTGTAGGTATGCTATTATAACTCTTATTAAATTACGCATAGAAGGGGCACCTGGCTGGTTCAGTCAGTAGAGCATGTGACTCTTGATCTTGGGGTTGTGAGTTTAAGCCCCATGTTGGGTGTAGAGATTACTTAAAAATAAAACCTTTAAAAAATTATGCATGGGATAAAAATGGTCACAATGCTTATATCTAAGTTGTTGGATTTTAGATGATTTTTCTTTTCTTCATACTTTTCATCATTTTGTAAATGCCTTATTATGAATACATACTATTGTGAAAACAATACTTTATCTTTTTTTCCTAATCATCAAAAAAGTGAAAGTTATCTTTTAAAAATACTTTTAAAAATCTTGCTTTCTCAGCATGCCAATGTGAAGGAAAAGATAACCGAATCCCATTACTGAAGGAAGTTTTCGAGGCCTTTCCTAATACTCCCATTAACATCGATATCAAAGTCAACAACAATGTGCTGATTAAGAAGGTACTTAAGGCATTGCCTCTTCTGACTGTATTGTATTTCACAAACTAAATGAGGCTAGAGTAAGTGACTTCATAGATTGCTACTGTTTAACGAAATGTGATACTCTAGGGATCAGTATTGTTTTAAATAATGCCCTGGTAGAAGAGATCACTTTACTGTAGGAAAGCCTATTTTCAGAGTGAGTTGTCTTGTCTCAGTCATGCATAAAAGTGAGCTCCTGTGAACCAATTGTTCTGGCAATTAACTTCTTCAGATTTAACTTGCTTTGTTGGTAGTTTATATCAAATGACTAAATAGTGGTACTCTCTTAGATAAATCATATAATGGTAAAATGTAAGTAATTGCTTATATTTTATAAAATACTCTGGATTCCTATATTCGTCCAAAAGTTTATATGACTCACTAGCAGAAAGTCAGTTGTAACCCATTTGTAAAGTGAAATAATGTAAATGGATTTACAAATAGGCGCATGCATCAACTTTTGAATTTTCACATGTAGGTTTCAGAGTTGGTGAAGCAGTACAGACGAGAACACATAACAGTGTGGGGCAATGCCAGTTATGAAATTGTAGAAAAGTGCTACAAAGAGGTAAGCTTCAAAAATGATACAGAAAGATCTTTCTTGCTGTTGTTGTATATCTATACATGGTCTTACAGTAATAATTTTTTAAATTACCTTATTTCAAAGCCTCATACAAAGACAGATGGTACTGGGTAGAGGCACCTAACCAGAAGTTTACTAATAGAGATAATGGATTTAATAGAAATAATGGACCTTACAGTTTAAGTTCTATGTACTTGGGCTGGCTCACAGAATTTATTTTCACATGCTAATATTAGTTGTTTGCCAACACTTTATTATGTACATTATGAAACAAAATATGATTCCTATCTTTTAATGTCTGTTTTTTTGGTTCGGTTATTGAAATTTTCTGTGTAATTTTGAATTGAGGAAAGTATTTAGTCATTCAACTCTATAGCTCAAGCTTCTCTGTTCCCTGCCTCCCAAACAGAATCAATCAAATTAATCCAGGATCATAATTATCAGGTGGTATATAAAAGTAGGGCCATCCACCTACTGAGATCTTTCTGTTTAAAGAAAATATATCTATAAAAAGTTAATTTGATATATCTTGACATGGTTGCTAAGCCTCTATAAGCAAGTTTAGCTCTGTACTATAGCTTCTATAAGTATAGCTTATATAGTTATATACTATATCAAGTATAACTAGGAGAATATGAAATTCAAAATGTTAAAAAACCTTAAGCATTGAAGACTCTCTTTCAAAATACAAGTGATAGTGCAGAAGAAATATTGTGACATAAGTAGCAATTTAAAATACAAAGTTTTCTTTGGGGAGGGCCCTCCTTCCTCACAAAAAAGGTAAAAACATAGATCCAGAATTGGCACCACTACAATTAAAAGTACAGTTGAAGGCCTCATTAAGGCAAGTAAGTTTTATTTATGTGCCACAGGTTCTCTGAGATCCCAAGGTAGCTTGTGTACAAAAGGAGAAAACAAAGTAGTCATTGGGACAAATGGCTTCAGATTCCTGAGAATTTAGGACTAATATTTTTCCATAATTCATCATTGTCTAATGGTATTTTCACATGTCATTAAAAGTGACTGTATTATTGAAGTTTTGCATTTTTATTTATTTATTTACTTACTTACTTGAGACAAAGAGCAAGTAGGGGAGGTGCTGTCAGTGCAGAGCCTGATGTGGGGCTTGATCCCATGAACTGCAAGATCATGAACTGAAACCAGGAGTCAGAGGCTTAACTGACTGAGCCACTCAAAATTTTTTTAAATAAAAAATAGGAGCGCCTGAATGGCTCAGTTGGTTAAGTCTCTGACCCTTGGTTTTGGCTCAGGTCATGATTTCACAGTTCATGAGATTAAGCTCTGACAGCACAGAACCTGTCTGGGATTCTCTCTTTCCCTGTCTCTCTGCGCCTTCCCTGCTCATGCGTGCTCTCTCTCTCAAAATAAATAAATAAAAATTTTTAAAAATTCTTAAAATAAAAAATAGTGGTAACAGCAAATGCTGAAGAAGATTTGGAGAAGCTGGATCTCTCCTACATTGTTAGTAGGAATGTAAAATACTACAACCACTCTCTTAATTAGTTGGATAGTGTACCCAAACTAAACATACACTTACCATATTAACCAGCAATCTCACTCTTGGACGTTTATCTCAGAAAAGTGAAAACTTATGCACAAAAAACCTGTCTATGAATGTTTACAGCAGCTTTATTTATAATAGCAAAGTACTAGAAACCAACCAAAATGACCTTCAGTGGGTAGATGGCTAAACATGATGTAATACTATTCAGCCATAAAGGGAAAGGAACTACTGATACATGCAACAACCTGGGCTGCCCTCATCCTTGATGTCATTTCACTTGGAAAAAATGAACCTCAAAAGGTTACATACTGGAATCACCTACATTGCACACCTGAAACTCACATATATAACACTGTATGTTAACTGTCTGGAATTAAAATTAAAATAAAAACCTAAAGAAACAAAAACCAAACCAAAACAAAAAGGTTGCATATTGTATGATTCCATTTATGTAACATTCTCAAAACTATACACACAGAGCAGATAAATGGCTGTCAGGGGACAGGGACTGGGGGCAAATACAGAGAGGTAGCAGGAGGGAGTTCTCATTTGTGAGGGAGCTGCTCTGGATTTTGACTGTGGTGGTGGTTACACGGATCAGTACATTGTTAAAACTGCACTAAACCAAACACATGCACAAGTGAATGGAGATTTTAAAAAAGGTGAAAACTGCATAAGGTCTATGGTCTAAATGATATACCAGTATAGTGATATTATACTACAGTTATGTCAAATGTTACCATTTGAGGAAGCTGGGCTAAGGGCACATGAGACTCAACTTCCTGTGAATCTATTATTTCGAAATAAAAAGTCCACTTTTGACCCAGAATTATAGAACTTTTCCTTTGATTCACCAATTTTTTTTAGAAGCCTCTGGCTTTCAGTCATTTTAGAATTTAACAACTCCAAACTTCCAGCAGTCATTTTCAGACATCATAGTAAACATGTCTCAAAATATTTGTCATTCATATCATGAACATACCATATAATTAAGTCATACATCTTTTACAATTCTTTTTTTTTAATTAATGTTTATTTATTTTTGAGAAAGAGAGAGACAGAGTGTGAGTGGGGGAGGGGCAAAGATAGAGGGAGACACAGAATCCAAAGCAGGCTCCAGGCTGTCAGCACAGAGCCCAATGTGGGGCTCGAACTCACAAGCCATGAGACCATGACCTGAGCCCAAGTCGGAAGCTTGACCGACTAAGCTACCCAGGCACCCCTCTTTTACAATTCTTAAAATACAATTTATAAGAATTTTACATTAGTCCTTTAATTCCCAAATGCTAGCAACTAAAAATATAAAAATAAAAAAAAAAAAAAGCGGCACACCGTGGTAAGAGGAAAACATGTAGAGCTTATTTCCACTTAATGGCTTTTAATTCATTCTAACTTAATGCAGTGGTTCTTTTGTTTGTTTGTTTGTTTTGTTTTGTTTTTTGAGAGAGAGAGGGAGCGCGTGGGGAGGGGAGAGGGGTAGAGAGAGAGAGAGAATTTTTTTTTTCTTTTTTGAGAGAGAAAGGGCACAAGTGAACGAGGGTGTTGAGAGAGAGGGAGAAAGAGAATCCCACAAGGGGCAGAGAGAGAGAGAGAAAGTGGAACTTACCCAAGGCGGGGCTTGTGTTTACCCGATGCAGGGCACCAGTTCACCCAAGTGTACTTGAACTCACGAACCGTGAGGTCATGACCTGAGCTGAAGTCAGATGCTTACCCAGCTGAGCCACCCAGGTGCCCCACTTAATGCAGTGGTTCTTAAAGTTGGCTGGATGTTGGAATCCTAAATCCTAAATAAAGATACTAATGCTTAGGTCCCATTCCCTAAATTCTATTTATTTTGTTCAAATATAGTCGACATAATGTTATATTAGTTTCAGGCGTACAACACAGTGACTGGACAAATCAGTACTTTATGCTGTGCTCACCACAAGTGTAGCCACCATCTGTCAACCATATAACACTATTACAATACCACTGACTCCATTCCCTATGCTGTACCTTTTATCCCCATGAGCTGTTCATTCCATAGCTGGAAGCCTGTATCTCTTACTTCTCTTCACATATTTCTCCCACTCTCCTCCCCTCTGGCAACCATCAGTTTGTTGTCTGTATTTATGGGTCTGTTTCTGCTTTTTTGTTTGTTTATTCATTTTGTTTTTTAGATTCCACATGGAAGGGAAATCATATGGTATTTGTCTTTCTCTGTCTAACTTATTACCCTCTCAGTCCATCCATGTTGTCGCAAATGGCAAGATCTCCAGATATTCTAATTTAGAAGATACAGAGTGGCACCAGCTGTTATGTCAGTGGTGTGCCAGCATACCAAACCCCACCCTCTCCCACCACCAGCAGCCTTGCATGGCTCCCAGAAATACCAATTATTTTTTTTAGTTCTCTGGGTCCAAAGTTGTGTAAGTTTTGAGGGTCAGCTCCTAACCCTATTTTTCCCATAAGCTCTGTTATTTTCAGTGCATGAATTTGCAGAAATCAAGTTTTTCAGGGACTTGTACATTGTGTTACAGCTGAAACACCTGTATATAAATAAGCCTAAAATATTACAGAGAGACATATGAACAGAGAGAAGAAATGCTCAAACTTATTTGTTCTCTTTTATTCTCTTTTTTTTTTTAAATAAAGAAGTGAGTAATTTAAAGCTAATATGTAAAATAAATTACTTGTGGGGCACTTGGGTGGCTCAGTAGGTTAAGTATCCAACTTGATCTCAGTTCAGGTCTTGATCTCAGGGTCGTGAGTTCGAGTACCGCACTGAGCTCTGTGCTGGTATATAGCCTGCTAAAAAATAAAATAAAATAATAAAATAAATTACTTTTTTGCATAACTTTTTCAATATATTATTTTTGTATAGAAAAAATCAACTCTACCACAATTTCTATGTTTTAAAGACAAATATAGGAGGGGCTAGGGAGAGGAGGATACGAGGAATTGTATACCAGGCATAGAGTTTCAGTTTTGCAAGATAAAAAGAGTGCATATCTATATGAAGCTTACATTCTAAGAGTTTTGAGATCTTGAACATATTTTCCAGTAGAAACCTAAAATGATGGCTTGATTCTTGGACTAGCTTACAAAATCTTATCTATATTTGATCCATAATGTAACTGAAAGATGACATATTTACAACAGTGCTAATATATTTTATCTATAGATATTCATATCAATGTCATATCTTACTTAAATAATGTATAACTATATCTATAGATAAGAATACATATATATCTATATATAGATATATATGAATATATGTCGATCTTCAGTTACATATTTTTTAACTGGCAGTAAGGTTACTGAATGTTTCATATTTTCATTTCTTTATCTTGTTCTGTTAGATTCAGTGTGTTTAATCTCTAATAATAAGTACTGTTACCAACAGACAGAAGAGGTGTTGCAAACGCAGAGATTAGGGAATAAAGAAACTTTAATATCATCATTGATGGTATAGGGCTCCAAGATAGATCTAACCCATTTGTCAAGGACTAACTATTTTTAATTTTTTTTTTTTTCAACGTTTATTTATTTTTGGGACAGAGAGAGACAGAGCATGAACGGGGGAGGGGCAGAGAGAGAGGGAGACACAGAATCGGAAACAGGCTCCAGGCTCTGAGCCATCAGCCCAGAGCCTGACGTGGGGCTCGAACTCACGGACCGCGAGATCGTGACCTGGCTGAAGTCGGACGCTTAACCGACTGCTCCACCCAGGTGCCCCAGGACTAACTATTTTTAACTGTGGTGTGTTTAGAGATGGATATTGATAACTCAGGGAGTACTTTTAACAAGTGTCCAGATACAGTCTTGGAAATTTTGAGGATGTGAAATAATCTTCTTTATTGAGCAGTTGTAAAGTAACATATTGTTTGTGTCTTTTAGAATTCAGATATTCCTATACTCTTCAGTCTACAACGTGTTCTGCTCATTCTTGGCCTGTTCTTCACTGGTCTCTTGCCCTTTGTGCCCATTCGAGAACAGTTTTTTGAAATCCCAATGCCTTCTATCATATTGAAGTAAGTGGTTACTCTGTTTGCATCAATTATCATTATAGGGGGACTAAGATCAAGGCTCATTAATATCAATATCAGTGAAATAAAAGATTGCTGTAGGGGCACCTGGCTGGCTCAGTTGGCAGAGCGGGTGACTCTTTTTTGTTTTTTAATGTTTTATTTATTTTTGAGAGAGAGAGAGAGAGAGAGAGCAAGAGTGAGCATGAGTGGGGGAGGGGCAGAGAGAGAAGGGGAGAGAGGATCTGAAGCACGCTCTGCGCTAATAGTAATGAGCCGAGTTCGGGGCTCGAACTCACAAACCACAAGATCACGACCTGAGATCACAGTCTCAACCAACTGAGCCACCCAGGTGCCCTAAGCATGTGACTCTTGATATTGGTATTGTAAGTTTGAGTTCCACATTGGGTATGGAGATTACTTTAAAAAATAAAATCTCAAAAAAAAAAAAGAATAGATTGCTGTAGTTATTTACATGTTTGATAAACTGGCCTATATTAATAATGCCTTTTGAAATAATTAAGACATATTTTTCTAAAATGAACAATTTAGGATTATAAATATTTAATCTGGACCCTTTTCAGGTATCAATAACTTTATGGGCCTGTGTACCCAGAAGTCAGAAACAAAGAATTGAGCTTAATTGTTGAAGCTTTTATGTTAACCTATAATAGCAATTGCCCTCCAACTTCCCTAATGTATTTATACTTCATCACAATAGGAAGTGGAAATTCCATTAAACTCCAAATTCACCATTAGTATTAATACACTGAGGAAGAAAAACAACTACTACCACCATAACGACAATCAAAAAAACCTCTGGGAAATAGGAGAAAGAAAAGGATAGTGTTTGTTTATAATAGATACTTCTATATTTACATAATCTTTCTCCTGGGTACAAAGCCTTGCTTTTCACGCACTCATTTACTGTAAAGATAAAAATACGTAAAACACTTAGCACCTCCTGGCAGATAATAAGCACTTAATAAATGATAGCTTTTATTGTTCCATTGTCTTTATCATCAGTATCAGAGAAAGACAGCTTCATCTCATAATCCTGCACCAATAGAATGTGATTTCTAGCTGTAAATTTCTAATAATCAGAGTCATGACAAAGGAATTTGGAACTCCTGGGGAGATCATTTAAATGTGATGTCACCTGGGATACCTGGCTGGCTCAGTCAGTAGAGCATGCAACTCTTGATCTCAGGGTTGTGAGTTTGAGCCCCACATTTGGCCTAGAGATTACTTAAAAAAAAAAAAATTAAATGTGATCTCACCTGCATGGAAACTTTTTTCATCCCCAAACAGAACTTTAAAAAGTCAAACTGAACATTAGTGCAGCAGTGATTGGGAAATACTGGTAAGAAAAACAGTTTGGTTGGTACCTTTGTATTTAGAATCTATGTTTCATGCTTGTTTTCCAATTTGAGTTTCTTTGTGATGAGCATGTTTATTTTATCTGTTCCCAGTTATATTTTTGGGCAGTCTTTGTAGCTATTTATCAGACAAAACAGAAACCACTTCTTGCCTACAAAGAAACCATTTTAATTTGCTGGATTAAAATGATTCCTAACCATTTATTCCTAAAGTACTTAGGTTTTCCTCTGGCCTGGCATGAACTATTGTGCTCTCTAAATTATGTGCACATGCTCCTTTTAGAAGTAGGTATTACCGAAATACAGACATATGAACAAACTCATAGAATTAATCTTTTCCTAAAAACTAATTGTGGCTTAAGACAAAGTAGAATATTGTGTGTGTGTGTGTGTGTGTGTTAATTTTTCTTTGATGGATGACAGTGGGTGCTTTCTAAGACAACATAATAATTTGTTTAATGAGCTGATTAATGTTTGAGATACTAAAAAACAGAGATTCCTAAAACTGCAACAAGTTCTTCCCACCTAGGCTAGAGTTAAAGAAAAGAGGATTTTATTTGAAGAGCTTCTAATAAAAACTGAATTCAGAGAGAAAGAAAAAAGTGAATTTAAGTGTGGAGACTCAAATATTCTAACAGTATAGTCAGGAGGAGTTAAAAAGGAAACAAGAAGTGAAGATCTGGGGAGAATGAAAATCACTGTGTGCTGTTAAACTTAGAAGCTGGGAAGTCTTCATAGTAGAGAGAGGCTAACCAGAGATTTGCTATGGGCACAATGCCAAATTAATGATACAGGTAGTTGTGCTGCTCTAGGCATTGAGGAAATTGAAGAAGGAACTCAGTGTAGGTCTAAAGGTCAAGTACGCTTTTTCAGTAGAAAAGATAATTGAAAAAAACAGGGCCTACATTCAATATTCACAAATCAAACAACGTGATACATCACATTAATAAAAGAAAGGATAAGAATCATATGATCATTTCAATAGATGGAAAAAGCATTTAACAAAGTACAACATCCATTCTTAATAAAAACCCTCAACAAAGTAGGTTTAGAGGGAACATACCTCAACATAATAAAGGCCATATATGAAAAACCCACAGCTAATATCATCCTAAATGAGGAAAAACTGAGAGCTTTTCCTTTATGGTCAGGAATAACACAGGCATGTGAACTTTTGCCACTTTTATTCAACATAGTACTGGAAGGAATCGGACAACAAAAGGAAATAAAACTGGTAAGGAAGAAGTAAAACTTTCACTATTTGCAGATCACATGATACTCTATATAGAAAACCTGAAAGACTCCACCAAAAAATTGCTAGAATTGATAAATGAATTCAGCAAAGTCACAGGATACAAAATCAATGTACAGAAATCTGTTGCATTTCTATACACCAATAATGAAGCAACAGAAAGAGAAGTTAAGGAATCAATCCCATTTATAATTGCCCCAAAACCAGTTACGTACCTAGAAATAAATCTAACTAAAGAGGTGAAAGACCTGTATTCTGAAAACTATAAACACTGGTGAAAGAAATTGAAGAGGACACAAACAAATGGAAAGACATCCTAGGCTCAAGGATTGGAAGAACAAATATTGTTAAAATGCTTATACTATCCAAAGCAATCAATACATTTAATGTAATCCCTATCAAAATACCAACAGCATTTTTCATAGAGCTAAAACAAACAAACCTGAAATTTCTGTGGAACCACAAAAGACCCTCAATAGTCAAAGCAACCTTGAAAAAGAAAAACAAAGCTGGAAGCATCACAATTCTGGACTTCAAGTTATATTACAAAGCTATAGTAATCAAAACAGTATGGTACTGGCACAGAAATAGACACATGAATCAATGGAACAGAATAAAAAATCCAGAAATGAACCTACATGTATATGGTCAATTAATGGTTGACAAAGCAGGAAAGAATATCCAAAGGGAAAAAAGATGTCTCTTCAACAAATGGTGCTGGGAAAACTGGATAGCAACATGCAAAAGAATGAAACTGGACCACTTTCTTACACCATACACAAAAAATAAATTCAAAAGGGTTTTTACACCTAAATGTGAAACCTGAAACCATAAAAATTCTAGAAGAGAACACAGGCAGTAACTTCTTTGACATTGGCCATAACAATTTCTTTCTAGATATGTCTCCTGAGGCAAGGGAAACAAAAACAAAAATAAACTATTGAGACTTCATCAAAATAAAAGTTTTTGCACTGCGAAGGAAGCAATTAGCAAAACTAAAAGGCAGTCTACAGAATGGAAGGAAATATTTGCAAATGACCTATCTGATAAAGGGTTAGTATCCAAAATCTATAAAGAACTTATAAAATGCAGCACCCCCAAAATGAATAATCCAATTAAAAAATAGGCAGAAGACATAAATAGAAATTTTTCATAGGAGACATACAGACAGCCAACAGACACATGAAAAAGATGCTCGATGGGAATGCAAGCTGGTGCAGCCACTCTGGAAAACAGCATGGAGTTTCCTCGAAAAACTAAAAATAGAACTATCCTATGACCCAGCAATTGCATGACTAGACATTTATCCAAGGGATACAGGTATGCTGTTTCGAAGGGACACATGCACCCCCATCCATGTTTACAGCAGCTCTATCAACAGTAGCCAAAGTATGGAAAGAGCCCAAGTGTCCATCGATGGATGAATGAATAAAGAAGATGTGGTATATATATATACAATGGAGTATTACTTGGCAATCAAAAAGAATGAAATCTTGCCATTTGGAACTACGGGGATGGAACTGGAGGGTATTATGCTAAGTGAAATTAGTCAATCAGAGAAAGACAAAAATCATATGACTTCACTCATATGAGGACTTTAAGAGACAAAATAGATAAACGTAAGTGAAGGGAAACAAAAATAATATAAAAACAAGGAGGGGGACAAAACAGAAGAGACTCATAAATATGGAGAACAAACTAAGGGTTACTGGAGGGGTTGTGGGAGGGCAGATGGGCTAAATGGGTAAGGGGCACTAAGGAATCTATTCCTGAAATCATTGTTGCACTATATGCCTAACTAATTTGGAGGTAAATTTAAAAAAATAAAAAATAAAATTAAAAAAAAAGATGCTCATCATCAATTATCATCAAGGAAATGAAAATCAAAACTACAATGAGATATCACCTCACACCCTTCAGAACGGCTAAAATAAAATCTCAGGGAACAACAGGTGTTGGTGAGGATGTGGAGAAAGGAGCTAACCTTCATGCACTATTGGTGGGAATGCAAACTGGTGAAGCCACTGTGGTAAACATTATGGAGATTCCTCAAAAAATTAAAAATAGAACTACCCTGTGATCCGGCAATCATACTACTAGGTATTTACCCAGCGAATACAAAAATACTAATTCAAAGGCATACACGTACCCTGACATTGATAGCAGCGTTATCTACAATAGCCAAATTATGGAAAACAGCCCAAATGTCCATACACTGATGAATGGATAAAGAAGGTGACATATTACTATTATGCTAAGTGAAAAAAGTCCATCAGAGAAAGACAAATACCATATGATTTCACTCATATGTGGAATTTAAGAAATAAAACAAACAGGGCACCTGGGTGGCCCAGTTGGTTAAGCGATTGACTCTTGATTTCGGCTCAGGTTGTGATCTCATGGTTCGTAAGTTTGAGCCCTACATCCAGCTCTGTGCTGACAGTGGGGAATCTGCTTGGGTTTCTCTCTCTCCCTCACTCTCTGCCCCTACCCCACTCATGCCCTCTCTCTCTCTCTCTCTCTCTCTCTCTCTTTCAAAAATAAATAAATATTTAAACATTTGCAGGGGAAAAAAGAAACAAAACAAAGGGAAAAAAAGAGAGACAAACCAAGAAACAGATTATTAACTATAGAGACCAAATTGATGGTTACCAGAAGGGAGGATGGTAGGGAGGGATGGGTTAAATAGGTGATGGGGATTAAAGAGCACTTGTTGTGATGAGCACTGGGTGATATGTGGAGTTGTTGAATCACTATATTGTACACCTGAAAACTAATATTACACTGTATGTTAACTAACTGGAAACTAAATAAAAACTAAAAAAAAAAAAAAAAAAAAGAAGAAGAACAGGGCCCAGGTCTTCAAATATTGAAAGGGGAAGAAAAAACATGCTTTCAGGGTCTTTTTAGTCTCATTTTTACCCCATATGTCTTTTAATTTGTAGTAAAGTTTGGTTGTATGTTTACATCTACTATATACTAGGTGTGCTTGCTTTGACAGTACATATACTAAATCTACCATGTACTCAGTTATAGCAAAGTGAGAGAAAGACGCTTCACCAAAAAAGAGAAGACACATGAGCTCTAGGCACGCAGGGTCTGGAAACATAACTTTTATTATTATTATTATTTTACCTTTCAGTAGTGGCAGCAAAAAAATAGCTTGAAATCAATAGAAACAGAGACCCAAATGGGCTTTATTTTAATTTACTTTTGGTTTGTTGTGTTTTTTTTATAAAATTTTTTTGAGCACATACTAAGTTCAAGGCACTGTGTTTGTTTTTGGACTCATTTTATTTTATCACACTGATACCTTCCTGTGTTTCTAATGTATGTTTCAAATTTTATTTTGCTTCAGGCTAAAAGAACCACACACTATGTCCAGAAGTCAAAAGTTTCTCATCTGGCTTTCTGATATGTAAGAATTTTACTTTCTTGATATACAAGTTATTGCTTTAGCTATATGTATTACGTCCTATGTTTATAATTTAGAGCAAGCTTGCTGCATATAATTTGTAACAAGGACCTATTGAGCACCTACTCCATAGGTGGATGTATATGAATCATTTAGAACTACTTTAACTACCAGCCGCAAAACTGTAAGAGGAATCTTGAGAGACAGTTTCAGCCAGCTTCAAGAGAAAACTGAGTGCCCTCCTACCCAAAGGTAAATGATTAGCTTAGGGTGATCTAGCTAGTTAGTATATAGAGCTGGCATATATAACCACTCTCTTCCACCTGTTTGCTGTTTTCAGTAACCTGCAGTCAAAGAAAGATGTGGTGAAAGAAGTGTATAGCAATACAGTATAGGTAAAAGTATACATTGACTACTGGCACATTTCTCCAGAAAAATCTGCACCAACGTTTAATAGCAGAAAGGAAGCCCCACCTGTAGGGTGGGCATCTACTTCAAAAAAGATACTTTAATTTCTAAGACATGTTGAGTTTAATTTTAGATAAATACCACAGTGTTGCTGTTATGTTTGGTTTCTGTTATTTAATCATTCTAATAGACATAAACAGAGTAGAAATAATATGTATAACTTTCCCATATAGTTCATTCCCATCATGCTCAAGTGATTTGTATTCTAAAAGTTCACTTTTAAATCAATTATTTCAAACTCTAAAAAATGATATATATACAGTATATATAGTGTAAATAAGGAACATTAGGTTTCTAAGATTGCACATGAAAGACCAATCCATTATGTAAATAAATAATGATATTATAGAACTTGGCCCAAATTCACTACCTTGTTTTAACTTGGAAAGTTATAAACAGACTTCCAAGCTCTTTCTGACTCTCATTATGGTGTCAACAGGGAAAGTGAAGAAGCCTCTTCTCTCCTAAGCGGCTTCAATAAGAATGGGTCTCCTGAGGATCTAGTTACAGAAGGAATAGAAAGGAGGTTCTGGTTGTCCACCAGCAAGCAGCCAACAGTGAAAGGAGATCCAGCAGTTAGGACATGAATATATCCACAGTAGTTATTACTTGAGGCCATTGCTTTAAATCAGAATTATAAATTCTAAATGTTAGGCTAATTTAGTTCTAAAGACTAATTATGGTCTTTCATTAGAACTAAGAAATAACTAAATTTGTTCTGCTTTTCTTTTCTAGCTTACTAATGAGAAAAGCCTTGTTTGACCACCTCACTGCCAGAGGCATTCAGGTAAGTTTCTGGAATGATGCATTTTGGAAACAATATGTCTCATCAGTGTAACACAAGTGTAAAGGACAGGAACTTTTAACTGACTTAATTTGGGCCCAGCTCTGCTGCTGCTGCTGCTGCTGCTGCTGCTGCTGCTGCTGCTTTACTGGTTCACATATGAAAACCTTAAGCTCTGCCTTATGTTTAACAAGAAAGCATTGGCATTTTATAATGTTTTTTTTTTTTTTTAATTTTTTTTTTCAACGTTTATTTATTTTTGGGACAGAGAGAGACAGAGCATGAATGGGGGAGGGGCAGAGAGAGAGGGAGACACAGAATCGGAAACAGGCTCCAGGCTCGGAGCCATCAGCCCAGAGCCTGACGCGGGGCTCGAACTCACGGACCGCGAGATCGTGACCTGGCTGAAGTCGGACGCTTAACCGACTGCGCCACCCAGGCGCCCCAAAAGCATTGGCATTTTAATAACTGGAGTCCACTTATGTATATAGGTGAGATTAGCTGAAGCTAAAGGGTGGGACAGTATATATTTAATGAGTAAAGTAAAATTTTTTTAAAGGGTTCAATAACTTTTTAAAATTACAGGTTTAATAGGTTGTTTCTAGGTCTGCTGAGATTGTAGTGTATAAATGCTATTATAAAAATAATTTTCTATTTTAACATTTCTTCTCATACTTCTCACACTTCTAATTTTCAGGTGTATATTTGGGTATTAAATGAAGAACAAGAATACAAACGAGCTTTTGATTTGGGAGCAACTGGGGTGATGACAGACTATCCAACAAAACTTAAGGATTTTTTGCATAATTTTTCAGCATAGAAAAGGAGGTACTCAGAAGCATTCAAAGAAAACCTGAAGAGACCTAAGAAAACAAAACAAAACAAAACAAGTTTGCCATCATTTCCCTAAGCCATTTCCAGAATGGTAAAGGTTTAATCAGTTAAGTTTTTATTACCTCATTTTTAAGCTTGTCTGAGAATGTAGAAACTATATATTGTATATTTATTTTAAACAATATTACATATTTTACATTTGTAAATAGTTTGTTTAGAAAGATAACTGGTTATGAGTTGGAAGTAGAAGATTATTGATCAAGAGTTCTGTATATGATGCATTGTTCTACTATTATAAGTAATTCCAAAATCAAAGACTTTTGGATAAATTTGACATTAGCCTTCACTGGAATAAGATCAACTAATTAGTAAAGCAAAATTACTGAAGGCCACTACAGCTATTCTGAGTTGTCTCATTATTTCCAGGTACATCTTGAATAAAGAGGAAGGAAAATACAGTGGGAGGAGAGCTTAGAAATCAGTGATATAGCTATTTGACAAGCTGTCCCTTGTTAACAGAAGGCAAACTCAAGGAACTGAAATTTTATTACTTGATCAGAAGTAAAAACTGTAGACAATTAAATTTCTTGGCTGCTGTTGTTAATGGAATCTCGGAATCTTCTTCAGTGTAGCAGCGCTACCATGTCCTTTCTTTTTGGTAACCATTAAAATGGGAATTATTAAATGTAAATTAAGACAAGATCCAAATAGTCATATATTTATGTTTCCTCTAAAGAAGTGTAAATTTTCCATTTTTGGCAATGACTAACTGTTTGATCCTACATCTAGATTTTAAATAACATCTTGAATCTTAATAAACCTATAAAACTGATGAAAGTACACATCATTGATTTAATACTTATGGTATAAACCACCTGTTCCTGACCTTTAAGGATTTAGTCTTCTGAATATTAAGTGGAAACAATTTCTCAAAGCATTAGGCATCACTTTCTCAGCTTTTCTGATATGACTTCATGTAAATCTGTTTCTAATCTTTTTGACTAATTTTCATGACCTCTTTGGGAGGTAAATATAATCTGGAATAATAAGGGCCTTTTACCTAGATTGCATCTCTCATTTGGAGTTGTCAGCAGCTATGAAGGATGATTATACTCCCATCAGTCTCTGGATGACATAAATAACATTTTGCTTTTTTGTTTAAACTGGAATAAAATTTTACAAGAACAAAATAAGGGTTCTTCATTGCTTTTTTGCAGTTGTAATTCTAAATATGCTTTATAGATTTTATAGGTTCTGGGGGGGCAGAATTTAATGAAGTGATAAATTGATAATATGAGTAAATACACCTGATATTTCTCTCTAGAATAAGGAAAACAAAAGAAAATACGGAAACACTCTATGGTAAAAAGTTGCTTCTTGGCATTTGAATAATAACTTGGGCAGGTAATCCAATAAATCAGTCATTTTTACTTGTGCTTACTATAATTTATGGTTATGGTTGCTAGGGATCATTTTGATTGTTTAGATATGATTCTTTTTGTTATTTTTTCGTTCTGAATTTTGCTTTGTTATGATTCCAAGCAGCTCATATTATAGGGCAAACATATATTTTGTGTCAACCAGTAGAAGATAAAGTACCCAATATGGTAAAGATGTTTAGAAAGTTATGTTTTAAAAGTTTGCTAATTTGGGGGCACCTGGTTGGCTTAGTTGGTAAAGCATGTGACTCTTGATCTCAGGGTTGTGAGTTCAAGCCCCATGTTGGGGGTAGAGTTTACTTTAAAAAAAAAAAGTTTGCTAATTTTATAGTCGAGGTGACCTTAATTCACTTAATGTAAGTATATAGTCTCTATAATAAGAGAGTTTGTATTCATTATAACATCTCAATACTGCTTTTCTGATTGGAGCATCACATTTTATTTATTTATTTATCTACCTACCTATTTATTTATATTTATTTATTTAATTCTTTTTTAATGTTTATTTTATTCATTATTTATTTATTTTTAAATATTTATTTATTTATTTATTTATTTATTTATTTTATTGTTTATTTCTGACAGAGAGAGAGACAGAGAGACAGAGCATGAACCAGGGAGGGGCAGAGAGAGAGGGAGACACAGAATCCGAAGCAGTCTCCAGGCTCTGAGCTGTCAGCACAGAGCCTGATGCGGGGCTCGAACTCACGTACCGCGAGATCATGACCTGAGCTGCAGTCGGACGTTCAACTGACTGAGCCACCCAGGCACCCCATGTTTATTTTATTTTTGAGAGAGACAGAGTGTGAGTGGGGCAGGGGCAGAGAGAGAGGGAGACGCAGAATCTGAAGTAGGCTCCAGGCTCTAAGCTGACAGCACAGAGCCCAACATGGGGCTCCAACTCACAAACCGTGAGATCATGACCTGAGCTGAAGTTGGACACTTAACCAACTGAGCCTCCCAGGCGCCCCTATTTTTTTTCATGTTTATTTATTTTTGAGAGAGAGAGAGCATGAATGGGAGAGGGGCAGAGAGAGAGGGAGAAAGATTCCCAAGCAGGCTCTGGCTGTGTCAGCATGGGGCCCGATGCGGGCTTGAACCCACAAACCTATGCCAAAATCAAGAGCCAGGCACTTAACCAACTAAGCCACCCAGGCACCCCTACCTGTTTATTTATTTAAAATAATCTCTGTGCCCATTGTGGGACTCCAACTCCAAGACTCCAAGATCAAGAGTCACATGCTCTACCAACTGGAGCCAGCCAGGCACCCCTGGAGCATCACATTTTAAACAAGCTTAAATACCCTTTCATTTTGAGGTAGATATTGCTAGGCATAGTGAACAGCATAGTGGGGAAGGTAGAGAAGTGGTCACAAGATGTGATTAGACCCTTCTACTGGGATAAGGCTGTCACTAGATGTGACAGGCTCACCTATAGGTCAAGTCCCGTATGCCATTAGTAGCCCAAGTATGTGGCAATGGGCAAGAGTTGGCAGGCATTTTAGCAAGTAGTTGGCATGAGGGAATTTTAATATGAAGTAGTATGAGGGGCGCCTGGGTGGCTCAGTTGGTTGGACATCTGACTTCGACTTAGGTCATGATCTCACGGTCCATGAGTTCAAGCCCCACATTGGGCTCTGTGCTGACAGCTCGGAGCATGGAGCCTGCTTCGGATTCTGTGTGTGTGTGTGTCTCTCTCTCTCTGTCCCTCCCCTGCTCTCTCTCTCTCTCTCTCTCTCTCTCTCAAAAATAAATAAAACATTAAAAAAAGTTGGCAGGCATTTTAGTAAGTAATTGGCATGAGGGAGTTTTAATATGAAGTAGTATGAGGGGTGCCTGGATGGCTTAGTCGGTTAAACATCGGGCTTTGGCTCAGGTCACGATCTCATGGTTCATGAGTTTGAACCCTGAATTGTGCTCTGCATTGGCGGTATGGAGCCTGCTTGGGATTCTCTCCCTCTCTCCCACTCTCTCTCTGTCTCTCCCCCACTGCTCTCTTCCAAAATAGATGAATAAACTTTAAAAAATTTTTCTTAAAAATTGAAGTAGTGAGAGCTTCCCTGTAGGACTTAAGTATGGGGCATGTTACCAAGGCAAAACAGAACACAAGGTACCAGAACTAGGACCCAAGTCTTGGAAAGAAGCTCATGTAATAGAACTGAAGAACAGTTGTACATATGGGAAACCATTAACATGGAATGAGTCATAACTTGAATGATTCTGCTTAGAGGTGTGCAACATAGTAGGGATGGACAGGTACATTTAAAAAACATACAAGGGGGCTCTTGAGTGGCTCAGTTGGTTAGGCAGTTGACTTCAGCTCAGGTCATGATCTCACAGTTTGTGAGTTCAAGCCCTGCATTGGGCTCTCTGCTGTCAGTGCAGAGCCTGCTTCAGATCCTCTGTCCCCTTCTCTCTTTTCCTCTTTTCCCCTCAAAAATAAATATTAAAAAAAATGGCAGAGCCTGCTTCAGATCCTCTGTCCCCCTTTTTCTCTGCCCCTTCCCCCTGTCTCTCAAAAATAAAAATAAAAAATACACAAGGAACTGCCATTGATAAGAGTTCCAAATAAAGGAAAATCACGAATGCCAGCTTGAAGAGTTTGTTCTAAATAAAAGTCTCATCTCTTTAAAATTTTTTTTTTAATGTTTTATTCATTTTTGAGACAGAGAGAGACAGAGCATGAACGGGAGAGGGGCAGAGAGAGAGGGAGACACAGAATTGGAAGCAGGCTCCAGGCTCTGAGCCATCAGCCCAGAGCCCGACGCGGGGCTCGAACTCACGGACCGCGAGATCGTGACCTGGCCGAAGTCGGGTGCTTAACCGACTGCGCCACCCAGGCGCCCCTAAAAGTCTCATCTCTTAAGTAGATGGCTGAACTCAAGACCTTAAAAGTAAGAACCAAAACTGCTAGGCAGTAATATGACATAATAATTTCTGTACCAAAAGGAAAATGGAAATAGCAGTCAGACCAGGCACCAAAGCAACATCAGAACTAAAGCAGTCAGATCCAGGAATCAAAGAGATCAGAATGGTGAGAGCATACAATTCATAAAGCCACTGGTGATACTTAGCTTTTCTAACTCCTATGCAGCAGACACACTATTTGGAAAGTGGGAACATCCTATTATGTGAAGGAAAGGTATAAGCCTAAGCTAGAGAAAATCCTGAAACCAGGTAAGAAGGCTAACCAGATCCAGTTGATACTAGATTGCACAAAAATTAGTAATTAATTTGGTAATAGTCTACAGAATGGGAGACTTCTTGCAGCAATCCAGGCCTGAGGCAATAAGCGTCCAAAAGAAAGTAATGACAATGTAAGTAGGGAAACAATGAATCTATGTGTCTCTGAAGGGAAGAATTATTGAGCATTAGTGACTAGAGCTTAAAAGGAGAAGGGAAAGTCAGTACTAATCCCAAAGCTGCAAAAAAATGGGGAACTTGAAGAGGGGAATCGGGTGGTAAAATTGATGACTATGTTGTGCTCTTTAAATGACAGAAAGTTTGAAATGACAGAAAGACATTTGAGTGACTGTGCTTTAAGTACATTAGTCCTTGGAGGAAAGTCTAGTCCTGGAGGAATAGATTAGGAGTTTTGTATACTTCGTAGGTATGAAATTGCAAAACTAGTACTTTAGAGATGTTAGTTCCTTCTCAGTATTTATTTTATTTTATTTTATTTTATTTTATTTTATTTTATTTTATTCTTTAATGCTTATTTACTTATTTATTTAGAGAGAGAGAGCACATGAAGGGGAGAGAGAGAGAGAATCCCAAGCACAGAGCCTGACATGGGGCTCGATCCCATGAACCATGAGATCAGGACCTGAAATCAAGAGTCGGATCCTTAACTGACTGAGCCACCCAGGTGTCCCTCAATATATTTTTTAAAATATTTATTTTGAGAGAGAGCATGCATGTGTGAGCAGAGGAAGGGCAGAGAGAGAGGAAAGTGAGAATCCCAAGCAGGTCCATGCTGTGAGCACAAGAGCCCAATGAGGAGCTTGATCCCATGAACCACAAGATCGTGACCTGAGCTGAAATCAAGAGTCCAAAGCATCACGGAGCCACCCAGGGACCCCTCCTGTTCGGTATTCTACTAGCAGTTTGAATAGGTTGCTCTTCCACCGAATGCTTATGTTGTGAGTAGCTCTATATTGATCTTATTTGTCTAGTCGTTTTAAAATTTAGAAATAGGGCTTCATCGTAAGATAAGATGGGACCTAGACAGCTTCTGCTGGGTGAATGGGGATGGTTATGCTAAGAGGAGGCTGAGGCAGGTATAGCTTTGTGTTACACATTCCCAATTTGACTAGAACTGCTCTACTTTTCTTTCTGTTTCACATATGAGTTCCATATAAGGTTTGATTTAAAATAGGAGTTTTCTGGGGGAAAAAATTGGCTTTTATAATCTTTGATCTAAGGTCTTTTTCCCTGTCAGGCTTGAATAGAACCTCTCTTTCCTTCCTCCTTTCCTTTCTCCTTCCTTCCCTTAACTTCCTAACCCACTTTAAGCCTTTTTCATTTAATCAGGTCTTTAAGCGTTAATGGTCAAAAACTTTTCAAGAAAAATCAGTGGGTGGGGGAAGAACATAAGACATAAACATGTAATCCACAAATATAAACAGGCAACAAAAATGTCTAACCTCCCTAGTAGTCAAAGACCTATCAATTAAAACATTGATTCGACAAAGCAGGTAAGACTATCCAATGGAAAAAAAACAGTCTCTTCAACAAATGGTGTTGGGAAAACTGGACAACAACATGTAGAAGAATGAAGAATGACCACTTTCTTACACCATACACAAAAATAAATTCAAAATGGATTAAAGACCTAAATGTGAGACCTGAAACTATAAAAATCCTAGAGTACACAGGCAGCAACCTCTTTGACCTTGGCAACTTCTTACTGGTCATGTCACCAGAAGCAAGGGACAAAAGCAAAAATGAACTATTGGGACTTCTTCAAGATAAAAGCTTTTGCACAGTGAAGGAAACAACAAAACTAAAAGGCAGCCTACAGAATGGGAGATGTTCACAAATGACATATCTGATAGAGTATCCAAAATCTGTAAAGAACTTAACAAACTCAATACCCCAAAAACAAATAATCTGGTTAAGAAATGGGCAGAAGACATGAATGGACATTTTTCCAAAGAAGACATCCAGATGGCTAACAGACACATGAAGAGATGCTCAATATCACTCATCATCAGGGAAATACAAATCAAAACCACAGTGAGATACCACCTCACGCCTGTCAGAATGCCTAAAATTAACAACAGAAAACAACAGATGTTGGCAAGGATGTGGAGAAAGGAAACCTTCTTATACTCCTGGTGGGAATGCAAACTGGTACAGCCACTCTGGAAAACAGTATGGAGGTTCCTCAAAAAGTTAAAAATAGAACCATCCTATGATCTAGCAATTGCACTACTAGGTATTTACCCAAAGAATACAAAAATAGATTCAAAGGGGGTACAGTGCACTCTGATGTATATAGCAGCATTATCAACAATACCCAAACTATGGAAAGAGCCCAGATATCCATTAATTGATGAATGCATAAAGAAGAAGTATACATATACATACATAATACATAATACATAATACATACATACATACATACATACATACATACACACAATGGAATATTACTCAGCCATCAAAAAGAAAGAAATCTTGCCATTTGCAACGACATGGATACAGCTAGAGTGTGTTATGCTAAGCAAAATAAGTCAGGGAAAGACAAATACCATACAATTTCACTCATATGTGGAATTTAGGAAACAAAACAGATGAACATATGGGAAGGGAAAAAGAAAGGAAAGCAAATGCTAAGAGACTTAATGGTAGAGAACAAACGGGATTGATGGAGGGAGGTGGGTAGTGGATGGGCTAAATGAGTGATGGGTATTAAGGAGAGCAGTTGTTATGATGAACACTGGGTGTTATAGGTAAGTGATGAATCACTAAATTCTACTCAGGAACCAATATTACACTATATGTTAATTAACTAGAATTTAAATAAAAATTTGGGAAAAAATTAAAAAATAAAAATTATAAATAAATAAAACATTGAGCCAGAGGCATCTGGATGGTTCAGTGAGAAGAGCACATGACTCTTGATCTCAAGGTTGTGATTTCAAGCCCCACGTGGGCTGTAGAGATTACTTAAATAAATAAAACTTTAAAAAATAGTTTTTAAATGTTTTTATTTATTTTTGAGAGAGAAAGAGCATGGTCAGAGGAGGGGCAGAGAAAGAGCAAGACACAGAATCTGAATCAGGTTCTAGGCTCTGAAATGTCAGCACAGAGCCCTTTGTGGGGCTCCAACTCATGAACCGGGAGATCATGACCTGAGCCACCCAGGCGCCTGCAAAATTTTTATTTTTTATTTTATAATGTTTACTTTTGAGAGAGAGAGAAAGACAGAACATGAGTCAGGGAGGGGCAGAGAGAGAGGGAGACACAGAATCTGAAGCAGTCTCCAGGCTCGGAGCTGTCAGCACAGAGCCCGACGTGGGGCTCGAAACTGTAAACGATGAGATCATGAGTTGAGCCAAGTCAGATGTTCAACCAACTGAGCCACCCAGGCACCCCCAAAATATGTTAAGATAATAAAAAATAAAACAACATTGAGTGAAATACCAATTTCCAACTCTTTAGATGGGCAAGAGTGAAAGCTTTGATGAAAAGGCATGGAGAAACAGGCACTCAGGAGTTGTTGGCGGAAATATAAATTGGCAGAACACTTTGAGAATCGACCTGACACTATCTTTAAATACATTTCTTAAGAATAACATCCTAAGAAAATAACAGGGTAAGTGCCCTAACAGTACATCTGCAGAGTGAAAAATTAGAAACAATCTAAACATGCAACATTAAGGAACTAGTTAAATAAATTATAGATACATACAATGGTATCATATTACTGTTCTATATCTACTGATATAAGATATTATTAAGCGGAAAGATTAGGTCATAAAGCTGTATACTGTGTAAACAAAAATACACATATTCATTTTATATTTTTAAATGTTTATTTTTGAGAGAGGGAGAGACAGAGTGCAAATGGGAGGGGCAGAGAGAGAGGAAAACACAGAATCTGAAGCAGGCTCCAGGCTGGGCTGTCAGCACAAAGCCAAATGTGGGGCTAGAACCCACGAACTGGGAGATCATGACCCGAGCCGGTCAGACACTTAACTGACTGAGCCACCCAGGCAGCCCTTCATATGCATTTTAAAACTGAAATACTTGGGTGCTTGGGTGGCTCAGTCAGTTAAAAGTCTGACTCTTGATTTTAGCTCAGGTCATGATCTCACAGTCATGAGATTGAGCCCCACGTTGGGTTCAGCACACAGCCTACTTGGAATTCTCTCTCTCTCTGCCCCTCTGCTGCTTGTGCATGCTCTCTCTCTCAAAATAAATAAATCAACTTTAAAAATAAATAAATAAAGCTGAAATGATATAAAAGTTTCAGTTGTGGTTTTTTATGCTGATGGAATTACAAGTGACTTATTTTCAGTTGTCTAGATTTTCTAGCTTTTCTACAATGAATAGACATCAATTTTAATTAATCAAAATTAATAAAAAATCACTTAAAAATAAAAGCCTTTCTGGGGCACCTGGGTGGCTGAGTCAGTTAGACATCTGACTTCAGCTCAGGTCATGGTCTTGCAGTCTGTGAGTTCAAGACCCATGTTCGGCTCTGTGCTGACAGCTCAAAGCCTGGATCCTGCTTTGGATTCCCCCCTCTCTCTTTGCCCCTCTCCTGCTCTCACTCTGTCTCTCTCAAAAATAAATAAACATAAAAAAAAAATAAAAATAAAAATACGGTATGCTGTTTAATCAAGTAGATGTGCCATGATTTACTTAACTAGTACTCTGACAATGGAAATTTAAGTTGTTTCTAATTGTTTATAAGTATGAATAATGTTGTGATGGACATTATTATGTATACCTCATTCCATCAGACCCAAACAATCATAAAATCCTAGATATCTAATCTATTTGCTTTTTTCCAACCCCAGTGCCACCATGCCAGTACAAGTCACCATCATCTCTAGACTGAAACCATACAACTGCTTTCTTTTTTATGATTTTAATATAATTTATTTTTGAATAGGTAATATAGTCACTGGTTCATAGAGTACAAAAGGGTACACAGTGACATTTCTCCTTCCTATCCTCCAGTAACTGAATTCCCTCTCTGGAAGAAATAGGAAATTGATGTTATTCATTTATGCAATAAATATTTATTGAGCACCTCCTATAGTTAGTCACTTATTAGATCTGGAGGTATGCTATAATGGTAAGCAAGAGAAAAATAGTATATAGGCTTATGGATCTTACATTTCACTTGGGAATACAAACATAGAGTGAACAAACATGATAGCTTCAAATTGAAGCAAATATTCTGAAGGACATAAACAAGGGATTGCGATAAATAATAAAGTCAAGCTTATTTCAGGTAAAACGGTCAAGTAGGCCTCTTTGAGGAGGTGGCATTTACACTGAGATCTAGAGCAAGAGGAATGAACTATGCAAAGAAAATGAGGAAGAGTGCTCTAACAGCTAGAAGAGTTTATGCAAAGGCCCTGAGGCAGTAAAGAGCTTGGAGGGTAACTAGAATAAAAAGAAGAGGAGAGAGGACACCCAGGTGGCTCAGTCCATTAAGCATCTGACATCAACTTAGGTCATGATCTCACAGTATGTGAGTTTGAGGCCCACATCAGGCTCCAAGTGAGCAGTGTGAAGCCTGCTTGTGATTCTAGCTCTTTTCTCTCTCTCTGCCCCTCCCCTGCTCATGTTTTCCTCTCTCAAAATAAATAAACAAACAAATAGACTTTTTAGAAGAAGAGGAGGAGAGGGAGAACATAAGTGAAGAGATTAGCTTTTGATGGGAAGGACCTTTCATCCATTGTAAATTACAAAAAAAAAAAAAAAAGTACAAATAAAAGCAGGGCTTTGTAGTTTGAATGGTGAGTTTTCATTCAATGGTTTATAATTTCTCCATGACAGCTGAGCTGAGGTCTTTACTAAAACTGAAAATGGAGAAAGGGTTATAAAAGTTTTGAGGAAAGTGAAGGCTTTCTGTCATAGTCATCTTAAGGAGTGAGAATGTGTATCCTGTTAGAGAAATGTACTGGGGCCCCTCGGCTGTTCTGTGCTGACTTGAGGCTTGAGATTCTGTATTTGAAATGAAACCAATCAAGTTGGCTGTGAATTCTTGAGTCATTAAAAGAGTTGATAATTTAAATTAAGAGAATGAAAAAACTCTTGAAGGAAGTGATTAGGAAAAAAGAGTGAGCAGAGTTAAGCCTTAGAATATGCCCAAAGGAGACAGAGAAGGTGTGGTCTGAGAAATAGACGTAAGAAAGTACAATGTCCTCAATTTCATGAAAGTAGAGAATTTAATAAAGAAGGTGGTTATCAGCAGTGTCCAAAATAGGACACTGAGATTGAGGGAGGCAGGGGCTGGGAGAGGATGAGAGCATTTGGATAAAAGGAGGCCTCCTTAACTATGGTTCACTTATCCCTAGAAGTGATGGAACTGATAGCAGATTGTAAAGGAATGAAGAGCACTGAATGGCACTAAATGAAGCTAGTAAAAATCAGCCATTTATTCAAAGAAATTGGAGAACCAGCACATTTTAAAAGTCAGTGACATCAAGTGGGCTGTGTTCTGAATGGGGAGGTTTATAAATGTGTGACAACAAGAAGGAGATAGTGAAAGAATGGGAGATATTGGAGAGAGAGAACATGTGAGCCAAGATCTCTTTCAAGAGTGAATGGGTTTTAACTTTTTCAATAAATTTTGATGAATCCCCTGCCATGCTAGACACCTGGTGTAAGTTGTGAGCCATACAGAACAATTCCTGCCCTCCTGGGTGCTCATGGTCTAGTTAGTAGGTAATTGAGAACTAAAAGAAAGGGAGGAAGAGGTTATCTTTTTGTTATACTCCAGCATAGAATGAGAGTATAAAAAAGTAGAACGCACCCAGGGCACCTGGGTGGCTCTCTTGGTTAAGCGTCCAACTCTTGATTGTGGCTCAGGTCACAATCCACGGTCATGAGACTGAGGCACATTCAGCGTGGAGCCTGCTTGGGATTCTCTTTCTCTCCCTCTCTCTCTGCCCCTTCCCCACTTGAGTGTGCACATGCTCTGTCTCTACCCCCCCCCCTCCCAAATGAATAAACATTTAAAAAGAAAAAGAAAAGGGACATTAGTCCTATATCAGATTGGGGCCCTACCATTAGGACCCCATTTAACTTACCTTAATTACTTCCTTAAGGGTTCTATCTCCAAATACAGTCACACTGAGAGTTAGGGCTTCAACATATGAATATTGAGGGCACAATTCATTCCCTCTAAAACTCAGGAGAGTCCATAACAGGTGGGGATGGGGGCAAAGTGGGAGAGCTGGAGATTATGTGTGGGACAAGGTGGAGATGGGAAGGGTAAATTGAGGAAATCTAGAGAGTTGGAGAAGAAAACACTTTAGCCACGTGTGGTGGGGCTAGGGTAGACAGAAAATCTAGTATGGTCCAGAAGTGTCAGAATGGATCTGATGTTTATTTCTTAGTTTCCAAGGATAACTAGGTGGAGAGTTACAGACAGCTGATACCAAACAAGCCCATAGATAGCTAGACAATAAAAAAAAAAAAAAAAAAAAAAAAAAAGCAAACAAACAAACAAACAAAAAACATTTTTTCAAACATTTAAATTCAAAATAGGCTTCAAGTAACAGTGAGTTTGAAAGTTTGGGTGTTGCAGGGCACCTGGGTGTCTCAGTCAGTTGAGCCTCAACTCTTGATTTTGGCTCACGTCATGATCTCACAGTTTGTGAGTTCGAGCCCCTTACTGGGCTCTGCACTGTCAGAGCCTGCTTGGGATTCTCTCTCTCTCTCTGCCCCTTCTGTGCTGTCTGTCTCTCTCTCAACATACATAAATAAACTTAAAAAAAAAAAAAAAAAGAAAGTTTTAGTATTGCAATAATGGTAATATATTCATATTATAAGTATTTAGATTTTGCTCATTTTTACATACATTCTCAAGTATTTTTTTACAACAATCTGGTAGGGTAGGTTGATATCAACCTGGTTGATATTATCACATTCCTATTTATTAGATGAAATTGAAATTAAGGACATGGTCACCTGTCTAGGACTGGGACTTAACCCTCCTTCCCACTCTGATTTTTCTAAAGTTAAATATTTTTTTAATGTTTGTTTTATTTTTAAGGGAGAGCGACAGAGCATGAGTCGGGGAGGGGAAAAGAAGGAGGGAGACACAGAATCCAAAGCGGGCTCCAGACTGCTGTCAGCTCAGAGCCTGATGTGGGGCTTTAACTCATGAACCGTGAGATCATGACCTGAGCTGAAATCAGTCGCTTAACCAACTGAGCCACCCAGGTGCCACTGGTTTTTCTAAAGTTTACATATTTATTTCGAGAGAAAGAATGTGTGCATATTTGCATGGGCATACACAAGTTGGGGAGAGGCAGAGAGAGAGGGAGAGAGAATCCCAAGCAGGGTCTGCACAGTCAGGGCAGAGTCTGTTGTGGGGCTTGAACCCACGAACTGTGAGATCATGACCTGGGCTGAAATCAAGAGTCAGATGCTCAGCCACCTGACTGAGCCATCCAGGTGCCACTCTGATTTTTGTAATCTGTCTTCAATTCACCATTCAATCCTGAGAGAAATATCAAAAAAACAGGTAGAAGAGAAGGTTAAAATGTGAACTTTCTAAATAAAAGGAGAAAATCTCTATATGTCAAATACATTTACTGTCCTCTGATGTGGCTTTGACAATATGGGTAGCACCATGGAGAAGGGAATCAGTGGTTGGTATTCCTGTCAGTAACTGAAACTATCGACAGTGGGAGTAGATGGAAAACTGTACCACCACTCTTTTTGAGAAATTAAGGATTCCCGGATAAAAAACAAAAAATAATACTACACATTTGTGAGTCTAACATCCAGAATTGACAAATATTCATTTATTATTATATGAGCCTTTGTTTTTTTCACTAGTCCCATTCTGCTTCCAGTTTGGCCGATGGGAACCCCAGTATGAGATGAGAGAGAGAGAGAGAGAGAGGAGAGAAAGATTTGTATTGATTCTCTAAGGTCTCTCTGTATAAAATTGCTTTGGGCTGACTGAGTCCCTTGACTTAATGACAAGCTTATTTCAAGTTGGCTCTCTCTCTATGACTCTCTTCTTTTAGGTTCCAGTAGCAGCTCCCAATCGTTCTACATTCTGTGGGATGAAGAGCCTTGGGTGTTTACTGTCCTTATTTCCTCATATCTTTTGTAAACAAGCTCTTATTAAACAACACTCAAATTATTCTAATTTGAGAGTACACCTGTTTTCTGCTTCTTCCCTGACCGATCCACCTGGGAAGCTAGGCAAAATGCATATTTTCAAGCCTTTTTTCCCTCATTCTTTTTGTTAATTTACTTAATATTCATTCATTCAAATATTCAACAAATATTTGAAGGTGCCTGGATGGCTCAGTCATTAAGCATCTGATTTCAGCTCAGGTCATGATCTCACAGTTGGTGACTTCGAGCCCCATGGAGTATGAGCCCTGCTTTGGGTAAAAACACGAGCCCCAGGTGAGCCCCACTTCTCCATCCCCCCACCCCTTGATCACTTGTGCCCTCCCTCTCTAAAACAAATAAACAAACAAAGGAACAAATAAATACTTGAATGCCCCATGTGCCAGGCACCAGGCAAGCTGCTATGGGTACAATGGTAACAAAACACAGTTGCTGTGTTTGGGAGGAGCCTAACAATAAACAAGGAAGTGACTTATATGCGGCTAATTGTGATAGAAGGTTAAGGGGTCAGGGGGCAACTTTAGATTCAGTGGCCAGGAAAGGCATCTCTGAGAAGATGACATTTCAGCCTGAAGTATGAGATAAAAACCTCAGGGAAGAGTGTTTAAGGCAAAAGAAACTGCAAGTGAAAAATTTGAGAAAGTGCTAGAGAGCTAGTCAGGAATCAGATGGAATAGGATTTTCCCACAGGCCATGGTAAAGAATTTGCATTTTATTCTAAGTGCAGTTGAGGAGCCATTAAAAGATTTTAAGCAGAGGAGTGATGTAGTATATTTGTAAAGATTATTCTTACTTATGGGTAGAAATAAATTGGAAAAAGCAGAGATGCGGCAGTGGGAATGGAGATGGTGAGATATGGCTGGATTTGAGATCTGTTTTGGAGGTAGAACCAAGAGATTCAGTGGGTAAAGAGGAAAGGGAAAAACTCTAGGTTGATTGGTAAGCTTGGCTTATATAACTGGATAGTTGGATGGCAGATGCATTTACTAAGATGGGAAAGAAACATACTTCTGGAGGGAATATGAGGAATTCTGATTCAAATGACTGTGAGAAACACGATCTAGAACCCAGGTATGATATGCTATAAGCTGTACAACATAACTAGACAACTCTAACCCTCTTTTGGAAAAAGGAATGAAATTAACATTTATCCAGTATCTTTTGCGTGCCAGGTGCTATCACACCTGCTCTCTTATTAATCTTTACCACAGTTCTGTGAAGTAAGTGATATCATCTCTGATTTATAGATGAGGAAACAGAAGCTCCGATGATTTGAGTGACTCATGCAAGATTGCACAGCTATTAAAGGGACAAACCTGATATGCGAAACTAGTTCCTCAGAAACCAGGTTCAAAATCTGTTTTCACCACACAACACGGTGTTCACAGGCTGGCTTTTTCTCCATAACCATAAGTCACAGACTTTTTACATTTTTTTTAAATGTTTATTTATTTTAGGAGAGAGAGTGCATGCACACACTGGTGTGAGTCAGGGAGGAGCAGAGAGGGAGAGAGAGAATCCCAAGCAGGTTCTGAGCTGGCAGCCCAGAGCTGAGGGTAGGGCTCATGACCTGAGCTGAAATCCAGAGTTGGACTCTTAACCCACAGAGCCACCCAGGCACCCCATCACTGAACTAGGAAGGGTGTGGTAAAAGGAATCAAATTAGCTCTCATGTCATTGTTTTCTTTTCTCTTCAAGGCTTTTGACTAAACAAATTAATATTTAATATACATCATTGCTGAGCCTCTCCCAACTTGTACATGTTACACTGAGGATTTTTTTTTTCCCCAATTCCTCATTCTAACCATCTTCACCATATTATGAAATTAAGGAATTTGAGTTTTAAAAAGTCCAAGAGTAGGGGTGCCTGGGTGGCTCAGTTGGTTGAGCATCTGACTTCAGGTCAGGTCATCTCGAGGTTCGTGAGTTCAAGCTCCACATGGACTTGCTGGCTGTCAGTGGGGAGCCTGCTTTGGATCCTCTATCCCTCTCTCTCTCTGCGCCCCTCCCTTGCTCACACACTCTCTCTCAAAAATAAATAAAAAACAAAAACAAAAAAAACATTAAAAAATCCAAGAGTTTCACCTTTTCTGTCTTCTTTGGTCTCTGAGGTCAGGTATTAAAGCTTATCAATGATGAAGCTATAGTTTTATATGCTTAAGTAAAATTCAGATGAGCTATGTAACTCTTCACATGTTCTTTCCCAATCAGACCCTTCTCCTCTGTAGCTGACTCATTTCCCTTTTCATTGGATATATTACTACAGTCATCATTTTTAGGTCATATGACTATGAAATAAGAAAGATGTAGGCGGTTTTGCAAAATCAAACAAGATACACCTAGCCCTATTAATAACTTAGAGCAATCTGAATTTAACCTATCTAAAACTTAGATAGATAATACCATCTTGGAAGAAAAATACCCCTTGGCTCAGGTGGGAAATGCTGAGAAGAAATATAGCAACATTTTTCTCAGGAAAAAAGTTGTCTTTTTTTCTAAATTCATCGGGTTTTGGAATAACTTCTCCCAAATAACTTGTTTTGAAAAGTTATGAGAACCAAGCTCACAATCATTGGAATGGCTACTATAAAATTTTTTTCAGAAAATAAGTGTTGGCAAGATTGTGAAGAAACTGGAACCCTTGTGCGCTGTTGGTGGGAATATAAAACAGTACAGCTGCTGGGGCGCCTGGGTGGCGCAGTCGGTTAAGCGTCCGACTTCAGCCAGGTCACGATCTCGCGGTCCGTGAGTTCGAGCCCCGCGTCGGGCTCTGGGCTGATGGCTCAGAGCCTGGAGCCTGTTTCCGATTCTGTGTCTCCCTCTCTCTCTGCCCCTCCCCCGTTCATGCTCTGTCTCTCTCTGTCCCAAAAATGAATAAACGTTGAAAAAAAAATGTTTAAAAAAAAAAATAAAAAAAAAAAAAAAACAGTACAGCTGCTATGGAAAAATAGTAGGACAATTCCTAAAAAACAAAAAGCAAAAAAAAAAAAAAAAAAAAAAAAAAAGAATTGTCCTATGCTCTAGCAATTCCACTTCTGGGTATGTATACAAAAGAATTGAAAACAGAGACTTGTTGACATATTTGTACACCCATGTTAATAGGAGCATTATTCACAACAGTCAAGGGACAACCCAAGTGTCCATTGACAGATGAAGAAACAAAGCATGGTAAACATATAACAAAATATCATTCAGCCTTAAAAAGGAAAGAAATTCAGCAATATGCTACAACATGGATGAACTTCGAGGACATTATATTAGGTGAAATACGGCAGTTACAAAAAATACAAATATTTTATGATTTCACTTATATGACATACCTGGAATAGTGAAATTCATACAGGTAGAAAGTAAAATGGTGAATGTCAGGGACTGGAGCAGAGGGGAATGAGGAGTTTGTTTAATGGATAGAATTTCAGTTTTGCAAGAGTAAAAGGGTTCTGGAAATGAAAGATAGTGATGGCTGCACAACAATGTGAATATGTTTAATGCCACTGAACTGTACATTTAAAAATGGTTAGGATGGAGGGATACCTGACTGGCTCAGTAGGTAGAGTATGCAACTTTGTTTTTAAAGTTTATTTATTTATTTTGAGAGAGAAACTCAGAGAACACTAGTGGGGGAAGGGCAGAGAGACAGAGGGAGAGAGAGAGAATCCCAAACAGACTCTGTACTGTCAGTGCAGAGCCCGAAGCAGGGCTTGAACCCATGAATCCTGACATCATGACCTAAGCCGAAATCAAGAGTCAGACACTCAACCCACTGAGCCATCCAGGCACCCCTGGGGTATGCAACTCTTGATTTCAGGGGGTCATGAGTTCAAGCGCCACATTACATGTGGAGCTTACATAAAATTAAGAAAAAATTCTTTAATGTCTAGGGTGGGTTAAATAAGGATAAGTTTTAAAAATAAGTTCAAAATAAATTTTTAGTAAATTTTGGGTGGTGGATAATTAGTTTTCCAGCCAAAGAGTCATTCCAGAGGTTACAAGAGGGCCTCTAATTTCTGCCAAAGCATGTTACCTTACACATCTAAAATGTAAAAAATGTGAAAGCTTATCTTTATGGAATAGACGTGAAAGTTTATCTGTGTAAAACTGGTCAGCTGACATTTTACTAAAACTCCACCCAAATAAAAAAAAAACAAAACAAAACAAAAATTAAGATGGTAAATTTTACGTTATGTGTAATTTGCCACAGTTACATTTTTTTAAATTTCTTTTTTTAATTATTTGGAAGGCCTAATAAGACCTGACAATTTGTAAAGATAAATGTTTATTTCACTTGTCTTTTAACTATGTGTTTGTTTCTTTGTTTTTTCTGTAAGTGCACCCAGTGCAGAGGCCCAACCCGGGGCTTGAACTCATGACCCTGAAATCAAGACCTGGGCTGAGATCAAGAGTTAGATGCTTAACTCACTGAGCCTCCCAGAAACCCCTTATTTCACTTGTCTTTTAGATAGAATTTGAGCGAATGGAAGTATTTTGGATTTTTTATATTGTTAGAATTTTAGCATTTATTGATCCTCTATTGTAGTGATTTTTTTCTAATGTTTATTTATTTATTTATTAAATGTTTATGTATTTTTGAGAGAGAGAGAGAGAGACAGAGAATGAGAGGGGGAGGGGTAGAGAGAGAGGGAGACAGAATCTGAAGCAGTTTCCAGGCTCTGAGCTGTCAGCACAGAGCCCGACTTGGCTCTGACTCACGAACCCTGAGATCATGACCTGAGTCAAAGTTGGAGGCTTAACTGAATGAACCACCCAGGGGCCCCGATTTTTTTTTTTTTTTTTTTTTTTTTTTTTTTTTTTCAGAGAGAGACAGAGTGCAGGAGAGAGGGGCAGAGGGAGAGAGAGAGAATCCCAAACAGGCTCCATACTCAGTGCAGACGCAGGGCAAGGCTGGGATGTGATCTCACAACCCTGGGACCATGATCTAAAATCAAGAGTCAGACACTCAGCCAACTGAGCCACCCAGGCACCACAACTGTCTATTCTAAACATAGCCAAATAGGGGCGCCTCCGTGGCTCAGCCGGTTAAATGTCCTATTTTGGCTCAGGTCATGACCTCATGTTTGGTGGAATTGAGCCCCAAGTCGGGCACTGTGCTGATAGCTCAGAGCCTGGACCCTGCTTTGGATTCTGTGTCTCCCTCTCTCTCTGCCACTCCTCGACTCACTCTCTCTCTCTCTCTCTCTCTCAAAAAGATGAGTAAACGTTAAATAAACAAATAAAATAAACATACCCAAATAGAAATACTTCTATCCCTTGGCTCAGGTCATCATCTCAAGTTTCATGAGTTTGAGCCCCTCATTGAGCAACTGCACTGATGGTGTGGAGCCTGCTTGGGATTCTCTCTCTCCATCTCTCTCTCTCTGCCCCTCCCCACCCCCTCAAAATAAATAAACAAACTTAAAAAAGAAATACTTCTTTTTTTTTTTTTAATTTTTTTTTCAACATTTATTTATTTTTGGGACAGAGAGAGACAGAGCATGAACAGGGGAGGGGCAGCGAGAGAGGGAGACACAGAATCAGAAACAGGCTCCAGGCTCTGAGCCATCAGCCCAGAGCCTGACGCGGGGCTCGAACTCCCGTACCGCGAGATCGTGACCTGGCTGAAGTCGGACGCTTAACCGACTGCGCCACCCAGGCGCCCCAAAAAAGAAATACTTCTATCCCCAATAGAAGAATACATACTCTCTAATTGTGCTCTTCCAATGATTGGGAGCTCTCATAACCACAGAGAGCAGGCCATTTCAGCTCCTTGATGTCTACTTTGGTTTGCAACTCAAATTCTCTCTACTTTGCTGCTTTGCCACCTTTAATCTACAAGGAAAGCCCAATGAAATAGTCATCTTACTGCACCAGGGTCAGTCCTACCCTGATATCACCATTAAAATGATTACACATTGTTAATGAGTGTGCTTTTAGTGTCTGTGTTCTAACTTAAACTACTTTTTCTTCTGGTCTTCAGGAAATATCAGAGGGTCAGGGGCACATGGGTGACTAAGTCGGTTAAGTGTCTGACACTTGATCTCAGGGTCTTGAGAATACTTGAATACTCTCTCTTTTACTCTGCCCCACTAGTGCACACGTGTTCTCTCAAAATAAATAAGTAAACACTTAAAAATAAAAACCATAGTTTCTAGAAAAATACAATTTGAATTAAGCTTCTTATAAAGATAGTATTTCTTTTTTCTTACTTTTTATATTTATTTTTGAGAGAGAGAGAGAGAGAGAGAGAGAGAGAGAGAGAGAGAGAATGAGTGGGGGAGGGGCAGAGAGAGAGGGAGACACAGAATCAGAAGCAGGTTCCAGGGTCTGAGCTGTCAGCACAGAACCTGACTCAGGGCTCGAACTCGTCAACTGTGAGATCATGACCTGAGCCAAAGTCAGACACTTAACCATCTCAACCACCCAGACAAATCTGCCCCAAAAGATAGTAATTCAAAGCAGTTAGAGAATGGGATTTACATATGTCATTGTGACATCTGCTAATCACCTGGGAAATAAAAAAATAAGAAAGAATCCCTGCCTCATATCTTATTATGAGATAATTTCATAAATAAATTCAAACGAAGTAAAGATTTAAATGCCATAAAATGAAACCATAAAAACTTTTTTATAAAAATAGGCTAAGTTAATATTACATTGTAAAAGCCTTTCCTGAAAATAAAATCCAAAAGCAAAGAAGGAAAATACATATACATTTGATTACATAAAAATGAAATCTTCTGGATGTATGATATATAAATTATATCCCAACGAGCTATTGAAAATTTAAATCTCCTATATATCCAAAAATATTCTAAAGTGAAAAAAACTGGGAAAAATATTTACAGCACATAAGATAGTTGAAAGATTAAGCTCTTTATTTTATGTAGAGTTCACACAAATGAAGAAAGAAAAGATGAACAATCCAAAAAAAAGAGGGGCAAAAAATATAAGTAGGCAAATTAGAGAAAAGCAAAAAATTTTGAAAATAATTTTTTTGTTGTTGCTTTGAACGAAAGGTTTTGAGGGCATCTGATCTTTAGAATTTATATGTGTTGCTTCTCTTTCCCAGAGCCTCTGATCCTACTTGGCCTTTGAATTGCCTGATATCTTTGTACTTTAGAGTCTGGTTAGTTTAATTAATTGGAACCTGAGTTAATGAGATATCAGTGTGACTTTTGACCCTCATTAGAATATGTTACTTCTTGCTGAGGGGAACTGTTTCATACCCCTGAACGCTGGCAATCTGCCTCACAGATGTGTGCCATTATTCTCAGGAAAGCTGAGAGAAATGGTGTGGCTGGTTCACTGCAAACTGTTGAGAATACTTGAAGCACAATATCCAACTGAAGGTGTTACTAAAATTATCTTCAAAATAAAAGGCATCAACACTATCAGCCTTGGAGTGATGTTTTTACTTAATGTGCATATTTGATTTTCTTTAGTTAACACACACATGTGGAGTATCTAGTGTGTATACCAGATAGACTCTTTGGTTGGACCTTAGCATCAAGGAAAATCATATTTTAGAGAAAGACACAATAAGAGTGTAAAGGTCCAAGGACAGTTTCTAACTTGGCATCTTTTTTTTTTTTTTTTTTACATTTTATTTATTTTTGATAGAGAGACAGAGCACAAGTGGGGGAGGGGCAGAGAGAGACGGAGACACAAAATCCGAAGCAAGCTCCAGGCTGTCAGCCCAGAGCCCGACGCGGGGCTTGAACTCACAAACTGCAAGATCATGCCCTGAGCCCAAGTCAGACGCTTAACCGACTGAACCACCCAGGCGCCCCTGTAACTTGGCATCTTATACTCAGTTACTACCCTAGTATTAATCTATAAATTTTGTATAAGTTGCTATAGAACAGCTGATATTTCTATAGTGAAATACTCCTTCAATCAAAATTAAGTGTCATCTAGGTACCAGGCACTGTCCTAGATGCTGGGGATTTAATAAGGAATAGGATACAGTCCCTACTCTCAAGAGATAGCTGGAAATATAACCCAGGCTCAGGCGTGCAAGAGCACCTGGCTCCTGGGATCCCAAATGGACCAGGTTTGGCCACTCGCCGCTGACAAAATCCAAAGGTAGTGAAACAAGAAAGGAATTTATTTCAGTGAGGCCAGTACAGGGAAGACAGAGGACTGGTCTCTCAAAGACTGTCTCCAAAGCTCCGGGTTTATATAAGGAAAATGTGGAATGAAGGTCAGTGGATACGTGCAAGGTGGGTGGTAAAGGTCAGGTCATCATTGACCTGAGGTCAGTCACGTGGGGTCATGCTGATTTAGGGCAGTCCTTGTTGCTTGAGGGGATAGTTTCAGTTCCCCTCATGGGATGCTTTGCCCACAGGGGCTTTTGTCTGAGTTTAGAGATAAGCAGGAAAGAAGAACTTAATCAATTAGAAAGTACAGACCGAGGTCAAAATGGAGGCAGCTGAAGTCCTCTTTCAGGAAATTATAATTTACAAGGCATAAATTGACTTTTATAGAAGTCCTGTGAAATAGTCATGAGAAGACAGATGCTCAGAGAGTTCCAAGAATTGCCCAGGCTTGATGATCAAGTAAGTCACAGAGTCTCCAAACAGGTTTTCTGAGGCAGAGCTCATGATACACAACAAGGATTAACAGTTAGTATCTGACCTTGGAGAGAACCTGGAGATCTGACTTATTTCTCTGTATTTCCTTTCTTTTTCCTTTCCTTTCTTTGCCTTTAGGCAAAACAAAATTGTCATTCTTAGCCAATAGTGCATTTGTACTTAATATTTTGTTTGTTTTTATTTTTTTTATGTTTAACTGATTTTGAGAGAGAGAGAGACAGAGAATGAGCGGGGGAGGGGCAGAGAGAGACACAGAAGACACAGGAGACACAGAATCTGAAGCAGGCTCCAGGCTCTGAGCTGTCAGCACAGAGCAAGCCCCACGAGGGGCTCGAACTCATACCATGAGATCATGACCTGAGCTGAAGTCAGAAGTTTAACTGACTGAACCACTCAGGTGCCCCTGTACTTAATATTTTGGAGAAGCATTTATGTTCTATTTATCTCTTGAGCCTACTTAGGCAATAATCTGTAAAGGATCTTAAATGATAGTGTAACAACTCCAACATGCTCTTATTGGAATTTTTGTTGTTGTTATAAAACTAAATAATTTCCAGTAGAGCAGAGATGTCTTACATTTTTCTTTGTGTCTGCAATGTGTATTGTAGGTATCTAAATGTCACTTTCCCTTGGGTGTTTCAGTCACATACAAAAAACCTTTTATTACACTGCACTTCTGTTGTGCAGGAAGCTCGTCTTATTCAACTCCGCTGTTTCCCTCTTTCCCATCTTGGCAAAATGCATATGAGGTACACAATATATCCTCATTAAAACTTCAAGTTGAAAAGAGCAAGAAAAGAGAAAGTGAATTATAAAATTCTTTTTGGATGGATAACAGCAACATTCTTCAGGGTATATCATATTTCAGATAATTTAGTTAATCCCATATTTGCAATTACAAAAACCAGTTAAGGGATCTATGAACTTCTTTCAGTATTTAGTAAATTAAGATAATATAACTTTCTTTGTGTAAATAAGCACATTCTGGTTTGGGTTTTGATTTGTTTTGGTTAGCATTTTCTTCTCACATAATCAGCAGTCTGAAAAACACTTCAAGGAGGAAAGAGTTTTGACTGCAGAAGGAGGTGATATGGAGGTTGAACAAGGTTGTTAACATTGGCTTTGCCCTTACTTGTCTGATGTTGGCCAACCTGAAAGAGGACTTCACCTCCCTCCATTTTGACCTCAAACTCTATAATCGATTTAAGTTTTTCTTTCCAGCTTATCTCTTATCTCACACAAAAGACCCTGTGGGCAAAGCATCCTTACCCCTTCAAGCACTAAGGACTGCCCCGGGGCCAGCAAGACCTCACCCAGGATTGATCCCAAGGCAATGATGACCTGACTTTTACTGTCCAACTGCACGTACACGCCGACCTTTGTCCCACATTTCCCTTATATAAACCTGGAAGTGTTCCCGGCACTTTGGAGACAGTCTTTGAGACGCTAGTCCTCTGTCATCCCTGTGTTGGCCTCACTGAAATAAATCCCTTTCTTGTTTTACCACCGCTTATCTTTCTTTGGATTTTGTCAGCGGCAAGTTTTTGTCTTTGGATTTTGTCAGCGGCAAGTAGCCAAACTTGGTCTGTTTGGGATCCCTGGAGCCCGGTGCTCTTCACCCCTGTGCCCCGGCTACAGTGCCACAAGATTTTGTTCAATACCACAGCTTGAAGAAAATATGACATGTGGTAGCCAAGTTTCTTCCTAAGTCTATGCAGAGTTTATTATTATTATTATTATTATTATTATTTTTAAATATTTATTTTGAGGGAGAGAGAATGAGTGGGGGAAGGACAGAGAGGGAGAGAGAATCCCAAACAAGCTCCGTGCTGTCAGTGCAGAGCCCAGTACCAGGGCTCAATCCCATGAACCATAAGATCATAACCTAAGCCGAAATCCAACCTAAGAGTTGGACGTTTAACCAACTGAGCTGTTCAGGTGCCTGGAGAGTTTATAATGATGTGGTCACTCAACAAATATTTGAATGTTCACATTGCGGAGACTCTAGGAATATAGTAGCAAAAAAGGCAGGCAAGGTTTCTGTTCTGAAAATCCATTCTGAAAGTTTTAATCCAAACGAGTGGGGGTTGACTGAATCGCCATGGTGTATTATCCGACTCTAAGCACCCTTTTCTCTTTTGCTAACTCTCCGTGGAAAAGAACAATCTAAGCACAGAAAACATGAGTAGTGTCTCATTCTAGCTGATTAAAGGGTTTAGTATCCCTTTCCCTTCTTGGAAAAGTGACCATTCTCATTTCTTTTTTTTTTTTTTTTTTATGTTTATTTTTGAGAGAGAGAGGGAGAGAGAGCATGAGTGGGGGAGGAGCAGAGAGAGAGAAGGAGAGAGAGACAGAATCCGAAGCAGGCTCTCAGCTCTGAGCTGTCAGCACAGGGCTCAAACTCATAAACCATGGGACCATGACCTGAGCTGAAGTCAGATGCTTAACCGACTGAGCCGCCAAGGTGCCCCTCATTTCTATTGCCTGGAAAGAAGCAATGCCAAGTGCTACAGGCAAAAGCTATATACATGCAACATTAATCAGTTTTGTTTGTGTGCTTTGCCATTTCCAGGATGTGCCCTCAATTGCATTTTGGAAATATAAGTTCCTTCAACTCTTATTTCTATCTTTTACACTTCTGTGTGACATCAGCAGGGAGTTGAAAAATTTTGCCTGGGAAAGACTAGACAGTAAATATTTTCGGCTTTTAGGCTATAGGGTTTCTGTCACAACTACTCAATTCTGCAGTTACAATGCAAAAGCAATCATAGATCTACCTAAATTGTTGAGCGGGACTATGCTCTAATAATTTATCTAGGGACACTGAAATTGGCATCTCACATAATTTTCACATATCATAATATATTATTTCTCTTTTTTCCCCCCAACCATCTAAAAAGGTAAAAACCAGGGTGCCTAGGTGGCTTGGTTGAGCGTCTGACTCTTGATTTGGCTCAGGTCATGATCCCCAGGTTGTGGATCAGGCCTCACATTGGGCTCCACACTGAACATGGAGCCTACTTGAAATCCTCTCTCTCTCTCTCTCTCTCTCTCTCTCTCTCTCTCTCAAAAACAAATTAAAAAATCTAAAAAACGTAAAAACCATTCTTCGCTTCTGGGCCATATAAAAGGTGAGATTTGGCCCATGAGTCATAGTTGGGCAATCCCTCATATGAAGGACTTGGTGATGTGGCACAGGCTGTGGATTTAATCCTCATGTGGATGACTGAATCAATGTTGCACTGGTGAACCTGTTGCAGTTTCAAGGTCCACTCAGTTCTGGCGAATGGCTTGAAGATGCGGGCTATAGGTCGTCATGAGGAGAAGCCAGTAAACAATGCCACTTTCTGTGCTTCCGTTTCTAGCAGAGCTTACTGATGATTATTCACACTTTCTCTGTCACTTGAAAGTTTCTGAATTCCACTTTTTCAAACCAAGGTGACACCAATTGTAGTGTGTTCTTCTCACCCTCTTATTAAGGCAGGTAAGGCAGAAATCTATTTTGTTGTCATGAAACGAAACGAGTCACGTAAGCATTTTGGATAATTCTCTGAGAAAGCAGAACAGCTGTGCTGTGCATATTCAATATTAATTTTGAACTTTTTAGTGACCAGGATCATTTCATTCTGTAAATCAAGCAATTCCCTTAGGAATTCTCTAAGCCATTCCCTTAGGTTTGCTCTTGTACCCGGAAAGAAGAGGAGTATTTTTGCTTCCTGTTTAGGTCATTTCTAAGCACTTTTGTAAGACCTAGAACCCTGTTAACCTAAGCACTTCAGATAGCTTTGTGCTATTTTCTTATGAAAAGACATTTGTTTTCCTGAGCTAGATTCTCTTGCCTCTTTGACATCTCTTAATTCTCTGCTTTTGAAATGGCTTCATTCTTGAGGTGAAGCTACTGGCCATGGGGTATTTGTAAAGTGTGCTATTCCAGCAGGGCTCTGTCACATGGCTTGTTTCCTAAACTTGATGTTACTACGTTGAGGTTTGAAGGAGTGACCCCTGTTGGATTCTGTGTGATCAATTACACCAAAAAGTTAGTACAAAAGACCTAGGCTCAATCCCATCGTGTTCAAGTCTGACAACCTGGAATCATGCTTGATACTCTTTTTCTGTTCTGTTTCTTGACCCAGGCAGTGGTTATATGAGTTTATGTAGAAATTCATCAAATTCATATGCAGTTGTATAGTTTACATAGAGTATGTGTCTTTACCTTGATAATTTAAAAAAACAAAACAAATTCACTTATCTAAAGCAGCCCTTTCTACTTTCTCATCACCCTCATTCTATTTTTATCCATAGCACATATCACCAGCTGACATATTTTACATAATTAACGTATCATTTTATTTATTATGCCTCTTTCCCACAAGGACGTAAGCTCCACAAAAGGGATGTCTGGGTTTCATTTACTGCTGTATATTAGAGCTTAGAACAATGCTTAAGCACATAAATCTCCACAACGATTTGTTAAATAATGAATTGCTATATTGTAGCTTCAGCTCTGGATGTACTTACAAATCAGTTTTTGTCTGGAACATGAGAGACTCCTCTTTCCCTATAATCAGCACTATGACTAATTTACCAACTGCTTACAAATTGTGAAATGGGCTTGGGGACAATGATGTCAACCTTTGGGTTGAGTTACAGATTTTATTGACAAAGATTTTATTGACAAACATGAGTTGGTTGACTTCTGAGCCCAAAGCTAGGAAGGCAGAAGAATGGGGGTATCAGTTCATATTTCTCACTCTCCCAAGATTGTTGAGTTGTTCAGTATTATTTTGTCAGAAGCCAGAAAAGGAAAATAAATAAGCCATTGTCTCCCTAAGCAAAATTGCTTGTGCTATAGTTGAAATCTTTGACCTTGGAGTCAGGTAGGAAGAATTAGCAAAGCAAATCTTTTTTTTTTTTTTTTTTTTTAATGCTTATTTTATTTTTGAGAGAGAGAGTGCAAGCAGAGGAGGGACAGAGAGAGTGGGAGACAAAAGATTTGAAGCAAGCTCTGCAATGTCAGTGCAGAGCCCAAGGTGGGGCTCGAACCTACAGACCATGAGATCATGACCTGAGGCAAAGTTGGACGCTTAACTGAGCCACCCAGCAAAGCAAATTTTTTTTTGCTTTGCCCCTAGCAAAGCAAATTTTAAGAAATGTGATATAGTGAAATGGACAGAATGGAGGAGATGGTCCCTCCAGACCTAGAATGCTCTTGTTGATTTGAAAGGTAAAATGCAGGGAAAGGATAAGGAACATTTAACTAAAAGATATTTGTCTTAAGGTAGAAGTACAAGAATGGAGACAAGAAGCACGAAATGGGTAGAAGATTTTGAGAAGTACAGGACCATGAAAACGGTGATAAGTAAAAGTGCAAACTTTTCAACTATAAGCTTAATCAAGGTAGGAACTGGCATGGTTAGAAATAACATTTATTGAATAGTTATTATGTATTTAGCACTTAACAGGTTTTTCTCATTTAATCCCCACACAGATTTTTTTTTTTTGATTTTTCAATGTTTATTCATTTTTTTTGGGGGGGGGAGGGGAAGAGAGAGAGGGAGACACTGACTCCGAAGAAGACTCCAAGCTCTGAGCTGTCAGCACAAAGCCTGATGCGGGGCTTGAACCCACAAACCATGAGGTCAGGACCTGAGCTGAAGTTGGACACTTTACTGACTGAGCCACCCAGGAACACCCCCACAATAGGTATTTAAATAGGTATTATTAGCTTTATTATTTTATTAGAGATCAGGAAATTGACTTTCAAAGGGCACAAAATGTATTCACAGATGGAATTCCTACCCAGTTCTGGCTTCAAGGACAAGATCATCTTCCAATGAGGTGATAACTCCCTCTCCTGGAATGCTTACAGTTATTACCATCTGTGCCATTCATCATCACAGTATTTTACTCCTTTGTTATTTATTTGGTCTCATCACTCCACTGCCTGCAGGTTTAGCTCCCTAGGGCATGCAACAGCCTTCCCAATCTGACTCCCACTATCTTTCCAGTCTTCTTTCTCTCTTCCCATTCTAAGCCATCCTTGGTGACAGAATCAGTTTTGTCCAAAGCTAGTTCTGATCAAAACTGCTGCTTCAAAACCTTCGCTTAACTTGTTACTTTTCTGATAAAGTTTAAACTCCTTAACATATTATGTTTCCAGACTCCATACCCATTCCAAATAACCAGAACTTCAGTTACACCCAACAAGTGCACTGTTCTCTGTGCAGCACTATTCAGCACCTCCTCAGTAATCCCCATTTGTTGCCTTTCCTCAACTCCTCCCCAGCGATCCCACTTTCCTGTACCTTCACACAAGTTCTTTCTGCTCCTTGAAATGCACTTTCTCCTTTCTTTGGCTGGTGAACTTTTGCTTACATAGTATCAATATTTGTTTACATGGTATGCCAAATACTACCTCCTTGATGGAGCCTTTCCTGGGGTGTTTTACTACTCAGCTTTGTATTATTTTGACCATCTATTTATTTTCCCAAAAGTCTATGAGCTCCCCAAGGGCAAGGAAACAGACATATTCATCTATGTCTTCAGAGCCTGGCATACAATATATACTCAATAGATGTTGTGAACAGTGAATTACCTAACAATTCTTCTACAAGGCTAGTACATCCCTCCACTAGATTACACACTTTTTACATTAATTTATTCCTCAATGACTGACAATAACCACCGACAATGTTATAAAAAGAAAAAAGACTTTGCTCTGCACTCTTCCCACCAAGGCAAACAAAAGAAAAATATCTCTGGTATCTCAGGTTAATATTAATAAGAAATTTGGGTGATGAATATGTTACTAAGAAGCACAAAGAAATACCCGAATAAGTGGAGAAATAAATCATATTTCTGAAGGAGAATACTAATTAGTATAAATATACTGATATTATCAAATAAATTCTTAGTGTGGATTAGTTTCCATCCAATTCTCAAAAGAGGTTTCGGGTTTTTTGTTGTTGTTGTTGTTTGTTTGTTTTCATTTGAGTTCTAAGACCAATGTTTGAAAAGTTCATCTGGAGGGGTGCCTGGCTGGCTTTGTTGATAAAGCATACATCTGTTGATCCCAGGGGCCCTGAGTTTGAGCTCTGTGTTGGCTGTAGAGTTTACTTAAAAAAGAAAAAAAAAGAAAAAGTTTGGGGTGCCTGGGCAGCTCAGTTGGTTAAGTGTCTGACTTCGGCTTGGTCATGATCTCATTGTTTGGGGGTTGGAGCCCCACAGTGGGCTCTCTGCTACCAGCACAGAGCCTGCTTCAGATCCTTTCTCTCCTCTTTCTGCTCCTTCCCCACTCATGCTCTCTCTCAAAAAATAAATAAACTTAAAAAAAATAAAGAAAAAAAAGTTTATGTGGAGTGTTTATTGTGCAATTATTTCAACTTTTTTAATATCTGAGAATTTTCATTATTATGTGTAAAAACAGTCAATTTGGAAGAATGTGTAGGCACACCAGCAAGGAAAGTATTACAAAAGGATAGTGAATGTGGGCATGGGCTTGCTCCATCACATTTTAAAATGTTATTTCAGTAATCAAAACTAGAACAGAAGGGGGCGCCTGGGTGGCTCAGTCGGTTGGGCATCCAACTTCATGCTCTCATAGTTCGTGGGTTCGAGCCCTGTGTCAGGCTCTGTGCTGACAGCTCAGTGCCTGGAACCTGCTTCGGATTCCGTGTCTCCCTCTCTCTCTGCCTCTCCCCTGCTTGCGCTGTCTCTCTCAAAAAACAAAAACAAAAACAAAAACAAAACTAGAACAGAAGCGAGACAAATCAATGGAATACAAATAGATATCCTTGAAACAGATCTTAGGATAGATAAGTCTATGACACTTTCATTATATTTGTTAAACAAACATTTATACAAAGCTTACTGTTCTAGATTCTTTACATATACCTACTCATTGATACTTTGACTAATTTAACTAAAAATTGGTCTCTGGAGCCAGACTGCCTGTGTTCAGATTCTGTCTCTGCCATTTACTAGCTGTGTGACCTTGAAAAAGTTACTAAACTTCTCTGTTTCCTTAGGTACAAAATGTAGATAACAACTTACCAATCTCATATAATTTTTAAGAGATTAAGTTAATATTTTATAAAGGATGCATCACAATAGGTAAGAAACAATATCATCAATGGTGTAAGAAAACTGGATAAAAGTACCTAGTTGGAGTTTTGCCTCATATAAGATACTGAAAATAAATTCCAGGATTTAAAGAAATATATATATATATATATATATATATATATATATATATATATAAATGAAAGCATAAAATATTTAGAAGAAAACACATATGCATATTTAACTAATTCTAAAAATTGATGACTTTCTAAGTAGAAAGGGAAAAAGAAATAATATATCATAAAAATTAAAAGTTTAAAACGAACAAGTTAGAAAAAGAAAAGACTTAGAAATAGAATAAATGGGATAAATGACAGGTAGAATATACTTTTATCTCAACGTTTATAAATCAGGGAAGTATTATAGAAAAGAGGAAAATTACATAAACAATTTACAGAAGAAAAATACAAATAGTCTAATGGCTATAATTATGTAGAAAAATGTTCAATCTCACAAAGGAAGGCCATTTAAACCAATGATGTATTATTTTAAACTAATAAATATGGTTAGGATTTAAACATAGAAATGCTTGGGGTACCTGGGTGGCTCAATTTGCTGAGCATTAAACTCTTGATTTTGGCTCAGGTCATGATCTCATGGTCATGGGATCAAACCCCCTGTTGGGCCTTGCATTGAGTGTGGAACCTGCTTGGGATTCTCTCTCTCCCTCTCCCTCTGCCCCTTCCCTGTTTGTGCTCTTTCTCTCTCAAAATAAATAGATAAACATTAAAAATAAATAAATAGAATGCTTAATGTCAACAAATGTATCACAAGAAGGCACTCCTGTAAAGAATAAATTTGGTATGATCTTAAAAAAAAATTTTTTTTTAATGTTTATTTATATTTGAGAGAGAGAGAGAGACAGAGCGCAAGCAGGGAAGGGGCAGAGAGACGGAGACAGAATCTGAAGCAGGCTCTGCCAGCACAGAGCCCGACGCAAGGCTTGAACTCACGAGCAGTGTGATTATGACCTGAGCTGAAGTCAGACATTTAACTGACTGAGCCGCTCTGGCACCCCTAAATTTGGTATGTTTTGAAGAGCATTTTAGAAAACTTCATTGATTTTGAAACTGTTCATATATGTTGATCCTGTGATCTATTTGTTATGAGTTGAATTGTTTCCATCCAAGAGATAAGTTGAGGTCCTAACCCCTTGTACTTCAGAATGTAACTTTATTTAGAAATAGGGTCATTGCAGATGTAATTAGTAAGATGAAGTCATGCTGGAATAGGAAGGGTTATTAATTCAATAGGATCAGTGTCTTATAAGAAAGGAGTATACCATGTGAAGACAAATGCACAGAGAGAAGACTACTGTGTGGCTATGGAGGCAGAGATTGGAGTTGTTTATCTACAATAGTGCCCCACTTGTGTGTGTGGGCTATGTTCCAAGATCCCCTGTGCATGCCTGACATGGCAGATGGTATCAGATCCCATAAAAATGATGTTTTTTCCTGTGCATACCTATAACAAAGTTTAATTTACAGGCTAGGCACAGTAAGAGATTAACAACAAAGATTAATAACAAAATAGAATAATTATAATAATGTACTGTAATAAAAGTTACATGAATGTGGTTTCTCTCAAAATATCTTATTGTACTGTACTCACCCTTCTTCCTGTGATGATGTGAGATGATAAAATGCCTATGTGATGAGACAAAGTGAGGTGAATGACGCAGGCATGTGACGCAGTGCTGGGCCGCTATGGACTTTCCCAGGATCCATCAGGAGGATCATCTGCTTCCTGCAGGTGGTTGACCTGGGGTAACTGAAACCACAGAAAGTGAAACTATGGATAAGGGGCTTATAAAAGTACTGTATCAGCCAAGGAATGCCAAGGATTGCCAGCAAACAACACAAGATAAAATTAAAAAAGCAAGAAAGAATTTTCCTCTACAGTTTTCAGAAGGAGCAGGGCCCTGCTGATTTTGGACTGTGATTTTGGACTGTGAGACAGTAAATTTCTTATTTTAAACTACCCAGTTAGTGGTAGTCTATTATGGAAGCCCTAGGAAAGTAATGCACTATCCTTGGGGAATAATTAATATGAATAAAAATATATGTTCAAGAGTACTTATTGAATTATTCATAATTGCAAAAATTTAGAAGTGATCATAATGTATAAACAATACTGGCATTATTAAATGAAATAATTTATAAGGTAGAATATTATGGTGACAATAAAAATCATATTTTTGAAAGTCTAGGTAAATGTTTTATGATATAATAGTGAGAAATGGCAAGAAATAACAGTATATTCCATATGACTCATATTTCATTTTAAACTTTTTAAAAAGTCCATCTATTTATTTTTGAGAGAGAGAGCATGCACGCAGGGGAGGGGCAGAGAGAGGGTGAGGAATAGAGAAGATTCCAAGCAGGCTCTGCACTGTCAGCTCCTGACATGGGGCTTGAACTCATGAACCATGAGATCATGACCTAAGCTGAAATCAAGAGGCTGATGCTTAACTGACTGAGTCACCCAGGTGCCCCTCAAATTTTATTAAAAAAAAAAATCATAAATTACAGGAGTCTCTGGGTGGCTCAGTTGGTTAAGTGTCTGACTCTTTTTTTTTTTTTAATTTTTTTTTTTTTAACGTTTATTTATTTTTGAGACAGAGAGAGACAGAGCATGAACAGGGGAGGGGCAGAGAGAGAGGGAGACACAGAATCCGAAACAGGCCCCAGGCTCTGAGCTGTCAGCACAGAGCCCGACGCAGGGCTTGAACTCACAGACCGTGAGATCATGACCTGAGCCGAAGTCGGACGCCCAACTGACCAAGCCACCCAGGTGCCTCAAGTGTCTGACTCTTAATCTCAGCTCAGGGTTGATCTCTGGGTTATGGGTTCAAACCCCACATTGGGCTCCACACTGGGCTCTGTGCTGCATGTGGCACCTACTTAAAAATAATAATAATAAATAATTAAAAAATAAAAATAAAACTCATAAATTACATGTTTATAGGGAAAAAAAGCTGGTGGTAAGGGCGCCTGGCTGGCTCAGTTGGTAGAACATGTGACTCTTGATCTCAGGGTAGTAAGTTCAAGCCCCATATTGGGAGTAGAGATTACTTAAAAATGAAATCTTAAAAAAAAAAAAAAAAAGCTGGTGGTAAATTCTCTAAAGGTTAGATTTTTGTCTATAATTTCTACAGTTATAGCAAAGTATAGATGTTAGAAATGTCAGAAAAAAAAGAGACAGTCTATATAAATGTGATGGTCTCAGGGGCAAAGAAAAAGAATAACAAGGGGCGCCTGGGTGGCGCAGTCGGTTAAGCGTCCGACTTCAGCCAGGTCACGATCTCGCGGTCCGTGAGTTCGAGCCCCGCGTCGGGCTCTGGGCTGATGGCCCAGAGCCTGGAGCCTGTTTCCGATTCTGTGTCTCCCTCTCTCTCTGACCCTCCCCCGTTCATGCTCTGTCTCTCTCTGTCTCAAAAATAAATAAAAACGTTAAAAAAAAAATTAAAAAAAAAAAAAAAAGAATAACAATAGTAATTTGCCTATTCACCAGGATAGATACAATGTACTCGGCATACACAATTTTGTTTAATTTTTATTTGCTTAAGCAAATCATTCTAGTCACATCAGTAGTAATGGACAGAATTGAGTTATGTACCCAGGCTGCCTAATTCCAAATTCTGTGTTATTTATTATCCATTCTATGTTGCCATATACTATTCACATTTTTGACCCTAGAATTGGATTCCTAGAAAGGTACCCTACAGACATACTTAAGAAAATTTTTTTTTAATGTTTATTTGTTTTTGAGAGAGAGACAGACTGAGAGTGGGGGAGCAGCAGAGAAAGAGGGAGACACAGAATCTGAAACAGGCTACAGGCTCTGAGCTGTCAGCACAGAGCATGATGCGGTGCTCAAACTCATAATGGCGAGATCATGACCTAAGCTGAAGTCAGATGCTCAACAAATTGAGCCACCCAGGCGCCCCTACCCTAAAGACATACTAAAAAAAAAAAAAAAAAAGCCAACAATATATAGTGCAATGTTAGAAAAGAGAATAATTTGAAACAATATAATTTTCTAACAATAGAAGAAATGACTATAGTATGGTTCACCTTCATAATGGATTACCTTAGACTTTATAAAAGATAATGGAGACCCTATGGATATGAAAAAATATTTCAGATACAATATTCAGTAAAAGAAAAGCAGAATACAAAGTGGTTATATTCATTGATTGCACAAACATAAAAATATGTATGTATAGGAATGCAATTGAAAGTAGTTATAGACTGTGGTTGTAATAGCTTGGATACAATTTTTTCCCTCAGAATAGGTTAGTTTTTTAAAAATTATCTGAGGGGTTCCTCAGTGGCTCAGTTGGTTGAGTGTCCGATTTCAGCTCAGGTCATGATCTCCTGGTTTGTGAGTTCGAGCCCCACATTGGGATCCCAAGAGTCTGCTTGGGATTCTCTCTCTCCCTCTCTCTCTGCCCCTGTCCCTCCCTCCCTTTCTCTCAAAATAAATAAAATTAAAAAGAAAATAAAAAAAAAATTCTCTGAGAAGAGTTTTTTCAAATAATCACCTTCTCAAAACACTGGCCCCCAGTCCAGTTTCTTTCTTTACCAGCACCTCTTCTGCTCAGAACAGCTTTCCATTTAGTGTTTGCTTCTGTTCAGCTCCACAGCATGATCTCTTGCCACTCATATTCATGTGAACAAGGTTGACACAAATAGAAATTGCACATTCCTAAAAGTCACTTGACCATTTCTTCTATCTGTGCTGTGACAATGTTGAGCTGCACATTTTATTGAATAATTTGTCCTCCTTTTTTTTCTTTGTAAAACAGGGTCTCCCTCCACCCTATTATAACAGTATTTGAGCATAGCTGTAACCTTTATACACCTGTATGCTGCCATTGGTCACAGGGTTTCTCAATGTCAGCATTATTGACAAGTGGGCTCAGATAATTTTTTGCTGTGTCTTGTGCATTATAGGATGTTTAGCAGCATTTCTGGCCTCTTATTACTAGATGTCAGTAGCATTTCCCCCCAAAAGTGTGACAAAGACATCGCCAGATATTGCCAAATGATCCCTGAGGTTGGGGGACAAAATCCTGGATGAGAACCACTGGACTGAAGTGGCTTAAGGTGAGAACCTGTAGTTGGCCAGTTATGCCCTTATTTCACCACCAGAGGTCTCCCTAGACCCCATTATGGTTCTAATCTGGAAAATCTAGGGCTATGGCTACCACCAAATACGTTGATTTCATGACCAGATGGGTGATGACAGCAAAAGGTTTACAAACAAAAGCATTTGATCAATCTCCTGTGCAGAAGAATTCCAAATAAATAATATAGATATTCCATTCTAAAGGAGGGGAGCATAAATCCCAAAAGTGTGGGCTATATGCAGTGACTTCCTGCCAAAGAATATAGTATTGAAAGGGTAGTGGGGAGTAATAGCAGTGGAGAAACCTGACAAACATGACCTCAACCAAGTGTTTGAGGTCAACATCAACACTGATAAATTATATTGATAGTATGTCCTTTGATATGATGTGATAAAAATGGCACTTTACCTCTATGACCTTCTTCCCCAAACCCCATAATCTGTCTGATCATGAGAAAAATATCAGACAAATTCAAATAGAAGGGCATCCTACAAAATACCTGACCAGAACTCCTCAAAGTTGTCAAGGTCATTAAAAACAAGGAAAGTCTGAGAAACTCACAGTCAAGAGGAGCTTGGAGACATGACAACTAAACATAAGATAGTCTCCTGGATGAGATTCTGGGATAGAAAAGGACATTAGGTAAAAAGTAAGGAAATCTGAATAACTATGAACTTAAGTTAATAATATTGGCTCATTAAATTGTAATGAATGTACCATACTAATATGAAATGTTAATAAAGGGAAATTGTGTGCAGGGGCAGGATTAAGCTCTGTACTGAGCTTAATTTTTCTGTAAATCTAAAACTGCTCAAAATTAAATCTTTTAATTTTTTAAAAAGCATCTGATCAAGCACTGTTTTGGTAAAAGAAACGAGAAAGTTTTGAAAATGGTGTGTTTGCTAGGATTCTGATGTCCGATCTAATTAGAAATGCCACCATCATGAAGCAATCCAGCCCCTCACTTTATGCAGGAGTATCAGGTAAGAAAGGCAAAGATTGGTACCAAAGACAACTTAATGGAATAAAGGAGCCCAAATACTTAATAAAATTCTTGGAGATTATTTCTATACTAACAAGTAGATAAATGTGGCACAATCATATAATGAGAATATCAATTCTCATTATGTTGTATCTCATTGATACCCCTTTGAAGTTGGTACTATATTCCAGTACTGTATTCAACTGAGGAAGACTGAGTCTCAAAGAGATTATACCTTTGCTCAAGATCATAGAGCTACTAAGTAGCAAAACTAAAATTCAAATTTTTACATCTGATGTTAGAGTTTTTGCCTTTGACTCCTGTACATTCTTTTCTGCCTATATTTGGCAGCTGAGGTTATTAACCATCACTGTAGAGTAAGTATTGCATACTTAAAAGAGTGCTGAGCAAAAAACAGAAGTCTGGGTCCTCAGCTCAGAATATCAATTTCCTTACCAAAAAATTATGGATAATAATACCTGTCCTGCTTACCTCATTGGGTTATTTTAAGAGTCGAATGAAAGAATCTATGAGAAAATGTTTTGCAGCCTGTGAAGTGTGGCCTTGTATCATTAACACGTTTTTTACTTTTGCAGCTTTTTGCAAATATGTCTGTGAGCTAATTGCAAAATGGAATGTGAGCAGATGATTGAGTGGAGTTTCAGAACAGAAGGCTTACAAGAGAATTGTGTCAGGTTCAAATACTCCTTTTGAATGCAAGATCTTAAGTCTGTGGTCCTCATCACTGACTGCACTTCTCACCTGGGGAGCTTTCAAAGGCATCCATGCCTACGTTGTTCTGCCCCAGACCAATTAAATTACAATTGCTAGGGGTGGGGCACTGTCAGTGTTATGTTTAAAAAACTCTCCCAGTGATTCTAATATGCCATGAAGTCTGAGAACTGCCATCCTAATTGATCTAAAGTCAGCCCAGTTCCATGGGGCCCACCATACCCTTTCTGCACAGGCTGCTCCTGACTCCTGGAAATTGCTAGAGTTGGAATATTGCCATCAGGCAGTGAGGCTAATATAAAAGTCTGGTCAGCCAAGCTGCTAGGACAGCTAATGATATTGTCATTTGACTAAAGGAAATGGATCTATTTCAGTTTCATTCAAAGAAGGAAGTGTCCAGTCTGGGGGGAAGAGTGCCACAGAGGCTGGCTAAGCAATTATTTAGGGCTCTGCCACAATCACCAGCCAGGATAGCAGAGGGTCTGCTCTGAGCCTTTGTAAACTTGGCTCTGCAGGTTAGTTTATCTTGGCTATCGTGTTGTCTGAAGAGCCCTTGCTGGGATCCTGGGCCTTGCTGCCTATCAAACCAAAGCAACAATCAGCTTACAAATTAGTGTATCAACAGTTCAAAATCTGAGGCCATAGAAGGAAAAGCTCTTGAGCAAGAATAACATTAGGTGTGCTACAGAGTTAATGTAATTCAGAGCTAGAAACGCCCTTCTTTTAGAAACAGGCCCAGTTTCCTAAATGTATTGCTCCATGGGACCTCCAGTGAAAGAATTTTGATTACAGCACCACCATGAGAGAGTACCAAGATGGAGAAGTCATCTGGGGGAACTGAGGGTCCCTGTCGTCTAGGGTCTGGGCTACATCTTGAGAAACCCAGGAACTCATTGTGTCGTAACACTCAGAGGTGAGCAGTCTCTTAGGGATAAACCCACATTAACCAAGCTCACAAGAAGTCCAATCCTGAATTACACAATGATTAGACATTAATATTGGATGGTACATTCTCTACTTGTAGGAAAGACAACACATTTGAATCATAAATTAAACCTTAAAATCAAGGATACAATTAAGAAATTAGGTGATCATAAAAGATAGTATCTTCAAGCTATTGTACTGGATTCATTCAATCTCTCTGTAGAGGTGACCAGTTAGGTAGAATGAAATGCTGGCACCTTCTGTCTGGATTACGTTGGAGAGTCATTGACAAATTCTTGCTATTCAGGGGTCACTTTTCCAAACCAGGGGTCTCCAAATTTTTCTGGTTGTGTTTTTCTTAGCAGGAAAACACAAATAAAAATTTAAAAAATTGTAAATCCATTTTTCAAATCATCTGCAGATAATTTTGAATTTTTTTTTTGGTATCATCTTCTTGTCAGACCTGACAAGAATGTTATTGCTTTTACTGAATAACATATCTGACAGCTTATATTAAAGGTAAGAGAAATGTCAGACCTACCATTTTATTTGCTTGTGTTTTAATTATTAGTATCATCTTTAACTTGTGGTTTCGTTGAAGGAATTTTGTTAAGCCCTTGTCCACTTTGTGAGAGTTAACTAATGAAAACTGAATACTGTACCATAATATAATCTATAAGTCCATTGAAAAGGGCTTAGCAAACTGCAAGATTCCATACCCTGTGCTGAGAGGCAAGCATGAGTGAGGCCATGGTCAACCTCCAGTTGTGGAATTCCCATTCTTCACTGGGATACTTCAGTAATGAACAAGGCAGTTCTTCAGACAATGTATAATACAATGCATTCACTCAGAGCCTAGAATATTTTACAGCTTTGGATACAATACAACACAATGCAATACAGTACAATACAATACAATACAATACAATACAATACTATAGTTCTTAGAAATTAGGCCCTTAATCCTTAATTGGACATGGGCAGTTCTTAGTCTCTGTCTCGCTGTTTGCTGAGTAGGTGAGTCTTTTATGTAGATGTTGAATCTGTTTCATCATATTTTGATTCTCTTTATTGATATGTCTTGAGGGGAACTTTATCTGAAGTTTTGGGGGTGCCTAAGGACTATACTGCTCTATAAGAACCATAAAATGAGAATGAGGGAGCCATAGTTATCATATTTTACTATGAGGAGAATGGTTTTATTTAAATTCAGAAGCAAAACAGCTAAACACAAAGTTAATTTGGTTGAAGGGATCAGGATGAACTAGTTTCAAACCTCTCTCTTCAGAGACTTCACCTACAGGGTTTCCCAGGAATGGGAAGCCTTCTGCAGAGTTTGAAAATGACAGCCCTAGAGCATTAAAAAATTGGTTGAGATGGAATTTTGCTATAATTAGTGCTGTGTTATAGGTAAGTCTGCAGGAACTAGAGACAAGGGGGATCCCATGTACAGTTTGTCTGCAATGAATTAAGAATAAAAAAAAATTCTGGTCCATGTTTTATCCTAAAGATATTATAGCATAGAGTTTTAGAATTTGGACTCTATAGTCAGACAGTGTGTGTTATTCTTTTCATTTCCTCCATAGAGAACTTAATTTTATTTAGTTTTTTTATTTTTTTTTAATTTATTTATTTTTGAGAGAGAGAAAGAGAGAGAGAGCATAAGTGAGACCGAGGGAGGGACAGAGAGAATCTGAAGCAGCCTCCACACTGACAGCAGAGAGCCTGATGTGGGGCTTGAACTCAGGAACTGTGAGATCATGACCTGTGCTGAAGTCTGATGCTTGACTGACAGAGCCATCCAGGCACCCCAATTTTATTTTTTAATAGGTTAATACATACATGTGATACTATACGGTAAGGTTCCCTCCCATTCCTAACCCTTCCTCCCCTAGTTCTTCTCCCCAGCAGCAACCACAGATACAAGCTTCTTGAGCATTTTTCTAGAGGTGGTAAAGGCATATTCAAGCATACTTGTATATATACTGCATGTAAATATATATTTTAAAACAAATGGTGGCAGGGGCTCAGTCATTCAGTTGGACGTCCGACTTTTGATTTCGGTTTAGGTCACGAACTCATGGATCATGGATTTGAGCCCCGCATCTGGCACTGTGCTGACAGTGCAGAGCTTGCTTGGGATTCTCTCTTTGCCTCTCTCTCTGTCCCTCCCCTGCTCGTGCATGTGTGCGCTCTCTCTCAAAATAAATAAATAAAACTTAAAAAATAAAACAAAACACCCTCCCCCCCCAAAAAAAACCCCAAAAACAAATGTTGGCATACTTTGTACAATTGCTCTTTACTGTGCTTTTTTTTTTTTCCCATTTAATTCTTGTAATTGGTTCAGTCTTCATTCATTCAATGCATATTCATTAAGCACTGTGATAGACTGGAATATTGTTCTCTACTCCTCATGATAGGGTTATACATCCTGCTCTCTGCCCTTTGACTTCGGAGACTCTTCCAGTTAGAGAAGGTATAATATACTTCTCTCTTGACTTTGGTTTTGGCCATGTTTTCTGGCCAATGGATTGTGGGTAGAAGTGACAGTGTGTCATTCTAAGTAGAGGCTTTAAGGGACATCATATGCTTTCATGTACTTGTTGAAACTACAGTGGTCCATAAACGAGCAGATACTAGAAGCCAATCTAAACCTAACCTGTGACCCTCAGCCTAGAGCACTGCCACCATAGCTGCCTTACATATCCATGAGGGGGAAAAAAACATGTTTTTGTATAAGGCATTGATATTTTGGGGTTGCTTGTTATCACAGCCAGGAGCAAATTAAGGCTATTATGTGCTCAAACAGTATTCTAGGTGCTTAAGTTCATTAGGAATCAAACAAAAATCCTCACCCTCATGGAGGACCTACATACGGACCTGACTTTTTTTTTTTTTTTTTCATTTTTTTTTTTCAACGTTTTATTTATTTTTGGGACAGAGAGAGAGACAGAGCATGAATGGGGGAGGGGCAGAGAGAGGGAGACACAGAATCGGAAACAGGCTCCAGGCTCTGATCCATCAGCCCAGAGCCTGACGCCGGGCTCGAACTCCGGACCGCGAGATCGTGACCTGGCTGAAGTCGGACGCTTAACCGACTGCGCCACCCAGGCGCCCCCGGACCTGACTTTTTAATGGCTGCATAGTATTCCTTTGTATAGAGGCATTGTGATTTATTCAATCAGTCCTTTTTTTAAATTTTATTTTATTTATTTATTTATTTTGAGAGTGGGGGCAGGGCAGAGTCTGAGAGGGAGAAGAAAATCCCAAGCAGGCTCCTTGCTATTAGTACGGAGCATGACCTGGAGCCCGAAGTCACACACCATGAGATCATGACCTGAGCCAAAATCAAGAGTAGGACACTTCATCAACTGAGCCACCCAGGTGCCCCTCAACCAGACCTTTACTGATGGATTTAGGTTATCTCAAAGCATCAGTCTCAAAAGTTGAAAAGCATATTTCCAACATAAATGCATAGAAAGCACATATCAAGTCTTAATTTAACTTATAATGAAGAACCCACCAGGATGACAAAGTTGGTTTGAAAGAGAATATGAAAGTTGAATAATGTAGTCAATGGATAAAAAGAAATTCTGAAATAAAATTGTTAATTTTGATACAAAACTGGCTAATGGCCTATAGGGTAAAAATAATTTTTGAGGTTTTCTTCTACTGGACAGAAGAAATAATCATTCCCCATTGTCAGTTTTAGAGAGTTGTAAAATGTCTGGGCTTTAATCAACGGTAAAATTACATTCTCCAGAGACAGTTTTTGCTAATACTAACAATGCTACAATATCCTTTTATACTCATTTTTGTGTGCATGTGTGAGCATATTTTAAGGAAAAGTTTCTAGAAGTGAAATTTCTGAGTATATTAATTTCTACTTTTGAGAGAGGTTACCAAATTGCCCTTCATAGAAATCATACCAATTTACCTTATTTCAAACAACATATGAATGGCTGTTTCTTCATCTTTTCTACACAATGTTATCGAAACTTTTGCTAGCTGCCAATCTGATAGAATAAAAATAGCACCTCATTATAATTTTAATTTAAATTTTTCTTACTATTACTATGATTGATTGAATATTTTTCATATCTTTATAAGTTATTTCTTTTTCCTCTACCATGAACTGTCACTTTATTATCTTTGCCTTCAGAAAAATGAGCCCTTATCTGTCATATGTGTTCCAAAATTTTTTTTCACAGTTTCAGACATATTTTTAATCCTATTTTCTAGCTATTTACTATTTACTAGCTGTGTGACCTTGGGCAAATTAATTAACATCTCACAGCTTAAGTTTACTCATTTGTAAAATAGGGATAATAACATAGTCCTCAATCCCATATTTGAAGTTCTGGGATACAGATTTTAATAAATTTTTTTTAATGTGGGGCACCTGGGTAGCTCAGTCGGTTGAGCATCCGACTTCGGCTCAGGTCACGGTCTCACGGTCTGGTCTGTGAGTTCAAGCCTGTATCAGGCTCTGTGCTGACAGCTCAGGGCCTGGAGCCTGCTTCAGATTCTGTGTCTCCCTCTCTTTCTGTCCCTCCCCCTCTTGCACTCTGTCTCTCTCTCTCAAAAATAAATAAACACTTAAAAAGTTTTTTTAAATAATAAAAAAAATGTATTTTTTTTAATGTTTAGTTTTGAGAGAGTGAGAGTGGGGGGAAGGGCAGAGAGAGATCGAGACACAGAATCTGAAGCAGGCTCCAGGCTCTGAACAGTCAGCACAGAACCTGATGCCAGGCTCAAACTCATGAACCAAGAGACCATGACCGGAGCCTAAGTCAGATGCTTAACTGACTGAGCCCCCCAGGCATCCAGGGATAGAGATGTTTTAAATTCTAGGAGCTTTCAGTGTGCATACACTGTATGTAACATAAAATCCCAGGGAGTGGGAGCTCTTCAAGCATTAATATTCCTATAAGAAACATATGAATATACTAGATGGGATTAATAAAGCCTGTGAATGACCTCATGTTAGTTGAAGTTTGCCATCAAATGAGCTGCATATGTTTTGTTTTGTTTTGTTTTGTTCTTAGAAAGTGGAGCATGGGAAAAATCTGCCATGGTTTATTATATTGGTTTGTTGAAAGTTAAAAAATTTTGTGCAGAAGAGAGACATCCTCAATGGTATTGTAACTGATTGGGAGATATATCTACTGATTAGACAAATATTGAGACTAGCCCACATGGGAAGGACTGGGTAAGAAAAGATACCCCATGAGGATGCTATTAGAAGTTTGTGAAAATAAAGTAAGGAAAATATAATTGCTTGTATTCTGTCATTTTTTTTACCCTACAGATTTTAATTATTGAATACTACTGCTCTGCTTTTGTTCCATATGAGCTCTGTCAAACTCACTTTTGATTTTCAGACTTTTTTGGATTTTGAACTGTGCTTAGGGTATGTAGACCTGTGGTATCTTCCTCCATAAGGTTGTTGTGAAGATTGGATTAAATCAAACAATGTATGTAAAGTGTCTATACCAGCTCCTAGAACATAGGAAGAGCAAGATAAATATTATTGTTACTGTTGTTTTTAAGATGGAAGTGCTAAGCTCTTATAACTCTTGTTTCCAGGCCCTTTAGCTTGGCAAAGGGTTTTGCTTTGCTTGATGTTCAGATACGTTTCCTTGTAAAGGTGACTGAGATATTTGAAGAGAAGAGGAGAGAAGCATTTTTATTCTTTGATGGTAGGGAATAAAGAGAATGACTGGACTTTGAAGCCAGATGGGTCAGGGTTCAAATTCCATACGATCAGCTTTAAAAAAAAGAGTGAGAAAATTACCTATCTTCCAGGTTGCTTTGAGGATTAAATATAGCTAGATAGAATAGAAACTGCTCTGTACACAATATGTGCTCAATAAATAATGGCAGTTTTTTGTTAGGGTATGTTCAGAGGGCTGAGGTAAAACACTTAACCCATTTGCAGTCTGAAAAGCATATAATCAGCCGCTTTCATGACTGAAAATGAAGGAGTTGGACACGGATCAGAGAAAGCATTTATTGTACATAAAGAAACAAAGCACTGTTACCATGATCTGTTCACAGGAAGATGGCACCAAGCCTTCCTCTGTGATGTAATGTCATGGGACTTTGGGGTGGGGGGGGGGGGTGGGGGGGGAGGAGGGGATATAATGAAGCCTGGGACGAGCAACTTCCCCTCCCCACAGAGGCAGAGGGCAGTGTTTTCCCAGGTGATATGGTAGTGTGAAAGCTTGTAGCCTTTAACCTCCAGGAACTTTCTATTGTACTGTGATTTTAAAATGTAGGTTGCCTCTATTACTATAGGATACCCTGACATTTCAGGTTTAATGTTGTCATACTACAAAGTAAGACTGATATCTGTTGATCAGTATACTCTGAGGACCGATGCTATCCATTCCTGCTTGGATACCTACTGGATTCAATTCAGATATAAACCTCAAGAGAGGGCCTACCATGTGCCAGGTGCTGAAAATACAAAGACATCTGATAAGGTTCCAGCCCAAGAGGCACTGGCAGAAGGGATAGATAACTGATAACTCCTACTAGGGAATGCAGAGTGTTGAGTGATATAATAGAGCTATGAATAAAGTGCTGTGAAGGTACTGAGGAGAAAAAGAATGAATTCTTCTAGGGAGGTTAAGGGAAATTCCTCCAAAGGAGTGACATTTGATCTGATCTTTGGACTGAGTCATTAAGCAAAAAGGCTTTGAGATGGAATGATGAGAAGAAAAAGCAGAGGGGGAAGGTGGGGGTTTAAGGAGAGAATAATGTTCTAAGTGAAAGAAACTGTGGAGACAAAGATGTGAGGCTGTGGACATGTTCATTCGTTTGTTCAGTTAGTTACTGAACAAACAAATATTGGTTGAGAATCAGACACTCTTCTTGGCACTAGGAATACAACAGGAAGCAAGACAGACCAAGGTCCCTGATGCTTTCATGGAGTTTACACTTTAGAGCTGGACGGGACAGAAACAGAAGACGAATAAATAAACGAACAAGGTAATTTCAGAGAGTTGTATGTGTCATGAAGAAAATAAGGTGGGAGAGAGTATGATAGAGAGTACTCTGGGAGGGGGAGCAGAATGAAGATTGGGTAGTTGGAAGAGGCATTTGACCTGAGAACCAAGTAGCAAGGAGGCAGTCTTCTGTGGCAAAGTGTTTCCGGTGGAAGGAACAGCAAATAAAAATACTATTAACAGGACTAGGCCTGGTGTTATTTGAGGAACAGAAATGCAGCCATCTTGACTGTAGCAGCATGAGCAAAGGAGCGGCAGAGGAAGACCAGAGAGGTTTGGCAGAGCTGGTTAGTAGGGCCTTATGGACCAACTTAAGGAGTTTGTTTTGAAAAAGTACCATTTGGTGTTGTACAGAGAATGGATTGGAAGAAGGGAGATCAGCTGTTGGTTACTCTAGGCAAGAGATGTGGGTGGTTTCACCCAGGGTGGTAGAACAGAGCAAATATGTATTTTTGAAGTAGAGCTGACAAGATCTGCTGATGGATTGGTGTGGGGATGGGGGAAAGGAACATGTAAACATATGAAATACAACGATGTGAATGTGGCAACAGTGGGAACATGGGACTGGAGAGGTTGCTGGAAAAGAATGACTGTTAAGGCTTTGGGAATGAATGAATTTGGCCTTATGCAGAGGAGACAAGGGTACTGGGCCATTGACAAAGCCATACTGATAACCTGTCTGGGAAGCCAGGAACATCTCAAACTTTTACTGTCCAGGATTTTTTTTTTTTTTTTTTTTTTTTTTTTTTTTTTTTTTAAAGAGCTCTTTGGTAAAATCTGAACAACTTTTTGACTTTCCCTACATTCTCTCCATCTCATTTTTTGCCCTACAGGATAAATATCTGTCTATTCTCATACGCTGTCCATTGGCCCCAGCTTCTCTCCTGGGTAGTCTTCAGAATTCTACCATCCAAGTGAAGCAGGAAGTTCTGCATGTAATAGGCACTGAGTATGTGTGTATAGAGGGGCAGTCAGAAGTGTTTGCTTTCAGTGAGGGACAGAAGTCGCTTCTACACTTGTTCCACTTCTACCTTCATGCTTAGCAACTCACCATGCTTGGCCCTTTTGACTGGGAAGAGGTATGATCAGGCTTAGTAAATATTTTTTGTTGTTGCCATTGGCTGGCTGGCTGGTTCTATTGTCTCCTGGTCCTACTGTCCAATTCCCTTCTCCAGTCCCCTGCATACACACAGCAGGCCTGCAGGGGTCCTCAGATCTCCCTCTGAACCACTGCACCAAGCTTGTCCTCCTAAGCTAATGTTATCTTTTATTTAAACAGAAACAGTAGCCACCAATCTTGTTACATAACATCCCAGTATCCTAGGGTGTTAAACTAATGCAGCATCTACTGTTGGGGAGTGTTGATCTGGCAACACAAAATCTCTCTAGAATATTGCTGAAATGTTGTAACAAGTTTGACTTCCTGGCTTTACTTAGAATTTTGGAGGGGAAGGGACTTTAAAGATCAGGCTATCTGGATCTTTGTTTTCAACTGTGAAAACTAAGGCCTAGAGAGACAAAGAAATTTGCCCAGGGGGCACATCGGGGCTAGAAATCAAGCTCTTGATAATCTAAAGAATCCATCACATTTTAGATAAAGGATTAAGTGTTAAACCTTTCTTGTTTGTGATTCTTTCTTATCTGAAAAGGTTTCTTTTCTTTTTTTTTTTTTTTTTCAGCTTTAGGCTTTCCAGGTTTGTCAAATGTGAACAGTGATAGAGACATGGTGCTCCGGATTACACACCCAAGCTGCAAATTTGAGACTGATACATATGTATGATGCTGATGAATTTGAGGTATTTGTGTTGTTTTTTTACAAACTTTTTACTGACATTAGGACTGGATTCACATCCAACCATACAAGGTATATTAACTGAACACAGTATGAATGCAATGTATAGTATCTGAATCAAATATATTTTAAAGACAGCTGGATGGAGTTGCAGGTGAAGCTACAGCCACCTGGGGATCTACCTCAGTAACATTCTTAGTTTATGTCCAAACCAGTATATGAAAGGGAGTTGAAGTCAGCGGTATCTCCAGAGGCATCTCACATCCTGAGAGCTGCTCAATAAAATATGGGGTTTCCTACTGCTCTCTGGGGAATTGCAGAACTTTAGTGGTGAAGTGAAAAGGCTGGGCTGCTCTCTTCCCCTGACCCCTGCCAGCATTCTTTCTCAAACTGACCTGTTTTCCTGCAGGGAGACTGCCCCACTCCACCCACCTGGTGCCTTCCTGGATTTCCTGACTGCCTGGGCTTATTTTTTAACCTTCTCTTACTTGAAAAGCACCATTTCACTGACCCAGAACGTGGGCTTCTCCCTCTGTTCACTGGCCATTCCACTTTTCTGGGCTAGCCATCCGCATTTCCCTTCAAAAGCTTTGGAAAATCGGCAGCAATAGGGGGCTGGGCGCCTTCCAATTCCCCTACCACGTCTTTCCTACTTGTAACTCGCTGAAATTACTAGCAGAGCAGGGAGAAGTGGAGAAATGGCTTGCTTCTGAGTAGGGCCTGGGCTGGGTTGGCATTATTTTATTAAATTCAATTGGACCGGGTCCTGAGAACCTCTTAAGGTAACTTAGGCTCTGAGTTAGAGATGGCTAAGGTGTAAGGAGCGGGTTACTGTCTTGACCCTACAAGCACCATTACAGCTTCCCCACTCCTATTCCTAGGTTCTAGGAATCCCAGCCTTGACCTGCGGACAAACCCCAAACACAAATAAAGGGTCTCCCCTCAGGCACTGAAAGCCCACCCAGCTCAGACCCGGCACTCCGCACTCCCCGCACCCCAGCCCGGCCAGCGCCGAGGGGTGGGGGTGGGAGGCTAGGGAAGCGGGGGGCGGAGTTCCGTCCTTCGCTGATTGGCTCGGGGAGGATGGGCTGCGGCCGAGCCGGGCCAACCCGCGGCGTGTTGCTATGTGCTAAGGAGAGGGGATAGGCGCGGGGGCGCGTCCGTCACAGGGCAGCCCCCGGCCCCGACCCGGAGGGATGCGGAGTGGCGGCGGCGGCAGTGGCGGAGACTGTGGCTTTAAGAGCGCGCCCGGAGCCCGGGAGCCAGCCGGGCGGCCCTCTGCTGCTGCGCACCCCCGCGGAGCCGAGCCCCGCGCTGGCCGGACGGGGCAGCTTGCTGCCGGGTAAGCGAGCCTGGAGCGCGGCGCGGGCCGGGCGCGCGTGGGCGTGGGGCGCGCTGTCAGCGCGGGCGCGGGGCACCCGGCAGTGGGCACCGGTCCCGTGGCCCGTCCGGTCCGGCTCCCGCGAGGTGCGCTGCGCCCCCGAGGCGAGGTCCGGCGTGGGGTGCCCGTGGAGGCCGCGGGCGCGAGGGGCGGGAAGCGGGCCGCCGGGGCCACGTGACCGGTTTGTTTACAAACACTGCAGGGCCCGGGCAGCTGCCCGCGGCGGGACCCGTGGTGGCGCGGGTCCCCGGGTCGGGGCGGAGGAGCTGTGCGAGAAGCCGGGCAAGTAAGTCTAGGGTGCGCGGTTTGGCGGACGGGACTTGGACACCGGGTCGCTGCTTCTTAGCACAGTTTCTGTGCGTTCGGGCTCCGTGGGGGGTCGGGGGAGGGTGGGCTTCGGACGCTTTCTGTCCCCGGTGACGCTGGGTCTCCGCTGGAGACACTGGGTACGGGGGCGTCGCCCCCGGGGCTCCCGCCTGTGGGGGACTGGCCGCCCTCGAAACTCCCAGGAGCGCTTGGCCGGCCCTGGGCCGAGGTAACCGCAGCCGAGTTCCTGCCTGGCCGCTTCCCGAAGCCTCCCCACTGCCCTTGCCAAGGGGGTGGGCGCCGAGTTCTCTCCTGCCCGACGGAATGCAGGGGCCTCTCCAGCGAATACCTCCCAGGAACTGGCGCTGAGGGGCAGCCCTGACCTCTCACTGCTTCAAGTTCACCCTCCTTGGCCGCCGACCTCCTGGGTGTCTTTAGTCAAGTGGTGGCTTTTCTCCCGTTGGGGGTTGGGGTAACCACCTGTTCTTTTGGACCCAGCCCAGAAGACTGCCACCTCTGGCTTCACTCTCAGCATACAAGCACTTAAAAAGCCAAGTGAGTGAGTGCCCTCCGTTTTTTGGGTTTTTTTTTTTTTTTTTTTTTTTACCCTCCCACAGTCTCACCGCCATGAATGGCACACCAAACTGCTTCTGGGTTTTATGGGGCTTTGCTTTCTGGCCTTCTTGTCAACTTGTTGTCTTGGAGTCTTGGCTCTTTTAACTGGGTACTTGCTTCTGGTGAGTCTAAAGGCTAATCTAGCTACTCATCCTCCTTTCTTTGCCCTTCCTCTCTTGTTCCTGTCTTCTGGCCCAGCAAGATGGGTTTCCCTGACCCAGAGCATTAGGCAAGCCGCTTCTCTGTATCTCATTGGTGAGGGAACGCTGGCAGAGCAAGGAACTCAGGGGGTTTAGAAGTTAAGTGCCTTGCCCAAGGTAACTCCTGTCACTGGCTCTGCAGTAGGACTTGACCTCGCATGCTTGACGCTCTTCAGTAGTCTCCTCTTTGTGAGAACTTCAGGCCTTGCCATCAGTGGGGTTGGCTTTCCTTTGACTTCATCATTGCCACAGGATGCAAAGATGGGCCAAATCTCAGTTGTCTATTCTCCCCTCATCTCCTTAGCACTCAATACTAAGGCTGAGTCTTGCCCCTGATGAGGAACATTTTAATTCTTCTGAATTGTGACATGAATGGCTATAAGTTCTTTACCAAGGAAAAGGTCCAGCCTGAGGAGAGTTGTGCAAACTTCCCTTTGGCACCATCCCTTATCCCCATCTTCGTGGTAAAGGTCTCAGGCAGGGGTGGGGGCCTTGGGCTCATCCCCCTCCTTAGCTTATATTGGTTTAGGATTTAATAATAGAATTTCTGGGATCTGTCTTGATATCTTGTGTTTGAACTAAAATAAGAAAGCTTGGAGTTAGGGATGGAAAATGGAAAATAAACATGCACAAAAGTATTATTTTCCTTCTTTCCTCTAGGAGAGTGGTTTTCAAACTTTGGGGTCCAAAATAAGGAATACCTTTTGCATCTCTGCACTGAGGTCCACACCTGCATTAAGTTCTAGGAAATAATTGCCCTCACTACCTACAGTGTGCTCCACATATAGTTTTTTCTTCTTAATTAAAAAACAAAAACAAAAACTCAGCTGTTGGTCATGGCCTGTTAACTTGATTTCTTGACCAAACGGGTGAATGGGTGATGACCCACAGTTTAAGAAACATTGCTGTAGGACAGAGGTCCTCAAACTTAAATGTACGTAAAGATGAGCTGAGTAGTATTAAAAAATGCAGTCTGGGGGCACCTGGGTGGCTCAGTTGGTTAGGCGTCCGACTTTGGCTTAGGTCATGATCTCCTGGCTTGTGAGTTCGAGCCCCACATAAGGCTCTGTGCTGATAGCTCAGAGCCTGGAGCCTGCTTTGGATACTGCCTCTGTCTCTCTTTGCCCCTCCCTCATTCATGCACCGTGTCTCTCTCTTTCAAATATAAATAAACATTAAAAAAAGTATTTAAAAACTGCAGTCTGTCAGTACACTCTGGAGATATTTTTCTCAGTGGGTCATGAGATTGTGATATAGGTGGTCAATAAGAAATGGCATAAACTGGATATGAAGTGTGCAAAGCCTTAGTCAAGTGTGTGACCCACTCTATGCAAACCCAAGATCACTCATCTGACAGCACTAGCTTAGGCTTTGAGAAGTCTAAGGGCATAGTGTGGTTTGCTTTCAACTGTCATGAAGCCTTGGCCATAAGACCCCCCCATCGCATCCACACCACCCTGCCCAATCCATTTGAGGGCTGCTGTGTTCTGTACCCCTGGATATTTCTAGGTGCGTGGGGTTGGGGTTGGGGTCCAGTTCTGATGAATCTGCTCTACTATTCATAGATTATGTGAATTTTTACTGTTTTAATGATTTTAATAGTTTTGAGACAGTGACATAGTTATTATGCCTGGGATGTTAACAATTGGCCAGCAGAAAATGTTGATGCTGTTTAATAGCTGGGTATTCTAGGCCATGTGGCCTGGGGGAAGGGCAGGTTGGTGATTTTTGGAGGGGGGTCTGGGAGAGTCAGGGCCTTATCTGTCAACAGTTGTTAATAAGAAGGGACATAAGTTCCCCTGACCTCCTTGCCTACCTACCTCAGCCCTGGTTCTTTCCTGTGATGATAGCTTGGCTTCTGTGTGCAGGTGAACCTTGTTAGTTACCCAGTTTCTGATGCTGTTACCTCTATCTCAACCGTCAAGCACAAACCTGATGTATACACATGTTAGATGTTTTCCTTTATTGTGTCCAAACATGTTGGTAAAAGAAATTTCCTTGAATTAATCAAAGCTGCATTTAGCTTCAAATAGAACCCTATCCAAATTCAAATTCAACTATGGTCCTTCCTGCCAAAGATATGGTTTATATGGGAACACTAACTGTAGGATTGTTGAAATTGATAATGTTCAGTTTGGTCAAACAGCTTACATTTGGAATATTTAGTTTTGAGCCAGTAATAAAAAGGAAAACAACAAATGCATGGCAAAGGATAGGATATCCTAGTATAGAAAAGCAGAGGGAAGAGATGTCCAGGTGGGACTCAAATGGAGGTTCAGGATCAGTTTCCTTTGTAAATTATCTTGGCTTTTCCCTAGGGTCCATCAACAAACCACTAGGTGCTCTGACAATTGCATTATTTAGCATGAAAGGGTATAAAGCTCTGGAAAAGGAAGCATCTTTTTAAAATGTAGCCTCCTGTTATGGGAAGTCAGGGCCTTCCGGCTAAAGGTATTTTATTAGAGTTGATAGTTTTCAATGATGTCATCCTTAACAAAAGATGATATTTACTTGCATCTTTATATATTTTTTAAGTTTACTTATTTATTTTGAGAGAGAGAGAGAGAGAGAGAGAATCCCAAGTAGGCTCTGCACTGACAGTGCAGGAGTCGTGAACCCTCAAACTAACATCATAACCTGAGCCCAAACCAAGAGTCCTGGGCCTAACTGAGCCACCCAGGCAGGTGCCTCTTACTTGCTTCTTTGAAGGACCACACCTACCTGAATTTCCCTGAGATTTGTGAATATAGCCCCTGAGAGTTTAAAAATAAATTGGATTATGCTACTCCCTTGTTTATAGTTTTCCAGTGGTTTTGTATTGCCCTTCAGACATAATCCAACTCCTTTCCCTGTAGGCATTGCACAGCCTATCTCCTTCCCCCAACTTCTCTCTCCTCCTCTCCTATGTGGCTGGTCCACTCTGCTCCAACTGCACCAGCTTTCCTCAGGTTTCTAAAATCTGGAAGGTTTGTTTTTGTCATTGGGCCTTTATACTGGTAGTTCCTCTTTCCGGAATGCCTTTCTATAATTTTTTACATGATTGGCTTCTCTCACTTGGGTCTCAGAGAGCTCCTCTCAGAACAGCTCCTCCCTTCCCTGCCCCTCAACTTTATTGAATCTCCTTAACTTTGTTTTTTTCAAAGAACTTTAATACCATATGGAAATACATTGCCTACTTGATGGCTAGATTGGAAGCTTGGGAGTTTCTCTGTCTTGCTCACTATTGACAGTACCTGGTGTGGGTAGCATTGGATAAATATCGGTTGGTGGAATGGGTGAATGACTAAAGAGAGTCAATGGTTTGAGTCCTTAAGAATATAAATAATACTTAAAAAATGTTTACTTACTTATTTTGAGAGAGAGAGAGCACGTGCAAGCAGGGGGAGAGGCAGAGAGAGGCTAGGTGCCTCCCTAGCAGGCTAGGTGCACTGTCAGCACGGATCTCAATGCAGGCTTGATCCCACCAACTGCATGATCATGACAACTGAAGTCAAGAGTTGGACGCTCAACTGACTGAGCCACCCAGGCGCCCCAATACTTTTATTTTTAAGAGAAGAGAAAAATAATTTTTCTCTTCCTTTTCCTGGGGTGGGCTACTGTTCTCTTGGAATTTATCTTAGGACTTCTGCTTTTCGCAATATTTTTCACCCTTTTATACTTTTTATAGGTCTCTAAAAGCTCTGTTGTCATTTTGTTGTTAATAAACAGCTCTTGCCTCCCCTAGTAGCTTTATCTTGTTTTTACTGTTGCCTGACAAATAAGCATTTCTACCAGTAATCACATTTCATTGATACTAGGAGGCACTGTAAGTAGGACTAGAGGAACCTGGAAGATTGGGATAATTAGCTCTGTGACCTTGGGCAATTTGCTAAACTTCTCTAAATCTCTGTTCCTTTTGTAAAAAAGGTCTAATACCAGTTACTATCACAGAATTGATGGGAAGATTAAATGAGAGAATGTATGGGAAACTGGGCACATACACACTTGCTGTTAGCTTTTATTTATTTATTTACTTTTGAGAAAGAGCTCGAGTGTGTGCATACCTGTGCACAGGGGAGGGGGAGAGAGAATCCCATGGCTCTCCAGGGCCAGCTCAGATCCTGACTGGGGGCTTGATCTCACAACTATGAGATCATGACCTGAACTGAAAACAGGACACTTAACCAACTGAGCCACCCAGGCACCTGCTGTTAGCTTTTAATAACACTCATATCAGTAGATTTCCCTCCTCTCTTTGGCAGGAATTCCCAATCCATTGATTTGGGAATGTGCAATAAGAGGGAGAAAACCACCAGATCTTTAATTAGTGCCAATAAATGAAGACCAAACATGTCACTTAGATCTATCAGAACCAGAACAGAAGTTCGAAATCATCTCATTGCAAATTGCTGCCCAACTTAAAAAAAAAAATTTTTTTTTTAAATGTTTGTTTTTGAGAGAGAGAGAGTGCGCGCACGGACACAACACACACACACACACACACACACAAAGTGACGGAGGGGCAGAGAGAGAGGGAGACAAAGAATATGAAGCAGGCTCCAGGCTATCAGCACAGAGCCAGATGCAGGGTTTGAACTCACCAACCACAAGATCATGAACTGAGCCAAAGTTGGACACTTAACCGACTGAGTCACCCAGGGGCCCCCTACTGCCCAACTTTTAATAACACCCATGTGTAAGAAGTCATATTTATGCAAGTTTTTGGAAGGACATGTTGTCTACCTGTTCCTCTGGCCATTCTTAGTTTTATCCTTGGATTAAGCTGGCTTACTGAAAGGTGCATATTTGGGCCATATTACCCCAGCCCCTTGAGTTATTTTCACTGAAATGAACTTTCACTGCCCTTTGCTTTCCTGGAGGATGTCGTCCTAAACAGCTTTATATAACTTGCTACTACATTTCTTATAAGGGTTGATGTAGTTGAAGTCTTAAGCTACAATTTCACTTAGTGTCCCCTTTAAAAAGTTAATAGGAAGAAATTTCTTTCAGGAATGAGTGCCAGAAAAAACTTTCCTCTCCTGAGGAACGGGCATGATATTTCTTTTTGGGCAATTGGAAATGTATAACTTATCATGTTTCTCTTTTTGTTCTGGGTGCCAGGAGGCACAGAGCCAAATTTGTGGCCTGACTTTAGTAACTATAGGGCCCTACATCCTAATTTTTTCCAGTGTTAAACTTGTAATTTTTATTTTCTCTAATTTCAAGTTAATGATTTATATTTCTTTTTTAATTGGATATATGCTGGTTTGGGTATTAAAATCATTTTAGATTTTACATTTTAGAGATGTAAACATTGAGGCTCAAATAGGCAAAAAGGACTTGTTTAAGACACAGAGCTAATTAGGGCAAAGCAGAGACTATAAACCATACATTTTGTTTCTCAGGCCCAGGGTTGTTTCTACTCCTGTATATTTCTGGAAAAATACCAACTCTTGAATAAAATACCAAATACCCCATAGTGTCTTTTTATTTATTTATTTTTTACATTTATTTATTTTTGAGAGACAGAGTGAGACAGAGCACGAGCAGGGGAGGAACAGAGAGAGAAGGAGACACAGAATCTGAAGCAGCCTCCAGGCTCTGAGCAAGCAGTCAGCACGGAGCCTGACGCGGGGCTCAAACCCACGAACCGTGAGATCATGACCTGAGCTGAAGTCAGACGCTCAACCGACTGAGCCACCCAGGTGCCCCTGCCCCATAATGTCTTGGTCCCAGGCAAAAGCCTACCTCCTCTCTGTGATGGGGCAAAGGAGCATTCTGCCAGAGAGGTGCAACACTGCCACTCACATTCCTGGTTGGGTCAGCAGCACTGTGCTCTCCTGTTTCCTGAGCTACAGCCTTCCCCTGTGGTCTTGAGAATGTGGTATATCCAGATTTAGTGGTTTTGATCTGAAACTAGATTGCCAGCTCAGAATGAAATTAGTCTCTAGTGGCTCAAGTTCCCTTGCCTATTTTTTGTTAGGAAAGGAAGGCTTGATAACCATATGGCACATGTGTTCCACTGAGGCCCAGACAGGGTCTTCTGGGAGTGAACAGTAGTTGAGTTTGGTTTGACTGAAGAAAGTGGCATTATTTTATCTGATAGGAAATTTAATCATAGGAAATATTACCTTCCTAATGATTTGTTTTGTTTTGCTTTCCCATGCTGTTCTGGTTGTGAGTACCTGGGGCAAGAGAGGGTAGGCTTTGAGCACATCCTGCCTGAGTCAGGAAAATTTTGATTCCTATTTTGAGCTACAGAAGAGGAACCTCTGGCCTAGGGCTGAAACTGAACCTTGGTTTTACTTTGTTTTCCTGGCTAATAATAATTCAACAGATAATATGGGACCTTTGGGAGATAAAGATGAGTTAAGATATGGCCCCTGCCACATATACTCTTAAGCATATACTCTTATAGGGTGATTAAGGTGTATGTGTCAATAAGGTACCGAGAGTTTGAAGATACAAAAAGTATAGGCATTTTGGAGATGGGGCTGTGAAGAATGATGAGGATTTAAACATGCAGAAACACTCCAGGGGGAACAGTGTGTGCAAAGGCACAGAGGTGTGAACATTAAGAGGTAATGTATGGGGAATGTTCAGTAGGCACATGAGATGTTGGAAAGAGAACATTGGGATTTTGCTTGGGCTACTATTGTTACAGTTTAGAGTAAGTTCATGGAAATGGACTGTGGCTTCCATTCACAGAAGAACTCTGTGAACAGTGGTTAGTTGATACAGATAATAGGCATTCTCCAAAAATGGGACTATCCCTAGAGAGTCTCAAACCTGGGTGCCATAAGGATTTCTAGGCCAACCAAAGGCCTACAAAATCAGAATTTTCAGGATAGGGAATCTAATAAGAGCAAGCAAATTATAACCCTCCCCCTCCCCTCAATTTCCCATTTTTGTAATGGAGCCCAGCCCCACACACATTTCTGAGGTCTGGAAATCACGGAGGTAGTAGATATCCCTAGTAGAAACCAACTACTAAGCATCTTTGACCTTTAACCTCCTTTCCCTTACTGTATTTTTACCACTTCCTTTTCTTTTGTTCGTATGGCTCCTGTGTGTGTCTTCCATTATATTTGCCTCCTGTTTATCTCTTCTTTTACCACTTTGGTCCTTTGTGTGTGGGGGGTCCCTCCCTAAGTTGATCCACCACCAAGTGGACCATAGGTAGAAATGAATTCTCTTTCAGTATTTGCTGTATTAAAGGTATAAACATATATATTATGTATAAATGCAAATTAAATGGGGCTTTCAGTTATTTTGACTTACATGATTCTTTGTTTCCTTAGGATTTGAGGAAAAAAGTATCCCTATATAACTGCAGCGTTAAAGCTAAAAATCCATGAGCAGGAAGATTTGATAGGAACTGAAAACTAGCTATTGTGTCTGATCTGTTGTCCTATCTTCTGGTTGAGGTTATTCCCTTCCCTCATTTGTTTTCTTGTATTTCTGTAATTAAAAGTTGAAGCAGTGAACCAACCCTGAGAGTCTGAAGATGTTTTAAGAGAACTTGACATTTTTGTTTGCATTATAACTAGTTGATTTAGACTCTCCCTCTGGAAGATGTTCTGCTTGTGGCTCTAATGAGCTCAAGGGCCAAGGATACCCATCTTTGGACTCTTCTCTGACTTGTCAGGATTAAAACATCCTTGGTGGGGGTTGTCCCAGGATTCAAATCTTGGTTCTGGTACTATTTATTTATTTATTTATTTATTTAATATTTATTTATTTATTGAATTTATTTTTAAAATTTACATCCAGGTTAGTTAGCATATAGTGCAACAATGATTTCAAGAGTAGATTCCTTACTGCCCCTTACCAATTTAGCCCATCCCCTCTCCCACAACCCCTCCAGTAACCCTCTGTTTGTTCTCTGTATTTAAGAGCCTCTTATGTTTTGTCCCCCCTCCCTGTTTTTATATTATTTTTGCTTCCCTTCCCTTATGTTCATCTCTTTTGTATCTTCAAGTCCTCTTATGAGTCCTTATATTATTTTTGCTTCCCTTCCCTTATGTTCATCTCTTTTGTATCTTCAAGTCCTCATATGATATTTGTCTTTCTCTAATTTTGCTTAGCATAGTACCCTCTAGTTCCATCCACGTGGTTAGAAATGGCAATATTTCATTCTTTTTGATTGCTGAGTAATACTCCATTGTATATATATATACACCACATTTTCTTTATCCATTCATCCATCAATGGACATTTGGGCTCTTTCCATACTTTGGCTATTGCTGATAGTGCTGCTATAAACATGGGGGTGCATGTGTCCCTTTGAAACAGCATACCTATATCCCTTGGATAAATACCTAGTAGTGCAATTGCTGGGCCGTAGGGTAGTTCTATTTTTAATTTTTTGAGGAACCTCCATACTGTTTTCCAGAGTGGCTGTACTAGTTTGCATTCCCACCAGCAGTGCAAAAGGAATCCTCTCTCTGCATCCTCTCCAACATCTGTTGTTGCCTGAGTGGTTAATGTTAGCCATTCTGATAGGTGCGAGGTGGTATCTCATTGTGGTTTTGATTTGTATTTCCCTGATGATGAGTGATGTGGAGCATTTTTTCATGTGTTGGTTGGCTATCTGGATGTCTTCTTTGGAGAAGTTTCTATTCATGTCTTTTGCCCACTTCTTCACTGAATATTTGTTTTTTGGGTGTTGAGTTTGATAAGTTCTTTATAGATTTTGTATACTAACCTTTAAATGATATGTCGTTTGCAAATATCTTTTTCCATTCTTTCTGTTGCCTTTTAGTTTTGATGATTGTTTCCTTCACTGTGCAGAAGCTTTTTATTTTGATGAGGTCCCAAGAGTTCATTTTTGCTTTAGTTTCCCTTGCCTCCGGAGACGTGTTAAGTAAGAAGTTGCTGAGGCTGAGGGCAGAGAGGTTTTTGCCTGCTTTCTTACCGAGGATTTTGATGGCTTCCTGTCTTATATTTAGGTCTTTCATCCATTTTGAGTTTATTTTTGTGTATTGTGTAAGGAAGTGGTCCAGGTTCATTTTCCTGCATGTCACTGTCCAGTTTTCCCAGCACCACTTGCTGAAGAGACTATCTGTATTCCATTTGATAATTCTTTCCTGCTTTGTCAAAGATTAGTTGGCCATACATTTGTGGGTCCATTTCTGGGTTCTCTATTCTGTTCCATTGATCTGAGTATCTGTTTTTGTGCCAAGGTTCTGGTACTTTCTAGTAGAGTGACCTTGGGCAAATTGTTTAACTTCTTGAGCTTTTTCCTCATCTTTTAAACAAGGGTAATCATAATAATGCCTGCCTCCCTGGGTTGTTAGGATTAATTGAGATAATGCTTATCAAGTACTTGGCCCATCATAGGCTCATAATAGGAAATTAATAAACTATAGAGTCCTGGAGTCTTACTGATAGTTGTGCATGGCCTCAGATGACTCCTCCTTACCTCCTCCCCTCACTTCCCACATTTTCAACCAACCTTTCTGAGCTCTTCCAGCAAGCCAGGCTTTGGGCTGGGTATGAAGGATGATTAACCAGATGTGCTCTTTGGCCAGGAATGGCTCACAATCTAGTGGGAAGACTGATCCATAAACAACTAGCTTTGTGGAGGATGTTTCTTAAATTATATGAAAAAACTGCACTGGCAACGTGCATGGTGCCCCTTGATAGGCTAGACCTGAAAGGAAAAGAAGCTGTAATTCTTACTAAAACCTATCTGCCAGTCCCATAACAGGAGAGATCCAGAAATTTGCGCTAGAATCAGTTTCTCTCTCCCACCCTACTGTCTCTTTTCTTCTTCAATAGATGGCAATATGAGATGACAGTTTAATAATTCCTAGGACAAAATACATCCATCTTCGAGCTGGTGGTGGTTGGGACTTTAGACACACAGGCATCCTTTTGAAAATGCTTCTGCCCTTTTTTTTTCTGTTGAGTTTGAAGTTCAATTTCCAAATTCCAATTGTGGAAAGGCGGGGAGCCCAGCCACAGATGTCAGAGTCTAGAGTTTTGGATTTATTTGAATTGGGAGATTAAAGTGAGGAAGCCAAAGGCATGCTGAGAGCTGAACAACAGAATTGTATTGGCAGATTTGAGATGGATGGTTTGTAACTAATTGGGGCCCCAGCTGTGCCCTGGGGGAGTAGCAGTTAAAGAGAAATCAAGGTTATACAGTGCCTGGGGTCCAAAGACATTCATTTATTCAGTAAATAATATTTGATCTTTGAGAGTGTGAGCTACAGATGAAAATCAAATAATCACCTCAGTAAAAGTACAACTGTAGCTGTGAAGAGTGCTGGGAGTAGGAATCTGTGTAGTAGGGGTTGGTGGAGACAAGGGGAGGGTTCCCTGGCGAAGTAACTTTTAAAGATGGGCCACATCTCTTATCCTACTTTCCAAAATGTTTTCTTGATAGATCTTCTAAATGACTGTTTTACATTGTAGTTCAAGTGTAGCCCTGTCATGGGGGCAAAGCAACGGACACGATCCCTCTCTGGATCCCAGATCATGAGAAAAATCTATTGGTTTTGTTTTAACCAGGATTATCTTCTCTGAGCATGGCCAAATACCAAATGAAGGACTGATGCTGAGGGTGGCAATCTCTGGGAGCTGAAGGAAAAGGGCAGATGTGGCCCTCTTTTGTGCATGGACTAGAGGCAGGGTGGAGGGACCGCTTTCCTTGCTGGCCTGAACCAAATCTGATGCTTAATTTTTCTCAGACTCAGACTGCCCTGGGGCTTTTGTGGGGACCACTCTGGGAAAAATAACTTCCTGGGTTGGAAGTCTGAGGGTTTCTCCAGGGGTCAGAAGTCAATGCCAGTGTGGGGAGGGTCCCTTGGGAAGCTACCCAGGGTGGTGCACAGATGGTGTGAATGGCCAGGGGAGGCAGAATGGGGAACACTTCTGCCATCAGACAGAAGCTGGGTAAAACCATCAGAGGGTCTGTCTTGTTGTGTGTTGCATTGGAGATATGGCTCCACGGGACTGAGTATCATGCGCCATCTGCCAGTCCATGTGGGTTGATGTCACAAGAGTTTGCTGGCTTTTTAACTTTGTGGAGCATTAATGGTATTTGAGTCCCATGTAATGGCCAGAATTAGATATTTTAAATGCACTGGATAGTGTTTTAAATAAGATTAAAAATATCAGCTTTACAGGGCAGCACAGTTTCACTGATGGTCACTCATTTCACTCAGTTAATTACCATCTATCAAGTCCCTCTGGAAAAAAGAATAAAAGACTCTCTGATGTGCCCGAGAGTAGGAGTCCTAGGGAAACCAAGGGACAGTAAAGACTGGGCTTGTGACTGTAGGAAGTTCCCAGTCTGGAAGACACACAGTGTGATAGAGTACCATTCAGGAGAAAAGTCTTTTGCATGCTGGGAAAAGGGGGCCACCGCCAATGCTTAGGGTCTTATCTGGGTATTAAGGGATGAGTAGGCATCTTCCAGACATTGAATACAGGTTAAGGCTTTTCAGGAGTCTAAAACAACTCGGGAAAAGGTAGTGAACAAGCTTAGTCTTCTGGGGAAACAGGTTTGGAGGAGGTGGGAAGGTGATGGTGAAGATAAGGAGAATCAGCCCAGTTTCTTGGTGCCACCTGAGGGGTTGGACCTCATCCTATAGGCTGCTAGGAAGCCACTAGAGGTTTTGAAACATGAGAGAGATGTGATCAGATTGTGTTGTATAAATAGAATTCTAGAATGGGCTGGAGAGGTAAGAGCTGAGTCAGGGAGACCAGTTTAGGATGCTGTCACGTGAGTTCAGGGTGAGGGAGGGTAGGGCTCACACAGCGCTGCTGGCTGTAGCTGTGAAGATGGCTATGGGAGGCTGGTTTGCAGAGCCAGAGCCAATTGTCTAGGGGACCGATGGAGTATGACATAGAAGCAAGAGAGAATAAAGGGTCTTTCCTGCTTCGGTATATGGGCCTTCAGGAGAAGGGAGCAGAATTCGGGTCAAGGTGGTAGGAACCAGGAGAAGGGGAAAGATGGTGCTGGCTTTGGATGCATTTAATTTGAAGTGCCTTCCTAGAACCAGTTAGAGGCATCCTATAGAAAGGGACCCAGGCTTCATGACCAGAAGGCAGAGGTTTAGAAGACTTGGATATGGATGAGAATGTCTATGGGGAGCAAGCAGTCAGGGACATGGTAGAAGCACCTCCAAGGAGGAGGAGGAAGGAAGAAGAGCAGCCAGGGAGATTGAGGCTCAGTGAGAGAGAAGAGCCAGGAGAGGCATGATAGGCCATAAGGGGAGAGTTTAAGGAAAACGTAGCCCACAAGAGAACTAACTGAATGCAACATCAGGCCAAATAGTGTTAGCATTAAAAAATATTAGTGTTTGGACTTGGCATGTTGGAGGCTGCCCATGTTTTTGTTACTCAAAAGCCTGGTTGTGATAAATGATATTCATGGAGCTTTGCCAGAAAGCTCTGTAACTCTTCCATTCCTCTGGAGAGTCTACATCACTGGATCCAGCCAGACCATCAGAAAGCCATGTTCTTGGGCTGCCCTGATTTGACCCCCATGTAGAATCCCTTTTACTGAATTGCCCTTTGGTGTTTGTTTTGCTGTGCATTTTCATGGAGGGACCGCTAAGAAATAGTCTTGCAAGAGTTTCATGGTGGGAACTGTTGCTGTATGCTGAGGATCTTGTCCACTGTGTTCACTGCTCATCATCTCTGCAACCACCCACAGGAGAAAGCTCTCAGAAAATCTATAGCCTGAACAACCAAAATGCTTTTATTTTGTAGGAAATGTAAACCTTATAAGTACTGATATTTTTCTTCTGCCTTGCTTACTCGGGAGCTCAAAGCCAAATTTGCAATTGAAATTTAGTAAATATTTAGCAATGTAACAGCATGCATTTCTCTGTCTTAACTCTCCTTGTGTTCTTATATTCCTCCTACCCTAATTTTTTTTTAATTTAAAAAAAAAATTTTTAATGTTTATTTAGTTTTGAGAGACAGAGACTGAGCACGAGCCAGGGAGGAGCAGAGAGAGAGGGAGACACAGAATCCGAAGCAGGCTCCAGGCTCTGAGCTATCAGCACAGAGCCCAATGTGGGGCTTGAACTTGCGAACCATGAGATCATGACCTGAGCTGAGATCAGATGCTTAACCCACTGAGCCACCCAGGTGCCCCAGTAATTTCTTAATCTATGTTAAAAGTATATGCTTTTGTAAGTTACCTTTAATCCTTTTTGGAGATGTGAGTTGTGTAAGAAAAAGAAGGAAGCCATTGATGAACATTAGCCAAGTGTCCTTGGTAATGAATCTTCAGACAGATTGTTTGGGCTTTTTATATTATTATCTAAATTGTAGAAACAAGTAATATCTGATCTCTTCATAGCTAGTAACAGCTACCCCTATCTAGTGTCTAGTGAATTACATGCAAGTTTCAGGATGTTCAAGGGGAACTACCTTTTTCCTATGCAGATGTTCTAACAGATGTAAGCCTCATGTGGTGACCTCCAGATAGAGTGCTGAACTAAGGGCCTTGTGGTAATACAATGCTTCGCTAACAGATGTTGCAAAGACACCATCCAACAGCCATTTCTGAGTGGACTCTGCACGACTGGTATGTTCTGTGACCTCGCTGAAATCAAGGTCTTAGCAGAATAAAGGATGGTGGATGGATTCTGTGCTCTGGGGCAGGATTCATCTGGCAGAGACATCATTACCATATGGAATCAGGACTTTAAGAGACAAAGGAATCCTAGAGATCATGTAGGATTATCATCTGACAGATAATCCTTGTGAAATCAAGCCTCAGCCCTATGTCCAGGGTAGAGATGAATGGTTAACTTTGTTTATGAGAGTGGTTCTGGGTGCCTGGGTGACTCAGTCCGTTAAGCGTCTGACTCTTGATTTCAGCTCACATCATGATCTACTGGTTTGTGAGATTCAGCCCCACTTTGGACTCTGCACTGGCAGTGTGGAGCCTGCTTGGGATTCTCTCCCTCCCTCTCTCTTCTGTGTCTCTCCCCACCTCTCCCCTGCTCTCTCTCTCTCCCAAAATAAAAAAGTAAACTTTCAAATTCCAAAAAAAGGAAAGAAAGAAAGAAAGAAAGAAAGAAAGAAAGAAAGAAAGAAAGAAATAATGGTTCCTTGAAGATCCAAGCTGGCTTTTATTATCATCTGAATGAATTTGAAGTGCTGCCTGGGTCCAGTTCTACACAGTGGGTAACTAGGAATGATGACATTGATTATCCTGTGTGCCTTGCTCATCAGCTCCATGGTCGTTGTAATAGGGGTATTTCAGTAAAGTTTTCACTAGTGGCCCCATTGTGGGGTTAGTTGAATCAGGGTGGGCTACAGAGGTAACTTTTCCACAGCACTAAGTGATAGAATGGTCTGTTTGGAATGATATAGCAATAATGTTAGATCCCCAGCTAAGCCACAAAAATCTACTTAAAGCAGTGTACCTTTAAGTGGATTAATTTAGGCCCTAACCCTGTAACCACTTTGAGTCAATGTGGGAGATAGGAACACTGCCCATTTGGGTCTTGTGAATAGAAACAGTTCCCGCGCTTTTTCTCCCTTGCTGGTAAGGATGATTACAGCTAATTAGGGTTATCGAATGCTAAGTCATCCAGGTGCTATGCTTGAATGCTTCACTTGCAATATCTCATTTGATTCTTTTGTCTCCTCCACAAGGTAGGCACTGTTGTTCTTCCCTTTCAGGCAGCTTGCCCAGTGGTGATGCAGCTGGTGAGAAAACCCGAGACTGGACCCAAGTCTGTTGGCCTCTAGATCCTGTAATCCCTCACCAGTGGACTAACACCACCAGCCACTTCTCTTATTTGATGGTCCAGGAAAACTGGGTCTCTCTACTCCCCGGTCTGGGTTCAGGACCTTCCTCCTGGGATAGAGGCCTTCCACAGCCATTATCTCTTTTTCCTCCCTCCCAGTTCCAGAAATGGCTCACCTGGTCCTTTTCCACTGCCACCTTTTTTTTTTTCCCCCTCTATTAAGGGTTTCTCTCTTTCTCAATATGTGTGTAATTTAACCTAGCCCCCACAAAGGCAAAGAATGGAGTTGGATGCCAATGAGAGGCCTTTGATTAATGCCCTGGACTTAGAACATCTTCTGTAGCCAAGGACCATAGTTGTGAGCATCTCAGCACAGGATCTAAGTGGGGGCTGTCAGAGGAGAGTAGTATTTCATGGGCCCTGGGGACCCAGAGTATCTTTGCCTCCTACCTCATTACCCTGAGGAGGAAGGGAGGGACCTCAATCATGTCTGCTATCCACACAGGGGTGGACTGGTCTAGTCAGCAGCCCAATGGGAAGCAGAGGGAGTTCAGTTCAATAATGGCTGCTACTGTTTGCTCTCTGCTGCTGAGTCCAGGGAGCACAAAAATATGGTCCTTGTCCTTGGAACTTACCTCTCATGGAGGATACAGAGGTAGAAAAGGATAATTTTGGTTCCTTAAGATGGAGGTGAGCACAGAGGAAGAACAAATAAGCCCCATGTTGGGGGTGGCACTTGAGTGGAGTTTTTTTTTTTTTTTTTTTTTAAGAGCATGAGCAGGAGAGGGAGGGTGCAGAGAGGGAGGGAGGGAGAGAGAGAGAGAGAGAGAGAGAGAGAGAGAGAGAGAGAATCCCAAGCAGGCTCCACACCCAGTGGGAACCCCAACACAGGGCTCAATCCCAAGACCCTGGGATCACAATCTGAGTCAAAATCAAGAGTTGGATGCTCAACTGACAAAGCCACCCAGGAGCCCCTTAGCTGAATCTTAATGGACAAGTTAAAGGGCCTAGTAAGAAGAGGTGGGAAGAATGTGTCAGGCTGAGGGAGTGGCATCAACAAAACTGTGGAAGGGTGAAATGCAAGTATGGTGTATTAGAGGGAGCTAAGAGTTTGATAGCCAAATCTGAGCACTTAGGAGAGTCCCTGACACGTGGTAGACCCTTAAATGTCAGTTTAAAAAATGGGAGTATAGAGTATGAGGTGTGGTAGAGATGAATCTGAAGCAGTTTGTGGGTGTCAATGGTAGATGGTTATCAGTGGTAGTACACACTAGGAATTTATTGTGTACTTACAGGTGCACAAGCTGAGTATTAGTTAATCTTCACAAAGTCTTATGAAGCTGATATTATTATTCCTGTTTTCTAATGAGGATGGTAGCATGGTTCAGAGAGGTTAAGTAAATTTCCCCAAGGTCACACAGCCTGTAAAGGTTAAAACAGATTTAAAAGCCCTGAGTATGGTTCTAGAACCCATCTTAACTACTGCTCTGTGTTGCTTTTCTTTTTCTTTTTTTTTTTAACTTTTAAAAATTTTTATAAAATGTTTATTTTTGAGAGTGTGAGCAGGGGAGGGGCAGAAAGAGAGAGAGAGGGACAGAAGGTATGAAGCAGGTTCTGCACTGACAGCAGAGTGCCCGATGTGGGGCTTGAACCCACAAATGCACGAGCCATGAGATCATGACCTGAGCCAAAGTTGGACACTGGACGCTTAACTGATTGAGCCATCCAGGCACCCCCTCTATTGCCTTTCTGAAGGCCATGGGAGTGACAAAACGGTCAAATCTGCTTTTAAAATAGGTAACAATGGCTGCAATACAGAGGATGGATTTGAAAGGGAAAAGAGGCTCAGGGGCCTGCTAGGGCTGTATAAATCAGAGATGTGTTCTTGGCAGTCCTTTAGGGCATGTAGGAGCATGGCCACTGAAGAAGCCACCTCTTAGAAGGACCTCAGTAGCAATTAGGGAAGCACTTCTATGGCTCCTCCAGTGTCATCCATCACCTCCTTGTTGCCTTGAAAAGTCTAGGTTTGGAGAAATGTCACCCCAAAAGTGCCATCTCCTGTGCTGCCCAAGGACAAGTGAGAGGGTCCTAATGGAAATGGCGATATAATCCTCAAGCCTCTTTCTTTCTTTCTTTCTTTCTTTCTTTCAAGTAGCAGCATCTTTTTCTAATTGACCACTAAAAATAATAGCTATAATTTGGTATAATTGTATGCCAACACTGTGTATGTTCTGACATGTCATTTGCTGCTCATGACCCTATTTGAGTTGGGGATGCTGAGGGTCCAGTGGTTGAATAAATTGCTAAAGGTCATTGAGCTAGAAAGGAGAAGGAATTGTTTGTGATTCCACAGCCCACTTCTTTTCCGGGCAGTCTTTGCCTACCCTCCACCCAAGTACCCCACAAAAACAACAGACTGGTGCTGTCCTGTGGCTGGAGGTGTTACTTCCCCTAGTGAGTTCCACCTTCTCAGTTTGTGTGGTCCCTTGTCTTCCACCTCATTCATCGAGTTCTTTCATGGCTTCCCTGGAGAATCTGTCCCTTCTGCCCCTCCATCCTGGGGACATTCAGAAATTTTTCTTCTGAGTTCCAGCTGCGGTTGTGGCTCCTGGTGGAAAAGGCCTGTCAGGTGGGACAGCCAGGTTTGCTGTGTGCTCCCTGTGCATTTGGCTCTCAAAGTGCAGTATCTGGGGTCTTTGTTTTTAATCATAATAGTTCACATCTTTTCTTTCCATGCTGATCAGCAGGAGCCAGCTGGGGCTGGTAGCAAATCTTCCTTTAATTTCCACTGTGATGGATTATTGCTTCACTTAAAATGGTGTTTAATTTGTACATGTGCCCTGAGGCTTTTAAGTATCGAGCTCATTTGATTATTGTTGGAAATCAATTTGGACTCCAGTATGTTCAACGAGTTGGACTCGTGAAGCCCCATGGAGCTTATGGCCCCATTACAGGTACCAAAGTCCAACAATCAAAATGTGGTGAGTTCTGCAGCCTCATTCCCTAGTTTCTTCCCTTAAAGAAGAAAAAAATCCATCTATTTTACCTTCCTTCCTAAGAATTGACTCAAAGACGCAGCTTTTAAAATTTTCGCTTAAGAGGGAAGAAGACAGTAATAGATGATTACTTTTTGGACCTAGCTGTCATCCTTTTTTTTTTTTTTCTGTGACAGCCTACTGTTTCTCTTTTTAGACACAAGGACCCTCTCTTGATTCTGCTTCAGCTTGCTTTCTACTTACCCCCTCTCATTACTTCCAGCTTGCCCTGTAGTGCTTGGACAAGATGCATATTTCAGCAAGCCACTTTTTCTTTCCTTGCTTTTCCTTTAGATGGCTGTGAATTCCTATGAAAAGAGGGAGAGGAGCAGAATGAACAGCAAAGTCTCATGCCTGCTGTTTAGGCTCCCCGGGGTTTCTCTAGTACCAAGCAGCCTGAGATATTGCTTATGGGGTCAATTTTTCTTTTGTCTTTTTAAGTTCAGAACTATGGTATGCAGTGAATGTGTGTGCATGGGTATGTGTTTGTATGTGACATGTTCACATTGAGTACAGACTATAAATGCTTATTCCTCAGAAGGAGCTTTGAACAAGTTCTGGAATTCAGATTTGAAGCTGAGCATAACCAGAAACCCCTGTGTACAAACTTTTTTTTTTTTTTCTTCCCCTCTCGTTTCCTACAGAAGAGAAGTGAGAGAAGAAAATTCTACTCTGGGGAAATGCATAATTTAGAAGCTGTCTGCATGTATAAGAAAACAGACTCTGTGGCTGCTCTATAAACCCAGACTGGCAGCCAGGGCTCGTTGTTTCCTTTTCTTCCTTCAGTGTTTGTATAAGACTGATGGGACCCACGCTCCTAGTGCTCCCCACTGGGCAGCTAAGGCTGTGGACTTCAGAAGCTGGCCTGGGGAAAGCCTTGAGCTCATTTCCCTGCTTGCCTTTCCTATTTTCTACCCTGACCTACCACCCCTTTCTTTCCTGGAGATAACTGCCCTTCCTGTGAGTGAAACAGAGGTATTGGAAAGTTCAAGGGTATTTCAGGAAACCCTAGGCAGGGTACTTGTCTCTTTCTACCACCTGTAACACCTCAACACCCAACACCATTGGTCTACCATGGGTTTTTGTTTTGACCAGACTCACCTTACCTGCTATCAAAAGATGTCCATGGTGAGAAGGAGGGGCTCTGGGTCCAAGGGGTCATGATCTTCCTTCCTCATCTCCTATTATGGCCAGGCCTAACTCTGAGGTAAAGCTAGGGAAACTAATTCTCACTTCCAAATTCTTCCAAGTATTTCTGTACTGTTCAGTTTACCCTGATTTCACATCTTTAAAAATAGTGGTGGGGAGACCAAGCAGGGAAAACACTATACCTGGGCCCCTGTAAGTCTGAATCCCTTCAATAGTTGGACACCTCATGTGTAATTGGTCATCCTGAATGTGGAGCCACTGTTGTCCTTCAGCCTAATGCTGGCCCATGCTGTTGGTCATTCAGGAAGATATACAGAGTCCTAGAGGTATAGTGAGGGTATAGTGGCTCTCAGTGACTGCTGTGGTGGGAAAGATATCAGGGAGGAGGGCAGCATCCCTTTGGAAGATTTGGTTAGTGAGGTTTAGAGGAAAAAGAGGACTATGATTTGCAACTTTCTCTAAACATCCAGATGGATCCCAGACACAACCCAGAAGATCTGATTTTATTTGTCTTCCTCCCCCGGCTCTCTAAATAATTTTATCTTCAAAGCATGATGCAGGCATTAATTAACACTGTGGCTCTTCTGGGAGGTAGGCAAGTGGGAACACCACCCCTGTTAGTGAAGCCCAAGGAATAGGCAGGTTCAGAAGCTTTAGGTGGGGGAGCCAGAGAAGCAGGGTATGTATTGAGGTTTTGCCCTCAGACCTTTACTTGGACATAGCCTGGAAGCCACCCACTTTCTCAGTGTCCTTGGTTCCTAGTAGAATAAAATTGCTGAGGCAATGGCAGAAGAGATGTTTGGCACTGTGGGATGACTAATGGGAACTTTGAGGGTTGAGGAGAGATTCTGGTAAAATTCACTGTCATTGTGAATTTTAGATGCAGGGGTCTGATTGTGCCATTTGTTTCATTCATTTCCTTGCTTGCTTTTCAAACAAACAAAAAAAGTACTAAGCATCTATTTCTGGGCAAGGTATGGCAAAAGAGCTTGCTAACCATAAGGGACCCTGCTGGTTGGGAACTTGATCCTTTGTATCCCATGCTTGATCCATAAAGCAAAGGGTGGGATGGAGCATGGTGGTTTCTGCTGGTAGTGGTTTCAAGTGTTGGAAGACTCCAGGTATCTGTGGAAATGGAAGAGACATATATCTGTGACTGTTGATGTAGTGACTTTGTAGAGGCTGAACTTTGCCTTTTCCTTTAGCCATATATCTTGGTTGGCTCAGAAGAGGAGGCCCTTAGGAGTCTTCTCCCTGGGGCTACAGGTGGTGCATCCTTAAGCCTGGCCTCTTATAGGGTCCCCTAAGAATGGTGATCATGCCCATTTCTGAATGTTGGTGGAGGGTAGGTGGAGTGGCTGTTGAGTACCCTGAGTTGATACTGAACCTCCAACTCTAGAAAAGCAGCAACACTGGGATCTCCAGTAGTTTCTTTCTCATTCATTGGGCATCTTGGCAATGATGACAAGAGATAGAGAAGAGGTCATTTTTTCCTATAAATGTTGCCCTCTCTCTTGGGTGGCAGTTGGACTCTACTTGCTTTGCAGGAAGCCCTGTTCCATCAGTTAATGATATTCCCCTTATCTTGGCACTGCAGGCTGCTGAGAACCAGCCCTAGACCTCTGCTCGAGGGTCCTTCCTCTGAAGACATCACCAGTGTGTGGAGCGTGCCCCACACCCACCCCCTGCCAAACCACGGCCTTTACCTGTGTCTTCCGGTGTTTCCCGTGCGACCCATCCTGTGGGAGTGCCTCGTGGGCCACTCCAGAGTTCACTCCACGCTCTACGGCGCCAATGGTGAAGATGACAAGATCCAAGACTTTCCAGGCATATTTGCCTTCCTGCCACCGGACCTACAGCTGCATTCACTGCAGAGCCCACTTGGCCAATCATGATGAACTCATTTCCAAGGTACATGTTCCCTGCAGGCCTTGCTTGCCCACCCCGGGTGTTGGGGGGCATTTCTGGCTCATAAGGTTGCACAGGTTTATAAACTCTCCCAAAGAGCCCGAGATATTTGTGGGTTTTTTGTTTTGTTTTGTTTTGTTTTGTTTTGTTTTGTTTTGTGTCTTGTTTTTACAGGTTCCCTTCCTGGCTGTCTCACTCAACTGAGAAATAACTCTGAGTTGGAGGGAGAGTGTACTAGTTTAGTATGTAATTTTGGAAATTAAATGTCATCCCTGTTGGTGGCTGGGGGAGCTGGTGGCTCACAGGCCAGAGGGGAAAGGGGCTGAAGAGTGATTGGAGCCTTTTGCTAGGCTGGCTTAACTCAGGTTGGCAGGTGAATGCCATGTAGAGGGCTGCATGCCTGGAAAGTGAGCTCTAAGAAAGGTGGTAGGGGCAGGATATCTTAGAGGAGGCACTTCTTAGCTGACATGAGAAAGGATATTGCCTGCTAAGCCCCCTGGGAAGGTTACAAGATGACTGAGTTACTAAAATGGGTGTCCTTTGGGGAGGACTAAAAGTGGCTTGGTAAAGAGCTGACCCTGTCCTGTGGGGATCTTTAGGGCTTCTACATGAGATAATATGGTGTGACACTTGATCAAAATTAGAAGAAATAATGGAACCCTATTTTCCTGGAAAAGCATTAGCAACTGCTTCCTAAAGTTGGGGCAGGGAGATTATTAATAAATCAATAAACATCCCAGTTGTTCAATCCAGGAACTGGCTCCTTCAGGCAGCATTCCCCTCCTGGCCCTAAATTCCCATGAGAGGAGAAATGGGTTTTACTAGGCTGCACAAAAAGGATAAAGATCATGGGGACCTTTTCCCTCTAAAAACCATCCTTCCTCAGAACCTGGACTTCATGCCATTAAATAAAAAAACAAGCCAGCCTGTAATCATACCCAGACTAAATTAAAAAAAAAAAAAAAAAAAAAGTCCTCTTGATCTGTTTACAAGAACTTCTAGAAAAGGTGGCATCACCTTTCCCTGGCTCTGGCTCGATAGCCCAGCCAGAGAGAAGGCTGGGAGATGAAGGGTCAGTAGTTCTAGAACAGTCCCTAGACTGTTGTTCTAGAACAACCATGTGTGGTTGTGGGGCTTCTCAAATCAGGACTAAGAATGGAAGTCCTCCTTCTAGGCCTATTCCAAGATCTAGGGTTACTACAGAGTTTGAATCCTGGAGCCCTCAGAGTCTTGACCTCTGGCCCACTTTTACTTCTCTAGGTTTCTGCTAATTACTTTCCTTTATGCCATTTATGTTCCAGCCAGCCTGTAGCTACCTTCTCTGTCAATAGACTCATCTTGTCTCAGATTCAGCTTGAATCTTTTGGGAACCCCTCAAGTCTGGAATTTTGGATGTGGGGAGGCTGTGTCAGTGAGGAAAGAGAGAATCAGTCCTCTTTGCTTTGGAAGGGGGCCTACAAGCTTGGAGGGAAAATGTGAGCTGTCCTATTTCTGGAAATCTCCAGGGAAAAATGGAAGTCAAGACATCCTTTTAATACCACGAGAAAGTGCTATGTATCATAAGAAATTGAGGTAACAATAAAATGTATTTTAGCACCTTCTATGTATTAAAAACTGCTACTTGACACTTTGTAAATGTTACCTCACTTAACCCTCATAAGAAGACTTTAAGGTAGGCTATAGTAATCAGTTTATGGATGGAGAAGTTGAGACTCATACAGGCTGTCCAAGAATGCAAAATTGGAGGCTTAAAGGAGAGAGAGCAATTACTTTGAGTGTGTTCAAGAAGGATTTCTGGAAGGGGTGGTATTTGAGCTGGGTCTTGTGAGATGTACAGAAAGGAACGTGTGGAGATGGTAGTGGCCTTCCACACTGATGTTTGGAGCCTGGTATTCAGGGCCTTGGACAATCTGGCCTTTTGAGTTTGATTTCTTGCCAGTTCGTTGCTTTATTTTCCAACCACTTGGAACTAAGCAACATCCCTGAATATGCAGATGGGGGTATTTCAGTCCTCTGTGCCTCAGCCAACAGCATCCCTTCTTCCTCACCTCTTTCCTCTCTCCCAGGAACTTTTATACATTCTCCTTCATCTGGGACCATATCTACTAGTTTGGTGTCTGTGGGTTAGAACCTGACCCATGGCAAGAGCTCAGTAAATGAACAGATAAACAGATGGGTGGAGCCTGAGCCTTGGGAGAAGACCAGTGATGAGCAAAAAATGTCTTTGTTGGCCTCATGGCCTCCTTCCTGCCCCTTCTGGGGCAGAAAGGCTCATTCACAAGTCCAGGCCAAAGTCAGCACAGGCTTCAGTTTCACTGGCCACAACCGGTGCACACATGGGGTGCATTAGAGCTTGATGATTTAAAAAGTTGGGTTAAATGCCTGGCTGTGGGGAGAGGGTGAGGGAACTGTGGCTGGCACGGCACAAAGATTCCTTTATTTCATTCCGCAGCCACCCCCAGCATTAAATAATCTATAGATTCTTATGCAGGTCCACTTAACGGAAAGATCACTGCCCCAGCCCCCTCCTTGGAAAATGGGCCTTTCTTTTCATTTTGTTTCTCTCTTCCATTTAATAAAGTTCAGGGAGAGAATGTTTCTCCTGTTCTCCCCTCTTGACATAATCTCCTATGCGGTTTCAGAATCTGCCCAGTGGGAGTTAGGAGCTGGGAAGCAGATAACTGGAGCAGCAGTGTAATTAAATGATACTTTGTACTTGTAATAGAGCCTTTCATCTGCAAGCCTGACATTCCGTTGTTTGGTTTTAAAAAAAAAAAAAAAAAAGTGAGTCTGACTTCCTTATGGAGAAGTGAACACAAAGGTCCAGAGAACTAAAGCCGGGAGTATGTGGCTGGTAGAGAACTGGGAACAGAGTCAGGACTTTGGGCTCCCGTGGAAATGTGTAGTTGCAAAGTTTTGAACAATTAGGATCTATACTGAGGTGGTGGAAAGAATTCTGCACCAGGCTTTCCACCGTCCTGGCTTGCTGTAAATCCCCAGAGGCCTCATTGCCTGGAATCAACTGTCCAACCTCTGAGTCTCAGTTTCTCACTAATTTTTTTTTTTTACATCTATTTATTTTTGAGAGACAGAGACAGCATGGACAGGGGAGGGGCAGAGAAAGAGGGAGACACAGAATCCGAAGCAGGCTCCACGCTCTGAGCTGTCAGCACAGAGCCCGACGCAGGGCTCTAACCCACGAACCGTGAGATCACGACCTGAGCCGAAGTCAGATGCTTAACCGACTGAGCCACTCAGGCGCCCCTCAGTTTCTCGCTAATAAAAGGAATGAAGTAATATTTGCTGTGTGTAATGCCCAGTAGCTAGCACTTCCTGTGTGCTTACTATGTGCCATCTCCATAACAGTCCTGGAAAGTAGATATAACCATATTTGAAGGTTCGGTGAGGAGGTTTACCTCATTGGGTTGTTACAAGGCTGGATGAGATCATGGGTGTGGGGGTGGTTGGCAAATCACAAAGCTCCTATGCAAATACATAGTGTAGTCCCTTTGCTTCTCTTGCTCCAAAGCGGGATTGGGGGTGACGGAGGGGATTGTTCTTGCCGGATACCAAGCAAATTTAGTCTAGCTAAGGTAGTGTCACTTTAGAACCTGGAGCCCAGGAGTTTGATTTAAGAGGAAAAGGCCATAGAAGAGGACGACAGTAAAGTTTGTGTGTGTCTGCACAAAGGTAACAGCATTGCTCTGTAGGATGGGGGTGGGGTGCTCTTTGAATTGATGACAGAACTATCTAGGGAATGTGCTGAGACATCCTACATTTTCTTAGGGGGTGTTGTGGTCTAAATGCTGGAGTGTTTGCATGCAGAGGTATTTTTGGTTGGCATGAGGAATTGCTCACATTGTTTTTTCTCACTTCACGGTGCAAGCCCCATTATAAAAATATACTGTGGTTATCAAATAATAATAGTTTCAGTTGGAACAGCTAGTTGCCCCAAGCGGGAACAATCGAATGCTCATTGCAGTGGAAACTAGCTATTATGGAAGCCTGGATCTTCACAAATTTTTTTCCTGAAAATTTTCTGTCTGAGATCCTTCCTTTGTTTCTCTCCTGCCGACCTATCACTGTTTGATGGCATCGTGGAGCAGGATATTTGGGAATGGTGAGTTGGATTAACCTCTCACAAACTCACTTTGGGGATGATGGCTTCATTCCAAGACCCAGTTTGCTCTGGTCCTTGGAGGGAAGCTGTTGTAGGAGGCTGCAGAGTGGGTGTCCAGTGCAGGGGGAAGGTAGAAAGCTGTTTATTGCTATGTCCAATCTTCAGGTCAGATTATCTTCTGGTGGCAAATACAGAACTCCTAGAATTGCAGATCATCAAGCCCAGCCTCTCTTCATGAGGAAACAGGCTGTGGGCAGCTTAGTGACTGGCCTGAGGTTCCACAGCCTCAGAACCACACATCTGTATTTCGTGCTCCCTCAGCTGTGCTCTGTGTGAAGAGCTCTGGCTGTTTTCAAGTGCTGGGCCTTCTTGTGAGGCTGGGAGGTTTTAGGAGGCCAGTTCTTTTTGTTCCCTGTAGGGTTCCATTTGCCTTACAGCAGTAGCATTTTGGTTTTCCTTGCCTGCTTAGATGTAAGGTACAGCATTGCTTTGAGAAAAGTGGTGGGGAGGAGGGTGTTCTGAGGCCATGTATTGGTCTAGTGGCTACTGAGAGGCCCCCTTTGCCCGCCGTGGCTTCTGAACCTCTGCTTCTGAGCACTAGTGTTCAACACCAGTGATTCTCAAAAAGGCTAGTACCCATAACACAGTGGCTTATAGGTAGTGGACATAGAGGGGTGCTGATGTGGAAGTCTAGAGATCTGTTCTATCCTTTTCATTCTACTCGTCAGGGATGTGTTTCTCTTCATTTACACCACCCACCAGCTTGTCTTTAATGTATAATAAATATCCTGGAAAGTTCGATGTTAAAAATAAATATAAGAATAGAATTTCTAAAAATCCACTCATTTCTTTTTCTCTCAGTGTCTTGAAAATGTTATAGTGAGGGGCACCTGGGTGGCTCAGTCGGTTAAGCATCCGACTTCGGCTCAGGTCATGATCTCGCGGTTCGTGAGTTCGAATCCCGCGTCAGGCTCTGTGCTGACAGCTCAGAGCCTGGAGCCTGTTTCAGATTCTGTGTCTCCCTCTCTCTCTGATCCTCCCCCATTCATGCTGTCTCTCCCTGTCTCAAAAATAAATAAACATTAAAAAAAAAAATTAAAAAAAAAAAAGAAAATGTTATAATGAGCTTTGGATTGTATTTAGTAGTGTTAATGACAGCTGTGTCACAGCAAGCAGTATAATTCATAAAGAATATATACGATACGATGTGGCTCTTGAAGATAATTCTGAGCTTTCCTAACTAGCAAAATGTATGTTGAATTCCAATTTTATTAATTGAAAGGTTTTTGGTGTCCAATGGATATGTGACAACGATTCTTAAAAAAACTGTAATGCAGTAAAATTAGTATTTCTATTCTAGCGGGAGGGGAAAACTAGATTATATGTAAACCTATAGATGTCTGTAGCATAAAAAGTGAAATTTTTGTTTCTGAAATAACGTGACCTATGATTGTACCAGAGTTGCCGATGGGCTTTAAGAAAAAAGATGTCAGTAACAACCATGTTGGTAGGACCCATACCATAGTGGGTACCTTTGCTTCTTTTGCAGTGTTTGTTGGTTTCCTAAACAGCATTTCTGAGGTACAGCAAAGGCAGAAGTGATAAATTATGGAAGAGTTCCAACATAAACTGATAAGCCCCGTTTAAAAACACATTCAAGGGGCGCCTGGGTGGCGCAGTCGGTTGGGCGTCCGACTTCAGCCAGGTCGCGATCTCGCGGTCCGTGGGTTCGGGCCCCGCGTCGGGCTCTGGGCTGGTGGCTCGGAGCCTGGAGCCTGTTTCCGATTCTGTGTCTCCCTCTCTCTCTGCCCCTCCCCCGTTCATGCTCTGTCTCTCTCTGTCCCAGAAATGAATAAACGTTAAAAAAAAAAAATAAATAAATAAAAACACATTCAATCAATTTAGCTTTTGTAAAACCTTAAATCACTGACTTCTTTTTCCCAACTACCTGACCTTTGAAAGCCCTAATCTTCTGATGAAGTGATAGTTCTGGAGGAGTGCAAAAGGGCTGTCTGTTGATCACTTGGGAAGGGGTGACAGATCTTATACAGAAAACCTCCAAACAAAGGGATATGGTTAGATTACAGTGTTCCTTGGTGAAAAGAAACCATTTGAAGCGTGTAAGGAGTAGTATATTATGGTATCTTTTCTCCATTGGGACAGAGAATGAATCACTTCAGAGTAGGATAAGTCATAAATTATTGCTAGGTTAAATTGTATAGCATGATTGTTCGAACATAGAACCACCTTCACTGGATCTCAGAGGCCACTGGGAGGTGGGGGTGGAGGGCAGTGGGGGCTGTGCCTGTACATGCAGTTTTGTCTCATGGGCACTGTTCTGTAATTGCACATGTACTAAATATGTACTCTGTGTAGCACTCTAGTAGATATTATAATATTACCCTCAAGGATTTTATCCTCAAGGAACTTGGACTCTAGCTGGGAGATAATAGGTTCATAAGTCATCCCTTCTTGAAATTTGTGTTTCACCTTGTGTTTATCTTAGGGCACTTATCACAGTGTAACGGCACATATCTCCATTAGCTTGTGAAATGCTTGAGGAGATAATTGTGATACCATCTTTGTTTCTCCAGCACTCTGCACAGCTCCTAAAGACTGGTAGATTTTCAGTGAATATATGAACAAATGACAATATTATTCCAAAATAGAGACAGACATAAGAGGGTCTTAATTTGGAGCTCATGGACTGGCTTCAGGGAATCTCTGAAACTGTATGTTCAATTCTATGTGCATATCTGTTTTTCAAGAGAGGGTTCCGTAGCTTTCTGCGGGCTCTCAAAAGATGTTGATCAAAAAAACCCAAAAAAGACACCATTAAAATCCATCTGTCTAGGAATTGAAGTTCTGGGAAGACTTGGTAGAAGAAGTGACTTTGAGGTGTGCCTTGAAGCAAGAACCTGGACATGCGGAAATGGATGGGGAGGGACCAGTAAAAAGAGCAGCGTGAACAAAGAAGTGCAGGCAGGAAGCATGAGGGAGCAGCCATTCCTATAGGTTAGATGTTGAGGAGCTGTGTGAAAACAGGTCGAAGGAGTTGAAGCCAGACTGTTGGGAGAATAGAAGTCCTGGCTTTATACTGCTGGCAGTTGGGTGCCACTGAAACTTTTGAGCAAGTAATGACACAGCCAGAAAGAGCTTTGCTTTGAGATGGCAAATGTTGTCACAGTGTGGTAGGTGAACTACTAAAGAAGAGACCAGAGATGGAGGAACCAGTGTGTATGCATTGCAGTGATCTACAGGTGTTTGGGGCACATGGAAGTTATTCAGTGAAGTTTTGTTGAGCATTGCTTGGGAAAGAAATATAAGCATTCTAAGGTTTAAAATATTCTATCACTTGTAGTCATGAACAAGAGGAATTGAGTTTAAGAGGTCATACTCTGGTTGGGAGACAGACCTGTCCCATAGTCATACCTGCTCCCTGTGAAAATTAATGATCTAGGCACGAGTAGAATTGCTCACCAATTTATTGTAGAGGAGCTGCTAGCGACCAAGTCTGGTGAATCATCTGTGGATTTTTTTTTTTTTTTTTTTTGCTACAGACTGCAGGCAGCTGGAGCATGAATCTGCTCAACTGTGATCCTTTCTATGTGGTTGCTTTAAATACCAAAAGGAAATGTTGACTTGAGCTATGAGGCGTACCCTGAAAATTAACTCTGTGGTTTGCAAATGCCTGTAAGGTTCCAATCATAAGATTGGTTTGTACATTAGTGTTTTGGCATTCAATAAGGAGGCTGATGATTGCAAGCTTGTGTACTTAAGATCCAAAGAAACTCTTTTCAATAGGGTGTCTTTCCTGAGAAACAAGAAGTAGGTACAGGACCCCTGCCCTGTGTTTTTATTTGAGCATTGGCACTCCCTCTGTCTCTGGAATAGTAAAGCTGCACCAATGCTGGTTTGGCTGTTTTTTTTGGGGGGGCCTGACCAGAATCCACTGTCATATGCTGATTGTTCAGTTCAAGAATATTTTTTATATTTCAAACAACTTGCCAGGCTCTGGGCTGGGTGCTAGGGATAGAGAGATGAAGCCAACATGATTCCTGTACTTAGAGTGTTATCTTTGAGGTACTTGGGAGTGTAAGGCTCACTGTGGGGGGCAAGAGAGTGTTACAGATGAGGTTGTGTTGGTAACCTAAAAAAAAAAAAAAGAGGATGAAAAATCTACATTGTTGCTTTACTACTATTTATTGAACATCTACTGTGTGCTAGGGGGCCCTTTAGACATTTTCCTTATTACTCCATCACTTACCTTACCACCTCCCCTCAAGGTGGGAATTAAGTGACTTTTCTAAGGTCGTAGGTTACCAAGAAGCTGTGTGGGATACAGGTCTAGATAGGTCTATGCCTTCTTTACCATAGCTTGACAGTCATGACCTAAGTGGCTCCTTTTGGCATCAACTGTCTTCTGGTCTCTCGTTAATATTGGTGGTAAATCCTACCCTGTATTCCCTCCTATCATTTGCCTTGTCTGAAAAGTCCTTCTTCCTTTCTCTCTATTCACTCTCTACCCATTTCTGAAGACTGGTTTAAGTATTTTCTAGGTTGTCTTGCTGGACTGTAGGAGTCCCTCCCTCCACTGAACGCCTATAGAAGTTCACAGTCTGGTTGTTCATTTGGTAGTTACTAATGACTGTCTTGTAATAATATGGTCTGTGTTATTGTGGTTATGGGCACTTTTTACATATAATTGTCTTGCTTCCTAATAAGATTCTAAATGACCTGGAGTCATAGACTCTCAGAACATTAGAGCTAGAGGGGCCTTTGAACCTAGATGTTCCCCTTCAGCTCCTCATTTTACAGGTTAGGAAACCAAAGACCAGAGAAACTGAGTGCCTCTTGACTTTGTACTTTGCCACCTCCTCTCTGCCATACCACCTACTGCCTTACATATAACTCGTGCTTGTAGATGCTGGAGGCAGGTCTAGGGGAGAGGGCTGATGGCTAAAACAGAAGCATCAAGGTGTATGATCTTGGGCAAGACTGTGCTCTGTAGCTTTCCTTTTTCTTCATCCATCCAAATGAGGCATTAGATTAGACTGTCATTAAAGTGTTCCATCTCTCCCTTTTTCTGATTCTAGTACATCATTATCAGAAGATAATGCAAGGCAACATAACTTAGTGGTTAACAATGCAATCTCTGAGCCAGACTACCTGGGTTCAAACCCTGACTTCTTTCTTCACTTAGTGGTTATGCAAGTTGAATAACCTCTCTGTGTCTTAATATCCTCATTGGGAAAATGGGATTACTATTAATATTAGATACCTGTAAGGTTTTTGTGGAAATGAAGTGAGGTGATCAATATAAGGCACTTCTCAGAGTGCCTGACATAATAGTAAATGCTCCAAAAAGGCTGATACTTGCTATCTATGAATACTCATTAAGCAAAACCAAAGTAGCAAACATGCCCAGATCCTGGCACCCCTAATAGTCCTGGTAAACAGTTCCTTCCTTTTGTCTGAGTCTCAGCTATTACTCCTTTAGCTATACAATTACCAGTGGTCTTCTGAGACCTCTATAAACATTGAATCTCTTGCTCCTTATAATTCCAAAGGGACTAGCAGGTTTCTGGAGGTGATTAAATAACAGTGGCAGCCTCTGCTCTTGGACAGGTGGGGTTGGGCTTACCTGCAAACAGCTGTCAAGCCTCTCCAAAATTTAAATGGAAAAATCTGCCCCTGACCCCTTCCCATCTAAGCTGTCAGATGGCGAGTTTTCCTCTGACCCACACGTCAACCAGTTACAGAGACCTTAGACTACTGTGACAACAGCAACCCAGGCAACCTGGGTGTTGGAGCCATAGCTGAGAATTGCTAGTCAGTCTGGTTCACCCTGGGATGCTTCATGGGGGGGGGGGGGGGGGGGAATGTGGAGAGGTTCTTTTGAAAGAAGCTATTTTCATTATCTTTAAAAAAACAAACCCCAAAAGAATCTGATACCTTTGTTTGCAAAGCACTCAGCCAGCTCCTGAAGGGAGGGTTTGACCCGGTGACCCAGAGCATTGTCTCTGAGGTCAGGGCTGCCTAACCCGGGGAGCTTTAGCTCTCCGCTTCCCTCCCCTCCCCTCCCCTCCCTTGCTTATTGCTAGTGGCTGGAGTGTGACTCAGGGAAGGAGGGGGGAGGAGAGGAAGAGAGGAGGAGATGGCTCCACCAGCTGCTGCTAAAAACAACAACATCTAATCAGTCCATGAACTCCCTCCCCTCCCAGACCAGTGATGAGAGAGGCTGAGCAGGTGGCGCTGGCTCTCCCCTCCCTTCTGCCTCCAACACCTTTGGTCCTTTGAAGGGACAACTTATATTGTCGGAAGGAAAATGATCTAACTTTGGGGGCCCAGGAAACTCCTTTTCCTCCCTGTTAGGGCTGGTCCCAACAACAGCATTTGCTTTAACTCTCCAACAGATACCGGAGGGGACAGAAAAGTTTTTCCTTGCCCAAACAAAAGATCCCAGAATGAAACCTCCTGCACTGAACCCTACCATTTGTTCCACATTTAGTGACTCCTCTCACATGTTAGGTATTGGGAATATAGTGGCAAACAGATGTATGCTTTGCCCTCAGCCACCTTGTGCCCAGGACCCTTTGGTCACTGGAAAGCCCATTATCCTCAGAAGCAGCTGATGGCAGTAGAAGGGATCCCCATCTGTACCTGGTACCCAGGGCTGTCTGGGGCAGCCAAGAAACCAACATTTCCATATTGCTTTCCATCCAATTTGCCTAATTTCCATGAGATGCCCAACTGTGCAGAACTTTTTTCTTCACCGTCCCTGTCCTCTGCTGCAATGTCAGCCTAGGCTCTCCCAGACTGGTAAAACTGCCAGCTAGGCTCTTGCAGCTCGAGGTGGCCGGAGAATTAGACCCACTGTTCTCTGATGTGGCTTTGGAGGAATGTCTGTTCTCAGGAACAGGCCTCTAACCATTGGGTGCTGGTTGCTTTGTTTACTTCTGAAAGCTGCACAATTTTACCCTCAGTCCCTCCCCTCTTGATGCAGAATGTTCTAAATGACAGGTAGGGCTCTGAGGAGCCCTTTAAAGACCCCTCTTCCCACCTCCCCCTCGCCCAGACAAATTCACCCAGGAAACCAAAGGAGAGAGGAAGTTGGAGAAACCAGACTTATTGGAGCTCCTTAAGTTCCAAGTCCCCATATTTCTTGATCCTGGCTTCAGCAGGAGAGAGAAAAAGCAAAGTGTATCTGTGGGGGAGGAAAGGTCCTCCCTGTCTGTCTCCTTCTGTGTAAAAACAACAGGCCAGTCTGCCCTGGGCACTGTGGGGGCAGGTACTGGGTAAACACACAGGGAAGGAAAGCCGATAAGATAAGGGCTGACAAATCTAGGTCACCAGGCTGCTGCCAGGCACCTGTATGACTGGTCACCTTGAAACTGACAGGGGGGAGGATGGACACAGACAGGCTGACCTCCCATGCCTTTGTTTATTTATTTAAAAAACATTTCCTAAGCACCATTATATGTTAGGCCATGTGCTAGGTGTTTCAGGCCCCTCTGTGTCTCAGTCAGGCAAAATCTCCTGAATCCCAGGCCTGTAACCAGTGCTAAAAAAAGAAATGACATCATGCAAAAGCCACTTGGTCCACTACCTTCCAGGGTGGGGGCAACCAGTCTCTTGGTAGAAGGGAGGGGCCTCTTTGGAGTCTTCATTCCCTCTTCCTGCAGCTAAATGGTTGGCAAAATTTTCTGCAAAGGCCGGATAGTAAATTTTTAGGTGCTGCTGGCCATATGGTCTCAACCATCCAACTCTGCAGCCATAGAGAATACATAAACAAACGAGCATAGCCGTGTTCCAGTTAAATACTTCTGAAACAGGTAAGAAGCTCAGTTTGGCCCTTGCACATTTGCTGATTCCTAGGCTACAAGATGGGAACCAGTTGTGAAATGCATGTTGGAGAAATATGTTTATGTGATTTCAGGAGGAATCTAAAGCCAACACAGTGGTTACATTTGCTATAGATAGTGTAGGAGCTGACGCTCTGTGTTCATTGACTGGTTCCGTTTGACACTGTGGTGTCAACTGCATAGGCCAAACTTCAGCCCAGCCATCTAGCACCCACAGGTTCCCACCAAAGGTTACAAGCTGACCAAGCCAGACAGAGCACATATTTTCACACAACGTCATCACTGTAATAGGAACACAATGTGGGGCCCTGCAGACAGAGTCAGTGGCGTCACTTTCAAGTCCTGAATGAAGGGTCAAGCCACCTCTGTTCTAGGCCTGGCTCTACCACTAACTCTTCAGTGTGGCATTGAGTAAGTCGCATAACCTCTCTGACCACTCAGCACATATTGAATATGAGGCACTGGGAAAACTGCAATGGACACATGAAAATGTTTGCCCTTAAGTAGCTCGTGATCTAGTGGGGAAGACCAACAGGTAAATTATTATAAGATGTAGTGAAATACAGGCTTTGGGGAGTGGTTATTCAGGATGCTCTAGGGGCAAAGAGCAGGATGAGTTTTTTCTAAGTGAACAGGAAAAGTCGGTGGAGGGGGCAGGTCCATTCTGAGCAGAGGCAGAGAAATCCTCTAGAGGAGATCAAGCCTAAGGAATCACAGGAAGAGATGGAGAGGGTGAGAGAGGGAAGCAGGAGGTCAGGAGGTGTGGATTGCACAAGGCTCAGAAGGCCCAGCTAAGGAATTTAGATTCAGTTTTGTATGTGTAGGGAGCCATTGAAAGCGCTTTTAAAGCAAGGGAATGATAGCATTTGATTGAGATTGGACTAGAATATTATAATATAGCCTAGTTCATAAAGTCAACTCCTCCAGCTTCTATAAACTGTATATCCATGAGCTCTGTGTGAACAGGAATGTTGATATTGTATAAAGTTAATAAACCCTGATAATTAAGCCAGTGCTGTAATTCACAGCCAGGCTCATTTCCTCCTTGTGATGCCTTCAAGTTAATCAGAAGCCAGATAAATCATTGGCAGACACCAAACCTTCATAACTCTGAGAAGAGGGCCTTTCAAAGTTCCCTGGTTTGCTGGGCCAGGTACTCCCTTTAGCTCGACTTTCTTGTATGGCTTCTTGAAGCTCACTGAGTCATTATAAGGTGGCAATTGCACCCCCACATTTATGAGTTTTTCTATTATGTTATAGTGAGAACTGAGTTTCAGAATTCACGTGGCTTTTGGTGTAGTCATGGGGTTTGGGACAGGGCAAAGTGAAGGGGAGAAATAGATGGCTTCTGTACTTTCCAGTGTTTTAGCATATGCCTGAATGTAGTTGAAACTGGCCTTAGAAAATGGGGATTCTGAGCAGAGATCCCCAAATCTGACAGCACATCAGAATAACCTGGGATAAAAAGACTGATCTTCAGGACCTACTTCCAGAAATTCCTATTCTGTAGGTCTGAATGTGACTGGGAATGAAGGCCCTGCCTAAGGGAAGGAAACAAGTCACCTAGGATACAGGACTTGAAAAGCATTCACTCTTGGGGCTGTACAAAGGCAGCAACTTAGAGCAAGGGCCTCCTTAAAGATGCTAGGTGCTGGCTTCCTGGCTTGCCTCACCCTAGTCCCAGCCTTCTCCTTGTGTTGAAGGTAGCCAGGGCATGCTGGCCCCAGTGTTCACTGTCTACCTTCTAACACTTTCCACTCCCTGAAGGCACAATTGGTGGTTTTGACTAACATTTGTTTGAAAAAGAAGAGAACTCTTTGGAGATCTTCCTCTAATAATGATGACAGTAGTTATCATTTTACTGAGTGTTAACTAAATACCAGTGCAGTGCTGGTATTTACATCTTTTGTCTCACATCTTTTGTCTCATACCGACCCAGAGAGAGATGTACTACCATTGTTACCATTTTGGGATGAAGAAAGTGAGGCTTAGACAAATTGAATTGATCAAGGGGACCCAGTTAGGAAAGGGTGGAACCAAAATTGGAATTCAGGCATGACTCCCAGTTCATACCCTTCAGTGCTCCACCACACTGTTTCTTGCTCTAAATTAGCAGAGAAACGCAGCCCAGCCTACTCTCTTGGTGCTTCCCAGGCTGTCTGCCTGGCTCAGAAATCTCCAGGTAAACCCCTATTCCTGGGGTCTTGAACTTGAACCAAACATGACACCCTATGGAACATAATACCCTATGGTCTCTGTTGTTTTTTTTCCCTTTTTTTAATGTTTATTTATTTTTGAGAGAGAGAGAGAGAGCACGAGCGCACACACAGGTGGGGGAGGGGCAGAGAGAGAGAGAGAGAGATGTGGGGGAGACACAGAATCTGAAGCAGGCTCGAGGTTCTGAGCTGTCAGCACAGAGCTCGATGTAGGACTCAAACTCATGAACCATGAGATCATGACCTGAGCCAAAGTCGGCTGCTTAACTGACTGAGCCACCCAGGTGCCCCTCTGGATTTTTTAAAATAGAGTTTTTTGACCCATAGAGCCATGGCAAGCAGGGGAAGGGATGAAGGAAGAGCACAGGTGATTCTCAGCAGGAGAAGAAGTTATTATTTCTTAAGCTATTTACTAATTAGCTCCTTTTGCTCCTGAAACCAAAAAGAAGAACTCAAGAGTCAGCACGGCTCAGAAGCCCTAATTAATTTGTGGTCCAACTGGGTCAGGGAGAGTGACCCTGTGCAGTGGCTTTTTTCTTTTCAGGGACATGTGTGCCCCAGCTCACCAGGGCAGAGTTCCATAGCACTGAGGGGAGGGATTCCACCCCCCACCCCCCACCCCTGGGAGTTAGATCTCCTGTGAAGCACATGTCTGCCTATTCAGTCCCTTCCTCCCTGACCCTCTGGCTGGGCTCCTGCTGGTGTTAAGTTGCCCCAAATACTCAGTCTCTTATTTCACATCGCCAGGCAAAGATCCCACAGCCAAGGTGCCCTTTCGGCTTAGCTTTCCCATTGGCTGCTCACTGACAGATAAGCTCCTAAGAGGAGGCAAGGGGGAGGGAGGAGAGGTGGGTAACACCTGGAGCAGACCCCTTTGTCCTTTTGTCATTCTGCACAAAGCATGGGTGCTGCAGCTCCCTGCTATTGTGTTTGATGGGGCAGGCCCTGGGTGGTGGCTAGCTGCCTAGCTTTCATCTTTTATTGGTACAACTGTACATATGCTTAGGCTTTACGTAAGGGTGGAAATTGGAGGCTGAAAGTTTTTAAGTGTCAAGAGACAAGGAAACTCTGTATTCAGTGTGTGGGCTGGAAGAATGCAGGAGCTTCTGAGCCAGGCTCCGTTTCTGCATAATCTGCTATGGCCATGGCCTGCAGACTCCCTGTCCAGACCTTGCAGAGATGTTTCATTCCTTGGGCTGGGTGGAACTGAGACGTGAGTACTGCTCCTAGTCAGGAGGGGGATGAAGCCAGCGGACAAAATGTTCCTGTGCCTGGACGACCAGCCACAGCACAGCCTGGGTCCCTGGGAATTGAGATGAAACCTTTCCTCTTTCTTTAGCCAACCCATATCTTGAGTAACAGATGAGTTACTGCCAGACGAACTGGTTTTAATTTACCTTTTTGAAGAGATAGATGCACTTAAAATAAAAATGAGCAGGAAGTTTGCACAGTTAGCATTGCCAGTCTCACCGCTGTCGGGAGTGAACATGTGCTCCTGGACTTCCACAACTTCTCTCTTCTCTGTCACTTGCAACCAGAGCAAATCCGTGGAACCTGGTTATAGGGATTGTTATGTTATGTGGAGTTGATCTATCAGTCAGGAAATTTCCTCAAGAAGAGGTCCTCAACTAGGGCCTTCAAATACAACCCTGTAGGTAGGTGCCAGCATGACAGAACCCAAGAACTGGGCATCTATGTATAAGTTGGTCTTGAGTATCCAGAGACTATTTAAGAATGTGTACAGAAAGGTAGCAATTAAATGTTTGTCTTGGAATAAGCCTGGCCTCTGCATTCTCCCAGGAGCCCTCGCCTAGGGAAGATGATTAAAAATAGATCTGAGTAGCACTTCCTGCCTGGCAGATGGCTGATAGCAAATGCTAGGGCTTGCAGCTAGCTGACCTTTCCTTTCTGAAATCTGCTCTGTGTTTCCATGATGCTAATTGAGTCCCTCTCTAGACCTAAGCAAAGAGCTGGCTGCAAAAAAAAAAAAAAAAAAAAAACAAAAAAAAAACCCAACAAGGTTTGCTGTCCTGGCTGGGCTCAGTTCATGGAGCAACTTGAAAGTGCTGGAATTCGCATGGAAACACCCACTCTGTGGTCCAACTGGCTGGTCCTTGTTTAAAAACTAACAAGTTCTGCTTTCAAATTTGCTGCCCAATGCTGTTAAGGATCCCACACCCTCTCCACCCCCATCAATAAGAAAAAATTAGTGGAAAGGGGAGTGGTAAGAATGTCCTATGTTAGATGTGTACACAATAGACAATGCTTACACTCACTTCAAAACAAAGTAGATGCCCAAAAGAGAGGCAGGGACTTCTTGAGATCTGGCTTTCAGGAGTGGTTCTATCCCACTCAGCTATCTTTCCTCACTTATAAAACACTGATAATACTTGAGACAATGCCCTTAGGTGGTATCAAACTATGGAAGACACAAGATATGATTGCAAACATCTAGGGACCACTGCTGGCTTCTCAAGGAGTTATTACCCTCTCCTAGGAAGGGGATGGGGATATATGTACATGGGTTGTGCTGAGACTGTGCTAAGTGCTTATGTTTCTTCAAATCTTACTTCCTCTCCAAGGAATGCCCCTGCTAAATCTCCCCCCCCCCCCCCCCCCCCCCCCGCCAAATGATCTCATCTTCTTCAGTTCCATTCATGTTCTCAAAAACTCCTTTAATGTCCATAATGTGTCACAAGGATACACATTGTTTTATACATATTTTGCGTATTTTAGTCCTGTTTTCTAGTTAGCTAGATTATAAGCACCTTCAGGGCAGAGCTAGCTTGCTACATTCTTCTTTGTGCCCAGCCAGGTCTGGGGCACAGCTGCTCATTAAATATTTGTTGATTTATAATTATGGAGGCACAGTATTCCTCATTAGGATCATATCACAAGATTCTAAGCCATACCCTTACTATTGGACATTTAGATTTCCCCCCAGTTTTTATTTTATTTTATTTTTTAATGTTTTTATTTATTTTTGAGAGAGAGAGACACAGCACGAGCAGGGAAGAGGCAGAGAGAGAGAGAGATGCAGAATTTGAAGCAGGCTCCAAGCTCCAAGCTGTCAGCACAGAGCCCAGTGCAGGGCTCGAACTCACAGACTGTGAGATCATGACCTGAGCCAAAGTCAGATGCTTAACTGACTGAGCTAACCAGGTGCCCCTAGATTTCCCCCCAGTTTTTAAATCATAGACTACATTCATGCGACACAAAACTGTTTTGCCCAGGAGATGATTTTCCAATGCCTGATATCTCACAATGTGTCTGGGGCTTTGGTTCTGGCCAGGGAAGAAGGTTGAGCACCAGAGTATGTGAAAAGGTTTTAAGTTTCTATGTCTTGAGGATGAGAGTCCTAAAATAGGAATTGTCAGATAAGATAGGCCAGCTGATGAACAGAAAAGACTTTTTATGCAGATAAACAGGAAGTTTAAAAACATGAGAGAAGAGGTCTAACTCTGAGTCAGAAATGCTCATTTAATGTGTGAGGCGTTTACTCTCTTGAGAAAGTGGATTCACACAATGTTCACCCTTGAAAGAGACCTTACTCAACCCCCTCATTTCACAGATGATGCAACTCCCAGTTCAGAGGATCAGGGATCTGCCCAAGGACATCATGCAGTTGGAGGCAGATGATCTAGCCTTGCCTGACAGGGGCATGAGTGTGTAGGATGGTTGTTGTGACCCAGTGTCGTGTTCTGTTTCTAGAAGGAATACCTAGAATCACCAGTGCCCGGCATTAACACTTTGGCCAGCACCCTATCCTCATTTATATGCTCTTGTCTCTTTTGTAAGAGCCCTTTGGCTGTGATTTCTTCAAGCCCACCATGATTGTCTCTTCCTTTGTAACTATTTCTTATAACTCTACTCGTAAACCTAGTCCGTGTGTGTGTGTGTGTACATAGGGATTAAATGTAGATGCATGCTACTGTGCTCACTGGAGGAAAGCCTGACGTTGGACAGAGTTCCTGCCACAGTGGGAAGAACACGTTAGTCAGTCTACTTTATAGTGTATGCAACCTGAAGTCCAATTGTTTAAAGCCTTGTGCTATGATTAGCATTTCCAGGAGAGCAAAGTGTTGAAGGTATTTAGAGAACAACTAGGATGGAATGAAAAATGAGGTTTAGAAGATAGTGGAAAACTTGGTGAGGGTTAAAACCACACCACATACAGAAATTTGAAGGAACTGGTAGAAGGAAGGGTACTGCCATTTATAGAAAGCCTGTTCTGTGCCAGGGGTTTCACTGTCTGTGAGGTGGGTATTGTTCTGCCATTTGGCAGATGAGGAACTTGAGACCAGAGAGGTGAACATATCCAAGAGCACATGGTAAAGAACGTGCCAGAACTGGGAATTGAATCTAGTTCATACAACTATATAATTCTTCCATTATACCAGGCTACGAAGCTGGGAGAAGTTCAGCCCATACAAAGAAACCTTGATGCAAGCAAGATTATGGCTTTAAAGATATCACTCCAAGTGTTATTTGGCACCAGAAGATAAAAAGATGGAGCATTCTGGGAACTCTCAGGAGATAAGAGTTCAACTCATATGAGGAATTAGGGACAGGCAGAGTGACTGGCAGTAGAATGGGCTTCCTGGGGAGGTAAAGAGTTCCCTATCCCTGGACGAGGTTTGATAGAAACGTGGGTGACAGCCATGCATCAGATGAGTGGCTGACCTTTGGAGATCCTTCATATCCCAATGGTCTATGAAATTAAAACTGGATACGGTCATGTGTATATTTTGTTTTGTTTTGAGATCTTTTGCTATACCAAAACTGCAATCCACTGTAGAAGATTCCTATAGAATGCTATTAGTTAAGTCTTTCTTTCTCTTTCTTTTTTTTAGCTAACTCCCCAAGCATTTTTCTGGGTTCTCTGCTCTTTCCTTGTTGTGAAGTCCAGGTGCCAAAGAAAGGATTTTAATGGGCCTCTTTGCTTTTAATTATTTGTTCTCACAGCTTATGAAATGAGAATCATTCACTCAGTAGTGAGTGCGGAAGGCTGTTTTCATGTTGGGTTGCAAAGAACATTCCTTTGGTGGTCTTCAGTCAGCCTTAAGCATTGTAGATCTACACATTTAATTTTACCTATGTACTGAAGAATGGCCAAGTTGTGGTGAAGCAGTTCATCTGGCACAACTCACAGGAAGCTAATTGGTAGACCAGAATTCTGATTTGTTCATTTACAGTGGAACAGATAATCCTGAAAGCTCAGACTATGTGTTATCTTCCTTGAAGGTAAACCCACTTGAGCGAGAGAATTAGATTTAGGCAGTTGCTAAGTAAATATGGAATCAGAGCAGAGGAAGTTGAATAGCCTAAGAGATTTTCATCAATTTTGACAACTTGATCCATCCTTCTTCATCAAAGAGACAGATTTTCCAGGTGAACACACTCTAGAAAAATCTTGGGACTTGGAATCAAAAGCTGTAGATTTATGTTCTGACCTTGACTTACAAGCTATGTGAAACTGGGAAAGTCACTTGAACAGCCCTGGGTTTCAGTTTCCTCTGCTATTTTACAGATTGAATTAGTTAATGTGTGTGAAAGTGCTTTGTGCATTCTGATGTCAGTATTAGTCTAATTCTGTTAGGCCCCTTTCTTTTAGTGAGTCACCTGGACAACACCCTTGTTATCCCATCTTCATTCTCCCTTAGACTTTGGAACCAGACTCCCTGGTCTCTGTTATCTATTTGTTGTTTGACCATGGACTTAATTTTCTCATCTGTAAAATGGGGACAACAATTGTACCTACTTCATCAGATCAGTAGCAGATTAATTTACTTGGTTTATGTAAAACACTTTGAATCTTGCCTGGCATATGGTAAGCACTATATACATAGTAAGCACTGTATACAACTGTACTGTTATTATTTCACAATTTCCAATTGCATGAGCCTGCTTAATTTCTTCTATAAACTCTCCAATTTCACTACAGTGATTGCTTGTTAGAAAAGGTTTTTAGAGCACCCCCACCATAGTGTGTGGCTTCAGTTTCTGAAGCCTTTTCTGGTCTTTTTGCCTGGATTGGTTGCAGGGGAAGACTTACCTTGAGAGTCTGAGATTTTACCCACTGACATCAGATATCTTTTGTAGTGTGAGGACATTTCATTTTCTGGTGTCTAGTTGGCTTTGGAAACAGAAGTGTAGATTGAAACATAAATCCAAAAATTGGTATTTGTCCTTCCTAGGTATATTAACTTGCATTATCATCTTCTTCTTTTTTAATGTTTATTTATTTTTGAGAGATGGAGACAGAGCATGAGCAGGGAAGGGGCAGAGAGAGACACACAGAATCCGAAGCAGGCTTCAGGCTCCGAGCTGTCAGCACAGAGCCCAACGCGGGGCTCAAACTGACAAACCACGAGATCATGACCTGAGCCAAAGTCGGATGCTCAACCGACTGAGCCACCCAGGCACCCCCAACTTGCATTATCTTCTTAATTTTAGCAGTTCATAGTGAATTATTTTCAGAGACCTGATGGTTTTGAGAGAAATTTAAGTTCCATTATTTCAGCCCCCTTAAAAGTTTTAGTTTTATATTTGAAGTGAACTGCAGAGTCCCCAGTATTAATGACTGCCTGCTATTACATTCTGATTCCACTACCTCTACTCTCTTAACTCAGAGGCCAGTCTCCCCAAACAGACCTAGTGAGGGTGACATGTCCAGCTTTCTTCTGTAGAGAATGGAGTTTGTCTGATTATGGGAATCCCCTGCTCTTTGTCTTTCTGAAGAACGCATGTTTTCTGTGACTTCTCTATGGAGAGCAAGGAGCCAATGCAGGATGTTGAGAGCTGGCGGCATCTGTTTTCCCACTGGCTGCATGTTTATATTGGCATCTACTGTCCTAACCCTTTGCCACAAACTAGGGAGTCTTATCTGCTCTTGGTTCAACAAAGAACAGCCCCACGGCCCCAAACCACATCTGAGGCCCTTGGAACAACTTGGAGAGGTGTGGGAGAGGAGCTGTGGGGGTCTGTGGCTGTAGGGGGTTTGGTAGAGAGTCTGGGGAAGCACTGGTGAGACAGCCCAGCTCTTCCAGACTGGTCCAGCAAATCCCGTTTTACATCCAGAAGGCCCGTGGTGGTGTGAAAGGAAACAAACATTTGTTAAATGCTGTTTCATGAGCTAGGCACTGTGCTTTACGTACAGGCATTCATTTAATACAACATCCTTTTGGAATAGGGCGTTGTGTTTCTCCTTTTTGTAGATGGGGCCCTGAGGCTCAGAATGACTTGCTCAAGGTTACCCAGCTTGCTCCCAAGCCTGCATCCTTTCCACTGAACATCAGGCAGACATGACACCATGAGGGAACTGACTTTGCAGGCTCTTTATGCCATTCTGTTTCCATTCCATTTCTCTATTCTAGGTCCATCCCTAAAAGCAGTCTGTTTCATATAGGCCAACAAGAAGGTGAATGTAAATGGTCTGATCGTTAAATGACTTAGATCCCAGAATATCCCCTGTTAAGCAATAAAATGTGGCGCCCAGACCGCTCAGCACCTTTTGTGTCTGCCGTTCGTTGCTTGCATCATTTGCATCATGTATGCTCCCATGCCCTTGGAATTTTATGACTCCACACAGCAGATATTTCCTCCTTTAGAGCCAGTCCTTTCCCAACCCCTCCCTCCATCTGTTTAGGGAATGTGAGAGTGAACGGAGACCTACAAAACTCAGAGCCAGGGGAGGAGGCCTGTAGGAGGCCATGCTTCTGCCCCTAGTCAGCGCACATGACTTTCTACCCCATGTCAACGTTTCTAGACAGATATGTGAAAGCTTTTGGTAAACGATAAATACATATAAATGGCTTTGTTCTTTCCTCATCTTTCCTAGTGACCTGTGTCCTAGTGTTGAAATCATACAGAGTCAGGAAATTCTTCCCTTATAATTAACCCAAGTCTCTCTTATTTCCATCTGCATCCATTTCCTTTTCTGTTTCTTTCAGAGAAAATGGAAGAAATCCCCTTTAATCTTCTTCCCTCTTAGCTAAACTCTCCTAATCTCTTTAAGTTGCACTTGGGTTCTAATTCTGGAAGTTTTCATCATTTTCATTATTCTTTATTATGTGCTTTCTCCATGTGCTTCCTCAAGAGTGAAATCCAAACAGGACCCAGTATTATTCCCCATGGGTTTCAGCTCTTTGGAATGGAGCCTATGGCTTACCCTGACCCTAAATGGTAAGCTCCACTGGGCTTGACGATGGATGGAAAAAGAATGAGAGAGGAGAAAAGACTGACCTGGCCTTCCCCAGCAGAGTGTCAGACCTGCTGAGGTGGGATGTTTAACCAACACCCCAAGGGCAGGGGGTTTGCTAACCCTCCTTTGTATCTCTACCTAATACTTCTGCTGCCTTCTTGCTGAGATAGTATATAGTGTGGTATATAGTGCCTTCAGCAAATACGTGGAGACAGAGGGTAGATTTGTGGTTGTCAGGGTTGGGGCAGGGGACATGGAAGTTGACTGGTACAATATGAGATTTCTTTTTGGAGTGTGGAAATGTTCTGGAATTAGATAGTGGTGACGATTGCACAACCTTATGAATATATCAAGAGCCACTGAATCATATAAAAAGGATGACTTTTATGGTAATGTGAATTATATTTCAGTTAAAATGAACTCAACTTTACGTTTGTACTAATAAGTTCTTTTATAGCTATATAATAAAAAGAAATTGTAACAGCAACAACAAAATATATATAAAGCCTTGAAGTTTATGGAGAACTTTTTTTCATACACAGTATCATTTATTTCTCATAGAAAGCTGGTGTGAGTGTGAATACGATTTTATTGTGCCCATTTTACAGATTAGGAAATCTGGTCTCAGAGTAGTTAATTGGCTTGCTCAAGTTAGTGGCCGTAGCTGGTACATGGCAAAGCCAGGGTTCAAACTCTAGCACTCTACTTCTTTGAAGTCCATGTAATTCGCACTGCCTGTGGATGGTAGGATGGAGAAGCAAGCGCTAAGTGCTTTAAAGAATTCACAGAACATGACTGGAAAGGATCATGGGGAGCTTCAGTCTTATCCCTCCATTTTTATGGAGACATTGAGTTGCAAAGAGTGGAACACTTGCCTTTTGTCATAATAGAGAAAGGGGGAGATCATAGTTACCAAAGAAAAGGATTTTCTAAACCCAAGTAGATTAGAATCGGCCTTTTCATCTCTCTTTTCTAGGCTTCTGAACAGGCCAAAGAGGAAGGATAGAGAACTGAACTTCCTTTTACTCTGGACTTCATTTACCTTGTTTTACTTATTATCCTCAGAACCCTTATGAAATAGGCATTGTTTCCATCCACTGATGTAAGAGATGTGGAAGTTGAGAGAGGCTGAATAATTCTTCCAAGGTCAAGTAGCTAATAAGTTGTAGTTGTAAAACCAAGATTTGATCCTGATTTTCTGATGCCAGGACTAGATCCTCTTACGAATGCACATTTGGTCCTCACTCCCAGATATTGCAGTTGGGTGGACATCTGTGTCCTTCATCTCCTGAGACAACACATGCTCAGTTGAAAACGGTTGGCCTTCCCAGTGAGAGAAGAGGGCCTATGTTGGAGAGGCTCTGCTTCATGCTAGGAGGACTTCATGCTTGAGTCTGCTCAAGCATGAGGACTTGCGCCTGTACCAAGGGGAAGGAACCCACATGTTTGCGCTTTTGCCATTCCTGCTCCCCCTCCAAAAGTATTCATTTTCAATGGTCCTCCTACTTTTGGAAGGAATTGCTGCCTTCCAGACTTTCAAAGGGGCCAGAAATCAGTGGTTATGGATACTAAACAGGAAACTCAAAGTGCTTTCCGTTCCTTTGAGCTGGCTGGAAGGGCTGGGCCTAGAACTATTACTTTCCTTTAAAGGACAGAAGAAAAGCGTTGTGTAATTTAAACACACACACACCACCACCACCACCACCACCAACAACAACAACAATAACAACAACAGAAAACCTTTCCTGGAGTTCTGAACACCAGCCTTGGTTGATACACAACATGGAAAAGAGCTGTCTTGTTGCCTAGCAGTAATGACAGCAAACAAATGTGTCTGACAGTCTGTTTGGGATCTCCTGGGCTGAAATTCTGTTTGCTTCATTCTAATTGCTTCCTTAACTTCCTTTCAGTCTCCCCACCTTTGGTACCACCCTCCCTCAAGGGAGTGCCAGGCTGTGCCTGGTTATGCCAGGCTGGGCTGGGCCCCACAGGATACAGTGACCCAGCCGGGGCTATTCTTGTCTCTGTCTATTTGCAAGATGCCTGTTGTTCTCAATGGCTGTTTTTCCCATCATAAATGTTGACTTGGCAGAGGCCCAGAGTGGAAGCCATGGTAGAAGAGCTTCCCAAGTCTTGCCCCAGGAAATTCAGCTGGTTCTGAGTACCGGGCTGAGGAAACAGGTTCACAGTTATTCAGGGGGTACCTGAGTAGATATTGCCTCCAAGACAGCTCATTGCAGAGTGTGGGCCTCTGCAAGCTGACTTTCGTAGAACAGGCCTGGAGGAACCAGAATGGCCCTGAGAGGCACCTCTGGGTCTGGCTGTCATTCTTTTCTATGCCCTGTGTCCTCTCCCACCCCTACTCTCTAGGAATTCTAAGCTCTGCCAGGCTAGAGGAAATTACTCGCAGGTCCTGCCCTGAAGTAGACAGAAACCCCCGGAGCAGTGGTCTCCAAACTTTAAAAAAAGTTTTTTTTAATGTTTATTTATTTTTGAGAGAGAGAGAGAGAGAGAGAGAGGGAGAGAGAGAGAGAGAGAGAGAGAGAGAGAGAGAGAGAATGTAAGCAGGGGAGGGGCAGAAAGCAAGGAGACAGAATTCAAAGCAGGCTCCAGACTCCGAGCTGTCAGCATAGAGCCTGACGCGGGGGGCTCGAACCCACAAACAGTGAGATTATGACCTGACCCAAAGTCAGACGCTTAACCGACTGAGCCACCCAGGCACCCCCAAAACTTTAAAAATCACATACCACTATTAGTAAGATATTTGAGTATATACTCCTAATATATGGATATTTAGCTTATAAGTGGTATCATGTACTTCTATGTAATATATACATTAGAAACATATATTCAAAGACATGTTAAATAATATAATTTAAAAGGAAGAAAAAACAATTACAAATATGTTTTCAAATCTTATTTATTGAAGGTATGATTTAACATGCTCTTTTTTAAGAAAAAATTACCGTTAATCACTTTCTGATACAGTTAATTCTAAGGTATGTCTTAATGAGAGTATATTTCAGTGCTTCAGTTAAACAATTTCCCTTGTCAAAAAGTCCCTTACAAAGAAAGGTAGATTCAAATGCAACATTAGCATGTCTGTGCTTATGAAAATCATGATTCCTGCAATCCAACCCATTTTATCCAATCACACAAAGGTTTTTGCTGAACTTCGTGCTTGCTCTTGCAAACTTGCAGAAAAGTATTTTTTAACAAGGCTTCAAACCCCTCTGAGACTCTTTGTTTGGAATACTTTTAAGTAGAGTATTAGGAAATTGTTTATAATTCCTAATTGTACAAATACAGAAACACAGTGTAGGGGCGCCTGGGTGGCTCAGTTGGTTAAGTGTCCGACTTCGGCTCAGGTCATGATCTCACAGTTCGTGGGTTTGAGCCCTGCGTCGGGCTCTGTGCTGACAGCTCGGAGCCTGGAGCCTGTTTCAGTTTCTGTGTCTCCCTCTCTCTCTCTGCCCCTCCCCTGTTCATGCTCTGTCTCTGTCTCAAAAATAAACAAACACTAAAAAAGAAACAGTGTACAGATGGGAGATTTCAGAGATGACTTTTATTGGCTTAAATTTTTTTTTTTAATTTTGCAAAATAAAGTTCACTCTTTGGTATACAGTCTTATGACTTTTGACAAATATATGGTCTTGTAACCCCCATAATGAAGATCACAATTCCATCTCCCATGTTACTCCTTATAGTGAAACTCTCCCTTTACCCATAATCTTTGGCAACCACTGATCTTAGTCTGATACATTTCAAATTCATCCATGTTGTTATGTATATCAACAAGTTGTCCCCTTTTATTACAGACTACTATTAAATGGGAGGTATCAGTTTATCCATTCACCAACTGAGAGACATTTAGGTTGTTTCCAGTTTGGGACAATTATGAATTAAGCTGCTCTGAAAAATTCTCCTCTAGGTTTTTACATGAACATAGATTTTCAATCAACCTGGGTAAATGAAACCACAAAATTCTTGTCCACAGTGGCTATGCTGTTTTGCAATGGCTATAAGAATTCCAGTTGCTACACATTCTTTTTTTTTTTTTTTTTTTTTGATGTTTATTTATTTTTGAAGGAGAGAGAGACAGAGCGTGAGCAGGTGAGAGGCAGAAAGAGAGGGAAACACAGAATCTGAAGCAGGTTCCAGGCTCTGAGCTGTCAGCACAGACACGGGGCTTGAACCCACCCACAAAAGTAAGATCATGACCTGAGCTGAAGTCAGCCTCTTAACCAACTGGGCCACCCAGGCACCCCTACACATTTTTGACAGCACTTGTTTTTGTCAGCTTAAAAAGTTTTAACCATTCTAATAGGTGTGTAGTGATTTCTCATTGTATTTTTAATTTGCACTTTCCCCAATGACTAATAATGCTGAGCATCTTTTCATGTGACTATTTACCATCTGTTTATTTTGGGGGAATTCTGCTCAGATCTTTTGCTCATTTTATATTTTATTTAAAAAATTAAAAAAAAATTTTTTAAATGTTTATTTTTGGGAGACAGAGTGGGGGAGGGGCAGAAACAGATGGAGACACAGAATCTGAAGCAGCCTCCAAGCTCTGAGCTGTCAACACAGAGCCTGACGTGGGGCTTGAACCCACGAAGCGTGGGATCATAACCTGGGCCGAAGTCGGACGCTCAACCAACTGAGCCACCCATGCGCCCCTTATTTAAAATTTTTAAAACGTTTAATATTTTTGACTGGGTACAGTATACTTTATTGATGATACACGATAAAGTAGGGCTCTCCAAGTCCCTCCCCTTTTTCAGAGGGTCTGGGATGGAAACTGGAAGTCAGGAGATTCTCAAGTGTGTTGGGGGATGAGTTGGGGCAAGGACTCCTCAGCAGCTGAGGGCCTCTCTCTACTTCTTCCTCTTGCTGGGGCTGGTGGTCCAGTGGGCTCTTACTCCTTGGAGGCCTTGTGGACCATAAGGCTCACCATCTGGTGGCTATAGCCAAATTCATTGTCATACCAGGAAATGAGATTGACACAGTGGTCATTAAGGGAAATGCCAGCCCCAGCATCAAAGATGGAAGGGTGGGTGTCACTGTTAAAGTTTCAGGAGACAACCTGTTCCTTACTGTAACCCAGAATACCCTTGAGGGAGTCCTCTGATGCCTGCTTTACCACCTTCTTGATGTCATCATATTTGGCAGCTTTCTCCAGGCAGCAGGTCAGATCCATTATTGACATGTTGTAAGTGGGGATAGGAAGTCCATGCCAGTGAGCTTCTCGTTTAGCATAAGGATGACCTTGCCTACAGCCTTGGCAGTACCACTGGAAGCAAAGATGATGTTCTGGGCAACCTTTTGGCCATCATGCCACTGCTTCCCAGAGGGGCTGTCCATAGTTTTCTGGTTGGAAGTGATGGCATGGACTGGTCATGAGTCCCTCCACAATGCCAAAGTTGTCATGGATGACCTTGGCCAGAGGGGCCAAGCCTTTGGGTGGTGCAGGGGGCATTGCTGACAAGGTTGAGGGAGTTGTCATACTTCTCATGGTTCATATCCATCAGACATGGGGCATTAGCAGAAGGGGCAGAGATGATGACCCTCTTGGCCCCAGCCTTCTTCATGGTGGTGAAGACCCCAGTGGACTCCACAACATACTCAGCATCAGCATCACCATATTTGATACTGGCTGGGTCTTGCTCCTGGAAGATGGAGATGGGCTTTCCATTCATGACAAGTTTCCTATTCTCAGCTTTGACTGTGCCAGGGAATTTGCCATGGGTGGAATCATACTAGAACATGTAGACATGTAGTCAAGATCAATGAAAGGGGCATTGATGGTGACAGTATCCACTTTGCCAGAGGTGAAAGCAGCCCTGGTGACCAGGCACCCAATATGGCCAAATCTATGTATTCCAGCCTTCACCATCCTGTCTCGAATGTTGCTGGCACTGTACCAGAAGATGCCAATGTCTGTCGAATGGGGAGAAGCAGAGAGTTTCTTTTGTTCATTAAAAAAAAAAAAAAAAAAAATTAACATTCATTTTTGAGAGACAGAGAGAGAGAGAGAGAGAGAGAGAGAGAGAGAAACAGAGCATGAGCGGGGGAGGGGCAGAGAGTGAGGGAGACACAGGATCTGAAGCAAGCTCTAGTCTCTGAGCTGTCAGCACAGAGCCCGACAAAGAGCTTGAACTCACTAACTGTGAGATCATGACCTGAGCCCAAGTTGGACACTTAACCAAGTGAGCCAGCCATGTCCTCTTTTGCTCATTTTAAAAATTGGGTTTTTTCTTTCTTATTGTTGAGTTTTAAGAGTTCTTTATATATTTCAGGTACAAACGCTTTGTCATATATGTGATTTCTGGATATTTTCTCCCAGTCTATGGCTTAACTTTTCCTCTTTAACTATATTTCAGAGTAAAAGTTTAAAAATTTTGATGAAGTTTGTTTAGCAGTGTTTTTCTTTTATAAATTGTTTCTGGGGTAGCATCTTTTCTAACACAAAGATTTCCACCTGCATTTTCTTCTCAATATCATTCGTTTTGAATCAATTTTTGTATAGTCATATCAATTCTCAACTACAAAGAGCATATTAAATGAAAACATTGCCAAATACCAGTTCTCTCCATAGCACAAATTCCCTTTGAAAACAAGTTACATTCTCATTCCCTGTTAAAATGTCACCTTTACTTTGAAGGGGCAGATTTAGCGAATTTATTCTTTGGAAAATATTGCAGAGTACGGTACTACTGGCAGCTAATTTTTACTGCAAAGCCCAACTTGGAATGCTCATCTTTTTGCAAAAGAAAAACGCATAACTTATCTTTACACTTTTAAGTACTTTGATATAAGCGTGAACCTCTTTGTGGTGCTCTATCCTATTACAAAAAAACTGCAAGGATCTTACTGTTCAAATATCCTGTTTTTACAAGCTAAGTCTCACTATTGTCATCCTATTGCACAGAAACAACAGTATTCACAATATGCTAAAAGCGCAGGCTGAAGGGTACCATTGTCAGTGCCACACACACATTCAGTGAGAGCCTCACACCTCCTTGTAGATTTCTGTACACAGATGGCACATACTAGCCCAGGGAAGATCCCAGTGGCAATCTCTATGGCTGTTTGTTGAAACTCTGGTTTTGTTTGTTTGTTTGTTTGTTTGTTTTTAGAGATAAAAATAGTTTAAAAATTTAGTGTTTTTTCCTTACCCTGATTGTCTTGTATATGTTCTGGGAATACTACTACCCTGGAAAGTCTTACAATGCTGCCTCTCTCCCTGCATTCCTGCCTATGCCTAGACATAGTAGATAATCTATATTTCTTTGATAAACAAATTTGATAAATTTGATAAACAGATTTCTTTGATAAACAAATCCATCTGTCTGGTTACAGATGGTGGAGCTGTGTTGCTTTGTGTTGTCATTTTCCTGTCTGCTTTCTTCTAGCATTTGTTTTCCCATAGCCCCATTTTTCTAAGCACTGAACTTGAAGTTCGTAACAAATGTTTCTTAGAGGATGATTCTCCTGATTATCCATAACTTAGAACCATGGAATCATACGAAGTATAATTTTGGAGCTGGGAGGGGACTTGGAGGTGGACTAGTCTAAATCCTTTATCAAAAACCAAATATAAAGGAATTTTATAAATCCATAGAATGGAATAACTCAGCAATAAAAAGGGAAGCATCTTTTGATAAAATGCAACAACATGGATGAATCTTAAAAGAATTACGCTGCATGAGAGAAGCCAGACCAAAAAACCCTACATAGGGTGTGATTTTCATTTATAAGAAAACAGAAAATACAAACTGTAGTGACAGCAGCAGCTGCCTGTGGATGAGTGGGGAAAGGGACAAGGAGGGGAGGAAAAGGCTATCTACGACGAAGACGGACAAGAGGAAACTTTTGGGTCCATAATCTTGATTGTGGTGATGTTTTCACAGGTACATACAGATAGTACACATTAAATATGTATAGTTTAGGGGTGCCTGGGTGGCTCAGTAGGTTGAGTCCTATTTTGACTCAGATCATGATCTCATGATTCATGAGTTCGAGCTCCACATTGGGCTCTGTGCTGTCAGCCGAGAGAGAGCCTGGAGCCTGCTTCAGATTCTGTGTCTCCCTCTCTCTCTGTCCTTCCCTTGCTCATGCTCTGTCTCTCTCTCTCAAAAATAAATAAATATTTAAAAAAATATGCACACTTTATTATGTCAGTTGTACATCAATAAAACTGTTTAAAGAAAAAAAGGCAAATAGAGGCAATTTAGCTGTGGAATAAATAATAAAACCTACAGTATGTCAGATCATGTGCTGTGTGGTAGGGGTTCAGAGAGACAGTGAAGACATGGCTTGTACCTTCAGGCAGCTCACGATCTAGTGAAGGAGTTAGAAAATAAGCGGATAAATTAGATCCAGGATGTGAAGGACTAAGAAAGAGGAACAGACAAGGAACAAGAGGTGTCCAGTACATGGGTGCCAACACGTGCCTCTTCTGGGGGGAGGGGTCGGGGAAAGCCTTACGAAAGAGAGGAAGCTGAGCCCAGGCCTAGCATAGGTCAGGTGGCAGAGCCTCCCCATCTGAAGGAATATCGTGGGCAAAGTTGTTGAAACGCAAAATTCCAGGAATTGCACGTGGTTCGGCCTGACTAGAGCAAAGGACACTCCAGCAAGAGAAGAGACCGCAGAGGTTGGTGGGGCCAGATTTTGAGGCTTTTGCTACCCTGGCAGTGCTTGGGTGCCTAGTGCTCCAAGGCTGAACTAACAGGTTGTGCAAATCCATAATCTGTGTCACAGGGACATGTCTCTTCCAAACACGTGGCACAGACCTCCAGATTTTGAGGCTGGGACACTCATATTCATGCTCAGTTCCACTCTGGAGCTCTTATGTTCCTCAGGAATGTTCCAAAACCCAAAGGAAAGAAAGCTGGTTTGGGTCTGAGCAGCAGCTGGGGAACATCTGCATGCTGCTTGGAGCTCCACCTGAGAGCAAAGGCTTCTGGTACATTTTTCTGTTGGGCAACCAGCAATCTAGCTGCCCCAAAGGCAGTTTTTCCACAAGTCAAAAATTTTGTCTTTCTTTCTGGCTGGCAGCACTGATCCCTATAGTCCTGCATTTCTGACAATGGCTGTCTGGTGTGCAGTGATCTGTGTCCTGTCTGGTTCTCTCCTACCCTCTGGTCATCTATTAACCAGCCACCACTGGATTTCTCCAGCTACTGAGCAGTAGAGGTCATGAGAGAGTCCCTTATTTGTTTGTTTTTAGAGTGGTTTTCAGAGAAGACTGGGATGTTTGATGCAGAGTACGATTGTCAGACTGCATTAAAAATGCAGGCAGCAATGCAGAACACGGATGGCTCATGTCAGCCAGACATTTCAATGTAACCAGAGGAGGAAAACAGAGATAGGGCCTGTGTTAATGGAAGTAGATGCCAAACTGTGTGGCAAGTTCTGGCTCATGTTTCTCCTATTGCCTGCTACCCCTTCAGTTGGAAGAAAGAAGCTCATATTTAAGCTAGAATTTAAAATGGGATTGCTGCTTGATGAGCATTCCTGTGATCTAGAGATCAAATTGCTTACACCTCAAAAGGAATTTAGGAGGATTGTAACTGTCGTAGCAGTTAGAATCTCCCAGAAGTGAGGAGTGAAGGTTTAGTGGTTTATTCTTTCTTGCCTTGGGGATTCTTTGCTGTCTTCTGCAGGGTTAGACCAAGAGGGCAAGCAAGAGTGCACACACTGATTTCCCTAGCCAACTCAGGGGAAAGCTGTGGCCAGCACAGATGCCTGAAACCAAGATCCAGGAAAGGCCAATGTGGATTATCTCGGGGGTATTAATAAAACAGATGGTGTCAGGAGGGAAGAAGTTTTCAATTCTATTGTGGAGTTTGGTTTTTGTATCTCCTCACCTGGGCTAGTGAAAACAGTCCAAGTGTGGGCTGGCCCAAACTCTTAGCTCTGTTTATTCTGCCCTCATGTCCTCCCCCATGCTGTCTGCCAGCTGGACTATTAAATGGCTCAGTGCTCTTTTTTTGCTGTGTCAATCCTGGAAGGTCATGATTGTTGTGATTTGGGGCTGGTTTCCCAAATGGGTGGGTGAAATGGATATCTAACTATTGATTTGTTTTCTTGCATTTCAGTCGTTCCAAGGAAGTCAAGGACGAGCATACCTCTTTAACTCAGTGTAAGTGTCTCTGAATGGTACATCCGTTGTTTGGTGCAAATTTTGCAGGGTGGGGGAAAAGCAGCCCTCAGTGTTAATTCAACACTGGGCCCTGCCTTCTCTGCCACAATAAAAGCCCTGTGGAACATTATTCTCTACAATTAGAAGCCAGTTATCTTTGTGGAGATATATATATATATATATATATATATATATATATATTGCAGCATCTTTGGCTAAAAAGTATACATTTACTACCCATAGTAAACACATAAGAGGATCGGAGGGCTATATAGTCTCACAGAGAAGAAGTTGAAGTGATTCTGAGAGCCTCATCATGGAGGCTTCATAATCAGGTCTAACCATGGTCATAACCGGGTCATAACCATGAGTCATTGGAGAAGAGGGGAGGTCAAACAACAGACCCCGATGTCTGCTGCAGGATCTCAGGCTAGAGGAAAGGCCCGGTTAGTGAAGAGTCTCCTTGACTGCAGCCTGTAGGGCCTTCCATCATTGCTGGGCACATCATTCATAGCCTCTTACTTGGGAAAGGAGGGTGAAGCTCACACAAGCGTGATAAATGGTGAGAATGGAAATCTAGCATGTTCAGCTTGAGATAATATGGGGCTCGTTCATCCTTGTAATTGGGACAACATGGTGCTGATGTCATGTTGCCATGTTTGGCTGCATTCAGTCCTCAGTAAGCTCTGAGCTTAGGACTCAGCTCATGGTCTTCACAGTGTGGCCGTTTGTTTGTCCCCTTGGGTTAGAAGCATTAGTTAGAAACATTCCAAGCAAAGTCTCAACCATGAAGACTATTTTTCATAGACTCACTGAATCAGAACTTGCAGATCTCAAAATCATTTCAATGGTGATGTTTCCACGTGGTTACCTTTTCAGGGTTTTACCACTCTCAGTCTTAAATGATGCCCTTCTTGGTGTTGGCTTCTCTTGAGGCATCTGTGCTCAGTTGTTTTTTTTCTTTTTTTGCTGCAAGCTCAGCTTGAATGACTGATGATGAATGTGTGACTAACTACCCGTTCTCTCTGTCCCTTGGCACAGAGTTAATGTGGGCTGCGGGCCTGCAGAAGAGCGAGTGTTGCTAACAGGATTGCATGCAGTTGCAGACATTTACTGTGAAAACTGCAAAACCACTCTGGGCTGGAAATATGTAAGTACTGAGGAGTCTGGTTGGCAGTGAGAGGGAGGAAGGGAGAGCCTCATGCTAAAAGATTTCTTTCTTCCACTGTCTTCCTACGGCCTTGTGGGATTATCTTAGTCCAGGACAGGAAACTGGGCCCAAAGAGCAACTCCTGGCACACTCTTGTCTACCACACTCTTCTTCCCTTTTCTCTGATAGTCCCCTTCTACTCATTCCTTCACACCTGCCCCTGAGACAAACACACACGTGTGCACACACACACACACACACACACACACCTGCTTTTCAATTTAATTAATAATAATAATAATAATAATAATAGCAGCATATACCATTTCCTGACAGTTTACTGTGTTCCAGACATACATTATTCTATTTATATTCACAGCATCCTTAGAAAGTAGTTCATATTTGAATCCCTATTTTATGGATGAGGAAACTGAGGCTTAGAGAGGTTAATGGTATATCTAATGTTACCTAGCCGTTACGTGGCCAAACCAGGATATAGGTGTCCAGGAGTCTGACTGTGGAGCCCATGCTCTTTGCTCCAGTAAATGTTCTCAGAACATGTTACCCAGGCCCTAGGCTCTATGCTAGGTATCCTCAAACATGTTAATTAATGTCCACTGTCAAATATAGTCATGGATGGACTTTTCCTACTAGACGTTCATTCCTTTGCTGTTTAACTCAACAAGTATTTTTTTAAATATGTATTTTTGAGAGAGAGAGAGTGCAAGTCGGGGAGGGACAGAGTTGGAGTGGGGGGTGCAGACAGAAGATCTGAAGCAGGCTCCCTGCTGACAGGAGTGTACCCAATATGGGACTTGAACTCATGAACCATGAACTCATGATCTGAGCCAAAGTGGTGGGGCTTGAACTAATGAACCATGAGATCATGACCTGAGCTGAAATCAGATGATGCTTAACTGAGCCACCCAGGTGCCCCTCAACAAATATTTTTAACGTCTTGTTCGTACTTAGGATGAGCACTTCACCGGGGTGAGAGGAGGTATAGATGTTCAATGAAAATAAACTTGTGTTATTGCTATTTTTGGCAGATGTTTTTATTATTGGCAAATATGTTCATGTGCTTTTTTCTGCCCTATCATTGTGGGAATATTGAGAAATGAGTCTTCCTGTCTTTGGGAGGACAATTTATTCCATGTAAAATGCCATAAATTCCCTGTACTGTCAATTGCACAGGGTCAGTGTGAAGCTAGCTCATATGACCTGCAGTTAGTTAGACAATAGTTAGCTTTGGAAGAGCCTGGAGGAGTGGTCAGAAGTTCCCACAGAGTGCAGTTGTAGGTTGCAGGACTTTGGGAAGGCTGTGCATTTGGGGGAGCCGGGAATACAGGGAAAGCCTCCTTGCCTTCTCCGGTGAATCTAAAACTGCTCTAAAAATATGAAGTCTATTTACTTAAAAAAAAATTTTTTTTTAAGTTTATTTTGAGAGAGAGAGCATGAGCAGGGGAGAGGTGGGGGCGGGGGGGTGGAGAATCCTAAGCAGGCTCCACACTGTCAGTACAGAGCCTGACTCAGGGCTCGATCTCACCAATTGTGAGATCATGACCTGAGCCAAAATGAAGAGTCAGACACTTAACTGACTCAGCCACCCAGGCACCCCTAGATTCCATCTTTCACATCTCCCTTGAAATGTTCAGAATTAGAAAGAAAGATCCTAGATGGTATGTTTCATGATGGCAAGATGGTCACAGATCCCTACAGTTGCCTTGATTTGCTCCTTGTGGGAAAAACTGGTCCTGGCTATTCTGTTACCCCTGCATGGCCACTGGCCCTCTCTGGGTGATCTGGGAGCCACAGTTCTGGTTTTGAGGATCTAGAAATTTTCTGCCCTTCTGTTTTCCCAACCTTTTTTGTCATCTTATTCCATTAAAGATGTGCAGGATTATAGACGGAAGATAAATCTGAGTTAGTTGGTTTTGCTCTTTACTTCGCATAAAATGATTCACTCCTTTGACAAAGGTTTATTAAAAGCCTTTGTGTTGGATACAAAAGTAAATGAGATCTAATCCTTACCCTCAGGGGTGTTTACAGTCATCATATGAGAGAGGAATGCTACAGGTAGACATAAAACAGCTTGACAAGTATCGTGATATCACAGGACGATATAGAAAAGCATTCATCTCCCCAAATATTTATTGATTACCTCTCATGTCCCAGGCTGGTGCTCCAAGCTTTCATTCCATTATTTCTTCTCACCCTCACAGTAATCCTGTGAAGTACTTTCACTTATCCCAGTCTTATAAATGGAAAGTTCTCAGTCATAAACAAAAGTGGTTAAGTGATGCTTCTGGTGCCAGGAAACAGAAATGGGGTTAGGTCTGGGGGTTTCTGTAGACTTCAGATCTAGTACTCTGTCCCCTGGAATCCAGTTATGACATTTTGCAAGTGCCCTGTGGCTTGGGGGCTATTAAATGTTTTTTTCTTTTGGCTTTTTTGTTGTTGTTCAATAGAGACATAGTCTTACTTTCCTAGTTTTCTTTCTACCTCCTGCCTACCCTGAACATGCTACCATGGAACAATAGGTCGTATTCTCGAACCACATTCCTCTATTATGTACACATCACACAGTGCGCACGTGCACACACACACACACACACGGAGTCAAGGAATAGTGAAGTGTCAGGGAAATTACTGCTGAGCCCACAGCTCTTGCATGTGTGTGATGTGTTTGCACTTTCTCTCTCAGGGCCTCTCCCCTCTCCCCTTTGTGGAATGATTCCTCTCTCAGCAAGAGACTCAAGTCTGAGCTCTCATTCTGGGGCCCAAATCCCTGGAGCTCTAGGACAGAAGATATAGTTCATACACATGCTGCCCAGAACCTATGGACAGTAGGGTTTAGCTACTTACTAATTTGGAATACTCAGAACAGCAGCTGATATCCACTGTTTCTGCACACCAAACTTAGCCATAATGACCGTGATGACCAGTGTTTTTCTGATAATACATTGAGATATTTTTATTCATCTATGCCTGTCAATAAAATATCTCTTTGATCCTATACCTATGCAGGGCTTTTTTTTTCTTCCTATGGGGATTACTAGTCTGAGAGCCCACCCACAGTGCCGTAAATTTAGGATGGTAATTGGCCAGGTGGTTTATATTGAGTTTTTCCTCCGGAAGCCTGGCAGCTGGGGTGGGGGGTGGGGGCTTGAGGGCTGCTGGGGGGTGGGGTGGGAGTGGGGGCTTGAGGGCTGCTGGGTTCTTCAACCTGGAGTTCACATAGCTCCTTTCTCCCTAGAGAAAGGCAGTGAAGGAAAAACAGACTTAACACACATGACACAGAAACAGAAAGATAAACAAAAAAGAGACCTATTTGACTTCACCATACTTTGGTCTCTCCCTGAGTGTCTTTTCTCTAAGTGTAACAAAGTACAATTGAGAATTATAACACATAAACTTCATAGATACATCATCCTTAGAGCAGATTTCTGATTAGCATCTGAAACCAAGTTCCCCTCAGATTTTACACACACACACACACACACACACTCCATAGTTACTTACTGAAGACCTATTATATGGCAAGCAGTCTTCTAAACACAAGGGACACAGCATTGAACAAAATAAATGAAAATATCTGCCTTCCATGTAATTTATGTTGTAGTAATGGGAGATAACATGTAAAATACACCTGGAGGTTATATTGTATATTTGAGAATGATAAGTGCTATAGAGAAAAATGAAACAGGAAGAGAGGGGGAAGAGAGAGTTCTGGGGTGGAAGTTGTGCTTTTAAAGTAGAATATTCAGGAAAGATTTTACTAAGATGGTGACATTTGGGCAAAGACTTTTTTTTTTTAAGTTTATTTATTTTGAGAGAGAGAGAGAGAGAGAGAGAGAGAGAGAGAGAGAGAGTGCGAGCAGGGGAGGGGCAGAGAGAGAGAATCCCAAGCAGCCTCCTCACTGTCACTGTGGAGCCCAACATGGGGCTTGATCTCATGACCTGAACCAGAATGAGGAGTCAAGTAACCGACTGAACCACCCAGGTGCCCCTGGGCAAAGACTTAAATGAGCATAGATCTTGAAGAAATTCTATGGTAAATATTGAGAAAATACTTACAACATTTAAATTGCAAAATATTTAAACTCCATTGTAAATGTTGAGAAGGTCCTGGTGCTGCCTCAGAACTGTATTAAGTGAAGGCGACCTGGCACGTTTGCATGGTGGGAATTCTCCCAGTGAGTCTGGCTGAAGCTCGTCCTGATCCCTGTCATTGACCTGCCTTTGCTCCTGTGCTACAAAAAAAAAAAAAAAAGTCACCTACTTGTCTTTGGTCATTTGATGTCTTTTCTCTTCCTTTGTGTCTCCTAGGAACATGCCTTTGAAAGCAGCCAGAAATATAAAGAAGGCAAATACATCATTGAGCTAGCACACATGATCAAGGACAATGGCTGGGACTGATTGGAGGGTATCCACCTACCCCAGTGTCCACGTGAACGCCATCCAACCAAACATTCTACCCAAGCGTGAGAGAGTGACTGAACACTTGGTTCCATCCATTTAGGGGCCTTGCCATCTGGGGCATTCTCCCACCCTGAAGCCGTCTTTCTGGTGACCGGCCTCTAAATCGCTGTCTCTCTGTCTCTTTGCTTTGTATCTGTTTGTGAGTTGATCCTGGCTTCTCTCTGTTCTAGTGTTGGCTGAAAACAAAACAACAAAAGGAACAGATGCCTGACCGCATGGGGCAGCCCACCTTGATAAGGGCCCTGGGGCTCATTAAGAGCTGCTTGATGGCCTCTTGTCAGGAGAGCAGTGGCACAGCACGGGGGTGCAAGGAAGAAGGAAATGGGGAGCCGTGAGGGTCCCAGGGCTGGTCAGGGGACGGGACGTTAGAGGTAGGAACAAAATTGTGCTGCTCCTGGAGTCCTGGTAACTTAGGCTTGAAATAATCGACTTGTCTAAAAGGACAAAGAAAAAAAATACCTCATGACTGCATTCTCTCTGATCAGAAGCTCTGTTCCTGAACCAGCTGTGTCCGGTTAGCATGTGAGCACAAGAATGCGCCCTAACTAGTGGGACAGGGGCCTGGTCCTCCTGGGTCCAGCAGAGAGTGCAAAGCCCAGATGGTTTTGATAACTCTGATGCCTCAGTGCCCCTTCAGGTAATCTTCTTTGCCTCTTCAGCCACTGTTGGTGAGAGGATGGGAGACTGCCTTCTGCAATGGGTGCAAGATCCAAACATCCCAAAGGCTTTGACCACCAACCAAGTAAAATCAGTAATTGAGGAGAACAGGGAACAAAGGGGGCTGTAGTTTGGGAGCTCCTACAGAAATGGCTCAGATATTGGGCCAGAAAAAAAAAAAAAGTAGAACCAGCTAGCAGTTCTGTCTGACCTTTTTTTCCTGACCCTTAATAAGAGAAGAGCATTGTAGCAAGGAAGGGGGTGGGGTGGGGAAATGCTGGGAATAGTTTAGATTTGAGCCATTACAGGTTAGTGTATATTTCCACTTTGGTATGCAATGGCTTAAGTGAGATCAGCAATTCTTTGTACATAGAGTTTTGGTTGTTTTTCTCCAGTTCTATCATTGTAGATTGTGGAAAACAAAGTCCCAAGGCTTTGAGCTTAGTGATAACCCAGCCAGTAGATTCCTCATGCCCCTAGCTATTCTCCTTGGACTTGAATGCTTTGTGTGGAGAGAAATTGTCAGAGTGGTCCAGCAGTGGGGAGGGCTTAGATATGATGTCAAACATCAAGTTATAAATTCTGATATTAGCCCCCGCCTCCCATCTCCCAAACCAAAGTCGATTATATTAGGGAAGTGGGGAACAAATCCCTATAAGGCTCATGAGAGAAAGGAGTTTGTTATAGTCAACCAACACTATGAAGTGTTTTCTACAACACTTCAGCCAGTACATGGTGCATGACCGAAACTAATTTAACTGAGTTAATTTTATTGCTTAGACTGAAAATGTAATTATTGTTAAGATATGTGCAGGTTATGTTAGAGTATCTCATTCTTGAAAGGGGGCTGATCCTATAGAAAAAATTCACCTAAAAAGTCACAAAAAGAATGAGTTCATAGAGGCAAGAATCTATAAAATTGAATAATCAAGATTCAAGCAGCCAACCCAGAACATTTCCAGAATTCAAACAAATTCCTCTAGGGAGTGATCCATGGTGGAAATGCTTTTTTCTGTCTCTGTGTGCTGATTGCAGAAGGGGGACCCGAGGTAGGCATGGTCATGCCCTGGAGGTAGTGAACTGTGGGACTGACAGGAAACCAGGTGGCTCCAGGTTTAGCTGTAGACCACCTCTGTAAGACAATTAAAAAAAAAAAAAAAAAGGATTCTTAGAAATTGAATCTTGTTCCCAAAGGCTTTTAGTCCACATCTTTCAGTATTTTAGTATCCTGGGGAGGTTAAGTTTTCCCCACATTGCTAAAAAGCAGAATGAGGTTCAGAAGGAGTATTTCATTTCCACTCCCAGAGAAAAAGGTCTTCTGGCTCCCAGGGCCAAGATCTCAATAAAAACCATTTTCTACTTTCACATTCCTAAGCTGGCTTGCCAGCACAAAAATTATAGATCCCTCTTTCTGTCTCCCTTGAAGGTAGTGGCCTTCATTTATGGATTTTGATAAGCCCCTTTGCTTGGGGAAAGTCCTGACTATTGATACTCCTTTTCATAGAAAGAAAATGGGGGTTAAACATGGGTAGGTGTTTTGTCTGTGAAACTAAAAATGGAGTGTGGTGATATAGAAACCAGACATGGGGTGCCCTAGAATTTTCAACAGGGAGAAGAGACCCATGTGCCACTGTTGCTCCTTGGGGATGAGGCCTCTGACTGTTGCATGGATCAGAGCAGGCTTCAGTTAGACCCAGGTTCTGGTCTTTCTTTCTTTCTTTCTTTCTTTCTTTCTTTCTTTCTTTCTTTCTTTCTTTCTTTCTTTCTTTCTCTTTCTTTTTTTTAGCTATTACCCATTGAGCATCCAGTGGGTGCATGGCGCCATACTTGGTGCGAAAGATCTGAGTAGAATGTTGGTTTTTCTGTAACTACAGGGGAAAAAAACACAACTCATTAGGCTATCCCTTTGTGTCAATGAAACCAAAAGTGCTTCTTATAACTTTATCTCCATTCATGGCTTGTCTACCTAATGTCTAGCAGTATTGGAGAGACCGCAGCTGAGTGATGGGGACACATCAACTCATGGCCTCAGTCAGTTCATTCTTTAATTTCCTCACCAAATTATTGACTCAGAGCATAACCAAAGACCTCATCCATTCACCCCTGGCAGGTTCAGGGAATTGGAGTTTGATGGTAAAGCCTAGGCAGGGTGCAGGGAGTAGCAGGGCAGGGAGAGGGAGGAGTGAGAAAGGAAAGGCATGAAGTTCTATACCTCAGCCAGCAGCTGCCTTCATTTGCAACTGAAATCTAGCCAGCAGACCCTCTAGTTCCATCTCCCCTATGCTGCCCTAGGTCATGTGGCATTGGCAGCCCTGGGTTACACCCAAACCCCCAGGATGTTAGTCTCAGGCTGCTGATGGGTTGATTTGATATGAATCAAATACAGCCAAACTTGATGGCCACAGATTGTCAGCTGGGCCTGACTGAGTGCTGCCCCCCAACTCCTATGACAGCAAGATCATGGAGATAGGATAGAGTAAATCTTTACTGGTGGGTCATTGTGTGAAAAAGAGGTGTCCCCTTTATAAAAAGATTTTCAAGTGGATATATATATTTAAAAAGTTGCTTGTGAAATATACTTTTGTAAATAATATTTAATTTTTTAAATAATATATTTGGTGCTGTTTTCTCAGATCCCCTGAGAGCACTTTTTATTTTCATTTTTAAATTCTATGGTTTCCTCTGCATTTCTTGAAGTATATTTTAAGGGAAATAGTGATCATCAATATACTCTTTTTAAAAAAAGATCTGTATCACGTTAGTCTGGACTGAGGCAGTAAAGCAATGCCTCTCTGCATTTCTTTCCCGAAGGAGCAGACTCTGCGCTACATTACCAGGTTGAGAATTGAAATATTTTCTTGTACCAATATTGGCTAGAAAAGAAAATAAATAAAATCAAATTTAGTAACAACTTAGTGATTCCTTTTGTTAGAAGAATTTCCAACAAATTGGGATCTTGTTTTTAATGTGTGTGTGTGTGTGTGTGTGCATGCACACGTGCACACTCACGCACACGTGTGTGTAAAAAGCACTTTGGATTGTGCCTCCTGTGTTTTTTTTTTTTTCTTTTCTTTTCTTTTTTTTTAATTGGGGACACTATATCTACAGTTTACACCTTCGGCACATAAGACATTTCTTCTCTTTCTCTCTGGTGGTTTTGTTTCTGAGTGGACCAACAGTGCAAACTATGAGGATTTTGTTTTTCTGAGCATGGAGCTATTGCCAGTTTGCTCCACTTTCGTTGTGTGCTCAACTTTCACAGATTGTAAAGGAAATCTGTTGTTCTGTGAGGATCAGAGTCAAATCTGTATTACTGAGATGTGAGTGTACTCCTTATGTACCGTAGGGTTCCCTTTGTTGTAAAAGCCACCTCATTAACTGGTTTGGGTTAAAAGAACATCAGTAAAATCATACACGATACCTTGTAGGTAAACAGCTTATTTTATTTCAAGATCAGATTGCCTCAGGTTCAGGAAGAGGCTAGGAAATCTTAAACCCAATCAACTTATATATTTTAAGAAAGAGTCTGACTCTTAACAGATAACGTACTAGTGGTCAAGGTGGAGGAAAGAGATGTTTAATCTTTTTAAGCAAAATACAGTCATGAAATCTGCCAGCAGTGAAAGGTAAAGCCAAGAAGAAACAAGCTATAATCATCACCAAATTGGATCTGCCTATATGTTTTTATATAACATTTTGGTGAAAGTGAGAGTCGGTTCCCTTTTCCAACCTGCAGAGACGATCTTTCGATAGAATAGAATCTGTCTATTTATGCTTGTGTTTACAAACTGTATTTGTTGGGTTTGGGTTTTGTTATTTTCTTTATCTTTTTTTTTTTTTTTTTTTTTTTTTGGTGGCATTTTTCAGGTCACTTTGCTTCAATAACAAAGATAATTATTTTCAAATAATTTGTCCTCACTTTTTCCTGTATTTGTACATAGTTATTCAGTATTAGAGAAAAGTGCATTGTTTCTGTCATATTTCAATCTGTGTTGGTGCTCATTTGAGAAAATAAAGTTTTCAAATATTTGGAAGGCTCATCTAGTCTTAATTGACCCAGCAAGTTTTATCTTGACTTTTAACATTTAAAGTAACTGAAAAGCCTTTAGGAGGTCATCTGTCTAACCCCATTCACAGAGCTGTCAACTGAGACCCTGTGGGATTGTTTTCTCCAAGGATATTTGGCCAGTTAATGAATAAAAATCAGGTCTCCTGCTTATCTACAAATGTTTCTCTTATCTTTGGTATCAGAAATGCATGAGTGACCTTTAGGATTTCTGTCTACTAACCCCCATATTAGACTCTCCAAACTTTTCTGCTTATACAAATTTCTTTGGGGGAAATTGGATTGCATTAAGTGAAGAGATAAAAGAATTGTAAAAAAACAAAATTATGTCACAAAGAGGCAGCATTATCTCTGAATAACTGGCTAACAAAAGGAAATGAGTATTCAGTTATAGTATATGGAGAATCAAGTCTTCTCACTCACTGAACAACTATGAAACATATATTAGATTCTAGGCGCTGGGTGACGGTTCAACCATTCTAATAAATCATGCCTAATAAATAAATAAATCTAATAAAATAATAAATAAATCTAATAAATCATGCCTCCAGGATCATCCACATGCATAGTTTTGCATAACCAGTCAGTGTAAGTAATTTTGTATTCTGGTGCCTTCATTTAACACAGTAAATATTTTTGCCTACACTTGATTTTATACCATAACTTTTCCAAAAGCTTTTCTCCATGGCTTAGAGAGTTCTCACCTTGGTTAGGCAATTTAAATAGGGAAGAAAGAAGATATTAAAACCACACAAGTGTGTACATATTCGTGTGTTTTCGTATTGGTGAAATTATTTTAAAAGTCTGTTCTGTATAAAATAAGAAATACCTTATCTACTTCCCATGAATTTTTACTTATGCATTCTGGGCTGAGCTGCAATTGACTTTTATTTGTCCTTGAGTATATTATCTTATTCCTGTGACCTGTTTTGCTTCAGTGGATGTGTCTGTTATCATTTCATTCTTGTTTGCCTTTGGCAGACCAGGAGGAGAGAAAAGATAATGTGTGCTAGATACAACCAGTTTCAAACCAGCAATCCTCACACTTCAAGCTCTTACACCTCAGGGGCTGTCCAGGAGATCAGGCTGGGGAAAGTGAGGGGAGATCACTGATGTTCATGGAGTGCTTGGCTTGCGCCACACCTTGAATCGGGCACTTTGCCTACATGACCTCATTTAAGATCCTCGCAGTGAGGCATTTCCTCACATCATCCCAGGAGTCCTCACCACCCTATGGGAAAGTAATGACAAATGCTGATTATTCCCATTTTATAGATGATGAAATTGAGGTTAGGAAGTTTTCATGGGAATGACAGGGTCAGGAATCATAGCCTGGCTTCCCAGCCCTATGGTCTTTCCCTACACTGTGTCCCAAATTTTAGCACCTCTTTTCCTTCAGCCTTCTTAATTCTTGTATGGCTTCTTCACAGGATGCTTTCTTAGCCTGCCTGTCATGACTGCTTAATAAGTAGGGGTTCAGGGAATGTGAATTAAAAATTAAGCAAAGCCACAAAGGTTACTGCTGCCTGAAAGGTATTGTGTATCCCATAGCTGAGTGTAAGCTGGGCTTTGTTGTTTTCTAATACCCTGCAATAGATACCATGTGTAATCCTTGGCCCCTTGATTAATAGTACATACTTAATAACTGGTTGGTGAACATTGAATTAATGTGGACGGTGGAGAACTAACAGCTTTCAAAATCTGTTTAATATGTTAGTATCCCTAAGAGGAGAATGGAAAGGAGGTTGGCATTAAATGCTTCCTACACAAGGTAGGTAAATGGTTAAATTAGGAGCAATCAGTTTACTATTTGCATTTATTTATTCAACAAGCATTTTTTGGACATCTATTATGTGCCTAGTTTAGTCAGGGAACTAATCCTTGGGAGCAGAAAATCAGTGGTACTAATTATGCAGAGTGGGAGAACAAAGGGTTATGCATGGCTCTCCCTAGTTGGCCAAATATCCAGCCACATCAACCACCACCCTCATGGGCAGCTGTTTCCTGCAGAAGTAATTGCTCATAAATCCTTTAATCTGAACCTAGAGCAGAGCACAGGGCATTCTCTGGAGTCAGTGAACCTGGTTTCAAATACTGGTTTCACTTAGTAAAAAGATAATCTATGTGCCCAGTGCCTGGCACATAGTAAGGACTCAGTAATAAAATGGCTGTTATGATTACGGATTGCTATTTGAATTGGGAGTGAAATGAAGAGGACTGTTGTGTTTTATTTTTATCTACATTATTTGCTTAATTTTGCAACAATCCTATGAAGCAAATACTCCATTTTACAGAGAAATAAACTAAGGTTCAGAGCATGAATAACATGCTCATGGAAGAGCTGGGATTTGTAAATTCTTGTTCTGATTCAAAGCCCCCCACCCCCTCCCAATCTGTGGCCCCAGCCTGCCATTCAGGAAACAGGAATAACTACCAAATAGGAAACTTACTGGCAGATCAGACCAAGCACACACCCAAACTATCATGGAGGTTTTGTTTTCTCCTCTTGTATTCTCCCCCCTTTTTTTTATGAAATAGAAATTCTGTCTTTTCCATTGGAAGTCAAGAGTTCAAACCTCAGGAAGAATTGTTATACCTTTATTTTATATGATTTCAGGCCTGTTGATTGTAGGGCTGTGATTTTAAGGAAAAAAGTTGTTGCGTTCAGTTGTTCAGACTGATAGAAATGATGAAAGTAAAAAACTTGCCTACGTAGAAGTGACTAAAGTACCCTAACATACCACACCATCTCTGTGGGGCCATTCAGGGCTAACTCTCCAGGCCAGCTTGGAACAAGCCAAAGATTAAAAGTTTGCGTGTCATGAAGAGACTTCTAATTCCCCTCTAGGTGATACAGGATCTTTTTTCCCCCTAATGTTTATTTTTTGAGAAAGCGCACAAGCGGGGGAGGGGCAGAGACAGGGGGACAGAGGATCCAAGCAGGCTCTGTGCTGACAGCAGAGAGCCCAACATGGGGCTCAAACTCACAGACCATCAGACCATGACCTGAGCTGAAGTTGCACGCTTAACCACTTAACCGACTGAGCCACCCAGGTGCCCCATGGGATCATTTTAATGAGAGACAGGATAGCTGGGAAAGCTGAATTTTTTAAGGCATTAGAAAATTATTTGAAAACTATGACAGAACTGTTAAATTATATTTATATTGAATTAAAATCATGCTAATGGTTTATTCCAAGCTCAGAAATAAGCAGGATAAAGTAGAAAGAAGGTTGGCTTTGGAGTTGGACAGATGGGGATTTGAAGCCTGACTGCATGCTTATGTATTGATCACTCTGAGGAAGTAACTGCAATTCTAGGGACTATTTTCCATCATCCATGAATTTAGGGATACCAGCAACCATACTCAAGTTATTGTTAGGATCAAATAGTAGCCATAATGTGTCCAGCACATTGTATCAATCAAATAGGACTTAGCAAGTGTCACCTTTTTTTTTTTTTTTTGGCTGAGTATTGCTAGCACTATAGTGCTAGTTAGGATCTAATATTCATCTCTCCACACCACCTCTACAAAGGAAGAGAGGAAGTTAAGTCACCGACACTTGGTCATGAGTTTTATGAGCAGACAAACTAGAACACAGCACCTAGGTGATCAGGCAAGTAGTTGGTCCCTGCACCATGCACTTGCTTTTACTTCCAGAGTATGTACATTTATGGAATGAAAAAAGGAAGGATATCAGCTAGAAAAAAAATCCTTGAATTTTAGAATCCTGTTTGATAATTTTCATGGTAACCATCTTTATTGGTCTTCAATAAAGCATAATTTGCTTTTTATTCTTGCATCCTGGTCTGATATGCAGGCAACATGCAGAAGAAGCAGAATGGTCTCAAATCTTGCTCACCTCCCCAGCCTCCCCTGGACTGCCTGCTTCTCATTCTGAGCTCATTCTCCAGAGCAAGGCCATGCAGGCACAGCAACCAAGCAGGGATATTTTATTTATGGCTTTAATAATGGAGTCTCTTGGGAAAATTTTGGTTTCCCATTCCGAGAAACAAAAATTCAGTCACAGTATGTTCTTAAAATTTATTACTGTTTGTTTTTTTTCCTACCATATTCTTTGAGCCACCTTAATAGATTTTAAAATGTCCCTTCACAAAAGTAAGATAATTTGACCTGTCGTTCATTTGGTTGGTACGTTCTGTACCAGGCCAGCACAGTGTCAAAGATTAGGAATATAGGTTGATAATGTTGCTGCTGATGACATAATCCAATGTGGAACATGCCATGTGTATTACCGAAACTGCTGCCAGCCCAGCAGGAGCTTGTTTTGGCTTTGTCCAGTTCCCCGTCCCTTTTTCCCGCTGCTATTGGAAGAACAGCACCCACTTTTCCTGGAGGCACCCAGGTTTGAAGTTGTTTCCATGGTGACAGGGCATACCCAAGACTCAGGTTTCATTTCATTTTATATCTCCATGATATTATAAAGAAATAGCACCAGCGAGAATGCCAGCCATCTGAGGGAGGAGGATTGAGGAAAGGAAGAGCCACTGACCTTCTGGGGCCCTACCTATAGGAAGGACCTGTGGGAGTTTCTGTTTAACAAGGAGGTGTGGGTAGCCATCTTGCAAAGGAAAGGCCAAAGTTACCACAGAGATAACTGGTTTGGACCTGTTGTGTCCAATGCATCACATATTTCATCTTGCCTTGGGTAGACCCAGGTGTAGCCTACGGGTGATTTGCCCTAATAAGCTATGCCATGAGGCAGGCAGAACTCAACATGAGCATGCCTATAAAGATCCTTTCTGTAGGCAGGAGACTAACTGGCATGTGGAACTAAAAAGCAGTCTTCCAGGCTAGATTTAGCTGTGTGACCTTGGATAGGTTGGTTACCTTTTGAGGCTCAGCTGACTGATCTCTAAAAGAAAGTTGTGGTAAGAACTAAGTGTGATAATGTACATCAAGAGCTGAGATGGAGCCTGGCACCCCAGAGCTGAAGAAATGTTGGTTATTGTTGCTATCGTAGTGGTGAAGGCAAGGCAGGGATGTGTGGTTTTCAAAGTGGAAAAATGCATGTGAATCACTAGACAAATAAGAAGAATTAGAATAGGATGTTTTATAATGATTCTTTTTCTTTGCATGCATTTTCTAAGCATATTTTATTTTATATTTCTTTACATGTGTCTTGATATTTGGCAAATAGTAAATATCCCCCCAAACTTACACATTCTTTCAACAAGTATTTCTGAGCCAGACATTGTGCTAGAGATAAATAGACAGGGTCCCTGCCCTCAGGAAGTTTCTTCAATCCCTTCAGGGAGTACTTATTTAACAAAGGGGAGTGGGTGGTTGCCCAAAGAAGAAAAGATCTGAGCTACCATTGCAATTACTGGTTTGAACTGGAAAGTATAGTTATAGAAAGGCTTCCCAGAGACCTCTTGCTGCCTAACACTGGGTCCCTCTAGCTCTTGACCTAGGCCTGTGCTATGGTCCTTACCAGATTGTCTGTCTCCTTCCCCAGGACTCTTCCCAGAGCCCAGGTACCCGGACTCATTACAGTTGAAAAACTAGCAGCTCAGTGATGTTGGATGAACAAATATTCACGTGGATGTAAGGATGGTCATCTAATAAAAGAATTATTCCTTTCAACCTCGACATAAGAGGGGACTAGTGATATTTATGGACTGTTGTGGGAGAAAGGAAAGATTGTTTTAGCTTTTACCTTCATTCCATTGGAAACAATAAGGTAAATGAGACAGAACTTTAGAAGATAGAAAAGGTAACTAAAGCAGGCATGTGTTTCACATCTCATGGTGGGAGTGAAGGTTCTCAAATGGTTTCATTCAGTCAAACCAAAGTACAAGGGGTGGGGAGCATGGGGGCTGGCAGTCACTCATGTAATAGCAAGGAAGAGGGTTTCTCCACATGGGGTATGTTGGACAAAGCTGAGCAACGTTTCAGGCACAAACATGGATCATTTCAGCTGGTTGGTCAGAGAGTGATGTGCTATCTGCTGCCCAAGGAAAGTCCTCAGCACTATGGCCTGGTGAGGCCACATGTGAGCTAATTCAGTCATAGGTTGGGCAGTCAATGAACATGAACTCTAATTCTTTCCATGGGGTCTCTTTAGGTTTAACCTTTTTACCTCCAGACCTCACTAATCTCTCTGACTACTTTCTTTCCCCCTCTCTCACCCCTAATCTCTTTGGGTGAGGGAATCCTTTTCAAGTGAGAGAGGTGGGGAAATCTTGCTTTCATTTATGGTATCTTCTCCCAAATGCTTTGTTCTTCCCTGGAATCTTTTTTTCTTACGTTTGATGGCCTAGGATTTCAAAACTCAAAAGCCAAAGAAATACAAATAGCTTTTCAAGTCAGATATAGTTTACAGATTGCAGAATTCACCTTCTTGAGGTGTACCTGAGTTTTAACAAATGGGTACAGTCGTGTAACTAACCATCACAATTAAGATATAGAATATTTAAATCACCTCTAAAAGTTCCTTCATGTCCCTTTTATAGTGATCCCCCTCCTATCTCTAGCCCCCGACAACCACTGATCTATTTTCTGTTCCTGTAGTTTTGCCTGTTCAGAACACCTTATAGTATGTAGCCTATTGAATATGTCATAATACTTTAACATAATGCTTTAGAGATTCATCTGTTATTGCATGCATGAGTAGGTCATTCCTTATTTTTTAAAAAAATTTTTTAATGTTTCTTTATTTTTGAGAGAGAGACAGAGTATGAGTGGGGGAGGGGCAAAGAGAGAGGGAGACAAAGAATCCGAAGCAGGCTCCAGGCTCTGAGCTTGTCAGCGCAGAGCCCCATGCAGGGCTCGAACTCACGACCCATGAGATCATGCCCTGAGCCGAAGTTGGACACGTAACTGACTGAGCCACCCAGGAACCCCAGTAGGTCATTCCTTCTTATTGCTGAATAGTATTCCCTTGTATGGATATACTGCAGTATATTTATCCATAATGGGCACTTGTGTTGTTGCCAGTTTCTGGCTATTATGGAAAAAGCTGCTATAAACATTTGTGGATAGGTTTTTGTGCATATTATGTATATATTTTTACCATTCTTGGGGAAATCCCTCAAAGTCAAATTGTTGAGTTATATGGCAAGTGGTTGTTTGTATTTAGAAGGAACTAACAAACTTTTTCCAAAATGTTTGTGCCATTTTGCATTTCTACCAGCAGTCCATGACAGTTCCAGTTTCTCCACATGCTTCTCAGCATTTGGAATTGTCTGTTTGTTTGTTTATATTTCAATTTAGTCATTCTGAGAGACATAGATTCTCTCTCTTTTTTTTTTTTTCCTGATTTCTGCTGCCACATTCCTCCCATGGGATAAATGTACAAAAATTCTGACCAAACAAGGTAAAGAGTGGGGAAGAATTTAAAAGTGACTTTGCATTATAAGAACAAATATATCTTTTGCTTCATAAGAAAACATACATAAAGAATGAAAAAATGAAGATGTGAGAAAGCAGGTACTGGGAAGAGGGACCAGGTATAGGAGCTCATAAGCTCTCCAAAATGATTGCTTTCTGATTAATCCATTTAGAAAAACCCACTCTCTCTCTCTCTCTCTGGGCATAGATTATAAAACCAAGCCTTTTCTATTAATTCTTGTTTTCTAACCTAGTATCCTTTAAACCAGAAAGGTGAGCTTTGCAGAAGGATGGCTGCGATGACAGCATTGCTAAAATAGCTACATGTAAAATAATTATAAAAGATTGCACATTCAAAAGAAAACTTCACCCTTAACCCCAAATTATGTTCTTTTTTTTCTTTCTTTCTTTCTTTCTTTCTTTCTTTCTTTCTTTCTTTCTTTCTTCTTTCTTTCTTTCTTTCTTCCTTTCTTCCTTTCTTTTTATAAAATGATTTGCCATGAAGCCTTTGAAACCTTTTGAGGAATTATCTTGTTCTTTTCCTTGTTACTCCTCATTCACTTCATTGGCACACAATGAATACAATTTATAATCTTGGCCATTTAGTTCAAGATCCCCGTGATACTCTTATGACATCTAAAAGAGGCTGCTAGAGGCACCTGGGTGGCTCAGTCAGTTAAGCAGCCAACTTCAGCTCAGGTCATGATTTCGCGGTCCGTGCGTTCGAGCCCCGCGTCGGGCTCTGTGCTGACAGCTCAGAGCCTGGAGCCTGTTTCAGATTCTGTGTCTCCCTCTCTCTGAACCTCCCCCGTTCATGCTCTGTCTCTCTCTGTCTCAAAAATAAATAAATGTTAAAAAAAAAAATTTAAAAGAGGCTGCTAGAATCAGCATCTAGGAAACTCAGGTCTGAAACAGAGACTACAACCCCTTCTTTCTGCATGAGAATTGAAAGGAAGGCATTTCTTCCAACCATGTGTGGGATACACACTGGGGGGATCTGTTTATCCAGGTTGCTTCTTGTACACCCCTGTGTGGCCAACAGGAGGAACAAAACAGCCTGTAGTCTACCCTGAAAGTCTCTATATCCCACTTCTTTTCCTCCTTCCTTCTTTTGCTGTTTGTATCCAGGCTGCCTACACCAATCACCTTTTTCCAAATGCAAGGGAGAGCAAAGGGGTAAAAGGGTGAGAGTTTTGAAGAATTCAGGTAATCTGCTGATTGGTTGGCAATGCTTACTTTTGGTTTCTAGGCAATAAATCATGACTTAGAAGCAGAAAGCCACTCCCAGTTTCCGCTACCATCTGGATCCATATTCCCCAAGGTCCTGTGTCCAAGGTGACCCAGTACTATGGTAAATGCAAAACCTGCTAAAATTGAGTGTCTATGTTTGAGAACCAGACTCTAGACATTTGGTTCCATGAGCGATGGTGACATAATGGGGTCAAGTGAAGCTGTCAGGAAAATAGTTACTAATAATAGCTCATATGTATTGAGCACTAGCTCTGTGCCAGTCATCAAATGCTCCATATGTTCTTTTTTCATTAGCCTTCACATTAACCTTATAATGTAGGCCCTATTATTAATTCAGTTTTAAAGTAAAAACAAACAAAAACAAAACAACCCCCCCCCCAAAACCCTTAGGCTTAGTGAGACCGTGACTTCCTACATGCCCACAGCTAGCAGATGGTAGACCCAAGTTTTAAACCTAGATAATGTGACTCCAAAGTCTCCATTCTTAACCACTCTATAACTACAATCTGAGCCCCGCTGCAGTAAAAATCCCCAGGTAGATAAATCTAACAATGGGAAAGTGTGAGAAAAAACGTTTCCCAGGTTTTGAAATCTACTTCTACTTTGAAAATCAATTCGTTTCAACAAGTCACTCATTTATTCACTTAACAATGACTTTTTAACATGTACAGATGCTGGAGATACAGCAGTAACAAGGTAACTATGGTTCTTGCCCTCGTGGACCTTACAATCATAAAGAGAGACAGTTTGTAAAGAGAAAATTGCAATGAAAAAAATGGTATGTTTCATCAGAGTTATGAAGGGGCAATGCCAAAGAAGAGGAAGAGGTTTCTAAATTTGGTTATGAGAGTGAGAAAATGCTTCACAGAGGAGGCATCTTAGGAGCTAAGTCTCAAAGAATATAGAGGGATCACCGATAGACAAGGTATGTGCGCAGACATGCACATATGTAAGGGAAGGTGTGGTGTTGCACCGATGAGATAAGAAGGAAGCATTGTGGGCAAAGAGGGCAACCCAACCCTAGTATTCACATTTGAGAGAGCACATGTTTGGTGATGCCTGTAACAGGGTTCAAGGTAAACAGCAGGAGAGGAGGAAGAGGCTGCATAAGGTGGGTGGAGCCACGTCTTGAAATGCCTTTTAAAGAGTTTGGGTTTTTTGTTTTGTTTTGTTTTGTTTTGTTTCTGTTTGTTTGTTTATATTTTTTAATGTTTATTTTTGTGTGTGTGTAAGAGAGAAAGACAGCACGAGTGGGGGAGGGTCAGAGAGAGAGGGAGACACAGAATCTGAAGCAGGCTCCAGGCTCTGAGCTGTCAGCACAGAGCCTGATATGGGGCTCAAACTCATGAGCCACCATATCATGACTTGAGCCAAAGGCTGAGGCTTAACCAACTGAGCCACCCATATGCCCCAAGGAGTTGTGTTTTAACTCATGGGCAGCAAGAAGCCATTTAAAGATTTTGAACAGACACATGACATGACCGGATGGGCATCAAATTCCAACTTGGTCAGTTATGGAAGGAAGGAGTAGAGAAAGGCAGAGAGGGAGATACTTTAGGAGGATGTGGTAATATTGCAGATGAGAAAAGATGCAATGTCTAACCGAGGGTGGTAACCATGGAGACAGAGAGGAAGAGCTGAATGAGAGTATGATTAATAAGGCAGAATCCACAGGACTTGATTGTTCAGTGAGGTGGCATAAGGGCTACCTACACAGGCTATGTGGTTTCAGATTGCATTGATCCCATACACTTCCTAGCAGTGTGACTTGGCCAAGTTACTTAAGCCATCTGCCTCAGCCTCCTCATCTGTAAAATGAGGATAATAATAGGATTTGCAGCATAGGTTTGTGGTAAAGATCAAATGAGATCTATGTGCCCTAGAACAGCATCTGGCACAGTAACTGCTCAACAAATTTTGTATTTTCATTATTTTAGTGATAGAAAGTGAGGGATCTAAGCTGGGTCCCAGGTTCCTGACCTGAGTCACTGAACCAACATGAGCTAGGTGTAGGATACTCTCCTTGAGAAAGCTGTAGTCTAATAGAACACCTACTAGAAACACTGTGGAACTGATTGTACCCTAGTAGGCCCCAACTAAGATTTGCTGTTCTTGTTTAGCCATGAAAGTGATACTGCTGAGTAGCTCTAGGCCCTGGCTGCCTGACTCACAGCAAAATTTTCTGCCTTTATTCTGATCAAGTTGTCCCAAAGATATTTTTCAAACATCAAAAATATTTCATGTGATCCTAATGCTTTGAAAGTAATCCCAGATCATTGAAAAAAGTACTAGAAAATACTCCCTGAAAAGGTAATTTCTTCAAATATATATATGTATATATGTGTATATATATGTATATATGTATACATGTATATATATGTATATATGTATACATATATATATATGTATATATGTATACATATATATACAAATATGTATATATATGTGTGTGTGTATGTGTGTGTGTATATCTTAAAGCTTTCTAGAACTTACTATATGTTTTTCCTCTAGTCACTTTATTATAAATGATTTTCAGTAAGTATATTGCCTCCAATCCATACATCCATTGATCCATCTATCCACCCACGAACCCTCCATCCACCCACCCATCCTTCTATATCCACCCACACACCATGTGGTATGCATAGAATTTGGAGCCAGGGGGCACCTGGGTGGCTCAGTTGGTTAAACATCGACTTTTGATCTCAGCTCAGGTCTTGATCTCAGGGTTGTGAATTTGAGTCCCGTGCTGGGCTCCACACTGGGCGTGGAATCTACTTTAAAAGAGAGAGAGAGAGAGAGAGAGAGAGAGAGAGAGAATTTGGAGCCAGACACATCACTGTTAAGCATTACTACTTAGTAACAGTGATGCCTTGAGGCTGTTATGTCAGTTCTCTGAACCCAGTTCCTTGTTTGTAAAATAAGGATTCAAACAAGTATCTCCTCACAGTTCTGTGAGGATTCAATGAGACAATGACTATAAAGTATGGAGCACAGCACTGTGCATGTACTAACACTCTACTACTGGTAGCTGCTTTTATTACTTTGCACGCCAGGCATTGTGCCAGACACTGAGCATACAGCAGGGAACATGAGAGTTAGGAACGCTGCCTGCCTAGAACTTTCAGTCTAGAGGAAAAGAAAGATATGAAATAAGTAATTTTTCCCAGACAATCCCATCTCATTATATAGCACTACTATCTTCCCAGCTTACTAGTTTCAAAATCAAGACATCTTTGATTCCCCTCTATCAATCCCCACCCCCATATCTAACCCATAGGGAAGTCTTTTTAGCTCTACCCCTAAAATATATCTCAAATCTGGCCAGATTGCACCATCTCCAATGCTACAACCTGGTTCAAGCATTCATCTACCTTTCCTGGACTCCTGCAACAACTTCCATAACTGGTCTCCTTACTTTCACTCATGCCCCTTATAGCACATTTCCAAGAATAGCCACAGGAATCCTTACATAGCATAAATCAGATCTTGCTGGTCCTCTGCTTAAATGCTGCAATTAGAATAAAATTCAACCTTCAAGGCCCTACATACTCTGGCACCTGCAGCTTCACTACCCACAACCATGTGGAAATTCTTTCTGTACCTTGAATGCATCCAGCTTGTTTCTGCTTAGGGACTTTACACTGAGGTCTCCACTGCTTAGGATGCTCTTCTCTATATCTTACCATGTCTGGCTCCTTGTGCATCAGGTCTCTAGTCAGATGTCGTCTCAGAGAGGCCTCCTCTGGCAACACTACCTCATTACCCCTGCCCCTCATCACTCTATTCTCTTACCTTGTTTTATTTTCTTTATATCATTTCTCTGTCTTTCCTTCCTTCCTTCCTTCCTTCCTTCCTTCCTTCCTTCCTTCCTCTTCCTCCCTCCATCCCTTTTTTTCTCTTTCCTTCCTCCTTCCCTCTCTCCCTCCATCCCTCTTCTTGCTATTTTTCTTTCTTTTTCAATGTCTACATATAGCTGGTCTCATGAGGGGCAGGACTTTGTCTTCTTGCCTCCATATCTATGTGCCTTGAATAGTACTCAGCACATAGTAGGTGCTCCATAAATATTGTTTAAATCAATGATTAAATGACTGGTTGAGGTAATTCCAGCAACGTGTGTGATCACAGGAACAATACTACTGGGGCAGCAGGGTGACAGTTGCTCAACTATGTATTGGAAAAGATTTCCATCTGTCTGAGAGTTAAATTCAGTCCTGCCTGATAGAAAGAACTTGGACTAGAATTTTCTCAGGAGTTCTTCCAATCTGAGATTCTGGGATCCATGCCCTTCACCATGTCCTGAAGTATCCTTTCACCTGGTTTTTAGCAATACACAGATTAAAAAGCCACGGTGGCCAAGTGGTTGGTGAAATGGAGATCTGGACACCATTCTTAACAGGGCAATCAGTTCTTTTCCTGAAAGAGGCACTGCCAAGATTCTACACAGGTTATTTTATAGCTGATATAATAACAAAGACCCCTATTTGTAGTGCATCTACTGTAACATTCCATTCATCTGGCGTACCTCTTGACTAATTCTTATAACAACTCTGCAGAGTAGGTGTTATCCTTCTCACCTTGCATATGTGGAACCTGAGGCCCAGAGAAGAATCCTTACTTGTCTAAGGTCACAAAGCTGGTAAAAGGGGGAGCTGGGATTCAAACCCAGGTCTTCTGACTCTGATATCTAGGCTGGTTCCACAACAGTCTAGAGAGCCAACTCCTTAAAGTGGGGAGTAGATGGTGTTGATACAGAACTAGCTAATGCTAATTTAGGAAAAACAATCCTGAGATAAAGAGTTATAGAAAGAAGACTTCTTAATTAGCCTGCTGGCCCAGCAAGAATGGTGAGTTTTAGCTCCTGTAGGTCAGAGCTATTTGGCATCTGGGGATTCAAGGGCAGGACTATAGGGACCAAGGAGAAAACTGTTTTCAAAAACAAAGAAGGGCTTCTGTGAGCTGCATCAGCGAGGGCAGTATGCTCATAGTGATGAGAACATGCTGGGGGACAGGAACAAGGAAGAGGTTGTAGGGAAGAAAAAAATGTACCAGAAAGGTTCTGGACAGAAGACAGATGGGTGTGGGGGTGGGGGAGAAAGGGAAGAGAAGCAAATGCATCCACAGCAGGAGATTTAGAAGAACCGTTTTGTAGCCCCTGACCTTCTCCCAGAATGTTCTTCACTACATCCCTGGCTGAGGTACACTTTCATTCTTCTTAGAGCCTTTCATTAAAAGACAAGGAAACTTAGCTGAGCAGTGAGGGAAGATCTTCATGGGCAATTGCCACTGAAATCCCAAGTCCTTAAATGTCACCTCCTAGAGATGCCTTCCCTCATCTAAATGAGACCCCCCCCCCATAATTCTCTATTACTGTACCTGATACTTCTCTCAATAGCATTTCTCACAATTTATAATTACATAGTTAGTAATTTTCATGGACATTGTCTGTCTCGCCCCGTAGGGCAGAGACCATCTTTGTTTTATTTGCCAACGTGTATAGAACAGCACCTAGAATGGTGCTGCTGTTCTAGAACGGTGAGGTAAATGTTCAAGAACTATTTGTTAAGCAACTGAAGGAGTGAATGGTGTCTGGGCGTCTGATCCTTAAATCGAGTGGTCTCTGTGGCATGTGAATAAATTATGGTTTACTCATCCCCTCAACATGTACCTATAGATAAAATCAGGTTAGAATTAATACCAAGGATAGATTCAAAGAGGAATTAAGGATCATTATCCAAGAGATATCAGGGGAAGCCCTGCTCGTCTGCCTACTGAAGTGAAGGGAATTCTGGGCTGCTTTTATGGAAATGAGCCTTAGTCAATTTAGCCCCAGCTCTCTCCTCCCCTACACCTGTCCCCTGTCAGTGCCCACTTGGGGGCAGATCATGGGGGCAGGTCATGCTAGGGCTTGCCCCACTTTGCACTGCCAGGAGCCCTGGCTGTTTCCCATCAGATATATGCTGGTTGTTGGCAAGAAAGATGGAAGCAAGCTGTAGCAGGAACAAAGTCCGCCAGCCTCCCCACCCCCACAGACTTGAAGTAGTTGGTTGAAGGAAGCCAGCTGGTGCTAGGTTAAAGAGACCATTATTTGCCATCTAGTAAGCAAGTGTTTTTTGCGGGGAGGGGTGAAGTTTATTTCTCAGCAGGTTGGAAAACAGGGCACGCATGATATTTTGTTTCTCCTTCGGCCTTGCTGATAGCAGAGTTCACTCTTGAGGTTTGGTTGACCTGGTTCTTTTAAGGGAGACCCTGAAATATAGATAAGCGCATGGTAGTGGAACAGACAGATGCCCTCCCTACCCATCGCCTACCCATTCTTCCTGATGCCATCCTTTGTTTGTGAACTGTGACAAATGTTACTAGGGAAGATAAATGGAGCCAGGAGACTCCTCACTGTGACCTCAGCAAGATGCACTGTGGGCCGGACTAGGCCTCAGTTTGGGACTTCTGAGTGGTATGAATCTAGAGAAGGGAAACAAAGTTCTAGTTGTTCTTGTGAGCCTTCATTATCACAGATGTTTACGTCATGAGTCCGCACATTTAGAGATGCTGGTCTTTTTATTCCACTAGTGTGAGACGCTTGGACAGTCTTGGTGTGCCCTCATGCTTCCTGCCTTTTATCTTCTGGAAAGAAAATTAAGAGTTTATTAATCACCTTCTGTATTCTAGGTACTATACTAGGCATATTTTCCACAGTTGTCTCAGTTCATTTGCATTAAAACCATTTCAGGAGAGATTATTATTATTCCCTTTGTGAGAAGTTGGAGGTTCAGAAAAGTAGAATACATTTACTAAGCCCTCTTAGCCAAGAGGCTGAGTCATTATTTGAACCCAGGGTGTCTCACTCCTAAACTCGTGTGTTCTTCCAATTTAGGGTTCTCAAAGAACGAAAATGCTGGAACACATTACAGGATGACCTGACTACGTTGCTTAATAGTATGAATCTATCACTAAAGGTTGTTCAGTGTGTCTGCTTTTCCCGGGGAGAGACAGAGGAGGAGGGAGAGGAGAATGGAATGAAAACAATTTTTTTGCTGGCGTTCAATCTGCTCTCAGCACCTTGTCCCATCCAGACAATCAGAGCCTCTCTAAATAGGCCACCTTATTATTATAGTGTTGGAGGAAAGGTGACCTGGGTGAGGACAAACCCCAGCTTGGACCAGAACTTCCATCCAGGGTAACTGACTACTCTTATTGCATAAAAGCCGCAGTTTTGCAGCCCTGTCCAAGGCTCCAATAAAATGAAAGTTATTCCGAATGCTTGCCTCCCACCCTAAATTGGGGGCAGCTCAGCAAGACAGAAACCCCAAAGCAGTGACTTATCCTGGAGGCCAATGACTTAGTTACCCCAACCTGTATCCAGCTGCTCCTTCTGCAGAAATCAAGCCCCCAACTCTGCCTTCTGGGACCAAGTGTGAGCTCTTACCGGCCCTCTGCAATACAACTCCAGGAAGTTTGCTGCTTCCTTATTTGAGATGTATTATTAAACTGTAATCATACTGTGAGTGAAGCCAGCCAAAGCAGTGGCTATTAATAGGGAGGCGAAGAAAGCTGACTCAGGAGGAGGCTGACTTAGGCTGGACGGGAGAGCCTGGCCACCTTGGCCTACAATCCTCAGTGAGAGGTCAGCGAGAGAGAGAGAGAGACCTGAGCTCATTTTGTTCCTGGGCTGGAGTCAGCACTATCTGGGTTTCTCAACTTTGGCAATAAAAACCTAAGCGGTCCCGATCAAAGGGCTATGTAGCCATCTTTCCCAGGTCCTTGGGGAGTCTCAGGGCCCTGAGCACAAATAGCTGAAATAGCTGAGCCGCAACAGAGCTGTAACTCATCCCTCACAATGTGACTTGGAGCAGGGCCGTGGAGGGCTACCTTCTGAGGCCTCCCTCAACCAAGAAGGCAGTGCTGACCCAGCCCTGCACTGGCCAGAGCTCCCCATTGGCAGAGATGTCAGAGTAGGGAGATTCTATTTCTGGCTTCTCTATAAGGCTTGGGGAAGTGGCTGTTACAGAAAGGTGGAAGCAGAGAGGTGAAGGTCCACAGTGAATGAAGGGCATGGTCCAGAAAGGCCTGATAATGTGGCAGAAAGTTTTCAACAGTTCCTGTAAATGCAGTGCATTTCTCAGGGAGTTAGGGCTTCAGCCATTTGGTAGACTCACCATCACCTGGCAGCTGGAAACAGGATAGATTCTAAAATCTGGCGCATGCTATGCCACAGGAAAAATAGAACTGCTCCCAGATGCTGGGTTCATAGTATCCCTTAGTCTCTACCAGGCACGGAACACCTGCTCTCTATGCTGCTACACTGAGTCTTACCAGCCCCATCAGGTGGCTATTATTATCCGTCTTCTCAGAGGGAAAAAGTGAGATTCAAAGAGGTAAAGTGACAGTCACAGAGCTAGAAGGTGACAAAGATAGGACTGAAATCTAGGTCTGTCAGTGGTCTAAGGAAAGGCCAGGCTGTAGCAAGCTGCCTTTGTGCCTGGGCACGTAGACCCAGTTGTCCCTCCCTCCGCTGCTACTCCAGTGCTCTCACTGAGTCGGGGTGATGGCAGTCTGTGTGTGGGCTGCTGGGAGGTGCTGTGATCTCCTCACCATTCTTTTGGTTGGTTAGGTATGTCTATGGGTATGTTTCCTCCAGATGGAGGATTCATCTTGGTTCCTGATCTCTGAAGAAAGAGGGTCAGATGGAGATTGGATATGGAAGATTTTTCCTGTCCCTCCTAAAAATATTTATGAAGCACCTATTAGGCTCAGCTCTGGGTGGCTTGGCCACTTTCAGACTACAGAACAATTTAATGTTGATCTGGCATTTTTCTCACATGTACTAGGAACCATCCGCATGTGTATAATAATAGACACCTTAGACACTTAGATCTATAAAATACTTTTTTTACTGATAGGGTGGGCTTTCCTTCCACTGATTGACCTAAAAAATTTTTTTTTAATGTTTATTTATTTTTGAGAGAGAGAAAGAGACAGAGTATGAGCCAAGGAGGGACAGAGAGGGAGGGAGACAGAATCTGAAGCAGGCTCCAGGCCGGATGCAGGGCTTGAACTCATGAAGTATGAGATCATGACCTGAGCTGAAGTCAGATGCTTAACTGACTGAGCCACCCAGGCGCCCCTCCACTGATTGTCATATGGGTCACTTCCTGAAACTGAAAGAGATCTCCAGGATCCCAGACACCAGCTCCTAAGCTCTAGCAAGTTCATGAGGGAAGAGTTTCAACTTCCAGTTATCAGGGAGCCCTAAACACAGAAGTGGACCAGACCAGGCTTACAGGAATTTGTTCATCATTTTATAGCACATCTTGAGGGGGTTGAAGAGTAATTTCCAAGCCCTCCTGCAGTAGATATTCTAAGCTATTGTTTGGAGGTCTTAGGTACTCTTTTGGTCAATTTCTTTTTCTTCCTTTTTCAAAAGGTAAACAAATAGCCTAACAGTAATAACAGTCAACAGGATGGTGGCGTATATCCAGGTTCAGACTACTTACTGTAGTCAAAGTTAATTAATTCCCACTGTACTTCGAACTAGGTCACCTGCAGGTCTGTGCTGAGGCCTGACCTGGCTGACAGGGGAAGGCATTTCTAATCTGTCTCTTGGTGTGCTGTCTTGGGCAGGCAGGTGGAGAAGGGGGTATTTTTCACCTTTGCGTGGGATTGTCTCTCCTCTTCTCCTCCCGGGAGGTGACCATTTTCAGATCTGTGGGTGGGGAGGAAAATCTTCTCTTCCAAAAATAATCTCTTTCTGCAGTGGGGTTTGAAGCTGGACCAAGCTGCTAGCGCTATTTTTACCCAGCTTGCAATTCAGGGTGTAAATAGCAACTCTGGCTGTTTTTTCCCACAGCTGACAACAGAGTCAACCTCTTCAAGGCAGAGGCATCCTAGCATTTTGCACAAAGGAAACAGAACAAAGGTTGCTCTCGGACCCAGGGAATGACCCATGACCATTAGGTCAGCGTACAAACAGGGGTGGCATCTCCATGGTTGTGTGATCTCTGTCACTGCTGTAAATACCAGGCCCCATGATACCTCCTCGGCGGAGGCTGATTTAAAGAAGCACAATGTAGAGTCACGAGGGAACGGCAGGCCTGGAAATCTCTCTGCCTGAGCACGCTGAGGGTTCCAGGCGCTTGAGCAGCTCTAGGCTGCAGCAGCTCTTGCCCTTGCTCTCCCTCTTGCATTAGAAAGCACTTCTTAGAAGGTTGCTGCCCTTGGAGGGTGTCTTACCCTAGACCCAACAGATCAGGGGCTGAGGAAAGACAGAAAAAAAAACACCTACAAGGCTGTCCAGATGACAGACTGTCTCTAAACATATGTGCCTCCCATTTCTCAAGTGATTGGAGGCCTCGCTGTCTTCAGTATGAGAAAGTGTCACTTAGAGGTCATGGTAACGGGACTCGCTACCTCCATGCTGCATGTGAGCAGAAGCTGTGAGAAACTAACCAGAGCCTTGGGTTATGGTTCCAGCTGGCCTGAATGAGGTAGGAAGCTCAGCTTCCCAGGCGCCCCCTCATTGGTACTGTTGATGAGTGGGATAAAACAACAAAGACAGAGGTGAGCCCATCACAGTTGGCAATTCTCAACTGATTCTCTTCTGGGAAACAAACAGACTTCACTGGCTTTTTCCTGAGGCCAACTTTTTTACCCACATCTTTCCCTGGGCCTTTTTGGACTGAAATTAGAAAGGAGTTATGGGTCAGCAGGAATGCCCTTCATTATGAATTACACAGCAGTTCTTCATGGAAATGCTCATTCCCTTCCTCTGGGTACACACCAATCAATCATTAATCAATAAGAGACTTTCTCAAATATCTACTGCATACTCGGAACTGGGCATTTAGATACATGTTTCAAGTTTCAGATTCTTCCCGCAGATGACGTCTGGGGTAAGAACGGGATTAGAGGACAGGTAAGCAGCTGAGTAACCCCCAAATCTGCTTTCTTGGAAGTGGTTTCTGTGCAGCTGCTTGGAATTGATTCTGGGCAGCTGTTAAATTGCAAAACTCACTGCCAATTATCAATAGCTAAACTGGCATTGGAGAGCTTTTGATGGTAAAAATAGGGGCAGGTAATAGAGGAGAAAATAGCTTTGCCTTTGAGAAGAGAAGATGGGAACATATTGTCTCAATCTGCTGTGTTGTGGGTTTCCACTGTTAGCTTGGGTTCTGTCCCAGAACTGGCCAGCAAAACCTACTTAGTGACCTCCAGCAAAAAGTCCACCAGGGAGCTGTGCAGGATGAGATCAAAGCTTTGTCTTAGCAGCCAGAAGAGATTCGTGCTGGGTTCAGGGCATCCTGGTTCTCACTGCTCAGAGTGGCATTAAACAGCCAACAGCACAGTTTTCAGTAAAACTTGTTGAATTTTAAATATTTATGTACCAAAGGCACCCTATATACCAAATATCTAGTTGATCTGGTAATTCTTTTGTCCACCAAACTTCAGATTTACAAACGATGGTTTTGGGGAAATCCCCTTGGAGCCTTGATGGTAAATGTTTACCTTAAAAAAATAAAAAAACCGCAAAACACTAAAGCAGGAAAAATGCCCTGGTGAGTAAAACCAAAAGCATGAGGCACACAGTCACATTTGCAAGACTGACCATTTGTTTTGAAAAATGCTCCCAGCCCCACCCTTGACATTGGGGAAATTTGGAAGGTGGTAACAGACTTCCTGTCTAGTATTTCCCTAGATTTCCTGGAATCCACTTTGAAGGACTGTTTCCCTTGTGTCACCAAAGAGTTAAATGTTGGCTCTGCTCTCCTGGTGACTAATAGGCACCATGTGGCTCTGAGATCAGCGAGAAAGAAACTGACAGTCGGTGTGGGAAGTGTGTGAGGTTTCAGTGCTCTTGAAATGCCTTTGATGGGCATGGGGAGTGCACACAAGGGTTGTTGCCACCTAGTGCCCCTGGTTGTGTCATTTTAACATGAATTCTTATTTCTTCCTATGAATTTTGCATGATTTAAAATGAAGATTTCTAACCCCTGCTAGAGCTTGGTAATACTGTGGTAAGAGTTACTCCATGGAGTAGCTAATTCTGCTACTTTGAAAAATAACCCGTTTTGATTAAAAACAAGGCAGAATCCACTGACCTGACCAAATCATAGTTGACATGTGTTAGGGAGACTTCCTACTCTTGCTGTTTTCATCCTTGTGTGAGGAGCCCAATTAGCATAACACTCCTGGCTCCTCTCCACCCCCTCATTCTTCCCTGGGAAGGAGGAGTGGTTTCATATGACTGGTGAGTTTGCAAGGAGAAACTGTGTCTTATACTCTCTTCTCTTTCTTTTTTACTGCGGGTCAGCGCTGCTCCCCCAGGGTGCAAAGGGGAGACCGTTCTGGCCCAGCTATCACTGAGTGGCCAAGTCTGTCTAGTTCTGAGGATGAGTATTGGGAAGCTCATTTGTTTGACAATATAAGCCACGTTCTCTAATATCAGCTTTATTGGTAATAAAGGTTATTTTTGGTCCTCACCTAGCTTACAACAGTCCTCTAATTCAGTTCAAAACTCACGGAGAAGTGGGGAGACTGCTCTGTTGGGGGCTCTACACAGATCCCAGCACATTTTCTGGGAGATTTCCTGGTAGCTAGAAATAGCTTTGTGTTGAGGTGAGATCCTGGCTTCTAGTTCCATATCACTACTTTCCTGTTGAACGCTGGGTTCCTTCGTAGTCAAATGAGTAAAGAGAGTTTATAGAAGGTGTTCCTCCCAGCTGTACTTATTGAACACCTACTATATGCCAGGGGGTACAATGATCAAGATAGATAGGGTCTCTCCTGTCACATAGTTTATAATGTAACTAGGGTATATCAATGAGAAAGCTTAATGTTCCAGGTGAAATAAGCCAACTTCAAACAGGCTTAGGCAATAAAGAGAATTTATTGGCTCACATGATTTGATCCAGGACTCCAACAACAGGGATCCATTTCTTGGCTCTGCTTCCTCTGGGTGGATTCATTCTCTTGTCATCACATGATGCACCCGCTCCTCTCTCCTGCCAGCATTAAGCTTTTCACTATGACTGCAGCAGAAATAAGACATACCATTTACCAGGCTGAAAAGAGTCCAAGTCCCAACATTCCCTGCAAACTCCCGAAGCCCACTCTGATTATACCATTTTAAATCACAGGCCATCCCTAAAGCTGCGACTGGGCTCAGTGTGATAGGATACACAGATGAGCTTATAGCCGGTAGAACTCATCCCTAAAAGAAAGAAAGCTGGGCCCTTCCCACAGGGCACAGAAATTTGGAGACCTATTAGGAAAAGAGAAGGGGCAGCAACTGATAATTGCCCATGATAGAAGGAAAAGACAATAAATAGTAGATAATTCTGCTCTGAAGGAACAATTCAGCCTGCAGAAAACATTCATTACTACCTGGTGAGTCAAGCACAGGTCTGGGAATCCAGAAATTTGTGTTCCAATTCTGTGTAGGATCCCAATATACAACAGACCCATAGGAAAGTTCTGGAGGTTAGTAGACTTTGCTTCTTTCATTAATATTATTTTTTTAAATGTTTATTTATTTTTGAGAGAGAGAGAGAGAGAGAGTGAGCATGCACATGAGTGGGGGAGGGGCAGAGAGAGAGGGAGACAGAATGTGAAGCAGACTCCATGCTCTGAGCTGTCAGCACACAGCCTGATGTGGGGCTTGAATGCATGAACCACGAGATCATGACCTGAGCCAAAGTTGGCTGCTTAACCGACTGAGCCACCCAGGCACCCCTAGACTTTGCTTCTTGACCAGGTGCCTCAGGAATTGCCCTTGTGTTGGGTTCTCCTGCTCTGTGTGTCCTTTTCACTTTTTGGAAAGGAGGATGACATGTGCCTGAGAGGGATGCTAAAAGGGTAACTGAGGTGCTGTCCACAAAGCACCTGTCAGTAAATAAACACAAGATATCCATTAGCATGTGTTTGTTATTCTTTTAGACTTAAGGACATTCAAGCAATGGTTTAGGGGCTAAACATTAACCACACTGGGGCAGATCAGCACTACAGAGCTATGAGCCATGACGATACACAGGTCTTCAGTGTTCTAAGTTCAAAAAATCTGTGTGAAAAAAGATATAACCCCAGTGAATGGAAATGGACAGAAATGCAGTCGGACACGCAGGATAGGGACGGCTGCTTCAGCTAAGTACCACAGCTAGTTCTCTAAAGGTATGAGAGTTTGCCTAGCAAGTCAAAAGTATCAGTGGGGCCTGAGCAATCCTTTACATCTTCATTCGGCAAACATTTAGGTACCTTCTATACAAGAAGCTACAGTAGGAACACATAAGCCATTAGGAGGTTGTCGCTTAAATCCTTTTTAGAAAAAAAGAAAGGATCTCTATTTACAAATAGGGAAATTATTATGAATCCAGATTCTTATGTGAAATGTCATATATTTTATATGAACTAAAGGTCTATTACACCAGAGACAGAAGCTAAAATTAGTGTCATTTTGTGGGGTCCATGGTTGGCTCAGTCAGTCAAGCATCCAACTCCTAGTTTTGGCTCAGGTCTTGATTGTGGGCTCAAGCCCCGAGTCAGGCTCTGCTCTGGGCATGGTGCCTGCTTAAGATTCTCTCTCTCTCCCTTTGCTCCTCTCCTACTTATGCTCTCTCTCTTTCTCTCTCTCTCTCTTAAAAATTAGTGTCGTTTTGGGGTGAAATTTGGAGGAGTGGGCCATGGGTGAATCTTGCATTAAGGCATAAACAAATATATAGGATTAAATTGAAAGATTGCAATCAATTATATAGTCTTATTTTGGTCTCCCAAATAAATATGACTCAGTCCTCTGAACACTATGGCAGAGTGTTGCACCTTTATTTGCACCTCTCTCTTTTTTTTTAATGTTTATTTATTTTTTGAAAGAGAGAGAAAGAAACAGAGTGTGAGCAGGGGAGGGCAGAGAGAGAGAGGGAGACACGGAATCCAAAGTAGGCTTCAGGCTCTGAGCTGTTGGCACAGAGCCTGACGAAGGGTTTGAAGTCAAGAACCATGAGATCATGACCTGAGCCAAAGTCTGACACTTAACTGACTGAGCCACCCAGGAGGCCCTATTTTCACCTTTCTTACTGCTCTTATTCTGACTCCTATCACAGTCAATCATTTATTCATTCAATTATTCAGTTAGTCATTCATTGAACATTTATGGTAGGTTTTTTAAAAAAATATTTATTTATTTTGAGAGAGAGTGTGTGAGTGGGGGAGGGACAGAGAGAGAGAGAAAGAGAGAGAGAATCCCAAGCAGGCTCCATGCCCTCAGTGCAGAGCCTGACACAGGGCTCAACCCCACCAACTATGTGATCATGACCTGAGCCAAAATCAAGAGTTGGACGCTTAACCTACTGAGCCACCCAGGCGTCCCCATGGTAGGCTTGAAATGCACTAAGTACTGTGTCAAAGACCAAGATACAAAACAGTGTGAGACATGGCCATTATATTCTAGGAGCTCAGTTCCTAGAGGAACTAGAGGGGAGGAGGCATATAAAAAATAATTATAATATAACATGAGAAGTGCTATAATAGAAGCATGTACCAAATGCTTTGAGGTGAAGTCTTCACAAAGGAGATGATATTTGAATTGATCTAAAGATAACAGGAGTTTTCTGGGCTGAAACTGTAGAGCATCTGGAAAGTCCCTACAGGAGGAGCCAACATTGTGTACTGAGGAAACTGTAAGGAGTTTGGAGGGATCTTAAGGTATGTAGGGAGAGCGTCAGAAGAGAAATGGGGTAAAAGTTAAGTCACATAGAGCTTTGTTGCTCTCGATGTGGGCTTTGGACTTTATTTTACAGATAAAAGGGATTTGTTGAAGGACTAAGTAATGGAAGGGCAATATTAGGTTTGGGTTTTAGAAAGATGCTCTAGCAGTAGTCTGCAGGAAGGGTTATCCTGGGGAGGGATTGGAGACAAAGAAATCAACAGAAAGGTTATTTCAATAACCTAGATGAGAAGTGATAAGGTCTTGATAGTTGAAAAAGAGGGAACAGAATGGGTTCAAGGAAGACTAAAAAAAAAAAAAAGAATTGGTTCAAGGAAGACTTGAGAGATTGAACAGGAAGACTTGAGAATTGATTGATGGGAGATGATGTGGGAAAGGAAGCAGTTAAGAATGACTTAGAAATCAATAGTCTGGGTAGATGAGGAAATGAGGGTTCCATTAACCAGAGTAGTGAGTAAAAGAACTGGTTTGGGAGGAGGGATGATGACATTGTACATGTAAGATGTGTGCATGACATTCAGGTGTGAGAGCCCCGCTGGCTGGTAGAAACATCTGTCTAGAGCTGACAGGAGAGATGGAGGCTAGAGGTTGACCAGGGGATAGGTAGGTGCTGAGGCCATGAAATAAAATAGCACAGACCACTAAAGGGCAAAGATTTTGAGGGCATTAGGAGTTTGATAATCCCCACAGGCCCTGGCATTGTACCTTGCACAAAGCAGGCAGGATCTATGTAAAAATCTACAGATACATTATAAATATACCAATTTGGAGGTTGCCAGTAACAGCTAGATGTCCTGAGACCTCCAATTTGGAGGCTCTGCAATTCTAAAGACTTATTTTAGGACCACACTGGCAATAAGAAGAATGCAACTAGCATACTAGTATTCAAAGAGATTCTAGCCTTCCACTAAATTCCATTTTAAAAACTACTGTTATCATCTTGTGTATTTCTTTGCATTTGGTCTTCCAGAGAAGATGCTATAAAATGAGGAAGCTGGGGTAATACAGCTTATCAGAATAAGGGAGTTCAGTTGCAGTTGCTGGAACATCGAAATTGGTGTCAATGTGTTTGACCTTTAGAAAAGTCATTCTGAGGGCAGCTTCATGGTGTTTTAGGAACTAAGCAATGTCTTCCTCAAACGTCACACAATGTTACAGTTCTTTTGCACTTGCTCATTCTTTCAACAAACATTGAATTGTTTGAGTTTGTTCTAGACATTGTTCTACGGACGAAAGACATCCTTCCACCTCTCAAAGAGCTCACAGTCCAATACAATTAAAATATATTGTGAAGTACGGGACACGTGGGTGGCTCAGTCAGTTAAGTGTCTGACTTCGGCTGAGGTCATGATCTTGCAGTTTGTGGGTTTGAGCCCCGTGTTGGGCTCTGTGCTGACAGCTCAGAGCCTGGAGCCTGCTTCAGATTCTGTGTGTCGCTTTCCATCTGCTCCTCCCCTGCTCATGCTGTGTCTGTCTCTCTCAAAAATATATTTAAAAAATTTAAAAGTATATATATATGTGTGTGTGTATATATATATATATATATGTATGTATATAGTGAAGTATTGTGATAGAGGTAAGCACTGAGTGCAGCTGAAGACAGAGAGGGGAGGAAATGAAGGTGGCAAACATGGTTAGAGAAGTCTTTCCAGAAGAGACAATGCCTCAGCCAGGTGATACAAGGAGGGGGATGAGGTTCCAGATCAGGAAGAGAATAACTGTAAAGGCAAGGAAAAATAGACTTCCTAATGGCTGAACATGGAGGGGAATGGCAGGAGATGATCTGGGAGAGGTGGACAGGGACCTCACCAGGCCCTGATAAGCCCTTCTGTGGAGTCTGAATTTTTAGCCTGAAAACAATGGACAGACACTGAAGGATTCTTATAAAGGACTTCAGAAGTCTTTTGCTTTTGGTTTTTGTCTTATTTCCCACTCTCCCTCTGTCTCTCTCTGTTTTGACTGCTTCTCTTCCTTCCTTCCTTCCTTCATCCTTCCTGCAAGCATGATTTTGGAAATTGCAGGTGATCTCGCCTATACTTAAAGATTTATTTATGTTTTGTCCATGCTTGAGCTGAAGAAAAAGAAGGAGTTGTAGTTCTCTAAGACCTGAATTTTGATGGCAGTAAGAAGAAAAGTAAGAGGATCCCAGAAGTAATTAATAACACCCAGAAACTCTTTTTATTCAAACTTGGACATGCCAATGTTCAGTTTTAAGGAGGGGGCTATTATCTCCAAGGTGTGGCCAGGAATCTTAACTGAAGAGAGATCTACACTCTTGCTACTTAAAATGGGTCCCTGGACCAGCAGAATCAGCAGCACCTGGAGCTGTTTAGACAAACGGAATTTTAAACTTCAGCCCAAGCCTACTAAATCAGAATCTGCATTTTTAACAAGATGCCTCCGTGATTCCCATTCCCATTCAAGTTTGAAAACCCCTGATTTACAAAAACTGAAAAACTGCTTAGCTGGTAAATCTTATGTCACCGTGTTGCAATCTGTGTTGTTTTAAATGGCTGTTTGATATGTAATCAGTTTGTCAACCTCTATGATTATAAATTTATGTCCAAAAGTAAACTCAATCAGGGGTTAAACTATTTGTACTCCATTGAACATTTCCAAGAAATCTCCTTGGAACCAATGATGTTGAGATTCCTTTAAATAAAGGGCTTGCCATAAGAGACTCTTAAAAACTGAGAACAACCTGAGGGTTGATGGGGGGTGGGAGGGAGGGGAGGGTGGGTGATGGGTATTGAAGAGGGCATCTTTTGGGATGAGCACTGGGTGTTGTATGGAAACTAATCTGACAATAAATTTCATATATTGAAAAAAAATGCAGGCTATAAACGAAAAAAATAAATAAATAAAGGGCTTGCTCTCTAACTGATGGATGAAAAATTCATTTCCCCCCCTATTGTGACAAAATATGCATAATGTAAATTTACCATCTTAACCATTTTTAAGTTTACAGTTCAGTAGCAATAAGTACGTTCACATTGTTGTGCAACCATCACCACCACCCATCTCCAGAGCTTTCTCATCTTCTTAAACTGAAACTCCGTGTCCACTAATAACTCCCATTGCCCCTCACCTGAGACCCTGGAAACCACCATTCTACTTTCTTTTTCTACGAACATAACTACGCTAGGTGCTTCATGTAAATGCAATCATATAATATTCATCCTTTTGCGACTGGTTTATTTCACTTAATATAATGTCTTCAGCATTCATCCATATTGTGGCTCATATCAAGGTTTCCTTCCTTTAAAAAGGCTGAATGACATCTCATTGTATGTATCTACCACATTTTTTGTTTTTGTTTTTGTTTTTGTTTTTTACCATTCATCTATCCATGAACACTTGGGTTACTTCTGTTTTAGCTATTGCGCATAATGCTGCCGTGAACATGGGTGTAGAAAGATTCATTTCCATAATCAGTATTCACATCAGGCATGCAGCTCCCCTCTCCCAGCATCTCCACATTGTTTCCTAGAGGTGTGCCACAATAAACATAAAATTCACAGTTAATGGATGCTCTCAATGAATTTTCTTTAACATATCAGGTCTCTAGTTGACTCCTCATTAAGGAAAGGGAATTTGCTCTTGTTGGGAATGAAATGTCTGTTCCGTTTAGTGTCTCTGTCTGGGAGCAGTAGCCTCCTGAATATAAACTCAGAGCCAGAGCCAAGACATTAATTTGTGAAGCTCAAGTATTGATTTGGTGACGCCATTCTCTTCCCCTGATGCTATTCCTATCAACTCAAATTATCTCTGTGAATACAGGAACCTTTTTTTTTTTTTTTTTCCTGGGTGTACTGGGCAGCTGGTGACAAGCTGCTTGCTGGTAGGCGGTGACAGAGCTGCTCCTGGGCAATTGAGGCCCTTCCTACTAGAGTGGTGCTGGTCAAAGGAATTTGCAGCCCTGAAGCCAAAGGTGACACCTACTTGGACAGATTCAGCCCTCCATCCTCATGTCAGTGACCCACAACGGTGCTCAGAGAAGGGGAAGAGTCCCTGAGCTTATGGTGGAATTATTCTAAAGAATTGTATAAAAGGTGTTATTTCTTCAAATTGATCATATTTCATTTCTGGAGTCTCCAGTTTACCTGTGCTGCTTCAGAAAGGCCTGACAGGCTCTCCTAATGTGCTTTCCCTCAGGCATCCAGTGGGCGCGCTCTTACACTCTCCATTTCAAACCCACTGTTTCACCCTGGGGTCAACTCTGGGTTATCAAATACGTGTATGAAGAGGAGAGGGTTACTATCACACCAGCTCATTTGGAAAATAAATACTGAAACTCTGGATTTCATTTCCTGTGCAATCACTTTTGCTTTGCAAACTAAACCTAGACATAAAGACAGGAACACCACAAGTTTCCAGTTTTCATGTTAATTCCTGGCCCTCCAGGATGATTAACTTTATCTAGAAACTGAAAACACATTTGGGCTAATCTTTTATGAGATCTGATTAAGAGCTTTACAGGGAAGATTTGCACCACATTAGAAAGGCTCAAGCAATTTATGAGAGTGCACATGTAAGGAATTTCCTTTTACTGGATTATAAAAGAAGAGCTAGAAATCACAGCCAACTGTACAAGAAAGGAAAGGGTAAGGACCTGCCTGTTTGAATCCAAAGGAAAAAAGTTTGCATGTTGGTGAATGCTTTTGAAGAATTCCCACAAGAACCACTGACTAAACCAAAAGACCTAACATGTGTTGAGGTCATATACATGTGCAGCCACAGCAGAAAGCAATATGTAATAAGGACCCCATGAAAGTCTGGGGACATTCATAAGATAATAAAACATATGTAGGCCACTGTCCTTCCTAGAATTTCATTTGCCTCCTCCCAGGTTTTATCCTGATCTCTCCACTTGAAATGCCTTCCCTGTCCTTTCCCTCTCCATTAATACATGCTTATCAGAATCTCACCACCTGACACCTCACAGACACCTCTTAATCATAATAGTTCTTTCGTACCCTTTCAAAATGTGTGTGTTCTATATGTTCTAGGGTACCTACGTGGTGTTAATGACACATTTCTTACTGGTCATTCTCAAGACATTTTTCACATATGTGGTCTGTGCTCTTAAGCTAGTCTGTAAGTTCTTTGAGGTTGGGACCATTTAAGGGTGTATTTCTCTAGGGTGTTCTAAAGCAGTGCTTCTCAAGCTTTACTGTGCATGGGCATTGATAGGGGATCTTGATAAAATGGAAATGCTGATTCAGCAGGAATGGGTTGGGCCTGAGATTCTGTATTTTTTCTTTTTTTTTAATGTTTATTTATTTTTGAGGGAGACAAAGCACGAGTGGCAGAGGGGCAGAAAGAGAGGGAGACACAGAATCTGAAGCAGGCTCCAGCCTCTGAGCTGTTGGCACAGAACTCAATGTGGGGCTTGAACTCACGAACTGTGAGATCATGACCTGAGCCAAAGTTGGATGCTCAACCAACTGGGCCACCCAGGCACCACATGAAATTCTGTATTTCTAACCAGCTCCCAGGTATTGCTGCTGGTCAGAAGACCACAACTTGAGTAGCAAGGCCCTACAACACTCAGAATTGTGCAACATAAGCAAGTAAGACTATATTGGTGGTGGTAGTTTCCAACAAAATTCTTCTTCTGAGATCTGACCCCTTCAAGCAAATGCTATCTCACAGTAAGGCCTCTTCTCCTTTGGTCATGAGACAGTCCTCTAAGCTAAACAAAGCCTGAAGACATGATTTTATTATAAAGCAGTTGTTTGAATCTGTGTTTAAATTCTAGGAGTATGAGTGGGTTTTACTAATGTAATTTAAGAGGATTGGTGAATTATTTGGATGTGCATGGCCTAGCCCTGATATGCTAGGCCACCCTTGTTAAGAGCCACATTGATACTAGCTGATCCCATAAAGGTGAGCACACACTAGCCTGTATAGAGTGTTGAGAGCCGTAACTCCCCTTCTGGATAAGGGGCCCTCACTTTTCTCTCAGATGGGTTAAGTCAGTTGAGACACAACCAAAGCTTACTTTTGTTTACCTGTGTCTAGTGAAGTCTCTGTTTCTTATAAAAAGCCCTGCTCTGTCAGAGGCAAAGGACCCCATCTTAGTTTCACCTTTAAAACTAGAAAAATTAGTCTTTAACTATACGAAGCAGACTTTTAACCAGAAGGGACAGACCAGAGGGGTCTAGTGAAACTGCAAGAATGTTTGACTAGTCTCATGGCCTGGAACCAACAGGAGGACAGTCAAGCCTCTGTCTATAAAATCAAGGTGTCAGACTTGAAGATTCTTAACATATCAGGGTAAGGCACAGAGGAGACAAGAAATCCACACTTGGCTACCTGACAGCACAATGTGACTGGGAGCCTCTTAGTAGGCTCTTACCCTCTTGCTGGTTTCAGCCCAAATGCCCTGATATGGTACTAAGTTATCCTTTCCTAGACAATTTGGTGCCTCACATCCACCAGCCTGATACAGAAAGACTTGAAAAGATATGCCCTGTGCTGCCACCTAATGGTTCCAGTTCCATCAAGGCGATTCTTCAGCACCATTTGGATATACAGAATCTCTCGGCCCTTTGTAAAAAAAATATAATCCACCAGCAATGAGAACCTAACAGGAGAGAATAAAAACAGGATACTTCCAGGTGCCACCTCATCAAGAGAATCAGGGACTATGGACTGTAAGGGTTTTTTTAAACTTTGTAATTTCCTCCTTTGTTATTTCCTGCCAGTTTCCCTGTAATGATTAACAGTAAAACTCTAAAAACAAAAAAGGCCAAGGTGTTTGTGTTCAAGGGCAGCAAGGAAGCAGGGAACTGGGGAGACAGCACTCCAGGGGTTGAGGTAAACAACTCCAGGGGATGGAGTGGGTGGAAGGACCTGAATAGCTGGAAGGGAAGCAGGTTGAGTCCTCAGGCTTGTTTGAAAAAGGAAAGAGGGGGTGGAATCAAGTTGTGTTCTAGTTGGAATGAAGGCAACGGTCTTTTTTTTTTTTTTAATATTTTTTTACATTTTATTTATTTTTGAGAGAGAGAGAGAGACAGAGACAGAGCACAAGCAGGGGAGAGGCAGAGAGAGAGGGAGACACAGAATCCAAAGCAGGCTCCAGGCTCTGAGCTGTGAGCACAGAGCCCAACCCGGGGTTCAAACTCACAAACCGTTAGATCATGACCTGGACCAAAGTCAGACGCTTAACTTACTGAGCCACCCAGGTGCCCCAAAGGTAACGGTCTTAATAGCATTGTCAATATTTCCTGTTTTGTCTTCAGATGTACCAGTCTATTTTCAATCCAAGAGAATGAAGCAAATGTATAGCTGTCAACTTGTGTGATAGTTGAGGGGCCTTTGTAGCTAATGATACTCCTAGAGTAATGATCCTAAGTACAATTGTCTACAGAAGGGCCAGGCAGATAAGGTACCTGGCTGGGGTCAGCCGTAAGACTATAGTGAGTGGTTGGAACTGTGGTGAACTGGAGAGCATTTACCCCATCTGGGGAGGCAACAGCTACTCGGCCCCAGGTGGTTATGGCCCTATCCATTTGTGTACCCCCCATTGTCTGCCTGATCTTTCAAATCTTCAAGAGAAGCTGGAAATTTCGATTATTGTGTGAAGTCTCCTTATTTTTAAATGTTGGCAGCTAATGCTACTTTAAAAACAAACAACAGTAACATCATGTGGGCCAAATAAAACATGTCAATGAGACATATTTAGCCCAAAGACCAACTCTTTGAAAACTTGGACCTAGAGCAGTTTGCATTCTGGAATCTCAAAGTATTAATATGTTCTTTGTGAGGCATATGGTCTGTCAACAGAAGCAAGCTACCATCAAACAAGCAAATATTAGATAAATTGGGGATGTATAAAATGCTTTGTGTTTAGATTTGTTGGTTTCTTGATTTATCATATCCAACTAAAAAGCCTTGAATATATTCATTCAATAAAGGAAGAAGCATTTAATGAGCACCTAATATATGCTAAGTCATGATAAATAAAACTTTTTCTGTAAAGGGCCAGGTAGCAAATATTTTAGGCTTTAAGGGCCAAACAGTCTCTATCACAACTACTCAGCACTGCCAGTTGTAGTTACAAAGCAGCTTTAGACAATACATAAGCACATGGGTATGTCTGTGTTCCAATAAAACTTTATTTAAAACAGACAGTCCAGAATTGGCCCATGGGCTATAGTATGCCTATCTCTGATCTAGAAAATCTAAGCAAATTTGAAGCCTAATGCAACAGTTTTTTTAAGGAAATCTACATGTTTATGCTTTGCCTATTCAGACAAGAAATTAGGGTGATAGCGCTAGGATTTTTAAGTTGCATTTGTAGGTAGGTTACCCCAAATAGATCTCTATTATCATTTAGTATAATACAAGCTATCATATTTGTCCTATAAACATATACAAGTTGCTATAAACATTGCAAATAATGCTGGTTCAACCAAGCTCAGTTAGTTTGGCAAGACTGTCTGAATACGAATGTAATTTAGGCTAATTTTTCAGAAAGGGAACTGTTTACATGACAGAACATTGAATAGTTGACTGAGCCCGTTAACTCAATGGAGTGATTCAATTCCTGTTTTGATTGGGTTTGAAACTGATATGAAGAAGCAACATAAAGCTGAGCACACCTGTTTGTCCCCTGAGTGCTGGGACTGCTAGTTGAAACTTTCAAAATGATGTTATAAAGAGAACAAATGAAGTCATATATTGCCTTTATCTTTATATTCTCAAAGAAATAATAGTACATAGAAGATGCTCAAAAATTTTTTTGCTTTACAACTTCTTTGACCTCGGCCACAGCAACTTCTTACTCAACATGTTTCCAGAGGCACAGGAAACAAAAGCAAAAGTGAACTATTGGGACCTCATCACGATAAAAATCTTCTGCATGGCAAAGGAAACAATCAGCAGGAATAAAAGGCAACTGACAGAACGGGAGAAGATATTTGCAAACAACATATCAGATACAGGGTGAGTATCCAAAATCTATAAAGAACTTATCAAACTCTACACCCAAAAAAACAAATAGTCTAGTGAAGAAATGGGCAAAAGACATGAATGGACACTTTTCCAAAGAAGACATCCAGATGGCTAACAGACACATGAAAAAGTGCTCCACCTCACTCATCATCAGGGAAATACAAATCAAAATCACAATGAGATACTACCTCACACCTGTCAGAATGGCTAAAATGAACAACTCAGACAACAAAAGATGTTGGAGGATGCAGAGAAAGAGGATTTCTTCTGCATTCCTGGTGGGAATGCAAAGTAGTGCAGCCACTCTGGAAAATAGTGTGAAGGTTCCTCAAAAAATTAAAAATAGACCTACCCTATGACCCAGCAATTTCACTACTAGGTATTTATCCAAAGGATACAGGTGTGCTGTTTCAAAAGCGCAATGTTTATAGCAGCACTATCGACAATAGCCAAAGTATGGAAAGAGTCCAAATGTCCATGGACAGATGAATGGATAAAGAAGATTTGGTATATACATATGCATATGTATGTATATATATATATATATATATATATATATATACACACACACACACACACACACCAATATATACCCTATATATATACACACCATATATATACACCATATATATATCATGTATACACCATATATACCATATATATACCATATATATATACCATATATCACATATACATACACACACACAATGGAGTATTACTTGGCAATCAAAAAGAACGAAATCTTGCCGTTTGCAACAATGTGGATGGAACTAGAGTGCATTATGCTAAGCGAAATTAGTCAGGGAAAGACAAATATCATGACTTAACTCATATGTGAAATTTAAGATACAAAACAGATGAACATAAGGGAAGGGAAGCAAAAATAATATAAAAAACAGGGAGAGGAACAAAACATAAGGGACTCTTAAATATAGAGAACAAACTGAGAGTTGCTGGAGGGGTTGTGGGTGGGGCCATGGGCTAAACAGGCAAGGGGCATTAAGGAAGACACTTGTTGGGTTGACCACCGGGTGTTATATAAAGGGGATGAATCACTGGATTCTACTCCTGAACTCATTATTGCACTATATGCTAACTGACTTGGATGTACATTTTAAAAAATAATAAAAAATGTTTTGTTTTATGAATGGAAGGCAACAGAATTTGGCCATGTTAACATCTTTAGATGTCACTTTTATGAAATATAACTAAAGATGCCTAGCTATTTACATGCTTGTAGATACTGTGTACTGAGTACCAAAAGCTATTTGTAGCTTTCTTCTCTGCCTTCTTTTACTATAGACTCCCTTGCAGGGAAGGGGACCATGTGTTCCAATTCTGGCCAAGATATAAACACATCTGGTTGGGGCTTCTGAGAACGTTCCTTCATTCAGTTTGGCCTCCTATCCCTTCCCTCTTCTTCCTGACCTAGAACACAAATGCAACAACCTAGAGGTTCAGTAGTCATCTTTTAACATGGGACAAAAGTGACAGACTAAGGATGGTGGAATAGAAAGAAGGAGGAAAGCTTGATGATATCATTGAGCAGCTTCATTAGCCCTGAACTGACCACCTTGGCTTTTTTATCACAGGAGAAATATAGTCCCCAAGGGGTAAAGCCATTGTCTGTCTTTCTATAACTTGCAATCCGACTCAATTCTATCTATTTGGGTGCTACTTAGAGTTTCCTTCTATTTTTATACTCCATCAACATTGCTCAGGAAATGAAATTTCCAGCACCCAAAGCAGTTGTATTAATTTTCCAGCTCTTCATGTGCCACTTTGAAAAGTTGGTTTGAAGATATTTAAAATCTTGTTACAAGCTCAAAAATATATATAAAGATAAAAATTCATTGGTATTCTTAGGAAGAAGTCCTATCACAATACATCAAGTTTAAAGAAAACATTCTACAACATAGCTTCTAAGAATATCAAAGGTATTGTCAACAGATTCTTTCTATACTTGTTTTAGGTAGCAAACATTTTGTGCCAAGGAACTATCCAGAAAGCATTTAATAATACATGAATATGGTCTATTTTTTTTTGCATTTCGTGGCCCCCAAATCATTACATTTTGTGACACATACATTAGCTAATATTATAAAGCTTGGGTTTTAGGAGCACTCAGTTGCCAAATTTGGGGCAATTTGGGCTTCAAAAAAATTAATGATGGTAGGGGTGCCTGGGTGACTCAGTCAGTTAAGCATCCAACTCTTTTTTTTTTTTTAATGTTTATTTATTTATTTTGAGAGAGAGAGAGTGAGAGCAGGGAAGAGGCAGAGAGAGAGGGAGAGAGAGAGAGAGAGAGAGAGAGAATCCCAAGCAAGTTCCATGCTGTCAGTGCGGAGCCTGATGCAGGGCATGAACCCATGAACTGTGAGATCATGACCTGGGCCAAAACCAAAAGTTAGATGCTTAATGACTGAACCACCTGGGTGCCCCAAGCATCCAACTCTTGATCTCGGCTCAGGTCATGATCTCATTGTTCGTGAGTTAGAGTCCTGTGTTGGGCTGTGCACTGACAGCACAGAGCCTGCTTGGGATTCTCTCTCTTTCCCTCTCTCTCTGCCCCTCCCCACTCGCCCTCTCCCTCAAAATAAATAAATAAATAAAGTTAAAAAAAAATTAATGATGGTCGTGGATTATAACACATTAAATGAAATGTAGAAAAACCTGTGTTCACAGTGATTCAAAAGCATGCCAGCTTGTAAATGTAGATGAATATTAGAGTTTGCAGCTGCCAGTATAATAATTGTGTCAGGGTACCATCATTAACAGATGCTAAAGCTATTGAGTGAAAGGATATTGGGGAACAAGATAATCATGTGGCTTCAAAGTAGCATCTCAGAGATCAGTTAATTCCAAAAGGAAAATGTATCTTTACCATTGCACAATCTGGTAGACATCATCTTAACCAAGCAGTCAAACTTTGGCATCACCAATAGTTAGACAATGTGCAGCTTCTGATCTTATGCAGTAAGAGGTACACAACACCCCTTATGCAGAATTCTTGTCTGAATCTAAACATAAGGAAATAGGAAAATCCAGCATTTGGAAAAGACTTGTAAGACAACTTGCTTAGTTTCTTAAAAAAGTTCAATGTCACAAAAACCACCAAAAGGCAGAGATTTTTCTAGACTAACAGGGAGTAAGCGGATAACAACCAAATGCACTGTATAAGTCTTCTGCATCAGAGAAGAAAAAATCCTGCTTATAAAAGACATTTTTAAAACCATTGGAGAAATTTGAATATAGACATATATTATATTAAATTGTATCATTGAGCTAATGTTAATTTTCTGAGGTGTGATAGTAGTGGTATTGTGGTTATTTAGTAGACTTTCCTTTTTCAAGAAGATCCATATTTTAGGCATTTAGCGTTTATACAACTTCATCCTACTTTTTTTTTAAAAGATTTCATTTTTAAGTAATCTCTACACCCAACGTGGGGTTTGAACTTACAACCCTGAGATCAAAAATTGTGTGCTCTGCTGAGTATGTATAGTGTGTGTGTGTGTGTGTGTGTGTGTGTGTAGATGCAATTGTGGCAAAATGTTAATTAGTAAATCTATGTAAGGATTTAGGATGTTTATTTAGCTATTCTTTCAACTTCTTTGGAGGTTTAAGGCTTATCAAAAAGAGAGAGAGAGAGAAAAAGTCTTGGACTTTCATACTATACCTAGGAATTTTAAGAGTATTATCATGACCAATTGTCATAGTCACCTTCTGGTAGATATTAAAATAGGCTTGCTAGACATCCTAATGCAAGGTCTAGGTGTCAGATAAGGATTATTCGGTAAAATACAAGCCAGACACTATTTTAGGCAACCGGGATACTTAAATGAACAAAACAGCAATCTCCTGTTCCCGTGAAGCTTATATTCAAGGAGGGGAGTGGTGGAGACAGACAGAAACAATAATAATAAGTAAGTAATAATAATAAGTAATCAGTAAATTGTGTAGTGCTATGGAAAAAAAAATAGTGGAGGAGGGGTGGGGGGGGAAGTTGGGGAATATTAAAATGGAAACTTAGATAAATAAATGAAAGGAGCACAAAAATTGACTTAAGGGATATTGAGATAATGTCCAAATTTCCTACTATTCTAGGATACGCTGGCTTGGTTTCACCGGAAGAGTCCTGCAGTTCTTTCTCACACAAAGCCATTCAATTGTGCCGCAGGCAGACTAGGCTGAGTCCTGCCTGGGGTGATCACCTGGTTTGACTAGGACTAAGGAATTTCCTAAGAATGGGACATTCACTGCTAAAATTGAGACGGTCCTGGGTAAACTGGTATGGTTGTTCACCCCGATATTGCTACTTTTCACTTGTGTGAGCTTGAGCAAATCATTCAGCTTCCCAGAGTCTTGGTTTCCTCGTCTGTAAATAGGAGATTATACATGTGCTACAAAATGGGTGAACCTTGAAAATATTACGCTAAGTGAAAGAAGCCAGACACCGACACCATATATTATATAACGATTCCGTTTTATATGAAATTTCCAGGATAGGCAAATCCACAGAGACAGAAGGCAGATTAGTGGCTGCCAGGACCTGCAGGGAGGGGGAAATAGGGAATGACTGCTAAGGGGTATGAGATTTCTTTTTGGGGTGATGAGAACGTTCTAGCTTTAGATAGTAGCAATTGTATAGCTCTGTAAATACACAAAAAACCACTGAGTTGCATATTTTAAGAGGGTAAATTTTATGGTATATGAATTACATCTCAATAAAGCTGTTATTTAAAAAAAAACAAAACAGGAACACAGAGTTACCATATAACCAACAATTCCATTCCTAGGAATAGGCAGATCTATAGTGACAGAAACAAAATTACTGGTTACCTAGGGTTGGAAGGAGTGAAGGAAACTGGGGAGTGACTGTTAATGCGGATAGAGTTTCTTTTTGGAGGGATGAAAGTGTTCTAAAATTGATTGTGGTAATGGTTACACATCTCTATCAATATACTAAAAACCATTGAATTGTATACTTTAAATGGGTGGATTGAATTGTATGGTATGTGACCGATACCACAATAAAGCCATTAAACAGGCAATACAGTAAAAATAGTTTAGGTTAAAAAAAAAAAGGGGGGGAGATTATAATACCTGTGTGAGGTCTAAATGAATCTTTGCTCTCATAACACTCATACCCCCTCCCCAACTCACAGTTTTTATCACACCAAATCATCATTGTGTGTGCCTTTTTCTTGACCACTGAGCTGAGAACCCTTTGATAACAAAAACTTTCTAATTCACTGGGGGCCAGTTTCCTGGACATGTAACCTATGCAGTCACACAAGATCCCATACTCAAAAGAGCCCCACATTTGGTTCAATGCTCTGCTGTCACTGTCTTGAAATTCTTAATTTCTGAACAAGGTGCAGCACCCCTCATTTCCATTTGGCACTGGACCCTGCAAATTTTGTAGCTGTCTGAACCCACCTTTGTACCCCCAACACTTAGCGTAGTACTGATGCTCAGTGGGTGTTCGATAAAGGTTCTTTTTCCTGGTCCCAGTCCCCTGGGACATCACTCAGAACAGCACATTGACCTTCATACAGATTTATCCAAAGGCTCCTATGTGCCAGGAACTGTGTCAGCACCTGGGGACCCGGGGGGCGGGGGGGTGGGGAGCCAAAGCAGGCAGCAGGGAACTGCTCAGAAGGAAGCTGTTCACGCAGGTAGATGTGTCCACCTCACCACTTATCTCGAAGGGCAGTGACAGCATTTCACTCATTTCTACTTTTAGTTGTAGAAAAACACATCACCTCGGGACCTGATTTTGCGAGTTCTGCTTTGTTACAGGTAATAGAAGACTCTGATGAATGAGGATGGGACTTCAATTCTTTTCCACAGTGTGAATAAAAAGTCAACTCTGCCTTTTTTGATATGCTTGTGGTCTGTCACATTGACATCTATTTTTAAAGAGATCTGTCAGCACCTTTTAACTCAAGTCAGTTTCTATCTACAAAACACATTGTTAGGCAATGCTGCTGATAGGAAGATGGTAGCTGGATCTTTTTCAGCTTGTCACACGAGGTCTTTGGATGATTATGGTGAGCTACAACATCATGGGGGGTCAGTGGAAAACAGCAGTCAAAACTCTGAAATTCCTGACAGACTTGGCTGATGCTTGCTAGATGTTCTTTATTATGGTGAATTCCAGGGGCAATTCCCTGATCTCTCTAAACTTCGGTTTTTTAATCGGTTAATACAACCCTGGTGTCAAAGGGCTATTGTAAAGATTAAATGAGATAGTGCACACATAAATTTTGGCACAGTGTCTGGCACTTAGTAAGAAAGCTACAATAAAAACAAAGCCTCAAACATCCTGTGAAACTGTTGTTTTGCATCTTAATGGCTAAATAGTACTGTTTCTGGCAAACAGCCACACATCATAAAATAGCTCTGCCTGCAGCTGCTGTTCCTCCAGCGAGAGGTGAAGGCAAACAACTCTAACCAGTATCCACCTAATTCTTTAAAGTCAGTGAGGTCCTCTTCCTCCCTCTCAGCCTTGGTGGTGACCCCATACCTGGCTCCCACACTCCTGAGCACAGTGTCTATTTTGGGGAAGGGTTATCAAGGGGGCCAGAATGTCTGCAGCTGCTGGTGGGGGCACTAAGAGGACAGAGTTTGACCTGTCCTGGCATCTTGAGCTTCTTGAGCCCATCCTCTCCCAGCGCAGTTTGCTTACTAAGCACCTAAAAACCTCTCCCATCATTGGCCAGTCATCAGCAGTGGCTGCCACCAGGGAGAAGGGCATGACCTCAGCAAGGTAGCCTTCTTCAGTTGAGGAAGGGCAATTCTTGGAAAGACGTTTATCTGAGAGCTGTCAACCAACTCTCCTAGCAGGTGGGAGAATGAGTGCTTCTGTCCTGAAGCAGGGAATCTAGGTAGGCAGCATGCCACAGAGTTTCTGTTCTAAATCCCAGCCATTTCTAGGACTTCTGGAATGAGGACTGGTGGGGGGAGGATAGAGAATCATGAGATATGCCACCAAATCTCGTTTGATTACCTAGGAAAATTCACTGAAAACTGAATATACTACAGTTATGTGTATTTAACTAAACTTAGAGTTGATCCAAGCAAAAAATTTCTAAACACATCTACGAAAAGTACAAAGAAGTCTTTACCATAAGATATCAACCATTTATAAGATTGTGTTTGTTTTCTTTTAAAATCTTTATTGTTGTTTAGACATAATGTTCACATAAGCAAAAAACAGCAACAAAAAAGAGTTGGATTCTGGAAATTGACAGGACCAAGTTTGGTCTCAGATCCATGGCTTATACTCTGAGTGATGTCTATTTAGTGACCTGTGTAATCAAAATAATATTACCTACCACTCTGGATTAATGAGATAATGTACCTGAGGTACCCAGCACATTCCAATTTCTTTCTTTCCTTCTTTCTTTCTTTCTTTCTTTCTTTCTTTCTTTCTTTCTTTCTTTCTTTTTCTTTCTTCCTTTCTTTTTCTTTCTTTCTTTTGTTTATTTACTTATTTTTGAGAGAGAGAGAGAGAGAGAGGCAGGGAGAGAGGGAGAAAAAGAATCCCAAGCAAGATTCCTGCTGTCAGCACAGAGCCTGACATAGGGTTCGAACCCACAAACCATGAGATCATGACTTGAGCTGAAATCAAGGGTCCAATGCCTGACTGAACCACCCAGGTGCCCTGTCCAATTTCTTAGTAAATATTTCTTCTTCTTTTCCTCCTCTTACTCATTCTCATTATTTATTCTTCATTTCACTGGGCACAGGAAAAAATACTAGGTTCTTACTCTCCAACTACTATTCCAATAATCCACATGGATAGTCTATTTTCCAGCACTTAGATGTTGTTTTGCTTAGTATTTAATGAAATTCTCATCCTATGATAGGGGAAAGATAAGATAAGATAGGCAGAGAGGGAATGGTTAGGACCTGAGGTCCATGGATGGGGAAAACACACATTTTGCAACAATGCTGGGAGTGTTGGCCACAACAAACTTCCTCGAGCATAAGGCTCCTCTTAAGAACGTAACAGACACCACCTATGCCCCTCAGGTTCCCCTTAGGAATTTGACAATCAAAATACCTAACTAAAGTAAGTAAACCATAAAACTTATGTTTATGAGGGACAGTATGACCGTATTCTAACTCCTCACACAATGGAGTCGAGCCAATCAGGAGTGGACAACCCAACACCTAGAGTTATCAAGCCAATGAGGATAGAACCTGAGAAGGAATGGGGGAAGGAGGGGCCAACCAAAACCCTATAAAATGAAGACCCTTGCCTATAGTTGGGAGCATTCACTTTCAAATGCCCCCTTTCTGCAAAGAGAGCTTTCATACTATTCTTACTTTCTAATCTTATATTCTAATAAACTCTTGCCTGCTGCTCATTTTATTCTGTGTCCACCTCTTCATTCTTCAAAGCTGTGAGACAACAAATCTCAGGTATTGCAGTAAAAAAAATCATGCAACAATCCTGTATCCATTTTATGATGTTCCCACCTCTGGTACTAATTTGACAATAAAGTGAGCCTCTTTGTTAACAAATCTTAATGTCATTTAAAAAACATGTTCAGGGGTGCCTGGGTGGCTGAGTCGGTTAAGCGTCTGGCTCTTGATTTTGGTTCAGGTAATGATCTCATAGTTCATGTGATCAAGCTTCATCTCCGGCTCTGCACTGACAGTGGGGAGGAGCCTGCTTGGGATTCTCTCTCTTCCTCTTTCTCTGCCCTTCCCCTACTCACACTCTCTCTTGCTTTTAAAATAAAAATAAATAAATAAATATGTTTACTCAGAAATCTTCTCTATAACTGAGCCCAATTCTGTGGGGTGTTGTATCTCTTAATATTGAGTAAACAATGGGAAGATTTAAACCACTTGGCTCACTCACCAGCAAAACTGTTTTCAAAGATCATCCCTGTTTCATTTCCCCAGTAAGTATAAACTATGTCAACTGAGAAGATCATAGCCCTCTTTGGGAATGTCCTTGAGGTCCTATATATGGCCAGGACTAACCAACTCTAAAGCCAACACTCACTGTTTGAGAGGCACACTGTACAATATAAATGAATTAAAAACAGATCTTATCTAAAAGAAGTTGAAAATTTTATAAGGAAGATAAGACATGTATATAAAGAAATTAATACAACATAGAAAGCAGTAAATGTCCATTATGTACTGAATGTTTGTGTTGCCCCAAAACTCTTTTGTTGAAATCCTAACCCCCATTGTGATGATAGTAGGAGGTGGGTCTTTGAGAGGTGATTCAGTCATGAGGGTGGAGCTCTTATGAATGGTATTAGTGCTTAATAAAAGGGACCCTAAAGACCTCTCCCACTCCTTCTGCCATTTGAGGACACAGCGAGAAGGTGGCCATCTATGAACCAGGAAGTGGCCTCACCAGACCCTGAATCTGTTGGCATCTTGATCTTGAACTTCCCAGCCTCCAGAATCATGAGAAATAAAATTTTGTTGTTTAAGTCACCCAGTCTATTGTGTTTTTACCAGCCTGAATGGACTAAGAGAGTGTCATGAGAAAAATACAGAAACACACACACACACACACACACACACACACACACAGGGCTGGAAGAGTAGACATGATCACTTCCCTCTGAGATCTATTGCTTTTACGATGGTGTCAGTAGATCTTCCAGTAGGCACTAGAGATGGAGAACCCAGCCTTCCAGAGACTGTCAGCTGCAGCTGCAGGCAGAGACCTGAACCTCCATCACAAACTGGAATTTGAATGACGTTGTCAAGGAAAACAGAAAAGAGGGCCAAGGACAGATCTTTGCATATATTTAATCTGTCTGCTATGCCTTTTCCTAAGTGCTTTCTGACAGATTGTTTTTTCTACCCAGGAAACTCACATTTTGAACTTTAGGTTCCTAAAATACATTAAATCACACTGTGGAGGGCCAGGAGGGGATGCACATAATGATTACTTGTGCAGTTCACGTGTCATCTGAGGAAATTATCTTTTCAAAATGATCGGGTGCTCCTGACCCTGTTAGAAAGAGTGTGGGTATTTTTGAGCTAAGTTAGGAAGTGTGTAGGATAATTGTTATCACTCAGAGGATCTACTTCTAGCCCAGTGTTGGAATCTCAGGAACCCATAGAATTTCGAGAGGAAGAAAAAGATACCTTTAACTCTTTTCCTGCTCATGCCAAGAGAGCTACTTAATATCTAAGTAGATCACAAATTGGTAGCTTCTCTTCTGGATCAATGGTCACAACCTAGCTATAGTACTGTGTAGAAATACCACAAAGAATAGCTAACATTTCCCCCCAAAGAGTTTGTGGAATTTTGTTTGGGTGAATAATTTCAAGACGAAAGGAGCAGCAGTTCTAATCTGTCATACCCAGAAACTAGTTGTCAACCTCACGGAACTTTGTAGAAACAGTAAAATGTCTATAAATGGCCATCATGATTACCATAGCAAAAATGCTTAGTTGGTTTAAAAAAATTTTTTTAATGTTTATTTATTATTTTTGAGAGACAGAGAGACAGAGGATGAATGGGAGAGAGGCAGAGAGAGGGGGAGACATAAAATCTGAAGCAGGCTTCAGGCTCTGAGCTGTCAGCACTGAGCCCAACGCAGGGCTCAAACCCATGAACCATGAGATCATGACCTTTGCCAAAGTCGGACACTGAACTGACTGAGCCACCCAGGCGCCCCATTGAATGCTTAGTTTTTATCAGACACTGGGTTAAGGCCATGCATTCATTATTCATTTAATCACCTCAAAAATCCCATAAGATAACTTTTGTTTATGGGTCTCATTTTATGGATGCAAAAATTAAGGCTTAGTGAGCAAAATTCATGTTCCTAACCACTGCCAGATTACTCTTGCTTTACTCTCGGGTAGGACCCATCTGCAGACCTCCACGTGGCCATAATCAGCCTGTGGGCCTGGGGCATCCATTCAAGCGGCCAGTAGTAAACATCCTTAGATCTACCAAGATACACTATAACTCTGCTTACCTAAGCGTTCTCCTACTTGGTTCTGAACTTTGGATCTAAATGTCCTCACTTTCATGAACTTCAAACACTGCTGGTTTCCCTTAGAAGGCAGCTAGGTTTGGCCCCACTATCTACAGATGCTGGGGCACAGCTAAAGAAACAGGGACCTGGATTAATCACACCCTTGAAGTGAAGCCTGTTCTAAGAAAACACTCAATTTTTGCATGCAGACAGAAAAAATAGTGGAAGATTAGAGATACAGAGGCGTACACCCAGGGGTCAGAGGGAGCTAGATTGCAGAAGGGGAGCATGTAGATGGGCAAGACTAGTGGTGTAGAGCAAAAGGCACAACCCAGAATATCGGAGGCTTGTGGATAGGAAGGTAGCCCAGTGGTGAGAAATTCCAGAAGGGTCAATATTTAAGAACCAAGACAGGTGTCACGTGATTAAATTTCCCCACTTTATGTTATGGGTTGAATTGTGTCTTCAAAATTCATACATTGAAGTCCTAAGCGTTAGCACCTTAAAATATGATCTTATTTGGAAATAGGGTCCTTGCAGATGCAATTAGTTAAGATGAGGTCATTAAGGGGTGGGGGCTAATCCAATATGACTGGTGTCCTTACAAAAAGGGATAATTTGACACACACACACATACACACATACACACACACAGTATGTCATGTTAAAGTGAAGGCAGAGGTCAGGGTGATGCTTCTAGAAGCCAACAAATGCCAAAGTAAGGACAGATAAGCCCCAGAAACTAGGAGAGAGGCACAGAACAGAATCTTCTTCACAGTCCTCAGAAAGCTGACACCTGAGTCTCAGACTTCTAGCTTCCAGAATTGTGAGACAATAAATTTCTGCTGTCAAAACCAGAAATTTGTGGTACTTTTTTTTTTTAATTTATTTAACGTTTATTCATTATTAAAAGACAGAGTCAGAGCGTGAGCAGGGGAGGGGCAGAGGGAGAGGGAGACACAGTCTGAAGCAGGCTCCAGGCTCTGAGCTATCAGCACAGAGCCTGATGCGGGGCTTGAACTCACACACCTCGAGATCATGACCTGAGCTGAAGTTGGACGCCCAACCGACTGAGCCACCCAGGCGCCCCTAGAAATTTGTGGTATTTTGTAATAGCAGCCCTAAAAATCTAATATGCTCCCTTTCTCTAAAATTGTAGCTCTGGGGGCACCTAGGTGGCTCGGTCGGTTAAACGTCAGACTCTTGATTTCGGCTCAGGTCATGATCTCGCGGTTTGTGGGCTAGGGCCCTATGTCAGGCTCTGTGCTGGCAGCAAGGAGTCTGCTTGGGATTCTCTCTCCCCCTCTCTTTGCCCCTCCCCTGCTCATGCTCTTTCTCTGTCTCTCTCTCTCTCAAAATAAATAAATAAACTTTAAAATTTTTCAAAAAATAACATTGTAAATGTGTTCCATCTGCTTCTGGCCAATCTAGTCCTGGTTTCCTGAACCAAGTTCTCAGAGGAGGTTGATTGAAACCGAGAGCTTTTTAATCAAAATGGTTCCTGCAGAGTTTGCAAGTTACGAACTCACTGGAAGTCAGCTGACAGAGTGGCATGGGGGCCTCCAACCCTGCCTTGCACTGTGAGTACACTCTGTCCTATGTCCACTGAGTGGAGCTGGGTGCTAATGTCTCTAGGGATCAAAATATTCAACTCCGAGTCAGGAGCATGGTTTTTGCTTAACCTGCCTCCTAAAAGTCTTTGTTTTCAGCTTCTCTCCCCTTCACCTTCATCAGGCTGTTACCAATTTGCTTTTAGTCACCTGATGAAGGCAGCGGGTTTCCATGGTTACCTACAAGCCTGCAGCAAGGTGTCATTCCTAGGAGGCTGTAGGATAAAGTGAATAACAGGGCCTCTGGCACAATAAAAATAACCTGGATCCTATTATCAGAATGGGGTACTGGGGGCATCTGGGTCTCAGAAGCAAGTCAGAAGCCCAGGTGTGAGAGCTAGGCTTAAAGGCAGAGGCAGAGCAGCAATCCTACTTCGTACTACTGTCTGCCGGATACAGAGCCTCTGCTATGACCTTGCTATGCTAAATACTTCATGTACATTATTTCCTTTTGGTCCTTGGTTACTGAAGCCCTCTGTTTTATCAAAGAGGGAACTGAGTTTACGTGACGTGTTAAAGATCACACAGCTGGTAGGTACAGAGAACGGATCTGAAACCAGGTGCTGAGTATCTCCCTTCTATACCTCCAGATCTGCTTTCTGTTTCTCTCCACCCCATAGGCTGACCTACATGGGCTATGTCAACAGCCTCCCTTGCCCCTAATTCCAGCCGCGTCTGTTACTGGAGAGCCCTGCAGACAAGGGGGAAGAAAAAACAGGTTACTTGCCACTGGCTGTGGCACAGAACAGCTGCCTTTACAGAATCCTCTTCCATTTTCCCTCCTTCTGTCTGTGAGTCTAGGGCTGCTATTCTTGGCTACCAACTGCCCTTTGGTTGCCTGGGACCCCCCTTTTGTAGGAAATTCCTTTAAATCCTTCTTTGCTTTCTTCTTTCCTTCCTTCCTTCCTTCCCTCCCTCCTTCTCCATCTCTTTCTGCCTTCCTTCCTTCCTTTCCTCCATGCCCAGTGCAGAGCCCAACCTGGGGCTTGAAACTCACAACCCTGAGATCAAGACCTGAGCTGAGATCAACAGTTGGACACTTAATTGACTGAGCCATCCAGGCCCTAGTCAACTTCTTTCTAACAAGACCCCGGCTGCTACACCAGGTCTGTTGATTGTTTCTCCCTGTGCTCTGACAGAGCGCTAGTGTTGAGTCCCAGAGTATTGGGCCAGAGCTCCTTAAACACCTGTAGTCTAAGGACAGGATTGGGGTCTGAGATCTGGGGCTATAGGAAGACATGCTGAGCCTGAGGTGGTTGTCCAGTGGCTGGAGGTGTGGGGAGGGCGCTGCAGCACAGACTAGAGAAGTGAGCAGAGTCTGATACTCACTTATAAGGACTTGCAGTTCCCACGTGGCCTTTCCTACACTGGCACCTCCCTAATGTTCAGCTACTACAATGAGTTTAGCTAAGTGTACATTTTGGGGAACAGTCCCCACATGACTTCTCTCACTTAGACACCAGTCACAAGTTTGTGGGTTCCCAGTGATGAGGGAGCATGGGCAAGCTGGGGGTAAAGTGGAGGCTAACAGCACCCCCACTCCCAGGTATGTGATATGAATGTATGTGATTTTCCTTGGATACTCCTGGCTACCCAAGAACAAAGGAAAGGGGTTTAAATGCTTGCCATGGTGTTGTGGGAAACTGAGGCAAATGAAAAATTAAATTCCCATACTGGCTACAGCCCATTGACAAGTCCTTGAAACCAGTAGAGTGACCTCCCTCTAGGAGTTCAGCTGCCTGGATGATGACACTTTGCTAGGGGCAAAAGGGAATCTTAGATTAACATTATCCCAACCTGGAGGATCTTGTAAGTCTACTTTAACATATAAAAATTCCTTTGGAAACTGCCTTTATCTCAACTCCTCCAAGATATATGCTGGCAATCGTACTTCAAGCTTATGGCCCCTGATATACATCTGAAGGGTCTCATGACTGAGGTTTTAGTAAACAGTAATAAATGGTGTTTCCCTAGCAACAGCTAGTCCCTCAAGGTCCTGGAAACCTTGCTTCCAAAATTCCTTTGAGACTTACTCTATCCCTGACCCCCCTCTCAATCTGATGGTATATAATGAGTTACCCCTCACGACCCCGGTGCAGCTCTTCCTGCCCGCGGGTTCTTTCTTGGCCGCTGGCTCTGGACCACCCCAGACTTCAGAACCAGGGCCATCCTCATTTCAGACTAGCTGGCTATCAATTCAGAGGTTCCTATGACCACCCTCAATTCGATAATTTGCTAGAGCAACACACAGAACTCAGGAAGTACTACCCTTATGATTTCAGTTTTAATATAGCAAAAGAATACAAATTAAAATCAGACAAGGCAGAGACACAAGGGCAGAGTCCAGGAGGGGTCCTAACATAGAACTTCTGGCCCTCTTCTCGCCATGGGATCATGGAGTCCTGACCATGATGTGTGTGACTGTGTGCTCACAGTATTGCCAAAAAGGGAAGTTTACCCAAGCCTTTGTGGTGTTTACTGGGGCTTGATCACATACTGCTTGTGAGATCAATGTAGTTGATACGCTGATTCAGAAGAGGATTTAGCTGGAAATCAGGTTTAGATTTAGGCATGAGATCATAAGACAAAAGTGACTGGATAATCTGTGAAGGACTGCAGTGCAAGCTGGTGGTTATGATTAAGAATGTACTGGAAGTTGGGGCACCTGGGTGGCTGAGTTGGTTAGGCGTCCGACTTCCGCTCGGGTCATGATCTCAGAGTTTGTGAGTTTGAGCCCTGCATCGAGCTCTGTGCTGACAACTCAGAGCCTGGAGCCTGCCTCAGATTCTGTGTCTCCCCCTCCCTCTGCCCCTCCCTTGCTCATGCTCTGTCTCTCTCTCTGTCTCAGTAGTAAATAAACGTTAAAAAAAAAAAAAAAGAAAGAAAAAGAATGTACTGGAAGTAGAGAAGTTTTTTAGGCATAGAAGCCTACTGCGAGTATGTGAAAGAGATTTTTGTTAAATCTACAGATTAAATGCAAGCTGAAACGTTTTTGTGTGTTGTTTTTTCTGACCTGAGAGTAAACTTCACTCTTTAGCTCTTTTTTCTATATTTTTCATCTTGCATGGACAATTTATCCCTTTATTTTTATGTTAATTTCTATTTTTATACATGTAATACACGTATTTAATAGCATGAATGTTGCCCTAAGATTTCTAATAAAAAATCAGTCCCCTGCAACATCCCTACATACCACCCAGTTCTACTCCCCAGAGGCAATCACTTCAACTCTTTTAACTGTTTTTTTCCTAACATTTATTACTCTTTCTAAATAATATTCTTTTATGTAGCTTCTTGACTGAATGATTTAGATAAAATCTACTGACTCCCCACCATGCTGTAGAGAGGAGGGTTTTCTATCTCCACACCACATTTCCCATTTCCCTTTTTCCTGTGTTCTCTGCATAAGCATATCAACACTTTTGTTATACCAAAGGCTGTGTTTACATTATTATGGCCAAACAAATACTGTTAACAGACAAGCTAAGTTGCATTCTTAACCACACCGCCTATCTTCAACAATCTTTATTTTTCCTATGTTAAAAATTGCCATGTGTTTTTATTTGCCTATTTGTTCATGAACCCATCCAATTTTTCCCAAGCATTTCAGTACCCAGTCGTGTACCTATTAACAATGTATCCCAAAAGTTAGCACATGCCACTTCCACAGTTTTCCCAGAGCTCTCCAGAATCTTCCTTTGTGCTCCTGTATAGATAGAATGTTCTCTGGGTCTGTACACAGTTGCCAACCTTGACATTCTTAGCCTTTTATTTTTATGTGTCATTAAAATTTTAAGAAATAAAACAAAAACTCTGATGCTTATACACTATACATTCTAAAGTTCTTTTTTTTTTTTCCATAATAAGTCCCTACTTGAATTTTAAATAGTAATCTAATAACTCACTGTTTTGAAAACTGAAAAGTAAAGGAAATGACTGAAGTATTTATTATGCCGTTCTGCTTTTTCTATTCTAATTGTATCCTTGGGTAACCACATGGTAGGTAGAGGAAAATTTCTCTTTATGGAACTTCCAGATAACAAATGATAAATGCATCTTTGAAACAAAATATCCCCATGTTATAATTCTCTTTTCCCCCATTTTGTAATTCTTTTTTTTTTTTAATTTTTTTTAACGTTTTATTTATTTATTTATTTATTTATTTTTAATTTTTTTTTTTCAACATTTATTTATTTTTGGGACAGAGAGAGACAGAGCATGAACGGGGGAGGGGCAGAGAGAGAGGGAGACACAGAATCGGAAACAGGCTCCAGGCTCTGAGCCATCAGCCCAGAGCCTGACGCGGGGCTCGAACTCACGGACCGCGAGATCGTGACCTGGCTGAAGTCGGATGATTAACCGACTGCGCCACCCAGGCGCCCCCGTTTTATTTATTTTTGAGACAGTGAGAGACAGAGCATGAACAGGGGAGGGTCAGAGGGAGGGGGAGACACAGAATCTGAAGCAGGCTCCAGGCTGTCAGCACATAGCCCGATGCGGGGCTCGAACTCACGGACGGAGAGATCATGACCTGAGCAGAAGTCGGCCGCTTAACCGACTGAGCCACCCAGGCGCCCACCCCCACCCCCCGCATTTTGTAATTCTTTACAAATTAATGGATCTAGTCATTGAGCATCAATGACTGTCAATGTCCCCAAAAGACAACTAGATATTATGTGCCTCCCAATGAAAGAACTCAATACCACCCATCAAGGAGTGTTGGTAAAAAAAATCAAACTTGAATCTGATTCAGATATCCAATTACCAATATACAGGAAATGCAGATGAAAAACAAACAAAAGAAAACAAAAAAGTAAGTAAAATTGCACCACAGGGGTGCAGGCAGCAAAATCCAGATTATAGGAAATTTTAGGACAAATAACCCAATTTATTCAACTAATAAATTGCAAGAAATAGGAAAATGGGATGGCAAGGGAATTTAAACTTAGAAGACATAGGGGCGCCTGGATGGCTTAGTTGGTGGAGTGTCGACGACTTTGGCTCAGGTCATGATCTTGCAGTCCATGAGTCTGAGCCCTGCGTTGGACTCTGTGCTGACAGCTCAGAGCCTGGAGCCTGCTTCAGATTCTATGTCTCCGTCTCTCTCTCTGCCCCATTCCCACTCATGCTCTGTCTCTCTCTCTCTCTCTCTCTCAAAAATAAATAAGCATTCAAAAAAAATTTTTTTAACTTAAAAGACATAATGGCATGTTGCAATATGTGGTCATTATTTTGATCCTGATTCACACACATTAAATAAAATTATGACATTTATGAGACATTGGAAGTTTAATTGTTTTTAATATTTACTTATTTTTGAAAGAGAGAGAAAGATAGAGTGCAACTGGGGGAGGGGTAAAGAGAGAGGGAGATGCAGAATCCAAAGCAGGTTCCAGGCTCTGGGCTGTTAGCACAGAGCCTGATGTGGGGCCTGAGCCTATGAACTATGAGATTGAGACACTGGAAATTTAAATGCTAAATATTTGATTATATTAAGAGATTGTTGTTAATTTGGGTTGAACAGATTGTTTAAAAAGTCTTATCTTTTTGACTTGCATGTGAAAATAATTACCTAGAAGCTCTGAACTCTGCATTTTTGGGACTTTTGTGGAGGCTTCATCACATAGGCATGATGCAGAGAAGTCTGGAGTAGAGAATTGGGAGGGCGTGCTGAAAATTCCAAGCTTTGAATCATGGCTTGGTCTCTCTAGTGACCAGCTCCCATCTAGGAACCCACCAAGAGTCACCTCATTAGAACAAAAGACAGTCCTGGGGCACCTGGGTGGCGCAGTCGGTTAAGCGTCCGACTTCAGCCAGGTCACGATCTCGCGGTCCGTGAGTTCCAGCCCTGCGTCAGGCTCGGAGCCTGGAGACTGTTTCCGATTCTGTGTCTCCCTCTCTCTCTGCCCCTCCCCCGTTCATGCTTTGTCTCTCTCTGTCCCAAAAAAAATAAATAAACGTTGAAAAAAAAAAAAAACAAAAAAAACAAAAGACAGTCCTATCATGGAGGAAATTACAAAGATCTTTGGAGCTCTACGTCAGGAACCAGAGTCAAAGACTACACGTTAGAACAAAAAATTCTTCTACCATCCCCTATTTACAAGAGTATTAGGAGTTCTGAGCCAAGAACCAAGGGCAGAGCCATATATATATATGACTATTATTTCACAGATTATTTCCATAAAATGGTATTTCACTTTTAACATTGTGATACAGCCTCCAAGATTTTGTCATGATGATACCTTATTAAAAATAACAGTATAGGGGCATCTGGGTGACTCAGTCAGTTAAGTGTCCAACTTCCACCCAGGTCATGATCTTGTGGTTCGTGGGTTTGAGCCCTGCATCAGGCCCTGTGCTGACAGCTCAGAGCCCGGAGCCTGCTTCAGATTCTGTGTGTGTGTCTCTCTCTGTCCTCCCCTCTCAAAAATAAATAAACATTAAAAAATTTTAAAAAAACAAACAAACAACAGCATCAGTGATCATATGGAGTTCCAGGCACTGTGTTAAAAGCTTTCTTTTCTGGGGCACCTGGGTGGCTCAGTCAGTTGAGCATCTGACTTCAGCTCGGGTCATGATCTCGCAGTTCATGGGTTCAAGCCCCGCGTCAGGCTCTGTGCTGACAGCTCAGAGCCTGGAGCCTGCTTCAGATTCTGTGTCCCCCTCTCTCTCCACCCCACCCCTGCTTGTGCTCTGTCTCTCTCTGTCTTTCAAAAATGAATAAACATTAAAAAAAAAGCTTTCTTTTTTTTTTAATTTTATTTTTTATTTTTTAAAATTTACATCCAAAGTAGTTAGCATATAGTGGCAACAATGATTTCAGGAGTAGATTCCTTAGTGCCCCTTACCCATTTAGCCCATCCCCCCTCCCACAACCCCTCCAGTAACCCTCAGTTTGTTCTCCATATTTATGAGTCTCTTCTGTTTTGTCCCCCTCCTTGTTTTTGTATTATTTTTGTTTCCCTTCACTTATGTTCATCTGTTTTGTCTCTTAAAGTCCTTATATGAGTGAAGTCATGTGATTTTTGTCTTTCTCTGACTAATTTCACTTAGCATAATACCCTCCAGTTCCATCCACATAGTTGCAAATGGCAAGATTTCATTCGTTTTGATTGACAAGTAATACTCCAATGTATATATGTATACCACATGTTCTTTATTCATTCATCCATCGATGGACAATTTGGGCTCTTTCCATACTTTGGCTATTGTTGATAGTGCTGCTGTAAACATTGGGGTGCATGTGTCCCTTCACAACAGCACATCTGTATCCCTGGATAAATGCCTAGTAGTGCAATTGCTGGGTCGTAGGGTAGTTCTATTTTTAGTTTTTTTGAGGAACCTCCATACTGTTTTCCAGAGTGGCTGCACCAGCTTGCATTCCCATGTGTTAAAAGCTTTCTATGCATCATCTCACTCAGTGTTTACCACAACCTTATGAGGTTGATATTATTATTGTCTCTACTTCACAAATGAGGAAACTAAGGCCTTATTTCAAGTCAATGGAAAGTCCCGGACTCCCACCCAAGGATATTTAAGTTCAGAGGCTGTGCTTTTAACCTCTAAGCTATCTTTCCTCTAAATTAGGAAATTAAGTTTGAGCAAGATCATTTATTTGTTTATACCATTGCCTTGTTCCAGAAAGGATTTCAGGCATCTGGTTAAGTAACTTGTCCAAGATCACCCAGACAATAAGTAGCAGAGCCAGGAATCAAATCTTTCTCTCATAAACTGTATAAACTAAGTGCGATAACACAGATGTAGACCCACATTATATATTTCCTCATAAACTTGAGAAGGGGAAATGGGGACATTTTCTTTGGCTGGTTTTCATGTTCATTCTGGTTAGACATGTTCTCAACATTAGAGTTCCTTGCTTTATCTTTAGAGAAAGAATGAACAGGGAAGAGCGATTCCAGAATAACAGGACTGAGCAGTTCTTACACGGGCTGCCCACAAGAAGTATATAGAAGGAAAAAGCCTGAGATTATGGTGAGAGATGTTTTTGGTGCGTGGCAGGCAACCTGCAAACACTGCTTAGGAAATCCTCAGGAGGAAGGGTAAGAGAGAGCAAAGACAGGGTAAAATAAGGAGACAAAAGAGAGAAGTCATGTATTAGGGGAAGTGGAAGGTGGTGAGAGGGGCACTTATACCTGTTCAAGTGTGAGAATAAAAATAATAATTGAATTTGGTCATGCGTGGTTGCAGAGAAGAAAAGTATGAAAGGTAAACACCACCAAAGCAGCCATTTTTTAAAAACTGCATATCCTAAAAATCACTTATCTCAACTCAGGGACAGTCCCCTCAAGTCTGAGCAATTGAGAGTTTTGTCAGTCCCTCTGGATCCTCTCTTCTTGAATCTGTAGCATCGTCCTTCTTAAGGCACATAATCCATTTTTTTTTTTTTACCCCTAAGACTCATTCCACATGGGATTGTATAAAGAACTGTCTTTTCTTGGCAATAACTCAAAAAATAAATAGAATGAAATATACACTCATTCTTTTCTGTATGCTAAAAAGTGGAGCATTCGTTTGCTTTCAGTTTGAATTATTATAAAAACATCGCAGAACTTGTTCTTAATATTTCTTTTCTTCTCCTTCTTCTTCATCTTCTTCTTCTTTTTTATGAAGGAGCCTGTCTCAACTTAGTATCCTTAACCAAACATACTTTAGTCTCAGGGCAAGAACCGGCTATAAAGAAAATACCGTTCTTTTAATAGCAGCTCTTTAGCCCTGGCTGTTCACTAAAAGCTAACTATGAGGGCAAGATGCATTTGAAACTTCTCATTAAGAACCACGATGTTTTACTTAAGTTGGACTATGCCACTCTGGATAATGTGAAACAGCAGTCACTTATTGAGAAGCAGGGACAGGAAGAGGAAATGGCTGATCTGTAACTAGAGTTCTCCAAAGGTGGTAGGTACATTTATTAATCTCTTGGGACCTATATTCAGTTAGCAACTTAAGCTGACTAGCACGTGTGTTGAGTAATGTTTAAATCGTCAGAGTGCACATATAGGAATTTAACATCACAGAAATTTATTTTTTCCCCATCCGTCCTTTCTAGACATTTCCTTTTTTAACTAAATTATGCAAACAACATTCAAAAAAGCAACTCAATTCAGGCTTGTTTGATAGAATCCTGTAGAATATTGATCATTAGAACTTCTCTTTTGCCACCAGACATGGACAAAGAGTCCTCTGTTCTAAGTAAATTAATCTAGGGCAAAGAAATTTCCATATCGCTTGCATTTAGTTTGGAGTTTTCCTTCTTTCTCCAAAGGCACCATTATATGTGTGTGTGTGTGTGTGTGTGTGTGTGTGTATACATATACACATTATATATGGAATCATATATAAAATATATAAATATATTTTAAATAGTATGTATTACATTTTTTAAATGTAAGCAATTTAATCTTGTTTTAAGAATTAAAAATAACTGAGGTAATTGAAGGAGTTGCAAATTCTACAAAGTAAATAGCAAAACCATGATGTTCTGGAAACGTATGGAAACATGCAAATAGTAGAAAATGTATTATTATGATAGCCAGCGGCTAAAGGTCTGATCTAAATTAATTTAATCCCTCACTAACTACTTTGTAAAACCTCAGGTCCAATGCTAACAATAGCCCTCACACAAATGCAGCAGAGGCACAAATGTATTAGACCTAAATGCCCTATAAAATGGTTTGAGACCTAGAAGATCTGTGCCCTGATACTATTTTAAAAAATTATGACTGATAAGACATTCTCAGCTTGAGAAGCCTTGAAAGAAAAATGACTCATTCCATAAAGGCAATTTTATAAGGGAAGTGGATTTAGAATATAATGGTGACATTTAGTCATTATAAAGCAGATAATTTCATGAAGAATAATTTGATATTTATAACAGCATCATTGTCAATTAAATTTTGTACAAAGTAAAAGTGAATCAAAGGTCCTTGGTGAGCAAAGAAAGAGGAAGTGGAAGCTCTGTGATGGGGTGGTTAGCAGTTAGGAGGGAAGAAAAACAAAGGAGCGATTGTACTAATTATTGCAGTTTTTTGTTTTTAATTCCACTATCTTTTAGGTCGGCATCATAGCAGAATCAAATGCCCTTAGTATTATATAAATGTATATAAATCCAGGTTTCTTTTTTTTTAACTTTTTTAAATGTTTATTTATTTTTGCAAGAGAGAGAGAGAGACAGAGACAGAGGGTGAGTGCAGGAGGGGCAGAGAGAGAGGGAGACACAGAATCTGAAGCAGGCTCCAGTCTCTAAGCTGTCAGCACAGAGCCAGGTGTGGGGCTCAAACTCACAAACCATGAAATCATGACCTGAGCTGAAGTTGGATACTTAACCGAATGAGCCACCCAGGTGCCGCTATAAATCCAGGTTTCTAGATGGCCAAATCTTCTTGTGGATTTCATTGTCTCCTTCTCCCCCCGCACCCCCTCCCCCCCCCCCCCCCCCCCCCCCCCCGGATTACTCATCTAATGTACTAGTTTCTCTTCTGCAAGGCTTCCTTAAGATTTTGTTTTGTTACAATTTTTGGTTGCTGACCCGGTCCTTGAAGGACGGTTGTTTACTACATTCTAAGAAAGCCACAAACAAGGAGTGTCTCCATTGTTCTTTGGTTACACATTCCAGTCTATTCAAATTGTGAACCAACTTGTTTTTCTATTGTTTGTAGTCTATAGCCTCACATACTCTGTATTACCTCCTGAAGACAATACAGGTATTTTAAATGTCAGAAACATGCGTAAGTAATCAAACTCTATTGTATAATATATTGTGCCAAGAATGTATTTTCACACATGGTGTGTTAGTGAAGAAATAAAACCTTTAAAGTAAAGTGTTTTCTATTAGGCTACTTAATATAGAAATGGTTCATGCCCTGAGGCAAAAATTAATTGATGTTTAGGCATAACTTAGTGATTTTTAATTGAAACCTTTTTTAATTGAAACAAGTGTAAATCTGGAAGCCAAATCACATTTTGAGTCTATGGATTTAAGACTAGAATAAGTTTATGCTGAATTAGCTTTTATAAAATGTGCTTTCTTAGAAAAATAGCATTAGCTCCAAAATAAATGTTTTTGGTGGCTTTCTTGCACCCAAAACAAAATTACTGAAATTTGACAATAGCATAAAACATTTATCTTAATTAATAGTAGCACATATTTGAGAATAAAGTATGTTCAATAATTGTTTCCTAAGATCCAGCATCTGGAAATGCATTCACAACATCACCTGACCAGCAAACAAATATTTCATTTTTAGGACAGAAAAGATGAAGCTTTATCCCATAGTTACAAAGGCTACGTTTTACCAAAACTATTCATTAATCCCCTGCCCCCTCCCTTATCTGGGATTTTGTTTTCTGCCACTTCAGTTCCCCACCCCCCACCTCCACCCCCACAGTCATCTGTGGTCAGGAAGCAAATGTTCCTTCTGACTCTCAGAAGGTCCATAGCAGCCTAAGGCTAGGTCATTTACCGCACTTCATCTCATCACATAGGCATGTTATCTCACATCATCAGGAGGAGGGTGAATATAGTACAATATTTTGAGAGAGAAGGACCACATTCACGTAAGTTTTATTACAATATATCATTACTTTATTTTATTATTAGTTTTTGTTGTTAATCTCTTACTGTGCCTCATCTGTTGCTGTTTTAAGTTTATTTATTAATTTTTGAGAGAGAGAGAGAGAGCACAAGCAGAGGAGGGGCAGAGAGAGAGGGAGAGAGAGAGAATCCTAAGCAGGCTCGGCACCATCAGCACGAAGCCTGATGCAGGGCTCAGGGCTCCAACTCACAAACCTTGAAATCATGATCTGAGCCCAAACCAGGAGTCAGACGCCTAACTAACTGAGCCCCCCAGGTGCCCCTGGGCCTCGTTTGTAAATTAAACTGTGTCATAGGTATGTATGTATGGCCATAGCTCATTTTATTGTGCTTCACTTTATTGCGCTCCATAAATAGTGTGTTTTTATAAATTGAAGGTTTGTGGCAACCCTGCAGGGAACAAATCTATTGGTTCCATTTTTCCAATAGCATTTGCTCACTTTCTGCTCTGTGTCACATTTTAGTAATTCTTCCAATATTTCACACTTTTTCATTATTATTATATTTGTTATGGTGATCTGTGATCAGTGATTAACCACTCACTGAAATCTCAGACAATGACTAGCATTTTTTTTAGCAATATTTTAAAATTAAAGTATATACATTGGTGTTTTTTTTTAGACTTAATGCTATTTCACAGTTAATAGACTACAGTATAGTGTAAATATAACTTTTATATACACTGGGAAACCAAAAAATTCATTTGACTTGCTTTATTGTGATATTTGCTTTATTGCGGTCGTCTGGAACCAAACCTACAATATCTCCAAGGTAGTTTCAGGCATTCACTGGAGGTCTTGGAATATATCCCTGTGGATAAGGTGGGGGAGAGAGGACTACTGCAGTATATTGTTATAAGGTCTATTTTTTTTGTGAACATCTGCTTAGTATTTCATTCATTCCTTGGGGTTTGTAGCTTGGTAAAACACAATTGGCAAATATATTTACCTAAAAAAAAATTTCTCATGACTCTTCTAACTCCCCGATTAGAATTTTAGATCACAAAGAAAGTAAGCGATAAATGCTATTTATTTATTTATTTATTTATTTAATGCTTAAAGGATAAAAGAACAGAATGCCTAGCTCATTTACTTCTATTAAGATGTGCATGGGGGCACCTGGCTTCAGTTGATTAAGCATCCGACTTCGGCTCAGATTATGATCTCACTGTTCATGGGCTCGAGCCCCACCTCAGGCTCTATGCTGACAGCTCAGAGCCTGGAGCCTGCTTCAGATTGTCTCCCTCCCTCTCTGCCCCTCCCCCACTCATACTCTGTCTCTTTCTCTCTCTCTCTCTCTCTCTCTCTCTCAAAAATAAAATAAAAACATTTAAAAATTAAAAAAAAAAAAGAGATCATGTGGGTCAGTGTATTACTTTGATCAGAGATTTCTGACCAACCAAAAGAACTGAATTTGACATCTATTCAAAATAATGGATCATTTGGTAGCAATGTATACACTTCTTTCTGGGTTATCTGCTCAGGTACCTGTCACTGCCAATCTCTGTTTTTGGTCTAAAAAATTAGGCTTCTTGGCATCCCCCTCTACTTTTCCTCCACTGCCTGAAATAGTCTCTGTTTGGTAGTATTCAGATTAGACTTTCTAGAAAGTCTTTTTTTTTAGTTTGGCATTGGACCCTCATTTTAGCTCCTCAATTTGAATTCTCTAATTCTGGTGAAATAGGATTCTCCAGTATTAAATCATGATGTCTCCAGGGTAACAAAGCAGAGAAGTGGTAGGATATGCTAAATAAGGCTCTGAGCCATTTCAAATATTATGTGGAAAGCAACCAGGAATAATCAAAGGCACCATAGAATTTCAAAGAAGGGTATTCCTTGAATGAACATATATTGAAGAAATAAAATGCATGCAGAACAAAAAGGGGGAAGTAAAAAATATATTCATATTTTATTTTATTTGCATGAAGAAACACTGGAAGAATAAACCAAAAACAATAAAAATTACTACCCATTAAGGAAAAGAGCTGGAGTGGGGCAAGAGAAAGAGTAGAATCTATTTGTGTATACCTTTTAGTTTGGAATCATGAAAAACAAAATTAAGTTGAAATAAAAAATACTTGGAAGATCGGGATCGGGATCCTCAGCTCTACTTCCTGAGTTAGTTCTGTTCTATAGTTGCCAGTGGTCTCTGGCAGCTATGGGCAATCAAGACCACCACAACCAATTACAGAAAAAAGACTACCTTTTCCTCAAAGAGCTCCAGTAAAAGTCCCAGAATTGAGTCTTATGGGTTTTAAGTTTATTTATTTATTTTGAGGAGTGAGAGAGTGGGGGAGGGGCCGAGAGAGAGATAGAGAGAGAGAGAGAGAGAGGGAATCCCAAGCAGACTCCATACTGTCAGCATGGAGCCTGATGTGGGGCTTGAACTCATGAACCATGAGATCATGACCTGAGCTGAAATCAAGAGTCAGATGTTTAACTGACTGAGCCACCCAGCTGCCCGAGTCTTATGGGTTTTGATTGGCCTATTTTGAACCATGTGCTCAACTCCCAATCCATCCCTGTATTCAAAGAGATAGCATGCTACCATTGGCTGTGCTGTGGGCACAGGAGTGAAGTGTGCTTCATGGGAAGTGTGTTGGTAGAAAGGAGAGAAATAATACCCCAAAGGGAAACTGGGGTATATTGTCAATAAGGGATGATAGATGCTGGGCAGTAAAAACACTAAATATGTCTACCACACTACTCTCTCAGTAAAGACCCTTTAGGAACTTTACCAGACATCTCCAGTTTTAAGGAGATGACCAAAAGTAGCTTTTTAAAAGAGACCTGAGACTCAAAATTAAAATGAGTTTCTCAGCCTAAAACAGGCTATTCAGAGAACATTTTACTTTAGGAAGCAGGTCAGAACAATTGCTATTTTAATCAAGAAAGAGCAGCAGTTAAGTAAAAATTACTTAAATCCCAAAGACTGAGATTTATGAAACAGCTAATGATGAGCAGTTTAATAGAACTGGCTTTCTTGAGTGAGACAGGACAAGAAACTATTTTTGTGTTATTCTTTTGTTATAAAAGCTGGGTAATTATTTGGGCCTTTAAACCCTCTTTGTATTTCTGAATGATGACCATAGCCAGTTCTTAAATAAATAAATACTCCACAAGGAAAAGACTGAAAAGAGGCATTCTTTGCAGCAGAGGTTCTAGCCTGTTATTCCATGGCTGGTCTCAATTAGCTTTCTGCCGCCGCCACGCATTAGTGAAAATGGCAGTGGGCGTAAAGAACATGCCCATAGGTCTGTGGAAGATTTCCATTTTCTCTTCATTTCTGGCACCACTGTAACACTTCAGCCCAGCACACATAATCAGTTGGAGTGCATGAATAAAACTCTACTATATATAGTATGAGTGAATTCCAGGATGCAAACTATATATAGTCGAGCAAAATAACAAGTTCGGTCTCATGTTACTCAGCTTGGCAGTGTTTAAAACATTAAACAGTTCTTTCCAGTCACTCCTTGTTGAATGCTGGTCTTTACTGGTGCTTCCTTTGTGCACCCTTACTTTCAGCTAGGCTGTTTTTATAAGTCTGTTTCTGGACTTTTGTCAAGTAGTCGCTGTTTCTGTCTGATTTCCATGGACAGACATGGTGGTAGCATTTCTAGGCAGGAAGAGCTCACGCCCGCCATCTGGCTGGGGGGTTGCCTGAAATCTTTTTGGAGGTTACTTGGAGGGTGCTGATGGAGACTACAGATGGAGGGCTAAAGGATTCACCTAAGGCTATCTTTTGGTGCTGCCACTACCATACGGTGTATCTTTTTGTATTCTTATAGAAACTGCTCATTCTGGCAGGCGCTTACCCAGCCAATTAAGTAAAGCTCATCTAACAGGAAATCTCTATTTTTTTCTCTGAACTGTCGATTTCCCTCAGCAGGGAATTGAGGGATCCGGTGAACATTTATTGGGACATTGGGGATGCCAACAAGAACAAGATGGTTCTTGTTTTCAAGTTGTTCATGGTCTACACTGGAGTTGGGGTAAAGGGACACACAAAACCAAAAATATATGCAATGACTGGTACTTTAATGGTGCTTTGTAGAAGTTACATTGTGGGCACAAGGGAAGGTTCCATTTATCTCAGATCGCACTCCCTATTTGTATCTCTTCTCTCTAGTGCAGAGCAGCTCATATGTCATTTCTCGCCCCATCCCATTCACTTGATTTCACAAGTATTTATTGAGTATTAACTCTGTGGTCATTGCTGGGGCTGCAGCTATGTTGGACTTTTATTCCAGTTTGGGAATCAGATAATAAAAAAGTAAACAAGAGATTATATAGTGATAAGACAGGCTAAGGGACAGCTAGGGACCGTGGTGGTGGTGGGGGGGCATAAAAGGGGAAGGGTTGCAATGGTAGGCACAGAAATCACAGAAAGCCTGTGTGGGGAGGTGGCATTTAGCTGAGACAAGATTGGTAAGAAGTAACCAGCCATAGGGGGATCTGAGGAAAAGCATTGCTCTCAGGTAAACTAGAAGGGCAAAGGCTGTAGGCAGGGAAAATTTTGGAGTGTTTCAGAAATGGAAAGGAACCAGTGTGACTACAACTTACAGTGAAGGGGGGCAGTATTGGGAGTTGAGCTTGGAGAAATCAGTAGTGGCCAGATCACAAGGTCTGTGCGATCTTGGTGGGGTTTGAATTTTATCCTCAGCGCAACTTGAAGAAGTAGGATATACTTTTCCAGTTATTGGGGTATATGTGTTTCTCATCCAGGGTACTCTCTTCAGCATCTGAAGGAAACAGAATTAGTAATTACAATATTGGCTGCTTCGTGAGCACAGAATTAGAGCAAAAATAAACGAAAGGCTTTGAGAGGTATTTTGCATAGGCTATGGACGGGTCCACACCATTGGGGATTTGCCCTTTTGAATGTCTGGATATTTGTGAGCACCTGATGTACTATATACCCTTGAACGAATTTTCATTCTCCATGTAGCCTTGATTTTTAGGGTTGACAGGAATCTCTTGTCCACACTGTCACCTTTCTTCACTTTCACAACTTTCAATACATTGAGGATCCTCAATTTATTTATTTATTTTTAAAACATTTTGTTTGTTTGTTTGTTTGTTTGTTTGTTTTGTAGTCTCCACGCTCAGCATGGAGCCCAACGCAGGGCTTGAACTCAATGACCTTGAGATCAAGACCTGAGCTGAGACCAAGAGTCAAATACTCAACCAACTGAGCCACCCAAGTGCCTGGATCCTCAGTTTATAAATAATATTTAATCACCTCAGGAATCTAATCCAAAGCCTATTATATAATGGACCTTCATCAGAAGTATGTAGTTATATAATATCCCATCCACAGTTAGTGAATGATTGTTAGAATCAGTCCTAGAGAGTGAGACTTCCAGACTTGGTCTTTTGGTTTGGGGGTGAGTCTTCCTTTTAGGCTTGGCACCTATAATTACTGACCATAATATGAATATGCTTTAAAAAAATTTTTTTAGGGGCGCCTGGGTGGCTCAGTCGGTTAAGCAGCCGACTTCGGCTCAGGTCATGATCTCGCGGTCCGTGAGTTCGAGCCCTGCGTCGGGCTCTGTGCTGACAGCTCAGAGCCTGGAGCCTGTTTCAGATTCTGTGTCTCCCTCTCTCTGACCCTCCCCCGTTCATGCTTTGTCTCTCTCTGTCTCAAAAATAAATAAACGTTAAAAATTTTTTTTTTAATTTTAATTCCAGTATAGTTAACACACAGTGTTATAATAGTTTCAGGTGTAAAATATAATGATTCAACAATTCTATACAGTACTTGGTGTTCATCATGATAAGTGTATTCTTAATCTCCTTCACCTATTTCATCCATCCCCCACCCACCTCCACTCTGGTAACTGTTCTCTAGAGTTAAGAGTCTGTTTTTTGGTTTGTCTCTTTGTTTCCTTTTTTGTTTTTATTGTTTTTTAAATTCCACATATGAGTGAAATCATATTGTGTTTATTTGTTGTTTTCTAACAGACTTATTTCACTTAGCTTTATACTTTCTAGTTCCATCCATGTTGTTGCAAATGGCAAGATTTCATTCTTTCTTATGTTTGAGTAATATTCCATCATATATATATATATATTCTTCTTTATGCATTCACCTATCGCTGGACACTTGTTTCCATAATTTGGCTTCTGTAAATAATGCTGCAATAAACATAAGGATGCATATATCTTTTTGAATTAGTGTTTTTGTGCTCTTTGGGTAAATACCCAGTAGTGGAATTGCTGGATCATATGGTCATTTTATTTTTACTTTTTTTTTTTTTAATTTATTTTAATTTATTTTTATTTATTTCTTTTTTCAACGTTTATTTATTTTTGGGACAGAGAGAGACAGAGCATGAACGGGGGAGGGGCAGAGAGAGAGGGAGACACAGAATCGGAAACAGGCTCCAGGCTCTGAGCCATCAGCCCAGAGCCCGACACGGGGCTCGAACTCACGGACTGCGAGATCGTGACTTGGCTGAAGTCGGACGCTTAACCGACTGCGCCACCCAGGCGCCCCTCTATTTTTACTTTTTTAAGGAACCTCCATACTGTTTTCCACAGTGGCTGCACCAGTTTGCATTCCCACCAACAGCGCATGAGGGTTCCTTTTTCTCCGTATCCTCACCAACACTTGTAGTTAAGATGTATATGGTTTTGATGTAAAATAGAATCTTTACCCAAAGGATCTGTCCACCTAGCAATTTAAAACCCAAATAAAATAAGTAGTGTTTCTTCTTTTGGGAACTCATGTGCTCATTCATTCAAGTACATGGAGCTCCAGGCAGTGCAATGGGCACAGGGGATAGAACAGTTGCATGATGTACTCCCAGGCCCCAGGTCTGAAAAAGCTTTTAAGTGTATTTCCGGTCCTTAGAATGAACAAATTGTCCAATTACAAACTATATACTTATAACTGCCTGAATTTATAGGGTATGTTCTCCATTCAGCTTACAAATATCTGTCTTTAATTATCTTCCCAAGACTAACAGCCACCACACCACAGCTCCTGGTTTCTCCACTTGCCTCCCTCTTCCTTCTTCCTACCTCCAGAGCCCTTGCTGCTGTTGCCATGACAACCGGAATGAAAAGCCTTGGAACCTTATATTTTATTATGGGTGCCTCCCCATAAGGACATTATTGTACGTCTGCCAAACTGGACTCTGGAGGCTCTTCTTTAAATATACCATTAAGTCATGTTAAAATAGGAACTCTAGAGGCAAGATTATGATGGTGTTTAATCAGGGACCTAGGAATTCTCAAATCTTGTTTTCAACCAGCCATTTCCTTCTTTGAGGTTTTCAAAGAAAATATGTACACTAATGACAAAGCAAGATCTAGGCATGCTTTTTACTAAATGGGGCTTTACACCTAAACCCCATATGGCTTTCTAGTGACTATATCCAGGCCTGGTGGAGATCACTTTTGGCCTAAGCCAGGTTGGCCTGAGGAATATACTTGACTAAGAAGCAACTCAAATCTGTCCTCAGAGCCCCAGGCTCTGAGAGCCATCTGCCTGCTTGACATTTACCTTTGGGTGACTCTTAGACATGTTCACCGTACCAATCTTTCCATCCCTATTCTTCCCCTAGTCTTTCTCCTCTCAGTTAACATCTCCACCATTCAGCCAGTGGCCCAAGCCAGAAACCTGGGAGTCACCTTGAGTCTTCCCTTTCCCCGGCCTCACCCCATTCCTAACCCTTCCCTATCAAGTCCTGTCAGCTCTATCTCCAACATGAAACTCGAAGAGGTCTGCTTCTCTACATCTCCACTCCCACCTCTTTACAGCAAAACATAGTCATCTTCGTCCTGGATTGTAATAGAATTCTGACTCTTCTCCCCAGTTCCACTTGTTTTCCCCTGAAGCCCTTCTCCGTAGAGCAGCTAGATTGTAACACTTTTTTTGTTTTGTTTTGTTTTGTTTTGTTTTGTTTTGTTTTGTTTTAATGTAATTTATTGTCACATTGGCTTAGGTACAACACCCAGTGCTCATCCCAACAAGATTGTATCACTTTGTACTTTGAAACTCTTCATGGCTTCCCATTATACTTGGAATAAAATCCATATTCTTCATGCTGGCCTACAGGGCTCTGCCCTGAGCTCTCTGAGCAAACTTTCAAGCCTCATCTTGTACCATTCTCCACCTGGCCTCTACTCCAGTCATACTTTTCTTTCCTCAACCCCCCATGTGGCTTGCAAATATCTGTCATCAATTTCCTTCGAAGTCAAATAGCTGCCACAGGTCCTGGTTTGTGGACCACGTTCGTTCCTCCCACCCATGCCTTTACACTTTCAACAACTTCTGCCTGGAACACGTCTTCTCCACCCTTTGCCAGCTCTTTTCCTAGTGGCTGTCTCCTCTTCAACCTTGAGGTCTCAGTGAAATGTCACCTTCTCAACAAGCCCTTCCCTGACCACCCTATCCAAAATGGCCCTGCCTCCTCAATGATCCTCTATCAGTGCATCCTGTGTATTTCCTAAACTATACTTCCCAGAATATATAACCATTTTGTTTACTTGTTTGTGTATTTACTAAGTTTGTCTTCCCAAGTAGGAATGTCAATTCCTTGAAGGCAGGGACTAGATCTGTTTCATTCACACTGAATGGCACATAAGAAGAGCATAATTAGTATCTCTTAGATACATGAATGATCCTGCTTGAAATTCTGGCAGCAACATCTGCACCCAGGAAAGAAATAAGAAATTCTTTTTCCCATTCATCCTTCACTGTCCTAGTCAGGATCTTGATGGATCATACAAATGAAGATATTTTAATGAAGGAATTATTTCTTTAAAAATTTTTTTTTATGTTTATTTATTTTTGTGAGAGAGAGAGACAGAGAGACACAGAATCTGAAGCAGGTTCCAGGCTCTGAGCTGTCAGTACAGAGCCCGATGAGGGGCTCGAGCCCATGAACAGCGAGATCATAGCCTAAGCGGAAGTTGGACACTTAACCAACTGAGCCATCCAGGCACCCAAAGGAATTATTTCTTTTTTTTAAAAAAAATGTTTATTTATTTAGTTTTGAGTGAGAGAGAGAGCATGAGTGTGGGAGGGGCAGAGAGAGAAAGAGAGAGGATTTCAAGCAGGCTCTGCACTGTCAGCCCAGAACCTGATGTGGGACTCAAACTCACAAACCGTGAGATCATGCCCTAAGCCAAAATCAAGAGTCAGATGCTTAACCGACTGAGCCACCCAGGTGCCCCTAATGAAGGAATTGCTAACTGAGACATGGGCAGGGTTATGAGAACCAACACAGGATGTTGAGACACCAAAGACTGGCATGAGCATGGAGCGATTATACCCCCCAAAAGGTGAGGACAAAGGAAGCAAATGAATGGTGTCCCTATGGCCCAGTAAGAGCTGGAGCTTTGGAGGAAGGGCCACCCAGCTAGAGATGTAGTCCGGAGAAACATAGCCACTGCCAGATTGGCAACAGCTAAGCAGGATAGGAATAGCCAAAGAAATACCCCATCCTGACTCTCCTCTTACTCTCTCATCGATGATCCATGCCCTTTCTTTCTAAAACCAAGTAAAAACCAGCCTGCAAGGAAATGCAGGTGAATGAATCCATTTGTAGCCCAGCCTTTCAAAGCACAGAGCAGGTGATAAATGGAGAATGATCAGCAGAGATGTGACTCCTAGCAACCATAACTCAGACTGGTCTTACTCCTATGATTTAGAGGTCAATCAAATTTGGGGTTTATGCTTGGAATATAACTACCATTTATACCATTGTGCCTAAGGAAAAACCATTTGGATTTTTTAAGCAACGAACTTACTAATAAACTTGGGAACATAATTCACTAGGGCATTTATAGTGCCTTTATAGTGAACGGGTGGGTGAGGTGTTTTTATTATTAATAAGCATAGCACAGCCTGCTCAAAGAAAGAAAGAAAGAAAGCTCCCATAATCTTATTTGGCTACCTCATAAATTGAATTATGAGGCATTTTGGTAACATACATAGTATCCTCACAAAATACATGGGACCAGTATCTGGCAAATTAGATTTCTAGGTCCTGTCGAACCAGTTACAGAGAAAATATAGCTAGAATTTTTTTGTGAGTCAAAAACCTTAAAGTCTTTGAGTTCCGGTTTTCATCCTGCTCTCAATAGTTGCTATGTGAGAATGTCCGTTTCTGGTTCATTTTAGTCTGTAAATACAGAATTGCACCCTGTTTATTTCAGGGATATTGGTCATCTTGGAGTTTTCACAAGGTTTTACAAACTATGCTGGAGGAAATAAGAAGTGAAATGCAAGTCTTCCTAACAGCTGACAATGCAGCTTTGGGGAAAATGCCATTTCATCTTTGTAAATTTAGCACTGGGAGTTGCGGCTGAGTTGCATGGCTAGGGGAATAACCATGTCAATATACAATTCCTCTCTAAAAATCTTTGTTTTACAATATGACTTGAATGCTCAGACAGCTATATTGAATATCTCAATAGGAGTAGAAGGGCATTAGGATAAAGAGGCAGCTGCCAAATATATTGTATCTTTAATTAAATGCTAGATTTGTAAATGGGGCTCCATAATAGCAAACAGCAACCTCATTTCCAATTCATTTCTCTCTTTGCTTAAAATTCTGTAAATATCGGAAATAAGAACCACCAATATTTAATAAGAATGTCCCCCCCCCCTTGTCTACTCTCTGCATTGTGTAGCCAGAAAGAATGCAATATGTTTATTGTGTTTATTGATTTATTTACACTTACAAAAATAATAGAATGCTGGTTTAAGACAGGCTTGATTTTATCTTTCCACTGTGTAGAAAAGAGGCAAATTATTCTAGGGCTTTAAATGTTTGAAATACAGAGGCTTGTGAGGAAAATTCAAATCTGCCTTTGATTTCCCTCTGTTCTGGGATTCTGCAAACAGAAAATCCTCTCCTAAAATATATGTGTGTATATTTATATATATACATATATATATAAATATATATATGTATATATATATATATATACACAAACACATATATACATATACATTTATATAAATATATATGTATATATATATATTTATAAACTACCTGGCACATAACCCAAGAAAAGCGAAGCAGGGTAGATGGCAAAGTGAAACATAAACGCAGTGGAAAAATGTTTGGAAAGCCACTCTTTACCAATAAATATCTTAATTAAATCATCTAGGACCTTATTCCATAATGATATGCACCAGGTGTCTCTGCCTGCATTTAATCAGCTCAGCATTATTCCCCTTTCAGAAATGATACATACTGTTGAGGTGTATCCAGCTGAAAGACACATCAACACAAAGTGCAATGCTATTCAAATGTGGGGTTTTTTTCAGTGTATATTTTTAAATGGCCTCATTTCTTCCACTATCTATAGACTGATCATAATGGATCACCCAGGTTAAAGGATGAAGTAGAAATAAGGCACTACCACATTTATAGACATGAAAACACAGTAACTGTAGGTTTATGGAAACTAAGCTTAAGAAATATGCAAGGCACTTACTGGTTTCTTTCAGAAACCTCTAAGATGTGGGAGAAATATGTGTGAGATTTGGGCTTTCGTTTATTCAAATATGAGGAATTTGTCCGCTAGAGTCAACTGACTGATAGTAGATGGGAAGGATTAGTGTGGGTCTTATTTGGCAGGCTTCTCGGTAGAAACCCATATGCTCTCTGACATTGATTATAATTATTTTTCCATCATTCCTAGGTTAAGTTCTTAGCAGGAATGTGAGCCAACTCTCTCCCTACGAAGGCTCCTGCTGTGAAACCATTTCTGGCAATGAATCTTTAACAAAAGATCAGGAACTTGACATTTCTTTTTAAGCACGAGAAGAAAATGTGTGCAATGTTGGAAGCAAATATAGGGATAGAAAGAGCTTCTAAACAGTCACAGGGAGGAGCAGTGAATCAGGAAGAAACATTACATGATATGCCAGTGGCTTTATTTTTGCGAAACAGCAACTAATGACTAGGTATGGCACATGTAGACTATATACTGTTATGCTTCGGTGTCTTTAAAGTAGAAGGAGAGACGATGTATTTAATTGTTGTTTTGGACCAGGTGTATCTTTATGATTTTATATTCAACTGATCTTCAAGGAGATTGTTAGGACAGTGGTTGAAACAGAAATTTAGGATAATATTTTAAGAAACAGAAAAGGCAATCATTCTTGTTTTAATTGACTAGACCCGCAGAGTTAAAAAAGTTTTTTTTTCAGAAATGATGTGTACATTTGTGAATTTATTAATCTGATTTTCAGGGTGAGTTCTTGGTGGAAAGGCTAAATAAAGTATCAGGATGCTTCCAGGGTGAGAATTTTTCATCCTCACAGTGTCCATCTACAGTAAGAAAATTGCTTCAAAATTAATTTGAACAGCAACAGATGCAGAAAATGGCATGGTGATAAAAAAAAAAAATTACCAAATTAAACATAAAAGAGTGTCAACTTCTCTCCTAAAGGATGGTAATTCTACCTCATGGCTTAGTGCATTGTAATGATTGGTTTCCCCATTAAAATCAAATGCAGAATATAATTAAGTAAATCCTTCAGCTTACATGTCTTTTAAAATTCCACTAGCATGGGGTGCCTGGGTGGCTTAGTTGGTTAAATGTCTAACTCTTGATTTTGGCTCAGGTCATCATCTCACAGTTCATGAGTTTGAGCCCCCTGTTGGGCTCTCCTGGAAGAGCCTGCTTGGAATTCATCTCTCTCCCTGTCTCTCTGCCCTCCCCCACTTGCACTCTTCTCTCTCAAAGTAAATAAATAAACATTAAAAAAAAATTCTGCTAGTGTGGTGGGTACTAAGGAAGGAACTGGTGATGAGCACTGGGTGTTGTATGTAAGTGATGAATCACTGAATTCTACTCCTGAAACCAATGTTACATTGTATTTAAATTTTTAAAAAATTGGCTCAAAAAATGAAATAAAATAAAATTCCACTAGCCGAGGGACTCACCAGAGGAAGTAATAAGTACTTTATTTTATTTTATTTTTTTAATAATTTTTTTAATGTTTATTTATTTATTTTTCAACGTTTATTTATTTTTGGGACAGAGAGAGACAGAGCATGAACGGGGGAGGGGCAGAGAGAGAGGGAGACACAGAATCGGAAACAGGCTCCAGGCTCTGAGCCATCAGCCCAGAGCCTGACGCGGGGCTCGAACTCACGGACCGCGAGATCATGACCTGGCTGAAGTCGGACGCTTAACCGACTGCGCCACCCAGGCGCCCCAACGTTTATTTATTTTTGAGACAGGGAGAGACAGCATGAACGGGGGAGGGTCAGAGAGAGAGGGAGACACAGAATCTGAAACAGGCTCTAGGCTCTGAGCTGTCAGCACAGAGCCTGACGTGGGGCTCAAACTGACGGACTGTAAGATCATGACCTGAGCCGAAGTTGGATGCTTAACCGACTGAGCCACCCAGGCGCCCCAATAAGTACTTTAATGAATGCCTTTCACCATAAATGTAGTTCAGATGAGACTTAAAGTCAGCTCAAATAACATAATAGGCACTTTTAGCCACTGGACTAATAAACATTTTTTTTTTTTTTTTTGCTGAATTAGACTCTTCTAACCTTTTGGATAAAGCTCCTATTGGTATTTCTCTTCCTACCTTTGTGAAAACTGTAACCAAAATAGATGTGTACATGTTTATACACGAGAATGAGATTAAATGAAAAGTTTGATTTAAAAAGGACACCACAGGGGCGCCTGGGTGGCGCAGTCGGTTAAGCGTCCAACTTCAGCCAGGTCACGATCTCGCGCTCCGTGAGTTCGAGCCCCGCGTCAGGCTCTGGGCTGATGGCTCGGAGCCTGGAGCCTGTTTCCGATTCTGTGTCTCCCTCTCTCTCTGCCCCTCCCCCGTTCATGCTCTGTCTCTCTCTGTCCCAAAAATAAATAAACGTTGAAAAAAAAAAATAAAAAAAATAAAAATGAATAAAAAGGACACCACATATTATTGAAAACCAAAATGTATCACAGCAGTGACCCCATGCATGTTACATCAAAATTCATTGCAGGAGGATAAATCATCCTTGTTTTTAGATATGGAAAATGCATATTGTTCTTCCTGTTTTAACATGTAAATTTACATTCAGTTACAAAATCACAATTCAATTTCTATCTCAAATTTTGATTGTCATTATTATATTAATAAAAAATCACATTTCTAGAAACAATTATAATTACTTTCGGGTCTATTGTTACTGTCTTGATTTGGCATAACCAATACTTCTCACTACAGGTGAAGATGTTAATCATACTGGGGGAAAAAACTAATAACTATTCTCCAGTGCTAGGCAAATGAACATATCTGCCTGGATGGGAGAAACCTAAAAAATTCCAATAGTCTGCCTTATCTCTTCTATCAGCATAACAGCTAACATTTATCACATGTGCAAGACTGCTGGACATTTTACATGCATTCTCTCATTTAATTCTCATAAATCTCTTAAATATCACATTTAAGCCCCCAACAACCCTATGAGAGAGGTACTAATATCCTCATTTATACTGAGAAAACTGAAGCATAGAGAGACTGAGTGGCTTGTCCAAAGTCATACAGGCAGGAAGCCATCTTTTGTAATCCTCTGTATCAGTTGCATCTTCCAGGAAGCAGACACTGAGATGGAGTTTAGAGTGTAAGGAGTTGATTTTGGTGAAATGCCTGTAATAGAAAACAAGGGGGAGGAGGCAGGATAGGACAGGTAAAGCCTCTGGACCCTGGTGTGGATCTGCCACTTGTGAAAGAAAAGTAGGGAGGAAAAAAGATTGAATAAGGAGATGCTTAGAACAAAGTTTTGGCCAACTCACTTGCAAGCTCTGGAGTAAAGATTGACAATCAGAGGGTATCTCTGTTGGGCAGAACTAGTCAGGCTCTCATATTTCCATCGTGTTCAATTATTTTCCAGGGAAAAGCATGGCCTCAGCTCAAAAATTGAGTATAGTCTGAGACACTGCAGCTGGAGATCATCTGCTAATTGCTCCCCTTGCAGCTGGATGGAAGTTCTTTCTTGAAGGGGGATCCAAGTAGTACATCTTCCTGACCGTCACAGTCCACCCTTTCACCATCCAGATCCACCACTTCACATTTGGGGATCAGCTCCTCCAGGACTGTGGTGGGTCTTTCTTCTTGCAGAGAAACTTAGAAGAGGGAGGTTAGTAGGATGAACTATAGTCCTTGTCACTGCAGTGGCCTTGGGGCCACAAGTGGTACTAATTCTCTCCCTTCTCCACTATCTATTCTAAATTTATTTGCCCTTATCTATTATCTCTATTGGTCTCAGTGACTTACCTGGTGGTGAAACACAACCTTCATTTCTGATGGGTCTGAGCCACTGGTGACCATACCTTTCTCAGGCTTTGGTTGCTGTACTTGTCCCTATACATTCTTAGTTGGGCAAGGAGATACTATATAAAACACTCAGTGGATCACCTGAGTCCCATACATATTCCTCCTTCCCGCCATTTTGTAACAACAGCCAATTACTTTTGCCAAGATGGTGAGTCTTGCTTGCTCATCCGTGGACACAGGGATTAAAAATGTCCAGGCAGGAGCCATAACTTGTAGTTCAAGTGGAGTTCTTGCTGGTTCCCCAATCATGACTTTTTTTTTTTAAGTTTATTTATTTATTTTGAGAGACGAGAGAGAGAGAGAGAGAGAAGAGAGATAATCCCAAGCAGGATCATTTCTGTCAGTACAGAGCCCCATGTGGGGCATGATCTCACGAACGGCAAGATCATGACCTGAGCCAAAATCAAGAGTCGCCTACTCAATCGACTGACCCACCCAGATGCCCCAATCATGGCTTTTTATTGGGCAACTGCTCTCAGCCTTGTGCTCTCCATCCCTGCTTTCTTTGGATGATGTATGTTAAGCAATACCCACATTAGGTGCCTATCTATTTTGCCCCTTAGGATTCTATTAACCATCTCCACAGCTTTCTTTGAGTCAAGCCCCCTTGGCTGCCATTCCACTTTGCTGGTCATGGCAATAATTGTGGGATCCCCGCCCACCCCCGCCTTGGCTTATGGTAGTTAGGTGCTGCCCCCTAGTCTCTACTGCTTCAGGGCCCCATCAGGCCCATTTTTGTCAGTGGGCCAAGCCCTATGACAGTCTCTCCTACTGGTAACCCTAGCCACCATTGAAACTTTAACTGATGCTGGTGCCTCTCTCACTAGCATATTCCTGATAGCTTTGACAAATGTAGCATTGTCTGGGTATATGTAATATACATACATGTAGTATCCTTTGGTAGGTCATCCGGCCTCACAAAATATCTATTCTAATGTGTTTACTTCTCTCGCTTTCTTGATTCTTTCCTCTACCATCTGTCAGAGCAATTCAGATGTTTTGACTTCATTCAGAGTGGACCATCACTTTCTCCATGTCTCTAAGAGCGGCCCTAGCAGTGAATTTGCACCATCCCCTGGGGTTCTTGCTCAATATTAAATCCCATATCCTGGGAGGGTAGAGATATGAGATTTCAATAAACTGTACTTTTTCCAGTGTTAGGGTCTGGCTCCCTTGATCAAGCACCCTCAAAATTTCATCCCATGAGTACTCTCAGGCTCCTACTGGAACATGCTGGCTCATTTTTACAGCTCCATTTGGGAATAGTCCCTTTCCTCCTTTTTCAGACCCAGCTCAATTATGCTGCCACTTAATGTAGTTATTGATCTAGAATCCAGGAGAGGAGCTGAGGCAGATGCTGATGGGGATCCCTGTTGTCTTGTGAGGTTGAGCCTTGTCTGGTGTCTTTTCACACCTGACTGCTAGCTTTAATAGAGAGGGGGCACCTCTGCAGTCTCTCAGGGTTCAGAGGAGCCCAGTGCATCAAAATAGGGGCATGTGACAGATGGCCCATCCCATGTGTCATAGTCCCAAGTTTCACACACCAGGGATGGACTCAGCTGAGCACTCAAACATGTTTGAAGCTCTGCAATACAAATTATTAAATCTGGAGTTTGTACTGTTGGCTCCACCCTCAGCTCTAGGAGGGGTCATATGACTGGCACCCGGTTAACCGAAGTGTTGCATTCTCAGCCACAGTGATTCTTTTGTGGGGAACATGTGAGCAATCCAGGCCAGTGCATGTCAGGACTTTAGATTGTTGGGAATGGGAAGTTTCTTTTTGTCCTTGGAGCTATAAGGACATTAACCTGCCACTGCTGGTCACCATCTTCCTACCATGAAAGGAATGTATGCCTGGAAATAAAGCCAGCAGAGAGATAGGAAGATCAGAGACATCCAGAGAGCTGTGGTCCTGATACCATCGTTTAACCCCCTGACTCCAGATGTGCCTAAAACCAGTATATTCCCAGACTTTTTAGCTACTTAAGCCAATACCTTCTTTTTTGGTATTTATTTATTTATTTATTTATTTATATGTTGAGAGAGAGGGGAAGGGCAGAGGGAGAGAATCCCAATCAGGTTCTGCACTGCCAGCCCCGATGAGGGGCTCCAACTCATGAATGGTGAGATTATGACCTGAGCCGAAATCAAGAGTTGGACGCTTAACTGACTGAGCCACCCAGGCGCCTCACCTTCTTTTATGTCTTTTTAGATAATTTAGGCTTGGATTTTCATCACTTGAAAATAACTGCCTCCTGATAGTCATTCATCTAATCAGTATTGGCTGTGTGTCAGACATTGTTCCAGTGTAGAAATATAGCAGTGAACAAAATAGGCATCTCCTTGTCGGCCTACAACTTATATTCAGAACTTACATTCTAGGGTAAAGAAAAGAAGAAGGGAAAAAAGCAAATATGCAAACATTGTATATCAGTTGGTGACTAGTTTTGTGGGGAAAAAAATAAAGCTGGGTAAGAGGAAGGATACGTTGTAGGATACTCAGGGAAGGACTCACTGCTACGGTGACTTTGAGTAGAGACTTAAGGTATGTTAGGGGAATGAGCCATGAGATAATCAGTAGGAAGTTTCCAGGAAGAAGGAGCAGCAAGTTCAAAGGCTCTGAGGTGGACGTATGTTTGCAGAGCAATGAGGCCAAAGTGTTGGCAATATGACAAGGAAGGAGGTGAGAATAGAATATGATGTCAGAGAAATAGCAGGTTGAAACCATCGAGGCCCTTGACAGCCATTTGAGCTTTGTAGTTTTACTTAACGTGGCATGTGAATCCATTGGCGGGTTTTAAGAAAAATAATGACACAAGCTAACTTTTATTTTAAAAGAATTAATTGGATCATTGAATGGAAGGGGCAAAGGTAGGAGCAAGGAATCCAGTTAGGAAACTGCAATAATATAGATGAGAGTTGATGGTGGCCAGGGCAGGGTGTCCAGTGAAATCAGAGAGAAATGGACTGATATGGGGTAGACCAGACAGGATTTGCTCACTAACTGGATGTGGGGATAGGAGAAAGAAAGGAGTCAAGGATGACTCCAAGGTCTGTGGCCTGAGCGATTGGAAGTTTGTGATAAAATTGCAGTCATTTTCTGTTAAGCCTGAGATCTCTATCAGATATCCAAGATCTGACACTCACACATTTAGGGGAGAGGTCTAGAATAGAGATATATGTTGGGGAGTCATCAGTGCATAGATGGTATTTAAAGCTGTGAGACAGAATAAAACATGAATATAGACCAAGAAGAGATATGAGGGCTGAATCCTGCAACACTTCCGTATTTAGAGGTCAGAGAAATGAAGAGGAACCAGTAAAGAACAATGAGAAGGAACAACCATTGAGGTAGTTGATTTTGTATATAGTGAAAAAAATTCTTTAAGGAGGAAGTGATTGGCCATGTAAAAATTACAAAAGGTGTTGATTTCTAGGACAAGAAAAACGAGGCAGGAATTTTATTACTGGGCAATGTGGAGCTATTTTAGCACTTACTGCCGTCTTACATACTGACAACTGACATGATCATTTTCACTCTCCTCCCATTTAGATATAAGCTTTGCATCTTTGTTTTGTTCATGAATGCATTCCTAGTATCTAGAAAAGTGTCTGGTATATGGTAAGTGTTCAATAAATATTTCCTGAATGAAAAAAATGTGAAAAATAAGAAAAAAATATTTCTCAATCTCTTTTACAAAAAATATCTTGCATTTTATATTTTGGTAGAGGAAGTGATTGTGTAGCACTAGATTTTGAATTATGTTGAAAATTTGGCAAGAGATTCAACCTCACCAAGGTTTTGTTTCCTTATCCATAAAATAAGCTGAACAAAAAAAAAGCATGTTTGAGAATGTACCCAGAACGTAGTAGGTACTCAATAAATGCTTTATAAATCTGGAAAAGATGGCCAGACCACACAGTGGCATGCAAATGTATTCCAGATAAATAAATCATTTGACATGGTGTCATTGATTTGAGAAGTGAGTCGGAAAAAGAAAAGTAAGTTGCATTTCCAACTAAAGGTACTTGAGTGCATCTCAAAGTGAAATAAGGGCCAAAACACATTCAGATTCATGTCGCTATTATGGTTGTTTCACATTAAAATACATTAGCTTTGAGGTGTGTGGGGTGTGTGTGTGTGTGTGTGTAAGCGCACATGTGCTTTTAATCCTCTGTATCTATTTCTCACCCATCCCCCCTCCCACTTCCCCTCTGGCAACCAGTTTTGTTCTCTGTATTTAGGAACTGTTTGTGTCTTTTTCTTTGTTAATTCATTTGTTTTGTTTCTTAAATTCCACATATGACCGAAATCATGTTGCCTTTCTCTGACTGACTTATCTCACTTAGGTCCAATAATGTTGTTCCTAATGCCAAGATGTCATTCTTTTTTATGGTTAAGTAATATTCCATTGTATATGTATACTTCTACTTCTCCTTTCCCTCCATCTCCCCCCACCCCCTCCTCCTCGTCCTTTCTCTTCTCCTTTTCCTTCTTAATACCACATCTTCTTTATCCATTCATCTATCCATGGACAACGGGGTTGCTTCCATATCTTGGCTATTCTAAATAATGCTTCAATACATAAAGCGTACACTTATCTTTTCGAATTAGTGTTTTCATTTTCTTTGGGTAAATACCCAGTAGTGGAATTACTGGATTATATGGTAGTTCTATTATTAACTTTTTCGAGGAAACTTCATACTGTTTTCCACAGTGGCTGTACCAGTTGCATTCCCACCAACAGTGCACAAGAGTTCCTTTTTCTCTACATCCTCGCCAAAACTTGTTATTTCTTGTGTTTCTTATTTTAGCTATTCTGACAGATGTAAGGTGATATCTTACTGTGGTTTTGATTTGCATTTCCCTGATGATTAGCGATATTAAACATTTTTTATGTGTCTGTTGGCTATCTATATGTCTTCTTTGTAAAAGTATCTATTCAGTTTCTTTGCCCATTTTTAATTGGATTATTTGTTATTTTTGTATTTAGTTATATAGGTTCTTTATGTATTTTGGATATTAACCCATTATTAGATGTATCATTTGCGAATATCTTCTCCAATTTAATAGGTTGCCTTTTTGTTTTGTTGATGCTTTCCTTCACTGTGCAAAGGGCTTTTTTTCCCCCTTTTTTAGTACATTGTGTCTTATTGTTCATTCTGTAGTTCAAGTCTCATTACGTTATAGATCTAGGATGGATAGATTTTTTTTTTAAGTTTGTTTTTAATTTGAATGTAGCTGACACACAATGTTACATTAGTTTCAGGTGTGCAACATAGTGATTCAACAAGACTATACATTATTGACAATAGCCAAATTATGGAAGCTGCCCAAGTGCCCTTTCATAGATGAATGCATAAAGAAGATGTGGTATATACAGACACAATGGAATATCATTCAGCCACAAAAAAAAAAAAAAAAAAAAAGAAATCTTACCATTTGTAATGACATGGATGAAGCTAGAGAGAGTATAATGCTAAGAGAAATAAATCAGAGAAAGACAAATACTACATGATTTCACTCATATGTGGGATTTAATCAACAAAACAAATGGGAGAGAGACAAACCAAGAAACAGACTCATAACTATGGAGAACAAACTGATGGTTACCCGAGGAAGGTGGATGCGGATGGGCATTAAGGAGCGCACTTGTTATGATGAGCACTGGGTGATGTATGGGATTGTTAAATCACTATATTGTATGCCCCAAACTAATAGAACACTGTATGTTAACGATACTGGAATTAAAAATTTTTTAAAACCACAACTCTATACATTATGCTATGCTCACCACAAGTGTAGGTATCTGTCATCTTACAATACCACTGACTGTATTTCCTATGATGTACCTTCTATTCCTGTGACTTATTCATTACGTAACTGAAGCCTAGATCTTCCACTCCCTTTCACCCATTTTACCCATTCTCCCACCTCCCTCCCCTCTGGCAACCATCAGTTTGTTATAAATAAACCATCAGTTTATTTATAGGTCTGGTTCTGCTTTTTGTTTGGTTGTTTATTCATTTGTTTTGTTAAAAAATTTTTTTAATATTTATTTATTGTTGAGAGAGAGAGAGCAAGAGAGAGCAGGAGAGGGTCAGAGAGAGAGGGAGACACAGAATCTGAAGCAGGTTCCTGGCTCCGAGCTGCCAGCACAGAGCCTGACGTGGGGTTCAAACTCACAAACTGCGAGATCTTGACCTGAGCTGAAGTTGGAGGCTTAACTGACTGAACCACCCAGGTGTCCCTGTTTTGTGTTTTAGATTCCACATATAAATGAAATCATATGATATTTGTCTTTTCCAGTCTGATTTATTTCATTTAGCATAATACCCTCTAGGTCTAGGATGGGTAGACTTTGGTGAGACCACTTTCCTTACACCTACACCTTCCCGTAGATTACCCTGATCTGAACCTTACAGAAAGCATCAGAGTTCAGTGGAGCATATATCAAGGCTTGGAAAAACTACAAATTTGTCGAGATCAAAGTGTTAACCTCAAAAGGTTAACTAGGAAGCTCCTCAAGGATCTGGTAGGTTTAAAGTAGGTAAAGATTATATTTTAAAGGAGATTGGCCTTTAGCAGGGGAAAAATGTGCTGAGTGAGGAGGTTTAAAAGGGGATGGGATAATTACTTGGAGTTGAGAATTATTCTGGATTATCACTTAAGCACCCTGGGCATGTAGCCAAATCTCTTGGGTTAATATTTCTTTTCTTTTGTTTTCCAGGATTAGGCAACAGCATAGCCTTCTGTCATTTTGCATTTCTTTATCTATTAAACAGTCAACAGGTGATAACCTGCTGTCTCTTTGGACCCAGAATATTTGGCTATCATCATACCCTTAATAGATAACCATAATCAATAACACGTTGGTATTGATGTATTAAAACTGGACATCTTGGGGGAGGGGGATGGCAAGATGGCAATTAAAGTTCTGATCCTTTGGAAATCAGGTCTCATGGCCAGGTACTAGACATTATAAGATCCTAAGAATTTGAAAGACAAATATTTAGGGAAAACCTCCAAGGACAGACTTCCAAAAAGGGACAAAGTTCATATTAGTATGCCACTCTTATAGCTCTCTTCATAAAATTATCTTTTGCCGTGACATGTGGGTTATTACAACAATAGGGGAAGAGAGGCTGAATCAGAAAGGATTTTGAAATGAGAAAACAGGAAAAGGGATTTTAAAGTCTTAAAGTGTACCCCTCATGGAAATGGCTCAAAGCATCACATTGTAGATTCCTTACTTGTACTTGGACTTCACAGAGGCATAATCACTACATCTAACTGGTCTTGGGGGTGCCGAGTGGCTCAGTCTGTTGAGCGTTGGACTCTTGATTTACACTTGGGTCATGATCTCATAGTTTGTGAGTTCCAGCCCCATATCAGACTTTGTGCTGACAGAGCAGAGTCTGCTTGGGATTCTCTCTCTCTCTCAAAATTAAAAAAAAAAAAATTTAAGGTTTATTTATTTTTTGAGAGAGAGAGAGAGCAAGCAGGGGAAAGGCAGGGAGAGAGGAGACAGAGAATCCCAAGGAGGCTCTGTGCTGTCAGCACAGAGCCCTACATGGGCTCGAACTCACAAGCTGTGAGATTATGACCTGAACTGAAAGCAAGAGTCAGACACTTACCCACAGAGCCACCCAGGCACCCCTTTAAAAAATTTTTCTTAATGTTTATGTATTTATTTAAGAAAAAAATTTTAATGTTTATTTATCTTTGAGAGAGAGAGAGCATGAGCAGGGGAGGGCAGAGAGAGAGGGAGATACAGAATAATCTGAAGTAGGATCCAGGCTCTGAGTTGTCCACACAGAGCCCGATGTGGGGTTTGAACCCATGAACCATGAGATCATGACCTGAACTGAAGTCAGATGCTCAACCGACTGAAACACCCAGGTGCCCCAGTGTTTATTTATTTTTGAGAGGGGGCACACATACAGAATCTGAAGCAGGCTCCAGACTCTGAGCTGTCAGCACAGAGCCCGATGAGGGGCTTGGACTCATGGACCATGAGATCATGACCTGGACCAAAGTCTGACGCTTAACCAACTAAGCCACCCAGGCACCCCAAATAAATAAGCTTTAAAAAAAACCTAACTGGTCTTTGTTATTATTACCTCATTTATTTAGCACTTTCTTAATATTAGACATTGTGCTAAGTGTTACCTGTATTATTCCATTTACTTCTCATGAAAATACCTATGAGATAGGCACTATTAACATTCTCACTTCATTCACAGAAAACTGAGGCTTAATCCCAGCATAGTAAAACCTTGGTAAGTAGCACCTGGATAATGGGAAATAAGTGGCTAGCTGAGGCACTGAGAAGCACAAACACCTTTTAGAGCAACTTAACCAAGACTAAAGCATAGTTATCAGGAACAAGAGAATGCGGAAGTCAGAAAACTGCTTTCTTAATGTTTTTAGGACTCTTACAAGAAATAGAGTAGATTAAACATTTTTAATTAGATTTTCTCATTTATTCATGATTTGCTCCCTTCCATGAGTTGTGCACTGTATTGGGACTGGGAATATAATGAAGAAATGCAGTTTGCAGGCTATTGAAAGACGAATCATTCAAATAATGGTAATATGAGAAGCGCTATAATACAGAGTAATGTTTCCAAAACTTTTCTGCAAAGAGAATTCCCTGGGTGACTTGTTAAATAAACAGATCACCAAGCTTTTTCCATGGAAGTTCCGAGGTCCTGGAATATGCTTTTTAATAAACACTGTAGATGAGTCTTCTATTCAGGAAACTTTAGGTGTGTGCCCAAATGTTTCTAGTGATCAAAGGTCAGGTGTCTACCCAGGCTGGAGAGTTAAGGGTGGCTTCACAGAGGACGTGATAGCTAAATAAGAGTGTAGGGACAGGAGCCATTTCATTCTCCAGCAAGGGGACCCTCGTGCTCCAAAGTGTGAAAGTGTGAGCCAACACTGACCTATTTAGAATAGCAATTAGACACCACTGGAGCACAAAAGATGCAAAAGGAAATAGCAAATGTTAGGCTGGGGAGAAAGTTGGTGGTCAGATTATGAAGATTCTGGAATGCCATGTGAAGAATTCAGGACATTTAAATACTTTAAAAAATGTGTATTTACTTACAAAATATAAGGAGCTCTCTCCATATAAATTAATTCAAAGGAATATCACATGCTCAGATGTCCCTTGCTCCAGGGAAACCACCGCCTTCTTTCCTTCCTCTCTCCTTAGTTCATGGCCCCTCCCCTATGGCCTTCCTTTATATACTGTGTGTGTCTAACATATCGCATGTGTATATTTTATGTTTATTATTCCATATTATATGCTTATTTGTCTGCCTCCTCCACGTCATTGTGAATTATTCTCTGAAAGCAAGGAATGTGATTTATTGTTTTTGTATCCACAGGAATGAGCAAGGCACATAATAAGTCCTTAGTGGTTTTTTTGTTTGTTTGTTTTTAATGTCTATTTATTTATTTATTTATTTATTTTTTAACGTTTATTTATTTTTGAAACAGAGAGAGACAGAGCATGAGCGGGGGAAGGGCAGAGACAGAGGGAGACACAGAATCTGAAACAGGCTCCAGGCTCCGAGCCATCAGTCCAGAGCCCAACGCGGGGCTCAAACTCACGGACCGCGAGATCGTGACCTGAGTTGAAGTCGGACGCTTAACCGACTGAGCCACCCAGGCGCCCCATGTCTATTTATTTTTGAGAGCAAGAGAGAGACACAGAGCATGAGTGGAGGAGGGGCAGAGAGAGAGGGAGACACAGAACCAAAGCAGGCTCTAGGCTCTGAGCCGTCAGCACAGAGCCAGACAGGGCTTGAGCTCATGAACTGTGAGATCATAACCTGAGCCGTAGTCAGAGACTTAACCAACTGAGGCACCCAGGTGCCCCATGCTTAGTATTTTTTGAATGGAAGAAAGAGAGAGAGGGAGAGAATACTATGTTCACTCTTTTAAAAACATACATATTATTATCAGGACTTTTGACTACTCTGAATTGAATTAAAGAATAAATGCCTTGTCTCAACAACTCAGAAGCCAGTATCTGATGTGGTTTAAAAGCATAAAAAATATCCTGCTCTGTTAGTGTGAAGTTAGTTCAGTAATTAAATAGCTACAGTTCGTATACAGCACATTTAAGCTACATGGCTCAGTGAGAATATATAATGTTACCATATATGTTTTAAAGAGGACATTTCAGAAGTTCTAAAGGAAAGAAAGGTAAAAAAAAATAACTGAATTCTAGAAGTTTAACTCACTTGGGGCGACTCGATCATCTAACTCTTGATCTCAGCTCAGGTCTTGATCTCAGGGTTGTGACTTTAAGCTCCACGTTGGGCTCCATGCTAGGTGTGCAGTCTATTTAAAAAACAAAAACAGGGGCGCCTGGGTGGCTCAGTCGGTTAAGCGGCCGACTTCGGCTCAGGTCATGATCTCTCAGTCCGTGAGTTCGAGCCCCGCGTCGGGCTCTGTGCTGACCGCTCGGAGCCTGGAGCCTGTTTCGGATTCTGTGTCTCCCTCTCTCTGACCCTCCCCTGTTCATGCTCTGTCTCTCCCTGTCTCAAAAAAAAAAAAAAAAAAAAAAAGTTAAAAAAAAATAAATAAAAAACAAAAACAAAAAATTTAGAAGTTTAACTCACTTAAGGTTGTTGTTTTGTTAAGAACAATTTTCACTCGAAACTCATTAGAAGATTTATATGTAAAAATACATAAAAATCTAGAATCAAAAGCAATTACTTTTTATTTCCCATGCATCAATTCTCTCATTTTAGATGGGAAGCATTTAAAAATATTTTCCACTTCATCTTTAATTTGCCTTAGCTCTGATATTGTAGTCTGGCCCAATATCCTGTGATTATTGCATCAAGACAATGAAATATTGTAAAACAATCCTTCTTTTACAAAACAATTAGGTTTTTAGAAAAGTAACCCATGTTTTCCTTTTCCTCTGTCACTTTAAGTTTTCATTGTTGAAAACTTTCTAATTGCTTTTAATGTTTACAAATCTATTATTTTTTTTTAATTTTTTTTTAACGTTTATTTTTGAGACAGAGAGAGACAGAGCATGAACAGGGGAGGGGCAGAGAGAGAGGGAGACACAGAATCTGAAACAGGCTCCAGGCTCTGAGCTGTCAGCACAGGGCCCGACTCGGGGCTTGAACTCACGGACCGTGAGATCATGACCTGAGCCGAAGTCGGATGCTTAACCGACTGAGCCACCCAGGCGCCCCACAAATCTATTATTTTAAAATGATTTTATCTAAAAAGGTATTCTACAATAATTACTTTAAAATAAAGCCTTGGATTAAAAACTTATTTGGATATTTGTGACAGCTAAAACAGAAAAAGTTTTAGAAAAAAATTGGCTTTGAAAAAGCAATATCTTGCTCAATGTGGACATATGTGTTCTTTATAAGAACAATTTATATTAGAATCTATTGTTATTTATACGAATTTTCATTGAGTGGAGAATTGTACATCTGCCCAGTGAAGTTTTATGAAAAGAAGGAAAAGAAGTAAAACTATTAAACAGAGAAAAAATAATTTAGAAAAGATTTAGTGTAACTCCATTAGCAATTTGGATTCAGGCAATTTATCCAAGGAAGCAGTTATTTATGTTTGTGAAATTGGAGAAGAATGTTAGCTAGAAGTCTTCATTTTCTCTTGTTGGGTCATCTTAGAATTATGGGTGGTTGAAGTAAAACACAATCTCAAACATCATCTGGGTGAGGAGTTCTTGACTTGCACTAGAATTACCTGAGAAGCTTTTTAATAAAAAGCCCTTACTCAGGCCCCATTCCTTTGCCCCCAGACCCCACCCAGTCTGACTCAATTCATCTGGCAAGGGGCCCAACATCAGTATTTGTGTGTATGTGTATTAAAATATACAAAACATAAAATTCGCCCTCTTAACCATTTGAAAGTGTATAGTTCAGTAGTATTAAGTACACTCACAACGTCATGCAGCCATTATCACAATCGACCTCCCGAAATTTTTCATCTTCTCAAACAGAAACTATACCTATTAAAAAATAACTTCCTGTTCCCTCTTTCTCCTCTTTAACCACCATCCTACTCTCTGTCTTGATCAATTTGACTCTGTTAGGTACTTCATGTAAATGGAATCATACAATTTTTGTTTTGTTTTGTTTTGTTTTGTTTTTGTGACTGGCTTAGCTCACGTAGCGTAATTGCCTTCAAGGTGCATCTGTGTTGTAGCACCTGTTAGAATTCATTCCTCTTTAAGGCTGCCAGTATCCGGAGTTTTAAAAGCTCTGCAGGTGATTCTAATGTACAACCAGAGCTGAGACCTACTCAACTTGTCCAACTCCCTCCTTTTTCAGATGAGGAAACTGAGATTCAGAGAGAGGAAGTGACATTCATTTATCTATCATCCACTTATTCATTACATATTTACTGCCCACTTACTGTGTTTTCAGGCACCGTGCTGGGTACAGTTAGACTCACACAAGGCCAAGTAAATTTGAACTCAGATCTCCTGATCTGAAGTCTTTGGGCAGCTTCACAGTTCCTCTTGCTGTAATACACTCTTTTCCTTATGTTTAAAAAACTGCAAATCCCAATAGCAGCAAGATATATTATTTTCTCTGGGGCTACTTGGGGAACCAATTTTTAATATACTTTTATGTAGACTTCTATTTAGAATCACTTTTATTTTCTCTAATTGTAATCAAAGTTAAATATAGTAATCATGAATCAAGCCAAACTATTAATTTAGTTGGGAACAGCTAATTTACAGTATCTTTAAGTTTACCCTCTATACCAAGAAGTACCTGGTAAATAAAAACATAGCAGAAAATCCTTAAAATGCTATTTCTCTAAAAGATGGGTGGGAAACCTGGAGCTTTCAATTTAATGTCATCTGGTCATGGGACATATCCAAAGAATTTATGCTTAAGGCCATGAAATTATAACCTTATTTTAAAGTATATAATACCAATACTCTTAAAATATATCCTTTGTGTAATAAAAATCAGTCAATAAAGTCCAACAATTTTTTTTAAAGTACACAAATGGAACATTTCATATTTATTTAAAGATAAAATAATGAATTCATTTTATTTACATAAATTTTATATACTGATAAAATATATGTGACATAAAATTTACCATTTTAACCATTTTTAAGTGTATAATTCAGTGGCAGTACATACATCACAGTGTTGTGTAACCATTACCACTATCTATTTACAGAGCTTTTTCATCATCCCAAACCAAAACTCTGTACCCATTAAATTATAACTCTCCATTCACCACTCCTCCTTAGTCCCTGGTAACCCATTTTATACTTTCTGTCTATGAATTTGCCTATTCTAGGTACCTCCTATAAATAGAACCGTACACTATTTTCTTTCTGTCTGGCTTATTGCATTAGCATAATGCCATCAAGTTTCATCCATGTTGTGTAGCATGTGTCAGAATTTCCTTCCTTTTTAAGGCTGAATAATATTCCACTGTATGGACATACCATATCCACTTACTTGTTGATTGTTGTTTCTACCTTTTGGCTACTATGCAAAAATGCTGCTATGAATGTGGATGTACAAATATCTGTTCCTGGCCCTACTTTTGATTCTTTTGTGTATATACCTATGTGAAGTTGCTGTATCATATGGTAATTCTATGTTTAACGTTTTGAGGAATTGCCATACTATTTCCCATAGAGCTGTACCATCTTACATTCCTGCCAGCAATGTGCAAGGATTCCAATTTCTCAATATCCTTCCCACCTTTAGTAAAATTTTAACCTTATTTATATAAACTTTATTATATAATTCTTGATATTAAAATGTTTTTTAACCCCTCACCTTTAATTATTCTGCATTTCTAGGTTGCATGGTCCTTTCTCAGTCCAACATAAATGTTTAAATTCTTAATCTTAAACATATACCTTCTGTGTTTATAAAATATGTTCTGGGGTGCCTGGGTGGCTCAGTTGGTTAACCGTCTGCCTCTTCATCTTGGCTCAGGTCGTGCGTGATCTCACCGTTCACGAGTTTAAGCCCCACATTGGGCTCTGCGCTGGCAGTGTGGAGCCTGCTTGGGATTCTGTCTCCCTTTCTCTCTGCCCAGCCGCTGCTCTCTCTCTCTCTCTCTCTCTCTCTCTCTCTCCCTGTCTCAAAATAAATAAACATTAAAATATGTTCTCATTGAAAACCTACAATCCATGTCGCCGATATTTCTCCAGGTTTCGCCAAGCTGAGAGTACTGACAGGGTCACGTTAACAGTAATATCTGGGGACTCCTGGGTGGCTCAATCGGTTAAGTATCCGACTTCGGCTCAGGTGGCTCGTGAGTTTGAGCCCCTTGTTGGGCTCTATGCTGACAGCTCAGAGCCTGGAGCCTGCTTCCATTTCTGTGTCTCCCTCTCTCTGCCCCTCTCCCGCTCATGCTCCGTCTCTCTCTCTCTCTCTCTCAAAAATAAATAAACATTAAAAATTTTTTTTGAAAACCAGTAATATCTGAAATTTTCCTGCCTCTTGTTTCTAGGCATTTCTATCCTCCTTCTCCTCTGGCCCACTTGAGGTATTCCTTCTTACAAGTTCTCAGGAAGTCTCCCTGTGAGCTTGGGTACAGTCACTGGTGTAATTACTTGGGAAGCCACTGGAGGGCAGCAGTTCCATCTACCTTTGACCCTAGCCCTGGAGAGGATGCAGTCATCAGGCCCATAGCATTTCTAAAATGGAAAACTCTCCAAGTGCTGCATGGCAACTATACAGAAGCAGGGGTATTCCTCTTCCATACTTTTGGTCACGCTTTGTCACCTGGGTTTCATAGAGTCCCATGCAGAAACTTGAGCACAAGTCTGAATCCAAGATTAATAACTGATTGAGAAAGTGAAAAAAAAGTCCCTGGCAGTTTTTAGCTGGCAGCACATAGCTGGCTATGGTGTTCCCCCACTGAAGATAAATAGAGTAACAATAATTAGACAAGGTCACTTCTGTGACTATGGTAGGAAAAAGACAGTAATAATCATATCTGAACACGGGCAGAATGAGGACGTTAAGCAGCCAGGAAAATAAGCAAATACTCCCCTGTTCTAGCTATGTGAGTGACTCCAGCCCTCTAGGTAAAATTTAGATATCCAATCATGGAATTGTCCCCGCGTCTTGACAGAACACAATCTAAGACAAACCCTCACTTCTCCCCAAATCAATCAGTGTAAGTCCAAACCCTAACAAGACCCTCCCCACTGGTTCTTAACCTAGACACCCCCAGGTGTTCAAGTGTGCATTCTCCCTTGCTGTAGCAAGCTTACAAACCCAAGTTTATTTGACAATAGTTGTATTATCAGTGGCTTTTGCCTGGCAGACCGTCTTGATCACTCTGCTCTCATTGCCTACATCCTCCTGAATCTTAAAAACATTCCTATGCAAATTGATGCCTGTGAAATGGCTGGGTTTTACCTGAAAAAATTTTGTTTTCTGTATTTTCTGAAAATTTGCAATGAATACGGAATATTTTAAAACAAATTTTTTTTAACATTTATTTTTGAGAGACAGAGAGTGAGCAGGGGAGGGGCAGAGAGAGAGGGAGACACAGAATCTGAAGTGGGTTCCAGGCTCTAAGCTGTCAGCACAGAGCCTGATGCAGGACTCGAACTTGTGAACCGTGACATCATGACCTGAGATGAAGTCGGACGCTTAACTGACTGAGCCACCCAGGTGCCCCAACATGGAATACTTGTATAATAAAGGAAAGAACTGTACCTTTAAAGTAATAGAACTCTTTTGCCCACTTCTCCACTGGTAGGGAAACTTTCAAAACCCCTATAATTTTCTCCTTGGCTTACACATCAAAATGAAGTACTATACCCTTTATCTTTCTGTCAGTTTTCTATCTCTTCATTTCTCTTCACTTTTTGCTCTTTATATACTTCTTTTCTTGGTTCGCACACATATTTTCACTTCTTTTATTCCATTCTTCCCTATTTTTTTAAATGTGTATTTATTTTGTGAGAGACAGAGAGAGAAGGGAAGGGGCAGAGAGGGAGAGAGAGAATACCAAAAGCAGGCTCTGTGCTGACAGAGTTGGCTCTGGCTCAGTCGGCTGAACAGCTGACTCTTGGTTTTGGCTCAGGTCATGATCTTGCGGCTTGTGGGTTCCAGCTCCTTGTCAGGTATGTCGGGCTCTGTGCTAACAGCTCAGAGCCTGGAGCCTGCTTTGGATTCCGTATCTCCCTCTCTCTGCCCCTCCCCCACTCATGTTCTGTCTCTCTCTCTCTCTCTCTCTTTCTCTCCTTCAAAAATAAATAAACATTAAAAAAAAACATAATGTTTAAACATTATGTTTAAAAAACATAAATAAAAGAAAATAAATTTTTAAAATACTTTAAATAGATTAGAGGAACAAATGTGTTCATTTTTCTTGATCTCTAAATTACTCATTATCATTAGCATGTAAGAAATGCTGCTAATTATGAAAAGATCTATCTTATCCAATATAATGAGACCTTTATATAATAATAAACTGTTTTCCTTTACTAAATATATTAATTCCTAAATGTTTAATAAATAAATTTTACTTATTGAGAACTCAATTAATTTCAACCAATGAGATTTTTGAGAGCTCCTACAGCTACATTTAATATTTCAGAGTCATGCGTATCCTTTTTTATATCTCCCTAAATAAATCGAAGTTGAAGCTCTTGTAGCTTATCAGAGCTTTAGTTCTAGAAAATACATTTCCCAGACTAGCTCAAAGGAATGCATAGGAACCAGTTTAGTTTTTAGCACAGAACCCCATACAATATGACCCCCAGAGACAGTTCAGTTTTTCATATCTTCATGTTCCTACTAGCATTAGATTTTTTTAATACCAAGAAGCTTACCACTTCTCTCAGTGTTGGGACCCATATGAAAATCTTTGCAAGTTCAAAGAAAGTGAAATTATCGGGGCGCCTGGGTGGCTCAGTTGGTTAAGTGTCCGGCTTCGGCTCATGTCATGATCTCAGCGTTCTTGAGTTTGAGTCCCACATTGGGTTCTGTGCTGACAGCTTGGAGACTGCTTCTGATTCTGTGTCTCCCTCTCTCTCTACCCCTCGCCTGCTCACACACTCTCTCGCTCTCAAATAAACAAACATTAAAAAAAAATTTTTTAAAGAAAGTGAAATTATCATAAATAAAAACCTGTGCACACAAGTGGAAAATATTAATAAGATCAATGTGTCCTCTGTATTGTTGCATTTCTGAGGCATATCTTTATTCTGATCAAAAAGTCTAAAAGTTTCTGAAAGCTACAGGAAGAGAAACAAACCAGTTTTGCCTTTTCTTATTAATTAATTGATCATTAATATATCCATTTATACTTAATTTTGTATATAATCAAAGTAAACATTTATCATAGGTTTTCTATGTGCCATGTTCTCTTTTAAGAGTTTCATGAGTGGGACGCCTGGGGTGGCTCAGTCGGTTAAGTATCTGACTTCAGTTCAGGTCATGATCTCGTGGTTTGTGAGTTCCAGCACTGTGTGGGGCTCTGTGCTGACAGCTCAGAGCCTGGAGGCTGCTTCGGATTCGGTGTCTCTCTCTTGCTCCTCCCCTACTCACGCTCTGTCTCTCTCAAATATGAATAAACATTAAAAAAAAATTTTTTTAAAGAGCTTCATGAGTATTAACTTGTTAATTCAGTAAACAATGCTAAGAGATTAATACTATCCTTATCCCTATTTTAATTAAAAAAAAATTTTTTTTTGAGAGACTATACGCACATGTGCATGCAAGCTGGGAAAAGACAGCAGGAGATGGAGGGAGAAAATCTCGACTCAGGGCTCCATCTCATGACCCTGAGATCATGTCTTGAGCTGAAATTAAAAGTCAGATGCTTAACTGACTGAGCTACCCAGGTGCCCCCCTTATCCCTATTTTTAGAAAATATGCAAACTGAGCCACAGACAGATTAATAAATTACCAATGTTACTAAGTGGTAAAGCTAATATTAAACTCCAGAAATCTGGCTCTCATAGCAATAACCTCTCCTCTACAGAACATAATCTCCTCAGTGAGTATGCTCTCACCCTCTTCCCTGATTCAAGCGGTTCCAACCTAAACCAATTGAACACTCCCTTCCTGTAATTTCCTGTCCTAAACCATGCGAAATGACTGCAAATATTTGGAGTCTGTGTATCCCAGTTGAGAGGGATCCTGACCATACCACCTGTGCCACAAGCTTTCCCTGCAGTTCGTGCCTCTGACCCTCTAGATCTGCCTTGTTTCCAGTTTGAACCCAAGCCTGCTTTTCCAGCCTTTCTATGGGTTCTGTAAGTTCGTCACGTTAACTTCCAATAAACACTCTTCTGCTTGAGTTGCCAGAGTTAGTTTCTGTTTCTTGAACCAAAGAATGCAAATAGATACCATTGGAAGTTAGGGAAATGTCTGTTATTTCTTTAAATTCTCTCTGTTGTGCTAGGGCTGTACCTAGAGGAGGTGCTTAGTCATTGAGAGAGCTGACTCTGGAGCTCAGCTGCCTGAATTTGATCCTATCTCCACCAATTACTAGTTTCCTATCTTAATAATGGGGACAGGGTGCCTGGGTGGCTCAGTCGGTTAAGCATCCAACTCTGGATTTCAGGTCAGGCCATGATCTCAAGGTGGTGAGACGGAGCCCTGTGGTGGACTCCGTGCTGGGCACAGAGCTTGCTTAGGATCCTCTCCCTCTCCCTCTGCCCCTCCTCAGGTTGTACACACTTTTTCTCTCAAAAGTAAATAGATAAATGGTAATGAAAAGGAAAAAAAAAAAACCAATGGGGATAATAATAGTACCTACCTCATAGGGTTGCTGTGAAGATTAAATGAGAGAAACAAAGTGTTTAGAAGGTATCTGCCATATACAAAGCACCCAGTGAAACTTACCTTCTTTTATTATCATCATCTAGATTTCTAGTCTATTAAAATTATTCCAACTATAAATGCAATATACAGTAATAATTTTACTCCACCATCAAAATTTAATTCTCCACATATTAAGTAAGATGTTCATTTAATTTAAAAATCTCCAGAGAGAAAGTTCCTGAATAAATCTATATTTATGAAAATATGCACTTTGGGTTCTGCAACAGCCCCTCATTTTAATATATATTCTATCTAGTGAAATAGCTCTTCTTATTTTAACTACTTTTTGAGAGACAATGCTATGAATATATTAATAGGTTAGTTTCTAGAAGGAAACCTTGTAATAAGTCTTCATTCACGCTGAAAAGATAATCTTGAAATCTGTATAGATAAAACTGCTTCATTTTATTTTGTGTAATTAATGAAGTTTTATTTTTTTAAAAAAATTTTTTAAGGTTTATTCACTTTTCAGAGACAGACAAAGCGTGAGTAGGGGAGGGGCAGACAGAGAGGGAGACAAATCTGAAGCAGACTCCAGTCTCTGGGCTGTCAGCACAGAGCCCAATGTGGGGCTCAAACTCGCAAACTGCAAGATCATAACCTGAGCTAAGGTGGGACGCTTAAACATTTGACTGAGCCACCCAGGCACCCCTTGTCATGTGATTTTTATACATTCTTTCAAATGCCTGATGATACAAAGAAACTTCACTGATTCCCAAAGTAATCTACTCTAACATCATGCAAGATTAGTCCTTACTTGCAAGCATGTACATGAACTAAATTCTGTCAAAACATTGTCATCAAGATGATCAGAAAATGGGGCACCTGAGTGGCTCAGTCAGTTAAGCATCTGACTCTTGGTTTCAGCTCAGGTCATGATCTTGCAGTTCGTGAGTTTGAGCCCTGCATCAGGCTCTGTGATGATAGTGTGGAACCTGCTTGGGATTCTCTCTCACTCCTTCTCTCTCTGCCCCTACTGTATGTGCTCTCTCTCTCTCTTTCTCTCTCTCTCTCTCTCTCAAAATAAATAAACTTAAAAGATGATCAGAAAAGCAAGTTCATGTCTAAAGTTTTGTGGCTTGATATGAATTCCCTTGTGCTAAATTAAAACTAAGCCCATTAATTTTTCAATCTATTTTATATGCCCTCATTGCATGCAATTCCAATAAGTAGACAATGGAGGCAAAAAGTGAAAATTACGCAACACAAAATTGGTTCTCAAATATTCCTCCAATAGAGTAAAAATGAGTAAAACTTACCTCTGGTCAGTATTCATGTGGTGACCAGGGCTAGCAACAGTACCATGAGACTCTGTGTGGTTGGATCGTTGATTTTTAAATGTCTGGAGTCTTTCAATGGGAAGTGACAGAAACTCCACAGTCTAATTTAAGCAACAAAGAGAATTGTATAGGTTCCCAGAAATGGGAAGACCAATGAATAAGACCAGCATAACTGGTTCTAGAGTGCAAATTATGTCATTAGATCTCTCCTACATTTTTCTCTCTGTCTCTCTGTTTTTCTCTGTGTGGCTTCATTTTCAGGCAGGCTTTCTTCATATAGGAGCAAAGATAATCCACCAAATAGCCCAGGTTTACTGTATTTTCACAGGGAGCAATTCCAAAGAAAAGAGGGGGACTCTTGCTGCCTCCAGATTTACATCAATCTTTGGAAAGAACTTAGATTATGTCACTTGCTCCATCCTGGACCAATTGCGTGTCTAGGGGAATTAAGTACTCTGATTGGGCAGCCTAGGTCATAAGCCCATGTAACCGACAGACCCACCAGAATCCCATGGAATGGGAAAGCAATAATTTTCAAATAGAAAGGATGGAAGAAAACTCTTCCCCCCACCAAAAAAAGGAACAGATGGGCACGTGCATGAGATTTTCCCCTAGGAGTCAAAACTCTTCATGATCTAGGAGAATAAGTAAAATTCAGTGGTTTTAAGAGAAGCACACTTGAGAAAATTGTCTCTTGAAGTGATGGATGGCTTAACTAGAATTTAATAAGGAAAAAAATTCAACCCACAGCATTATCTACATTACTGGAGGTATGTTTGTATTTTTAATTTGTGAGTAAAACTGAAGACACATTTTTATTCATACAGCTTCACACAGAGAGGCACATCTTAGAGATGAATATAAGATCTCAAATTATTCTTATCCAAATGTGCCCCAACATTGTACCTAATATTTATTGATCATGATATTCTCATAGCTCTGGGTGCTTCAAATCAGATGTGGACCATACCTCTTTTAAAAGATATCTTCCTTGTAATATTTTGATACAGCTCTGGAGCTTGATCTGATCAAAACACGTTCAATTAAACTTGCATAGTAAATAATCTTTCCTTGTACCTGTCAGAACCTGCCTGACTTCCCACTTCTAATCTTCCCTCTCCCTAAATAAACCTGGCCCCTAAAATAAATCTCAGCTTCTGAAATGCACTCCTGCTTATCACCCAGGAACTTGGCACAAGAAGTTACAAACACTATTTAGACCAGCTCTAACCTCATGCTCCAACAACGGGTTTCTGAATTGTCTCCAAGACCAGACTTTCTGGTAATCAATTCTTGTAATTACACCTTTATCTGTTCCCTGTGCCTGAATCTCTGACTTAGAAATTTGCTGAGAACCATACTCTCTCTAGACCTGAAGGCACTGCCTTGTTCTTATCAGTCCCTGTTCTTATCAGACCAAGGACTGAAGGTAGGCATTATAATCTCAGCCTAAATACCTCACACATAGGTGACTCTCACTATTTGGAAATCTACCTGGAGAAACATTCAACATCTACCATCTGAGACCTTCCAACTTCTTTGTGTTGGGCCCATGCTTTCTTGGATTGTAGCTTGCGGTCTTTTACTCTACCTTCTGGAGGTAAACTTAGTCCCAAGATCCAGGGCTTTATCTGTCCTTTGTAGGTGGGAACCTACATCCAGTTCTTTCCCTTCTTTACACTTCTGAGGAGAATAAGATTATTTCCTGTCCTGCTGCATTTTCTCAATACCCTGAGTTTTTTTTCATGAGAAAGTTACTGTTTGAGAAGAGCAATTTAACTGAATGCTGGTAGAGGAAGGCCATTCCGGATTGGAGTAATTTTTACACTTCTTTTGTTGCTGCTCGCATAAAAATACTTCATCCTTAACTTTCCTTACTGTTCTGAATTTTGTCATTTTTGTCTTTCTTGGTGTTGGAGAAGTAACCCTTGCTAGTTCATAGGACTTTGAGTCACAATACTCTGATAGCCTTGGCCTCATGGGTGGTCCTATGACTAGGATCTGGTCAATTAGAGTCCCTCCAGAGTGATTGTTTCAGAGTTTAGGACTGACCAAGGATGGCCAACCAGAGATCTTCCTTAGAATTTGATGTGTACAAGTTTGGAGAGAAAAGTGGGGTAGATATGCTGTGACATAGGCTTGAGCTACTGGGCTATTCCCTACCACATGGAGAAGGGTGAAAAGCACCAAGAGTGAGGATATGAAGTGAGAGAATGAAGCCAAGCCAAATAGAGATGAGATGTACGAGGCAGAAACTTTTGATTTCACACATACTTCTGTTCTTTCCAGTATGTGAGCCAATAAACCTTTTTTTTTTTTCCTCAAGCTGGTTTGAGTTGAATTTTGTCTTTATAATTAATAGTCTGAACTAATAGAACTCTATTTCAAGATATTTACATATCTAACCAAGATCCACCTGCTGGAGATCTGGGGGCTGATCTCTCCCCTATCTTCCCCTTCAAGTTCCAATCCATTTGAAAACAGATTTAGGGAGGATTTCCTTGTAAACTGTGTGGAGGTAAAGTGGCTTTAGCCTGAGGCTAAATTAAGGTCTCTTTCCCAGGTCTCCTCTTATGTAGGTCTTCCAACTCCATTCTAGAGACGGTGGGGATCTGCACGAAGGATACTTCCTCAGTCAGCAGTGCACAGGGTCATGGCCTGTCTCATAAACCCTGTCGTCAGCAGAGCATATCACCCATAGTTGATGGTATAAGACTCTAGACCCCTTTTTTCAGTCCACTGCTCCTGTTTCAAATGGTTTGTCCTGATGTCACTAATCACAAGTCACTCTTACTTGATGGTATAGAAAAAGATGGTACCCTCACAGAACCCTCAGGAAATCAATTTCTACAAGTCCTTCTTCTATGGGATGTGAAGGAGAGTCACCCTGCTTCCTGGGTTCTTATCTCCCTTCCTGTCTTCTTAGCACCTCACCCTAGTTTTTCCCATATTATTCACAGTACCTTACTGACAGAGGTTGGTTTATGGCTTAGAATGGACCAATCAGAGCCCATCTGTCAACTTTCTGAATTGAATTCCAACCTCTTATGGCCCACTTCTCAGGTGCAATAGTCCCCTCTTATCCACAGGTTTGCTTTCCACAGTTCCAGTTACCCACGGTTAACTTGAGGCTCAGAAACAGATGATCCTCCTTCTGACAGAAAACCAGAAGGTCCATAGTAGTGTAACATTACATCACAGTGCCTACATCATTCACTTCACTTGATCTCATCATGTAAGCATGCTATCATCTCACATTATCATGAGAAGAAGGGTGAGTATAGTACAATAAGATATTTTGAGGGGCACCTGATACTTCAGTCAGTTGAGTGGCTGACTCTTGGTTTCGGCTCAGGTCATGATCCTAGGGTCGTGGGATTGAGCCCTGCATTGGGCTCAAGCCTGCTTAAGATTCTTGCTCTCTCTCCCTCTGTCCTCCCTGGCTCGCACCTCTCTCACTCTAAAAAAAAAAAAAAGATACTTTGGGAGAGAGCACATTCACATAACTTCTATTACAGTACATTGTTATAATTGTTCTATTTTATTATTAGTTATTGTTGTTAATCATTTCCTGTGCCTCATTTATAAATTAAACTTTATCATATGTATGTATATACAAGAAAAAAATACAGTATATGTAGGGTTCAGTACTGTCTGTGGTTTCAGGCATCCATTGGGAGTCTTGGAATGTATCCCCACAGACAAGTAGGTATTATTGTAATGCCATCTTCAAAAAAGCCACTTTCCTTTCTCAAGCCCATCATATAAGCTCTTCCCCTCGATGGAATGCTTTTCCCTGTCATCTCACTTGACTAGCATTTTGTCTTCCTTAGACCTCAAATGTAACTTCCTCAACTTAAATATTAACTCCTCAGAGAAGTCTTCCCTGGCAGTTCTATTTAAACTAGGATTGGCACTGTGATCTCCATCTCAGCCCCTTTTTTCACAACAAAAAGGAATAACCACTCTTCATCAAGCCTAGCATAAATGTACTCAGGTCTAACTATTTCTTTGGGTCTTCATTTTTATATGAAGGCTCCCATATCACGCAAAACTTACATTAAGTGATTTTGTATGCTTTTCTCCTATTCCTCTGTCTCTTTGCCAGTTTAAATTGCAGATGCAGCCGGGGACCCTAAGAGGGTCAAGGAAAACTTTTTCGTCCCCTACACTTGTATAAAATAAACATGAAAGAAAGGATTCCCCTTTGCTCTCTTTAGCCTGTAACATGAACATACCTGACATTCCTTGGCCCTCTTTGACTTCCCACAGAGGCCATTGTCAAGTGTCATCTCACCCAATCAACAGAAATCTTACCGCAAAAATATTGGTGAATATTTTTTACTGAAGCTTTCAAGGGAAACAGAGAAGTGGTCATAATACACCACTAGCAGCATCTTTAAAAAAAATTTTTTAATGTTTATTTTTTAAAGAGAGAGACAGAGACAGAGCACCAGCAGGGGAGGGGCAGAGAGAGAGGGAGACACAGAATCCAAAGTAGGCTCCAGGCTCTGAGCTGTTAGCACAGAGCCCAAAACGGGTTTTGAACTCACGGAGTGTGAGATCATGACCTGAGCCAAAGTTGCACACTTAACCAAGTGAGCCACTCAGGTGCCCCAGCAGCATCTTATAAATATTTTCTTGAACATTTTTCTCTCACTGAAGATACTCAAACATTAGCATTACATGTTTCTCTTTTCTCTGTCTCAAATCTATTCAACTTCCCTCCCTGTCTTTGATACTCTCACTTCTCCTCTTCCTCTTTCTCTCCCAAGATCTTCCTCTTTAGGTCTCGTTCCCTTCCTAAAGTGGAACACGTGGTCTTCTTCCAGCTTCTTCAGTTCAGATCCCCACCTCCTTAGCTGGTACTCTGAAGAAAGGCTTTTCTCATGATACACCATTAATAGAAGATGAGAGAGAAAAAGGGATACAATCATTTTCTTTTCTTCATATTCCTTCTGTTTGAAATTGCACAAGGGGGGAAATTATTTGAGTGTATGGTACAGCACAGAATATACCAAAATTTGAAGGCTGCAAGGACGATCCTTTGTGCCTAGACAGAGTGTCTGTTGGGGCACTAAAATAATGAAGTGATTTGCCTTGGCTTGTGTACTTCATTAGTGCCAGAATGGTAGTTTTGTCACTAACAGCTCAACTTGTTAAGCCTTCTCTGTATAAGTTCTAAAAGACTGCATCGTGAATGCTCTCTGTGTGACTTTTAACCCACTCATGCTCTCTCACTTAAGGTGTCTTTTATTCTCTTCCATATGCAGCCCCTTTTGATTAAAAAAAAAAAATGTACTGCTTAATCTTGCTTTGAATGAGTAAGTGCTCAAGATACAATAGGCTTCCGGCAGGTCTTCCTTCCTTTGCCACTGGGGGCTGTTATATGAATGTGGGTCTAAGGACACTGAAGAAATTTTCAGCATTGCACCATATAAGCAAATGTTCAATGTCCAACCAAATGGCTCATTCTATATGGGACAAAAATAGATGGAAATGTGTTATTTGTGATTCAGCTTGGCTTGCGGTTTTGACTTAGCAACTGATTACATTTTTATATCCTGCTCTGTTCTCTACAGTGACTTAAAAATGTAGTGTAGAAACTTAAAAAAAAAGTATCTGTTATTCTCAGTGGCCCCAAATGGATCTTTAAAAGAGCCTAAAAGCAAAATAGAATGCAATTCACTGTAGATCCATCTGCTTTCAGGTCTTTTGGAGGGGGGCGGGGCGAGCATGTTAAAGAATCATACTGCTTTCTCACTGGTTATAAAAGCAATATATGTTTGTGGTGACTATAGCATAATGTAGAAAGAAGTTGAATCACCATGTTGTACACCTGAAATTAATGTAATATTGCATGTCAGTTATACTCAGTTTAAAAAACTTTTTTTAAGTTACTATTAGACAACTGCATAATTTAAAACAATTTTAATTCTAGCATAATTAACACACAATGCTATATTCATTTCAGGTGTACAATATGGTGATTCAACAATTCTATACATTACTGAGTGCTCATCACAATAAGTGTACTCTGAATCCCCTTCGCCTAGAAAATATGAATGGATGAATAAGGAACAAGTCAATACATTCAAAATACATTGTATATCTCAAGTGAAGCACTATATAAAATGTTGGAAACTCTTGAAAGTATACATATATGAAATAAAACTCAATTTATGACTATTTTTGTATACTATCATTAATATACATTATTGTTACCATAAATCCAACTTTAACTCCACAGCTAGGCAATTGTGGCAGACTATTACATTAGTGGCCCTCATAAACTGTATATTTTGGTATAGTCTTGTGTCATCTTGTGTCATCTACTGTCACATCAGCTCAGCTTGGCCATGTGGTTTAGATTGACCAACGTGGTACAAACAGAAGATTGGAGCTCTGAACCACTATGTATAGAAGTCCAGCAACTCTGTTGCAGCATCCACGGGGAAAAACAAGGATGCTCAATTAGCCCCCAGATGTCTCAGCCATCTCAGGTGAGGCTCCACACATGAAGGAAGAAGCCATTTTGAACATTGCAGCCCTATCAGACACCACAGGGAACAGAACAGCCATCTGTGCCCAGCTCTAATTGCAGAATAAGTCAGAACAAAAATTTGTTATTTTGCTTAAGTCTTTATGTCTTGGGGTAATCTTATGCAGCAACAGATAACTGAATCAGCAATATAATTGTTTTATAAGAAAATAGTTGTTTAAGTGCGTTTTCATTTATACTAATTCATTTGCTCACCTTTAAAAGCCTGTATCCTAGTTCTTTCTTATAGAATATTTTTTCTTCTTCATGAAATACATCCATTTGAAGATTTAAAGAAAGCAATATATGTTTGCTGTGGAAATTTTTAAAAGAAATGAAATAAAAATCATCAGTAAAAAAAATATCATCAATAATGCCAAAACCTGAAGGTAATCACTACTAACGTTTTGGGATATTTTCTTTCAATATTTTTTCTATAAGGATGGCCAGTTTCAAGGGCATGGGACCTGTGCAGGACTCATTCAGAAGCGCCTTACTTTTGGTTTAAGGCTTTACTACTGCTATCTTGGAATTATTAATAATTTTTTTAGTGTTTATTTATTTCAAGAAGGGGGAGGGGCAGAGAAAAAGAGGGACAAAGAGAACCCCAAGAGGACGCCATGCTGTCAGTGCAGAACCCCACGTGGGGCTCGATTTCAGGAATGTGAGATCAGGTCTTTTCTAAATAAGAGTAATTCACCATAGCTGCACTTTCTGTTTCGTGGAGGAAAGTTTTATTAATGATAAGGGAAAGGGAATATATGGAACTAAACAATTATAGTAAACATAAAGAGGAGAAGTACAGAGAAGAACAAAAAAGCGTTAGTACATTAAATCAGGAACTCAGGGGCGCCTGGGTGGCTCAGTCGGCTGGGTGTCCAACTTCGGCTCAGGTCATGATCTCACAGTTCGTGGGTTCAAGCCCCACATCAGGCTCTGTGTTGACAGTCCAGAGCCTGGAGCCTGCTTCAGATTCTGTGTCTTCCTCTCTCTCTGTCCCTCCCCTGCTCGTACTCTGTCTCTCTCTCTCTCTCTCTCTCTCTCTCAAAAATAAATAGACATTAAATCAGGGACTCACAACATCCAACCTTCTGGCTGGGGAAGCCCTGCAGATAACAGCCCAGTTGGAGTCCCGATTGAGGGTCCTGGGCAGAGCATCCTCCCCTCAGGTGAGGCTTCTAACTAACTATTCCTGACAGGGCAACATTACCCTGTGTGTGATCTGTGGTTAGTCATTAAGTTTGCCTAAGTGCCATCCTGAGAATCTGGGTGTTTTTCTCTGTTTCTCTTATCACATCTCACAATCTTAGGATCCTGGGTGTCTGCATATTTCTCTTCCCTCCCTGATCCATTCCAGCAGGCCAGCCTGGTCTGGTTTAAGGAGGCAAGTTAATTCCTCTTGGTGTCAGGAACAGAAGAGCCAATTCTGATCCTGAGGCCGGATATGGAGCAGAAGCCAACTAAGCCTTCCACGAGTGTGTATGTGCAACTCTGGCAGAAATGCATGACAAGCCACACAAACAGAACAAGGTCCCAAGCCAAAATCAAGAGTCAGACACTCAACTGACTGAGCCACCCAGGCACCCTGGAATTATTAACAATTTTTGAACAAGAGGTCCTGCATTTTCATTTTGCACTGGGCCCTGCAAATTGTGTAGCCAGTTCTGTTTACAGACATTCTTATATACACATCTATGAATTATATGCATATATGTTTATAATCTATGTCATTAAAGCTCCAAAATTCTTCTTAAATGTTATTTTAAATACTCGCATAATATTTCATCATATGGAAACAATCATGTATTTAATTATGTTTCTATTTTTTTTATATTTATTTATTTTTGAGAGCCAGAGAGACAGAGCACGAGCAGGGGAGGGGCAGAGAGAGATGAAGACACAGAATCTGAGGCAGGCTCCAGGTTCTGAGCTGTCATGGGGCTTGAACTCACAAGCTGTGAGATCATGTCCTGAGCTGAACTCGGACACTTAACCGACTGAGCCACCTAGGTGCCCCTATGTTTCTATTTTGGCACCTAGATTGTATAAAGTTTTATACTGTTATGATGAGGATGTCTTTTTATATTATTTTAAAGATCTATTTCTAATTATTTCCTTAACATAACATCCCAGAAATAAAACTGAAGGGATAAAGGTATTTGAATACTGCTGGAACCTTGTATTTAAATTGCCAAAAAGCTTTCCAGAAAGATTACTATTACCAGCAGAGTATAAGAAACTCCTTCTTCATACCCTTAGCAGCAGAGAGTATTCTAATTAAAAAGTATTTGGTAATTGAATACATTAAAATATTGTCCAGTTAATTTGCATTTCTTTGACTACCAATAAAGGAAGCTTTTAATATATATATATTTACTAGTAGTTTTTATTTCTTCTTGGAATTGCCTAAGGTGCAAACTTCTCAACATGTTTTAAAAAAATTTTTTTTAATGTTTATTTATTTTGGAGAGAGAGCACAAGTGGGGGAGGGGCAGAGAGAGAGGGAGACACAGAATCCAAAGCAGGTTCCAGGCTCTGAGTTGTCAGCACAGAGCCCAATGTGGGGCTCAAACTCATGAACCCTGAGATCATGACCTGAGCCAAAGCCAGCCGCTTAACCGATTGAGACACCCAGGCGCCCCCTACACATGGTTTTTAACGCCCTTTGTGTCCACCAGTCTAGTTTTATCTTATCTATTCCCTTCCTTCTCACCCACCCCATTCTATTCTAATTTCCAGCCATTCTGAATTGTATTCAGTTTCTAGAAGTTGTCATGCTTTCTCTTGCTTCTGGACCTTTAAGCATTCTACATACATACTATTGTGGATATATGCCTATATCCCTGTTTGGTTAACTTCTACTTGTCCTTCAGCTCTCAGCTTAAACATTCCTTTCTTTGAGAGTTTCCTTGACCATCAAATTAGGTTGGGTGCTCCCAAATCACTCTGCTCTTCTTTTTCTCCTCCTCCTTATTTTTAGTAAAATTTTTATTTTGGGATAATTTTATATTTTCAGAAGAGTTGCAAAGATAGTACAGAATTCCCATATATCCTTTACCCAGCTTCCCCTAATATTAACATGTTCATAACTGTGGCACATTTGTCAAAACTAAAACTGAACATAGATATGCTACTATTACCTATACTATACTCTTTATTTGGATTTCACTAATTTTTCCACTAATGTCCTTTTTCTGTTTCAGGATCCAGTCTAGGATAATACACTGCATTTAATCATGTCTCTTTACTCCCCTGTACTTCTTATGTTTTATTCTAGTTGCCTCCCCTTCTAGTATATAAGCTCTGTGACAGCAGGGACTACGTACTTTTCACCATTGCATCCCTAGTTATTACAGTACCCATAATAAGCAGGTGGTGTATGTGATGGCATATAAGGCAAAATTTTTAAAAAGCATCTGTCAAAAAGGAGAGATCACCTTCCATTTAATTTACAAAAACTCTTATGGTACATTTTCTCAATTATTTTATTTAGAACAAAATAACATTCAAAGGACACATATTAGCCTGAAATGACCTCAGTGAGTGCCTGGAGGCTTGTGGAGATCATCTGTTGGAATCAGTAAAAATGGAGGCGAAGACATTGAAAAACATTTAGATATGTGCATTTTAGGGGTTGTGACCTCACAGTTGTAAGGGCTGGATGTCCTTATAAACAAGGCTTTTAAAAAGAGATCAGGGGAAAGAAAGGAGATGGAGACAGAAGGAGAAAGGCTTATAAAATTCACTTCATAATTTTTTTTTAGTGTTTATTTGTGTGAGAGAGAGAGAGAGACAGCACAAGTGGGGTAGGGGCATGGAGAAAGTGAGACACAAAATCTGAAGCAGGCTTCAGTGTCTAAGCTGTCAGCACAGGGCTGGACACAGGGTTTGAACTCATGAGCTGTGCGATCATGACCTGAGCTGAAGTTAGCTGCTCAACTGACTGAGCCACTCAGGCGCCCCCATAAAGTTCACTTTAAAAAGCCATTCATTGGGGCGCCTGGGTGGCTCAGTCCGATAAGCATGCGACTTAGGCTCAGGTCATGATCTCAGGGTTCATGAGTTTGGGCCCCACATCGGGCTCTGTGCTGACAGCTCAGAGCCTGGAATTTGCTTTGGATTCTGTGTCTCCCTCTCTCTCTGCCCCTCCCCTGCTCACTCTGCCTCTCTCTCTCTCAAAAGTAAATAAACACTAAAAAAAAAATGTTTTTTTAAAGCCATTCAGGGGAGGAAGTGAAGTACATCCCTAGTCAAAGCTATTGTTTCTTGCCTGGAATTGCTACCATAGCTTCCTAAATGGTGTTTCTGAACGCTCTCTTATCCATCTACAATCTGCTCTCCATCAACATCGAGTGATTTTTTTTTTCAAAATTCAAGTCTCCTACTTACAAAATTACAATAGGGGGGCACCTGGCTGGCTTAGCCATTAGAGCATGCAACTCTAGATCTCAGAGTTGTGACTTTGAGCTCCAAGTTGGGAGTAGAGTTTACTTAACAAACGAACAAACACACTTGCAATGATTTTCCAACTGATCTTAGAAAAAAGACCAAAATCCTTAACAACCAATAAATCCTTGAGTGTTCACTCTTCTGCTTACTCTTCCCCCCCCCCCCCCACCCCCCACCCCAGCCTACACATCTCAGCCTAAGCCTCACTTCCTATGTCTATCCTCCAGGTACATACTTTCAGCACTCAGCTGAGTTTTTCTTAATGGCCTGTGTTAAAGTTATAATTGTAATTACAAACTCCATGAGGCCCAGCTCAATTTTTGCTCACTTTTGTATCTCCAACAGCTAGCAAAGTCCCTGGCTTAAGTAATTTCTAAGCACCTGTAATTAGTTGAAAAAAATGAAGCAGTCCTTTCAGCAAGGGTGAATTATCTACCTAGTGGTCTAATGGGGTAACCTTTAGTATTTGTACTTTTCGGTTTCTGGGCACCCAAACATTACTTTGAGTCCTGACATCATGAGACTTGACCATCTAACTTGGTTAAGACCATTGAGCTCTACAGCTCTGAGATCAAACACATGTCCAACTTAATTGAAGTTTTACTTGGAGATCCTCATTTATTTTTTTTAACATTTAAAAAAGCTTGTTATTTATTTATTTATTTATTTATTTATTTTTGAGGAGGGGAGGGGCAGAGGGAGAAGGAAAGAGAGAGAGAGAGAGAGACAGAGAGAGAGAGAGAGAGAAATCCAAGCAGGCTCCACACTGTCAGCGCAAAGCCTGATGTGGGTTTGAACTCACCAACCATAAGATGATGAGCTGAGCTGAAATCTAGAGTTGCATGCTTAACCGACTGAGCCACCCAGGTGCCCTGGAGATCCTCATTTTTAATATCAAACCACTCATCAATAACTGACATCTGCTGTCTGATTCTCTGAAGTCTTCCATCTCCACTTAATTTCAATATAATATTTACCACATGAGAATTCTTCCCCAAGCTCTCTTGGTCGAGTCCTTTTGTAGTTTTTCCAAGTTCCTCCCCTGGTTAAGGACACTTCAGGTACTCTACTTGGAGATGAGGGCTTACTTTCCAGTATTTGTATCTGGCACAAAGAAGGAACATAAAACTGTGCAGCATGCACTGAAATATTCTCGGAGAATAAAGTGTTGCTTCTCTGTATCTTATTCAGTTTTGTAGCTCATGTACTTCTTACAGGAGTGAAGAATAATTGGGAGTTATGGGTAACTGTATCTCAGTTCTATAGATGGAACTGTCAGCTCTATGTTGTGTGTACTTCATGTAATATGTTTGTGAAGCAAAACTGAGTTAACAGCAATTGCATCTCCCATGCATGGATACAATGCTCTGTGCAACGGGTCCTGTCTCTAATTTGTGTGGAGAAATTTATTTTAAGAAGTTGTGTCTTGTGGTTGCTAGAGGGGAGAGTGGTGGATGTAATAGGTGAAGGGGATTATGAGGTACAAACTTCCAGGTATGAAATAAATAAGTCATAGGGATGAAAATTACAGCATATGGAATATAATCAATAATATTGTAGTAGCTGTGTATGGTGATAGATGTAACTACACTTACCATGGTAGAGTATTGTGTAATATATAGAATTTGTCAAATCACTATGTTATACACCAGAAACTAACATAATATCAACTACACTTCAATTATAAAATTAGGGGCACCTGGGTGGCTCAGTTGGCTAAACATCCAACTTTGGCTCAGGTCATGATCTTGCGGTTCATGAGTTTGAGCCCCATGTGGGGCTCTGTGCTGACAGCTCAGAGCCTGGAGCTTGCTTCAGGTTCTGTGTCTCCCTATCTCTCTGCCCCTCCCCTGCTTGCATTCTGTCTCTCTCTCAAAACTAAATAAACATTAAAAAAATTAAATTAGAAGTGCCTGAGTGGCTCGGTTGGTTAAGTCTCGACTCTTGATTTTGGCTCAGGTCATGGTCTCACAGTTTATGGGATCAAGCCCTGCACTGAGCATGAAGTCTGCTTGGGATTCTCTGTCTCCCTCTTTCTCTGCCCCTCCCCCCACTTGTTCTCTATCTCTCTCAAAAAAATAAATAAACTTAAAAAAGTTAAAATGATGCATCAAAAAGTTAAAGAAAAAAAAATCTGTGTCTTGCACAGAGAAGCCATGATGCTCTACAACCCCTAGGCTATTTCCTTACTCTCTGTCTATAGGCCTAACCCAGAGTTCCAAACCCAGAGAACTCTTTGTTCCCTAACTGCTTCATTCACTTCTTCTTTCTCTTTTTCCCTGAAGGTTCATAGTTGTCTATGCAAAAGATCACTGAATTAAAAAGAAAACCTCCCTTCTTTATTTTTCCATAACATTTATCATCACCCAACGTAATACTTTATTTGTTCCTATGATTTGTTGTCTGTTTCCTTCCCCTCACTAAAATGTATGCTGCATGATGCAGTCATTTTTGACTGTTTTATTCACTATTGATTGTCCTAGTGCTTAGAACAGTGCTTAACGCATAGTAGGTGCTTAATAAATATCTGCTGATAGAATTAATGATTCCCAATCTAAAAAACAAGGGACATTCAAGATTAACTATATCACGCATAGGGCTTAAAGCAATTCTTCATTTCAAATTGCTGAACAAAATTCTCAAAGTTAAAAAAAAAAAAACAACAACCCACTACTTTGGACGAGGATGTAGACATGTGGAACCAATGAGGTGCAGAATTAGGGAATTTAGACTGGAAATAACACCAAGGAGTGAGCACTTGGAGACAGGCTAGATATAGCTACGTATCACACATGTGGCTGGAGCCTTGGCTGCTAGAAATAATTGCCCTGAATAATTTCTGGGAGTTTATGCCATCACTGGCTCTGCTTGGTTCCGCTTGCCCCCAGGTCTTGGCTACTTGGCTTACTTCCTTGCCAAACACACATTAAGAGATGATAGCAGAGTCAAGGGCTTTAGAGCCATGGGAATGGGGTGGGGCAAATTGCTGGCAGTGAGGAGTAGGGGACTCCACAGCAGTTTCAGGAACCTGGTCCACCTGACTGGACCCATGCAGTCTCTGGCTTTCCCAGGGGCTTTTTGTAGAAACCAGTTAGCATAACTCAGAAATGCACGGGAGAGGAATTTTTGCCCTTATTCCCTACCTTCCAACAGATTGTTCTAAGATCCATACAGAGATATCTCATATGACTGAGCAACCAGTTGTGTCTCTCCAGGAAGCTGTGGCCCTTTCCTCCTTATTCTTCCTTCTCTGAAATTACACTCATCTGCCCTCTCCACACACCTCCAATACGCAATAAAAATTAGCTCTCTAAACTTTGTCTTAGGTTTTGTTTTCTAGAAAACCCAGGCTAACACATAGAGAAGAAGAAGAGTTCTCACAATTCAGTTTCAGAAAAATTGCATAAAACATAGACATACTTTTGAGTTCAAACTCTTCTCTTGTGTGCCTTACTGCCAAAAAAGTATGTTTCTACTTCAAATAAGTTAAAATATTATTATCTAGCAAAAGTCAAGTAACCATAAAGTGAAAAATTGGTAGAATTTCGAGTGAAGACTAAAAGACATGGAGAGGAGATATTGCAGTCAGAAAGACCTGTCTAAAATTCATTCATTCATTCATTCATTCAACAAAGAATGTGAAGCACTAATCTAGGTGCTGGAGACACAACAGTGAGCAAGACGAACGGACTCTCCCCGAGGAGCTTAAATACTACTGGAGGAGACAAATGATAACCAAATAAGAAATATTTAACAGGCCTGCCTGGGTGGCTCAGTCAGTTAAGAGTCTATATCTTTATTTCTGCTCGGGTCATGATCCCAGGGTTGTGGGATGGAGCCCTGCGTTGGGCTCTGTGGAGCCTGCTTAAGATTCTCTCTCTCTCTCTCTCTCTCTCTCTCTCTCTCTCTAGCTCTCAAAAAAAAAAAAAAAAAAAAAAAAAAGAAAGAAAGAAAGAAAGAAAGAAATATTTAACATAATGCCAGATGGCAATAAATGATGAAGAAAAACAAAGGAGGGGATAGATAGAGATTGATAAAATGCTTTTTTAGGTAACATGGTCAGTAAAGGCCTCTCTGTGTCCCTGTGAAGGAAACTTAAGCAGAGACGTGAAGTCAGAGAGGTATTCAAGTAAAAGTCTAAGGACTAGCACCCTACAATGCACACACATAAGTTGTTTGTCAGATTAGCTTTGAACTGAGAATAAATAGGGCAAGGGAAGAAGAAAAATTTTTGCATTTCTTTTTCATCTCAAAACCATCTAAGCCTGAACCTCTCCTAAATTCCCCTTGGTGGCTGGTTGCATTTTTAAAATTAATCAACTTAGGGGCATCTGGGTGATGACGTCTGCTCAGGTCATGATCTTACTATTTGTGGGTTCAAGCCCTGTGTCAGGCTCTGTGCTGACAGCTCAGATTCTGTGTCTTCCTTTCCCTCTGGCCCTCTCCAGGTCTCTCTCTCTCTCTCTCTCTCTCTCAAAAAATACACATTAAAACATTTTAAAATTAATCAACTTAGCATAAACTGAAGGTATTTCTTCCTTCTTCAGTGCAAGGTTATTTCTATCTTACATTAGCTCTGCACTTTGCCTGGTATTATTGCCATTTATTCATGCATCTCATATCCATGTAATATGGTATGTACTTTGAAAGCAAAGTCTATATATGCTCAGCATTACATTCCCTGAAATATCTGGCACAGTGTCTGTCAGAGTAAGCAAAGTATTATTTGATGAATTAACATTTTTATTTTTATAGTTAATTTTTTTAATGCTTATTGATTTGTGAGAGAGAGCGAGAGAGCGAGAGCAAGGGAGAGAGAGAGAGAGCGAGCGAGCATGAGTGGGAAAGGAGTAGACAGAAAGAGGGAGAAAAAGAAGTCTAAGTAGGCTCCATATTGTCAGTGTGGACCCCGATGCAGGGCTTGAACTCGTGACTGTGAGATCATGACCTGAGCTGAAGTTGGACACTCAGCTGACTGAACCACCCAGGCATCCCATACTATAGTTAATTTTTGGACAAAATCATCTAACTCCTCAGAATTCCTAAATTACAAATAAGTGTTTAGCTTAGCTACTTTGAAACTATATTTATGCATGCACTGATTTTTTTAAAAACTAAAATATCTGGTTTTGGATAAGTTTACCTAAACTTTCTGAGCCTTAGTATAGTATAAAAATATACTATACTTAGTATAGTATAGAAATAACAATTCTTATTTGGCAGTACTTGTTTGTGCAATAATTTAAAAAATGACTAAAATTAAAATGACATAGTATAGGGCCAGACATATAGTAGTATTTAGTAAATTATTGGTCATTCAATCAAGAAATTAGGAATTTTCAAGGTTGATCTAAAACCAGGTTATTTGATCATGTAAAGAATGTGCTAGTTATTTGTTAACAGCATGTGTCATTAGATATTTCTTAAAAAAATTTTTTTAGTTTATTTATGTATTTGGAGAGAAAGAGTAAACACATGTGCAAGTATAACAAGGGGAGGGGCAGAGAGAGAGGGAGACAATGAATCCCAAGCAGGCTCCATGCTTTCAGCGTGGAGCCTGACCCAGGGCTTGAACTCGCGAACTGTGAGATCATGACCTAAGTCAAACTCCAGAGTTGAATGCTTAACTGAGCCACCCAGGCACCCCATTAGTTATTTCCTATAAAGAAACTGTGATATTATCACAAGATTCTTTTTTTAATCAGCATTACTGAGATAATTTACATGCAACAAAATTAATCGACTATCATTGTGCAATCTTTGACGAATGCATATGGTTGTGTAATCACCACCACAATCAATATGTAGAATATTAACATCACTGTAAAAATTCCCTTACACTCCCTTTGCAGATAATTCCATCCTTCCACCCCAGACCTAGAGAACACTGATTTGTTTTCTGCACAAGATATTTTTTATTTATTAAGCAAATATTTATGAAGGTCTTCTATTTGGAAGTCCTTGCATTAGATACTTCATAGAATGCAAAGATAAGTAAGACAGTTTGTGTCCTTAAATAGCTTAAAATCTAGCCTAGTTTTATATAATTTTGAGATTATTTGTCTACAAATAATATGGGACTAAATTTCAAAGTGAATTATGCCTACTAACAAGGAATAAAAAGAAAAAGCATTGCAAACTATTCCCTAACTTTTAGAACACCAAACAAAATGATGTAACATCATGAATGCTACTAATTACGATTTCTTTAAAATGGCACAAATTTATGATTGCATGATGTTCCAGATAAATATCAAAAAGTGAACTACTTAAAAAAAATTTTTTTTACATTTATTTATTTTTGAGAGACAGAGCACAAGTGGGGTAGGGGCAGAGAGAGAATGAGACACAGAATCCAAAGCAGGCTCCAGGGTCTGAGCCGTCAGCACAGAGCCCTATGCGGGGCTCAAACTCAGAAACTGTGAGATCACGACCTGAGTTGAAGTCAGACGCTTAACCGACTGGGCCACCCAGGCGCCCCTAAAAAAAAAAAGTGAACTACTTTTAAAATTAAGTAACGTACATACAAGAAAAAAAAGTACAGAAATCTTAAGTGCACAGTTTGATCTTTCCAGGTTATTTAATGTCAACTTAGACCAGCTTTGTTGCCAATATAGTAAAAAAACAACATCCTAAAGCCTTTTGGTTTAGATAGAATAATTATATCATTGGAGGAAAGAAAGAGATAAGAGAATGATGTTCTGAAAAGGCTCACATAGAATTGCGGGATAAGTAGTGACAGAAAGAATGGCACTTTAAAATTCATGAGGAAATGCCATTTAAGTTTCATGAATAACAAAGAGATTATTATGCGGGATCAGGTTTTTCTTTCATCATTACAGAGAGACATAAAATCATTATCGTGATCTGCGATGTGTTTTCCCTCTGTTATTAGATGCTGGGACAAGCCTATTAAATGTTCTGTGTTACCCAGGGGAATGGTCACAGTGGTGAATAATGGCGGTCTCAGTGCACATGGCTTTCTATGGTTCTGATCATAGTAACTGCATTTAGAGGAAAGGAACAAATTAAAAAGGGCAGAATGGCTGGGTGGGCATTTTCTTGTGGTTACAAAGAACTGAACCTATTCTTAACCTTACCGCCTCTTGCTTCATGCTTTACTCCTGCCAATTCCAGAATAGACAAAGCTGGTATTTGCATTTGGAGCCTCCTTGGTCAATACAATGGGGACTGCAGTTCATTTCAGAAGGAGTAATACAGTTCAGAAGGAACTGAGAAAGGGTAACAACATCAGGAGAAAAAACAACCTGGAAAAATACCCCTATAAACATTCATATAGTGGGGTCAAAAATTTTATCCACATTATGATTCCAATATGCAAAGAATATATTCCTCTTTATTTTCTTCGATGAACATAATTTTCCTTGTAAGCTTCCACAGTGGGAGGAAAAAAACCCTAAATTTTAAGCTTGTCGATTCAAGGCAACAACCTTTTTCAGTTTCAGTAGTCACTGTTGAATAACACATTTTCTTCTGGGTAGGTGCAAAAATCTTCCACATTGATTCCTCCTTACCCTTGTTTCTCTTCAAGATAGTGTCTGGCTGTATTGAAGGATTTGTGATCTCATAGTGTCAAGGAGAGAAGAGGCCTGTGGGGTCTCAGGATGCAAATTTGGCCTTGTGGCAGAATGGCATCTCTGTGGACTGGTAGCCATTGAGGGCCCCTTTGGGATGTGACAGGTCTTACTTGCCCTTCAGGCAGTGTGCTGGTATAATCGCTGGGTCTATGATTTAGGCCAACCTCTCTAAATACTGCAGCCTCTTAGTTTCTATGAGACTCTTCTCTATTTCTGTCCTTTCTTACCAGGATGCCCTGCAGGCCACACAGGAGCCAGGACCACTGCTTAAGGCCAATCCATCCACACGCTTCTCTTTGTCACTGCTGAACAATCACTGTATTGGATGTTGTACCAAGTCAAATGGAAGCAGAGCAAGCCACTTTCCAACTTCAGTTTTCTCCTCATGCTCACTTACCTCCCTTCTCTAGAAAGTTGCCCTGGGGAAGGATCCTTAAGTCACAGGGACCTCTTTCCCCTTCCAAGGTCGCCCTTCACCGTCTACTTCTTCTTTCCTTCTGAATAGGCTTTCTCCATATCCTCTACTTCACTAGGAGGTGGGCACTGTATGGCTCCATCTTGATGGCAGACAGGGCATCCTGTCTTCCCCTGCAGGACAACTGGGAACAGGGGTTTAAAAAACAGTGTTCTAGCTTCTTTTTGAGGGCGCAATAAATGCTCTTTTTGCCATGGTGCTCAAAAATTATGACCATCAAGTTAACTGACTTGAAGTTATTATTATTTTTTTAAATAACTTTTTAAAGTTTATTTATTTTGAGAACATCAGAAAGCACAAGCAGGGGAGAGGCAAAGAGAGAGGGAGAGAGAGAGAGAGAATTGCAAGCAGGCTCCACGCAGTCAGTGCGCAGAGCCTGATGTGGGACTCAAACTCACAAACCATGAGATCATGACCTTAGGTGAAGTCAGACACTTAACCTACTGAGCCACCCAGGCACCCCACGAACTAACTTGAATTTAAATAAAATCTTGGAAGAAAAAAAATAAAATAAAAATGGAAAAAAATTATGACCGTCAGGGAGAGAAAAAAATAAATTTGTGATTTCATATTTTAGGCTGCTCCTTATTTAAGGCCTTATATGAAGACAAAATTTCAAAATGAGTTTCAAAAAAAATTCGTGTCTGAAGCTTGAGATGGGTTACAGTGACGAAAATTACATTCCAATTATAACTTGGAGGACTTCGATCCCATTTCTTTTTTATTTGGCCTTGTCCTTTCTTCTCTGTCTTCTCCAGCATTGAGAATTCTCCCAATGACAAAAGACACACATTACCTTGAACATACAGTCAGAAAAAACAAAACATGGAAGCAACAAAGCTCCCATAAGAGGTATGTACCTTTTATATGGCTTGATTTCTTTCCTTCCTTTAAAAAATACCAAGCATTGGTAAAGAGAGTGTTTTGGATGCATCATATGGACAGGAATACAGTCTTGGATCTCAAGGGTCTTCTATCTTCAACTTTTCTGCCAGCCGCTAGAGGGTCATAGAGATAACTAGGAAGACCTGTGGTATAATACAGTGGCTTTCCACTGTTTTGGGATTCTCTAATGTAGAGTCAATATTTCAGATACACGGAAAAGTATAGAAAATAACATGATGCTAACTGTCTATGTATCTGACAACAAATCTTAACATGTTGCCATATTTGTTTCATACTCTTTCAAAAGAAATACAAATTACAAATGTATTTGAAACAACCTTTCCTCATTCCCTTCCTACTTACTATAGGTACCCAGAAGTTAGTATGTATCCCATGTTTCTATAATTTTACTATGTAGGTATGGTCCATGCTATTATTTTTTTGTGTTTAAATTTTTATTTAAACGATATCATGCTATAAGTACACTTTTCCAACTTTGCTAATATAGTAGAATTTATTTCTACTATTTTATTTTGTGTTTTCCATTTACCATGGTTTTTACTTTTTTTCTTTTTAATGTTTTAATGTTTGTTTAATGTTTTTCTTTTTTCTTTTTAATGTTTTAATGTTTTTATTTATTTCTGAGAGAGAGAGAGAGAGAGAGACAGAGCAAGTTGGGGAGGGTAGAGAGAGAGAGGCAGACAAAGAATCCAAAGCAAGCTCCAGGCTCTGAGCTGTCAGCAAAACCCCTGATGTGGGGTTTGAACTCACATGCCGTAAGATCATGACCTGAGTCAAAGTCCAACGCTTAACCGACTGAGCCACCAGGTGCCCCACCATAGTTTTTCTTTACTTAGTTTTCTATACTTTCCTGACTTCTACTGAGTTATTGAATTGTTTTTCTATCATCTTTACTGCCTTGGATGTTATATTAATATATATTAATATTTTTAAAATATTAACCTTTATTTATTATGGGATTAAAAAGAGTTTCTCTGGTAAACAGTTGCAGCTTCAAGTGTATTTACATAAAGCTTTATGTGATATAGAAAAAGTATCAGAAAACAAAACTTGCTATTTTCTTTTTTCTTTTTTTTAATGCTTATAACATTATTTTTGAGAGAGAGAGAGAGAGAGAGAGAGAGAGTGGGGGAGGGGCAGAGAGAGAGGGAGACACAGAATCTGAAGCAGGCTCCAGGCTTCGAGTTGTCAGCATGGAGCCTGACGTGCGACTTGACCTCATGAACCGTGAGATCATGACCTAAGCCAGTGAACCGTGAAATCATGACCTGAGCCAAAGTCGGATGCTCAACAGACTGAGCCACCCAGGTGCCCCAAAACTTGCTATTTTCGTATAGGCTTATACAATTTTAAAATTGGTCTTTTCAGGGAGCCTGGTTGACTCAGTTGGTTAAGCATCCAACTCTTGATTTCTGCTCAGGCCATGATCTCACCGTTAGTAAGTTCGAGCCCCACGTGGGACTGTGTGCTGACAGCACAGAGCCTGCTTGGGATTCTCTCTCTCTCTCTACCCCTTCCCTGCTCATGCACATGCATGCCCTCTCTCCCACCTTCAGAATAAATTAGCTTAAAAAATAAATAAAATAAAGTTGGTCTTTTCTTCATTGTAATTAGCCATTAAACATTTAAACATTATGGGACACCTGGGTGGCTCAGTTTGTTAAGTGTCTGACTTCGGCTCAGGTCATGATCTCACAGCTCACAGCTCATGAGTTTGAGACCCACATCGGGCTTTGTGCTGACAGCTCAGGGCCTGGAGCCTGCTTCAGATTCTGTGTCTTTCTCTCTCTGACCCTCCCATGTTCACACTCTGTCTCTGTTTCTCTTTCAAAAATAAGTAGACATTAAAAAATATATATAACATTGGGGTGCCTGGGTGGCTCAGTTGGTTGACCTTCCAACTTCGGCTCAGGTCGTGATCTCACGGTTCATCAGTTCGAGCCCCGCGTCAGGCCCTGTGCTTACAGCCCAGTGCCTGGAGCCTGCTTCAGATTCTGTGTCTCCCTCTCTCTCTGCTCCTCCTGGGCTCACACTCTGTCTCTCTCTCAAAAATAATTAAAGATTAAAAAAAACCACACATATAACATAAATAAATAAATAAACGTAATTAGACTTTAAACTTTTTTTTTTTTTTTTTTTGCTTTCTGAATTTTCCTTTGTTGAGAAGTTCATGGTTGTCAAGTATATTTTCTTCATAGTGGTAAAATTAAGAATTTGCTTCTCTTTTAGATTTATGAAAATATACACTTTCTTTTTATGCAATGTTTACTCTTAAATTTATAGCATGCACACTCAACTAGGTCGAAGATATTGTCAGCCTTTTTTGAACAATACACGATATTAGAAGATTCACCCTCCCATTATTTATGTTACTTAATATTTTGGTTTCACCTTTTAAAAAATCCTTTTATATTTGAAGTATTTATCATTACTGCTTTTTAATACTCAACATTAGATTTACCATATTTTTACTATTTTTTCTGTTCAGTTAGTGCTTGCTGAAAATCCTGTTTCCTGTATCCAATTTCTTTCAACTTAAAGAAAATACTTGAGTATATTTTAAGCAACAATTGATTATTGGTAAACGATTTTAGCATTTGTCCTAAAAAATCTTGATTTCAGTCTCACTTTCTTCTTTGTTTTAAGTTTATTTATTTATTTTTGTGTGAGAGAGAGCGTGAGCAGGGGAAGGGCAGAGAGAGGGAGAGAGAGAATACCAAGCAGACTCTGCACCATTAGTGTAGAGTCCAGTGTGGGGCTCAAACCCATGAACCATGGGATTGTGACCTGAGCTGAAACCAAGAGTCAGACACTTAACCGACTGAGCTACCCAGGCACCCCATGATTTCAGTCACACTCTTGCATGACAGTTTGAGTATAGACTTCTTGATTGTTTTCCATTAACAGTGTGGTCATGCCTATTATTCTATTATCTTTTCTCCTCAATTTTTGTTGATGAGAAATCTGCTGATAATGTATTATTGTTCCTTTGCAGGAATTTTTTTTTTTATCTTGTTGCTTTTAAGATTTTCTTTCTATTGTTGCTGTGTTTCACTTTGTTTAGGTGTACATGATTTTCATTTTTCCTTTAATAGGGCTCAGAGATTCTCTGCTCAAATATTGGTTTTTTCCTACTCTGTCCATTCTATCACTCTGGAACATTTGAACATATAGGTGGCCTTTTCATTACCTTCTCCATATCTGTTAATTTCCTTTTCGTATTTTCCATCTCTTAATGGTTAAGTGCTACATTCTAGATGATTTCCTTAGCTTTGTCTTCTACTTGATTACTTTCTCTTGATTTATTTAAATGTCATTGAGTTTTTATTTTTATTTTTTTTAAGTTTATTTATTTATTTTGAGACAGAGAGCACGCACACACACATGCATGAGTGAGCTGGGGTCAGGGCAGAGAGAGAGGGAGAAAGAGGATCCCAAGCAGACTCCATGTTGTCAGCAAGAGCCCAATGTAGGCTCCATCTCAGGAATGAGACCTTGATCACGAGATCATGACCTGAGCTGAAATCAAGATTTGGATGCTCAACTGACTGAAACACCAGGTCCCCCTCCACTGAATTTTTAATTTCAATGAATTTTTATTTTTGACTGTTTTATTATTTTTCGAATCTGCCTGTTTATTATTTATTTATTTATTTATTTATTTAAATGTTTATTTATTTTTAAGAAAGAGAGAGAGAGAGGCAGAGTGTGAGCAGGGGAGGGGCAGAGAGAGAGAGGGAGACACAGAATCCAAAGCAAGCTCCAGGCTCTGAGCTGTCAGCGCAGAGCCTGACACGGGGCTCGAACCTACAGACTACAAGATCGTGACCTGAGCCGAAGTCAGACGCTTAACCAACTGAGCCACCCAGGGACACCTGCGTGTTTATTTTTATAATGTTCTCTTGTTTAATTATGGTTTCTATTCTTTTGTCTTTTTAATACTTTAAAACACTTATTTTGTAGTCTCTTCAAGACTTTCCTATTATTTCTAGTTCTTGGGGTACAGTTTTCCTATTTGCTTGTTTTCCTGATCTCTCTCATGATGGTTTATTTCTTCATCTGACGTGTAATTTTTTTGTCGTTGTGAGCTCATCTTTAGTTGGATATGTTTACTCTATGGAAATTATATTGCACTCTGAAAGCATCCTCACAGGAGACTGTCCCCACATAACAGTTTTTAATTTTTCTATAGATTTGCATTTCCTACCGGTTTCTGGTATCTAGGGATTTTATTCCCTTAGGTTTTACAAGCATATGTATGTTTTTGTTGCATAAGGCAAGAATAGACCACTCAGATTTAATTAATCAGCTTGTTGAAAGTCCCATGTAGTGAAAAAGATAAATTTTCTGTCTAACTTGCAATTGGATAAAGAGACACAGCTAATTTAATGTAAAAATTATGCCTAAGTGTAAAGTCTTGGAATTATCAACTGAATGTCAGCATTTTAGTAATCCTTAGATTACTAAATTAGATTTGCTTCCTTTGCCTAGATTATGTTTCCTTGGTGTGTGTCTATTTACCTTGTCATGATATTTGTAAACACAGTGGCATTGGATAAAGGCTGGTGGTATTTTTTAACAACTGGGTTTAATTTTGCTTAGTCAAATTTTGTGTATTAGATGGAAAAGCACTGAAAATGCAATTGTAGATAAAAGCCTACTTTATAGCAAATATCCATATTTAATAAGTAGAAATAAAGTTACGTGACATACACAGTTGGCCTGGAGATTTGGAAAACTACCATGGGCTTTTCTCTGCTTCTGTCTAGTTGTATGACTGTGGGCAACTCATTGAAGATCTTTAAGTCTCAATTTTCTCATCTCTAAGAAAGGGGGTTAGCAGTTTTAAATTCCACAATTCTAGAGAGTGTAGAGATACATAGTGTCATTTGAAAATACGTTGAAATCCTAACACTGCCAAATGAAATAAAATGAGAGGTAGAAGAACCAAGACACAAATTGCTCTTTTAAAGATAGGATGTAATATTTGGAAAATAAAGCTAAAAAAAAAAACCTAAAAACAAAAGTTGAGAAAACTCTCAAACAAGATTATCACAGATTTTAACTGTCTAATTTAAAAATGCAAGTCCCTTTGCTAAATTTTTCTATGAAGTGATGGTGCTTGAACAATTGCACAACTGTGTGAAAAAATAGAACCTTGACCCATACCCAAAAGTCAACTCAAAATGGCTTAAACCCTAAATGTCAAACTCAAAACTATCAAAACTCTAGAAGGAAACACATGAGAAAATCTTTGTGACCTTTGATTAGGCAAAGATTTCTTAGATACCACCAAAAGCACAATCAAAAGAGAAAATATTGATAAACTGGACTTAATCAAAATCAAGAACTTCTCTTTGGATGACATAATTAAGAAATTAAAAGACAAGCCATAGATTAGGCCAAAATATTTGCAAAGTATATATCTGATACAGGACTTGAATCCAGAATCTATAGGTAACTCTCAAAACTTAATAATGAGAAAATAAGCAACCCTTCCCTCTCTCACACAAGTTGAGAAAAGATTTGAATCCAAGATATATGGACTATAACTAAATATGTAAAAAGATGTTCAACATCATTGCCATAGGGATATGTAGATTAAAACCATAAAGGACATACCACTACTCGTTATTTGAATGGGTAAAACAAAACAAAACAAAAATACTGTTAATACCAAGTCCTAGCAAGGATGAAGGCAACTGGAATTCTCTAGATGGCTGGTAGAAGTGCAAAATGCTCCAGTCTCCTTGGAAAAACAGTTTTGCAGTTCTTATAAACATACATTTATCATTTGACCAGAAATTCCACTTCTGGGCATATACCCAAGAGAAATGAAAATGGTCATTAAAAAAAAAACCAAAAAACCTGTATGTCAATGTTTATAGTGACTTTATACATGATCACCAAAAAGTGGAAACCATATAAATATCCCTCAACTAATGAACTAATAAACAAATTGTGGTATATTTATACAATGGAATATGACTCAATAACCCAAAGAATTGAGTTACTGATATGCATTATAACTATATTCAACTCTAGATGAAACTCAAGGTAATTATGCTGAATGAAAGACCTATATGATTCCATTCATATGACATTTTGGAAGAGGCAAAATACAGAGATAGAAAACAAATCAGTGGTTGCCAGGGCCTAGAGGTGAAGAAAGGGGTTGATCACAAAAGAGCTCAAGAGAATTTGTTAAAATAATGAAGTGTTTTATAACTTTATTATAGCGGTGGTTACAAACCATATGCACTTGTCAAAATTCATAAAACTCACAACTATACGCTAAAAAAAAAAAAAGATGAGTTTTGTCATTTGGAAATTATCCTCCAACAAACATGACTACTCTCAAAAGACTTATAAACAATGCTTATCACAGATTTTAATGGTAATACTTAAAAGTATAAGCTCCTTTGAGGGGTACCCCACTGGTTCAGTTGGAGTGTGTGACTTGATCTCAGGGTCATGAGTTTGAACTTTGGGTGAGAGATTACTTAAAATAAATAAATTAACTTAAAATAACAAATATAGTCTCCTTTTTTTCCAATGGAAAAATTGTATCATAACAGGGAATCAATAAGGAACATAAAATTAAAATATCAAAATTAAAAATATCTGCAATATAAAATGTATATGCTTTAAAATAAGTATACTAGGGGTGGCTGGCTACCTCAGTCAGAGGAGCATACAACTCTTGATCTCGGGGTTATGAGTTCGAGCCCCACGCTGGGTGTAGAGAGTACTTAAAAATAAAATCTAGGCGCCTGGGTGGCGCAGTCGGTTAAGCGTCCGACTTCAGCCAGGTCACGATCTCGCGGTCCGTGAGTTCGAGCCCCGCGTCGGGCTCTGGGCTGATGGCTCAGAGCCTGGAGCCTGTTTCCGATTCTGTGTCTCCCTCTCTCTCTGCCCCTCCCCTGTTCATACTCTGTCTCTCTCTGTCCCAAAAATAAATAAACGTTGAAAAAAAAAATTAAAAAAAAAATAAAATCTAAAAAAAAAAATAATAAAGTAATAGTAAATATATACAGTATTTAAAAGATTGTTTGTAATTTTTAATCTTTTTCAAAATTTTTTGATTTTATGAAATGAAAAAAATTGTTTTTCAAAGAAATACTACCGTTTCATTTTTCTTTCAAATAATATTGATGATGAAATTTCTCGAATAAACCCAGCTTGCCACCTTCAGGCAAGTGAAAGATTTACAGAGACCATGGCCAGAGATAGAACATTAAATTTTGTAGATTTCTCAATAATCCATAATCAATCATATTTTGATCACTCTATTATTACTGCCTTTGTGAAATTTTCTCTATCCAGGACATTTCCCTGACATTTACTGGAATATTCCCAACTTTCAAAGCTCAGTTCAAATGCCACTAACTCCAAGAAGCCTTCCCTGATCACTCTAGCTAGTTTTTCCTCTAAATATTTTATCTCCTTAAATACATGTAATGTCATTGAAGGTAGTGACCATGTCTTACACATATTTTTATGCCTTTGTATGGCTATTAAAAAGGGTACATATAAGGTTCTCTGCTCCTCCCTGTTCAACAGACAGCCGCATCTTCTGGTGCAGTGCCAGCTGAATCCCAAGACACCATGGTGAAGGTCGGAGTCAACGAATTTGACCATATTGGGCACCTGGTCACCAGGGCTGCTTTTAACTCTGGCAAAGTGGACATTGTCGCCATCGATGACCCCTTCATTGACCTCAACTACATGGTCTACATGTTCCAGTATGATTCCACCCATGGCAAATTCCATGGCACAGTCAAGGCTGAGAACGGGAAACTTGTCATCAATGGAAAGCCCATCACCATCTTCCAGAAGTGAGATCTCGCCAACATCAAATGGGGTGATGCTGGTGCTGAGTATGTTGTGTGGAGTACATTGGGGTATTCAACACCATGGAGAAGGCTCACTTGAAGGGTGGGGCCAAGAGGGTCATCCTCTCTGTCCCTTCTGCTGATGCCCCCATGTTAGTGATGTGCATGAACAATGAGAAGTATGACAACTCCCTCAAGGTTGTCAGCAATGCCTCCTGCACCACCAACTGCCTGGACCCTCTAGCCAAGGTCATCCATGACAACTTCAGCATCATGGAGGGACTCATGACCACAGTCCATGCCATCACTGCCACTCAGAAGATCGTGGATGGCCCCTCTGGGAAGCTGTGGCATGATGGCTTACAGGCTGCCCAGAACATCATCCCTGCTTCTACTGGCACTGCCAAGGCCATGGGCAAGGTCATCCCTGAGCTGAATGGGAAGCTTACTGGCATGGCCTTCTGTGTCCCCACCCCCAACGTGTCTGCCGTGGATCTGACTTGCCACCTGGAGAAAGCTGCCAAATACGGTGACATCAAGAAGGTGGTGAAGTGGGCACCAGAGGGCCCCCTCAAGGACATCCTGGGCTACACCGAGGACCAAGTCGTCTCCTGCGACTTTAACAGTGACACCCACTCTTCCACCTTCTACGCTGGGGCTGGTATTGCTCTCAATGATCACTTTATCAAGCTCATTTCCTAGAATGACAATGAATTTGGCCACAGCAACCAGTTGGTGGACCTTACGGTCCACATGGCCTCCAAGAGTAAGAGGCCCCTGGACCACCAGCCCCAGCAAGAGGAAGAAGAGAGAGGCTCTCAGCTGCTGGGTAGTCCTTGCCCCAACTTATCCCCCAACACACCTGAGAATCTCCTGACCTCCAGTTTCCATCCCAGACCCCCTGAAGAAGGGGAGGGGTTTGGGGAGCCCTACCTTATCATGTACCATCAATAAAGTATACTGTATCCTGCCAAACAAAACAAAAAAAAAAAGTGTACATATGAGAGTTGTGTATTCTAATATTTATTGAATGAATACATGAATGAATGGATGAATGAATGAATGAATGAATAGGAAGTCAGAGTCATCACTGAGCCTTCATTTGAAAGAGGGTCTATTTTACTAATAGAATAATGGAATTCTACACATTTATTCAAGATTATATGCGTATGTATAAAGCATCAATTTTCATTGACAATGATTAGAAGTGTCTCAATCTTTATTAATCTTTTGATTAAATTATAACATTCATGAGTGAATTAATGACTGCATGGTGAGGATCTTTATGATACTAACTCACATCTTAATATCTGGACAACAGAAACATAAGATTAAAAAGAGAAGAAAGTGTGATGGTTTCTTTTACCTTTGAACTGAAAGATGGGTACTTCGCTAAGTTCTAGGATATGTCCGTCTATTTTTCCTCCAAATCTCCAAGTTGCTAATATCTTACAGACATGTTAATAGAATACATAACAGTGGCATGGTGGTGCTTGGGTGGCTTATTAGGTTAAGTGTCTGATTTTGGCTCAGGTCATGATCTCATGGTGGGTTCAAGACCCGCATTGGGCTTTGCGCTGACAGCTCAGACCCTGCTGACAGCTCAGACCCCGGATGGAGCCTGCTTGGGATTTTGTGTCTCCCTCTCTCTGCCCCTCCCCTGCTTGTACTCTGTCTCTCTCTCTCTCAAAAATAAATGTAAAAACATTAAAAAAAAAAACCCCACCCCCCCCCACCCCAACACACACACAAAGAAACTGATATGATGTCGATCACATCACTCATAGAAAAATTCCCAACTGTTTCTATCTAGTTCTACCTGGTTTAGGAGTGAGGTTCTTCTTCATACTTCCACTCCCTCCAGAATGTACAAGCTCCCCTCCCTCTCTTTCAGGGCTACATATCCAAGACTGCTAAATGACAAACGTCATAGGTTTTGGTTTTTTAAAGGAGGTGGGGTCCACATGTGAGGACAGTTCATCTTCTTGAATTCCTTCTATTAGAACTTTCAAGCCTATTTCTCTTGCCCACTTTGAGGGCTCTATGCCTTCTAGTGCTCCTTATTTTTCATTACATTCTTCCTTCTTTCTTCCCTATTTCTAGGCCCAGTCCTATCAGTCCTGAGAGAGAAAATAACCAGTTCTTCATGTACAGGAGGCTCTAGTCTTGGCCCTCAGGTCAGCAATGTCCTTGAATCTTTGTTTCTACTCGGGTGAGGGCTGAAAAGGAAGAAAGGCCCTTGGTTTACAAGTAAGATAAAAATAGAGAAGGAAAATACAGAGAAACAATCAGATTCATATCTTGGCATACAAATCTGCTACAAATGCAGATTTATAACACTTACCCTGACTAAAAGTTTGTTCTCTCTCTTCCAATCCTGCATCTTTTCTCAAAATGTGAACTTGCATTTTCTCCTTCATCAGTACTTCTCTTCATCAGTTTCAGCTCTCGAAACACACTTTCTTGGATTCAAGAACATTTTGAAAGACTGCCTATGAGATAATAGCAGCAGGGTGCAATTTATACTCCTCACATTTCTTTAAATATAACTTATTTCAGGTTTTTCTTGTGACCCAAAGATAACAGGAAATAGATTCAATGTTGTTTGCAATACTAACCTTTCTTCTTAGATTCAACCCATGCATTTTCTATTTTTATTGTCTATTTGTATCTTGTTTGCCATTGAAATTTGTAAACTAACTCGACGGGAAATAATTGTTCTTTTAATTTGGAGTAGCCTGGAGCATATGGCTATTAATGGTAACATGTTTTAAATGTCCTTGATTTTAAAATCAACAACGTTAAACAACATTTGAGTTTTTCACTTTTACTTTTCCTTATTCTCGGTTTGCAGGGGTTTTTCCTGGATACTCTCATTAGGTGATTCTCAATCAAGAATGGAGTCATTCTATAATAGTTAACTTGAAAACATTGAAAGAAAACATATTAGGCACCAAGATTTAGATAATTTAGAGAATTCCATCTCCCATCACTGTATAGTGGTTATTAATGTGGCAAATCTTGGTCCTATTACCTCTTTGTTTTATTGTCTTGAGCAAGTGTGTGAGCCTTGATTCTCTCATGTGAAAATTAGGTATAACAATAACCTACTTCTCTGAGTTTTTGTGGGGAATAAATGAAAAAATTTATATTAAATGCTTGACTATTAAGTGCCCAATAAGTGGTAACTATCATTGGTCTGAAATGATTCTGTTCACTTTCTTATGAAGTGACTTTGATAGTATAGTGCCATATACTAAAATACCATGCCCTGTTATTCACCAATACTTTGTACTACAAATGTATTTTTTGCTTTGTTTTCTGACTTGTAAATATTTTGAATTTCTAAGAGAATCTAGAAGGTTGGGAGATTCCTTTAATGGATGAGAGAAATCTGACATATTCTCCTATTGCTAGGTTTATTCCTGTAGCACCCAGGTTTTAGAGCTATAGAGCTGTTAGCTGGATTTCATTTGGTACCATTCAAAATCCAATAAGCTTGCATTTTAGGAGATGTTAATCAGTCCCACCTAAAAGCAGTTGGTACATTTTTATGAGCACAGAAAAATCTTGGGGTCCAATGATATCTTTTGAAGCCTGATCAGATAGGAGCATAGTGGCCTTTAATTAATGGTGAAGGGACAACTTTGAGTTGTCTTGTTTGGCAGGAAGTGTTGGTTAATTTTAACAGTAAGAATAGTTGAAAAGCCCAGGAAACAATCTTCTTCCAGCATTGATTTTGTTACAATTGATACTACTTACAAAATTGGAAGGTTCTATAAGATCCCCCCCCCTACACACACAAAGTACCTTTTCTGAAAAAGTCACCCCACCTCTGTTGTGTATTTGTTTATCCTTTCAACTATTGTGGTTTGCAAGAAATCCATATCCATTAAGTGAGCTTAAATCCTCTGAAAATCAATAATTCATTAATCCATCCAGAAAATTAAACAAATATTGATGGCTTATTTTGAATTACTTTGCTGGGCCGAAATGTACTGTGGTTTTCTAAAGTTCCTGCTTTTGTGTCTAGTTGTGAGAAAGAGGAAGAAAATACATTGAAATGCAGGGTCCTATGAAGGAAATGCATAGCGTGTGGGCCGTAGGTTTTGGACACTACAGAACTTGAAGTTCAGCTCTGCAACGCAGTAGTTCTGAAATGAACAGGTGATTACAGACTGAGCAAGGTGAGAATGTGTCCTGGAAACGCTGCACTCTAGAAAGGTTCCAGTTCTGGCAAAGGGTCACATCACAATAGGTGTGTGCAGGCAGAACAGGGTTACACTGACCACAGTAGCTTAGTAAAGGGATATCACCTGGCTCTTCTGCGCACAAGTGGGAGAGGGCCCTTCTGGACCTTGGGGCGGCATCAAGGCCCAAGGCGAAGCACACACCCGAAGATGGAAGGAAACCCTCGGGGGTGGGCTCCCGGTTGGGGGCCCGGCTAGGTCGCGGGTGTGGGGAAGCTTTCCGGCCGCAGGGCGCCACGTCACCTAACAGCTCCCCCTCCCCTCGCTCCAAGTCGCACGCGCGGAAGTAAACACCTCGACGTCATCAGGGCGCGTCTTCGCCTTTCCCCTCCCATCTCCCCAGATCGGTGGACGTGCTCACCTCCGCTCCGGGCCAGGTCTATGTCCCGGTTTCCCGCCGTCGCGGGCAGGGCGCCAAGGCGGCAGGAGGAGGGTGAGCGGTCAATAGACCTTCAGGAAGAGCGGCCTTCGGCTGTTTCCATCGCTGATAGAGGTGCGGTCCGCGGGACGCTGCGGAGGCCAGCGGGAGTTTCGGCATGGGGGCTTTTGGGGGGATAAAAGTACGCCTTTGGCGAGCAGAGAAAAGTGGAGAGGAGGCTGCAGCGTTCTTCTCGCCGTCCAAGCCGGAGGCGAACTTTGCCTCCAGTGAGCACTTTGGTTTTGAGGGGGGCGGTCCCAGATCCAAGTTGGGTGAAAACCCTGCTGGGGGACAAAAAAGTGAACCCCAACGCCTAGACGCGTTCTGCTCTTAAACAGGCTCTTAAAGCCTTTGTTCTCTACCCATCCAGCGCCCACCCCCCCACCCCCACCCCCCGCCCCGCTCGTCGGGCCGCCAGCCTGCCTTTGGGTATGGTATGAAGGGAGCCAGTTTCCAGGAGCCAGTTTCCATGGTTACCCACCACTTGGCCTTCTGGGATATCAGTCACTCTGAACAGGGACCTAACTTGAACCATGAATCAGAAGCAAACACAGGTGGCTTTTTAAAATTCAGCCGAGAGTTTCCTGCAGTGTTCTAGCTTTTGGTCTATTGTTTAATAAAATTGGGCTTTGTGCTTCTGTATGGGTATGCTCGCATGTACATTGCCTTGTGCTAGGCCTACTTTGTCAAGTACTCTGAGTCGTGCATTAGCAAATGCTCACGTTGTTAGATTTTACTAAAAAGTTGTTCTGGGCTTGTAAACCCTTACATACCAATTTGACAAAGGTGACTTACCTGAGAAGTCATGGATCGATCCATTCCAGCCCCAAAATTCTGTTGTCTTTCTCTATTCAGTTCTGGGAAATTGAGTTAGAGATATCTTTACAGGCCTTTTAATTGCACAATTGTTTTTCTGTTATTACAGAAGAGAAAGGATGCACATCACAGGAGGGAGGAACTACTCCAACTTTTCCTATTCAAAAACAAAGAAAAAAGCTTATTCAAGCTGTGAGGGACAATTCATTCCTTATTGTTACTGGAAATACAGGAAGTGGTAAAACCACTCAACTCCCAAAATATCTATATGAAGCAGGTAATTTTATTCTGGGATAATATTGGGAGTATTTAAAAAATAACCTCTTGGGACACCTGGGTGGCTCAGTTGGTTAAGCCTCTGACTCTTGATTTTGCCTGAAGTCATGATCTCACAGTTGTGGGATTGAGCCCCTAGTCCAGGTCTGCTGAGATCGTGGAGCCTGCTTGGGATTCTCTCTCTCCCCCTCTCTCTGCCCCTTCCCCTCTCATGTGCGAGTGTGTGCTCTCTCTCTAAATAAATAAATAAACTTAAAAAAAATCCTCTTAAAAGCTAATAGGACTCTGTATTGCACAAATACCCACCATTTGTTTTACAGTCCCGATTCTTCTATTGACACACCCTCCCTACATCTTTCCTGCTTTTTTATGGTGTTATTTCACCTTCAGGAGGTAATTCAGATGACGTTTTTTCCATTTTTAATTGTCATAATAATCTCAAATAAAATTATAGGTAGATAATGATTCTCTGCTATAGAATGAGGTTGTCTTGCAGTTAACCACTGGGCATTGAAATAATTTTCAGGAGGAAGGGATATAGTGATATTTGTTGCTGACATTAGTATTTCTTGGTTCCTTCTCCAGAGGGTTATCAAGTAAATATTTATTCCCTGATTCCATAACACCAAGCCAACTAACAAATTTCCTACCCTTAAAGTGTCTTTAACTTCAATATGGTAAAACTTCCTATCATAAGGTTGGTATAGAGCAAAATTATATTGGATGTTATTCATATAAAAGATGAAAATTTCTTCTCTGATACTAACTTATTCTAATCCATTAAATCTGATGTGCCATTTTTTAAGACATGGAATGTCTTGTTTTTGCATACTATTTTTGCAATAGTATAGTTTTGCATCCTATTAATAAAGAAAAAAGCATCAATTGTAAGATGCATCTTTCAGAAATACTAAAATGGTAAAAATATGAAAGGTGGTATGTTTAAACTTCTGTGGCAAAAGTAAATGTAGGAATTCTGTGGAATTTATGGGATTCCTAGGGATTAAAAATTTTAGACTTATTCTTTAGTGTAAATCATTAGACTGAAATTGGAAAAAGCTAATTAAAATATGTATATTTTGAATATGTATTTTTATTTTTTTATTACTAAAATCTCCATGGTACATTGGGTAAAACGGTATGTTGTTAATTTGCAGGGTTTTCTTTTGGAAACATTTGAACAGTTTGTGTTGATTGGTCAGAAACAATTTAGCTCTAATTGGAAGCAGTTGTTAACAGTTTTGTGTTTTTTACCTCTGTTTTTGATAGGGTTTTCACAACATGGTATGATTGGGGTGACTCAGCCACGAAAAGTAGCTGCTATATCAGTTGCTCAGAGGGTTGCTGAAGAAATGAAATGCACTTTGGGATCCAAAGTAGGGTACCAAGTTCGTTTTGATGATTGCAGCTCTAAGGTACAAAAGTTTTATTGCTATAAGTCCTGTAAACTTATAGACAGATTGGAGAAAGTTATGAAAGATTTTAACTTCAAATTTGCACTTGTATTTTATTTTATTTATTTTTTAAAGTTTTTATTTTTAAGTAATCTCTACACCCAATATGGGGCTTGCATTATCTTACCACTTTTCCCCTTGGATCTCACAACCCTGAGATCCAAGAATTGCATTCTCTTCTGATTGAGCCAGCCCCTGCATTTATAATTTTAAGAAACAAAGCCTCAGATTAGAATTAATCTTGTTTGTGCACCTGAGCCCAGTCAGTTAAGCATCCGACTCTCAAATTTGGCTCAGGTCGTGATCTCATGGTTTGTGGGTTTTGAGCCCCATTTTGGGCTCCGTAGTGATAGCTTAGAGCCTGCTTGGGATTCTCTTTCTCCCTCTCTCTCTGTCTGCCTCTGCCCTGCTCACAGTCTCACTCTCTCTCAAAAATAAACTTAAAAAAAAAGAATTAATTTTTTTTGCCCATTGTTAATGATTTGTTGCCCATTGTGAATGAAATAGCTTTCCTATTTTCTCTCTTCTCAGTTAGTTTATAAGTGACATGTTTATTTTTTTAAGGATTCTCTTATTTTTTAGCTGTAAGAATCCTTGATATATAATTTACATTTGCATTCTCTAAAACAATTTTTATAGTATTAAAATATATATAATGTAAAATTTATCATTTTAATAATTTTTAGGTGTACAGTTCATTGGCATGAAATACATTCACAATCTTATGTATCCATCACCACTCTTTATTTTCAGAACTTTTTTATCATCTCAAACAGACACTATATCTACTAAGCATTAGCCCCTCCATCCCCCCTCCCTCCAGCTTGTGGTAACTTCTATTCTACTTTCCATCTCTATGAATTTGCCTTTACTAAGTACCAATTATAAGTTGAATCGTATAATATTTGGTCCTTTGTGTCTGGATTGTTTCATTTATCATAATATTTTCAAGGTTCATCCATGTTGTATATTTGTATTGCTAAAGTCAATGGAAAATGGACAACTTAGAAAAGTCAGTAAGCAAGTATTTATCGAGTATCTTCTGTATTCATGGTACCAACAAGTTTAAAATTGTTTTATTTTTAGTAGTTAATGGTCACAATTTATATTCCCTCAGGATTTTTTAAATCTTGTATCAGATACAAAACAATCCCTATTCGAATATGGTTCTTAATAGGAATGGCCATCATTTATGGCACACAATGGCTCCCCAAAATACTGCCTTTGCCTTCCTAGTGGGAAGTGGGGAATTTTCTTTCTTTTGTCTTCCCTTGTTTTATGTTTATATTGCTGTTAACTCGTAGCCTTTGGTTCTTATTCTCACCTTGTTTTTAATGCTAGTCGGCTTACATAGTTTTTAAAATAAGAGAGTAGTGAGGGAAGAAGAGAGTGAGAAGAAATTGTGCACCTATTTCGTCTACTTTTTCTCCTGAGTCCTCTAAAACAGTGGCTGAGACGGAGATGGATCGCATTTCATTGCTGCTTCCTACAGCTTGCTCATGTGAAGGCATTGCATTATCTTACCACTTTCCCCTGACTACTTTATGTCTCCGTATTGGTCACTTTTGTTGCTTTATCCTAGAATATCCACCTTAGTTCCTTATCTCTGTCCCTGTGTAGGTCACATGTTTTATAACTTACCATCCTTGTTGTTAGGCTATTTTATGTACTTTTTTATTTAGTCAGATTAGTTAGAATACCTAATGTCTGTACATTTGGGGGAAATTTTAGTCTGTAAAGTAGGGGTGAATTTCTGTAACACTGTATATGTAAGTTGATATACTCTGCTGTTTGAACATTAGGAAACTGCAATCAAATATATGACTGATGGATGTTTACTGAAACATATTCTGGGAGATCCAAATCTTACCAAGTTCAGCGTCATCATTTTAGATGAAGCCCATGAGAGAACTCTAACTACAGTGAGTATTTTAATATAATGGTTATTTATTAGTTTATTTCTTTGGGGTAACTTTTACCTTGTAGAGAATTGTCTGGTCTTACTTACATTTTAATCTGTTGAAATAGGAGTTCTTTGGTTAGGAAAGCAAAATATTTAAAATAAGTTGGTTTTTAGGTATACTTGTGACTTATTAGAAATTTACTTTTTTTCAGGACATCTTATTTGGCTTATTAAAGAAATTATTTCAGGAGAAGTCTCCTAACAGGAAAGAGCATTTGAAGGTTGTGGTGATGTCAGCAACTATGGAATTAGCCAAGCTCTCTGCATTCTTTGGAAATTGTCCAATATTTGATATACCTGGAAGGCTTTATCCAGTCAGAGAAAAATTCTGCAATTTGATTGGCCCACGAGACAGAGAAAATACTGCATATATCCAAGCGGTAGTACTTGACATCCTTTTTATGTCTTTTTTTTATATTCTGATTCTAGTTGATTAAGTAGTTTAGTAATTCATTTGTTCCCTTTTATTTTAATGGCAGCCCTCATAGTTCCTTGCACTTTTGAGAACCAAATTTAATTTTTCTGTGGAACAAGGGGAAATGATTGGGAGTGGGGTACTCTATTTCCACTATATTATATTATAGGATATTATGCTTGTGTTTCTTGCTTTAGATTGTGAAAGTGACCATGGATATCCATTTGAATGAAATGGCTGGAGACATATTGGTTTTCCTGACTGGTGAGCATTCAGTATCAGGTTTAAAAATTTAACTATTTATGAGAAGCAAATGTGGCACAATAGAGTGTTACTTTTGTTGGGAAATCTGGGCTCATATTTAACTCATATTGCCTTTTTATGATTTATCTGAATAGTTGTAGATGTCATGCCTTATATAAGAAATATAACAGAATTCTATACTGCCATAAAAACTGCCAGTCTCATTAGTAAACATACATAAAATACACTGACCTTTTAGTAAAAAGACATTAAATGGTAAAGTATTAATATTTTTCTTAGTCTGCCTTATATAGAGGTGTGACCACACTAAACAGTCCTGGATCTGAATGATTAATTCCATTATTTCAAAAGACATCCTACCAGCTCCTTTCTTCTTTGAGTGGTGGGATGGTACTGTGTGATAGCAGTACATGAGGTGTTAAATCCATGTCTCATAGACAGGCCTTTTTTGGAAGTCAAAAATAGATTAGTTAAATCCTAAACTAGTGTGATTCTTCAATTAGCAGCATCCTACTAACAGAAATGAGTCATTTCATCGCTCTCCTCCTACTCTGCCTTGTACTGTCAGAAGTGAGACATTGTAACAATTGCTGCCTTTTTCAGATTACTTTAAGTATTTTGAAATACACCTAAATGCAGTATCTCTTGGACTAGATACTCCTATATTAATGATTAACTTTACTGAGTCTTTCTCAAATACTGTGTTAACAAGATGAAAGTCTGGAAGATTATAAACATTTTTATTCCTGAAGAGGTTTAAATTTTTTGGGAACTGGTGTTCAGTTTTTAATTTTATTGTTGAGATTTGGTACAGTTTATGTGTTCATCTCCTTTAGATCAAATGAGATTTAAAATAACTATAATGCAAAACTAATTTTAATCTAGAAGGCTTTTTTCCCCTCCATTCTTAAATAATATTTGCTGTTCATTTGCTGACATTATTTTCCTCCCTCATTTCAGGTCAGTTTGAAATTGAAAAAAGTTGTGAGTTACTTTTTCAGATGGCGGAGTCTGTTGACTATGATTATGATGTTCAAGATACAACTCTGGATGGTTTGTTAATATTGCCATGTTATGGATCTATGACAACAGGTAATTCCTCACTAGAATAGATAATTTGACTAATTTTTTAAAAAACTTTATTGAAAAATCACATATGTACAGAATAGTGCACAGATCCCGAGTATTTAGGTCAATTAATTTTACAAACAACTCATTTTTGTAACCAGCATCTAGATCATAAAACAGAACGTTAAGGGAACCAGCCTTCCTTAGGGAAGGGATTTTCCCTTGAAGTCTTTTCATATTCATTTTTTCAAGAGCCTTGGACAACCCTTGGTGTTGTTTAAGAGTGGACTGTGTCTCTCCCAACAGAACAAAAATATTGTTGGTAATTTTTTTTTTTTTTTTTCAACGTTTATTTATTTTTGGGACAGAGAGAGACAGAGCATGAATGGGGGAGGGGCAGAGAGAGAGGGAGACACAGAATCGGAAACAGGCTCCAGGCTCTGAGCCATCAGCCCAGAGCCCGACGTGGGGCTTGAACTCACGGACCGCAAGATCGTGACCTGGCTGAAGTTGGACGCTTAACCGACTGCGCCACCCAGGCGCCCCGGTAATTTTTTTGAAATGAGGACTATTATTTCTTTTTTTCTTTTTCTTTTTTTCCCTGTGCACATGTGCAAGTCGGGGAGGGGAAGAGAGAGGATGCCAAGCATGCTCTGTACTGACAGTGTAGAGCCTGATGCAGGGCTCCATCCCACAAACTGCAAGATCATGACCCGAGATGAAAACAAGAGTTGGATGCTCAACTGACTGAGCCACCAAGGCGCCCCAGGGCTATAATTTCTTGATAAGAGTACCATAAGTCAAACCTAATTTGCCAGTGCCAAAGAATTTCTAAAAACATACATCTAGGTACATCTGAGACATAAACACAGTAGATGGTTTTCTTTTGAAATAGCACATATTAATCTGATTTTCAAGAATGATGATGTTCTTTTATAATTTCAAAGAGCAAATGCAAACTCTTACCCTGATATTTGTTCATAATAAATAGTGATGAATTAGGTTTAGGATTTGTTTAGTAAAACTACTTTATTACAGAATTTGATATGTAAAACTAAAGAGAAGTTATTTATAATTTGATTGTGATTAGCATTTAATGTAAAAATAATATGAGTGTTTTTATATTTTATGTGTATTTTTGTTTTGTTGAGGACGTGGTTCTTACTCTTTTTTTTAAAAATTTTTTTTTTTAATGTTTATTATTTCTGAGAGAGACAGAGACAGAAAGCAGGGAAGGGGCAGAGAGTGAAGGAGACACAGAATCGGAAGCAGGCTCCAGGCTCTGAGCTGTCAGCACAGAGCCCGATGCAGGGCTCGAACTCACAGAGCACGAGATCATGACCTGAGCCGAAGTCGGCTGCTTAACCGACTGAGCCACCCAGGCGCCCCAGTTCTTACTCTTATATTAACAAAAAAAGTTTAGGAATATATATTTTTATAAATAACTGTAGACCACATGCTGGTTTGGAAATCTCTTTTGTGATGATATTAGGCCCTTGCCCTCAATATTGAAATCTTCTTTTAGGTTTTTATATCTTTAAGGGAATTCTTAGGGTCATTATTTGATATTTTAAGGTTTTCATTGTTTTCTGGAGATTTGATCCTCTGGCTCCTTTATAATTTACTTTGTTAACTGCTAAAGTAATTCAAAACTAATTATGGTTGCTTTGTTATTTTTTTAAAATTATTTTTTTAATGCTTATTTTTAAGAGAGAGAGAAAAAGAGAGAGAATGGGAGAGGGACAGAAAGAGAGGGTGACACAGAATCTGAACTGTCAGCACAGAGCTGGACACGGGGCTCAAACCATGAACCGGGAGGTCATGACCTGAGCTGAAGTCAGATGCTTAACTGACTGAGCTACCCAGGTGCCCCACGGTTGCTTTGTTATTAACTATTAATAATATAAATGCATTTTTCTGTATAAATAGTTTCATTCTTTGTCATATTGAAAATAACATGCTGAGTCTGCTAGTGCATCTTGTTTAATGTCCTGAAATCCAGTTTTTATACTTTTAAAGGTTGCTAATGACCTATTTCTCAAATCTCATGACTATTTTTTTTTCCATTAGTTTGTATTTTGGTTTTGTGATAATAAGTCTCCCTGAAATGCTGTCATCTGGGATAATATTTAATTACCTAGTTCTGACCACTCTTTTTCTAGGTGTGCTGCCCTCCCACCCTTCCCAGCCTTTGTTTCTCTTTAAATGTGACTATTGCTTAAAGTTTTATCCTTAGTTTTCTGTTTTCTTAGAATTCTTTGTTTTGGAGAGGTTGAATCCTAGGACTCACCTGTCTCTATGGATGACTGTCTCTAGTTCAGTCTCACTCCTGAACTCTGGACCTCCTGGTTTTCCTAACGGGGCTTACTGGTCTGCATCATATCATCCTAGATCATTCAATCCAAATGTGACCACACCTATAGGTGTTTTGTGTGTGTGTGTGTGTGGGGGGGGGTTGGTCTCTTGTCCAGATCATTCATTCATTCTTTCTCATTTTTCATTGTCATCATTAGAGTTGGAATCTTCAATTTGCTTTCCTAAATTGTTAATATAATCTGCTAATCTGTTTTAATCTTTCAGAAGCACAGCTCTGATTGTGTCACTTTCTTGTTGGGTATCTTCAGCCATTCCTTATTACCAACTGAATTAAAATACTAACTTAATAACTTGGCATTTATTATCCTTCCAGTGTGATTTCAACCTACTTTCAGCCTTAATTCCCAGTGTATGAGATTTTCTGTGTTGGTGTGTATGTGTGAATGGTAAAGATATAGAACTGGGTGTCAGGAGAACCATTACTGAAGGGCTTTGTTTATTTTAGTTTCCCTTCTGGTTCTAAGGGCACGATAAAGTTGAGCTACCGGTGATCCATTATGAGCATAGTAATATTTATTGGAGCAATTTATAACAATGCAGAGAGGCATTCAAATTGAGCTAATGAGGTACTGAGTAATGGGTAACGTGAAGTTGGGAGAGAGTGGCAGATTCCTGGGATCATAGGCTCTTTTTTTAAAAGCCTGGTTATTATAATACTTATAATATTTTCTTTATTATTGCTACTTTGGGTGATGGAGAGAAACACTATATGTTATTTCTTTTATTTCCCATTATGCTTTAGGAATAGAAAACTTGGACTTGGGAGTGAGGAGAGCAAAGAAGGGTTTCCTGCCTGTGGCCTGTTGTGAGGGGGTTCAAAAATGACTCATACCTAGGTTTAGTGAGTAAGTGAAGATTTTGAGGTGGATATGTTATTTGCTTTTATTTCTGGGCTAGCTATGAGGGTGGCTTACTGTTTTAAAGGGACATCTTAAGGTATCTCTCTAATTGACAAAAAATTCTCAAATGTCAAATATGAAGAGATGCTGTGGTATCCCTTCTACTGGCAAGATTATATGATCCTGCTCCCTGGGCTGAACTAACCCCCCCACCCTTTGTGATGTTCTCTCAAGCTCAAAGTGTAGGCAGTATTTTTTACTCCTTTTCTTTCCACATCTTTTTTGTGGTTGCATCTGCTGTTTCCTTGACTTGAACTCCTCCTTTGCCTTTTATTCTCCCCTCTTATTGGATGAAATCCTGCTATTTTGTTTCATGGGTGCAACCACCTCCATAAAAACCTCCCGATTTCCCACCTCACAACTGGCTTTGATCTCGTCTTCGTTTAATCCTCACTGTGCTTTCCTGTTCCTCTTGTGGCACTTCACACATCTTACCTTGTGTTATGGTCGCCTCATCTCCTTTATGAGATTATGAACTACTTGAGTATTATATGTTGAAAAAGTCCTGATCAGATGTTTGTTAAATTGAGTTCCAGAGTTTTCACTTTCTGCTAGACATTCTGTTGATGTTTTGCATCAAATGCTAGCTATGTCTAGAACCTTATTCTTGTTTCCCTCAAACCTTTTTGCTCTTCTGACTTCCCTCTTGCAAAACCTGTTCAAAGTTTTGCAGTTTTTCAGGTATACTGAAATATACCTGTTATTTCATAAGTGACAAATATTTGCATGGAATTTGGCAGTTATCTAATTCAGTGTTCTTAATCTTTTTTGAGGATGGAGTCTCAGATTCTTTTTAAAAGATAAAGCCATGGTTTCTTTCTCTAGAAAAATGCAAATGTACCCATGTATTTATTTTTTGCATAATCAGACTTCTTTATTTTACAGATAGAGACTAAGTGATGTTCCTGAGGTCACAGGGTAAAACTGCATTTCATAACTGGTTATTCAGTAGGGACTGAAAAAATGAGTACATGTTTCCAGAATACATGAAGAAAAGGAAAGGAGATTTGCCTTGGATTGGTGTGCAATATTTTCTCTTCTTTTTTTAGAGAGAGAAAGAGCACAAATGGAGAGGGACAGAGGAAAAGAGAGAGAATCTTAAGCAGGCTTCATGCTCAGTGTGAAAATTTTTCTTTTGTCTTGTAAAGAGTGCATAGTTGTAAAATAGAATCAGAAAAGTAAGAAAAGTAATTAAGATTAGATCTCACCAACATGATTAAGTAATAATCACTATTAATATTTTGAGGTATATGAACTTTTTCTTTATATATTTAAATATATTTTTATTGTTTAGTTTTTTCTAACAAAAAATGGCATTATATTATGTTTTCTTTTGTTTTTCTCTTCAGCCCTTTGTAGAAATTTTTAAAATATAGAAAAGTGCAAAAGCAATCTATTTCCCACTATGCAGAATTAACACACTCTTAATGTCTCAGCATTTTTGCTCCAATATTCACTTAAGAAATATTAGTCAATTAAGGAAAAATGATACTATTTTCATTATAAAGAATTCAAGCAGTGTACAAAATTACAAAGGTGAAAGTAAAGAAATCATCTCAAGTTTGTCCATACAAAAATAAACATCTTTAACATTAGGAAAAAATTTAGATCTGTGTGTGTATGTGTGTGTGTCCATACAGAAGGATAAGTAAATATATAGGCAGGTTGATAGAAATACTTATACTCTTAGTTGCTTTTTAAAAAAGTATTTAATTTTACTTGAATTTACTTGAAGGAATTGTTAAACTTTGAGTAAATCTTTACCACATGAGAATATTTTATAAAAGATTGCTTTAAAGTTTAAAAAGACGAAAAGTATTAAGAAGCTGAAGTTAATATCTTCGTTTTAGATCTTACCTGTTGATTGTCTGATTTGAAAGATAAGGACTTAAGTACTTTTATTCTTCTGTATCCTTCCCTTCTGATTGTTAGTTATTTTTACACTGTTTAGATGTATCAATATTTATCATCAATCCTTTCACTATGGTTTTTCCATTTTTTTTTCATGTTTATCTACTTTTGAGAGAGAGAGGCGGGGGAGGGGCAGAGACAGTGGGAGACACAGACTCCAAAGCAGACTCCAGGCTCTGAGGTGGCAGCGAGGAGCCCAACATGGGGCTTGCACTCACGAATCACAAGATCATGACCTGAGCCAAAGTCAAATGCTTAACTGACTGAGCCACCTAGATGCCCCTGGTTTTTCTATTCTCAAGTTACTTTTGGTTAATTTTAGATTGCCTGGATTTTTTAAACTTTTTTTTGTTAATAGATAAAAGGGCTCTTACGTGTTATTTTTTGTTGTTATTTTTTTATGTTTGAGAATGTCCGGCTTTTGCCTTTATACTTGAACTACATCATGGCTGGGTTTTATGTTCTTGGGTCACACTTTCTTTTCCTTAGAACTTGGTAGACGTTGTCCAGTTGTCTTCTGGCATTGAATGTTGCTGCAGAGAAGTCTGAGGCCAAGCCTGATTTTTTTTCCCTTCCTTGTAAGTCATTTGCTTTTTCTGTCTGATTGCCTGGAAATTTCTCTTTATTTTTAAAGTTCAGTGGTTTTAATTAGGATATTTTTTGGTGTTGAGTGTTTTATATTAAAATTTCCTGGAATTTGATGTGCTTTCTTAAAAAAAATCAACTTTATTGAGGTATAATTTACATAGAATAAACTGCTGGTTTTAAATAGACAGTTCAATGAATTTTGACAAACGTATGTACCCACGTAATGACGACCAACCATAAACAAGTTGAACTTTTATGATGTGTTGTTTTAATCTGCAAATTCAAACCTTTATTTCATGGAGACTCTATAGTGTTGTATCTGTGAGTATAATTTTTATCTATCTATTGGTTTCTGCATTTCAGGGATATCAATTATTCTTATGTTGGATTGCCTGTCATCCATATTTTTTAACTTCCTCCTAGTTACTTTTTCAGTTGCATTTACTGATTATCTCAGGCCTTTTTTTGGTGTCGAGAGTTTGATTTTCAGCTGTTAGTGAGAATTCTCCATATTTCTGACTCACCCAAAAATGACTTCTTGGGGGAGGGGTAGAGTTAGAACTGAGCAGTGTTATGCCTCTTTCTTCTCCAGAATCATCATCTTTTCCCCCATTGATTGATGGTTTATGTTTATTACTTTAGGTTATGTTCTTTTCCTTCTCTTTCTCTCCTTCTCTCTCTGTCTCACTCTCAGAAATAGTTCTGGTTTGGAATCTTTTTGGGGGAAGTTGGGACAAGAAATTCTATGAGGAAGTTTCAGTTGGCCTTGACGTATAATATGTCATATGCACATATTCTAGGAATGTTACTCCATTATGAGTATTGAGTGATCTCTCGGTATCTTCATTTCTTGGTAGACTTTGGAGTATCTTTTTTGCCTCTTTGCCAGTGCCCCCCTCCCCCCTTAATAACATCCTAGTACTTTATTACATCCTAATGAAAGTATTCCATTTCCCCTTTCCTTCCTGGAGAGTGAGAATGTGCTTTAAGATATATGTATTTAACTTTTTTCCAAATCTTTATAAACCAACATAAAAGTGGTATGTGTTGGGGTGCCTGGCTGGCTTAGTCGGAAGGGGATGTGACTTTTGATCTTGGGGTCATGAGTTCAAACCTCACATTGGGTGTAGAGATTACTAAAAAAAATAAACTTAAAAAAAACCTAGTATGTGTTTATCCTTGTGGAATATGGTATTAAAGTGTGTGGGTTAGGCATACCTGGGGGGCTCGGTTGAGTGTCTGACTTTGGCTCAGGTCATGATCTCAACAGTTTGTGAGACCGAGCCCTGCATGGGGCTCTGCGCTGACAGTGTAGACCCTGCTTGGGATTTCTCTCTCTCCCTCCCTCCCTCTCTCTCTGTGTCCCTCCCCCAGTTCCACGTACACACACATGCTCTCTCAAAATAAATACATAATCTTAATAAAAATTAAAGAAAATAAAGTGGATGAAATATAAATGAAATAAATGTGAGTCTTGTCAAAACAGCAGTTTCAAGACTTTAATTGATTATAGTGAACAAAATGGTAAATGAAACTGATATTTTGCTTGAACTGAAGACTTAAAAATTAGATATTTTTAGAAATGGGTTGATTGAAAAACAGATTTGATTAGAGATAAATATGTTCAGAAAGGATGTTTTTAATTTATGTAAAGTTTTGGGGCACCTGGGTGGCTCAGTCAGTTAAGCATCCACTTGGGCTCAGGTCATGATTTCATGGTTCATGAGTTCAAGCCCTGTCTCAGGCTCTGTGCTGACAGCCCAGAACCTGGAGCCTGCTTCAGATTCTGTGTCTCCTTCTCTCTCCCCCTCCCCTACTCGTGCTTTGTCTCTCTTTCTCTCAAAAATAAATAAACATGTAAAAAAATGTGAACATTTATGTAAAGTTTTAGGGTAGTGAGGAATTTTAAAGGTAGAAGGATCTTAATTTATTATTTATATAATGCATTTTTAATTTATCAGTTTATTGGACTTTTTTGAGCACTTTCTATGGTCCAGGCATTGTTCTGTGTAGTGGGGGATATATGTCTTGAACAAAAAAAAGTCCTTGCTTTCATGGAGCTACATTGTAGCAGAATAAATAGACCATAAATAATGTATAAACATATAACTTGAACTACAAAGTAGTATACAACTCATTTGAACCATCTGGAAGAAATGAGCTACCTAAATCTAATACCTAAAAAATTATTCTTAACACTTAAGTTTTTTACCAAAAAACTATAAATCTAAAAGAAGTAGATCTTTTTGGAATTATTTTTGTATTCACCTCAAAACTTACCCACAGATTTATAAGCTGCCTTTCTAGCACTTTTTTTACTTGTGAAATTAAATTCTGAATAATGTGGAAGAAAAGCAACATTACTTGTTTCAAATTTGTTTGTCTGTATGTAAATCTTGGCAAGTCACTTGACCTCTCTGGGATTTAGTTTTCTCATCTGTAAAATGAAATGGCTGGCCTAGTTCCATGATTTTAAAACTGTTCATCTGTGCCACTCCTTTTTGTGTGTGTGTGCACTCCTTTTCTCCCTTATAATAGTAGTTTAGCTTTGGTCTGTTACATATACTGGGAATACATGGATCTTTGAAAGATTTTATTTGAGAACAGGTTTTGTACTTTATTATTTCAAAGCAGGTTTTGTAAGATTTTCTTGGCTACGGAAAGGAAAACAATTTGAGATTGCTCAGGTAGAAAAGGTGACTTTTCTAAACACATGGGCATATCTCATGTAAAACTAATACAGCCAGGTGTTTAATTTTTTTTCCTTAAGGTGTATGTATATGTACTTATTGTTCTAATATATAATGTACAATAGTAAATACATATAACAGTTTAAAAAGATGTTATAGAAACTATAGATAGAAATGCTAATAATTTCTTTTCATACCCCAGTGGATTGACTTGTGTACTCACTGGCATAATCACTCCTAATTTTTGGAAATTATTGAAATACAGTGATCCACTCAGATTCCTTGCTTCAGAGTTCCTTGATCTCTATAGCTTAAGTGATCTTTTTCTTTACCCCACCTCAGCCACCCATTCAGAAGCTTCTATCCTAGACTTTATCATTACCATCATTTCTGATCTCAGTTTTAAACATCTTTCTGATGACTACTTCCTATATTTTTGCCAGACACTCCACTGTTTCTAATTCAACAGGTTTCAGAATGCTTTGACACCTGTCCTTTATCAACTGTCACTTATCTTCTTTCACCCATACTATAATCATTCCCTTGCAAACATAACTCTCTTGTCTTATTTTGTGCTTAACCTTGCAAGAGAGCAAGTCTGGCCAAATCTGTCTGCTACTTATTTTACACCCAGTCCTTTTAAGGCCTGGGAAGTGCCAGGAGCCCAGAAGTACTCTCTTGTCAACTCTTGTGGCTAATTCATTTTTTTCTCCTTTTAGACTTTCCTCCATGTATATTAACCAGTTCTCTATGGTTCACAAGTTTATTTTTCATCTTTGCCAGAGAGTAGCCTAATCAAATTGGCATCTTTTGGACCTTATTCCAAATTCCAGGAGATTCAGATTGCCCCAGCTTGGGGGGAGATGTTTATCTTTGGTGCCATAAACTATGGCTGGAGGAACAAGGTACAATACTACAAGCATTACTGCTTGGGTTCATCCTTTAGAATGTATGGCTAAGGGGAAGGAGTATGGTGTTACTTGCTTAGAGAGGTAGCCATGAGTAATCAGAAAGACTCCCTAAAAAGTAAAAACCACCTAGCTAATCAGTCTTTAAGGCTGAGAGAGAGGTCCTTAATGTGTCATCCATGGATGGGCTTCAGAGAATCCCTGAACACGCTGAAATTATTTGAAATTTTTGTATGTGTGTATATATGTGTCTTTTAATGGAGAAGAGGGCCACAGTTTTTAAAATATTCTCAAAGGGAACTATGACCTACATAAAAGGACCCTGCTGTAGAGTTTATTTTAGCAATAATAATCTGTGATTTAATGGATCTAGAAATCTATGCAGCAAGAGGTGAGGAGGCAAAGATAAGTTTTGCTATTTTGAATTCAAGATAATTAAAGAGGTGAAGGAAACGTAACTTTTAATGAAAAGAAGTAAATTTCTCAAAAGTGGAGTTTGACAAATGCATATTGTAAATTTACATTTTCTCTTTATGTGTATTTTAGATCAGCAGAGGAGAATATTTTTGCCACCTCCACCTGGAATTAGAAAATGTGTCATATCCACCAATATTTCTGCAACATCTTTGACAATAGATGGAATTAGGTACAACTTTTAAGGTTTCTTTAAAAAAATTTTTTTTTAGTCTTTATTCATCTTTGAGAGATAGAGTGCGAGCAGGGGAGGGGCAGAGAGAGAGGGAGACACAGAGTCTGAAGGAGGCTCCAGGCTCTGAGCTGTCAACACAGAGCCCAATGTGGGGCTCAAACTCATGAACCACGAGATCATGACCTGAGCCAAATTTGGGTGCCCAACTGACTGGGCCACCCAGGTGCCCCTAAGTTTTCTTTTAAAGCTAAGGAAGCCACTTAATTTTGTGTTTCCTCCTCTGTGTCATACACTAATTTCCTTCTCACATACTTGTAATCACCTATCACTTTTTTGTAATTATTGATTGCCATGGTTAGAAAATGGAGTAGGAGGTACACAGTATACTTTTAGTATACTTTTTAACTACTTTTATTTGGCAATTTGTAGCTTTCTCTTCCAAAATTTAAGATTATACGTAATGTTTCACAGGTTTCATTATTCATTAGCTAGAAAACCAAAGCTATTTTTATTTGTCTCTGCTCATTATCAGCCTATACCTAAGATGATCTGATATTCCTTTCTCATCTGACACTTTCACTTGGTGGAGTAAGTGTTGTATATCCAAGTGTTTATCTGAAGGTACTATTTCTCACTTTTCACCTTTTTGTGAAATGAACTATAATGCGAGTCTCTTATCTTTTTTTAAAATGTTTCTTATTTTTATTTTTGAGAGAGAGAGAGAGAGCATGAACAGGGGAGGGGCAGAGAGAGAGGGAGACACAGAATCTGAAACAGGCTCCAGGCTCTGAGCTGTCAGCACAGAGCCCAGCGTGGGGCTTGAACCCCTGAACCGCAAGATCATGACCTGAGCCGAAGTTGGACGCTTAACCAACTGAGCCACCCAGGTGCCCTGCGAGTCTCTTATTTTTTTATGTAATCAATAATACATCAAATTTTTGAGTAATTTAGTGGAGAAACACTTGGAAAATTTAAATCTAGACTGATGGTAAATGTGAAGTTCTTTTAGACTGTTAACCCACAGCCCTTTTGGGTATTTATCTTTAATCCAGTATATTTTATGTCCTTGACTAATATTTTATGTCCTGTTTGCCATAGGAAGGCTGGATGTGAATCTCAAAGATTGTATATATTTCTTTTGGGTAAAATGATCAGATCTGAGAGGCAGTTTAATTTTCTTTGCTTTTCTTCTTTACTTTAAAAATAATGATTTCACTAAGGGCTTAAGAGAGCAGTTGTCTGAAGTAAGTTAACCTCTGCAATTTTCTGTTTCCAGCAATGGCAAAAGTCATTAAATAGTGTGTTTTGGAATGTTCCATTAGTGAATGGTAAACCTGCTATTACTCCTAACTTAGTTTTTTACTCGACTTGTTCTCTGTTTAATTGACTTAAATGGTATTGTTGGTCTAGAGGTGACTTTCAGGTTTGTTTTTTAGAGGAGAAATTCACATAATATAAAATTAACAGTTAAAAGTGAATAGTATTTAGTACTTCTATGATGTTGTACTACAACTAATACTAACTCTTTCTCTTCTAAAACATTTTTATTACCCCCAAATAAAACCCTGTGCCCTTTAAGCAAATTACTCCCCATGCCCTCCTCCATTCTAGCCTTTGGCAACCACCAGTGTATTTTCTATTTTTATGAAATCCTATTCTGGATATTTTATCTATAAGGAGTCATAAAATAATGTCTTGCTTTCACTCATATGCTTTTGAGAGGTTCATTCACATTGTAGCATGTATCAGCACTTCATTCATTTTTATGGCTGAATAATATGCCATTACATGTATATACCATAATTTGTTCATCCATTTATCCCTTAATGGCTAATGGACATTTAGGTTATTTCTGCCTTTGGGCTCTTACGAATAGTGCTTCTATGAAAATATGTCTACGAACATTGGTTGAGTACTTGTTTCAGTTCTTTTGGGTATACGCTTAAGAATGCAGTTTCTCAATAACGTGGTAATTCTGTTAAACCTTTAGAGGAAACTTTAAACTGTTTTGCACATTGGCTTAACCATATTCCCATTAGTGATGTACAGGGTTGCAGTTTCTTGACTTTCAAGTTTTACGTTTAACATAAAAGTCATTATGTAGTTGTTAGTTTGGTAGAAAAGGAGAATACAAAGTGACCAAAATGCAACAAGTCTTTCCTTATTTTCTAAAAACATAACTGTTTTTCATTCCTCTTAGATATGTGGTAGATGGTGGCTTTGTGAAGCAGTTAAATCACAATCCCAGATTAGGGTTGGATATCCTGGAGGTGGTTCCAATTTCAAAGTAAGTCTCTAAAGCTTTTTTATTCAGAGAACAGTTTACTAGATCATTTCTAGCTGGCTTGGGGGTATGATGTTAACTACTTAGGAAACCTGCAGTATGTTTTGGGGACTTTGTGTTTTGTTTTTTCCTTTTAAAGGAGTGAGGCGTTACAGCGAAGTGGCCGAGCTGGCAGGACTTCCTCAGGAAAATGCTTTCGGATCTATAGTAAAGATTTTTGGAACCAGTGTATGCCTGACCATGTGATCCCTGAGATCAAGAGAACTAGTTTGACATCTGTAGTTCTGACCTTAAAGTGCCTTGCCATACACGATGTTATAAGGTATGTAGACAATTTGAAAAAAGAAAAATTTGTTAGGGTGGAGCCAGAATTCTTTTGAAGTATTTGATTCCTATATCACAGCTTTTCACGGTTTACCTAAGCCCAAATAAAAGGCTTCTTTGGGGCGCCTGGGTGGCTCAGTCGGTTGAGCGTCCGACTTCGCTCAGGTCATGATCTCACAGCTTGTGAGTTCAAGCCCTGCGTTAGGCTTTGTGCTGACAGCTTGGAGCCTGGAGCCTACTTCAGATTCTGTGCCTCCCTCTCTCTCTGCCCCAACCCACTTTCATTCTGTCTTTGTCTCTCTCAAAAATAAATAAACATTAAAAAAAATTTTTAAAAAAAGCTTCTTTGCATTGCTTTCCTGTGATTTGATCCCTTGCTCATATTTTAACCTTGGCTTAATGGGGTGCTTCATGCTGAAGTTTATTTGGATATTTAGTGACCACTGTTTATCTGTAATGAAAGGTATATAATGACCCTTATTCCAATCAGAAAGTGGTTTTCTCATAGCATCTTTTGTATGACTAGCATTGTACCAAGTATTGTGAGAGACAGAATAATACTTGGTAGTAGCATTTTGCTTTCACTAAACTTAAGTTATATTAAGGAAGCAAGATTCAGACACATGAAGCAAACAGTAGAACAACTGTTAAATTACTCAAATGTTAAACTATATAATCAATTGGTATAGGATGAAATATTGTTGTAGGGGCTTGAAATTTCATATTATATGTGATAGAGGAAATACTGAAGGAAAGTACTGTCTTGCTCTTAATTTTAGTTTTATTTGTCTATGAATGTGAAAGTGTCAGGAACCCTGGGAGGTGACCATGCATTCTGTAAGTTCATAAGAAGGGAAATAATTACTAGATATATCCAAATATGTGTTATATACTCTTGGAAAACCAATTAAAATTTTTTTTGGATAGTGTTAAGACTAGAGATGTTCTAAATGAGAATGTAGATAATTAAAAAGAGGAAAGTATATAATATATGAAATTCTAACTGTAATCATGAATGATACCAGCGAGAAAGAAGAATCCTCTAAAGAGTTCCATATGGCTAAACAAAAAGCTTTCAGATGAGCCCAATTTAAAAACAATATTCATAGTATTATTTTTGTGAATAATATATAATCACAAAACAGCATACAATCAAGAATAAATATGTATTAGAAAGATAGGAATAATATCAAGAGTGGCATGTAATCAAGAATAAATGTATGTTAGAAAAATAGGAATAATAATTACCTAATAACTTCTGCACTGAGTTATTTTTCCATCTTAAGTTTTAAGACTAGAATGTACTAAAAGTCCCCAAAATGCAAGAGACAAAAAAAAAAAAAAAAAAAAAAATTCTCTTTCCTCTCTCCCTTTTTTTAAAAAAAAAGGTTTTGTTTTTAAGTAATCTCTACACCTAACCTGGTGTTTAAACTCACAACCCTGAGATCAAGAGTCACATGCTACACTGACTGAGCCAGCCAGGCACCCCTCTCCTCTCTCTTTTTAATGTGTATAGAAATAGAACCAGTATTTGGGATAGATGTTATAGTACTCATAGATGACAGAAAGAAAATGGAGCTTTTCATTTATTGCTTCTTTTTTCTCCATTATCAAGAATGTTTCTAAAACATGAAAGATGAACGCAAGTCTAAATAAAAAGGAATTGATGACCAAGATGGATTAAGAAATGAGATAAAACCTAATGACTATAAATGAGTGTCTTGAGGCTTTAGGAATTATTTCCATGGCACTAAAATAACTTGTAGGTTTTGGGTTATCTATGAGAAATTATGCAGAACAGGTTGCCAGAAAATTGTGAGAAATACAAATGTCTTGATTTTTTCATTTAGGAAAAGGGCAGATTCTGTAAACAACTGCCCAGTGTGCTTGAAATTGGTCTAGCAAATTCTAGCATATTTTTATTAGAAAATTCTTTTAGAGAATTTAATGGTGATTTATAGTAATCAGTATGAATCAAAATGTTTCACAAAGAATATGTCATAATAAACCATTTCCTTTTCAGTTTGAATACAGGACTGTCCACATAATGGGTGCACTATAAGTATTTATTGAATGATAACCTAATGTCTCTTGTTTTCTACGCAGTATTTAATAAGATTACATTTGACATCTTTGTGAATAAGGTGATAGAACTGCTGAATAGAGTAGTTGCCAAAGAGCCAAATTCAGAAAGTATTGATTAATTGTGTAGTATATCCTAGATGGAGGATGTGCTGATAGTAAACTCAATTTTGCTCTTTCTTCATAAGCATTTTAAATGCCAGTATTAAGTAAAGATATTGAAGTCATGATTATCAGATTTCTGGAAAATGTCTTAATATCTAATCAATGATTAAAACTGGAAGGTTTAGAATGATCTCACAGGTCAAATCAACAAGGCAAAAGTCTGAAAGGTTACATCTTATATCCTGTGTTTTGGTTGTACATTAAGGAAATTCATGTGGAAAAGATCTAAAATGATCAGATCACCACAACTCAATATGAGCTTGCAATTATTAATTCTGTTTAGAAAACAAGAAAAAATTTCTGCTGGCATAGACTTTGGTTATGTTAATAGACTGCAAAGTTCAAATGACTGGAATTATAGCATTCCTGTTCTGTGTTGGTCGCTCTACCTTTGGAGTTCAGTTTTGGATATTACCACATTTTATGAGGAGTTTGACAAACTAGAGTGTTTCTAAAAGATAGTAATTAGGTATAGTGGGTCTCTTGGAAAGCAAATAATACAAGGAGTGCTTGACAGAATTGGTAATTGGTATAATCAAGGGAGAGAAATAATGGTAGTTTTTACAAATCTGAAAGGGCTCTTCTACAGAAGAAACAGATGACTGGTTTGGTACTGCTCTAGGACAGGGGTCGAAAACTATGGTCCAGGCTCACTGGCTGTTTTTGTAAAGAAAGTTTTATTGGAACACAGCCATGTCTGTTCATTCATGTATGGCTGCTTTCACTACAATAGGAGAATTGAATAATTGTGACAGAGACCATATGGCCTGCAGAACCTAAAATATTTACTATCTGGCCTTTTACAGAAAGTGTTTGCCGACTCTTGCTCTAGAAGATGCCAGGACTTGTTGGTACAAGTTGTAGGAAAACTGACTGTAGAACAGTCTACAAGATTTTTGTTTATTTGTTTTTAAATAGAGCTGTGAATCCTGGAATGGACTTTTGTGTAAGGTATTGGACCTTTAGTCCTTTGTTGGACCTTTTTCAAGGTGAGAAATTGGAGTAGATGATTTACCATCTCAAGACTTATAGTGGAAAAAGTAATCTAGTGCAGATAGCATTAAGCAATTATTGTTCTAATTAAAACAAAAAAATATATATATGTAATACATATATTCATGTTTGGTTATATGCCACCCTTGTGAATGTGATTGTCTTATGTTCATTAATGGTATTGTGGTTATGTAAGAGATCGTCTTTTATTTTCAGAGGATGCATGCTGAAGTATTTTGGGAGTGAATTGGCATTGTATTTGCAACTTGTTTTCAGATAGTTCAGGAGAAAATAAGAATATACATACAGCAAATATAGTAAAATTAATCAAATATATTTACCATTTTATTAAAAAACATGTTTAAGTGCTCTTAAACAACTTGTAGTGTTTGGCCACTTTCAATTAATTTTCTCCACTGGTTTATAAAACTGTAATAAAAATTGTGGGCTACAGAACAGTGTAGATTTGACATTGACTAATGAAGAAGGGGGCAGGGTTAAGATAAACAGAGAAGAATGGTGAGTGTTCCAACTAAGGGGGAATCAAAAAGAAGTGCTTCTTGAATTTAAAGGAAGAGTGTGATTCAGAAAAAATAATTTCCTCTGCTGAATGATGGTTATGATCATAAAATGCTTAGGAAAAAGAAAGAGAGCTTGAAAAATAGGAGAAGTAAAACCTTTTAAAGAAATTTTCGAGTCTGTATGAAATCTTAATCATGGTCAGGGAATGGAATCTTATTTCATATCTCATTTAAACACACAGGTTTCCCTATTTGGATCCACCTAATGAGAGGCTTATTTTGGAAGCTCTTAAACAACTTTACCAGTGTGATGCTATTGACAGGTAAAACAACAACAACAAAAATTAAACCACAACAGATGTTAATCTCTTTCTGTTTTGTTTTATTTTATTTTATTTTATCTTAATTTTTAATTTTTTTTTTTTTAATTTTTTTTAATGTTTATTTATTTTTGAGACAGAGAGAGACAGAGCATGAACGGGGGAGGGTCAGAGAGAGGGAGACACAGAATCTGAAACAGGCTCCAGGCTCTGAGCTGTCAGCACAGAGCCCGACATGGGGCTCGAACTCACGGACCGCGAGATCGTGACCTGAGCCGAAGTCGGCCGCTCAACCGACTGAGCCACCCAGGCGCCCCTTTAATTTTTATTTTAAGTAAACTCTGTGCCACATATGGAGGTCAAACAACCCCATGATTAAGAGTCATATGCTCTATTGACTGAGCCAGCCAGGCACTGCAATCTTTTAAAATAGGGTTCCTAATAGTTTCTTTTATCAGCGGAAAATGATTTGTTTGAATTGAATGGATTGTTTTACCTGAAATTAGAATTTGCCCTCATTTTTTCTTTGCCACAATTCTGAATTTAAAAATTATATGATAAAGGTCTCTGGGTGGTTAAGTCTGTTAAGCATCTGATTCTTGATCTCAGCTCAGGTCTTGATCTCAGGGTTGTGAGTTCAAGTCCCATGCTGGGCTGTATGCAGGGTGTGAAGCCTACTTAAATAAACAAATAAATAGGGGCGCCTGGGTGGCGCAGTCGGTTAAGCGTCCGACTTCAGCCAGGTCACGATCTCGCGGTCCGGGAGTTCGAGCCCCGCGTCAGGCTCTGGGCTGACGGCTCGGAGCCTGGAGCCTGCTTCCGATTCTGTGTCTCCCTCTCTCTCTGCCCCTCCCCCGTTCATTCTCTGTCTCTCTCTGTCCCAAAAATAAATAAACGTTGAAAAAAAAAATTAAAAAAAAAATAAACAAATAAATAAAAAATTTATTATAAAATTATGTTTATATTTAGTATTATTTAACAGGTAATTTTTGAGTATCATTTCAGTGCCAGGCATTAATCTGGGTATATCAAAATAATAACAGAGCCAGAGTCCTTGTTCTCATGATTGTGTAATGGGGAAATTTTTGGAAATTATCATTCTCTCATTTCTTTAAGGACATCATCGTCTATGCCTCTATGCCGATTTGTATGGTCTTTTATCATACTACTTTATTCTGTCTCATTGTTTAGTTTTTTGGATGTATTGGCCTTCCAAAGCAGGGAATTTATCATCTTTATGTTTATTTTATCAATGACCAGTGTATCATATTTCTTGTAATGAATTGAATTTCTGGAGTTGATTTAAGGTAATATAAATATATCTGATTTATTCTGAATTCTGAATGAATTTCATTTGTACTCTCCCAAGGTAGAAAGACTTAAGAACCTTTTCTTTCTATTAAGGAGTGGCCATGTGACCAGATTGGGTTTGTCTATGGTTGAATTTCCTCTCCCTCCACATCTGACATGTGCAGTAATCAAGGCTGCTTCTCTAGATTGTGAAGATCTACTACTTCCAATAGCAGCAATGTTGTCTGTGGAAAATGTCTTCATTAGACCTGGTAAGAAGTTTATTGGTGAGTTTTTAAAAAATTAATAGGTTTTATTTTTTAGACCAGTTTTAGGTTTACAGAAAAATTAAGGGTAAGTAGAGACATTTTCCTCATTATTAACATCTTTCATTAGTGTGGTACATTTGTTATTGATGAACCAGTATTGATACATTATCATTAACTAAAAGGATCACTGTATTGTATATTCTTTGAGTTTTGACAAATCTGTAATGACACATTTCCACCATTACAATAATATACTAACTGATTTTACTGCCCTAAATATCTCTTGTGTTCCACCTGTTCATCCCTACATAACTTACCCCAAACTCTCGCAATCACTGATCTTTTTATATCTCCATAGTTTTGCCTTTCCCAGAATGCCAGGTAGTTGGAATCATACAGTACGTAGCCTTTTCAGACTGTCTTCTGTAGCTTAGCAATGTGCATTTAAGGTTCCTTGTCTTTTTGTGGCAGAATAGCTCATTTCTTTGTTGCTGAACAATGTTCCATTTTATGAAATTTGTTTATCTTTTCACGTGTTGAAGGACATCTTGGTGGCTTTTAAGTTTTGGGAGTTATGAACAAAGCTGCTGTAAATGTCCATGCGCAGGTTTTTGTGTTGACATTGGATTTCAATTCACTGCTGAGTTATAGTATAATATGTTTATATCTGTAAGAAACTGCTAAACTCTCTTCCAAAGTGTCTGTACCGTTTTGTATTCTGACCAGCCATGAGTCTGAGAATTGCTCTTTCTTCACATCCTCACCAGCATATGGTGTTGTCAGTGTTTTGGATTTTGGCCATTCTAATAGGTGTGTAGTGATATCTTGTTATTTTAAAAATTTTTTTTTAATTAAAAAAAATTTTTTTTTTAATGTTTATTTATTTTTGAGAGAGAGGGAGACAGAGCATGAGCAGGGGAGGAGCAGAGAGAGAGGGAGACACAGAATCTGAAACAGGCTCCAGGCTCTGAGCTATCAGCACAGAGCCCGATGCGGGGCTTGAACTCACAAACTGAGATCATGACCTGAGCCAAAGCCAGACGCTCAACTGACTGAGCTACCCAGGCGCCCCTGTATCTTGTTATTTTAACTTGGAGATCCCTGATAACATATGATGTTAACCATCTTTTTACATGCTTATTTGCCATTTTGTATCTTTTTGGTGAGGTATCCATTTAGATTTTTAAATTTTATTTTTAAGTAATTCACTTTGGCTCAGTAATTTGACCTGAGCCAAAGTGGGATGCTTAACCAACTGAGCCACGCAGGCGCCACCAACCCCCTCAGGTCTTTTTAAATCAGGTTGTTTATTTTCTTATTGTTGAGTTTTAAGAGTTCTTGGTATATTTTGGAAAACAGTCCTTTATCAGGTATATCTTTTGCAACTATTTTCTCCCATTCTGTGGTTTGTCCTCTCATTCTTTTGACATGGTCTTTCACAGAGCAGAAGCTTTTAATTTTAATGAAGTTCAGTTTTCAGTTACTTCTTTCATGGGTCATGCCTTTGCTGTTACATTTGAAAAGTCATCACTATACTCAATGTCCTTTAGATTTTCTCCTGTGTTATCTTCTAGGAATTGGATATCCATTTGTTCCAGCCCCATTTTTCAAAAGGCTATCCTTTTTCCATTGAAAAGCTTTTCCCCCTCGTCAAAGATCATTTAACTGTACTTGTGTGGGTATATTTCTGGGCCCCCGTATTCTGTTCCATTCATCTCTTTTTCTATTCTGTCAATACCACACTGTCTTGATTATTAGAGCTTTATAGTAACTCTTAAAGTTGGATAGGGTCAGTTCTTGGCCTTTGCTCCTTCCCTTCAACACTGGGTCTTTTCCCTTCCTACATAAACTTTACAACCAGTTTGTTGATATCCATAACATAAGTTGCTGGGACTTTATTTGGAATTATGTTGAATCTATACATCAGGTTGGAAAGAACCGACATCTTGACAGTATTGAGCCTGCTTATCCATGTACATGAAGTATCTCTCCATTTATTTATATTCTCCAGTAATTCACTGGGCGTTTTTTATTACCATATATTTAGCCCTGTGAGACATGAAACTGAGGATAAACGAATTTTACATTTTGTTATCCTTTAACTTAGTTGTTTGAAATAGAGAGTTATAATGTTCTTGGCTGAGAGTCCTTTCACTGGTAAAGAAAGATAGTATGGTGGACCTTTGCCCTGTTATAGTACATTAGTAATACATTAACTTTTTTTCCCTCTAGAAACAAAAGAAATCGAAGTTCAGCCCTTGTACTCTAAGAATTGTTTTGAAGTTTCCATGCCTTTAAACTTCTGCTTATTTCCTTTCTTGGTGTGGGACACAACTTACTTCATCCCATGTCAGCTTTACTTTCTTCTAATGGGGGGAAATCACAATTTATTTTCAAATTTAAACGTTTATTTATTATTAAGAGACAGAGACAGAACATGAGCATGGCAGGGGCAGAGAGAGGGGGAGACACAGAATCCGAAGCAGGCTCCAGGCTCTGAACCCGACGTGGGGCTCGAACCCACAAACCACGAGAGATCATGACCTGAGCTGAAGTCGGACGCTCAACCCACTAAGCCACCCAGGCACCCCCAATTTTTTTATTAATGTTTATTTTTGAGAGACAGAGCATGAGCTGGGGAGGGGCAGAGAGAGAGAGAGAGGGAGACCCAGAATCTGAAGCAGACTTCAGCTCTGAGCTGTCAGCACAGAGTCGGATGCAGGGCTCGAACCCATGAGCCATGAGTTCATGACCTGAGCCGAAGTCAGACACTTAACCAACTGAGCCACCCAGGCGCCCCTCAAAGGAATTTCTGAGTAGACAGTATATCTTGCCTACAGCCTAGACTAACAATAGTGTGTACTATCATCCTGGTGTTATCCCTTTATAGACTGTGAGCGTTTGGTCCAGATTGGTTTGTTATTGCCAAGATTGTAATGGAGGATATATTTTTCTATAAAAATACTCTGGTTTAATCAGTGTGCTGCCTCTCCCAAATAGATTGTAGTCTTAAGTGTCAGAATTTTGGTTCTAGTAATACCTCTAGCTACAGTAGTTTTTTTCTGGTAAATACCATATGCAATAAATAAGGTTGGGTTGTGGGTCGGTGGATGGGTGAAATAAGTAAAGGGAATTAAGGGAAATGAACTTGTAGTTACCAAATAAATAAGTCATGGAGATCAAAAGTACAGCATAGGGAAAATAGTCAATAATACTGTAATAATGTTTTGTAGTAACTACACTTACATTGAGTATTATATAAAATTGTCGAATCGCTATATTGTACACCTGAACCTAATATAACATTGTATGTCAACTATCCTTTAATAATAAACTTAAAAAATAAGTAAATAAATAAATAAGTTTGGCTATTTTTCAAAGCTAAAAATACTCCTAAAAACTATTGCAGGAGTATTGAAGTAGGAGTCAAGAGATCAGAGTTCTAACTTGACTCCACTGCAGTCTAATTATCTATTGGCCTAGTTTTTTTGGACTTCATTTTTCATTTGTGAAACCGGGGAATTAGATTAGATTAGGGTGATCCAGTCTAAGGCCAGAAAAAGGAATTGGTTTTCCTCATTGGAATATTTAAATAGATAATACCAGTCTCGTGTTAGCTCTTTTTTTTTTTTTTTTTAATTTTTTTTTTTTTCAACGTTTCTTTATTTTTGGGACAGAGAGAGACAGAGCATGAACGGGGAGGGGCAGAGAGAAAGGGAGACACAGAATCGGAAACAGGCTCCAGGCTCTGAGCCGTCAGCCCAGAGCCTGACGCGGGGCTCGAACTCCCGGACTGCGAGATCGTGACCTGGCTGAAGTCGGACGCTTAACCGACTGCGCCACCCAGGCGCCCCCCGTGTTAGCTCTTTTTTATTACCTTTTTTATTGTAATACAATTTCAAATTTACAGAGATGTTGAAAGAATAGTAAAGGAATTCCTTTATACCTTTTACCTAGTTTTAGCAGTTTTTAACATTTTGCTGCATTTGCTTTATTATTCTTTTTCTCTTTCTCTCTTGATATACATATATGCATTTTCTTTCTTTCTTGTTTGAATCATTTGGGAACATTGCTCTCTCTTACCACAAAATATTTATATATATGTATATATTTACTAAGAATAAAGGCAATCTCTTATTTAACCATAGAACATTTATCAAAAATAGGAAATTTAACAGTGATATAATACTATTATCTAGTCCAAAGTCCATATTCAAATTGTCCATTTTCCCTAGAATATACAAAAGTAGTTTTAAAATTCTTTAGGTATACCATTCTTTGCTTACAGTTTTTGTGTTGTTTTTTTTTTAATGTTTGTTTATTTTGAGAGAGAGAGAGAGAGACAGCATGAGTGGGGCAGGGACAGAGAGAGAGGGAGACAGAGAATCCCAAGCAGGCTCTACAGTGGGGTTCGAACTCTCGAGTTGTGAGATCATGACCTGAATTGAAACCAAGAGTCAGATGCTTAACCGACTAAGCTACCCAGGTGCCCCTACAGTTTTTGTTTTTTTTTTAAGGTAAAGTTTATATGTAGTGAAACATAAATCTTACGTGTATAATTCAATTAATTTTTCAAAGTGCACATACCATATAACCCACACCCCTGTCAAGATATGGAACAGTTGTATCACTCCAGAAAACTTCCTCAATGCCCCTTCCCAGTCAGATGCTACCCTACCTTCCCTCAGTGAGTCATTCCTCTATCTTTTTTTTTTTTTTTTTTTTTTTTTTTTTTTAAGATTTGGCTTTTGTAAAACTTTGTATAAATAGAATTATACAATATGTACTTTTCTGTGTTTGGCTTCTTTTGGTCAGCATCATGTATGTGAGATTCATCCATGTATTTAATCAGTGCTTTGTTCTTTTTATTGAGTAGTAATTCCACTGTATGAACGTATTAAAATTAGTTTTTATCTATTACCCTATTGATAGACATTTGAATTGTTTCTTATTTGGTGCTGTTTATAAATAGAACTGTTTTGAACATTCCTCTGCAGGTCTTTTGTAGATGTATATTTTTATTTCTCTTAGGTAACTACCTAGGAACAAATTGCTGCATTATTGAGTAGGTGTGTGTTTAACTTTAAGAATTACTGGAGGGGCGCCTGGGTGGCTCAGTTGGTTAAGCATCCGACTTTGGCTCAGGTCATGATCTCACAGTTTGTGGGTTTGAGCCCTGCATCCGGCTCTGTGCTGACAGCTCGGAGCCTGGAGCCTGCTTCGGGTTCTGTGTTTCCCTCTCTCTCTGTTCCTCCCCTGCACACTTGTTCTCTCTTTCTCTTTCTCTCAAAAATAAATAAAACATTTAAAAAAATTATAAAAAAAGAAAAAAGAAATTGCTGGGGCACCTGGGTGGCTCAGTTGGTTTAAGTGTCTCTTTTTTTTTTTTTTTTTTTTTAATGTTTACTTATTTTTGAGATAGGGACATAGTGCGAGTAGGGGAGGAGCAGAGAGAGAGGGAGACACAGAATCTGAAGCAGGCTCTGGGCTCTGAGCTGTGAGCACAGAGCCTGATGCGGGGCTCAAACTCATGAACCATGAGATCATGACCTAAGTCGATGTTCGATGTTTAACGGACTGAGCCACCCAGGTGCCCCTAGGCATCTGACTCTTAATCTCAGTTCAGGTCCTGATCTCAGGGTTGTGAGCTCTAGGTTTGCTCCATGGAAACAAAAACAAACAAAATTGCCAACCCTTTTCCCAAAATGGCTATACCATTTTAAAATTCCATCAGCAATGATAGTGCAGTTTGCACCACATGTCTTCCTCAATGTTTGATGTTGCCACTTTATTTTTTTACGTTCTATTATGTATTGGTGATCCTTCCTTATGGTTTAATTTGCATTTTCTTGGTAACTAATATTTTTGAGCACTTAATCATGATTGTTGGCCATTTATCTGTCTTCCTCTGTGAATTATCTGTTAACATCTTTTATCCGTATTTTAAATTTATGAAAAGATTTTGGGATCGCCTGGGTGGCTCAGTCGGTTAAGCATCTGACTTCAGCTCGGGTCATGATATCACAGTTTGTGAGTTCACCATTGGTCTCTGTGCTGATGGTGTGGAGTCTGCTTGGGATGCTTTCTCTCTCCCTCTCTCGCTGCTTCTTCTGTGCTCCCTATCTCCTCAAAATAAATATTGGAATCTGAGAGTTTTTAACTTATTCTGGATACAAGTTATTTGGTATGTATGAATTGCACATAGTTTTTCCCACTCGGTGGGTTTTCTGTTTGCTTTCTGAACAGTATGTTTTGATGAGGGAGCTTTTGAATTTTGTTAAAGTTTAATACATCAATTACTGTATTTTTGTAGTTATTGCTTTCTGAATGCTAAGAGATCTGGAAAAAAACTGGAAAAGCTTTACAGTTTCTAGCTTTTAACTTTAGTACAGTGATCCATCTGAAATTAAGTTTTATATATGGCATGAGTTAGAGGTCTAGGTTACTTTTTTTCTCTGTGAATATCCACTTATTCTAGCACGTTTACTGAGAAGATTTCTTTCCCCCATTGAACTGCGTTGGCACCTTTGTGGAAAATCTATGGACTGTATATATGTGAGCCTATTTCTGGACTTTATTTTATTCCATTCATTTGTCTGTCCTTATGTCAGTGCCACCTTGTATTGACTACATAGCTTTACGATACATTTTGAAATCAGGTATTATAAGTCTTTCGACACTGTGTTTCTTTTTTGATACCACTGTGGTTATTCTATATTCCTTGTATTTCTGTATAAACTTTAGAATCAACGTATCAGCTTTTTCAAGAAAAGCGTGCTAGAATTTTGATATGGATTATGTTGAGCTCTTTATTCTTCTGCTTAACATGTCCTTCCTGTGGGGATTATAATATACATCTTTAATCACAGTTTACTCAATGAATATTGCTTCATGTGAATATAGGAAACCTTGCAACAATTTAGTTCCATTTACTCCTCCATGGTGTGTGCAATTGTTGTCATATATATTAAAACATAGGAAGTTTTAAAGGAAATATTGTAATACTGTATTTGGGGTTTGTAATGTACATAAACAAGAAAGGATGAAAAATTAAGTCTATTCCAGAACTGGATGTAGAAGTCCAGGTATTGGTTTTAAAATTTTTATTTCTAATCTGTCTCAGAAGATTGTTGACTCAAGTTCTTAGCTTTTTAGGTTTTTCAGGTCTTAAATTTTAACTACGTTTGTGTGTGGTTTTTGTTTTGTTTTGTTTTTAATCAAGTCCTTAAGTTCATTTTTGGTATCTCAAAGGCCTTTATTTGGGACCTACACTTTAGCAAAACATTATTTGAAAGTGAATTATATTTGTAGGCACTCAAGGAAATGAGAGACTTCCCTTTGTGATCCTAATACTCGGTCTTAGATATCTGTAGACATAAATCTAACTCTTTAGACTATTCAGAGATTATAACCAATAAGAATATGTCTTAGAGTCTGTGCTTTGATTTGGTACGATATTTTTGATTAAGTCTTGCCTTTGTGAAGCGCTTGATGTTGGTCATGTAAACGGATATGAAACATGAATGACCCTGAAAGTACTAAGGTATCTCAGAGATTTATCAGTGTTTCTAAATTCCACGGAATGAAAATGTAGTTATAAAGCAGTGACCTTTTCTATTGTTATGTCAGACACAGGATTGAGATTTTTTCCCCATAAATACTGACCTAGGCCTCTTTTTTCAAAAATAGGGGCGCCTGGGTGGCTCAGTCAGTTGAGCATCCAGCTCTTGGTTTTCACTTGGGTCATGATCTTGCAGTTTGTGGGTTCGAGCCCTACATTGGGCTCCATGCTGGCAGCACAGAGCCCTCTATCTCTGCCCCTACTCCCCGCACATGCACTCTCTCTCTCTCAAAATAGATAAATTTAAAAAATAGATAATACATATACATGAGTTGTTATTGTCAAATATATTTCTATGTTATAGGCCCAACAACACAATTTTTTTTAAGTTTATTTACACAGGGCTCAAACATATGAAATCGTAAGATCCTGACCTGCACTGAAACCAAAAGTCTGGTGCTTAACCAATGGAGCTACCCAGGTGCCCCCAAACAACACAATTTTATAGATAATGTTTCATGCAATTTCTTTTTAAATCACATAAGGGGATATGATAGAAGAAATAATTATATTCTCTTTTTTACATACCTACATACTTAATCAATGCTCTTTTTCAGTGTCATTCAAATTATTGTCTAGTGTCACTTCCTTTCAGTCTGATTACCTTCCTTTATTATTTCCAGTAAGTCAGGTATTACCACAATGTATTCTTTCAGGTTTTGTTATCTGGGAATGTTTTTATTTTGCCTTCATTTTGAAAGATTGTTTTACTGGATGTAGGATTCTTAGTTGACAGTTTCTTTCAACACTACGAATATATCAACCCACAGTCTTCCAGCATCTATCACTTCTAATGAGAAGTCCTTTGTTAATTTTATTGGCTTTCTCTTGTGTATAATAAGTCATTTTTCTTTAGCTATTCTCAGTATTTTGGCTATTATGTGTTGGTGGATCTTTTTTCTTTTATCCTACTTGGAGTTCGTTACTGTTCCTCAGTGTGTAGATTAATGTTTTTCATCAGATTTTGGAATTTTTCTACCATCATTTCATTAACTTTTTTTCTGCCTCTTTCTCCTCTTTCCTTCTGACAGTCCTTATACATCATTTCTCTGAGACTGCGCATCTTTCATCATTCTTTTTTTCTCTGTTCTTTGGATTGCATACTCTCTCTTGATGTATATTTTGCTGATTCTTCTGCCAGCCCTCGCTGCTATTGAGAGTCAGCTACTCAGCTACTAGTTGGTTGGAGGTTGTCCTTAAGACTTAAGCTAGTGATGTTTTCACCTTCTACTTTTGGATCTGTGTTGTGTGGTCTGGAGACTGTTTTCATAGTTCAGAGAGTTAATGAGTTTCTCCTGTGTTCAGCCATAGACCAGAGGCGCAGATGTTGCCTTTCCTTTTGCTTCTCAGAAGGTAAAACCTTGGGTATCTACATAGTCTTTTAGAATATCAGGACAACTATGGGTTTAGTAGGTTCTCTGATTTTTCTGTTAAGATTTGGCCTATCTGCCTAATTTTTTGTTAGTCTGCCTCAAATGGTAACAGATTAAGCTATTAGTCTCCACTGATTGCTTGCTGATTGCTCTGTTGTTTTTGACAGTGTTCTTGGGGCATAAATTGCTCCAAAGTCTAGTCCAGATAAAGTTACCCATCCACCTTGGCAGGGACAAATTATTGCTGGTTTTTAACAGTGCTTATCTCCATCCTCTCCTGGAAAGAAACTCTGTGCTATGGAGCAGGAGCTGGGAGTAGATTGGGAATCTACTATTCACTGGCTGCCCCACCAGGATCCTCTCTATAGAGCAGAAGCTTGAAGTGAGAGGTGGTGGGAATTGTTGCTTCACTTACCACCACTGCCCAGTATACATCTTCTTCAGCACAAAGCTTGGTGAGATGGCCTCTGCAGATATTTACCAGCTGCCAAAAAACCCCAACAACCCAGAAACCTGGAATAGCTCTAGAAAACTGGGAGTAGTGGGAGCTACCACTCAGCTGTCGTGCTCACTAGGACAGCTTTTCTGCGTTACAGAGCTGTAAGGGCATGGAAAGCTGTGATGCACTGTCATTAGCTGTTCCCCCATTTATTAGCTATTTGCACCTGATCCTCCTTACAGAGTAGGAGCTGGAGGTGAGGAAAAGGGTGCCGCTTTCAGGCTGCTAAGCCCTCTTCCACACACAAAACTATGGGGGGTTGAGTGTAGTTCCTACTCAGATGTGATGCTGCCTACTGTTCTTACTAAATTCCATAGATTCAGTCAATCTCCAGAGACCTTGAATGATTGTCTTTGGTAATTTTGACTAGTTTAACAAATGTCTATCTGGAAGAGAGGTTTCACCTAACTCCTCATACTATTCCCCATACATGTATATAGTTAAAAATTCAAACACTACACAAAGTATTAAATGAAAAGTAAGTTCTTCTCTCTTAAACATGTCCTTAGGTCTGATTCCTAGAGGCAACAATTGCTACCAGTTTTTTTTCATACTTAGATACTATGGCTTATATATAAATATACACCTAATTTTTAAACCTGGATCATGAAGAACTTTAGCTGCTGCAAAATGTAGCTTCAGGTTTTGAGATTGTGACTTGGTGAGATCTTGTTATACCCAAAACGTGTATTGGCTTTCCACCTGCATTTGTAGTCTTTATAAGTTAAGCAGTACTTTCTGGCTTGGGTCTTTATAGATCATCTAATTTGGTTTACTGTATCCTTACTGGTAAAACTGGGTAGTATTCTCAGATCTAACATTAAACAAAGATTATAAACATCAAAATCATCATACTGTCAACATTTTTAGTAATCTCTCTTTTGCTGTAGTGAACTGTATACAATGTCTCCTAGTATAGGGACTACTTTAGAAGTCAGACAATGGAGTGAGGGCTGTTAAATATTTTCTAGGTTTTTTTTTTTTTTTTAAACCACCTAAAGGCATTGCCTTAAAATGGAACAAATTTAAAATAACAACACTGGGTAGGTTCTAAATCTTTCATTTTAACTGTGATATTTTTAGAAATAAAGGGTATTTTCTGTGTATGGGACACTCATTGTTTTATTCTTCTGCTTCAGCTCTGAGGACTGTTATTATTATTGATATCCTCTGTGAAATAGTTTTGCTTTCTGGTTGATTGCTATATAGAAAAGTATTAAATTATTTTCCCAAATGGAAAGGTTCAGCTGATATAACCTTGTTTTGCTGCTTCACCTTCTTACAGTTCTTGCCTCAGTAATATTTGCCTATTTGCATGAGATAAAACTGATAATAGAATTTCATCTGGGGAAAGATAATAAATTAAAGACAATGACAAGCCTACTGGAAAGTAATTAAAGATGGCTAGTCAAACTTTTGTTTAGTTAGAGGATAAACTTGCTGAGATTGTAGGAACTGTGTATGATATGGATTGTGACTTTCCTGTACATATCCGGAATTTACTATGGGACTTCTGCGTGTTTTAATTTTAATTAGTCTATTTTGGGGGGAGAGTCAGGGAAAAGGAACAAAAAAATGTTTCTATTCTCTTGACTTTGAGAATAATGAAGGAAAGAGACAGAGACATAGAGAAGGTAGCAATGTGGGATGGACAACCAGGGAAGTGATATGCTCTCTACATTTTTAAAAACGTGAGTGAGCAAGCCACCGCTCTAAACAGCAGGGATCCAACATTAACTACACAGAGTTAATCTTCACAGAATATGAGCTGAGCTTAAAATTTTAATCTACACTAAAATTTGTTGCAGTTATTCTGACATTTTAATAAGAGATAGTAAGCCACCTGTGTAAATTGTGCTAGTAGGTATTACAGCCAAATTGAATGGTCAGCTAGAGGCAGAGAAAGGAAGAACTGAGCCCAGGTAGGAAGTGTCTCTGAAGGTTCATACCCCAGGGGTCCAAGGCAACTGGCACTCTACAATTCTATAGCAGGAAACACAATTCATTGATCCAGGAGCTCCTGTCTGATAGATAGGCTTGTCTCCTAGTGTTGGGAGCCAGGTCAGGGTGATGCTTGAGTCTAGTGCAATTTGACTTTTGTCATAATATCTTTAGGGCAATGGTGATTCAGTGCTTGAAATTAAATGTTTTGGCTTAAAAGTCAATTTCCCTGAGTGGTTCAGGAGATGGGAGCTGTATTTTCACCTTGACAGGGCTGTTTGTATGGCCCGTAATCATATTCTCTCTCCTCTTGTTTCTAACTGCTTCCTTTAGTTGTCACCTAGGTAACAAAGGTTGAAGCTACTTAAAGCCTGGGATGAAAGACTTTTTATCTTCATGGGTGTTTTCTTTAATCAGATTCCTTTCCTCCTAAGACCAGGGTCTGCTGCTTTGCAGATTCACTTCATAGTCTATATAAGTACTTCTCTCTAATACCAGGGAACATGGTGCCTATTCTAAATCTAGTTGTGATGGGTTTACTGAAGGAGAACAAACCGCAGTATGATGTGGTACAATGAATGAAGGAGCCCTAGGAAATTTTGAAAAAAAAAAAAAAAAAAAAAAGTGGTACTCTGAAAGAAATTTAGCTTGGGCAAAGTGGTATGTAGGGAACTTGGGCAATCAGAGAGCATATCAATCCTGAGTGGGATAGGGTCAATGTCAGTAAGAGATAAATCTCAAAAACAAATGTTGAGCAAAAGAAATCAGACACATGAAGTACATTTATACAAAATTTATACAAAAGCCTTCTGTGGGGTCAGAAGTCAGAACATGGTTTGTGGAAGAGAATAGGTAGTTATTGGAAGGAGAGCAAAAAGAGGGCTTCTGGATGTTAGTAATATTCTGTTTATTGATTTGGGTATAGGGTACATTGGTATATTATGTTTATTAACATTGAGCTGTACAGTTGTGATCTGGTAGTTTTCTGCATGCATGTTTTACTTCAATATAAAGTTAAAAAAAACAAAAGGCTAGTAGTAGTTCAGTTCTGCTTATATGATGGTCTAATTGCCCATAAATAGGAACTGGATAAATAGGGACTGGTTAAATTGTGTTCCTCAAATGTTCCTTATATCCCTGGGGAGTACAATGAAGCTATTTTGAGAATGAATAATTCTACTTGTACTGACATGAAGCCCATTATTAAATGAAGTTTCAAAACATATAATGGATTTATGTAAAAATAAACCACTGTATTCATTGGCTGGTATACACATAGAAAATAACTTGAACAGGACACCTGGGTGGCTCAGTCGGTTGAGCGTCTAACTTCAGCTCAGGTCATGATCTCAGGGTTCATGAGTTCGAGCCCCACATCAGGCTCTCTGCTGTCAGCCTGTCAGTGCAGAGCTGGCTTTGGATCCTCTGTCCCCTTTTCTCTGCCCGTCTCCCACTTGCACTCTCCCCAAAATCAATAAATATTAAAAAAAAAAGAAAAAGAAAAAGAAAATATCTTGAAGGACACACATTCGTAACAGTGGTTAGCCATGAGGATTGGTTTATGGGTAGGTAATGTGACAAGAGTGGGGAATGTTGAACTTTTACATAATTTTTTTACCATGAACATGGGTTACTCTTATGATCAAACTGAACTTAAAAAATAAATTCTAAATACTATTTTAAAGGCAAAAGTATTGAGAGAATTAATGTTACTGTTCTGGTTAAATCTCTGAAGTATGGTTAAAAGAAGGAAAGGAGTGGGGTGCCTGGGTGGCTCAGTCAGTTAAGCGTCTGACCTTTGGTTTCAGCTCAAGTCATGATCTCATGGTTCTTAAGTTCCAGCCCCAAGTTGGGCTCCATGCTGACAATGCAGAGCCTGCTTAAGATCCTCTCCCTCTCGGGGCGCCTGGGTGGCGCAGTCGGTTAAGCGTCCGACTTCAGCCAGGTCACGATCTCTCGGTCCGTGAGTTCGAGCCCCGCGTCGGGCTCTGGGCTGATGGCTCAGAGCCTGGAGCCTGTTTCCGATTCTGTGTCTCCCTCTCTCTCTGCCCCTCCCCCGTTCATGCTCTGTCTCTCTCTGTCCCAAAAATAAATAAACGTTGAAAAAAAAAATAAATAAAAAAAAAAAAAGATCCTCTCCCTCTCTCTCTGCCCCTCCCCCACTCGTGTGCGCACAAATTTGTGTGTGCACGTTCATGCTCTTTCTCAAAATAAATAAACAAACCTTAAGAAGAGTGGGTGGCTCAGTCGGTTAAGCATCTGACTTCAACTCAGGTCATGATCTCATGGCTTGTGGGTTTGAGCCTTGCATTAGGCTCTGTGCTGACAGCTCAGACTGGAACCTGCTTTGGAGTTTGGTCTCCATCTCTCTCTGCCCCTCCCCCACTCACACTCTCTCTTTTGCAAAAATAAATAAACATTTTTAAAAATTTTTAAAAAAAAGAAGAAAAGAAGTTATGGAAGTAAATAGAGCCCTTCCCCAAGAGTTAATATAGTTCTGTCTTATTCCACTGCAGATGGTGAGGCAGATTCTACTGACCTTGAATAAACAAAATGAATGTAGGCATTTGATGTAAAGTATAACTAAATTGCCTCTCAACTTGTCATTTTAGTTGATCCAGAGTACCAGAAGGAAGCAGAACAAAGACATCGAGAATTGGCAGCTAAAGCTGGAGGATTTAATGACTTTGCTACTTTAGCTGTCATCTTTGAACAGTGCAAATCAAGGTATGTGAAATAGTTCTGTGTACTAGAAATTGTCAGGTTAAATTTTTTTTAAATGCTTATTTTTGAGAGAGACAGAGCACAAGCGGGGGAGGGACAGAGAGAGAGAGAGGGAAACACCGTGTCTGAAGCTGACTCTGGGCTCCGAGCTGTCAGCACTGAACCCGACCTGGGGCTCAAACCTATTAACAGCGGTATCATGACCTGACACAAAGTCGGATGCTCGACTGACTGAGCCGCCCAAGGTGTCCCTAAACTTTTTTTTTTAAGTTTATTTATTTATTTTTTTTTTTTGAGAGAGAGAGAGCAAGCAGGGGAGGGACAGGGAGAGAGAGAATTGCAAGCAGGCTCTGTCTGTGGTGTCAGGGTAGAGCCCAGTGTGGGGCTGGAACTCATGAACCCTGAGATCATGACCTGGGTCGAAACCAAGAGTCGGAAGCTTAACCGACTGAGCCACCCTGATGCCCCTAGAAAGTGTCAGTTGAAAATATAGCTCCAATATGTATTTACTATGTGACTTTAGACAGTAAGGTTCAGTGGGGATACTGTTGACCTTAAGGCATTTTTGTGAACATTAGTGAGATTTATCTATGTTGGGTGACTATTACTAAGTAGGCATTTATTTTATAATATTAGTTCTCTTCTTTCTTCTCTTCCTAATTCTTTCTTGAAAATGACCTTATAGAATTTTGATTCGCTAGAAGTACCTTAGATGAGAAAATGATTGGATATTTGTTAAACCATATATGTATAAAAAGAAATTAATTTACAAATTATTTTTAATTCACTCAGAGGCATCTACATTAATTTGTTTTTTCAAATTCCTTAAGTGGCTTTCTCAGTAATGGGACAGGTCTCATAAAAGGGCTAACTGATGCTTATTTGTTTTTAGTTTTGTAATAGAAATGAGAATGTTAGACTGCCTTTTTTTTTTTTAAGTGAACTCTATGTCCAGTATGGGGTTCCAACTCATGACCCTGAGATTAAGAGTCACATGCTCTACTGACTGAACCCGCCAGGTGCACCTGTTAGACTTTCACTTTGAGAGGGTATTTTATTTTTTTTCTTTTTTTTTTCTTTTTTTTTTTTAATATATGAAATTTATTGTCAAATTGGTTTCCATACAACACCCAGTGCTCATCCCAACAGGTGCCCTCCTCAATACCCATCACCCACCCTACCCTCCCTCCCACCCCCCATCAACCCTCAGTTTGTTCTCAGTTTTTAACAGTCTCTTATGCTTTGGCTCTCTCCCACTCTAACCTCTTTTTTTTTCCTTCCCCTCCCCCATGGGTTTCTGTTAAGTTTCTCAGGATCCACATAAGAGTGAAACCATATGGTATCTGTCTTTCTCTGTATGGCTTATTTCACTTAGCATCACACTCTCCAGTTCCATCCACGTTGCTACAAAAGGCCATATTTCATTTTTTCTCATTGCCACGTAGTATTCCATTGTGTATATAAACCACAATTTCTTTATCCATTCATCAGTTGATGGACATTTAGGCTCTTTCCATAATTTGGCTATTGTTGAGAGTGCTGCTATGAACATTGGGGTACAAGTGCCCCTGTGCATCAGTACTCCTGTATCCCTTGGATAAATTCCTAGCAGTGCTATTGCTGGGTCATAGGGTAGGTCTATTTTTAATTTTCTGAGGAACCTCCACACTGCTTTCCAGAGCGGCTGCACCAATTTGCATTCCCACCAACAGTGCAGGAGGGTTCCCGTTTTCGAGAGGGTATTTTAAAGATACCAGTATTTTTGTTCTGCAGTGGAGCTCCAGCTTCGTGGTGCCAAAAACACTGGATTCATTGGAGATGCTTATTTTCAGCATTTCGTGTTGAAGCTCAACTTCGAGAACTAATCAGGAAGCTTAAACAGGTGATTGCTATAGTGATCTTTTCTTAAGTCAAATTTTGGCAAGATTCTCTGAGTACTGTACCCCAAACTATACAAATTATGAGGTATTCTGATCTCCGGTTTGTAGGAATAGACCCCATTCCTAACTGTGTGCGTGAGTACCAAGCACTGTTCACTGTTATCCTTTGGGGAAGTTCTTTCCCTGGCCTTGGGTAGTTTCCTCACATTTATATGCTAATTTAGTGCTCAGTTGAACACTGGCAGAGGCCCTCCTGCAGATCTCTGGAGTTCTGTTTCTATCCGAGTTCTCTTCTCTCCTGAACTCTTGGCCTGTGAACTCTAGCCATCTTGGTCTTCCTGGACTCTCAGCTCTGCCTCTGTAGCTCAGGGTGTTCTTCAGGTTCTGCTGGGTTTTTCCTTCCCTGACCCTTCATCTAGAATCTCTCTCAAGGTTGACCGTAACCTGGGGCAGTTGTTGGACTTACTTCACTTATTTCCCATACTTCATTTACTTCTCAGAGAGCGCTGTCCTTTATTACTTGATATACAGTGTTTTGGAAATCATTATTTCATATAAAACATTTTTTGATTGTTTCAAGCAGAAGGGTAAATCTAATCCCTCTTACTTCATATGGCCAGAAACAGAAGTCTTTAGAAACATGTAGTTTTCAAAATAAAAGATCATTTCATATTATTCTGTGAGATTACCACTGTATATATATTCTTTCTATAGCAAAGTGATTTCCCAAGAGAGACCTTTGAAGGCCCTAAACATGAAGTACTACGGAGATGTCTTTGTGCAGGCTATTTCAAAAATGTAGCTCGAAGGTAAGCAATAATGAGCTTGAGAAATGGATAAAGAATACTACTGTATTTGGCTACAATGTTGAACTATTTAATATTAAAGATTGGTGGTTTATTTAAGCTCTGTGATTATGATGACATCAATTACAATGACTCTTGATGATTTTCACTTGTGCCAGGGGAACTGCAGTGGCACAGAGTGGGATATTGGAACTCAAGTTTGGTAAGAGGGAATTTGTAGGACAGCTGTCTAGCATGGGATATCGGCACCTAAGTTGAATGACAAGGGTTTTCTTGCAGAGGAGTGAGGCTCTGTGTGGAGTTGAAAGACAAACATGTTGAGCATGGCATCCCTGAGGAAAGATAGGATGGTGTGGAATGTTAGTAATTGAGCAGGATGGAGAAGGCACTCATATGGGATATGTTTGGTGTTGAGTGTTAGAGTCTGAGTGTTAGAGAAGGAGGGCATCTTCTTAGGGAAAGGGGTAACAATGGTGGTGATGGGAGATTCATTATATAGAAAGGAATTAATCACATAATTCAGTATATTAAGGAATGGTGAAGGGAGTTATAAATACTGAACGGGAGAAAATGAGAATAAACCCTGTGGTGTTGGATTGAAATTTCAGGGTTTTATTGTGAATATGGTTTTCAATATAGTTAGATGGATGGATATATACATGTGGGAATGAAAATATATGTTATGGTGTATATATATGTTATATGTGTTTGTATATGTGTAAATACATACATACAAAAATACCCTAGCTCTCAGATGCACTGGGAGCAGTAACACCATAATAGCAATAAATATACTCAGTGCCCTTGATCTTGACTTGAAACAGCCATCTGCCACATAAAGACTCAGAACTGTTTGGAGAAATAGGGGTGGGAAAGTACAAGATGAGCTGAGAACATCTTACTTTGCCAGCAAGCAAGAAGGGATCAATGAAGGTTGAGGCCATGTTAGAAGTACACTGGAGCTAGCTTGAATAGGCTCCAGTTGAACAAATATAGGACATATTAAGCATCAGAATAAATAATGATAGTAATGGATTATATAGCCCACTAAATAAAATCTGAAATCATGGGTCTATAGTCATATAAATTACTAAATGAATAAATTAGAAGTTTAATGACAAATGGAATTAGTTGAGCACCTCTCCATAAAATTCTTTTTTTTTTTTTTTAATTTTTTAATGTTTGTTTATTTTTGAGAGAGAGAGAGAGCAAGGGAGAGGCAGAGAGAGAGAGGGAGACACAGAATCTGAAGCAGGCTCCAGGCTCTGAGCTGTCAGCACAGAGCCCAACATGGGGCTCATTCACGGACGGTGAGATCACAACCTGAGCCAAAGTTGGACACTTAACGGACTGAGTCACCCAGGCGCCCCTCCACAAAATTCTTAATTACTAAGGGAAAAAGGAAAAAAGTAACTTTTCATGGAGAAGCCTGGCAGATGCTACCCAAATCAAGCCATCAAAGTGAACACCATTAGTAACAAAACAGATTGAAACCATGTTCTTCCTGATAGAATATAATGAAAAACACAGCTTAACTTCTGTGATGTTTCTGGCAAAGATGCATTACCTAAATCTAATCATCCTGAAACAGACAAATTCAAATTGAGGGGTGTACAAAAAATTACTATTCAAAAAGGTGTCAAAGGGCGGCTGGGTGGCTAGGGTCGTAAAGCATCCAACTCTTGATTTTAGCTCAGGTCATGATCCCAGGGTCATTGGATTGAGCACCGAGTTGGGCTTCATGCTGAGCATGGAGCCTGCTTGGGACTTTTTCTCTCTCTCCTTCTGCCCCTCTCCCCGCTCATGAGCTCTCTCTCTCTTTCAAGAAAAATAAATAGGGGCTCAGTTGATTGAGTGCCTGACTGTTGATTTCGGCTCAGGTCATAATCTCACAGTTGTGGGAACAAACCCCAAGTTGGGTTCTGCACTGACAGCACAGAGCCTGTTTGGGATTTTCTATTTGTCCCTTGGCCACGCACATGCTTGCTTTCTCTCTCTCTCTCTCTCTCTCTCAAAATAAATAAACTTAAATAAATAAATAAATAAATAACAAAACGACTGTCAAGATCATGAAGGTCAAAGAAAGATTGCCATAATGAGGTAGACTAAGGGGACATGAAACGTAAAGTTAATACTTGATTCTGAATTGGATTCTTTTGCTATAAAAGATTTTATTAGGACATCTGGTTAAAACTTCAGTGGGGTCTGAGGATTAGATGTTAGTGATGTATTGGTGTTAATTCCCTGGTTTTGATGGTTGTATTATGGTTATGTAAGAGAATGTCCTTGATTATGGGAAATGCACACTCAGATATTTGGGGATGATGGGGCATAAGGTTGGTAACTAATTCAAATGGTTCAAGTAAAAAAGATTTTTTGGGGGCACCTGGGTAGCTCAGTCAATTAAGCATCCCACTGTTGATTTTGGCTTAGGTCATGATCTCATAGTACATAGGATTGAGCTAGGTGTGGAGCCTGCTTGGAATTCTCTCTCTCTCTCTCTCTCTCTCTCTCTCTCTCTCTCTCTCACTCTCTCACTCTCTCTCTCTCTCTCTCTCTCCCCCTCCCCCCTCCCCCTCCCCCTCCCCCTCTCCCTACCTCTTCCTCTCCCTCTCCCTCTTCCCCCCCTTGGTCCTCCCCTGGTCATGGGTACTCTCTCTCTCAAAAAAAAAATGTTTCTTTGTACTGTACAAATATATATATATATACACACACGTGTATGTAAATATATATATACGTATACGTATATATATATATATACATACAGACATACACACATATATATGTGTGTATGTCTGTATATATATATATATATATATACACACACGTATATGTAAATATATATACGTATACGTATATATATATATACAGACATACACACATATATATGTGTGTCTGTGTATATATATATATATACACACACGTATATGTAAATATATATATACGTATACGTGTATATATATATATATACAGACATACACACATATATATGTGTGTATGTCTGTATATATATATATATATACACACACACACGTATATGTAAATATATATACGTATATGTGTATATATATATATATATATATATATATATACAGACATACACACATATATATGTGTGTATGTATGTGTATATATATATATACGTATACGTATATATATATATTGCATAGTATATAAATAATTATAATGCAATCTGATCTGGGTTATAATGGGAATGTATATAAAGTATTATAGGAAATCATCTGTGGTCATGGTTGAACTAGGGCTAATATTTTGACAAGTGTTTGGAATAACATTTATGTAAGGAACTGTAGAAGAGGATACGAATTTGAAGTTAAGAACATGAATTACAGAAACGATAGGTGCAAAATTCTAATTATCAGATTTTAGAATAGTGAAAATTATCCCTTTAAAAAGAGATCATCATATAAAGATTTAAGTCAGAAGACCTATGTTTGGAACTTGATTTCACCATACATTAACTCTGTGACCTTTGGAAGGCTAGTTGATTTGTTTGAATCTGTTTTGACCTCTTAATAAAAGTAACTTACTCTCAAAACTCATAGGTTGTTTTGAGGATTTATTACAAAATCATTTTAGAAATGTTAAAGCATAAATATTATCAATATTGTTAACATTAATACTTATTAACAAGAAATGTACTTAACTGAAATGACTGTTTAAGATGTATCATTATTTAAGATGGCTTGGTAGAGAAGTTATAGTGACAAGTAAGTTTAAACTTCTGTTTATAAAACTCTTTGTGGTAGAACACATTATTATAATTGTACATTGTTAGACTTAGTGCTCTACTTATTTAATTATTTTAGTGTTCTTATCTTTATCATTTGGTTTTTTGGTTTTTAGATCTGTTGGGAGAACATTTTGCACAATGGATGGGCGTGGAAGCCCAGTCCACATTCATCCTTCCTCAGCAGTAAGTGCCTATTATTATTTTTTAAGTGTCTTATTTTTTAATAAAGGGAAGACATTTGTAAAGGTATGGGAATAAGTAATACACAAATGTTTTCTACTTTTCACTTTGTGGTTATGTTTAGTCCATTTTTTTTTAAGTCCATTTATTTATTTGGGGGGTGGGGGTGGAGAGAGAATCCCAGGCAGGCTCCATGCCCGGTGTGGAGCCCCACCTCACAACATTGAGACCACGACCTGAGCCGAAATCAAGAGTCAGCTGCTTAACTGATAAAGCCACCCAGGCACCCCTAGCATATATCTTTATTACATAAAGCTGTAAAGGCACTGCTTGGCCCATGCCTTCTGTTTGATTGAAAAATATAGGAATTAATTCAGAAGATTTGGGGCTATTAGTGTTTGGCTGGTCTAATGTGGAATAAGGCAGGTTACTGAGTTAACCATCCTTAAATAAATTCTTTTGTATAGCTTCATGAACAAGAAACCAAACTCGAATGGATCATTTTTCATGAGGTATTAGTTACCACCAAAGTCTACGCAAGAATTGTGTGTCCAATCCGTTATGAATGGGTGAGAGACTTGTTACCCAAGTTGCATGAATTTAATGCACATGATTTGAGCAGTGTGGCCCGACGTGAAGTGAGAGAAGATGCAAGAAGGAGATGGACAAATAAGGAAAATGTAAAGCATCTAAAGGGTGAGTCAGTCATTTGTTCTAGTAACTTAAGTCCAGGGAGCATAAATATCCAAATTCTCATATAATTATGGAAATATTGTATAGAGCTTAGATTCTGGCTCTGTCTCCTCAGAAAGCAAAGAGTTGTCATGAGTCTCAGACTTTGATACTTTGACTTCCTTCTTTTCTTCCAGTTAATCATGTTTTCCTTAATCCCTCTGTCCAACAACATTATTAATAAAAACAATATCTGTTGAGCTTTTACCATGTGCTAACAACTTGCATTAATTACCTCATTGAGTTTTCACAATAACCCTATCTATGAGGGAAGTACACATCCCCCCTTTATAGATGAGGAAATACTTAGCAGTGTATAATAATTTGCTGAAAAATCCCATAGCTAATAATTTGTGAGTCTGTATTTTGAATCCAAGGAAACTGACGTGATGACCTAAACTCTTAACCATAATGCCATACAGTTTCCCAGTAGTCCATTGCTGTTTTTATTTTGTTTATAAAATTTTGTGACTATTACTTCAGAACATCTTCCCCTCCCCCCCACCTCACCCAGGGGATTTTTCTGTGAAATGTGAGATCCCTAGTTGGGAGGTGTAAACAGTTGTACTGAATGAAGTAGGACAGAAAGTTTAATTCTCAGCTCACATATACAAAAAGCTTTTCAGTAAAGCTTTCTGAGGCTGATTTATGGAGCAAATTTTATGATCCTTTTTTAATGTCATGAAAAATAGATCTGGAAGAGTCTTTAGAAATGTAGTGTTCTATTGCAGTATATAACTGTAGTACATGATTAAATTAGGGTCAGTTCTGGCTCTTTAGGCCTCCATGCATTCATTCATTTATTTATTTTAATTGACTTATTTATTTTTTCCATGCTCTTTTTTTTTTTTTGGTTTATTTATTTTTGAGAGAGAGAATATAAGCAGGGGAGGGACAGAGAGAGAAGGAGAGAGAATCCCAAGCAGACTCCATGCTGACATTGTGGGGCTCGATCTCACAAACTTGGTCTTGTGACCTGAACCGACGGGATCAAGAGTTGGATGCTTAACCAACTGAACCACCCAGGCACTCCTCCATGCTCGTTTTTTTTTGTTTTTTTTTTTTTTTCTAATTTTATTTATTTTGAAAGAGAGAACGAGAGCAGGGGAGGGGTAGAAAGAAAAGGGAGAGAATCCCAAGCAGGCCCCACACCACCAGCTCAGAGCCCAGTCCAGGGCTCTAACTCACAAAATGTGAGATCATGACCTGAGCTGAATTTGGAAATTCAACCCATTGAGCCACCCAGGCGCAGGCATGCTCTTTATTTTTTAACCATAGGCTACATTGTTTCTTTTGAAAGGGCAAATTTTAGTTTTCTTTTTTTCCTCCTTAGCATTGAAAAATCAGGGCATCTCCTTCTCTTAACATTTCTAGTACTGAGTTTCACAACCAAAGTTTAACTGGATTAATTTATAATGTTTTCAGATGGAATCTCAAAAGAAGTCCTAAAGAAAATGCAAAGAAGAAATGATGATAAGTCCATATCAGATGCACGTGCTCGTTTCCTTGAGCGAAAGCAGCAGAGGTCCCAGGATCACAGTGACACACGGAAGGAAACAGGCTAAGCAGTGAATCCTCCAATTCAGGAAGTAGGAAAAGCAGCCAGGAAATGTGCTTCTACTTTGACATTTATATTAAATAGCACTACCAAGAGGAAGGGGTCAGCAGCTGTTATTAGCATATGAGCTAAAAGCAAATCAAAGTTCACCAATACCAATAAATGGAATTTTCAAAGAAAAGATTGAGTTGCCATGGCCCTAGGCAATGATATACGAAACCAATGAAAGACAATACATGTGATATTTTCCTCACTTCAATTTTGCTGGCCTTAACTGGTATCAAATGCTGTCACTGAGGTATTTTCAAAGAACATTGAATTGTATTTAATCAGCGTGTATTCCATTTGCATTTGAAGCATTAAAAATTATTTTCCTTAAATCTCTTTAAAGCCTTCTTGTTGCTATTAGAATAGTATTATATCAGGTTATCAGGTATGTGACCATTTCCTTCAGAAGGCTAAACATAAGAGGTTTTTACTCAGCAATACTTAGATGTCTAACTGTTTAATTGCTACAGAGCTTTATAGATATTTAGAGAAAAGACTTAATCAACTAGTAAATAAGAAAATTGCCTATGGCAAGATTCTTTGTTGAATTATTATTAATCCTTAAATTGATTTTTCTGGGATTATACAAATTCCTTTTTATATAAAAATATATTGTTTAAAACAGTAGCTATAGCCATTAACCAAAGGACAGATGATATATGTATTTTTTTTTGTTTTGTTTTTGTTTTTGTTTTTTAGCTGTCCCTACATACTTGTATCAGCACCACGTATGTAGGCATGACAGTTGCAAACAGCCCCTCCACCTGGCCTAGTCTCTTGCCTCCAGCTGCTTGGGTATGACCATTTAAACATCTGTTATGCTGATCTTGAGATGGGATTTTTTTCAAAGCAGCCAACACCAGATCACCAGTGTTTCAAATTGGAACCTTGAGGCTAGTTATGTCACACTCAGGCCACAGTCAGCACTGCCCCTCTGTTGTTTACTGCCTTGTATTCTAGTTATTTGTGTATTTTGTCTGTCTCCCCCACTAGATTATACGCTCCTTGTGGGCAGGGACTATGTCTTTTTCATATCTGTATCTTTCATGGCACCTAGCACAGTGCTTTGCACATAGTAGTCTCTCAATGTTTGTTAAATAAAGCTATTAGTGTCATTAAAATTCAAAAGGCAGTATAATGTGTGTTTTTAGATATTTTTTGTAAAAATTAAGAATCTAAATTTTTTATAGGTAACTATTTTGCAGTTATTTCCTTTGGTGTCTAAACAGTTTTCTGTTCAATTCTAGAAACTTGAGCCTTTATTGAAAAATCACATAAGGACCCAAATCTGTGTTTTTTTTTTTTTTTTTAATGTTTATTTACTTTTGAGAGAGAGACAGAGACAGGGTCAGAGACAGAGCACAGCAGGGAGAGGCAGAGAGAGGGAGAGACAAAGAATCCCAAGCAGGCTCCAGGCTGCAAGCTGTCAGCACAGAGCCTGATGTGGGGCTCAAACTCATGAACCGTGAGATCATGACTGAGCTGAAGTCGGATGCTTAACTGACTGAGCCACTCAGGCACCCCTCTCTGTATTTGTTCTTAAAGTAAGGTTAGCGATGATGGTTCCTCTAACATTCCCTGTGTGGTTAATTCGTTCATTGTAATCTCCAGTGCTGTTGACACTGTCAGTACATTAGTCTTACCAGTTTCTCTTCTCAGGTATATTTATCAATGTATTTTCTTTTTTCTTTTTTTTTAATATTTAAAAAAATATTTATTTCTTTATTAGAGAAAGAGACAGAGAGACAGAGAGAGAGTGTGTGTGAGCCAGGGAGGCACAGAGAGAGAGGGAGACAAAGAATCCAAAGCAGGCTCCAGGCTCTGAGCTGTCAGCTCAGAGCCCGACGCAGGACTCAAACCCATGAGCCATGAGATCATGACCTGAGCCGAAGTCGGATGCTCTATCAACTGAGCCACCCTAGCACCCCTCAGTATATTTTCTTAAATGTGGGGGTATATGTGGATTCTTAGCATGAAAGCTCTTTCATTTTAATAAATGTTACGCACACATTCTAAATCTATAGTCCATACTCAAATTTCATCAGTTGTCCCAATAATGTCCTTTATAAATTTTCCCCCAGTTCAGGATCCCATCACAAATTGTGTATTGTATTTAATCTCTTTTAGTCTGCAAAATGTCCTCAGTCTTTCTTGTTCTTTCACATTTAACATTTTGAATAACATTTGTGACACTTTTTAGTAATACAGGCTAAGTTATATATTTTTAAAATTCTTTTTAAATTTTATTTTAGAGAGAGCACAAGTGAGGGAGAGGGGCAGAAATAAAGAGGGAGAGAATCTTAAGCAGGCTCCATGGTCAGTGTAGAGCCTGATGTGGGGCTCGATCCCATGACCCCAGGATCATGACTTGAACCGAAATCAAGAACCAGACACTCAACTGCCTGAGCCACCCAGGCACTCACAGGCTGTTATTTTATAGAATGTCCTCAATTTGGATTTCTCTAATGTTTCCTCATGGTTATGCATTTTTTATTAGAATACTGCATAATGTCTTTCCTCAAGCATCAAATCTGGAGGTATGGTATATGCCCCTTATTAGTGATATGAATGTTTTTTAATTTTTTTTAATGTTTATTTAATCTTGAGAGAGAGAAAGACAGAATGAGTAGGGAAGGAGCAGAGAGAGAGGGAGACACAGAATCCAAAGCAGGATCCAGGCTCCTAGCTGTTAGTACAGAGCCTGACACGGGGCTCAAACTCACAAACCTGAGCCAAAGTCGGACATTCAGTCTACTGAGCCACCCAGGTGCCCTGGTGATACTAATTTTGATTACTTGGTTAGAGTATATTGATTTCTTCAATGTAGTTACTCTTATAATTAATAAGTAATTTCACGGGGCGCCTGGGTGGCTCAGTCGGTTGAGCTTCCGACTTCGGCTCGGGTCACGATCTCGCGGTCCGTGAGTTCGAGCCCCGCGTCGGGCTCTGTGCTGACCGCTCAGAGCCTGGAGCCTGTTTCGGATTCTGTGTCTCCCTCTCTCTCTGCTCCTCCCCTGTTCATGCTCTGTCTCTGTCTCAAAAATAAATAAACGTTAAAAAAAAAAAAAAAGTAATTTCAGGAGGGATATGTTGAAATTATGTTAAATACCCTGTTTCTTATAAATTATCATCCTCAGGATTTATCATCAACTGATGATTCTTGCTGAATCAGTTTTATTTTTATGGTTGCAAAATGGTGATTTATTTTTCCTAATTCTTTTTTTAAATATATTTAAAATTATTTTATTTTATTTTATTTTAGAGAGTGTGCACAAGTTGGGGAGAGAGGCAGAAGGAGGCGGGGGGAGAGAGAGAGAGAGAGAGGGAGAGAGAGAATCTCAAGTAGGCTCCACACTCAGGACAGAGCCTGAGGTGGGGATCATGACCTGAGCCAAAAATCAAGAGTTGGACGTTCAACTGACAGAGCCACGCAAGTGCCCCCAAATTCTTTCCTATATTTATTTGTTCGCATTATATTATGAGAAAGAGCTTTCTTTGAAGAATTTCTAATAAACAGATGGGAGTTGGTATATAGATCAAGACAGAGAATTTAAAAAGCCCAGGGGCTATTTGAGAAGGGTAGCAAACAGTCTCTTTATTTGGTGCATGGATTATATGTAGGAAAGTAACAGGCTGAAAATGTTGGTTGAGAACAGATTATGGAAGGCTTTGGAAACCAAGTTATGGCATTTTGACTCATTTTGTACTATATGAATTTATTAAAGCTTTAAGGTAATTGTGACAAGAGTTCCTGTAAAAAGAATTGATTTCCAGGGCACCTGGGTGGCTTAGTCAGTTGAGCGTCTGACTCTTGATTTCGGCTCAGGTCATGATCCCAGGGTCATGGGATTGAGCCCCACTTAAGGCTGCACACTGAGCATGGAACCTGCTTAAGATTCTCTTTCTCTCTCCCTCTGCCCCTCTCCCCAGCTCATACTCACTCTCTCTCTTAAAAAAACAAAAGAATTTGATTTCCACTGTGAGAGAAATAGTATGAGAGGAATACTAGATCTAGTTAAGAAGGTGGAAGGAGCCTTGGAGCAACAGTGGTGATAATGGACAAGTTTGTTCTTAAAAGAATGAGGATTCACTTTTTCAAATTACTAAATGAAACAAAACAAAAAGAGACAATGAAGATAAATGTTACCATAGAAAAATATCCAAGGGACATATTTCCTCACAAAAGAAGAAACATGGTCAGTAAGATACTAAATCTTACTAGTAATTAGGGAAATCCAGTTGAAAACAGTGAAATGCCATTCTTTTCCATTAGATTGGCAACAGTCAATATGCCTGAAAAGCATTGGCATAGAATAAATTGATTTTATTTTAGAGAACATTTTGGCAAGTGTGTAGTAAAGTTGAAGATGTGCATAACCTATGACCCAGCACACCCACCTTTAGATATAGATTCTAGGAACTCTGAGATTATAGAAAATATGCTGTTCCTCATAAAGTTTGACTCACACAGATTTAGCATCAGTTGATGATTGATGTTAAATACATGGAAATGTTAAGTACAGCATTCATAAAAATGTTATATATCCTCCAGTGTTTCTAATAGCAAAACAGTTGAAAAATACATATGTATCTATCAATAGGAAAATAGTTGAATAAATTGTGATATGTTCTTATGGTCAAATTCTTTATAGCATTGAAAGTGATTTTTTGAGACTCCTGATGGTTTGCTTTGCAAAACAGGTGAACCAGTTTATGTTCCCAACAGCAACGTAGTAAAGTGCCTGCCTTACTGCAGCCTGTTGTCACTCAAAAATATTCTTCTAATTATAGAACAAAAAAGGTGCCTCATTATTATCTTTTTTTTTTTTTTTTTTTTAATTTCCAACGTTTATTTATTTTTGGGACAGAGAGAGACAGAGCATGAACGGGGGAGGTGCAGAGAGAGAGGGAGACACAGAATCGGAAACAGGCTCCAGGCTCTGAGCCATCAGCCCAGAGCCTGACGCGGGGCTCGAACTCGCGGACCGTGAGATCGTGACCTGGCTGAAGTCGGACGCTCAACCGACTGCGCCACCCAGGCGCCCCGCCTCATTATTATCTTAATTTACATATTTAGATACTCATCTTTTTCCTTATGTTGAAACTGTCTATAGGAAATAACTGATTTGAATGATAAGGGCAGATAGTAAATATTGTAGGCTTTCCGGCCACATAGTCTCTCTTGAAACTACTCTGCTGTTGTAGTATAAAAGCAGCCATACATAGACAAATGGATATGGCTGTGTTCCAATAAAACTTAATTTATGGACAATGAAATTTAGATTTCATATAATTTTCACATCAGGAAATATCGTTCTTTTGATTTCACTTTTTACCACTTACACTTTAATCCAGGAAAGTACTTTTCACATACCAATTCTAATTGAGATTATTTCATTTGTAAGAAGAGATCTTAATTTCATGAAGTATCTGAGATTTTTCTGGCTTTTATTTTTCTTTATTATTAAAAAGTATTTTATAATGTTTATTTATTCTTGAGAGAGAGAGAGAGCATGAGCAGGGGAGGGGCAGAGAGAGAGGGAGACAACAGAATTCGAAGCAGGCTCCCAGTTCTGAGATGTCAGCACAGAGCCTAACACGGGGCTCAAACTCACCAACTGTGAGATCATGACCTGAGCTGAAGGTGGATTTAGCTGACTGAGCCACTCAGGTGCCCCTTTTATTTTTCTTTATAGCAGAGTTGACGGGAATGAGCATAATGTTAGGTATCAATAAATTTACATTATAGTCTTTATTCTCCCCCCCAAATTTCAAAGTAATCCATATTACTTGTTAGCTGTTCCTTTACCTTAAAATATGAATAATACAAAACTCTTGTGAAACTATTAAAGATTTTTGAAGAAAAGATCACATTACTTGTCCAGATAAAAGCTACATGTTTCTTAATCTAATATTACTTGGTGTTCAGCTAATACATAGGAAATGCGATGGGTTAATCCAAAATAATAGCCTAGCACCCAGTTTGGTGCCTTGTATATATGTCAGATATTTATAAATGATTGTTGTGCTAGCTCCAGGTATGATTATTGACAACGTAAGTTAGGTTTTGAATTAAACAGGGGGTACAGTCAGTAAATGTTATAATAGCTTAACAAGTAGGATAAATAGATTTTAAGCTCAGTTTTTAAGGCAGAGTAGGAGTAAGACTAGGACTAGAATAAAAAAGACAGAATTTTTGTGGTTGGGAGAGGAATCAAAGTTAAACAACGGAAAGATCCATCACAACAATGGAAAGATCATGTCGCCTTGAGAGGGGCTTTTTTGAAGGGTTTTTCAGTTTCCAGTCTGTAACTTGGGCTAACACTAAGTAGATAAAATGAATAATTTGGGTGCCACTCATTCTTGGGAGACAGAAAAATCTGAAAGTCCTCTTGGACTCAGGTTATCTGTTTATAGCATGTAGTACTTGGAGACTGCCATTGTGTGCCAGTCTGCTATTCCATTTAGTTCTCTTTCAAGAACTGGAATTTTTAAGCCCTCTTCAGTAATGAGGAGTATAATATCTATGTCTGATTTGATGGCTTAGCTAGACAACCCAAAAGTATAGAGATGGTAAAGGACTGTCTTTATCAGGTTAGTTTTTATTTTCACCCTAAAGAAACTTTCATGCCTCTTAATGCTAACAGGGCTGGCTCAGAAAAAGAAATTTAAATCAATGAATATGAGGTAAGCTTATATGAATGCTATGTATTTTTCATTACTGGGATGTTATGGAATGACTAGTTGTATGGTTGTGTACTATACAACATTAAACTCACAGTTATTTGGAATATAAGCAACCAGGAAAAGTAAATAAGCAGGTTTTTGGTTCATTTTACATAATCTACCCTTATCAGTCATGACCTATTCAGGTAAGTCATTTTTAAAAAAGTAATTTGTAGTGTGTCCTAAATTTGGTATATATTCAGATCAGGCTACATATGTAGGTGTACTTACAAAAACTTCACAATGATGAACCTGAGGACCTTAAAAGTCAGAATTGCTTTCTCCATATAAAATATTGTCTTAATTAATCAAGAGTTTTTAACGTTGTTTAACTTTTCATTGTATGTACTGAAAGGTGTTTGTTGATCAAGCAAATTATACTTTCTTTTTTTTTTTAAATTTTTTTTTTTTTTTCAACGTTTATTTATTTTTGGGACAGAGAGAGACAGAGCATGAACGGGGGAGGGGCAGAGAGAGAGGGAGACACAGAATCGGAAACAGGCTCCAGGCTCTGAGCCATCAGCCCAGAGCCCGACGCGGGGCCCGAACCCACGGACCGCGAGATCGTGACCTGGCTGAAGTCAGACGCTTAACCGACTGCGCCACCCAGGCGCCCCGCAAATTATACTTTCTTGAACCTTTATTATTGAGTTAAGCAAAACTTTGCTTACCAGATTTTTTTTAATGGTTATTTATTTATTTTTGAGAGAGAGAGAGAGAGAGAGAGAGAGAGAGAGAGAGAGAATATCTCAAGCAGGCTCCATGCTGTCAGTACAGAGCCTGACGTGGGGCTCGATCTCATGAACTGTGAGGTCATGACCTGGGCCGAAATCAAGAGTTGGATGCTTAACTGACTGAGCCACCCAGCTGCCCTCAGATCTTAGTTTTTAACCATTCTGTTCTGAGAAAGAGTTTACTACTATCAGAAGGCTGCATATGTGCATTGCTACTAGTGGAACTATCCCTGGAGTGTAACAGAATTTTACAATTGCTGAGGGAACATGTTTGTGGGTCATGCCTTGCTTTGGAGACAGTAATAACTCTAGGAGGTGAAGAGACAGTTCTACATATTTAGAAAGGAAATAAAAAGCCCATAACAATCATTCCAACACCTTGATCCTCATTATCCCTTCCTGTATAAATCCCCCTCAAGCTTCTTATGACTTCAAATTTTGGATATGAAAGGGACACTGACATGCATCTAACTCTCTATTGATCAGCATGGTTATAACTTTTCTAGGTTTTTCTGTCCATAGTGTTCTGTGTGTATCACTATATTTGAACCAACTTTCCTGAGAGGACTTTTTTTTTTTTTTTTCAACGTTTATTTATTTTGGGGACAGAGAGAGACAGAGCATGAACGGGGGAGGGGCAGAGAGAGAGGGAGACACAGAATCAGAAACAGGCTCCAGGCTCTGAGCCATCCGCCCAGAGCCTGACGCGGGGCTCGAACTCACGGACCGCGAGATCGTGACCTGGCTGAAGTCGGACGTTTAAACGACTGCGCCACCCAGGCCCCCCTGAGAGGACTTTTTAAGGTAATGTTATGAGCTACTTCATTCCTCTGTTGGAAACTGATTTAACCTTTAGACAACATGGGAGGGGCCTAAATAATATGACTAGATTCCAGATTGTAGTCCCACAGGGCTAGTCTTGGCTATTCACTTGGGACATGCTCAATCCTGACACAGAATAAAGATTCAGTATAGATCTTATTTGCCATCCATGATACATTATAAAACTTGTCTACACAGATTTAGGACAAGCCTGAGTAGTGAATGATACTGAGTATAAATTCAGGTCCATCTCATACTAAAAAGGCCATGACATTTTTTTTCTGGTTTTGTAAATGTTCCTTTCAGGTGAGCTTCACCTATAACCAGTGCCTTGTACAGGGCCAAAATAAAGTGGGCACTATAGGTTGACTGATACCGGAGTCAGTGCATTTGATATGATGCTCTTTACCTAATCCTGTGGAATTCACATCCAGGAAGTTATGGGGCTGAGATGTTTCAAAGCTGTTTAAATGGCAAAACCACTTATTGAGTAATGGTAAAGTATATCCCTTTGGTTTCATTAAAATCTGAATTTTAAATAATTGCTACAGTGGGTTAGGTTTAAAGTTTTGCTTTAAGGGGCACCTGTGTGGCTCAGTTGGTTAAGTATCCGACTTTGGCTCAGGTCACGATCTCACGGGTTGTGGGTTTGAGCCCCACTGACAGTTCAGATCTGGCCTGGAGCCTGCTTCAGATTCTGTGTCTCCCTCTCTCTCTGCTCCTCCCCCACTCATGCTCTGTCTCTCTCAAAAATAAATAAACATTGGGGCACCTGGGTGGCTCTGTCGGTTAAGTGTCTGACTTCGGCTCAGGTCATGATCTCGTGGTCCGTGAGTTTGAGCCCCGCATCGGGCTCTGTGCTGACAACTCAGAACCCCTGGAGCCTGCTTCAGATTCTGTGTCTCCCTCTCTCTCTGACCCTCCCCTGTTCATGCTCTGTCTGTCTCTGTCTCAAAAATAAATAAACATTTAAAAAAATGTTAAAAAATAAACATTAAAAAAAATTTTAAGTTTTGCTTTAAATTTAATCTCTTAGGGGCACCTGGGTAGCTTGGTTGAGTGTCCAACTCTGGATTTGATTTAGGCTTGGCTTATGATCCCAGGGTCCACTGTAGGATTAAGCCTCACCTTGGGCTCTGTGCTGAGTATGGAGCCTGCTTGGGCTTCTCTTTCTCGCTTTCTCTCCCTCTGCCTCTCTTCCCTGCTCATGCTCTCTCTGTAAAAAGCAAAAAATAAAAAGCAAAAAAAATCTCTTAATGTTTGAGAAATGTCTTTACTTTGTGGCTTTTGCAATGCAGTTAGCTCATGCTATTTTTAAAAGGTCAAGTTAAAAGGTAGTGGCCTTAATTTGGGGGCTGCTTGAAGATAAGCACCTATAGAGCAATCAAATGAATTTTTTTCTGAGGTATCATACTCACTAGATGTTTTACACACACACACACACACACACACACACACACACACACACACACAAAATATATTTCCTGGCACAAAATATAAAATTAGGGGTACAATAAAGGTTTCTTGTATAGGTTTTGAGAAATGGACACTCCTCAAAATAGCATATGAACAATGCAGTTTTTGCTAATGGTGCTTGCTGTGACTCAGAGTGAGGACCTACTATTGAATACACTGATAAAAATAGCTTCAAATTGGAAGAACTTGACCATTTATTTTTATTAATATGGCTACTTACTAAAACATTTTATGAAACTAAAAGCCAGGATGATAACACATTAATACAGTATACGTGTTAAGACTTTGTCATAGTTAGAAAAAACTCCTCCCAAACTTAGCATTTGTTTTCTGATTTATTAGGTTATGTATCTTCTCTAACTTAAGGTAGCATCTGAAAACAAAGCCATTTGGTTACTGCTCAGGTAACTGCTAACAGTGACTCTGCCTTTGGGACTTCTAACCAAGGATAACCTTTCTTTCCGCCTTTATACCATTAGCAGGAACAACTTACTACTGTAAAAAGCTCTCTTTATTACCTCAACCAAAATTATTGCTCTTTAAAATGTACAGGTTTGGGTTTTAATGTTTATCATCTGGACCCTTTTTTCCTCTTGAAACATTTTGGACTTATTGATTTGAAGGATGCAGTGTTTAAAACGAACTGGTAAATTATAATCTGTTTTTCTTCTCCCTAAATGACTTCTGAAAACAATGCATTTTTACATTTCTATGTCTGATGACACAGCAGTCATTAATATAACGTCAGTGCACTTTTGGTTAAGATATTGCATACATTCAAATATACAAGCTAAAATCAATTGCTTTGGGAATTCTAAATGTACAGTGCTTAAAATTACAGGTCTGCATGAAAATACAAGACAGTTATTAACAACTTAAAGAAAATTTTGGTGGCCCATTCATGATATAGCTCTTGTACCTCAGATTCTGAGATTAGAAATGTAACCCGATTAAGCTATTGCTTTTACTGTAATAAAACAATAACTCCTTTAGATTTTTAATTTAGAATTTGTCTACTTCCAAAAAGGATTGAAAGCAACTACTATTAAACCGGAATTAGAAAGGTTGCAGAATACAGAACATACTCAAACATTTTGCCTAGCATAAATATTCACTCTTATGGTGGCAAGGCTTTTCTTTGCAATGCAAAACAGTCTCTGTCTCCTAAACTGCCAAAGATTCTTCTCTCATCCTAAGTAGGTGAGATGTATTTTGGGAAAAACACTAAAAGCAATTTAAATGATTAAGCAAACTTCTCTAAGCAAAACTGCTTAACACACAGAATTATTGTATACCTAATAGGGTTTTATGTTTAACTGAAAAGGCCAGTAAAAAGAATTACTATGTGCTTATTTTTCCTCAAGATCTTTCTGGAAAAATAATCACATCTCCTATAAAGATGAAAGGTACAGAACTAAATTCTTGTATCCTTTATTGCATTTGTGCCATTAATGAAATATTACAGCTTATACCTTAGCAATAAACTACTGGGAAGGTTATTAATTGATAATGAATACCATAGTTCTATTAATGCTTTTAGAAGACAAGATGTGCCAGCCAGCTTTGAAGCGCTTACATTCCCAAACGCTGCTCATTAATGGGCAATGTTAAGGTGGTCCCACTGAAATACACCAATTAATAGCTAAACCCTTTTTCGAAGAACGTGTGTTAATCACACCATAGACCCTTAAAGGTGTCAAACTTCTCCCTTAAACTAATTATCGAAATCTTTCAGACTCATTTGATGTGGCTAAAAAATCCTATCACAATTTTGGTCCAATTCTGTAGCACATATATGATACTCTAATTCTTTATACCAAGCTTCACTCATGTCACATACGTGTCCGCCAAAATGTCCGCAGAAATAAAAGCTATCAGGCCAGCTTCAGACACCTCATAAATGGCCTTCACTGTCCTTTGGGCCAATTAGTTAGGTAACGTACAAAGAGATTGCTAATTCTAGTTAGAATCCAAGCGTCAGCTTCTCCAAGCGTCAGGACGGTGTGCATAAGGGCAGGCAGTATCTTAAACCCCATTTCATTCCCACTCCCTGAGATGTAAGAAACCACCCACGGTTTGAAAGTAGGCGGGGGAGGAGTGCTGCAGGAGGCTGCCAAGAGAGCGCTCTTGCAAGGAGGCCGTTTCCCTGAGTCACGGAGAGGGCGGGAGGCTGAGCCCATCTACCCACGCCACGTCCTCTTCGTATGGGAATCAATTTAAATAGGCAGGGCCCAGAAGGAAAGTGAGTAACACCGCCATTCCTCACAGCAGCCCAACAGCCACTCTATTCTCAGGAGACACTACACTTCCATAGAACTCGCCCCGCACTCTGGCAGCTATCAGCCGACCCTTCCTGACCAGCATCACGTGCACCCGGAAGTACGTGGGTGGGACCTAAGCGCCCACGGAAATGACGTCGGTCACTGCTAGTCGCATGATGTGGCAAAATGCAAAAAAAAGGGGGGGGAGGAAAAGAAGGAGGCTGGGGAAAGTGATGAGTCTAAAAAAGTAGTCCCTCCGATTCCTCTAATTTACCCTCGTGGCGTAGCAGTAAGCGAGAGATCCTCGGCGTACTGCGCCCCGAATTCCTGCGCCTCACTGCACCGCGGCACTCCGTGGAGGGGTACATAAGGCGGAGGGGGTGAGGTGACTTGGGCGGAGTTCTGTCGTCGGGATCCCTCCGCAGGGCTCAGCCGTTTCCGGAGTCTGCGCTGCGCCCGGTTCCGCCATTGCGGCTCTCCCGGACCCTGGAGCCTCCGCCCCCGACCCGAGCTCTTTCGTCTGCCTGCCAGTTTCCTGCGTCCCCGGAGAGTATCCTGCTGAGTCCAGCCTTCCCCCTCCCCCTTCTCCTCCTCTCCCTTGGAGAGCCTGGGCAGCCACTGCCCCGCAGCCCCAGTGACAGGAGGAGACCATACACCCCGACAGCGCCATGGCCCAGATTCTGCCAATTCGTTTTCAGGAGCATCTCCAGGTGCGGCTGGGTTCGGGCCTATGAGGGCTGTGGAAAGGGTAGTAGGAAGGAAGAGGCTGGAGTCTGGGCCCAAGCAAAAAGCAGGATCGGAGCGGGGTGGGTATCGGTGCTTGGGGTATTGGGGTAGATGGAGGATAGGGGCGCTATCTTGGAAAGCCTAAGGGTTAATGGTGTGGGACTTGGATAGAAAGGACGAGAGTCGGGGTGCAAAAGGCAGCGAGGCCAGGCCTGGGTTCGAGGGCCTCTATTTTCGCTTCCTGGGTGGTAAAAACTGCGCATTCTAACCCCCTCCCCCCCTCGCCGTTTTATTCAGTTCATTCATTTGGGTTGCTTGGCGGGGGGTGGGGTGGGGGTGGGGGGTGGGAAGGAATCTCCCGCGTTTCTTCCACAGCAAGGATTTTCAATCCCTAGGCCAGTGCAGAGCTGTCATCTCCGATTGCTCTTCTCTTCCCTTTCCCCATCGTGTCTGTATTCGGCAGTTGTGGGGCGGGTGGGCTGGGGAGGAGCAACCTTTTTTCTTCCTCCCTCTGCGGCTCTCAACTGGGAAAGGCACCTTCCCCTGGGGGTGGGTGGAACGGCAGTGACTTGCCTCAAGCCTTCCCTGAGGCAGTAGGAACAGAAGGTCACTGAAGGAACCAGGAGGAGGGTAAATGGGGGAACGTATTTCTCAGGGCGGTGTCAGTCTCAGTGCGTGGGGTCAAGGTCCCTAGGGGTACTCGTCTTTTTTTCCTTTCTTGATTTCTCTGGGGGTGATGCAGCTTTTATCCCCTCTTTCGTTTTAAGAGGTGGGAAAGAGTTATCCATAGGTTATCTTGGGGTCTGCTGGAGTATAGCAGGTAGTTGTGGGCTTGGCGTAAGTACTTCCTTCAGGATTGCATGGAATGAAATAGAGTCCTGGAGATAGAGCATACCTGTTCTGAGATATGCAAGGTTGTTTGGTCTGCAATTGGCTTACTTTTAGTAGGTTCTAGAGTTCTTCCCCGTGGTGCATTTTCCTATGCAACATACTGTCTTATCTGGCAGTTTGCCCGTGGCGGGCCCAGGCAGATAGATGATCATTGGAGGGCTTGACTGAATTAAGCCGTTTTTGAGCTTCTGATTTTCTTAGTTCACCAATCCTGGTTTTATTCCGGCTGCAGTAATTTATTCATGTATTTTGTTTTCTTCCCAAATACCCCCTTAAAGAGGCCTGCCTCAGCTCATCTTCTGAAGGCCTGAATTCATAATGATAAAAGATGCCGTGGTTTGACATGATATTAATGTTAGTGGCCTTTTGGACACCTTACCGTTGAAAGCTATTTTATTTACTTTCTCCAGTTGGTATACATAAAGGATTCTTGTTAATAAAAAGGTTAATAAAAAGGATGACTATTTAGGCTATCAGTAACATAACTTCATTATTTCTGTACAGGTATTAATCATCTTTGCATCAGCAAGAAATTTTTTTCCTTTAAGTTTTGAATTGTAATGAATAAATCTAAAAAATAAGTAACACACCTTTAGTCATCTGTGCTTTTCAGATAACTCATTTGAAGTAATGGAACACTTTTACAAAAGGTTAAAAAATATTAAGTGACAGTGGACACAGAGAAGTTCTTGTTTTTGCTCCAAGTTTTAATTGCTGTGTTCTTTCTGTTAAAGTGGGGTGTAAATGAATGTAAAGAGTTGGGAAAATAATATTTTTAGGTGTGAGGGGAAAACACAGGCTCATTCTCACACTAGAGTGTTGTTGAAATGTAATCTTTCTGTAGATAAATGTTTGTAAATTATAGACAGAAACAGGTACTGTTGGTGTTTACAAGGCAGAGGTATGTCCCATTAGTAAACCCTATTTCTTAACTAGTGGTGATTTGAGCAGTAGCTTTTCATTTCTATTAAAGACGAGATGAGAATTGTTAAATAATCCCAGAGATTGGAATCTAACCTTGTCACTAATTGAAGACAGATTTAATATGGGTCTGATTTCTGAGTTTCTCCATATATTCAAGTGAAACCATTTCCTTTTGAAATAATTTGAAGATTTGAGTATAAAGCAGCTTTGCAAATGTATTTGGAGAATTCAGTCATTTTTTTGTAGTAATATGCCATGCCTAAAGTTAAGCTTGCTAGTGGGTCTGTGAACTTCCAGTTAATAATGGTTAATGGTGCAAAGGGCCCCAGTCACCAACTTCTTACAGAGTATCTCCTAACTTCTCATTTTTATCCCTTCTCTTTTTAAAAAAATTAATGAATATTATTTTAATAGGCACCTCAGGTCTTTGGCCTGAGTTCTGCCAGTTTGCTAAGTAGCAGAAAATGTTCTGAAACACTTAGGATAAAAATTGGGAACAAGAATTGAGGAACTTGAGTGTAGAGTTAGTTTTTGTGAAAATTTCCAAAGGTGAACTGTAAATGAATTTATTTTTAACTATTCTGGCCAACTGAAAGATCTGTCATCAAGGCTTGGAATTATATGAAATGAATGTTAAGTATTTTAAGTTATGAAGGTTGTGTGTGTGTGTGTGTGTGTGTGTGTGTGTGTGTGTGTGCAGGATTGCTAGGCTGATAGTCAACAGATGAGTGCCTATTTGGGCAAGATATTGCTAGAGTTGCAGATTGTAAAAAACATCCTAGACTATACGTAAAATATTGCCTGCAATTCTCAGTTCTTGGCACATTAAGTATCTTTATGCTGATTGGCACATTTTACTGTATACCCAGGTTCTTGAGTTCTGCAATTAAAAATCTCCTCACCCATTTTTTTTTTCCTCTTTGATCCATAAATGCAGGCCTGGAATGTGTTGTGAATTGAATGGTAGAAGTTCTTGCTATGGCTGTTTTGATTTGCAAAGAGAGAGCAGTGCCCACTATTATTGTGATATTGTATATGCTTAACTATACTGCTTGGAAGAGGCATACTGCCTGGAATTCTGCCGCAGTTTACCTTGGGAATAGCTTTCAAGTTTAAGATCTATCATGTTTTTCAGAATTTTCCTAATGGTCTATTTACTTAAAGGGGTGTGGCTAATTGTGGTGAATATGCTTGCATTCTGTTTAGGAGATAATGTAAGACGTGGAACTGTGTGTATATAGAACAATGGTCGTTTTCGTGCTAGTGTATAGTGAAATATGTGATTTTAGAAACCTTAACCTGTGATATTTGAATTATATTTAACAGTATGTTTTTTCCTGTCACTGTTACTGATGTGATTTTTCTTTTTGAGAGCTACTGTCCAAAAGAACTTTCTTCCATGATGAAAATATATACTAGTGGGACACTTGAGTGGCTCAGTCGGTTGAGCATCTGACTTCGGCTCAGGTCATGATCTCACTGTTAGTTTGAGCCCCACATCAGGCTCACTGCTGTCAGCCTGTCAGCGCCGAGCCTGCTTCAGGTCCTCTGTCTCGCTCTCTCTGCCCCTTCCCTGCTTGCACTCTCCCCCAAATAAATAAATATTTAAAAAAAAGAAAAAAAAGAATATATACTAGCTACATAAGGATACTGAAATATGGTTTGTGTCACTGAGGAACTAAGTTTTTACTTTTATTTCTTTTTAATTAGTTTAAATGTAGATGACCACATCAGCCTATTGTCTACTACATTGGACTGTACATTTATAGGCTTGGTAAGAGTGAAGGTTTATCTGATCACCATATTTGTATGTTTAGAACATTTTATTAACCAAAATTAAAACATTCATTATTTGAAAGTTGTTGGAAAAAAAAAAGTGTTAGTTGAATACTGTCTCTTTTGGGAAGTGGTGGTGATGAACAGTGACTAGTGAATGAAGGGAACAGTAGACTTCTTGTGAGAGCCTGTTTTGCCCTATGAATATATGTGGCTGGGTGCTTTCAATCTTCACTTAATCCCCCCAGACATCCTTAAACACTTAAAAAAAGTGAGACTCTGTCCAAGGGAACACAGTATCAGAATGGGATTTGAACCTGGATCTTTGGACACAAAATATTTCAAAGAAATAGAATGATTGGCCTTAAGAGAAGTTATACAGTATCCTACTTCGCTTTTTTCCTGTTGGACTTTGCTCTGAGGATGTTCTAATTTGATCCAGAATGTTAAAATTTCAACACGTAAGGAGTATAAAATTTTCAAATGAGATATTTTACATTCCTTTCTTGGGGTAGTGATTTTTCAAAATCTGATTTGTATTTTACAGTTAAGCACATCTCCTTTCAGACCCTCTTTTCATTGGAAATATTCTGTATTTAGATTTCATGATATTTACAGTTGAAAAAGCAGATTTGCTTATCTATTCCAAACATAAGTTTTCCATAATTGAATCAATTATCAGTTACTATTTAGTTTTAATTAAATTTTAAAATAAATTCAGTCACAGCAACCACATTCCAGGTGCTCAGATCACATGTGGCTTGTGAAATGTGGCTATAGTATTGGAGAACATGGGTTAAGACTAACCTCTTCGGGGGGTGCCTGGGTGGCTCAGTAGGCTAAGCGTCTGACTTTGGCTCAGGTCATGATCTTGTAGTCTGTGGATTTGAGCCCCGCGTCGGGCTCTGTGCTGACAGCTCAGAGCCTGGAGCCTGCTTCAGATTCTGTGTCTCCCTCTCTCTCTGCCCCTCCCCTGCTCGTGCTCTGTCTCACTCTCTCTCTCAAAAATAAACAAACATTAAAAAAAACCAAAACTAACCTTTTCTGTTTCTCAGTAAAATAGGCCTGCTGCTTCACAAAGTTACTGTAAAGATCTGAGGTCATGTATGTGAAAGTACTTGATGTAGCAGTTTAGGAACATGAATTGTGGGGTATAAAATTTTTGTCCAGTACATTTTATTCATGCTCACCACCAGTGATACAACATTTTATTTGCACACCTAGATTTTTATGGTTTATAAGTGTTTGATAATTACCTAAGATTTGAGTACTTATCAGCAACTGTGTTAGACTAGGGACAAAGTGATGAACAATACTGACTATAGCTTGCGTTGGTTAACTGGCAAAGGCTGTCCACACATAATTGCAACACGTTATATAATGTCTGATGCTGTGCAAGACTTAATAGAAATATTTGTATGATACAAAAGTGATCCCTCTCTGACATATGCCCAAAAGAAAGAAAATTTTTAATTTTTTTATTATATTCCATGAGCTCTCACTGTATGCCATTGGTACATTTTTAATTAGTGTTCCTTGGTCAGATACATTTGACAAACCTGATCATCATATCTGATAAAATACCCGCCTGGAATGCCAATCAGACCTTCCCTGGTGTTATATATGTCCTATGTTGAAATGAATGTTCTCACTTACATGGGAAATGAGTTCATAACTGATATTTCAATCCTTTATATTAGAATGAGGTTATTTCTCTAAATTTATTTGCGTATATGTCGTGATGAAGCTACTTCACAAAGTCAGCTCTAGATGTTTTTTCCCCCTTCTTGGCCAAGTGCCTGTGGCTAATGCTCTTAACCCAAAGGGATGGCAGGAGGCTTGGATCTAAATGCATTATGCAAAACCCAGCTGTCAGAGTTGGATTTTGTGTTTCCTTTTTTTTGTGTGTTATGAAAGATATAATTTATTTTGCCCTAACTTAAAAAAAAAAAAAAGTGTTTATTTTTAGAGAGCAAGCACGCACACACACACAACGTGGGGTAGGGGTAGGGGCAGGCTCCGCACTGACAACGTACAGCCTGATGTGGAGCTCGAACTCACATACCCTGAGATCATGACCTGAGCTGAAGTTGGACTCTTACTGACTTAGGCACCCATATGCCTCTATTTTGCCCTAACTTAAATTTGCCCTAACTATTCACCAAATCTTGGGGCACCTGGGTGGCTCGGTTGGGCGTTCAACTCTTGATTTCCACTCAAGTCATGATTCTGGGGTTGTGGTATCAAGCCCCATGTTGGGCTTCACCCTGAGCGTGGAGCCTACTTGGGATTCTCTTCTTCTGTTCCTCTCCCCCATTTGTACTTTCTCTCTAAAATAAAACAAACAAAACAAACTTAATTGTCCTGACATCTACAAGATCAAAATTAATTGACCATTAGAGTTATTTGAATACCTGTGTACTGAGGACACTGCTAAATATTGTATGTTCATGATCTTATTTAATTAGCAAGAAAATCCCATCAGATAGGTAGGGTTAGCCTTATTTTGCACTTGAGGAAACTGAAGTTCATGGCAGTTAATCTGTAGAGTCAGACAGCTAATGAGTGGATGGCCAGACTTTAATACTTGGTCTTTTTGCAGTGTGGCACATTGATGAATGGTCTATATAATTTGAACTGCAAAATATAGCAGTTTGTTTGCATATATGTTGTGGTGTCCTTTCATGTACACATTCTGCCAGTGGTTTGTTTTTAGGTCAGTAGTTCTTTTTTTTAAGTTTTATTTTATTTTGAGAGAGTGTGAGAGCACATGCTTGCATGCTCAATAGCAGGAGAGGGGCAGAGAGGGAGAGAGAGAGAATCCTAAGCAGGCTCCGAACTATCAGTGCAGAGCCTGATGCAGGCCTGAACCCACGAGTTGTGAGACCATGACCTGAGCTGAAATCAAGAGTTGGATGCCCAACTGACTGAACCATCCAGGCACCCCAATAGTTTTTATATTATAAGAAAAGTAGGGGCCAGTGAGCTAACATTTGACTTTCTATGCTTTAAGTGGCTATTTAGATGATGTTTTTAAAGGGCTTTATTCAACTTCCCACTAGAAAATTGTGCAGAATGATTGGGATCAGGTTAACTGGTAACGAGGATTATCTTTATCCCTCTCAAAGCTGAACTTCTCAAACATCTCTATAAGAGAGTTTTTCTTAATGACAAGAGTGTGAATATGTTTTAGTTTAAAGCCACTTATGAAAGCAGGAAACTTCTATTTTACTGTATTATTTATGTTTCTGTAAATGTAAATGTTTTGTAATGTAAAACTTGAATAGAACTCTAGGAAAAGTGGCACTTGAGGTGGGGGTGAGGAGGAAAGTGGGAGTTGAACATGCTTGCTCAGTGTGAATAGCATAACCATAGAGGGGAGAAATGGTTACAGGCTTGTAGGGTTTTGCTTTGGAGGTAGAACTACCAGTAAGTTATATTCGTACTTCCTGTTCTGACTCATTGGGTAAATAGGACTTTTAAGTTCTGAAGTAAAGCAGATTTTAAAGCTTATTTCTGAAATAATAGGAATTGAGTGCATTGAAATCATTTTGCCACATTAAAAAATTTAAATTCTCCTGTGTTCTATTGTGGAAAATGTCTCAGATGTTTGAGATCTTTTTATCTTTTCTGAACTTCCTCTTTAAGTTAAAATAATACTTTTTGTCAATTGGAAAGTTATACTGGGGTGTGTTTTTGTGTTTATATCATAATACTTAGCTTATACAGACACTCAAGTATTCTTTCTTAGCCCTGTGCTAGAGCGGAGTCTCCCTTTATCCAGTAGAATAGAATATATATGCCATGCAAAAGGGGAAAAAAACTACCATGTACCCAGTTATTGAAGCCAAGATCTTGGAGTTACACCAGATTCTTTCCTTTTATTTTCTTTTTCTTTTTTTAGTGTTTGTTTATTTTGAGAAAGAGAGAAAGAACACAAGTTGGGGAGAGGCAGGGGAGAGAGAATCCCAAGAGAATCCCGGCATAGGGCTCTATCTCAGGAACTGCAAGATTATGACCTGAGCTGAAGTCAGGAGTTTGACACTTAACTGACTGAGCCACCCAGGTGGCCCTTTCCTTTTATTTTCCACATCCAGTCCATTTCTGGAGTAGGGAAGGGAAGAACTCTAATAGTGATGCACTCTGGGGATCCTAGGGATTGCAGTTTCTGATGACCTTGAGGTGTGTGTGTGTGTGTGTGTGTGTGTGTGTGTGTGTGTGTGTGTATACACACACACACACACATATGTAATGCTTTAAACAAATTCATTTTACAGTTTTAGAGGACAGGCTGACATGAATCCCATAGGAGATGATAGGGTTTTGGCAGGATTGTATCCTTCCTCCAGGCTCTAGAGGAGAATCCATTTGATGACTCCCATCTATTGACTGAGAATCAGAGTAGATGAAAATGGGATTTGGGAGAGTTGCTTTCATCTGTTTCTGACTAGCTGACAAAAAGGACTTAAAAACCACCATAGTGGACACAGTGAAGCCAAAGATTAACCATGTATACTCAACTTGGCAAACAGGTGACTTTGGATAATTCATTGAGGGTGAATAATTAGGGAAAAAACCCATAGGGAGAACATGGTTTACAAAATTCTTGTCTTTCTCCACTCTCTTTGGTACTGTATATTTCTCCCTTTTGAACTAGGTAAATCTAAGGTGATTTTCTTTTTTACTATAAAATATTCTTCAAGAAGGAGTTCCCTTATATTAAAAGCCTTACCAAGTCTCCACATTTATTGAGTCCTCTCACAGCTAACTTCTATTTCGAATACTGCAACATGTTCATTGAAGGCTATCATAGGCTTGAAATCCATCTGGATTGGTAAGAGGTAAATGTAACATATCTAATAATTATTGTTCTCTGGCCTCACAGTTATAACTGTTGGATGGGGTAAGAAACATTTTAAGTATCCCTCAAAAACTCAATCTATTAGGGGTATATTTCTGGAGATCATAATCCAGAAACAAGTGAAAAAAACAACTCTCCTAATATGCAGATGGAATTTTAGGTATGTTCTAAAATTCCCATGATTGTACCATAATGGATTTAAATTTTGTTTTCTTTTTAATGCTTATTTATTTTGAGAGGGAGACACAGAATCCAAAACAGCCTCCAGGCTCTGAGCTGTCAGCACAGAGCCCAACATGGGATGGGGCTTGAACCCACAAACTGCGAGATCATGATCTGAGCTGAAGTCAGATGCTTAACCAACTGAGCTACCCAGGGCCCCTGGATTTTTTTTTTTTTTTTTTAAAGCACTTTAATGGAATGGAGAGGATTTTCCAGTGTTTATGGAAACACTGGTGTAAAAAAGTGCATATGAAGAGTTAACATGGTTTCTGAAATGTGAAGAGTAGAAAAACATTTTCAAGTAAATTATTTTATAATTTTATTTATTTATTGTTAAGTAGGCTCCAGGCCCCCATCATGGGGCTTGAATTCACAACGCTGAGATCAAGACTGTCATGCTCTATTGACTGAGCCAGGCAGGCACCCCTGTAAATTATCTTATAATTTTAAATGTCTTTATAAACTAAGTCAAATGACTACTTGAAGTGTGTATTAAGCATATCTAATTCCTAAGAATTTATATTAATAGGGCCAAAGATCTTTTAAAATTGAGATAAAATTCATACAACCTAAAATTAATCATTTTATTTATTTATTTTTATTTTTTTGTTCAATATATGAAATTTATTTAAAATTAATCATTTTAAAGTGAACAATTTAATGGTACATTGACAACATTGTGCAACCAACACCTGTATCTACTTCCAAAACCTTTTCATCTCCCAAAAGGAAACCCCAAATTCATTAAGAAGTATCTCATTCCCACCCCCCTCCCATCCCCTGCAACCACTAATGTGCTTTCTCTCCCTACAGATTTACCTATCAGTGGACTCATACAATATGTGACCTTTTTTGTCTAACTTTTACTAAGCATAATGTTTGAGGTTCATCCATGTTGTAGTATGTATCCCATACTTCATTCCTTTACTCAGTACTCCATTGAGTAGAAGATATACTGCATTTTATTTGTCCTTTCAGTAGTTGATGGACATTTGGATTCTGTTTTTTTCAGATGACTAAATATTTTTTTCTTTTTTTTTTTTTTTTTTTAATATGAAATTTATTGTCTAATTGGTTTCCATACAACACCCAGTGCTCATCCTGACAGGTGCCCTCCTCAATGCCCATCACCCACTTTCCCCTTTGGATTCTTTCCACCTGTTGGCTATTATGAATGGTGCTGCTGTGAACATTAAAGTTTTTGTTTGAATACCTATTTTCAGTCCTTTTGGATATATACTGAGGAGTGAAATTGCCAGGTCATATGGTTTAGAACTGTGTTTTAATTTTTTGAGGGATTGCCCAACTGTTTTTTCATAGCAGGTGTACCATTTTACATCGTCACCAGCAGTGTATGAGAGTTCTAGTTTTTCTGCATTCTAATACTAGTCAAAAGCTTTTTTGAGTGTCTAGGGACTGGTCTGCTTGCTAAAATAAATACCGCACTTGGGTACATAATGGTATTTTTAGTTCTATCTGTTCTGTCCCAAGTTTTGTAGCTCTGTCCTCTCTTTATTTTATTTTTTATTATTTTTTTTTAACATTTATTTATTTTTGAGACAGAGAGACAGAGCATGAACGGGGGAGGGGCAGAGAGAGAGGGAGACACAGAATTGGAAGCAGGCTCCAGGCTCTGAGCCATCAGCCCAGAGCCTGACGCGGGGCTCGAACTCACGGACCGCGAGATCGTGACCTGAGCCGAAGTCGGACACCCAACCGACCGTGCCACCCAGGCGCCCCTGTCCTCTCTTTAACTGTGTGTCCTTCTTTAGATGGTATTTCAATTTCTTCTGAGACACCATGTATTCCCCTACATGTATTTGGGCTAGGCATGCATCCCTTGTAATTGCACCGTTGTAATTACTGTGTGCTTGTTATGCACTGAATAGAGGAGGCCATAGCTCATTTACTGTAGAATTGTCTGTATTAGTGTGGTGTCTGGCATACAGTAGCTTTTAATTAAAATGTATGATTATGGAAAAAATACTTTAGAACTAGGAAGAGACCTGAGGAAATCTTTAAAAGTTTTTTTCTATTGGAACTGGAAGAAAACTTCAGAGAACTGTTGGCATTATCTGTGGCATGTAAAGAAACTTGATACAATACAAATAGAAAGCTGCAGTAATAGAATATATACAGAAACAGTTGATCCTGGAGCAGTTAGGAGCAGAATTGCCCCTGTGGACATCAGCAATGTGGAAGATTAACTTGAAGATTTTAAATTTAGAGAAAATCCCAGAATTAAAAGAACAGGAGGTGTGACAGAGTAGATTACAAATCTAAGAGTTATAGAAACCAAAATAATTGGAATGGAAGCTCTTTTTAGACAATGTAAGAAAACTTAACTGCTATGAAAGAGGAAACAAGACTTAAAGCGTTCAGCATTTGAGACAGGCCTGGGGAAGTTTTAGTACCATGAATTAAAAAAAAAAAAAAAAAAAATCTATAAGCATCCATAGCATACCCTTTCCCTGACCACAGTGAAGCAGTATCTATAGGGTTTGGGATGGAAGGTTTTTTCCATTTTTTAGAAGATATGAGCTACATACAAATTGTATACTCTAAACTCTCTGAGCCTAAAACCTGTTATTTTCCTTGTAGGTTGTTACCTTTGTAGTGATGACAAATTTATAGCTTAACAGAAAGTAAAGAAAAGCAGTTTCACACATAAATAGCAGGCTATAAAATATTCAATTGATGTTAAGTTGCCAAATAATAGATGCTCAATAGGTATTGGAAAATAAATCCTGGTCAGTTAGTTATTTTAATGTTTCAGACTCCCTGAATTTGTTAATGTTAAATGATTTTGAGAAAGCTTGTAACTCTCCATGCTGAGTGTTAATTCATTCATTCTGTTGAACTTGGAATTTTTGGCATTTAGGTTCACAAGGAAATATTCCAGTGGTTCACATGTAAAAAATTGATTCTGGCCTTGTAACTTGTAGCACCTCTGTGCTGATCATGCTTTAAATGATTGCTCCGACTAGGAAAATGAGCACTAACTACATAATGTCTAATTTCCTAGCAGATATGTTGGTATAAGTTAGAAAAAGACATGAATATGTGCAGCAGTAACGGGGTTGGGCTGAATCACTGGGTTCCCACTTAAAAATACATTTTGGGAAGTTGTTGAGAAGTTGTGTCATAGAATGAAATTTCTTTGGGACCTTTACAGTTTTAATAGTAAGGAAACTGACCAGATGTTTTAGTTACTTACACCAGGAAACCAAGCCTGTGGTGTCTGCCTAGGGACATTCATATCATCCTTCGAAGAATTTTAGGTTAGGTCAGCTCTAAGTTTTATAATCTTGGACCCTCAAAGTAAGCCTCATTTCTAGTACTTCGAAAAGAGTGTTTGGATAAAGTCTACGACCCCCCCCCTCCCTTCCCCTAACACACATAACATACATACCTATAATCAGTTATGATTTTGGTAGCATTCACTTGTTCTGTGCCAGCTGAATGACATTTATGCAGAAAAGGACATGACCTTGGAGAATCTGCAAGATTTGAGACTTAAAAACTTCCCAATATTCCCCTGTAGTTTGATCAGAATCGAGGTGTAATATTTCATCTAATTATTGGACTGTTTTTTAAGAGTGAGTCAAATTTAAGGTTTTAAAATTTTCCAGTCAGTAGTTGGCTACAAGTAGGAAAAATTCTTTTTGAGTTTCCTGATAATTTACCAAAACTAATAGTCTTACAGTCCAACTGTGGTTCCTTCTTGAATATAGTACTTAATTTTGGAGTGAGTGAGCAGAGTCAAATTCTCCTAAGAGACCGTGATTGCCTGAAAGGCTAACATGGAGTGGAAACAAAGGGTCAGCAAGAGTTAAAAGCATTTTTACTTCTTGCTTGAAATGTGTGGAGTACACAAAACAATGGCCAGTATCCTGTTGATGGAAGAACTAAAGGAATGCTGCATTCTCAGCATTTGTCTTCATTTCCTGTAGAAGACAAACTGCAGTTTTTACTTGACATTCTGCTAGTTTCGTGGCTAGTTTCAAGGGCTCAGTGAAGTGACTGGTGTCAGCATTTTTTTTTCTTCCACTGTGATTGATATTAATGAAGGTAGAGGATGTTTAGGGGTTTTTAAAGGAAATTATGCTGAGTGGAATACTTGGGATAGGAAGTTAACCAAATCTTCAGGCACTTAACTTCAAAGTAACTACATTGAAAAAAATAACAGCGTTGAGTGATATCCAGGTATCAGCAGGTCTCTCTCAAATTGCTGACTTCTTAACTCTGTAGTGGTAACACTTACTAGTAAGTCTTTATCAAGATACAGGATTCATTTACAGAAAAGGTAACTGAAATAGGACAATACATGGAGTACCTACAAAATAGACTCATCTGAAATATACTAGCTTGTACGTACTTCCTTTCCATTGTAACTCTTCAGATGAAACCAGGAGGAAGGATCTGGAAAGTGTAAAGCTAAGCACTAATTATGAGACATGTTTTTAGTAATGCTGTCATAAACACAAGTTTTAATGTATTTTGATTTTCAGCTGATACAGCTGGTAAATGAGTTCTCTTCTGAGTTTACCAGTCATTCATTAGGAAGCAAACTCCCTGAGTATGCTTATAAAGAAGGCTGTTTGCAGTGAATGTTCCTATTGATCAAATGTAACAACTGTTGGTTGAAATTAGTAGGCTCAAAGCAAGACGAATATTCCTTTAATTATATGATGTTTGTAGGCACAAACAATTGTGATTGGTTGCTGTGTGATAGAGACTGTGCTAACAGAGTCTTCCTCTTTAGTCCAAGAATTGGGCATTGAAGAATAGCATGGGGGTGCCTGGGTGGCTCGGTTGGTTAAGCATCTGACTCTTGATTTTGGCTCAGGTCACGGTCTTGCAGTTTGTGGGATTGAGCCCCACATCAGGCACTCTGCTGTCAGTGCAGAGCCTCCTTGGGATTCTTTCCCCCTCTGCCTCTCCTTGCTTGCTCCCATGTGCACTCTCTCCTTCTCTCTTTCTCTCAAAAATAAACGTAAGAAAAGAAAGTGCATGGTTTTACCTGGTTGTATTGTCTTCTAGCATTTTCTGCTTTTTATAATAAATGCATATTATTGGATTGCATACAGCCATAGTCCATTCAGTCCCTTTAACACTATTTTCATAGTTTAATCACTAATGTATTCTAATGAGGTACTAACCATCACTGGGTTCCTGATTCCTGCCATATATATAAAGGGTTTTCTAAGCTGTGTTTAGTAATGTGTTTTGAGTAAAGCAAATTGGCCTACCATAGGTTTGACTATGTAATGTTAGTAGGATGACATCAGAGCCATTCTGTTTTGAAAAAGTATATATCATGATGTCACAGTCCCGGAGTAGGTACTGTAAAATGACAAATCCATAAAATAAATCCATGAAATAGGGAGTGTTTATGTGGCCTTGCACTGTTTTAAGTGCTTGATGTGTGCTAAATCACTTTAACCCTCCACGTAGCACCTAGGCATGCTTTGCTCAAGCATGAATGAACACTTTCTCTTTTCTGTTGCCATGTTTACAGTCAAATCAAGTATAGTTCCAGAATCAAGACAGGAAAAACAAAGCTTTTAAGTCATTAAAAACTGATGAGCGTTCAACATAGATTTCTGAATCTAATTCTGCTGAAGTTCAAAAAAAAAAATTTTTTTTTTTAGGGGTGCCTGGGTGGCTCAGTTGGTTAAGCATCCCAACTCTTGCTCTTGGTTCAGGTCATGATCTCAAGGTTCTTGAGATCGAGCCCTGTGTTGGGCTTTGTGCTGATTACAGGGAGCCTGCCTGGGATTCTGGCTCTCCCTCACTCTCTGTGTCTGCCCATGTTGTCTCTTTCTCAAAATAAATAAAAATAAAATGTTTTTTTATCATATCTCTGATTTTAATACAATCTTTTCCACACTTATTTTTTAAATTAGAGATTCATCATACAGTTGTGTATCTTTCTCCAAAAGCTTTATGATATTGATGAATATCTTAGAAATTGAGGCAGTGGCAGTTTATCAAGCATAGAGACAGGCCTCTCTTTTCTCCTGTTTTTCGAAGAAATTACATCTTATTATATCTGCACATTCTTAATCCTTTGTAACCCTGGGCCTTTGCTGTTTGAAAGTGTAGTGATTTCTGGAGGGGAAAGAGCACCTAGATTGAGGAGTTCTTCCCTTGGGTTCTCACTTCTGCTAGTATTGAACTTTGCAGATTTTTTTCTCTCAAGCCTCCTGCAAGCTATCTGGACTTTAAAACTTGAAGGTTCTACTTTTTCCTCCGTCTTTTTGTCTTGTTTGAAATTCTTGTATAACTTTACCAATTGTCCTTCCTATTTTGCCAGAGTTTAATTTTAAGTTACCTTTTTCTCCTTGTTGGACTTTCAGGAAAAACGTCTGAAAACATTGCCCTTCATTAGACTGTGCAACGATGGAAATGTATATTTTGTGCCTTCCAATAGTAGTCACATGTGGCTGTTGAGTACTCGAAATGTGCGTAGTGTGACTGGAGAACTGAATATTAAATTCTATATACTTAAAATTGAATAGTTGCACGTGACCAGTCGTTTCGGTCTTGGACAGTGCGACAAATCTTCGTTCTGATTGGACAACTCCTTTAGAGTATAACTAACTTGAATTACATCATTCTTTGGTTTGATTTTCATCTTTACCTTTTGAAAGTTGTATTGTTCCTTCCTGCCCTACAGATAAATTGCCTAATAAAAATCTGATCCTTATACATTTAGTTTTCAATTTCTGTAACCTTGTAAGAGAATAGAAATTAATCCCTTTTTAAAAACTTGAAAAAAATAGGAAGCTTTCATATAAGAACTGGGGAGAGGCATATACCCAGTCATCTAGATTTTTAATATTTTGCTATATGTGTTTCTTTGGTTTTATTTTTTTTATTTTTATTTTTTTTTAATTTTTTTTTTCAACGTTTTTTTATTTATTTTTGGGACAGAGAGAGACAGAGCATGAACGGGGGAGGGGCAGAGAGAGAGGGAGACACAGAATCGGAAACAGGCTCCAGGCTCTGAGCCATCAGCCCAGAGCCCGACGCGGGGCTCGAACTCACGGACCGTGAGATCGTGACCTGGCTGAAGTCGGACGCTTAACCGACTGCGCCACCCAGGCGCCCCTGTTTCTTTGGTTTTAAACATTTTAAAGAGATTCAAGCCATCATGACCTTTCCTAAATACTTCAGTATACGTCTTTAGAAAATAAGAAAAAAATTTTTTAATTTATTTTGAGAGAAAGTGCAAGGGAGAGAGAGAATCCCGAGCAGGTTTTGTGCTGTCAGTGTAGAGCCTGACACAGGGCTGTATTCCTCAAACCTTGAGATCATGACCTGAGTGAAAATCATGAGTTGCACACTCAACAAATTGAGCCATCCAGGAGCCCTTATTTATTTTTTTTAAGTTCATTTTTTTGAGAGAAAGAGAGAGGGGAAGGGGGAGAACACTAGTGGGAGGTGGTAGGCAGAGAAGGAAAGAGAGAATCCCAAGCAGGCTCTGTGTTGTCAGCCCAGAGCCAGACTGGAACTCTGTATTTTAAAACATAGATATTTCTGAAAAAGTATACATCACTTGTTTTGTTAGTGTTCCTCAATTTTGATTCCTCAAAAATGGGTCCTCGTGATTAGTCCATGTTATGTACTTTCAGCAAGAATACCACAGAAGTAATGTCTTCTTTGTACTTCATCATATCAGGAAACATACTGTTGATTTGACCCATTGCTGGTGGTATTAACTTTGTTTGATGAAGGTTGTGTCTGACAGGTTTCTTCACTCTGAATCTCTTTTCCCCAAGTGTCTTAGGAAATACCGTGAAACTATGTAAATATGTCATTCCTCAAAATTTCATCCATTAATTTTAGTATCCATTGATGATTCTTCTCTGAATCAATTATTGTGGTACTTGCAAAAGAGTGACTGTTTTTTTTTGTTTTTTTTTTTAGATTTTTTTTTTTTTTCAACGTTTATTTATTTTTGGGACAGAGAGAGACAGAGCATGAACGGGGGAGGGGCAGAGAGAGGGAGACACAGAATCGGAAACAGGCTCCAGGCTCTGAGCCATCAGCCCAGAGCCCGACACGGGGCTCGAACTCACGGACCGCGAGATCGTGACCTGGCTGAAGTCGGACGCTTAACTGACTGCGCCACCCAGGCGCCCCAAGAGTGGCTGTTTAAAAATTCTATTGATCGGTCTTTCACCACTTTTTGAGAATTTTTTTTTTAACTTTTATTTATTATTGAGAGATAGAGACAGAGCATGAGCATGGGAGGGACAGAGAGAGGAGGAGACACCGAATCTCAAGCAGGCTCCAGGCTCTGAGCTGTTAGCACAGAGCCCACTGTGGGGCTCAAACTCACAAACTGCGAGATCATCGCCTGAGCTGAAGCCAGATGCTTAACGGACTGAGCCACCCAGGCGCCCTGGTCTTTCACCGTTTTTAAGTTTGCTTTCTTTATAAGGAACAGTTTTTTTTTGTTTTTTTGTTTTTTTTATGTTTATTATTGAGAGACTGAGAGAGACAGAGCATGAGCAGGGGAGGGGCCGAGAGACCAAGAGACACAGAATCTGAAGCAGGCTCCAGGCTCTGAGCTGTCAGCACAGAGCCCAACGTGGGGCTTGAACACACAAACCACGAGATCATGACCTGAGCCGAAGTCGGACACTTAACCAACTGAGCCACACAGGTGCCCCTATAAGGAACAGTTTTTCATTTTTTGTTAATTATTATTTTTTTATTTATACTAGTGTGGACTCCTGATTTCATGAACCTCTTTTAATTTATAATTGTCCTGAAAAGTAATTAATAGTATACATATTATAAAAGAAATGCTATCTTTCTGTAAGATCATTCTTGCCTCTATAACATTAGTTAGACATATTGAAGAGCAAAGATGGAAGAGGCTTTCACTCTTTAAGAAAGTTCTTTTATTTGAAGAACTTAAATTTAGTTGGATGAATTGACTTGGAATAATGTGGCATGGGCTGATTAGGAAACATTGGGAAACTCTGGTTTTGGAAAGGTGTAGTATAGAGGTGCGTGTGTGTCTTTTAACCAGGTGGCCTAAGCTTTTCTGCACATTGAAGAGTGAAATTCTATGGTTGCTTTACATTTTAACTTCTGGTTGTTGTTTTTTTTTTTTTTTTTTTTTTTAGTATTGAGCTCTTTAGGCTAAAGAGAATTTTTGATGGTACTGACCTTATGCCATCTGTTTGCGTTAGCTTTCCCAACATGCTCCCTCAGCAAAGGTGGTAGAGCATATTTGCCAAGTTTGTTAGAAAGCTTTAGCAGTGTTCCATGGTGCACCTAAAAAAAGGAATTAAAATAAAATAGGATTACTTACTTTGAAAATGTTACATGGTTCCATGTTACATGGTTTTGAAGATTTTGGTTTCTACCTAACTTTAGGCAAATTAAAGAACAGAATTGAAAGTTTGTTGAGTGTAATTTCCTATTCTTTAAAAAGGAAAAAAATGGCATTTCACAGTGTCTGAGTAAGTTTAGCACCCAGAGACCACTAATCTATTATCAGTAGTCAAAAGATATTCACACCCAGAGTTACATCCAACCTGTAGGACAGCTGAATTAAGTAGATAAATGCAAATACAAGAAAAGCTAATCTTGAGCCTAAGTACTCTTGAGTTGTGTGTTCTAAAAGTATCTATTGAGCCTTTACTGTGTGTCAGACATTGTTCTAAGTGCTCTGCATTAAACACAATTCTGGGAGGTACTGTTATCTCAGATGTTCCAGAGGAGGAAACAGGTACACAGATAACTGATTAGCCCATGATCATCGAAGTGACAAAACTGGCACTAAAATCCAGACGTTTTGTCCTTATGAAGAATCTACAGAACGAACTAATTTTGAATGGCACTTGTACTTTATAATCAATGTTATATATTTTTATAGTAATTGTCTAGTTGAGTGAAGAACCTTCTGTGTTCTCTAGATAATAGGGGGTCTGAAATACTATCTGTATGCCTCACTACAAAAACTAGAAATGTAGTGTCCCCAGCCCCCCACCCCCCACACCCCCCACCGCCCCCAGGCATGTTAATCTAAATTGGGGTGAGAGGGAGAGGAGAGGGAAGAAGAAACATTTTTGTATCATTTCTAAAATGTAACTCCAGGACTCTCCAGAGTTTTGGTTTGGCTGATTAACAATACATTGACTTAACTTTTTGGAAACTAATCTAGGCTTAAGTGTCAGGCCCTACAATATGCACTTATGGACCAGTGCCCAGAATGTAGTGTGGAAACCAAACGAATTGCAACATTTGAGTTGGTTTTCAGAGAAGTTGATAATTTGTATGGTTTTGTGCATGTGCAATTAGTCTTTTGTTTTTCTTTGTTTAAAGGAAGGATGGAAATCTATACTTTCATATACATAGGTTGTCTCTAAGATGGAAAAGCATCTCTAATTGCTGGGGGGAGAGAGGTATTACTGGAAGCATAGGTGGGTCACTTCTCAGTATACCCTTTTGTACTGTTTGAATACTTTGCCATATGCATATAACTATTAAAAAAAAATAAGTAACCCCTTTTCTTGGACCTAAGTTTATTGATTCCATATTTTTAATTAAAAAATTTTTTTAAGTTTATTTAGAGAGAGCGAGTGAGAGTGGGGGAAGGGGAGAGAGAGAATCCCAAGCAGGTTCTGTGCTGTCAGTGTGGAGCCCGACAGGGGGCTCCATCTCACCAACCTGAGCAGAAATGAAGAGTCAGACCCTTAACCGATTGAGCTACTGCCCCAACTCCATATTCTTTTTAATTTATAATAAAAAGTATAAGTTTTTTGAAGTTAAAAAAATTCTTACTAGAAATTTCCAAGCATATGTCAAAACAATATCCCCATTTTCAATAGTAGCAACATTTTGTCAATTGAGAATATAAAAAAATGTAGCCAGAATTTGGATATTATTATGTATTCTCTGAAAATTGCTGCAAGTTTGGAGACTCATATGCCCTCTGAGTTTATTAGTGGTTTGTTGCACAGTTTCTGTGGTAGATTGCTCAGATACCATGAGACCTTTATAATTGACTAAGAATTTTGTATGGCTTGTGGTGTTTTGAAAATAAAACCTTTTTTGAGGGGTGTGGAGCCTGCTTGGGATTCTCTTTCTCTCCCTCTCCCCCACTTGCTTGCAGGTGCTCTTTCTCTCTCTCTCTCTCTCTCTCTCTCTCTCAAAAAAATAAATAACTTTTTAAAAAACATTGTTGCTTTTTTTTTTAAGTTTATTTATTTATTTATTTATTTATTTTTAAGTTTATTTTTATTTTTGGGACAGAGAGAGACAGAGCATGAACGGGGGAGGGGCAGAGAGAGAGGGAGACACAGAATCGGAAACAGGCTCCAGGCTCTGAGCCATCAGCCCAGAGCCCGACGCGGGGCTCGAACTCACGGACCGCGAGATCGTGACCTGGCCGAAGTCGGACGCTTAACCGACTGCGCCACCCAGGCGCCCCTAAGTTTATTTATTTTTGAGAGAGAGAGAGACCGAGCACACAAGTGGAGGGGAGGGGCTGAGAGAGAGGAGACACAGAAAATCCCAAGCAGGCTCTGCACTGCCAGCACAGAGCCCCATGCAGGGCTCAAACTCAAGAACCGTGAGATCATGGCCTGAGCCAAAACCAAGGATTGGATGCTTAGAAGAACTGAGCCACCCAGGTGCACCCCCACTGTTGCATTTTAAAAGTTTATATAGATATTAGTAGACATAGTTGTCTAGTATAACCCTTTTATTTTTTTATTTACTTATATATATTTTTTTAATTTACATCCAAGTTAGCATGTAGTGCAATACTGATTTCAGTAGAACCCAGTGATTCACTGTTAATGATGGTGACTTGCCCTATTACTGTGTGTTTTGGGATCTTTCCCTTTTGAATATGTCATGGGAAAATATGGGAAGAATTGGTGAGTATTCTGAGCACTCTCACTGAAAAAGGATCACTAGTAAGGAAAAAAATCTTACTGATCTTATTTGAAGAAGTAGAGTCAAATGTAACTTTCTCTGAACTGATAGGAATATGCCACTTGAAGTTCTGTCACTTAACAACTGGGAGAGACTTTGTAGGAAGGAGCAGTTTCCTATGTAGTTGTATAAATGGGCATTGATTATGTATGCTTTTTAAAATGTTTAAACATGTGGAATTGGTGAGAGCTTGACACTTGCCTTTTGTTTAACTTTGTTTTTTAAATAAAGCATGGCTATTTCATATGGAGTATTTTGAATAGCACTAGGACATTCTTGGTAGAAAAGATAAAAAATATATATGCATAGCTTTCTTGGTAGAATGTGTAAATGAAGAATGAGAAAAAAATATATGAGGATTACATAGATTGCAAGGAGTGCAAGAACCCCATCCATTTGTAACCAAATCTGCTTTTTCTTCAAATAAAACAACCCTGAGGTTGGAGGTCAGTGCTTACTGTTGACACCATGCTTTTCTGACTACATTTATTTGGGGACCTAGCTGGGAAGTAAGAAACACAGATTTCTTGACTTTCTTTTTTTCTTCCTCTACTCTCTTTCCTAATAGTTTTCTTTTCTTATAGTTGTCTTGCACCTGCCTCTGAAGAGTAATTTGAGATTCAGTTAGTTACTATTTGACCCACACTATTAGTTTTTACTCTTTCTCAACATTCGAGGACTTAAGCTGTGACAATTGAAGCTCAAAATTGTCTTATGTGAATGCTTGCTATAGTGACTTAGAAACCTAGAATGCTTCTTTTACAGAATAGTTTAGAAGATAACATGTTGCTCTTACATATAGTTCTGGGTGGTCTGTAAGCCATTAGAATTTTTTCTCCACAATTACTAGAAAGGTTACAATGGAGGGGCGCCTGGGTAGCTCAGTTGGTTAAGTGTCCAACTTCGTGGATACTTCTACAATGAAGATTAATTTATTTACTATTACATATGAGCCAGTATGTTTTGATGTCAAATATTCACTATTAACAGGTTAAAATTCCCCTACAGGGCCGCCTGGGTGGCTCAGTCAGTTAAGCATTTGACTCTTGATTTCAGCTCAGGTCGTGATCTCATGGCTCATAAGATGGACCCCCACATGACAGTGTGGAGCCTGCTTGGGATTTTCTTTCTTCCTCTCTCTCTGCCCCTACTCTGCTCTCGCTTTCTGTCCCTCCCTCCCTCCCTCCCTCTCTCTCTCTCTCTCTCTCTCTCTCTCTCTCAAAAATAAATAAATAAAAAGAAAATTACATAAGTCTGAGGACCCATCCACTCAGAAAAATAGATGTATATATCTTTGAAACTAGTGGACAACTTGTTTTGTATAAGGCCTTCTGAAGCCCACCAACAATCCCTTCGTATGTGGTTGGGGTCCTCATTTATCTTCCTTCATTAGTTCTGTACCTAAAAGTTACTACAAAAGTTAAAGTCTTGAAGAAATGAGTTAATAATTCCTAAGATTTTATTTTAACCAAATTTGTTACAAATTATTTATCAGCTTGTATACTTGCCTTGCATTGCAGCATATACTTGAATTTGTAAAGGTAGTTAATCTTCTACTTTATTATCATGTTTGTATTAATAGTTAGACTATTGCTTGACTCTTTGCCCTGGTATTCAGTAACTGAGTTATTATAACTACACTTTGTAACTGGTTGTGCTTGCAGTCGTTGAAGTGAAAATAAAATGTAGTCTCTTAATCTTATGTTTTATTTTATTCAGAAGCCGGCCTAGTTATTATTAAGTGTGATTAGCAGAATTTGACAAAAGAATTTAGATAAAATACAGTTAACTTGGCTCAGGCCAGTCCATAAGAGAGTAGTGACAATGGTGGTCTCTGGGGAGGAAAATTGGATATCTGGGCGGTCACGGGCAGAAGGAAGACGTGTGTGTGTGTGTGTGCGGGCTTTTTAATTTTGCTTTGGATTTTGTTCCATGTGAATTTATTATCCGTTGGAAAAAAGGAAAAAAAAATGGCCAAGGCTAATGAAACCTTCAGTAACTTTTTAGCGGTACTTAATCTGTTAGACTACATTTAGGCACCAGAATATTAATGACCCACTCTGGTAGAGACCTTCTAGCAAGTGCCTTTTTCTCACACACTTACGTGGTTTTCAAAAACCTACCATCTTTAGATTCTCTATATTTATTTAGCAAATACTTTAATATCTTCTTAATATACAAAGCAAATCTGATTCCATTATTTTCCTTGTAAAAACCCTTAAGTAGCTTCCTTTGCCTTTGGAGACATTCAGGATTCTTACTGGGATACATTCAGCTTATCAGTTTTAATTCTTTGCTCCGCAAGCCTTTCATAGTCATATATCTGGACCTTAGTATTTGTTCTTCTGTTGAGCATTCTCTTTTCTACCTTCCTTGGACACATTCCCTTAGCTGTGGGCCGCCTTTAACCAGGTCCCTCTTACATATCTTTGTTTTGGCGCTTTTGGCAAAGCATTGCCAATTGTTTACGTGTCTGCTTTTGTTAGTTCCTTTACATAAGAACTCTGAAGTTTTAAATCTCTTTTTATGCTGAAGTTAATTTTCAGATTCCTAAAGTCCAGTACTTGTGAGCAAATGACTGCTGAATATTGAAGGGGGTAAGGGAGGACAGACCTTAAACCAAAAAAGGTCAATGACCTCAAATCCCCTGAACCACAAAAGGTAGCTGTTTCCTTTACCTTTTTATGTATTTGTTCTGCCTCTTAGTTATAACCACAAAGTTAACATATCTCTAGTTATAACTACAAGGTTATAATAAAATAGTTGAATGCTGTATTTGTTGGAAGAACTGAAGGTCGTCCATCAATAGCCTCGTTTGAATGAATAACGGAGTTGTTACTGTTGACCTTGAAGCATTAATGGTTAAATGAGGTAATGACAATACGTGAATATCAAGTCTTTCTGATTCACTTTGTAACATGACTTATTATGTTTTTGGTTTTTTTCCCCAGCTCCAGAATCTGGGTATAAACCCAGCAAATATTGGCTTCAGTACCCTAACTATGGAGTCAGACAAATTCATCTGCATTAGAGAGAAAGTAGGAGAGCAGGCCCAGGTGGTAATCATTGATATGAATGACCCAAGTAATCCAATTCGAAGACCAATTTCAGCAGACAGCGCCATCATGAATCCAGCGAGCAAAGTAATTGCATTGAAAGGTATAAAAGATTGTGGGGTGGTTTTCTTTCCTTTTTTTCCTTCCCTATGTATAATTTATTCAAATACAATAAAAGGATCTACCTTTTTTTGTATACTAAATTTGGTTAAATCTGCAAACTTGAAGCTATTACTAAATTTGATTTTAACTACTTTCATGACTTGGTATGTTTCTGTGAAATGTCTTTCTATTCAGCATAGATCTATTTGGAAAAATTTTGAATTTTAGATTTAATGAATTTAAATTTTGTACCTCCAGTGTGATAAGACTGTGCTAAGTACATAAATCCATCTACAGAAGACAAATTAGTGATTCATATCCTGAAATAAAATATGCTTTAATATTAGCACTTAAACATTGCAAGATTTTGTTACGAAGATAAACTTAACATTTATGTTGTGCCTTTTTTTATACTTCAGGTGTGTGTTTCATTTAGATTGTCAAGTTCTAAAAATGTCTTGAATTGGGTGCCTGGCTGGCTCAGTCAGTAGAACATGTCAACTGTTGATCTCAGGGTCATAAGTGTAAGCCTCACATTGAGTGTGAAGCCTACTTTTTAAGAAAAATGTTTTACATTTACACTGATTTTTAGAAGTATATGTATATGTAGATGGGTATTAAAGCTTTGGAATCAAGGGTATTAGAGTTTATTCAAAGTAACTTTTTAGTGTCACACAGTACAGAACTGTACAACCTATCAGTCCAAGCAGTTCAAAGAACCTCATACTGTCTGAGAGACTATCTTAATTTTTTTCCTTTGAACTATAGAATGAGAATGTAATTGACCCCCCCTTTTTTAATTAAAAAATGCTTATTATTTTATTTTAATATTTGAGAGAGAACATGAGAGGGCAGGGATGGGCAGAAAGCAAGGGAGAAAGATAATCCCAAGCAGGCTGTGCACTGACAGCAAGTTCGTGAGTTTGAGTCCCGTGTTGGGCTCAAACTCATGAACTAGGAGATTGTGACCTGAGCTGAGATCCAGAGTCAGACGCTTAACTGACTGAACCACGTAGGTGCCCCAAATGTGTGTTTATTTTTGAGAGAGAGAGAAAGAGAAAGAAAGAGAAAGTGGGGCAGAGAGAGAGGGAAACAGAGGATCCAAAGCAGGCTCCTCGCTGTCAGCATAGAGCTTGATGTGGGTCTCGAGCTCACGAACTGTGAGATCATGACCTGAGCTGAAGTTGGATGCTAACAGACTGAGCCACCCAGGTGTCCCAGCCCTTTCAAACAGTAGTTTATGAGAAGGCTAAGTGACAAGCTGGCTGACTCTAAAGGCATTTAACTGTCTATACTTTGCTTTATTGTTTTTCTTCTTGGTAGTAGGAGGAGGCTTTAAGTTCCTAGTAATTTCTTGATAAATTTGTTAGGTAAGTTGTTAAAGGTGCTGAAGTGTTTAAACAGATTTTCTTCACATTATTTAAACTTTGTATTTAGTAGTAATACTGGTTAGGGATTAAATGCAGGGTTGGGGGCAAGCATATTCAAATAACTACGTCACCATTAACATATCCAAGATAGGAGTTGTTGATCTCATCTTAAGGAAAGGTCCCAGCTTTCACTTAGGGACGCATGTTTTATAGCAGCAAGCTATAAAACAATTGCTTCTGTTAAACAGTACACATATTATACTTTAAGGTATTAAGCTCCCTTCAGCCTCCTTAAAGAATTTAGATTCAACTGCTTAGCACCTCTCACACCTCTCTATTAAAAGGCCATCATTTTAATTTTCTCAGTTCTTTTCTATTTTTAATGTTATTGTTATCTTATCACATTTCTTAATGCTTTCTTATGTGTGCAGATGGTGAGTTATCTTAAATTAGATTGTATTAGTTATTGTCCTGTTATATAAAAAGAATAAATTGGAAAGATTTTCAGAGCATTGTAATAGCATTATAGATTTGTGCCTATATGTCTACACTACAGAGTTAAGCTGTTAACCCTCACCCTCTTCCCCCAAATCACCCCACATATATTTACGCCAACCCCTCTTGTGTTAAAAAAACAAAACAAAACAATAAAAGTCTGATTAGGGATTGGGAAAGGCAGCAGAGGAAAATAAGTCATTCCCCAATACTGCTTCCCTCTGAAGGGAAATCCTTGGCTTCTTTTTATAAACAGGACTATAACTAACAATTGTTCAAGTCTGGTTGTGGTTTACATATTGTGTGGGATGGGAATAGCATTCTTTGTTTTATGAAAGAAGTTTTTACATATGTGGTAAGAAGGGTCATGGTACAAAGCTATATGTTTTGTGTCCCATCCCATCACCCCTCCCTTGCTACTACCTTATAATTTTTGTTCTTCAAGAGCCAGATTCTCTATGGCTCAGGAATGGAGTTTTCCTTAGTCTCTAAGGGCTAATCTGGGTTAGAGAGCCTAGTGATAGCTGTGGGCTTTGACCTCTATTAATTTAGACCTAATCACTTTTTCAGACTTATAGATTTCAAATTAGAAATATAAGCCCTTGCATCTGACTCAGTGAACTCTTAACACTCAAGGCAAATGTCATCCTTTTACCATTGTATTAAATGGATAAAGCTTGAATTTTGTTCTTATCTCCAGTATATTAACAGCATCTGAAACTGCCCTCCTTTATTTCCTCCTCCTTTTTCTCCGGCACCTCCACCTTTCCCTGTGTATCTTAAACCAGTTTTAGCATGCACTTCTTTTATGTGCTAGTAGTGTAAGACTGAGTTGAGGTTGATCCTCCTTCAAAAAGCAGTTTCCACAAGATTTTATTGGATGGGGGATGACTGCCTCTTAAAAAGTAGACATTTTCCCCCATGTGTTTGTATCAGATTTGCTTTGTTCTGTGTACCTGCAACTAACTTAATTTATGCATAAAGTAAACCTTCTTAATTAAAGCCTGAAGGCTACAATCTTGTTTTCCATGAGTATTAAGTGAGCTATTCTTCAGACTCATTTTCATTTGGGATTTAGAAATGTATAGCAGTCATCTATCTATTTAAAATGTCTGTTAGAGATAATAAAGTTTTTGCTTCAGCTGTAGATATAGATTGTGGATTTAGTCTTAGCTATCTCTACAAAGGTTGCTGCTCTAGTAGTGTCACTTGTGTAGTTGGTTATTAGTCTCCTAACAGAACCATTTTGTTTGAAAGTTACAAATCACTAGTCTAGCTATATAATAATTTATCCTGCACTTTGTTTTCTTAATGACTCACAATTCTTAATTTTGTTTTTAGCTGGGAAAACTCTTCAGATATTTAACATTGAAATGAAAAGTAAAATGAAGGCCCATACCATGACTGATGATGTCACTTTCTGGAAATGGATCTCTTTGAATACGGTTGCTCTTGTTACGGATAATGCAGTTTATCATTGGAGTATGGAAGGAGAGTCTCAGCCAGTGAAAATGTTTGATCGCCATTCTAGCCTTGCAGGGTGCCAGATTATCAATTATCGTACAGACGCAAAGCAAAAGTGGTTACTTCTGACTGGCATATCTGCACAGGTAACATTTTTCTAGATGTTTGATAAAAGGTATAGAGAATGAATGTGCTCAGAATGCAGTTTATTTTGAAATTAGGTTGTCTATGCTTGGTCCTGGTGAATGAGACTTATTTGGAAAGACTTTCTTTTTTAAGAAATAAAGGTTGCTAGCTTAATGGCTTTATGCTGACAATACGTTTTCAGAGTACTCTTACCAGGTGATTTTAGGTTTAGGTTTTACTTGCAGTTTGAGTGGATATTGAGTTCCTGTGTGAATGATTTGGAACTTATTATGGCCATTTATTGCAGAATGAGTTTTCTAGTATATATTCTTTAAGATAGTGTAAAGAGATGGTTGTATATGAAGCACATTTTAAGTATTCATATTGTTTTAATAAGGTAATGTTGGAGCCAAATTTTAAATGAAGAGGTATCAAATCTACATTGAGAGACTACATTTTAAAGAATTATAAATCCTGCCAAAAGTGATATAAAACATTCTAATTATTTTACCTCTTGATGAATCTGGGAGTTATTGATTCATTGGGTCTCCAAACTTTATTCTCTTTGATCCTTTGTAGCAAAATCGTGTGGTGGGAGCTATGCAGTTATATTCTGTAGATAGGAAAGTATCTCAGCCCATTGAAGGACACGCGGCTAGTTTTGCGCAGTTTAAGATGGAAGGAAATGCAGAAGAATCAACGTTATTTTGTTTTGCAGTACGGGGTCAAGCTGGAGGGAAGGTAAGTTTTGGCTTTGGAAGTTGTTAGTGAGCACTGATCTTTGTCTCTCTACTAATTAGTCCTCTAATTTCAAAATAGTCTTACCCTTCATTGTTAATTTTTAATTTTTTTTCTTTAATGGACTGTGCATGAATTTTTAAAAAAAATTTTAAAAATGTTTTATTTGAGAGAGAGAGAGAGAGAGGGAACGAGTGGGGGAGGGGCAGAGAGAAAGGGGGACGAATGATCCCAAGAGGGCTCTGCACTGACAGCAGAGAGCCTGATGCAGGGTTCACATTCACAAACCATAAGATCTAGACCTGAGCTGAACTCGGAGGCTTAACCTACTGAGACAACCAGGTGCCCCAAAGTTGTTTTGATGTTGTTGTTGTTTTTTAAGTTTACTTACTTTGAGAGAGACCAAGAGAGTGTGAGCAGGGAAAGGGCAGAGAAAGAAGGAGAATCTCAAGCAGGCTCCACGCCGTCAGCACAGAGCCCATTCAGGGCTCGAACTCACATACTGTGAGATTATGACCTGAGCTGAAATCAGGAGTCAGATGCTTAATCTGGTGTGCCACCCAAGCACCCCGTTAATTTGTTTGTAATATTCAGATTTATGGTGACTTAGTTTGTTTAAATTCTGCTTCTAGTGATACATATCTAAAATGAATTAGTGTTTTCTTGTGATACTTGTCTAAAATGAGTAATGTTGTGTAACAACTTTTTTATATCAGCTCTTTAAGGGGCCCCTGGGTGGCTCAGTCAGTTAAGCATCCAACTTTAGCTCAGGTCATGATCTCACGGTCGGTGAGTTCGAGCCCCGCGTCAGGCTCTGTGCTGACAGCTCAGGGCCTGGAGCCTGTTTCAGATTCTGTGTTTCCCTCTCTCTCTGCCCCTCCCCTGCTCATGCTCTGTCTCTCTGTCTCAAAAATAAATAAGAACATTAAAAAAAAATTTATATTGGCTCTTTAACACTATTTTTATTGCCTTTACCAAAGGCCTTTGTTTTTAAACTCTACTGTGTGTAAGAGTGATTAGGGTTGCTGCAATGTACATTTGTTTGCCTTACATGTGGAGAGTCTGGTCCAGGGGTACCTGTGTGGCTTAGTTGGTTAAGTGTCTGACTGTTGACTTAGGTCATGATCTCATGGTTCAGTTTGTGAGATCCAGCCCTATGTCAGGCTCTGTAATGATAGTGTGGAGCCTGCTTAGGATTCTCTTTTTCTCCCTCTTCTCTGCCCCTGCCCTGCTTACACTCTCCCACTTAAGCTCTCAAAAAAAATAAAAAAAATAAATAAAAACATAATCTCATTCAGTAAGTGGAGCTCATAATCTACAATTTAAATGCCATAGGTGTCTAGATGGGTATGGACTACAATTTGAGTATTATCGTCCTAAGTCAGCTTCTCAACCCTGGCTGTATGTTGGAATCACCTAGACAAATTGAAGTACTATATATTGGGATTCTTAGTTACAGACAACAGAAAGAAGGCCTGGTTGGTTAGAGTATAAAGAGTTTAGTGAAAAGATAATGGATTATTTGCATTTAGCTAGGAAGGTTTAAACCCAAGCTTGGAAAAAATGAGGAATAAAGGAGAATGGGCAGTAGTCATGGTCCCAGCCTAAAGCCCTGCCATAGAACTTTGGGGACTCAGCTACTGCTATGACTGCACTTCTGGATGCCACAGTTAGTACTGCTGGCTGTAGGAACTCATAAGACTGAGATTGCTTGAAATCTATAGTCTCTTAGCAGAGAGGGAACATACGCGCAGAGAGTTAAAATTCTGCCTAAAATTTCAGAGTAAGAATCCCTGAAGTGAGGAATGATCCAACCATCCTTTCAATATGACAAGGATAGAAAACATTGGTATTTATGTCTCAATTGGTACAATTTAACAAAAAGACACATAAGTTTTAGAAATCCAATCTTATCCTTAAGACATAAGGCTGAGACTTTTTTTTGAAAAGTCCAAAAACTTTGTCATTTTTCTAGTATCTGAAAACCTGTGCCTGAGCCTATAGTCTGCCATGGCTTTTGGAAGGCAGCTATATTCTGTACCAAAGTCTGCCATGGCTTTTGAAGGAAGACCCAGTTCTTTTCAGTATAGGTAGTTATCCTAATTAAGGATGAGACCCTACAAGTTTCATATGGTATATATCTTGGAAACCATATTGTTTTCTTGTTTGAGTCCGTTCTTGACATGACTAAGCTAAATATATAATACTCTTTTACTGAGATTATTTACTTTCTTTTGCCTGGCTGATGTACAGCATCAGATATTTTAAACCAAAATATTCTCATCCATGAGGTATATGTGATTAGAGAAACAGTTTAGGTGTATACTTTCCATCTGTGTTAGAGTAGATGTATAGGCAGAGAAGGATTTAACAATTTAAGTTAGAGTTCTATTTGGAAGTACTAAATTATCATTGAAAACCATGAGAAGGTGCCTTTGTTGGTAATATATTACCATTCTGTGTCCTTAATACAAGGTAGATTGAGGTATGATCCCTCTAACTATTCATTTAACTTTTTAAAGTTTTTATCTTGAAGTAATACAAGGACAGCACAGAGAGAGATGCCTATGTTCTTTACCTAGTTTTTGGTTATATCTTACAGAGCTATATAGTACAGTAGAAAAACTAGAAACAGATGTTAGTACAATTGTGTTATTCTGTGTCATTTAATAGGAGTAGATTCATGATACATACTATCTTCCCTCCTGCAATCCCTTTTTAGTCACACCCACTTGCTCCCTTTTCCCCCCACATCTGTAACTCCTGACAACTACTAATTTACTGTTTGTATAATATGTCACTTCAAGAATGCTATATAAGTAGAACTGTATAGCTTGTGACCTTTTGAGATTAGCACTTTTTTTTTTCACTTGGCATAATGTCCATGAGACTTTTTTTTTTTTTTTACTGAGGAGTATTCCATGCTATGGTTGTACCATAGTTTAATATTCACCTATTTTGGGACATTTGGGTTGTTTCCAGCTTGGGGCTACAAATAAAGCTGCTGCGATCAACTGGTAAATGATCTAGATTTATATCAATTTTATTTTCTTGTGAACAGTTACATATCATTGAAGTTGGCACACCACCTACAGGGAATCAGCCCTTTCCAAAGAAGGCAGTGGATGTTTTCTTTCCTCCAGAAGCACAAAATGACTTTCCTGTTGCAATGCAGGTATTTTAAGTAAAACAAATGGACTTTTAAAATCTCTCCTCATTACAAAACTAACCCCAAACTGCTACTTACAGTCAATATTAATAGTGCTTAGAGGAATATCCTTTATTTAATAGTAAAGTTTATTAGTAAAAATTTGTGAAGAAATATTCTTAACATTCACATAATACATAAACTGGGTTATCATAAGTTCAAAATTATGTTTTCTCTTTTATACATTTTATTCATACTCTTTGTTTACAGTAAGAGCTTGGGATATTAACGTGCTATAAAAAGGAGAAACCATACGTACGTTAACTTTTAAAATTTTTCATATACGCCTCTTGTCAAAGTTCTAGAATTTACCATATCTGAGATGGAATTAAGTTTTTTCTTTGTAGATTCATGATTTTACTGAAGTGTTGATTTTCTTTGTACAGATCAGTGAAAAGCATGATGTAGTGTTCTTGATTACTAAGTATGGTTATATCCACCTCTATGATCTTGAGACTGGTACCTGTATCTACATGAATAGAATCAGTGGAGAAACAATCTTTGTTACTGCACCTCATGAAGCCACAGCTGGAATAATTGGAGTAAACAGAAAGGGACAAGTAAGGAAACCTTGAAACTTAAATTAAGCAATAAAGTAACACTGGTGTTAGCTTTTCTTTTTCCTAAAAAGCAAATGTGGTTTGGATGTCAGAAAATAATACATACATAAAAATACAGAAGCACGTGATAAAAAGTCTCTCTTTGATCCTGTCTCAGAGAAAGAAACTGACATATAGCCCCTTAGGATTGTGTTTATCTGTCTTTATTGTCAAAAGAAATGACTCTCCATACAAAGAAATTATTTGGGTCACATTTTACAGACACCATACTTTCTTTTCAATAGGGTTTTTTTTGTTCCTGTGATTGCTAAAACAGATAATCAACTATTGGGAAAAGAATTCTCTCTACATCTCTTTTCCTAACTCTAATTATTATTAAATATTTAATGTTGGAAGGTGATATGTTATGGTAGCTATTGTGGGGTACCTGGAAAGTTATCCAATTAGATAGGGAAAATCTTAGTTGTTCTGAAATTGTCACATTGAACAGACCTCTTCCCAGCACCTAACCAAGTGATCCTTTTTCTCTTTTCTTAGTATTTTAATGTTCCACCAGGAAGTATCTTATTTTCTAAAAAATGGTTAAAATTTCAAAAGCAATACTGTTATCGGTCTTGCCTTTTGCTAGTTTTCCTTCAAGTTAGTATTTTTCCCAGATAGAAGTGGATAGGGTAATTATGTATGTAAAGAGGCAGATATTATAGAGAAAGGGAGTCTTTCTCTACCTATCATTCCCTATCTCCTTCCCACACCTGGTTAGGTGCTCCTGCTTTATGCCCCTAGAATTTAGGTAGCTCTCCTCATAGCACATATCACAGTGAGTTAATTACCAATTACTTGTTAAACTGCTTCAGTTGCTATTCTTCATTAGGAAGGGACTTTTCTTTGTTTAATTGTATTTCTACACCAGTCACTGTCTGGGCGTATTTCTACACCAGTCACTGTCTGGGCACTAAAACAACTTTAAAAATTCAGTAGCTTTCATTTTATTCAGTTGTATGGATCTCTCTTGGAAAAATCAAGAATACGTTGGCCTTTTGGTGAACTAGATTAGTGATAATTTAATAATCATGAAGTTGTTAAGCCAAAGATCTTTTTATTTCTGCCACTGTGCTGATGGTTTTAAGATAATGCTTAAACTAAAGTATCTGGAAGAGTTTCACCTTGTATATTTGCTGTTCATAACTCTGATTTTAAGAATTTATTGATCACCTTCCCCAACAGATTTTGTGTGCCAGTTGCTCTGAGTAGGGAGATGAGTGTTTATAGTAAGCTTAGGACATTTCCTCCACTCTTTGATCAAAGCCAACTACAGTTGGACATATTCCCTAAGAATGAAGTCATGGTTTCTATTTGTTTGAAAATGAAAAGCTATCAAGAGAAGATTTTTGCCAATATCTAGCTTAAATTCTGAACTTGGTAGAACTGAGTGGGTACTTTAGAAGGTAGAGAGGAACCTTTTCTGACCCTTGTAGATCTTAAGTACTGGTTGCTAGAAATCTGCTAGAATAGTCTAAAAATAGGATGAAAATGAAACTAATGGATTTGGTGTCTGGGGAAGATAAAGGTGTAGCAATTAGTAGGAAGCTTCAGGCAGTGTAGTTGGAACTAGATTTGTTCATCTTTACTTTTCCTAGGAGCTAAGCATGAAGAGTCAGGTCCAGAATGCAAACTGTTAAGAAAGTAATTCCTTCCTTTAATGTCTTAATTTGTAGTAGAATGACATGGGGCAGATACAAGATAGCCATAGCTTTGGGGGTGGGGCGGGGGGATCTGACCTATAGAAGTGAAAGCATTTTGGAAGTTAAAATTTCTTCATTTTTCTCAAAAGGAAACAGAACAGGCAAGGTACACTGTTACTGTCTGTTTGGTTACTGAGTTCTCAGATTGTATTTTTATTCTTAGTCCTGGGACAGAAATTTCACATTTTCATTTATTTAACAAATATTAAGCATTTATTTTGGGCAAAACACTGTCTGATACTAATAATGCAGCTAAGGAAAGATACATCCCTGTCCTTATGTGGAATAGTGACTAAGAAATAGATGAGAAATTGTAGTATTAGAAGTGCTGTTGGGGTAATATAAGTAGTTTATAAGCTGAGGTATATAACCATATTTGGTGTTGGGGAGAGGAATGAATATGAACATAGTGAAGGAAAGGTTCCCTTTCTCATGTCAATTGATAGTAGTTTAGATTTTAGGCAAATAGGGCAGGATTCTGTGGCAGTGACATTTTAGGAGGACTAGGATGAGTAACTGTTCCCCAAATAGAAGCAATGGAAAGTGCTCTTTACTGATGCTACATTTATTAAGCAACTGCTGTATACCTTGCATTACATTAGGTGCTTAAGGATTCAGTGATCTCTCCCCTCATTGTTATATAATTTGGCCTCTAGGAATGTAAATGTAATTAAAGAAAATTACTGAAAATCCTTGTTTAAAAAAAAAAATCCTGAAGTTAAGAAGAATATACCTTAAACTTCTTCCAGCTGAGCCCTAGATTTCATTTAGATTTTGTAGCTTTTTCAGAGTCCTGTGGGTTGTCGAGACTGTGTCTCTCAAGAATTGATAAACAAAATGGAGAGCTGTCTTTCAGAGCTCAACTAAATGGGAGCCTTTGGTATTAACCATGTTAAGAATGAATGGATGGTAGCAAAGCAATTTGTTTGGACAATATGAAGATAGTATGAAATAGGGAGTTATTTGTCTTACAGAATGGCCATATTGTAGGAATCTGCAACTGTTTAGCAACTCTTTAGTCTTCTCTGTCTTGGCTTTTTTTTTTTTTTTTCCCCCTTTAAAACTAAAAAAAATTTTTATGGTAATAAGAAAACAACTGTCACAATTTCATTACCTTATGACTCAGCAGTAAACAGCTCTAAACAGATTTGGTATCTTTGATAGCCAAATGAATACATTGCAGCTATTCATTAATCTTTAAATTTCAGGTTCTGTCAGTATGCGTGGAAGAAGAAAACATAATTCCTTATATCACCAATGTCCTACAAAATCCTGATTTGGCTCTGAGAATGGCTGTACGTAATAACTTAGCTGGTGCTGAAGAACTCTTTGCCCGGAAATTTAATGCTCTTTTTGCCCAGGGAAATTACTCAGAGGCAGCAAAGGTAGCTGCTAATGCACCAAAGGTAAATAGCTATGAAGTTGCCATGATTGGATTAATGTTAATAAGCTCTGTTTCTAATACTGTTAGGAGTGGAACCAGTTCTCCACAGAGAAAACTGATCCTTTTTAGCTTGCATTTCCTTTAGTCATATATGAGTTACATGTCAGTGCCTCTACATTTGGTTAGCTTTTTAAAACTCAGATGTCTGATATGTAGATCTAGCAAGCTATGATTTACATAGATGTAATAATGTTCAGTTACTTAGTTACAATACTGATTGCCCTCATCAATGATAGTTACTGATTTTATTTCTAAGATTTGAAAAGTTAAGTAGAGCATGTTAGTAAGATTTGTCTGAAGTTTAGTTGAGTTTATTCTTACCAGCTTTGTATTATGTTGGACTGAATTAACCTTACACCTTGATCAATCAGCATTATGAAATTTGCACTTAATTTAAACCTAGAACAATAGCTAGCTATAAATAGTTTATGATTATGCTGTTCTCTCATACAATGGCATTGTAATTGGGTTGATAGATTTCTGATTCTGAATAATCTCATAACCTTGAACCAGAGGCGTGATGGACATTTACTGAATCTTTACCATTCAGTGTATTGAAGATTTTAAATTTATTATTGGTAGATGAAATCATGCTTTGAAGATTGGCCTAAGAGATCCGTGGAGTTATTAGTGTGATGTTGGATCACCTATTAAGAGGAGTCTTTAACATTTCTCTTTCTTAAAGGGAATCCTTCGTACTCCAGACACTATCCGTCGGTTCCAGAGTGTCCCAGCCCAGCCAGGTCAAACTTCTCCTCTACTTCAGTACTTTGGAATTCTCTTGGACCAGGGCCAACTAAACAAATATGAATCCTTAGAACTATGTAGGCCTGTACTTCAACAAGGACGGAAACAGCTTTTGGAGAAATGGTTAAAAGAAGATAAGGTACATTAACTTACGTTAACATATTTTTGCTTTGATTGCATTAAATACCACGGTAGCCAGTTAAAAACATTTAGGCTGCACCAAAATGTCCACTATTTACTGCTTGCAGGAATAGAACAAAGACAGACATTGCATGAGATGCATAAACTTAACTACCTTTTGAAAATAACTTTTTTTGTGGCATGTTGAGATAGGGTATTTTTGTTCAATTTTTTAAATGGAATCCAGGATTCTTGCTTGGTACTTAAAACTACTAACCTGGAAACAAATTGCTATCCTTTTGCTTTAGGAAAAGTGTAGTGAGAAAGGCCTATTTCAGTATACATTCATATTTGTCAACATGTGTAACACTCATTTGAATATAAGAATATATTCTTGTCTTTCACATTCCACGCTTGATAAGCACAGTAATTTTAACCATATAAATGCCATATATATATTATATATATATATATGTTTTTTAAACTTCCCAAGTATCATCAAAATTGTCATATTTGCTGCTTGTAACCATGTTTGGATGTACAAGGGAAACATATAAAATGTTGGATCATTGATATGAAGACATCAGGCCTGTCTAATTAGCAGTGATAGAGATTCCCAAAGTGATTTCACATAAAGTTAATTTGCATTATATGGGAAAACATTTAACTAGTTTCTTGAAATTTTTAAAAATGTGAACCTTTAAAATCTGTTGTTGACCAGCTTTCTTTACTATAGGATTTCCCTATGCTTTTTATATTTACTCAGTACTTACTAATTTATTTTTACACAGAGCATCTAATAGTGCTGTTTCCTAAAGCACATTATGGGAACTATTGCTTACTTGTAAGGCAACTAACAAATTTAAATGTTGCATTGGTGGCATTATTCCTTTCATAACCTCCATAAAAAGCCTTTTCCACAAAGTAGCATTATTGAATTGTTCTCTCTTATGCCACTGTTGAGAACTAAGGTGGTACTGTTTAAAGTACTCTTGAGTAATGAATAACTTTTAATGTTATTACACCTTTCAGTTTTAGTGTATTTGATAATATTTTTACATTAGTGATTCTTAGCCCTTGTTTCTTGACCCAGCTTCTGGCAGTCTTATAGGATACTAGAGAATAGTACTTCAGAGTTGGGATGCTTGGACAGGAGTCTGTGCTGAAGAATAGTTACTAGCCACACTAGCGAGTATTTGAGATGCGTCCTAGTTGTTTCAGATAAGGGAAGAGGATGGGAACAACCAAAGTAACTGAGTTGACCTCTACAGCCTTATGAAAGCTTTTTTTGTGTATCATTACCTTTTTTGTGAATGGTCCTATGGGATCCATTTATGGTAAAAGGGACACTGATCAACTCTACATTAGTTAGCACATATAGTTAAGAGGTATAGGCTCTGGTAGAACTTACTTGTCAGTGATAACGCTGTTCTCTAACATTACTATTAAAAGTAGAAAATCAACTCTGGTATATAAGGCAAAACTCTTAGGGAAACTGTTTTCCAGATTGGGCAGCTGACTGACTCAGCTTTGAATAGCACAGAGGAGGGTATCTGCTTGTATACCACCCCAAAATTCTATAGTTTTTATCTCTTTGACCTTGTAAAATTTGTATATCCTGCTTTACAACCTTCAATCCAAAAGTCAAAATGATAATGGAGCTTAGATCCTTTAGACATACAGATTACATCATAATTTTAAGAAGGGTCCTTATGATAAGCCTCATCTGGCTCTTAAATACTAAATTTTCATTTGGTTACATTACATTAAAAGTTGCATTATTTTTGGAAAATTGGGACCATGTGGGTCTGATATATGAATACAGTATTCTTAATAGAAATACAGGATTCTGCTTTTAAATACTTACCTTCCTAGCAAAGTAGTTGTAACATCTTTATGCATGAAGTCCTGGTGGCCTTTTTATCCTTTAGTAGGATGTGTGGAGAATTCTCCTGAGACAGTCTTATGAATACAAGATCAAGAGTCTTTACTAACCACAACGCTTGCATATTTATAATATATTCTGGGATAATTGAGTAAGTGCCTGTCATATTAGTTTTAATTTATAGTGGCAGTGATATCAACTATTCATTTATAAAATAGCTCATGGATTACTAAACAATCTCTTTTTCCTTTGGACAGCTGGAATGTTCTGAAGAACTGGGTGATCTTGTGAAATCTGTGGACCCTACCTTGGCACTTAGTGTGTACCTGAGGGCTAATGTCCCAAATAAAGTAATTCAGTGCTTTGCAGAAACAGGGCAAGTCCAGAAGATTGTTTTATATGCTAAAAAAGTGAGTTCAATGAAACAGATTCTCAATATAACTTTGTCAAAACATTGAGAAATTAGCCTATAGGAACTGTCAGTGACTTTAATAGTGAATTTCTTTAAATTTAGAATTACTTGAAGAAGTATAAACATTCTATTTTAGTTCTCATATACAGAATTATGCTTATTCAGAGATGGAGACACTGGGGCACCTGGCTGGCGTAGTAAGCAGACATGCAGGGCTGATCGAGGGGTTGTGAGTTCAAGCCCCATGTTGGGTGGAGAGATTACTTTAAAAAAAAAAAAAGATTTAAAAAAAAATGGAGGCACTCTTGCTTGGCTTCTCAGAATTTAACATGTCAGGGGCCTGTTACCTGTTAGAACAAACTTCGAAATGGTCATTCATTGAAACTAAGTCAGTTATAAAAATTTATAGCTATTCATTCAGGTACGTTTACCACCAAGGTGTCTCTTTGCCTAATATAAACAAACCAGAGTCAGTTAGCATGTTAAGTTAAAACTGAGTTTGTACTTTCACCAGTAGTTCTATATTAGCAAAATTCTGTTGTAGAAAAAGCCTTTAAATGCTATAAACATGAAACTTTGCAGCAAAGTTGCAAATTTTTTTTCTATTTGTAGGTTGGATATACTCCAGACTGGATATTTTTGCTGAGAAATGTCATGCGTATCAGTCCAGATCAGGGACAGCAGTTTGCTCAAATGTTAGTTCAGGATGAAGAACCACTTGCTGATATCACACAGGTAAAGGCATTAAAATGCATTCTGTAGAAGGTAAGATTTAAATAGGGAATGGAGGGATCTGGGTTTAAACAGCTTTGGAGAAAAATGGGTTATTAACCTTTCAATTTGTAGAAACTAGAGTGTGTTCATCTACATGCATAAACCTCAAGCGTCTTATTAAAAAATACAAAAACAAAAGTTGCAGAAGACTGGACGGGAAGATACCACCTATATACAGTTTTAAAACATGCAAAACAGGAGCACCTGGGTGGCTCAGTAGGTTGAGCATTCAACTCTTGATTTCAGCTCAGGTCTTTAACCCAGAATCCTGGGATTGAGCTCCAGGCTAGACACAGAGCTTGTTTGGGATTCTTTTTCTCTCTCCCTCTCTCGTCCCTCTTCCCTGCTCACACACATGTGCTCTTGCTCTGTCTCAAATAAAAATTTAAAAAATGTGCAAAACAAACACCATCTTGTTTAGAGATGTATGTATTAAAAATATGAAAAATACATGGGAATAATTAAACACAAAGGATGGTTGCTACGGTTGGATGAGGGAAGAGATGCATAGAGGAGGTGGGAGTCACAGATTCCTTCATATTTTGTATTTTAAATATTTCATTACAACTTTGAAGCTATTATTTTGATTATATTGTGCTATTATATAGTATCTTGAAATACTTTGTTTTTACCAGAACTAAAAATAACTGCAGATGACAAAAATTTATTCTTAAATTGTGAAGTGATATTGTATAAATAATATTTAAATCTGGGATTTGGTCTGGCAATTTTTTATATGTAAAGTAAGAGATTTCATTTATGTATTGTCAACAGTATCCTAGAGCAAGCTTTAAACGTGTTAATTTCCTCTAAATCCTTTTTTTTTCCAGATTGTGGATGTCTTTATGGAATACAATCTAATTCAGCAGTGTACTGCATTCTTGCTTGATGCCCTGAAGAATAATCGCCCATCTGAAGGTCCTTTACAGACACGGTTGCTTGAGATGAACCTTATGCATGCACCTCAGGTATGTTTTTTCCTGTTTTTTTAGGCATGTTTCCAACATTGTTTTAGTAGTTAATTAGAGCTGCTTAGATTAAGCTATTTGAAGCTACTGAGTTGCCTTTGTACTCTCTCCTTTATTAATTGACTACTGAATCTTCATGTGTAATCTAGGTATAGAATTAATATAAATGGGGTATAAAATAAATTTGTCCTATTTGTGTTTTTATAGGTTGCAGATGCTATTCTAGGTAATCAGATGTTTACACATTATGACCGGGCTCATATTGCTCAGCTGTGTGAAAAGGCTGGTCTACTGCAGCGTGCATTAGAACACTTCACTGATTTATATGACATAAAGCGTGCAGTTGTTCACACCCATCTTCTTAACCCTGAGGTATTACAGTCTTACCTAACAGAAGCTATTATGATTAACTGGTTTATTGAAAATTTGTTTGTAGCACTGAATAATAGTAATTTCATTCCACCATTAGGTTCAATGTTATTTTATTTATTTATTTATTTGCCTGCCTACCTACCTACCTACCTACCTACCTACCTACCTACCTGCCTGCCTGCCTGCCTACCTACCTGCCTGTTTATTTTGTCCTCTAGTGGTTAGTGAATTACTTTGGGTCCTTATCAGTAGAAGACTCCCTAGAATGCCTCAGGGCCATGCTGTCTGCCAATATTCGTCAGAATCTGCAGATCTGTGTTCAAGTGGCTTCCAAGTATCACGAACAACTGTCAACTCAATCTCTGATTGAACTTTTTGAATCTTTCAAGAGTTTTGAAGGTAATTAAGAGTTTCTGAATTGTTTTAAATTAAGATAGCCAAGAGGGGGTTTTGTTACAATCATGGGCTGTTGGAAATTCTTTCTACAAGATCAGTTTTATGGGATAGTTTTGAGTTTTATTTAATAAATGTCAACTCTTTTGTGCCAAGTTCTGGGGATGTGCAGTGAACGAGACTGTCTGCTTGGATATTTTAGAGGTGAATTAAAGGCAGAATTTTAAGACCCAAATATATGTAGTAGCTTTGTCAGAATTGTATAAAATAAAAATACGAATGATGAGGTATAATAAGATTTCATGCTTATGTTGTCTGAATCTTACAGTGGCAAATGTTTCTAGCCAAGGACATTTTGTAACTTGTCACTATATACTGGGTTTTCTCCATCTTCGCACTATAGTTAATTTAGGCTGGATAATTTATTTCGGGGGTGGGTTGTCATGTGCATGCAGGATATTCAGTAGCATCCCTGGCTTCTGCCCGGTAGATGCTAGTAGCATCAGCTGCACCAGTTGTGGCCACTAAAAGTGTCTTCACACGTTGCCAAATGTCTGTCTTCTGGGAAGGAAATCACCTCATTTGAGAATCACTGCTGTACCAAGTACTAAATCACTGTTGGGTTACTCTTGGGTTTATTACCTTTTTTTTTCCTTCTTTTTGTCATAACTGTTCTCAATAGAAGGAATGAGAGATTTCTACTAGTTTTCTCTTTCTGTATGTTAACTATGCACTAAATTGATTTTGTTCATTCAAGTACAGTGTCTAATAGCCACGTGTAGCCACATAAAGTAATTAAAATTGAATACAATTAAAATTTTAGATCTTTAGTCACAGTAGCCACATTTCAGGTGCTTAATAGCTGTATGTGGTTAGCAGCTCCCATGTTGGACAATGCAGATCTAGAACATTTTCATCATTGCAGAATGTTCTGTTGGACAGCACTGTATTAAATTCTTTTCAAACTGCTTTTGTGTTTTTCCTATTAACTACATATAGGAAAAACCTGCTATAGGGGACATTTAAAATTTCTCACAGGGAATATGGTGTGATTATTAGCTTTCATACTAAGTAGCTGTCCCCCTATTTCTCAGCTACTAGAAGACATTGAATTGTTCTGTAGGGATTAAAGTGTAAGTCCATTTATTGAACTGATTACTAGATTAATTAGTATTCTTAATTGAGCTATTCTTAATTGAGCGTTTTGAGCAACCAGTTTTTGGGGGGGGCTTATTCAACATAACTTTTTAAACTGAGGTATAATTGTCATAGTATTTTTAATTGCTTAAATATTTTTCAGTTCTATCATTCTCAGAGGTGTATGTATCCTTAATTTCAGTTATTTGTCTCTTTAAGGTCTCTTTTATTTTCTGGGATCCATTGTTAACTTTAGTCAGGACCCAGATGTGCACTTTAAGTATATTCAGGCAGCTTGCAAGACTGGGCAGATCAAAGAAGTAGAAAGAATCTGCAGAGAAAGCAACTGCTATGATCCTGAGCGAGTCAAGAATTTTCTCAAGGTAAGTGGTTTTGAGTAATGCACTTTCTGGTTGGATTGACAATCAACAGTTCTACATGGGTTTCATCATAGTTTGAAAATATCTTTTTTTCCCTAAACGGGGAAATTTTTAACATTCTTGTATTTTGTGCTGAATTATTTCTTCCAAATGTGATACTCTGTGGTTTCCTCTGAAATAGGGAGGGAAATTGGTAAATAATACCTAAGAATGACGAGCTCTTAAAAAAGAAAAAAAGAATGACCATCTCTTTAAAAGAAGAAAAAAAATAGCACTATGTCAAAGGAATTTCCTTTCTTATTTCAGTTTTGAAAAGTGGTTGGAGATTCTCCATGCCATTTTAGAATTTCGTGTATGCTCCTTTTGAAGATTAAGATCAGCTTGCCCTCAGTGTCCTTTTCAGGAGCCTCTATTATATACAAAGCATTCTGTTATCTGAGAAACATCAGTTTACCTCTTATCAAATTAGCTTTTCTCTAGAAACTGAGTGTTAATTATATATAGTTCATTAAACTGAAGGTAAGATCAAACAAAAAAAAACCCTCACTCCGTGGCACTAGTTATAGAGAAGTAAGAACTGCCTGTGTTGGAGTGAAGAGTAATGTTAAAAGATCTTTAGCTCTTTAAAACATACTTAAGGGCACCTGAATTTGTTTAATGTTTACTTAACTTTATTTATACCCACTAGTTCCATTGTGAAAAAAATAAAACTTCAGAATTGGCATATGTCGATAAAAATCAGGTAGACTATGGAACACTCAGATTACCCCTTTAAAATATATGTATTTATATATTTCGTATTTGAATTATATGGAATGATTCCAGAAACTATGTATACAATTCTTAAGTATTTTGTGCCTTTTGGAAGCATTTTACCTTGAAACTAAAACCAAAATGTTTATTTTGTAATTCAGTAGAAAACATAGGCTTTTCCTATTCCTACACTGTTATTTTGGATAATCTATAGTTTTATTAACTGCTCCTTTGAAGAATCACTACTGGATTCTAGATTAAATAGCTAAACTCTTAGAGGTTTTTGTGTAATGTAGTAGCTAAAATGTAGAAGTTGCCCCATAGTTTAGATTAAAAGATAAACACTCCCCCAGAGTATAACTTTATAATATCTTGGCCATCATGAGTATTCTGAGTAGCCTGGCCAGTCTGATGTATTTGAATCCATGTCTTTCTGGTGTCAAAAAGCCCTCCAAAGGAGAAGTATTTGATACTTCATGCTTGACTAGAGTATCCATGACAATAGTTCACTTCCTCCTTTGAGTAGGCACTGTTTCCTTTTTTTAAAAATACTACCAGACTCTTACACTATCTTTTTTATTGTTAGGAAGCTCTTGACTGTTAAGCTTCAGTTGTCATTTCTTTAGAATTGTGTTTTGTATTTTTGAGTCGTTTATGTGCAAAACGAGACTAAATTAACTTTTTCACTTAATTATCTTAAACTTAAAAAAAAAAAAAAAAGATCTTCTGGATTCTAGCATGGTGCAGTCATAGGTTGCTTAGCCCCCCTGAGATGTAATGAGAGAGGACTCCCCTTCCATACATCACACTATGAATTAGGTGCAGATCTGGTAGAGTAGGGAAATGGATATGGATTTTGGGCTTTTAAACTAGTCAGACCTGGTTCAAATTCTATTTCTGTTATTGGCTATTATTCAGTATCTGTCTGTTATCTCAGGCAAATTAACTAGTATGCCTTAGTCTTGGTTTCTCCAACCAGAAGCTGTGTTGATCAAGTCAAGTACCTTGTATGCCATAGGTGTTCAAGTGATAACTCTTGTTAATATACTGTATTGGTGGGCCTGAAAATAAGGTAGAATCAGCCTACATATGCTCTCTTTCTATCAGGCAGGTTTTCTTTTTGGTTTTAAGTTATTCCTGACTTTGTGAAGGAATTTTAATTCCAACCTAAGTTAGATGTAAACCTCGTGTCTTATCTTCAGTCTGAGATGGAAGCTCAGTACTAAGATGCTACTGTTGTTTTCAACCTTTCACCTCAGTGGTAAGAATGAACATACTAGGCCCTTTACTCACTTTACTTATTGACCTGTATAGCGTAGCTACAGTGCTGCATCTCATCATCATCACTGTTATTAAACTTCAGTTTGGAGGTGTTAGCTATATGAGAATTGGTGGTATAAGTAAACTGTGGTAAGAAAAGTAATCTTGAACATTGAAGTGCCATTTACATGTTAGCCACCAGGAATACAGAGATTGGTAGATTATGACTTCTCTTTAAAGTAGCTTGTGAGCCAGGATGAAATGATATCATTAGCATCATCTGACTCACGCATTAACCCTGTGGAACTGTGGCTGTCTGTAGAAAGCATGGAACTGTTCTTCAGACCCATGATGTGCTTCCTGCTGCCTTTGATCTTATTTTTTATCCTTTTTCTTTTCTGGTTGTACTTAAACCATACTTGCCTGCTTGTTATTCCTGCACCTCCCTGCCTCTCCTGCCTCAGGACCTTTGCTTGTGCCCTTTCTACTTTTTTTTTCCCCCTTCAAATCTTCATGACCAGGATCTTTTACCTTCGTTCAGATTTCTGATGAAATGTCATGAGAACGGATGATGTCTCAGCTTACCCTTCTTAGAATAAAACCTATCCCTATTCCATCCTGCCCTCCCCCATATCCTGCTTTTTTTTCTTTAGAACATTTAACACTATAAGACATTGTTTTTCCCCCCCTAGTACATAGGTTCCTTGAGGGAATGCTGCAGTGCCTAAGAACAGTGTCTGGTATGGAGGTACTCAGTAAATATTAGTTAAGTGAATAACTTAATGTTTAAGAAAACCTCTGAATGTGTTTATATAATTTCAGTTTTGATCTTAAAATCTTTAGCCATAATTGCTAATGGGTAGCCTTTTATTTTAGTAAATAATTAAAAATATTAATAGCATCACTGTCATGTATGAAATCATACATGATAGGATAAAAGGATATCCTATCATGGATAGGATAGATAAAAAGGATGAAAGGATAAAAAGGATAAAAAATAAGATTGCAAATTTAGGCAATCAAAAAAATACTGGTTTTTATCTACTTTTTCAATCTTAAATTGTCTTTGCCAGCAGAAATTTTAAACACTCATGCATGAGAATAGAACATCTAAGTAATCTTACATACTTCCAAGTGTATTTCCTAAGTGGTAAAATAAAGTCTATAATATTTTATGTGGTTATTAAAGAGAGTAAAGAGGACTAGTGTGTTGATCCACTTTTTGATGTTCATTTAGTAGGAAAAACTTGGCCAACTGAAATCTTTTGGATAGGTAGATCCAGCATTTTGTCTAGAAATGATTCTAGCAGCTATTAGTAGAGAGTTTCCATGGTGCTAAATAAATAACACATGCTTTAGACTTTCCTTAGTGTGAAAAATCTGCAGCTGGACTTTCACTTCAGATTTACAGCCATTTTGATTTTTTTATTCCAGGATTTCTCCTGACTCCTAGATTTAGTTTGGTGTTACACTCTAATCACTTCATAGGCTAATTTTCAGTTACTTATAATTGGATGAGTGATGTGTGCTAAACTTAGGAACCATTTTTTTGTAACATTGCAAATGTTCTTAGTGGCTGTCCATTGGGGAAAGTCCTATCCTGCTTAGTTCTCCTTGCTTAGTAGACTGTCATAGAGGAATCATTTATTGAGGAATGTTTTACTTTGTATAAATGAATTCCTGATGGAAACTGTTGTTTTTTGTGCTGTACCTTATGTCTGTGGAATGTAACAGGACATGTATCAGGTAAATGCCCAGTGTAGGTCTTATCTACCTGTCTGTAACATCTGTGTAAATCTGTAAGTAGGATTATAGCTTGGTATTTGTAATGGTAAAAGCAACTGGTAATTTAAAGATGTCTTTTCTTTATGTGCTTTTTCTTTTTTTAACCTTTTTCTTATCACAGCAGCATGTGGTATATTCGTGGCTGTCACCATTATGCTGCTCCTTGTAGGCTTTATCGTAATAGTGTTAGGGGCTAGCCATATAGATTGGAATTTGGGAGGGGTAAAAAATCATCAGTTTGAAACAACTATGAGCCATTTTTGCCACTTTGACAATGTGACTGTAATTCTTAAATCAACACTCAATTCAGTTGAAATGTTACTGTTAAAGTCCCCAGTGTGATGGTTTTCTATCCTGAATGCCACTGGTGGCTCACAAATCTTAATTTGTTACTTTTTTTTGGTAAATGGTATATGTGGAAAAGACCTTTATGTGAGCCTCTCCCACCAGTGTAGAATAGATTCCCCTATTTTACATAGATTCGAAAGCTCACAGAAGGAGACAATTACGGCTTTTTTTTGTTGTTCTTTTTTCAGGAAGCGAAGCTAACAGATCAATTACCACTTATCATTGTGTGTGATCGGTTTGACTTTGTTCATGATTTGGTGCTCTATTTATATAGAAATAATCTTCAAAAGTATATAGAGATATACGTACAGAAGGTAAGTAATACTTAAAAGTACCATATTGTAGATTGTACTTCTCACACTATGGAAATCTTCATATCTTTCTGAAACTCTGTACATAATGGGAGTGGTCTGCTACAGTGGCTTTCAACTTTTTTTTTTCCCCTTCAGAAAAAGGGGAATCCTTATTTAGATTAGAATTTTACATTCAGGTATAAGTATGTAAACCAGAACAAACTGCTGTAGATGAAAAAGTTGGGTGACACCTACACACAACTTACTTGGTGACCTAACCCCTGAGGTGTTTGTGTGGAAGCCGTAGACTTTGAAAGCACAGTAAAACCATCTTAAATACTGATCTTAGAAACTTTACCTTCTAACTCCAGAAATCGAAAGGCAGTTCTGCTGTAATGGAGGTCTTTAAATTAGTCTTCTGTACACATTCTGTGACTGTAGCTTCTTTGGACTTACTTAATTTATGTGGAGCGATGCTGAGGTAATTATTTAACCAAGCCACACTTCCTGCTAACTTTTCCTGTCTACTTGCAAATTTAAACTCTCGGTTTATTACTGAATTTTAAAACTGAGCTAAAAAAGGGAAATGAGTTTAATTTTTTTAAAACTTCTTTATGCTTTCTTTGCTTATTAAAGATAACAACATTTTTTTTTTAACCATAGGTGAATCCGAGTCGACTTCCTGTGGTTATTGGAGGATTGCTTGATGTTGATTGCTCTGAAGATGTCATTAAAAATTTGATTCTTGTTGTAAGAGGTCAATTCTCTACTGATGAGCTTGTAGCTGAGGTTGAAAAAAGAAACAGGTGTGGTACCATTTTGACCTATATAACTGGGATAAATCAGTCTCTCTTAGCTTGGTAATGGATAAAAATACAACCTGTCATTTGCCTAAAAGCTGTTTAATAAAATGTGGATCATGATTCCCTGGAGACATCTAATTTAGAAGTGATAAGTTAGCTGTAGGTGCTGAAAGAAATCTGTTTTCTAAAACATTACAGCTTTGTCATATAGACATTATTTGCATGTTTTTAATTACAGCTGTGTGATTTGACTGTTTTTAATGTAAACTATGTAAAAGCCTCTTTTTACTTAGTTACAGTACCACTATTTTAGTAACTGATTCTTCTCTGATTAATTTTTCTCAAGTATAATGAGAGAAAAGGGTCCCTGCATAACTCTGGGGTTAAACTGATTTTTAATTTGAACCTTAATGTGATAATATGAATTCTGAATTTCTAGTAGAGGAAATTTCTAAAATTTTTTTCTAAAAATTTATTGTACCATGAAGTCTTTTTTTTTTTTAGCTGGGACATTTTGATGAACTAGTATGTTTAGAAAGTGTGGATAGAGTAAATGAGATTGGCGGGTTGGTATAATAGTGGGAAATTACTCTGGCTTTGAAAGATAACGAGAAACCCTATGGGATTTAATTTTAACCAGGGTTGGTATAGGTGTCCTAATAATGGTATTCATAGAATTTGTATTTGAATATTACAAACATAGAAAAATTCTGTACTTAAGTACAATGGAGATCTAGAATACTGATTTTAAAAGCTTGAGCCTAATTTGAACTGATTATAGGTCATAACAATTTAATATTTAGAAGGAGGTTTCAGTTGACTCTTAAATCTTAATACCTGAAAACAATCTTGTTTGTTGTGTATTCTAAGCCAATAGCCAGATAGTTACAGCTAGACAATTTGGTCTTTAAGTTACAAGTTATATTGTGATAAACTAGATTCACACCTGAGTCACTAGTCTAAATGTGCCTTAGCTAATCTATATTCTTTCGATTGCCATGGCATATCTGCTTGGATTACATGTGTTTATAGGATCTTGAATTTTTGCCTTAATACAAAAGTTGTGTCTTTACCCTAATGGGAATGTATTCAAAATAACTACATGAATATGGTAGCCAAAATATGGCCTACTGTTATTCCTCTGGGTGCTTGTAATACTTAACCATGGTCAAAAGAGTGTTAGTCATCAGGACCATTGAAACATAAGCTACAGTATAGTGAAACCATGATACTTGGCGGAGTGATCATATGACTGGCAGTATTATTAAACCTAGAGTTTCTTTTTTTTTTTTTTTTTTTTTTTTTTAAACCTAGAGTTTCTAATGCTACCAGATTTTTTTCCCATTGTGTATTTAGGGTACTGACCACTGTGGCTATAGGTAATGTCTGTTAATTGTGTTAAAATTATAAGAAACCTTAGGTAATCTGGCCTTTTTTCTCATACCACATACTCTTCTTCCAAATATCTAGATATTTTGTCCAGTGTAAAAAAGAACAACATGAATCTGTGAATCTCTTCTTTCTATATTCTATCTAGATAATGTGGCAGATAGGTCTAGGAGACTCTAAGGCTATCTTCTGTGTAATGGGCAAATCATTTAATCATCTCTGAATCTTAATTTCCCAGTTGGTAATGGAATTTTTGAGAATTCAAAATCATTTATGGGAAAACATTGTATACCATATAAGGTACTTCTGTATTTAGCATGTCAAGAGTTGTGTGTGTTTTGTTTTGTTTTTTTATAATACAGCATGTGTGGTTTTGTGTGTATGTGTGTGTGTATGTGTGTGTGTTTTTTTTAATACTAGATTGAAACTGCTTCTGCCTTGGCTAGAGGCCAGAATTCATGAGGGCTGTGAGGAGCCTGCTACTCACAACGCATTAGCCAAAATCTACATAGACAGTAATAACAACCCAGAGAGATTTCTTCGTGAAAATCCTTATTATGACAGTCGTGTTGTTGGAAAGTATTGTGAGAAGAGAGATCCACATTTGGCTTGTGTTGCTTATGAACGTGGCCAGTGTGATCTGGAACTTATTAATGTGAGTACTAATAGCTGAATGTGTACAGAGAGAAGGCTGCATTTTTTAAAACCTGTTGCATAATGTTAAATTAGTGAATTTTGAGTTTAACAGTGGCTTTAGGTAATACAGAGCATTTCTTGTAGATGAGTGCTTTTTTAAAAAACTTTACTTGACAATAATTGTGAATTTAAAGTGGCCAAAATAACAAGTCTATCTTCACTTATTAACATTTTAATCCAGTAGTTTTCTCACTGTGTTTCATACATTGTCTCATACATAAACACACATACACACCATACATATGTATATGTGTGCACATAGGAGAGTAAGTTGCATACCTCTTCAGTGTATAATCCTAAGAGTAAGGAATTCTGTTTCATAACCACACTGTAGATACCAACTTTAGTTATTTTGACACTGATAGAATACTTTAATACCTGTTTTAGTCTAGTTTTGTCATTGACCCAGTCGGTGACATTTTATAACATTTTTTTCCTTTTAGTATAGGATTACATATTGAATTTTAATAACAACTTGGTTGTGACTTATTCAGGTTTATATGTAAAAGTAATGGATTTTTTCACAATGAAACAATAAAAAGTGTGTATTTATATAAAGGAAATACCTTTAAAGTAGTCTATAAGAAGTCTTTACTTTTTACCTTGAAACTAACCCGTTAATATCTTACTTAGGTTTGCAATGAGAATTCCCTCTTCAAAAGTCTTTCCCGCTATTTGGTACGCCGAAAGGATCCAGAATTATGGGGTAGTGTGCTGCTGGAAAGTAATCCTTACAGGAGACCCCTTATCGACCAGGTAAAATTGGCAAATGTATTTAAGGTTCTTTTTTTTAAATGTTTATTTATTTTTTGAGAGAGAGTGCATGCAAGTGAGGGAAGGGGCAGAGAGAAGAGGGAGAGAGAAATCCCAAGCGTGTTCAACACTTGTCAGCAGAGTCTGATGAGGGGCTGGAACTTGCAAACTGTGAAATCATGACTTGAGCTGAAACCAAGAGTCAGGACACTTAACCAACTGAACCATCCAGGCACCCCTTAAGTCTTATCTTTTTTTTTTTTTTTTTAATTTTTTTTTTTTTCAATGTTTATTTATTTTTGGGACAGAGAGAGACAGAGCATGAACGGGGTAGGGGCAGAGAGAGAGGGAGACACAGAATCGGAAACAGGCTCCAGGCTCTGAGCCATCAGCCCAGAGCCTGACGCGGGGCTCGAACTCCCGGACTGCGAGATCGTGACCTGGCTGAAGTCGGACGCTTAACCGACTGCGCCACCCAGGCGCCCCAAGTCTTATCTTTTTAACTACAAATAAAACTTTTCCTGTCATCGTATACCCATATGTACTTAAATGGATCATATTTTGCTATAAGAGAAGACTATAAAAAAGAATGAAATAAAATTATACTAATACATATACATATGTTTATATATATATATAAATTTACACACATTGTAAATTGAAAACATTTTTTAAAACCATGAAAAATTTTTTTAAAAAGTAAAAATTGAATGTTGTTATAATGGTTCTTAAATTCTCCTGGTTGAAGTATAAATATGGAAGAGAATAAATCAAAAGCTGTTAATTCTTCATTCCTCTCCTAGGAAGCATTTCTAAGGAAAACTCCCATGTTAGATACAAAGCTTCCTATTAAAGAATCTGGGAGCCATATAACTATCAAAACATGGAGGAATTAGTCTGTATTGCCACATCTATGTAGTCGAATCATATGTAGTCATTAAAGTGATAATGAGGAGTGGTTATTGTGGATAATGTTTTAATCAGGAAAAAAAGAAATTACATAATTAGGGTGATTTTTTTCAGAAGAATGCGTATATGTGGATGATATGGGTATATGTGGATTTGTGTAGAAAACACCTTTGTGTGGTAAATGTAAAGGTATTTTTCCTATGCCAGATTATTCTCATTAGATAATGTCTTCATAACCACCCTGATTTTTAGTACTTAACTCTATATGTATTCTATAGGTTGTACAGACAGCCTTGTCTGAAACTCAGGACCCTGAAGAAGTGTCAGTAACTGTCAAGGCTTTTATGACTGCAGACCTTCCTAATGAACTCATTGAACTGCTGGAGAAAATTGTCCTTGATAACTCTGTATTCAGTGAACACAGGTATGCTGTAAGAAGGGTCCATTGGCTCTTTATAGTCAGTCTTTTTTTTAATGTATTTTGAGAGAGAGTGAGAGAAAGCGAGCAGGGGAGGGGGAGAGGGAGAGAGAGAATCCCAAGCAGGCTCTACACCATCAGTGTGGGGCATGAGGAGGAGCTTGAACTCGCTAATCATGAGGTCATGATCTGAGCCCAAACCAAGAGTCAGTTGCTTAACCAGCTGAGCCACCTAGGCACCCCCCCTCTTATATTCAGTCTTAAATTGTGGCTTTTCAGTTTTGAGAAGGAACAAAAAGACAAAGACTAGAGAATGTTGTCTGAATTATTACTCTTCTCATACACTCCTCATCCTGCCATTGAGACAAAAAAAAAAAAAACTATTCATAGCTGTAGTGTTTATTCTTCATGACTAATAAGCTTTTGAAATAATACATCCAAAAATTTTTTTTTCCTTAAAAGGAATTTGCAAAACCTCCTCATCCTCACTGCAATCAAGGCTGACCGTACACGTGTTATGGAGTATATTAACCGCCTGGATAATTATGATGCCCCAGATATTGCCAATATCGCAATCTGCAATGAGTTGTTTGAAGAAGCATTTGCCATTTTCCGGAAATTTGATGTCAATACTTCAGCAGTGCAGGTAGGTCTTCAGATTGCCTAAGTTGATTTACTGAAGGTACTGCCTTCTCTTAATTATTGTATGCTATACAGGCCTGTTAGGCCTGGCATAATTGATGGCTTGGGCAATAGAAAAAGCAATAAAATCCTAACCATTTACATGTAATTGCTGTGTGGCCAGATTCATTCTACTGTAACCCTAATTCAGAAATTGGTTGCCTAGGTCTTGATTGAACATATTGGAAACTTGGACCGGGCATATGAGTTTGCTGAACGCTGCAATGAACCAGCGGTCTGGAGTCAGCTTGCAAAAGCCCAGTTGCAGAAAGGAATGGTGAAAGAAGCCATTGATTCTTACATCAAAGCGGATGATCCTTCATCCTACATGGAAGTTGTTCAGGCTGCCAACACCAGTGGTATGACTTCTTTTATGTGTTTGTGACCTCAGAAAATGTACTGAAGCTATGATTAGCCCTAAGCATTAGGACATCGGTCTGTTCTGAATTTATATAGGAGTTAGATATTGCACGGTTACTTGTGAAGACATTTAGCACTCCATCTTAGTCCACATACAGAAAGGCTGCATTTTGTGAACTTACAAAGGTCCATAGGGAAGATTAAAATTCTCATAAAATTCTGATCGAGTTCTAATCTTACAACTTAAAGGAAAAAGATAATTAATAAAGGGGGAATTCAACTGTTCATTTGGTCAGTGATAATACAGAAACGGAACAGGAATTTTGCCATTTTAGATGCATTTCATTGTTTAGATTTGTTATTTTCTATATTGGTTCCTTAAAAAGGAAATTAACAATAATTTTCATTTACTTGAGTGAAAAATGTTAGGATATTAGTGTTTGGATTTATTTTCTTCTTTATACCTAGGAAACTGGGAAGAACTAGTGAAGTACTTGCAGATGGCCCGTAAGAAGGCTCGTGAATCCTATGTGGAGACAGAATTGATATTTGCACTGGCTAAAACAAACCGCCTTGCAGAGTTGGAAGAGTTCATCAATGGGCCAAATAATGCTCATATCCAACAAGTGGGTTTCCTGTTCAGATTTTTTCAAAGTGTAGAAGTCAACTGTTAAGCAACTTTTTATTAGTAGGATCAACCCATCACAACTGATGATTCCAAAGGAAATACAGTGTTTATCAGTATTAAATTGAATTGTGACTTTGGAATGAGGATTGAGTTTAGGCCTACCAAAAATGGATTGTGTTTATTTGCGTTTGTTTGTTTCAGGTTGGTGATCGTTGTTATGATGAAAAAATGTATGATGCTGCTAAATTACTGTACAACAATGTCTCCAATTTTGGACGCTTGGCATCTACCCTCGTTCACCTGGGTGAATATCAGGCAGCTGTTGATGGAGCTAGGAAAGCTAATAGTACTCGAACATGGAAAGAGGTAATCTCAATACCAGTTTGAATGAAGAATTCAGATGTTTAGAAATCTCTTTAAACTGATTAATTGAATTAACCAGCCATGTTTACATTTGAGTTTATGTAGTTGAAATTTTTGTTATAGGTCTGCTTCGCCTGTGTAGATGGCAAGGAGTTCCGTCTAGCTCAAATGTGTGGGCTTCATATTGTAGTACATGCAGATGAATTGGAGGAACTTATCAACTACTATCAGGTAATGAACAAGAGTCTTTTATTAGTTGAGATCTATTGCCACAGATAGTCTTAAACTTTAATTGCGTATTTCCCTTATTCAGGACCGAGGATACTTTGAAGAACTGATAACCATGTTGGAAGCAGCACTGGGACTTGAGCGAGCTCATATGGGAATGTTTACCGAATTAGCTATTCTATATTCTAAATTTAAGCCACAGAAAATGAGGGAGCATCTGGAGCTGTTCTGGTCCAGAGTGAATATTCCTAAGGTAATCAGCCTTTTAACATTGTGAGATGGCTCTGTAGCTATAACTGAAACTTTAATGGGTTGCCTGGGTGGCTCAGTCGATTAAGCATCCCAACTCTTCGTTTCGGCTCATGTCATGATCTCATGGTTTGTGCGTTTAGGCCCACTTCAGGCTCTGCACTGACAGTGTGGAGCTTGCTTAGGATTCTCTCTCCCTTTCTCTACCCCTCACCCATTTGCAACATGTGCACATGTGTGCATGCTCTCTCTTTCTCTCAAATAAACTTTCCTTCCTCTGTTTTTTTCTTTTTCTTTTCTTTTTTAAGCTTTAGCTAGAATTACAGACCCATATCTAAAGCAATTAAATCTCTCTTACATAGGTGCTTAGAGCTGCAGAACAAGCTCATCTCTGGGCAGAATTGGTGTTTTTGTATGACAAGTATGAAGAGTATGATAATGCCATAATTACTATGATGAACCATCCAACTGATGCATGGAAAGAAGGGCAGTTCAAAGATATTATTACCAAGGTGTGTATCTTCTTCAGAAGATACAAGCTTCAAAAGGAGCTCATTAGTAAATAACTCAACTTCTATGTGGACTTTTCCCACTTTAGGTTGCCAATGTGGAACTATACTACAGAGCAATACAGTTCTACCTAGAATTCAAGCCTCTGTTGTTAAATGATTTGCTGATGGTGCTGTCTCCACGGTTGGATCATACTCGTGCTGTCAATTATTTCAGCAAGGTAATTCTAAAAACTTCATAACCTCATAGTAGGGAGCTAAGACTTACATCGGTAACTTTTGTCTGTGGAACTTGAAGGATGTATTATGTTTGTAAAACACTCCTTATTTTAAAGGTTAAACAGCTACCACTGGTGAAACCATATTTGCGTTCAGTTCAAAACCACAACAACAAGTCTGTGAATGAATCACTGAACAACCTCTTTATTACCGAAGAAGATTATCAGGTAAAACTTTTAGTTCTTGCATATATTCTCAAAATTCAGGTTATAATTGGGTTATTGGTATGTTTTCGAGTAAAACCCATTATCCCTTAGGTTTGTAAACAGTAGGTTCTTGTATGCCTTGGATCTAATTTAGTGGTGTTTTCAGGATCAATAAATCTGACTTTTAAGTGCAAAGTTTGCAGAATTTTGCTTAGATCTTGTGTTGGTTAATGCTTTAGAAAAAATGTTATGGTTACTTCATCCCTAAACATCTTGATTGTAGGCAAGGTTCAAAGAGTTTTGGATTTTTTTAACTAGTCTGTAAAACTGATTTGGTATTAATATTCACTGCTTTTCTTGCCCTGTAACGTATTAGTATCTGTCTTTTAATAAACTTGCCTTTGTGAAGAATTTTGCAAAAACAAAATTACAGTTAAGGTTAAGCTAGTTGCCTTTTTTCTTTCTCTTATTACCAACAAATGATGGGTTCAGATCCCATGCTTAGCTATATGACTAACTACCATGTCACGTTGTATCAGAAGTTTCTCTGAAGCATAAAATCTTATCCTCCAAATTACAAATCCTGCCATTTTCATAACTATTCAAAGTTTTGATACTGAAAACCTTGGAGAAAATTACAGAAGTTTTGTAGTACCTTTGAAGATTTTTGTTATACAGTCAGATTGAAGAACCTTGATACTTGTTCAGCTTACAACTTTCTGGTTTGATGCTTGAATCTAGGCTGTCATATTACAATGCTCATTGATCAAGTTGTATTCTATACATACACATCATACAGCATATTGATCACATCATATACAGTCAGTCATATACAGTAATGACTCCTTGATCAAGAATCATGGAATAAATTTTAAACTAAAATGAAACTGATTTGGCATTGGATGGCTTTTTTTTTTCTTTTTTTTAAGGCTCTGCGAACATCTATAGATGCTTATGACAACTTTGACAATATCTCACTTGCTCAGCGTTTGGAAAAACATGAACTCATTGAGTTCAGAAGAATTGCTGCTTATCTCTTCAAAGGCAACAACCGCTGGAAACAGAGTGTAGAGCTGTGCAAGAAAGACAGCCTGTACAAGGTGGGAATGTTGGTGGGGGCCGGCCTATTAAGTCAAGTACTAGATGACCTGTTGTAACCCTATAATGGTGTATTAGAAGTGATTACAGGGGCACCTGGGAGGCCCAGTTGGTTAAGTCTCCGACTCATGGTTTCAGTTTAGGTGATGTTCTGACTGAGTTTGAGCCCTGTGTCCAGCTGTGAGCAGAGCCTGCTTGGGATTCTGTCTCTCTCTCTCCCTGCCCCTCTCAAACTCGCTTGTACTTGCTCTCTGTCAAAGTAAATAAATTTAGAAGAAATTAAAAGAGAAGTGATTATGGTCTATATAAGTATTAGTCTTGCAAATGTGAGAATTGTCTTTAAGCCCCCATTTGAGGGAGGTGGTAATTAAGTCAATTTCTTGATTCTAGTGGTCATCTTATGTTCTGTCAAGCCACTCTCTGTTTAAAAAAAGATTGTTCATCCTATTTTTTTCTTTTCTTTCAACAAATCTTCAATTTAAATGATATAACTGGGATCCCCCACCCCCCATCGTATATAATTGGTTTGCCATTTCAGCATATTTGAGTTTAATGTTTCACCATCATCCTTTCCTTTGAATAGGATGCAATGCAGTATGCCTCTGAATCTAAAGATACTGAATTGGCTGAAGAACTCCTACAGTGGTTTTTGCAGGAAGAAAAAAGAGAGTGCTTTGGAGCTTGTCTTTTTACCTGTTATGATCTTTTAAGGCCAGATGTTGTCCTTGAAACTGCATGGAGGCACAATATCATGGATTTTGCCATGCCCTATTTCATCCAGGTCATGAAGGAATACTTGACAAAGGTAATGGCGCCTCTGTGTGTATTCAGAACTACTTACCTTGAGGATATATAAAATTCCACATGCAGGTCTATTTTTTTCAAATTTTTTTTGTCTAGTGGAAGTAAGTCATTTGATTGTCATAAAATATTCTCCAGAAATTTTTGATGTCTGACAAGTGACATTGAATGGAAAAGGGAACTCAAACATGTCAGTATGTTTACCCTCCATGTATTTCTGAGGGTGAATAGTATTACTTCTATATTGTATGTTTGTTTTTTTTTAACATCTGATAAAAAAAATTTTTTTTTTCCCGAAAATAACATCTTTCTCAAATCCGTTCTTGTGACTTAGATGTCCGTAACTTAGTAGTATAGATTCCCTTTTTTTTGGTTGCTTCTTGACTTTAATATGTATGCCTGTTTCTTTTTGGGAAGCAAAATCTTTATTCTTAACATCCTGTTAACTTTCTCAATATTTTGATAGTTTAACCCCTAATTTAAAAAAATCATAGGAGTTTAACATATTACCTAAAAGTGCATTAAACAAGCTGTGGTTATACTCATTTTATTAAATTCACTCCTCTTAGTGTCCCTTTTTGATATCATAATATTTTTTACTCACTAGAAACTCAACAGTTACTAGCTCTTTACTGTAGAACATTTAAAAAAAAAAAATGGTCCTAAAGGATCCATTTGTCAAAGCAAAAACATGCTTATTAAATTTGGAGTTTCCCATCTGATCTCTTCAGCATGCCGGAGTAAAGGGGGAAAAACAAAGTACCACTAACGGCCCCCAGTATGAATATTTCTTTAGGCTACCATCTAGTAGATACCATTGTGTCCAGTTATAATTTTTTAAGAATTAACATTTTTGGTATAAAAACTGCTTGAAATCCAGTGTAAGAAAACAGTTGCCTTATATCAGCTATAGATGAGAATAGCTTCTTTTTATATGCATAATGCCAACTTATAAGACCTGGCTCTAAGCTGCTGTTAACCGAAATGCTGTAAGTTTTACTAGTGATTATGCTGCTTTCTTTCACACTGACTCTAGCACAAATTCTTCTGCAATAAGCTCTGAAGTTTAAAAAAAAGTTCTAAATTTTGCTTCCAGTATGCCCTTTATTTTCACTTTTCTCATGCCTTTTTTAGTGGTTAGATGTTTCTCCCCTAAACCTTTGTTGCTGATTCTACCTTTTTATGCTCAATATGGAATTTGATTTTTTTCTAAGCTGCACCTTCTGAATTCCTTTGCAGGTTGATGCAATAAAGGAAAAGGTGAAAGTTGATTCTTTTCCATCTTTAAGTCTGGAGGACTAAGTCTAAGGAATTTGCATGATTTTTTTCCTTCCTTTTCTACGCTGCTGCTGCTTTTTCCCCCCAATAAATTTTCACTAAAGCCTCTGCAAGTCCCTTGAAACATAACTATAATAGAGCTGTAGGACATTAGTAGATGTTTGCTACTAATCGGCTAATAGGCTTTAGGAAGGGCAGGAGGCTAATCAGTAGTTGGTTCACAGTCTCTCTTAAATGTATTATTAAAAACTGAGCATGGTGAGTTTCCATATTAATTTCCAAAGTTTCAGGAAATTTCTCTTCCCTGTCAGGGTATCTGGACCATAATAGGATTTTCTTAATACTCTAAATAAATTTAAGCAGCCTCTGGTTTTATTTTGTGAGCTTGCCTGACAGTTGTTGAATTTATATATGTATATATATGCCCTAAAAGGCTTTTGGGGTTTTTTTTTTTTTTTTGGTATTGAAGGACTGTGATCCAGTTTCTGATCTCTTGATTCTTACTAATTTTTTGCTGAAAGTAGATACAAGAGATACTAGCTGCTTCCGAAGAGACTTTCCTCATGTTTCTCCAGGTGTCCAGTTCTTATGGTGCTAGTCCGTTTTCAAGAGGAAACAAAACTTTTTTAATCATGAGAGTAGCTTGCTGTAATTGTTGCTAAGCAACACGGAATATTTCTGTATTTAATGAAGCAATATTAACTTCTTCCTGTAATAAGGGACACCTCTGAAGATACCTAAAATTTGCTTTCATTCATCTGTTGGCTTGTCCAAGGTCAAATTTAGGCACCTCTTGGTTGCTGCTTCCTTCATTGGCTTGTCTCCATCCCAATATAAATGAAACAAACTGACGTCCGTTATCAAATTGTTGTAGTAAAAGGGTGGGAAGGTAAAGGAGAGTTGAAACAAATTTAAAAGATTTTGGGTGGGGGACAATGCCTTGAAATTATGTTGAACCAAACTGGAATCACCATTGGAACTTAGGGCAAACCTGAGTAAAATGCATTGTGTGTGAGGCCCTTCAGCAGCTAGTAAGCAAGGCAGTTAGAAAGCGTGTGTGTGAAAAACAGGTAATTGAACTGCAGTGTTATGCATTGTTTTAAATCAAGCATGTACAACAGTCATTGCAATTACATCATACTACTTTTGAAACTCTTAAAGCATTGCTGTGGGCTGTGTGTGTTTCTTGAGAGCCTGTATAGCAACAGTCATCTTCAGATCTCACTTCTTGCTTCAGTACTTTTGCCTTTTTTTCATGCACACATACACCAGAATAACTGACTGCATGTTAACTTTTCCTCTGCAGCATATTGCAGTCTTTGTGGAAAAGCCTTTTACATTATAGTGAATTTTTAATAGTACAGATGGAACTGATCTCAGTGACACGCTTTACCTGTAATTTTTCTTTTTATCCCTGTAATTTTTCTTTTTATCCAAGGATCAGAAACTTTTGTTACAGCTCTTAACAAAAGCTTGTGTTCATAAAAGCCTTCTCTGCTTTTCTTTTTTGAGCAGTCTAAATTGTGTCAGTGGAAACCAAAATTGGATGTTGCTGTGCCAGAGGCTGTCCCATATTATAGAAAAATAAAAATTTTTTGCTTAGTTTGATGCTATTCCTTCAGAGGTCTTTTTTTCTTTTTTTGCCCTCTGCCCAACCTGCCTATGTGCATGCATGGGCAATGTGATACTGCTAGCTCTTCTTCGAAGTCTTTGGTGTACTTCTGTAACAGGACTTCTTTCTTCAACATCTGACTCAAGTTCACCTCTGACATTTAGGTTTACACATGTGTTCACTTTAGATTCTTGTCCTTGAAAGTCTGGAAATGTATTTTGCAGTGGTGGGGTTTTTTGCTGTTTCATTTTTCTTCTAATAACTTGGAAGTTAAGCACACTCATCCATGTATTTTTTGGTATAACCTCTTTAGCTCACTCTTGGATACTGTTTAGTTCGCAAAACCCCTTGATGGCACAGACTGTGCTTTTAATATTTAAGTAATAATATTTAAGTTTGAATGCCAAACATTGGGTATCTCTCATGGAACTTCGCCATAGTAGTTTTTACTTTGATATTGAGCTACTCTGTAACACATGAACTATTTTAGTCTATAAAAATAGGAAAACTGTAAACAAAAGCAAACCAACCCATCTTCCTAGTGTAGAAAAACTACATTTTATCTGAAGGTATCTAGAGTCTACCTCAGCTTACATTTCTCAAATTATTCCCTAATAAACTAGAATGCATTAGACTTACATTCTACTAGATATATGTAATATTTAATATGGGACAATTAAAATATGTATAAAATACTGTCCTAACCTTAATAACCTATGTGAAGACTCAAACATACTTTTAAATACTTTCAAAGAGAAAGGAAGGGCTGTTTTAACCTTTTTAGGACCCAGTCTTTATAGTTTTTCACTGACGTCTGCATGTCTTTTTTTGTGAGTGATTTTTCACTATTTACCTTTTTGAGGAACATGCCGTGAACATTCATTAAAAGATCTTCCTGTATTCTGCCTCTCATTTTGGCGCGCTCTGAAAACCACTAGGAATAGATCATGTCAGAATTTGAAGTTTTAGTTTTACTTCTAGTATAATGATAGACCAACTAATAATAAGACTTTCACTGAGATACCAACTTTTTAAAAGTAGTTTAAAAAGATAGAGTTTAAAAGGCAGGTAGAAGTTGTATAGCAGATATCCCCTAAGCCCATTGTCCTAACATCCTTTCTTCCCAATTCTTCACAGAATTATAGTACCAGATCATGTTAGTCCTATAACAAATTTTGCAGAATATCTTATTCAACCATCATTATATAGACAAGGAAGTTTGAGGGTCAGTACAGTGGTTTGCCAGGGTCACATAACTAGTTTATGGAGGGACCTGTGTATTCCAGCTCCTTTTTTTTCACTTTTTTTTTTTTTTTTTTTAAACATTTGGACTCCTACTATATTAGTTCTGTCTGATACTATCCACTTTTATTTAGAGTAGTTAGCATGTAGTAGCCATTTACTTCTTTGGCTTCATTAAAAACAAAAATTCTTCCTCAAAGATGTGGCAAAAATTAGGCATTCCTACTACTATTTCTACTTCTTAGAAAATAGAGCATTAAAACATGCAGCCTGTCTTTATCTAAAAAGATGGAATATGGAGCCACTTTGTGTCTTAAATTTCAGTCCGCACCTATAACAATTATCAGCAGAAGCTGTGCACAATTGGCAAAAGATAGCTTATTCTAAATGAGTACTTGTCCAGTCATTAACTCATTTCACTTTTTTGAATATCATTTCCTTTGGGGAGGGAAGTCTTGTCTGGTTATGAGTTCATTATTATTACCTTTGATAAAGTTTAAACTTCATTTGAAAAAGTGGTTCCTTCTTGTTATCTCCCTCCCTCAGGCTGGCTGCATCCTAGCATGCCCAGTTTTAGCCTGGCGTGAGCTTTTATGGCATTTATAAATCCCTCCTTCCTGAGGGTTTATAATGACAGTGCTAAAAATCACCTTGACTGAACTATGAACATTGCCATTGAATTTGAGGGGGCCTGAGAATATTCTTTCTAGTCTGTTTTATTTTGACAAAATTCAACATACTAAGGCTTTTCCACTTTCTGCCATAAACCTAGGTGTATAATATTTTTGAGGTGCTAAGTAACATTACCTGTTTTTCTCCAGGTGGATAAATTAGATGCTTCGGAATCACTGAGAAAAGAAGAAGAACAAGCTACAGAGACGCAACCTATCGTTTATGGTAATCTCTCTCTCTCTTTAAACCCACAGAAAAGTAGTAGACAAGTGTTTCATTCTTTAAGGATCCTACTTCAGAATAGAAATACAGTTAAGTGTCTAAAGTGCAAAAAGCTCACAGAGTTCAGGAATAATTCTACCATCTTTTTCTGAAAACAGTCTTAAAGCAGACACTGTTATTATTCACTTAAGGTAGTCTTAAATGCAAAGATAATCTTAAAAAATAGTCACTTAAGATCATAACCTAAATTTTCCTCTTGCCTGCTCACTGATTGATTACATATTCATAAATTAGAAGTATTGATGAATTCAGTTTTCAGAAATGCAGAAGCTAAGAAAACATGCCAAGGCTGTCTTTATGGTGCTTTACAGACAGAGTGTATCTTCTCTTTAAGTTCTAACTGGGGCAGAAAACGAGGTAGTTTCCATTTGAGAACTTTCCAGAGAGATAGGATCTTGAAACTCTCAGTGAATATATAGGGCAATTTAATTTCTTCTATGTGCAAGTAGTTCAGACTTGTACTCTTGGTGAACAGATACATTTGAACAATGAATTAGAAGGGTATATATTATGTCGCTGTAATCAGGTGTTTTTTGGAGGAAGGCATAAAATTGTGACCATTATATCTCAGCCTGCTAAAGGAAATGATAATAGACAAACATATTAGGACATTGTCTCCTTTTAATTACTTACTTACTTACTTACTTACTTTTTAAAGTAGGCTTTACACCCAGTGTGGAGCCCAGCACCGGGCTTGAACTCACAATCAAGGCCTGAGCTAAGATCAACAGACACTTAACTGACTGAGCCACCCAGGCGCCCCCCCCCCCCCCATCTCCTTTTTATTGTAGATAAAAAAGACTTTGGGAATTTGGAGGACTGCATAGTTTTGATAAAGTTGGAGAAGATAAACTTAAAAGTAGATTAAGGATGATTAAAGTAGGTTAAAAGATGGGAGCAAGATGTTTGCGTATTTCAGATAGGGAACAATAGGAACAAAAATAGGGTGGGGGTAATATTTTGGGAGCACCTATTGAATTTGGCTTACCTTCAGGGTATTTAAATGGAGAGTCCTTCTAGGCAGTTGAAAATTTCAGTATCAAAGTTAAAAGTGATTTTTATAAACTGCTGGTTTCCAAAAAGAATTTGCTCACAAAACAAATTCTGGTTGTTCACAAAAGAGAGACTTGAGGTCACCTGTCTGAGAGAAACTTTGCACTAGGTTTACATTCTAGAGGGAGATTAAGATTACTTCTTTTGCAAGGTAGTGGATAGAGGTGTTACATTGTTTTTTTCCTTTTAAATAAACCAGGTTTCTCTACAGGTCATTTTCTGTATGTGATCAACTACTATTTGTAGTTGAGTGTTGGGGTGCCTGGCTGGTTCAGTCGGGGTAGAGCATGCACCTCTTGATCTCGGGGTCATGAGTTTGAGCCCTACCATTGTGGGTGGAGTTTACTTAAATTTTTTTTAAGTTTATTTCTTTATTTTGAGAGAGAGTGTGTTTCCAAGTGGGGGAGAGACAGAATCCCAAGCAGGCTTTGCACTGTTAGCGCAAGGCCTGATTGCAGGGCTTGAACACACAGACCATAAGATCTGAGCCAAAGTTGGACACTTAACTGACAGAGCTACCCAGGCGCCCCTGAAAATTTTTTTTAATGAAGTACGAGTGCTCATACAGTATTTGAAACAGATTTATGTTCTGATGTATTCATACGTAAGCATATTTGAATGTGTCTTGTTTTTGTTTTTCTCTTAACTAGTACTAGATTCTTTCCTAGATATCCATTAGATTACCATTTCATTTCATTACCATTTATGTTGTTTAAATCAGAAATTTAAATCTAATTTTAAAAGTTTATTTGTGTTAAAACCACATCATTAAAAAGTTAAGCTTTCCTGTGCTTATTTCACCAAACATGTGTGAGTACCATGTGGTGATAAGTGTATTGGCAGATGTCTTGCCCATTCATGTCAAGCATGCCTGTGCATATTGTTTTAAATAAAATGAGGTAACATAATTACTGTCACTGTTCTGCCCTCTGCCCTGAATTGTTTGGCTTTTTAGGCAGAACCCTTCTTAGGGTGGGTGTGATGCCAAAATTGTGACAGTCAAAAGTACCACCACAAAACTCATTCTAAGTTTTGATTATGTTCTTAGAGTAGGGGAGATTAGAGTATGATAGTCTACACTGCTAACAATTTGTCCCACCTCCTGCCCCTCCACCCCCTACCCTTTCTTGTTTTTCTTCTTTAGGTCAGCCCCAGTTGATGCTGACAGCAGGACCCAGTGTTGCAGTCCCTCCCCAGGCACCTTTTGGCTATGGTTATACTGCACCACCCTATGGGCAGCCACAGCCTGGCTTTGGGTACAGCATGTGAGACAGAAAGCTGATCCTGTAGTCGCCTATTTTCGTACTGAAACATCGTCTCTACCCGCTTCTCAGTTTATAATGGGAAAACAGGCACATGTTCTTGTAACCTTTATTTCATGAAGGACTACTTTTTGTTTCTAACTATAAACTCGGATCACCTGTGTTAAAAGCTTATTTCACATTCCGCATCATTTTAGAATTTATTTTCAAAGGGGAATAGTTTCAATGTTTATTCAGTTGGGCTTTTTTTCTTCCCCCTCATTCTTTGAAGAACTGCTTAATACTCAATCTGTTGTGAAGAACCTGATTTGCACTCTGTAGTGTTTAAAGAAAAAAAAACTCTAATATTGAATCTCTTAAATTTAGTGTATGTAAACAGCTTATGATATGTATTGTCTAAAATGCATTTAAATCTCTTACTCAAAAGCTACAGCAAAAGTATTGGTATGTGACCATGTAAGACTGTCAATGCCAACAAAGACAACACTAATCAGCATATCCTACATTGGATTGCAGTGCTCTCCAAATTATTTGAAAAATGCATTACAGACAAATTGCCTGACTTTTAAATGAGCATAAAAGGCCCTCTAACCTATGCAGGTTTCCTCATTACGCATATAGAAAATGCTAGTGTGTTTTTGCTCACTTCATATGTAACAGGTGCCCTTATGTTGTGCTGTATCCTGTGCTTTTTCTGTGGGACCATTCCATTCAGGAACAAAGAGCACCATGATTCCAATCTGTGTGTATTTACTAACCCTTCCCTGAGGTTTGTGTATGTTGGATATTGTGGTGTTTTAGATCACTGAGTGTACAGAAGAGAGAATTCAAACAAAATATTGCTGTTCTTCAGTTTTGTTTGTGGAATTTGAAATTACTCAAATTTAAAATAAATTACTGGACTGTGGAAATAACGTAGAATGGCAGTTTTAATTAAATACCTTTCAAATTTTAACCAAAGAACCGTGGTTGTGGTAGTTTTATATTGGGTATTGAGGTGGTACAGGGAGGTGTGAGTGCAAAAGCAGAATGAGGATTGGGATAGGGAAATACACAGCATTACATCATGTACATTCCTGTGGTTAACAAGGTACATGCAGCAGTCTGAAGAACACTGTAGTAGGCCACATTTTGGCTGTCTCCCATCATTTTAACCAAGTGGCACTTCAGGGTTTTTACCTAAGCATTTCACTTAAATGAACAGATATGGGTATTCTGTCAACTTGCGATCAAAGTATATAAGCATGTAGTTAACATACTGTGCCTCACCATGAAAAGGGCCCCAAAGTATGAGTACTTTTAAGTGGAATTTTTTTAAGCCAGTGTTTGAATTCAACCCTTTTTGTTCATGGCTGAGAATGTTACTTTAAGTTCATTTCACTTTTTAATCCTCAAAAGAGTTAGAGGATTAAACCCAGTCCTCCACCAAACCTAGCCTTGTATTGCCCTATAATTCTCCACACCGACCAGGCAAATGACCATAAGCAGCACAGGTTTTTTTGTTTTTTGTTTTTTAAACATAGAACCCCTGCCCTGCCCCACTTTTAATCATCCTACCCCTAAAATTATAGTATTAACTAGAAAATCCCTTCTCCTGTTTTGGTTTGTCATAGTGAAAACATTGAGCTGTACTTATGCTTCTGCTGTGGATCTCTGCCTCCCTGCCTTTGTTGTTAATCAAAATCAACAGGGAGAATAGCAGTGGTCCTTGGGAGCTTAATCCTTTTCAGTCGAGATGTGTTCTTCTGGACCTTTCCTATACTTTGTGAACCTCTGAATATGTTCCCTTGTGTGTATTAACATGATGAGTACTTTCCAGAATTATTTGCAGGAGTATGTTTAAATCACAAAATGCCTACCTTAAGACTTGGCAGTGGGTGTTGTACATAAGCGGTAGAACAAATTGGTAATAAACTTTATTTTAAGGGATCTTCCATGACATTACTCTGAATAGGATGATGGTCTGGGAGACGTAACTTAAAACAGGAAACAGTATTAAGAATTCTTATAATTGTCTAAATGTAACTGAAACAGGAGAGAAGAGAGTAATGGAAAACCTCTGAGGAGGTAAACATACCTTCAGTGATCTTTTGCCCTAGTATCCAAATATAGCCATTGTACAAAAAAAAAAAAAAAAAATCTGATATTTGTTAACTATTTCAACATAGACATTAGTACAATAGCAACAGAATGATATGAGCTCCAAGCAGGGCTGCTTGAATGTTCTGTAAAAACAAATTTTAAAAATTTATTTAAATGTAACTATTAAACTCATTGCATGTAAACATAAACAATTATATATTAGCCTTATTTCTTAAATGAGAAAAATGGAATTGCACTGTTTTTTACAAGTCTCTTCAAAGTTTTTCTTCACAGAAGACTGCTGGATTCTGTTTGCATTCACTGTTACTACTTTTTTTAAAAAGTATGTGAAGAAAGTCTAGCCTCACGAAGATGTATAATTAGGAAAGTATTTTAATAGCCTTTTCAGATACTTGTAGTAGTTGAAATGTGGAATCTGAAACCGTAACACTGAACTTTAACATATTAAAATCCATTAGTGTCTTTAGTTTGAATAGATCTTTTATCTATGCATGATTTGTACCCTCATGCATTGGTTATATGGAAAATAGATTCATTAATTTGTACAGGTTTTCTAAATGTTGACACATATCTAAAAATCCTATCTGTGAGGAACACTGATCTCATCAGAAAAATCTTAGGTTTTGGGAAACTTGGAGGAGAGGTAGATAGAAGTTTTCCAGAATACGGTCTGTTGCTTTCCTTAAAATGATTGGCTAATTGGATACTTAATTTGTCAGTTTTTACAAGTAAAACTCTTCCATGACCAAGGCTGCTAGTTCAGCTCACAACTCAGCCACACATTTTTTTTCTCTCAGGACAACATTCATACTTCAGTGTGTACCAGAAGTGTTCAGTGTTAGAACATTAAGACGAAAGTAGTGAAGGGTCAAATTTAATAATTTTTTTTTTTTTTACTGCTTTATGAAGGACATTAAGTGAATCGTGTGTGTGTGTGTGAGAGAGAGAGAGAGAGACACTATTGGGCAATGAAGTACTACTTGTATAGGTAGGGTGCCCCTGCCTTGATTCGTGAAAGATGCCAGAGGTTTTATCCACCTTTGCTTTTGTGTTATCCGTGCAAATGTCAACACAGCAAAAAAAAAAAAAAAAAAAAAAGTCTTAGCATTACAAAAATATCTGACCCCTTGAAAGTATCTTAAAGACCCTATGGGCTTTGCAGAGTATACCTTGAGAACTGTAAGATTAAGCACCCTATAAAATAAATACTAAGTACAGGTGAAGTAGGAAATAAGCATAATATATTTCTGGAATTATTAGAATTTGTATACTATTCATCCTGGTAGATATACCATGACTTAGAGTTACTTGAGTCAGCCGGCCATCCTGTTGGGAATGCACTGTCTTTGAACTTGGAGCCATCAGTCTCTGAGGCAAGCCTCAGAAATTACATGAGCCAGAATGGTGCATTTAGGATTAAGTTCTCTTCGCCTCAATTACATGCTGTTGCATCACTTTTGAATCTAGTGTAAACATTCTATTTAGAAGCAGTTGCTACTGTGGCATCATTCACAGATGCACTTTCTCCTGTGCTGTCATATGCCAGTGTAAACTCTAGAAAACTGACCAAATAGTACAAACTGTGACTGAGTGCAGTAGTCTTTATTGTTTTACCCAGACTCCACTGACCTTAGACCTTGAAGTATTATCGTGCTGCAGATGTTTGAAGCTCAATGCTAAGTAATGCTAATTACTGAAGTTAATTGTGGAGAATTGGAGCTACTTCACATGCACCTGTTGCCAAAATTCTCTCTGGCATCATTAGTTCTTTGGGATATACTCAATTTAGAAATACTATCAGGGTCCCCCTAAAAGACTTTCATTCAAAAAGCTATGTTGCTTTTGGGAACCGGAACCTCCCTCCTATCCTGGGCAGGTGGTGTAACAGTAACTATTGGAATTATGTCATGATAACCATATATCAAAAGGGAAATAAAGATGCCCTTAAATAATTGAACTATCTAGTTCCTTAAGTTCTAGGTAAAGAAACAGTAGGATGTTGCATGACACACCACATTCACTTCACCATTTCCGTAGATTCTTGTGTGGGCCTAGTACTACCTTCAAAGTCCATACAAGTCACTCTGCAAGTTTTTCTTTTTTTTTTTTTAATTTTTTTTCAACGTTTATTTATTTTTGGGACAGAGAGAGACAGAGCATGAACGGGGGAGGGGCAGAGAGAGGGGGAGACACAGAATCGGAAACAGGCTCCAGGCTCTGAGCCATCAGCCCAGAGCCCGACGCGGGGCTCGAACTCACGGACCGCGAGATCGTGACCTGGCTGAAGTCGGACGCTTAACCGACTGCGCCACCCAGGCGCCCCACTGCAAGTTTTTCAATGCCTGCACTATTAGGGAAGTTGTGGGGAAGTAAAAGGAATTTTTTATAGGCTATGATGTAGAAGCACTACTGAGAAATCTTTGGCCAGTGTGGGTCAGGGAAATGAACGTGAAATACTGCACAGGTGGGTTAATCCAGAAGGTTAGACTGTAAATCCGCTGTGTGGGGCTATACCATGATCTATTAATGTTGGCTATCAGTCATCCAAAAAGTGATGGCAGGAAAACAAACTGCAGTTTGCATCCAATGAGAATACCTTGAACCCTGATCCTTCAATGGGGTATAGCAGCGTTGTCTTGGGGAAGAAAAGCCATTACACAGGGACGTAACCATGCACAGGAAATGCTGTCCCCCCCCCCCCCCCCCCGCACCCGCCCTTGTAATCCAATTTGGTTGTGACCAGTTTCTCAAACATTTTTTTGTTTCAGCAGCTATCACTTGAAACATCAGGACCATTTGACTTTTTTCTTTTTTTTTTAAGCCAAGATAACTGAGCCAAGTACCTGATAAAAACATGGGAACGGATGGATTTTGATCTCAAAAATACTTAAGGTAGGGGGAGAATTTCAGTTTTATTGTTAGAATTTGACAGTTTCAAAACACATTGTGGTGGGACAATCATCATACAAAATTCCACCTAGTAAAGTTTTAGGTGACCAGTGACTTTGTCAATTAGATCTGCTGGTCCTGGCCCAATTCCCAGGACAGTTCTAGAACCAGGTGCAATTTGAGTACGTCCAGCATCTTGGATCAAACTTACAGTCAGTCCTAGCATTTTTGCATGGGTCAATAATTCAACCAGAGTTTCTTCATCAGGGGCTTTGACCACCACTTTGGGCTGGCCACAGTATTCCCATTGTTTGAGCAATTCAGGGTTTCTTCTTTGAATTTGCTTGTAGGCAGAAACAGCAGCATGAGAGCACTGGGCAGCTACTTTCCCTTTTCCCATCTTCAAGTCATTTCGAACCACAAGAATCATTTTGTACTCCCCACTTTCTCCTAAGATGCTTGCTTCACTTCCAGTCTCGGTGTCTATCTCGCTCACTGAGCTTTTGGGAGTCATCCCAAAGCGTACACGGAGACCCCAACCCAGGCACATGCCACAAGCAACTCCGGCAGCCACGCTAAGTGCACCAGGATGAGCCAAATATTCCATCACCAAGGATTTGGAGAGCATCTGAAAGGAAAGGAAAAAAAGTTATCACTATAGCAGTGAAAAATTACAGGCTTATCAGACAAAACACCTTAATTTAGGTAAATAAGTGGCAACATTTAAAAACCATTATGAAGTCATCCAGAAAAAAAGCAAAATATTATTTTGGATCTTAATGTACTGTTTTTTCTTCCCTTTGTACTAGAAAAGATTCAAGAATTCAGGTAAAGCAGTTACAATCATTCTGAATCTCAAGGAGTATCTAGTTCTTGGGATACCATAAAGCTCTGTTCCTCTGTCTTCCCCCTAAGTCTTGTAGACAAAGGAAATATTCTATTTTATCACGCTGTCTAAAGGACGTAAAGAAACCAAGAATAACTCATCCCTTCTCTGGAATATAGTGCTTATTTGTGTCTTCATAATGCAGTGGTTCTCAATGGGGATGGTACCAACCCCCTCAGAGAAGTTCCTAGTTGTCACAGCAATGGGCCTGGAGTGAGGCGTGCTGCTGACATTTACTAGACCTAAGCATGGAATGCTAAAAGTCTTACAAAGCAAAGATTTTCTCGCTGGAAATAATTATAGGTAAAAAACCATCAATCACTGAGACCAGAAGCTAACTTCATTATACACATGGACACAAAATATTTTTTGCATAGTTCTAATATACACTGAATTTGCCAGAAGTGTAACTATCATATAAAACAAAGGAAGATCATCCTTTATTCTTTATTTTAGAAATTCCTGTTACCTCAGCAAAGTTATTCATGGTATTTGAATCACCAATAAAACACCCGTATCAGTCTACAGTTGAGGCTGTTACATTCAGAATGCTTCCATGTATAGGCACAAATAACCATCAGTTTCTTCTAGTGGAACAGCATCTAACCATTTATATATTGAAATACATGGGACTACCATATTTGTAGTGCTTATAAGTAAGTGCCCTCGGATAATCTACATGGCATAGATGGCAGTCTTGGAAATACTTTATCACAAATATTTTAAATGAGAATGGGGCGACTGGCTGACTCAGTTGGTACAGCACGTGCCTCTTGATCTCAGGGTTGTGGGTTCAAGCCCCACACTGGGTGCGGAGGTTACTTAAAAATAAAATCTTGGAGCGCCTGGGTGGCTCAGTTAAGTGTCTTGACTACGGCTTGGTCTTGATCTCATGGCCACCTCAGGCTCTGTGCAGACAGCTCAGAGCCTGGAGCCTGCTTCAGATTCTGTCTCCATCTCTTTCTGCCCCTCCCTTGCTAACAAATATAAATAAACATTAAAAAAAATAATAAAATCTTTAAAAAATTTAAAAATAAGGATACCATAGGGGATGTTAAATTTCTTGAGATACTGCATACTATAAAAATTCATCTTTTTTAAAGTGTACAATTTAGTGGTTTTTTAATATATCCAGAAGTTTGTACAACCATAAGTACTATCTAATCCCAGAACACTTTCACTGCCTCAAAAAGCAATCCCTTGGGGCTCCTGAGTGGCTCAGTTTGCTGAGCTTCCAACTCGATTTCAGCTCAGGTCATGATCTCAGGGTCATGGGATTGAGCCCTGCACTGGGTTCCATGCTGAACAGGGAGCCTGCCTGGGATTCTCTCTCTCTCCCTTTGCTCCACTCCCCTGCTTGTGCATGCAAAAAAAAAAAAAAAAAGAAACCTGTGTAACTAGTTGCTTCCCATTTTCTCTACCCCCAGGTCCCTGGCATTTGCTAATCTATTTTGCCTATTCTGGACATTCATATAAATCAAACAATTCAATATGTGGCCTTTTGTTTCAAGCTTCTGTCACTTAACACAGAAATACAGATTTAAGAAACAAACATTGAAGGATCAAAGGAGAGTGACATGGAATGGCCAGAGGCAAGAGGGTCACACATGTAAGCTGTCAGTACCTAGTTTCAGTCCTCTTTCACTGGTATGACTAATAATGGTGACAGGGCTGTATTGACATAGTACTTTATGGCTCTAGATGCCTTTTTACAGTCAGAAAAAAAAATTAAATTCTTATTAGAACCCACATTTTCTCAGAATGCATCTATCATTTAGTTACTACATGAGGCTTACATATCAGGATTTCTCTTTCATAATCTAACAACTAGATTCCAAAGTTGAATAAATACTCAATTATGTAAAAATTATATCCATAACCTCCATGTCAACAATTAGAAGGATTTTCTGCACCCATTTCTAGGTTGCAAAGTAACCAAATATCCTATATACCAGATTCAGGTACTATCTGGAGATGGGAACCACATATAGAGGGCCTATTATGTGTTGTATAACTTGCTAACCCCTTTACTTCCATTATGGTTGCTATGAAAATTAAAAAAGGCATGAGCCTCATTTTAAAGATGAGAAAAATAAGGATCTAAAAGAGAACCTGCTTATCCACAGTAATATAACTAATAAAAGTAGTATAAAATATACTCATCTAGAGATCATGACAGAAAGCTTCTCACTTTCTGAACTTTATCTAAAAACAGACATATACCAGGTTCCTGGGTGGCTCAGTTGGTTGAGTGTCCTGCCTCTTGATTTCGGCTCAGGTCATGATCTCACAGTTCATGAGCATGCAGCCTGCTTAAGATTCTCTTCTATCTCCCTCTGCCACTCCCTCACTCTCACTCTTTCTCTCAACAGCAACAAAAACTAAACAAACCAAAAATAACCACCAAAAAACAAACATATCAGTAAGAGAAAAAAACGAAAGAAGAAAAAGTTCTAGAAATTACAAAGTTCATTGCTTCTGTACCATACCTCATGAGGTCTCTAATTCTACCATATTAATACCATTAATACCTAACATTTTTATTCTTTAGGATGTTCTAATCACCTATCAGCCTGATTACATTATCATCTAACTCCTCCAAAAGGTGTTTCAGCCTCTTTCCCTTTCTGCATATACACCACACACATATCAAAAACCCAGTGATTGAGACTAAGGTAAACATAACTATTCTTAGTCTCATGGATAATCCTGGGCAATGGTGGCATTGCAAAACAAACACGTCCTGTAAAAACCCTCCTCCTGGTGTGTTCTAATTCCTCCCAGACTAAGCCCCTTTCACCAATGTTCTTGATCCCATTCCCTCCGGAACCGTGCTCCCCACCCGTTAATCGTACTCCCTGGGGCTATACCTTGGCTTTTCTAACCTAAAAAAAAAAAAAAAAAAAAAAAAAAAAAAAAAAATTTCCCCAATCCTTTTTGACCCTGGGACCACTGTCTGACTTCTTTTTCCTTTTACCTCTAAACTTCTTTAATTACCTGCCTCCTTTCCCCAATCAACTGATATTGCTAAGGAATTAGACACTTGTTAATTGCCAAATGTAGTTGCCTCCTTTTAGGCCTCTTCTTGAGTTTTCCCCACCACTCACTGATGATAACGTTTCTTTAAACTTTCCTCCCTCTAATTCTTTAATCTAACTTTCACCCTATTATCATCCCACCTTTCTGATAGTTTTTTTTCCAGTCTCCTCTAGCTCTGATATTTGCCCCTGATGTATGTATTGCACCTGCTTACACGTTTATCCTTCTTTTCAGTCTATGCCTACATCATCCAATACAGTATCCATTAGTCAACACAGTTATTTAAACTTAATTAAAACTAAGTAAAAATTCAATTCTTCAGTTGCACTTAGCCACATTTCAAGTGCCCAATAGCTCAACAACTTAGAAGTGGCTAACGGTCACTCTGAGCTGCAGAATATTTCCATGAAAGTTCTATTGGACAGTGATGGTCTATAAACTCTCTTTTCATCCAATAAGTTGATATTTATGGAAGGCCTATTGTGCACCAGGCACTGTTCTGGACCTTAGAGATAGAGCACTGAACTAAACAAAGTCCCACTCTTCATGGAGCTGACATCTAATACAGGAGAGAGCAAATCCCATTTATTCCCAAATTGTCATATGCTGAGGACTCCTGACACCTCTCCTGGGCTCCAAACTGGAATTTCCAGCTTCTACTAGAATACTATAGAGTATTCTAATCTGTATCCTACACTGAACTCAGTATTTTCCTTTCCCTCTAAAATTTCCTTTTTCTGTATTCTTTTTTTTTCATTATTATTTATTGAAAGAGAGAGAGAGAGAGAGAGAGAGAGAGAGAGAGAGAGAGAGAATCCCAAGCATGCTCCCCACTTGTCAGTGCAGAGCCCTATACAGGGCTTGCTCCCACGAAGAGATCATGACCTGAGCTGAAATCAAGAGTTTGAAGCTCAACCACTGAGCCATCCATGTGGCCCACCTTTTTCTGTACTCTTGACTTCTTAGTAACCCTGGACTCTTTCTCCACTGGCCTACCACATCCAGTCACCAAACCTTGTTGAATTTATCTGTGTTCAACCTATCTCCTTATCCTTGCTACCAGTGCCCTATCGATGTCTTGGCCAAAAGCCTTCAAATTACTTCTCTATCTCTGATCTTTCCTCATTTGCTTCATGCATATCCTAGTTCATCCTAGTCCATCTGCCATTAAAATTATACTTTTTTTTTTTAAAGTTTATTTATTTGGAGGGTGGGGGGGGGGGGGAGAGAGGGAGAAAGAGAAACCCAAGCAAGCTCCTGGGAGAGCCACATGCAGACCTCAAACTCACAAACTGTGAGCTCATGACCTAAGCTGTAATCAAGAGTCTGAAGCTTAAGAGACTGAGCCATCCAGGCACCCCTAAAATTATACTTGTAAAACACAAATCTGATCCTGTAATATTTCTGCTCAAAAACCACCAGATGGAGGTGCCTGGGTGGCTCAGTCGGTTTAGCAACCTACTTCTGATTTCGGCTCAGGTCATGATCTCACCATTCATGATCTCCAGCCCTGCAGTGGGCTCTGCGCTGACAGTTCAGAGCCTGCTTGGGATTCTCTCTCTCTCTGCCCCTCTCCTGCTTGCTCTTTCTCTCAAAATAAATAAATAAACTTAAAAAAATATTACCAGGTAAACACCTAAAATATAAAACAAATCCCTTAGCACAAATTCAAAGCACTACACAGTTTGGTTGCTACCTACTTTCTCCTAATCTCTTCTGCTTCATACTGTACTATCCAGCGACACCAAATTACTAGGTTCCCTTCAAAGAGCCATCTCTCCCAGGAATTATTTTCTATTTTCTTCACTTACATACACAAACACAAACACACACAACCTCTTCAGCCATGAAGGCGTGGTTCAAACGACACCAATCTCAAGTGTTTATCATCCCCCAATCAGTCTTAATTATTTACTCTACAGAACTGCTGTAGCAATTACACATAACGACTGCACATCACATTTTCAGAGCCTAGTGCCTGGGCTAACAGGATTAAACACTTCTCTGAACATTATATCTGTGTTACACAGAGAGACACATTTTTCGATCATATTCGTGGAAACCTTTCCTTTCCTCGTAGGACTCCATTTCATACGCTGTGGGTATTCAATAAATACTCAACAGGCCTGCGCGGTATTTTCTCACATTCGGAGCAAGCGTATCCACGCTGCCTGAATGAAGGCTCTGCCTGGGAACAAGAAATTCTGGGTTCTTCTCCTTCTCAGGATTTTGGTCCCTTCTTCCAAAGGACTACTAGCTGAACAGCAGTAGTGGCTCCAGTGTCCAGTTGGGCGGAAGACAGTTTACGGAGGTGAAAGGCTCGGAGGAGGAGGTATGTAATGAGGTGGAAAGAAACATTCCAATTGGAGAGAGAATGCAAAATTACCTCCCAATGAAGGACCGACTTACCTAGAGAACCTCACCAACGCCTCACTCGCGCCGCTCCGCTTTCCCCCTAGCGTAGTGAACACGCTTCTATCCCACGAGTTACCTCTTCCGGGACTCCTTGATAAGTTCCGGATCAAGAACCGCGAAGACAACAGTCATTCTTCCTCTCGTCCCGCCCACAGGTCCCGAACCTAGACCCGAACTGAAATCCCGCGAAGATCTTCGGAGGTTGCAGAAAAGAAAAAGGAACTTTTGTCTCTTGGAGGCGGTCCCCGGAGGGATGGGGGGTGGGAAACGGACCGGAAGTGACGAGAGCGAGTTCCGGTTGGCCGGACCCCAGCGGCGGGTGTGAGAGTCGGTCAGGAGCCGCTTCCAGGATACTGAGATCCGGAGAAGCCGGGGTCAGAGCGGGTAGGTAAACGAGCGCGTGAAATTGGGGACGGAAGCCTGAGACTGTCATCAGGGCTTGGCTTCTTCCGGAGCTCTCCCACTTAGATCATATAGATGTGGGGCACCGTGATTTCGACCAGGTTATCTGGGACACCTCACGGTTCACCCCGGTACAGTGAACCCATACACTGGATTTCCTATCATTTGCTCTCATCGTCGCGGACTTGGAAGCTCTTCTAAGCTTCTGTAGAGTACCCATCCCTTCTTCCTTCCCCGGTATCTAGAACCTCAGAGTAAGTGGAGAAGATCCTCCCTGCTGATGACCAAGCTGTTTCTCAGGACCTGTCAGTTTGGTTCTTGCCCTCCCCAGCCACTAATACATGATACTAAATGCATTCGCTTCTAAACAAAATTCAGGCGTGTAAGTGCCATCTAAAGCGTTGGTGGCCAAGGGAATGGGGCCTTAGCTCCGTTGATCTTTTGCAAAAACCCTTCACGTATATCTTACTACTTTATGAGGGGCAGGATTTTCTACCTCTTCCAAATTTCTGACACTCTCCTCGCCTCTGTTCTATTACAGCGGAGGTACTTGCAGTAAAACCTGGGGATCGGCTTAATCTCTAAAATTCCAAGAAGCCATATGTGACCCTGTGTCACACTAAGATTACTTAATGACCTCCAGTAGGTTTAAAGTATTATCTTTGTTTTTATGCAGATCATGCAAAAATCTCGTATAGGCTCTGACACAGTTTACCTATCATGGCAAGACACCTCCTTTTCTTAACTTCAGTGTCTTTCAATTCTCCTTTGGGGCTGTTGTCAGAAATTTTGTAGAGAGACTGCACTGACTGATCTTTTGGAGAAGTTTGTACAAGGATTTCTATGATGTAATGATAGAGAATTTAATGATCTGACCGCTACTGCCTATTAATTGTATTATGAGCTGTGATTTTTGTTGTGTATTCTTAACATAAATGATAATGGTAAGAAATTATTTACCGGGAACATTTTATGCGTTCTAGATTATGTTTTTATTGATCTTTGGAAGAGGGATGGTAGTACCTAGACAAATACGGCCAATTTGTGTGGGTATGAAATGATTCTGTAGTAGAAATCTTTTATATTTTGCTTCTTTGCCTATATTATTTTAAAACACTAAAGCTTTTTTCTTCCCTTTGAGAGATATATCTTACTTGATTAGTACAGTTCAATTTCTGTGACTCACATTCCAGAATAAAGGTTGGTAGGTTACCTAACTTTCTGAGCTGGTCTGGATTGTGTTGATAAAAGTACTGCTCACTTTATTTCATAGGATTTTCACAATGGTTAAGTGAGATAGTAAATGGGAAATCACTATATGAATTAAAATATGGTGATGGTGTCAGTTTACTCTGAAAGCTGGAAATATATCATTGCAGAATACTGTTGTTTTGTATCATTTCACAGTTTGATGTTTTATATTAAGTGTTACTTATCTGAAAATATTATCACACACTTCTGAGATGAACTTTGCCCTAGTTTTGGACCCAATAAAAGCTACCTACGAATAGTTTCATACTGTAACCCATTGCATTAGTCATCGTGGTTAATAAGTAGGTGACTAGAAAATGAGTATAGTTTTGCATTTGGTAGTTTAAATCTGATCTTTCTTGGTCATCATGTATTGTCACTTAAGAATTTCCAAGTGCAAGGGTTTGCCTGGGTGGCTCAGTCGGTTATATGTCTGACTCTTAATTTCAGCTCAGGTCATGATCTCACAGTTTGAGTTCGAGCCCCAGGTCAGGCTCAGTGCTGCTGGTGTGGAGCCTGCTTGGGATTTTCTCTCTCTCTCATATCTCTCTCTCTCTGTCTCTGTCTCTCTGCCACTCCCTCCCATGGGTGGTCTCTCTCAAAATAAATAAATAGACATAAAAATTTTTTTTTCCAAGTGCAGGGCACCTACATAGCTCAGTTGGTTGAGCATTTGACTCTTGCTTTTGTCTTGGATCATGATCTCACTATTGGGCTCTGTGATGGATTTGGAGTCTACCTAAGATTCTCTCTCTTTCTGGGGCGCCTGGGTGGCTCAGTCAGTTGGACATCCGACTTCGGCCCAGGTCATGATCTCACGGTTTGTGAGTTCGAGCCCCTCATCGGGTTCTGTGCTGACAGCTCGGAGCCTGGAGCCTGCTTTGGATTCTGCACCTCCCCTCCCTCTGCCCCTCCCCTGCTCATGCTCAGTCTCTCTCTGTCTCTCAATAATGAATGAATAAACGTTAAAAAAAATTAAAGAAAAAAAAAAAGATTCTCTCTTTCAGGGTGCCTGGGTGGCTCAGTTGGTTGAGTGTCTGACTTTGGTTCAGGTCATGATCTCACGGTTCTTGGGTTCCAGCCCCGCATCAGGCTCTATGCTGACAGCTCAGAGCTCAGGGTTTGCAGAGCCTGGAGCCTGCTTCAGATTCTGTGTCTCCTTCTCTCTCTGCCCCTCCCCTGTTAGCTCTGTGTCTCCCCCCAAAAATAAAATAAAATGTTTAAAAAAAAAAGAGAGAGAGAGATTCTCTCCTCAAAAAAAAAAAAAAAAAAAGAATTTCCAAATGCAGAGGAAGTTGAAGTTTTTGGTGCTTACATATAGTTAACTAAAGGTTAGAAATAACATTACTTACTTCTATTAAGTAAAAAACGTTATCATTTCACCAAAGCCTACTGAAAGCAATATGTAGAATTAGAAGAAATCTCTATGAACATATAGTTATATTCTTCCCATTTAACAGAGGAGAAAATTGAGCCCCACAAACAATCAGTAATTAGCTTGCCCGAGGTCATATGGTTTAGGTAGTACCACACCCTGAACTGGAAATGAAATTACAAGTCTTTTCTCTGTTCTTCTAAGGTTGTTTCCAGGCATCTTTTTATGGTTTGGTATTATTTTCCAGTTTGCATGAAAATAGTTTCTTCTATGTATTAAAGGGATCTATATGTGTGTATACATTTTTCCCTTTTTAGCTGATTTATTCTTTTTTTAATTTTTTAAACGTTTTTATTCATTTTTGAGAGATAGAGCACAAGCAGGGGAGGGGCAGAGAGAGACACACAGCATCCGAGGCAGGCTCCAGGCTCTGAGCTGTCAGCGCAGAGCCCTATGTGGGGCTCAAACTCATGAACCACACGATCATGACCTGAGCCCAAGTTGGGTGCTTAAACCAACTGAGCCACCAAAGCACCCCTTAGCTGATTTATTCTTATAAATTCTAGGAAAACAAAAACACTGTGCTTGCCAAGATTTGCAGTGGAATGGAATAAAGAAAGAAAGAAAATTAGTTCTGTTCTTCAGAACAGTTTTTCTGAGTTCATGCTGCATTACTATCAGATATCAAGGTGTCTTCTTTCTGACAAGTGGAAAAGACAGAGTATCTTTGTAACACGTTTCTCTACTGAGTAAATGTTGTTGGTAATAAGGAAGAAGCTGTTTTAATTTCTTTGTTCCTGTTAAAAAATCTCCCCAAACTATTTGTAATTTTAATATTCTGTTATATTAATTATCTGTTAATTTATTGAGCCATTTTTCTATTTTATTCTGGGTAAATAGCCAGTGTAGAATAGTTCATTTCTTTTCTTATTGAGAACTGTTTTGTTTCCACTGATTTCATAAAACCTGTTTAGTCTCTCCCCATTTTTGGAGATTATACGGCCAAATACTTAATAATCACTGTTTTTTTGCCCAGTCCTTTTTGTTGGCGTTTCTCTCTCTCTTTGGTACAGACATAAACTCCAGATTACAGAATCTTTACTAAACCTCAGAAACAAACTTAATGAATTAAGTGATAATGTGTTTGTTATTGTATTAGTTAATAATCTGCTTTCACAGACTTGCAAGTATTTTGAGGGGTAAACTATTAGAGTTTATTGCTTCAGGAAACTCTATGTAGGGAAGCAACTGTGTTTAGGGTTTGCCGAACTGATATTATATATTATGTAAACCCTTCGGTAAAGCTCATTTAAAAATATTATCCTCCTTGAAGGTTTTGGAAATTTGAACGGAGACACTTTTCTGTGTCAGATAAAAGACTAAGGCATTTAAAGCTTAAGGCATTTTTAAATTAAGCAAGGGTGACCCATTGAGTAATCCTGTCCCAGCTAGTCTAACTGAAATTGCTAAAGAGTTTGCTGGTATTCAGAGATACATTATCTTTTCAGTATTTCATTATGATGTTTTCTCTTGTTCTTGAAGTTCTTTAATAATAACCTTGGTCTTGGGGCGCCTGGGTGGCTAGTTGGTTAAGTGCCGGACTTTGGCTCAGGTCATGATCTCATGATTCGCGGTTTGATCCCTGCATCGGGCTCTGTGCTGGCAGCTCAGAGCCTGCAGCCTGCTTCAGATTCTGTGTCTCCCTCTCCCTCTGCCCCTCCCCGGCTTGCACTGTGTCTCTCTCACTCTCTCTCTCTTGAAAATAAATAAAACATTTTTTAAAATTAAAAAAATAATAACCTTGGTCTTTATAATTTTTTTTTGGAAGTACTAGGTAGATAGTGTTAAGAGCCAGGGCAATGAAGCTAGATTGCATTCTTTCAAATTCCAGCTTTTACTACTATGCAACCCTTGGGCTAGTTACTTAACCTCTTCCTCCTAGGCTATGAAGTCGGTACCTGTTAAGGTTAAATGAATAGATTTAAGTAAAGTGTTTGGAATGGCATATAGTTAATCATGATTGTTATTGTTATCATCAGGTAGCCTAGTGAGCAAGTTGCTAAGAGAAAACTCTTTCCCAACCTTCTTTGAACACATGTCTTTTTGTTGCTGCTTACTTGTCATTGTTTGCTCAGTGTTAATGAAGGTTCAGTAAATAAGTATATATATATATATATATTTCATTTTGTGAATATTTTACAACATGTGTGAGATTCTTAACCAAATGAGGTATTCTAATAGGCTATTCTCTCAGTTTTTTTGTGTGTTATTATTAGTTTACGTTATCTGTGCAAACCATAACAGAATTTGAGAATTGCTATTTGGGAATTTAACGTGCATTGTTATCTTCTAGCACTTACTTTCTTTGCATGGGAAGATTATTCTGCAATGACATGTATTGCTGTATCTGTTCATTCATCCAATCAGGGAACAAAAATCTAAAAATCTTGTGTTAGTTCCTTTACCAGGTTTTGGAGAAAACAGTGGGAAACAAGGACAAATGTATTTTAGTTGGGACCCTGATAGAGAAAGGAGTAAACACAGAAATGAAAGAATAAACAGTGTAGTAAATATTATGAAGGAAACAAAGGTATGAGAGTTAATGTGGATGTGTGCCCATTTGAGATTCTAGCACAGTATACGTGGAATACAGCAACATGAAATGAGGTAGGGAACATACTCATGGTCCAGATTATATAGAGCTTTGTAGGCCATGGAAATGAATTTGGATTTGATTTTGAGCGTAATAGGAAGTCCTATAATTTCAAGTAGGGGAGTAGTATGATTTATAAGGACTCCACTCTCGTTCACATGTGAAGGATGAATTGAAGGGGACAAGAATAAAAATGGAAAGAGAAGTTAGGAGTCCATGGCAGTAGTCTAAATGAGAGACGAAAATGGCCTGGACCACAGTGGTAGCAAACAAGTGGAGAGCCATGGGTGGATACTAAATATATTTGGAATAGGACTGGGTCCTGGATTAGATGTGAAGAGTAAGGAAATGAGAAGAGTCAAGGATGACTGTGCTTCTGGATTTAGTAACTAGGTGGAGGGTTGTGCCAAGTACTGGGAGAGGGAAGGTTTGGGAAGGACCAGGTTTGTGACAAGAAGGGGGATGGGAAGGACATGTTAAATTTCAATGTTTATTTATTTTTGGGACAGAGAGAGACAGAGCATGAACGGGGGAGGGGCAGAGAGAGAGGGAGACACAGAATCGGAAACAGGCTCCAGGCTCTGAGCCATCAGCCCAGAGCCCGACGCGGGGCTCGAACTCACGGACCGCGAGATCGTGACCTGGCTGAAGTCGGACGCTTAACCGACTGCGCCACCCAGGCGCCCCAGGACATGTTAAATTTGAGATGCTTAGCAATCATCCAAATGTGGTATTAGGGACACAGATCTAGAGATCAGGACCAGAAATGCAAATTCAGGTTAGTATTTTAGGGGCGCCTGGGTGGCTACATTGGTTAAATGTCCGACTTCAGCTCAGGTCATGATCTCGCGCTTCCTGAGTTCGAGCCCCGCATCGGGGTCTGTGCTGACAGCTTAGAGCCTGGAGACTGCTTCAGATCTATGTCACCCTCTCTCTCTGCCTGCACTCCACTCACACTCTGTCTCTCTCTCTCAAAAATAAACATTAAAAAAATTAAAACAAATTCAGGCTAGTATTTTAAACTACAGGACCAAATAAGTCACTTGGGGTGACAGGGAAGAGGAGAGGGCCCAGGTCAGGTAAAAGAGAGCTGGCAAAGGAGGCCAAGGAGTGTTTGAAGAAAAAACAAATACACAAAAGTAATAAAAGTGGGTATATCTAGCAGGGAGAGTACTAGATAGATGAGGGACAGAGGGGAACTAGATTGTTCACTTTTTTCCTATATATATATATATATATATATATATATATATACACACACACACACGCACACACACACACATATACACACACACATATACCTACATATTTATATTTTTACATATGCCTACATATTTATATATATATATGTGTATGTGTGTATACATATATATGTATATGTGTGTGTGTGTGTGTGTACACACACACATATATATATAAAGCATGTGAAAATTTTTACTTATTCAGAATTCTTTTAAAAAAGGATCAGCTCTGTGAGTTCTTACTCTGTGGTCTAAATGAGACCAGACTCAAGTCGAGTAAAGTTTATTATTATTTTTTAATGTTTATTTATTTACTTATTTTTCCAAATAAGTCTCAATTTTAATAAGATCTTCTACATACACATTTGCTACTAAAACTGGAACTACCACATAAAAAAATTTTTGTTACAATCCAAGTTTTTAAAAACAGAAAATCTAGCCTATGCACCCTGCCCTAATTATAATTATGCTGTAGCCAAACCACCCAGTATTCTCTATATATCCCTCCTGCACAAGTTACTTGGCTTCCAATTTGATGTTAGGTTTTCTTTTTTTTTTTTTTTTTAATGTTTTTATTTTTTAGAGAGTGTGAGTGGGGGAAGGGCACACACACACACACACACACACACACACACACACACACACAGAATCTGAAGCAGGCTCCAGGCTCCCAGCTGCCAGCACAGAGCCCTATTCTACAGAGCTCTATTGGATGCTTAACCCAACTGAGCCACGCAGGAGCCCCATGTTAGGTTAACCTATCTTCATGACTTCAGGCTTCTCAAACACACAGGCAACACTCAAAACCTATTAGTGCTTCCATGGGTCATATCAAAAAGTGGAACTAAAGTATATTGAAGTCGTTCAAATGCAAGCTACAGGATTCCTCACAAATTACTGTTATCAAGGTAGAAAAGACAAAACAGAGTTTATATCATAGATTATCAAAATATTACACAGTTTGTCTTAACAGAGCAGCTTTCCCAAGCTGCTGCATACTGATCCTAAAATTACTAGCAAGAAAAAAAACAGTATCATAAGGTTTATGTTTACATCAACTCCATGTCATAATTATTCTCCATGCTGGTATCCTCAGAAAGATCTCTATGATAAAGGCAATAGTGACATATACATCTAAATCTTTCCACTCTTGATTCATCCGTGGAATGCTGGTTGAAGTAGTGATGGTTTTTAATAAACCACATCAGCCTTTCCATTCTTTCTTTCCGAGCAGTTAACAAAGTCCTTATTCCACCCCTCCTCCTGTTGCTGAGTATTCGATCCACAAGCCCCTGTGGTTTCTTCTCGCTGTCCTGCTGTTGGGGTGGATATTCCGGTAGAGGGGAAGGGAGTTTGATACTAGGGTCGAGAGTCAATTTACTAAGGTTCTTTATTAATACCTCAGAGATAGTTTGAGAGGCAGCTGAGCTTTCCTGGGAATTCTCTTCACTGGCCATCTGAGAAGGTTCTGGGCTACAAGATGGGTAAAGCTTTGTTGGCGAATGCATTGAAAGCCTAGTTGCAGATTAATCTTCTTCTAGATCTTTGGATTCCAGTGGAAAGTGATTCTCAAGACTCAACTTGCTGCAAAGTAGCCTGGAAAGTACGATACAGCCCAGAAAAAGCGAGAAGAACCAAAACTCCAACAAACCATAGCAAAGAAAGAACAAATGTTTATTTATTTTTGAGAGTGAGCAAGAGACAGAGCACTAGAGGAGGAGAGGCAGACAGAGAAGGAGACCTAGAATCCAGGGCAGGCCCCAGGCTCTGAGCTGTCAGTGCAAGAGCCTCGTGCGGGGCTTAAACTCAAACTGCAAGATCATGACCTGAACTGAGATTGGACACTTAACCAACTGAGCCACCCAGGCGCCCCTAAAGTCCAATAAAGTTGAAATTGTTGATCTGACTAGCCACTTCCTTATTGTTGAGTCTAATTCCTTCCAGAAACCTTCAAGTCTCCATATTGCAAAAAGCATTTAATCAAGAGAATATACAAGGTTCTCCTGCCTCTTAAAAGTTTTTAAGATCCACTTACAGGAGATATTAGTACTGCTTCTATGGAGCAGAAGAATTTTCTTTAATTTCTTATTAAATAATCATAAGGATATCTCTAGGATCTCTATATCTGCAAAAATCTAATTTAGAAATTCAGATATTTGAGTTTATTAGTACCTTAGTAACTGTTGTTAAGTGTACCTCAAAGTATGCCTAGCTGATAGTATGTACTCAGTAAATATTTATTAAATGAGTAAATTTCATTGTATAATTTTATGCCAATTTATTTGTTTGTTCTTTTGACAATGGACAGTTGAGTTGTTATGACTTTTGCTATTAAGACCAGCGTAGCTAAAAATATTACTGTACCTATCAGCTCTTCACGTGCAGGAGGTTCTTTTGGCTGTATGTCTAGGCATAGAATTGCTAGCAAGGATATGCCAGTATTCACCTTTTTACAAGGTGTTTTCCAAGTTCTGCTATTGTCATCTGCTTATTTTTTGCTGAAAGAATCCATGCAGAGAATGGTGTGGTGGATTATAAAATTTAGTGTTGACTTGCAAAATGGTCACAAATTCTTCTCATCCTTTGTAGTGTGATTTTACTGCTACTGTACTCCTTGACGCTGTACTTTGCCACATGACTTGCTTTGACCAAAGGAACATTAGCAAGTATGATACAAGCAGAGACTTGAAAAACTTGCACATTGGGCATATCTTCTCTTACGGCTCTTTAGAACTCTGAGCCCACCATGTGGGAAAAAAAAAAAAAAAAAAAAGCCAGACTAACCTTCTGGGGCATAGGAGACCTAACACGAGGCATCCCAACTGAGACCTGCCTAGCTCAAGAGCCAAGCTAGTCCAGACCAGAATTGTTTAGCCTAACTCACAGAATCATGAGAAATATTGAATGATTTTTTTGAAGTCACTAAATTTTGGAATTATATTACTACATAGTAAAATAGACTGGATAAAAATGGTATCTTGTGATCTTGATTCATATTTTTTGATTGTCAGATCAAATAGATATCTTCATTATTGGCCATGAAATACCTGTTTATGTCTTTTGCCTATTTTAGTTTTATAGAGTTATCTTTTTCTTCATATTTAAATTATTTATATAACTTCTGTTTTTTGGTTGGTTTCTCTTTTTCCATACGTATACAAAACACCTTCATTTTTGTTACTATAACGTGTGTATGTATGTATATATGTACAGAGAGAGAGAGAGAGAGTCTGAACACAAGAATTTTGTCAGATACATGTATATTGCAACTATTTTCTCTCATTCTGTGGTTTACCTTTTTGGTTTTCTTTTATTTATTTATTTATTTACTTACTTACTTACCTTTTTGGTTTTCCTAACAAGTTTTTAAACTTGATAAAGTACAGTTTATCAATTTTCTTTTATGGTTCTTGTTTTTTAAGTTGTCCACTCCAAGATTGCAAATATTTTCTCCTTGTTTTTTCCTAGAAGGTATTAGTTCTTACATTTAGATCTATGATCCATTTCAAATCAGTTATTGCATTTGAAAAATAAAGGTTGATGTTCACTCTTTCATAAGAATATTCAGTTATTTTAGTACCATTTGTTGAAGAGATGTTCCTTTCACCATTGAATTGCCTTGTACCTTTGTTGAAACTTAATTGACCCAATATATGTGGGTCTAATTCTGTATTCTCTATTCTGTTTCACTGATCTATGTCTGTCCTTTTGCCAAAACCACACTGTCATTACTGTAACTTTATAATAAATCTTGAAATCAGTTAGTGCAAGTCTTACAACTCTGGTCTTGATCCGAATTGTTTTAGCTATTCTAAGTTTTTTGCATTTCCATATAAATTTGAATCCACTTGTCACTTTTGAGTTTTTAAAAAACCTGCTTGCGTTTTGATTTAGATTGCATTAAACCCATACATCAGTTTGAGGGAAATTGTCATAATAATAATATTGAGTCTTTCAAATGATCAACATGGTATGTTTCCCTGTGTATTTAAGCCCTCTGTAATTTCTTTTCTTACTGTTTTAGAATAGGTCTTGCATGTATGTTATTAAACTTACCTCTTTTTTTTTTTTTAAGTGTCCAAAATGGTTTTATTTTTTTTCCCCTCTATTTTTTTAAAAATATAGTTTATTGTCAAATTGGCTAACATACAGTACGTAAAATGTGCTCTTGGTTTTTGGGGTAGATTCCTGTGGTTCATTGCTTACATACAACACCCAGTGCTCATCCCAACATAAACTTACCTCTTAAATATTTTACGTTTCAGATGCTATTGTAAATGAAATTTTTTAAAAAAAGGTTTTTTTAGTGTTTATTTTTGAGAGAGAGTGTGAGTGGGGGGAGGGGCAGAGAGAGAGAGGGAGACACAGAATCTGAAGCAGGCTCCAGGCTCTGAGCTGTCAGCACAAAGCAGGGCTTTGATGAATTTGATGCAGGGCTCAAACTCACAGACTGAGAGATCATGACCCAAGCCGAAGTCAGACGCTTAACCAACTGAGCCACCCAGGTGCTCTGTAAAATTTTTAAATTTAAATTTCTAATTGTTTATTTCAGGTATATAATAGAGAGTTGGTTTTTACACCTGTGACCTTACCAAATTCATTTTTTAGTTCCAGTAGTTCTGAGCATTTTTCAGTTTTCTCTTATTTTGACCCATGAGTTATTTAAACTGTGCATTAGCTTCTGAGTGTGTATAAATTTTATATTTTTGTTACTAAAGTTTGACACAATTTCTGAATTATCAGAGAATGTGGTCTCTGATGCCCATTCTTTGGAGTATGTTGAGACTGGTCTCTTGACTTAATCAAGGTTAAGTGGCTTTAAAAATTCATATTCTCTGACATTAGATGCTGAATCTTATATATATCCATTCCTACCATTTATTATTGTTTTTAACATTTCTTTCTCCATAATTCTACTGACTGCTGCCTTTTTTTCAATGTTTATTTTTGAGAGAGAGTGCACAAATTGGGGAGGGGCAGAGCAAGAGAGGGAGACAGAATGCAAAGACTCCAGGCTCCAAGCTGTCAGTGCAGAACCTGACCTCACGAACTGTGAAATCATGACCTGAACCAAAGTTGGATGCTTAACTGACTGAGCCACCCAGGTGCCCCGCAACATTTTATTTCTTAATTGTATTGTTCAAATCTTTTATCTTCACTGAATATTTTTCTTTGCTTGAAATGTCAGTAACAGTTCTTTTTAAATCTACCAATACAGTGTTGGATTTATCCATTTCTCCATGTATTTTTATGTTATAAATTTTTTTAAGTTTATTACTGAGCGAGAAAGGGAGAGAGAGAATTTCAGGCAGACTATACTGTTAGCATGGAACCTGATACAGGGCTTGTCCAGTGCTTAACCAACTGAGCCACTCATGTGCCCCTGTTATAAATTTTGCTGCTATATTGTATTAGTGCTTTCAAATTTAGAATTATTATATTTTCCTGGTGAATTGAAACTTTTATTATTATGTTCTGTGTCCCTAATAATGACTTTTGTCTTTCATCTTATTTTCAGCCTTTCTGTGTCCTTATAAAAAAGCATGGATTTTTTAAAAATACAGTTTGCAATCTTTTTAAAGTGATTTGATAGTTTTTTAAACAATTGAGAACCCTTTAAAAAAAAAAACTATTTGTTTTTGAGAGAGAGTTCACACATGCACACACACGCAGGGGAGGGGTGGAGAGAGAATACCAAGCAGGCTCCACACTGTCAGCGCAGAGCCCCACACAGGGCTTGAATTCATAAACCATGAGATCATGACCTGAGCTGAAATGAAGAGTCAGCCACTTAACCATCTGAGCCACCCAGGCACCCCTAAAATGATAAGTTTAATCTGTTTATGTTTATTTTGATTATTAACATATTTGGACTATTTGGACTTCTTTCTATCAAGCACTATTTTGAAGCTCCCAAACTTTAGAACACATTAGATCTCATCTTTCTCTTCCATATTTATATATTATTATCCAAATGTAATTTCTTTTTAAAATTATTGTCACAGACACTATTATTATTTTATACAATACTTGGTTAAACACCCTTATTTATTGCCTACCATTAATGTCTTTATTTTATTGGGCACACAATTCTAGACTAGCTATTTTATCTCAAAACTCTGATATTATTCCATTATTTTATGGCTTTTATTGTTGCTGTTGAGAGTTCTGCTTCCATTCTTAACCGTTCTTCCATTTCTTAGCAATTTGTCCTTTTTGACTTTTTTCAAGATCAAGACTTACTTTAGTGTTCTGCAATTTGACTGCAGTGTTTCTGGTTAAGACTTATTTTTATTTGTTCTACTTGGGATATATTGTACTTCCTAGATTGATGGGCTCAGTTTTGGAAATTTTAGGTCTTTATTTTTTGAATTTACATTTCTCCTATTTTTTATATTCTTCTGGGTTTGCAATTAAACAAATGATAGACCTTCTCATTCTGTCTTCTATGTCTCTTATTTGCTTATATTTTCCATCTTTGCTGCATTCTTAATAAATTCCCTGGATAGCTCATCCAATTAATCTGTGTTTGACCCGTGCATTTTATCCATTGGCTTTTAATTTCAGCAGTTATTACTTTTAGAATTTCCATTTACTTTTCTTTCCTTCAAATCTATTTAGTTGGGGTAGTTTGTATTGTGTGCTCATTTTTGTAATTGCATCCTTTGTTCAGTAAACATTTTATACATAACTATTCTATAATATATTTACTCTGCACCTGAATCTCTAATATCTGTTGTTCTTGTTCTGAAGGGGTAGAGGATTGGTAGAGCAGTTGGAGGTGTCTGTATTGATAATGGCTTGTTTTCTGGTACTTCTGTGAGTTTATTGATTGATCTTACTCTGTTGGAGTCCAGCAAACCTAATTTACAAAGAGGGTTTACTGGGGCGCCTGGGTGGCGCAGTCGGTTAAGCATCCGACTTCAGCCAGGTCACAATCTCGCGGTCCGTGAGTTCGAGCCCCGCGTCAGGCTCTGGGCTGATGGCTCAGAGCCTGGAGCCTGTTTCCGATTCTGTGTCTCCCTCTCTCTCTGCCCCTTCCCCGTTCATGCTCTGTCTCTCTCTGTCCCAAAAATAAATAAACGTTGAAAAACAAAAAAAAATTTTCAAAGAGGGTTTACTTCTGCCTCTGCTTAAAGCTAGAAAGGCACCTCTGATTTGGGACTACATCAGTAGTGCTTGGGGTTGTAGCAGAAGAAATATTCTCTATCCTCTTTGGGTCTCTTGCTGGGCCTAGGGATTAAACTGATATAAAATAGATTCGTAGGGGCGCCTGGATGGCTCAGTTGGTCATGATCTCACAGTTCGTGGGACTTCAGCTCAGGTCGTGATCTCACGGTTCATGGGTTTGAGCCCCACATTGGGCCCTCTGCTGTCAGCACAGAGCCCGCTTCCAATTCTCTGTCTCCCTCTCTGTTTGCCCCTCCCCTGTTCATTCTCTCTCTCTCAAAAATAAATAAATATTTAAAAAAAAAAGACAGTAGGAGAAAATCATACAAACTTTACCAATTTTTTAACATGTAAATGGGAACCTTCACAAGAGAATGAAGACCCAAAGAAGTGACCAGAGCAGGAAACTTTTATACCTTTTAGATCAAGAAACAATAAATTTGTGAAGAATTGACAAGACAAAGAAGTTTGTTGGGGGCGCCTGGGTGGCGCAGTCGGTTAAGCGTCCGACTTCAGCTAGGTCATGATCTCACGGTCCGTGAGTTCGAGCCCCGTGTCGGGCTCTGGGCTGATGGCTCAGAGCCTGGAGCCTGTTTCCGATTCTGTGTCTCCCTCTCTCTCTGCCCCTCCCCCGTTCATGCTCTGTCTCTCTCTGTCCCAAAAATAAATAAACGTTGAAAAAAAAAATTTAAAATAGAAGTAGTAAATGGTGAATAAATAACTAGAAAGATAAGGGTTAATTTAATACAGCTTGTTTGTACAGATTTGTCAGCCCCAAGTTTCCCGTCTCTGTGTTAAGAATGTCTTCCTTCCTCCTGGTATGGGGGGGGGGGGTGCTTTTTACCTGGGAGTTTTATTTCCCTCTGTTAGGAAGAAAAAGGAAAGTCAAAGTGTCCTTCTTGTACCTGCCATTTCTTAAAAGTACCTTTAATTCAAAGGAATCAATATGCCTAAGTGGCATATTTTGGGGTGACATTCTATTTTTCTTCATGGGTTTCTGCCCAAAGAGGAAGTTACAAGTATAGCTTCTCATCTCCGAAGTTCAGTGTTTCTACAGGGATGTTGCTGTAGGAAGCTTCTCAGGGTAGCCTGAGCCCTCTCAATTGCCAGTTGCTCTTCTCAGTTTCTTTCCTACTGCTCAGGTTTTCTTCTGTTCCCACTCTGCTTCACAAGTACCCTAGCTCTTAGACCATTCAGTCTCTGTAGGTCTGTTGTATAGTTTACTTATTTTTTGGAGGGATGGAAGGGACCTTGGAGACTGCCTCTTCCCTTTGTGAAACCAGTGATGTCTCAAAGAATTTGTCCAATCTAGCGTGCAGTTTCTATAGAGAAGGAACCCTCAAAATTCCTAGTGCATGTACCTGACTTCATATAGTAAATGTTACTGAAAAGTTTAATTTATATTTTTGCACGTATATTATTTTGTTATTTTATGAAACCCTATCTTGAAGTCATGTGGGTGCTAAGAATTCATCGATACATATAATGACACCATAATTTACCTACTCAGTAGGTTCAAATTTTCCTAAGATAGAAGTGAAGGTCCCTAGATGATTATTATCAGGAAGCTATTTAATATTTAAGAGAAAATGAAACACAAAATAGCCTTTAAAGTGAGCAAAGAATGACAATTCAATGTAGAAAATGCTGTAGGAAGTTCTGTCTCTTTAATGTTGAATGACCAAAAAATACCAACAGTTATTTCCATTTACCCATCTTAATAGGTGTAGTGGGGACATTACTACTATTTTGATGCATGGATAACATATAACAAGTTCTAGTATTTTTCCAAACAATGGGTAATAAAAAAAATTCTGTTTCATAGATCATAAAGTTTGGAATTATCTGGATCAAATCCTTCATTTTGATTCAAATGATTTGAAATGTGTACTTTTGTCATTTGCAAGTATTCTGTGATGTAACTTTCTCTCGTTGAATTTTTTTTAATGTATATTATTGAGAGAGAGAGAGAGACAATAGGGAGAGGGGCAGAGAGAGGGAGACACAGAATCTAAAGCAGGCTCCAGGCTCTGAGCTGTCAGCACAGAGCCCGATGTGGGGCTTGAATCCACGAGCTGTGAGATCATGACCTAAGCCAAAGTCGGATGCTCAGCTGACTGAGCCACCCAGGCACCCCTAACTTATTTTCATATTAATGACTTATATAGGCTAGTTTATAAACCCCAGGTATTTAGGGGCAATAAAGTAAGGAGTCTATTAAGCAATCTGAATTTAAAATTTTGTCAGAAATACACAAACAGTAAAAAACCCACAAAGAAATTACTAAAAGAAGCAAAGGTGAAATCTTCTGATTTTGATGACAGGCCTTTATTTGTCTATTTGTGAGAACCAACAGAGATGAGTGTTCTCTTAATTCTGCTAATGGGGAATGTTTTGTAAATACCATAACATGCTAAACCTTTGGGACTACTTTATTATCAGTTTTTTTTTTTCTATGACTCCAGAATTTCTTGATAAGAATTGAAAGCACTCTCACAAAGACTGTGTAGTAGAAGAAATGTTGAATTTGGAGTTGGAAACGTGAGGTTGAACTCTCACTTTGCCATTTATATGCTGCTGAATTGCTATTTAGAGCCTTTGAGCCCAGAGTTTCTCATTTGTAGAAGTCAAGGATAAAAATAACTGTTCCCTACACAGGTTTGTTAGCATCAAATTAACTAATCTATATGTAAACTATAAATCATTATACAGAGTAGGTATTGTTGCATAAATCCAAACTCTGGCCTTGGGTTGGGTAGAATTCTTAGACTATTAGAATAGAAAGAAAATTATGGCAGTAATTTATGTGCCTGATAATTGGTTGAGGAAAGAGAATCAGAGATTTAGAGTGACATTCCCAAGGTCTTACAGTTAGCTGAATCTCCCAGCTCTGGAATGTTACTCGTTTTACTGGTTTAATTTTTTTTAAGTTTATTTACTTTGGGAGAGAGAGAGAGAGAGAGCACACACAAGCAGGGCAGGAGCAGAGAAAGAATCCCAAGCAGGCTCCACACTGTCAGCACAGAGCCAGATGCAGGGCTTGACCCACAAACTGCGAGATCATGACTTGAGCTGAAACCAAGAGTTGAACTCTTAACCAACTGAGCCATCCAGGTGCCCCTAGTGTTTTAATTCTTGATCTTACTCCCCCATCTTTTTGGTGAAAATGTTTTGCTAAAATTGCACTGATTAAGAAAAACTGAATGAATATTTAGTAGATTGAGAGAAAATGAGAAATGGGATTTTTCAAGCTGTAATTTTATAAGTTATATATTTTCTGCCTTGAAATAAAATCATGTTTTTACACAAAGAAACATAAAATTATTTTTTTACATATTGGAAGTGAGAGATAAACAATCCCCCCAAACCTATCAAACTCTGAAGAAGGGGGTCCGTAAAATGTCCTCCAGGTTGTATCTTTTTAAAATATGGATTCTTGGGGGTACCTGGGTGGCTCAGTCAGTTAAGCCTCTGACTTCGGCTCAGATCATGATCTCACCATTTGTGAGTTCAAGCCCCATATCAGGCTCTTTGCTGACAGCTCAGAGCCTGGAGCCTGCTTCAGAGTCTGTCTCCCTCTCTCTCTGCCCCTCCCACACTCACACTCTGTGTTTCTCTCTCTCAGAAATAAATAAACATTAAAAAAATTTTTTTTAATATTTAAAATTTTATATGATTAAAAATTAGATCTGTGGGTTCTGTGTTGATAGTGTGGAGCCTGCTTGGGATTCTCTCTCACTCCCTCTCTCTCTGCCCCTCCTGCGCTCTCAAGATAAATAGACCTGGAGCAGTGACCTTTTCAACGATTAGAAGACTGTGACAAGTTTAATGTATTTTACACTTCACTAAGTTAGGTTGACGGACCTTTTAGGCCATAAATATATACTCTCATAAACAGCTAACCCATTATTGGGAGATGTATTGAAGTTTTGAATGCATTTAAATTGTATCTTGACTTGGGGCTTTATTTATGTTTGTTTGTTTGTTTGTTTTATTTTTTTCCCCTTTTTTAAATTTAAATTTTAGTTAGCATACAGTGCCGTATTGATTTCAGGAACAGAATTCAGTGGCTCATCACTTACACACAACACCCAGGGCTAACCAAATAAGTGACCCCCTTAGTACCCATCACCCATCTAGCCCATCTCCCACATACCTCCCTCTGTCAACCCCATAGTTTGTTCTCTATCATTAAGAGTCTCTTGTGATTTGTTTCCTTCTTTTCTCCACCCCTCCTTTCATATGTTCATCTGTTCTGTTTCTTAAATTCCATGTATGAGTGAAATCATATGGTATTTGTCTTCTCTGATTGACTTATTTTGCTTAGCATATTTTGAGTTTTTAATTTGTCTAATTCTTCAAAACTTTAGAAAGTTCCAAAAGATTCAAGGATTTTTTTTTTATACATTCTTATTCAAATAATGAATTTTCAGAGAACACACTTTTACACTGCCACAGCCATGTGATGATCTCTGGCTCTTATAGTCAGATGATCCAGTAGTCACTGATATTGTTCATGGTGTTTGGATTAGCTTTGGCTTTTTACCCTTGCACAAGTGGAAAACTGTATCAAAGCCTCACTGATCAAGATATATTTATTACCCTTTACTTAGATTATTTATTAAGTTTCCAATAATAAATTGCAATTGCTTTATCTTCACAGTTTTAGAGAAATCTATAGCTATTTTGAAGTAGTCTGTGAATGAATGTACTAAATAGTCCAATTAAGTACCTACATGCTTCTCAAAGCAAGAAAGATTACTGAAATATATTCAAGTTGAAATACAATACTTAATTGGCTGTCTTTGCATGCCTTGTATGAAGAACGGTGTACATTATTGAGAAAGCCGACTTAATATTTTTGTGAGAAAGTAGAATCATTTGAATAAATGGTTTTCTTTTTTTTTTTTTTTTTTAATTTTTTTTTTCAACGTTTATTTTATTTTTGGGACAGAGAGAGACAGAGCATGAACGGGGGAGGGGCAGAGAGAGAGGGAGACACAGAATCGGAAACAGGCTCCAGGCTCTGAGCCATCAGCCCAGAGCCCGACGCGGGGCTTGAACTCACGGACCGCGAGATCGTGACCTGGCTGAAGTTGGACGCTTAACCGACTGCGCCACCCAGGCGCCCCTGAATAAATGGTTTTCTTAAAAGGAAGTGTGTTCATTTTATTTTGGAATACAGTGGCCAAGAAAATTAGAGTCAATGGCTTCATCACTCTTATTTTCTTTTCCTTTTCATCTTGTTAAATTCTACACACTAACTCATATTACTCTGGGAGTTGCTATTTTCATGTCATCCTTAAGTGTTTTTTGTTTTGCTTTAGGAAACTCAGAGTAACTTAGTTTCACATTGTTTTTGCATTACAAGTGCAGCTAATGTTTAAAATGAATGGAGTATTATAGTCTTAGCAGTAGATGTACAACCTACAAAGAACCTTTGTGAGCTGATTTTAGCAGCATTTTCTCAGCACTTCTGACAGAAACAAAAGACCCCACATATTTTAATATCAACCTTTGATTTATTTTTTTATTTTAAAATTTTTATTTATTTTTGAGAGGGTGGGGAGGAGCAGAGAAAGAGGGAGACACAGAATCCGAAGCAGGCTTCAGGCTCTGAGCTGTCAGCACAGAGCCCAACATAGGGCTCAAATCCACGAGTCATGAGATCATGACCTGAGCTGAAGTGGGATGCTTAACTGACTGAACCACCCAGGCACCCCTCAACCTTTTATTTTAAATGCTTCAGCATTTTCAGATTGAAAATCTGCTAGTTACAACATTTTAAGGCATTTCTTGTATCTAGAAGATACAAGAAGATACATTTCTTGTATCTTTACAATGAAAATTATTATTTGATGTTTGAGTTATGCTTCTTTCCTATTTCTGTCTTCTCATCCTAGCCATAGACCTTTAAAGAGTTTAACAGTCTCATTCTTGGGATGCCTGGGTGGCTCAGTTAAGTGTGCACTTTTTTTTTTTTTTTTTCAATATTTATTTTTGGGACAGAGAGAGACAGAGCATGAACGGGGGAGGGTCAGAGAGAGAGAGAGGGAGACACAGAATCGGAAACAGGCTCCAGGCTCTGAGCCATCATGAGCCATCAGCCCAGAGCCTGACGCGGGGCTCGAACTCACGGACCGTGAGATCGTGACCTGGCTGAAGTCGGACGCTTAACCGACTGCGCCACCCAGGCGCCCCAAGTGTGCACTTTTTAAAAAATATGTGTTTATTTTTGAGAGAGAGAGAAAATGCGTGTGTGCGCGAGTGGGGGAGGAGCAGAGAGGGAGAGAGAGAATCCCAAGCAGGCTCCACACTGTCAGTGCAGAGCCTGACACAGGGCTTGAACTCACAAACTGTGAGATAATGACCCGAACCGAAATCAAGAGTCAGATGCTTAATTGACTGAGCCACCCAGGCACCCCGAGCCTTCAACTCTTAAGTCACATTTATGGACCAGCTCTTAGAATATCTTATTTCCTTCCATAGATTGAGCTTGTCTCTTTCAAAATTCTTAGAAGAATTTAGTTTTGGGACTTGGGGGTGTCTTACCATAAGTCAGTGTACACCCTGGTATTATTGAGACCACCTTGTATCTGGATCCTACCTCTAGGTTTGTCACTGACTTATGATTGAGGAAGATGGGGACAAAAAAATTTCAAGGGAATTTTAAAAGACAGTAGTGTAAAATATTTTCAAAAATGGTTAAAATGCAAAAATTTTGATACTTCTATAAGCTTAGTTGTTTAGAATACAGGTAGTTTTTTGCATGTTTTGCTTTATAGTTCTTTGGGGAATGGCAAATGGTTTTTAAAAGTTGTTTTTAAAACTGTGAACTTATTTTGTTTGTAAGAAGTATACTGATGAAAAGAAAATAACTTAGTTCCCTTGGTTATTTCTTACAAAACAAAATTCCAGACTATTTTGTTTTCTAGAGAGTTTTTTGAGTAGGAAATGTCAGTAAGCTGTTTTCTTTTGTAGCGTATTGTGTAAGAACACATTATTTGCTCAAATGAAAATTCCTGTTGCAATACCTTTAAAAACATCTTCAAATAATTGCATAATACCATTATTATAAGTAAGTACTCAAATGAACTCAAATTTTTTTGGATAAACTTTTATCTCTTAAAGATGATTACTACAGGAAAGAGTAAAGCTGGGGAATTGAGTTCAATTATCACATTGTTTGGCTGGAGGGCAAGTTTTAGAATCTTTTCTTCACAGTGCACATGCCCTTTTGTGACTTGTTAATCTTTTTGTCGCAAATTAATTACATGTTATTTATTGTGATGTAGGTAAATGGCTGTTCATCTATGAAATGAATTGCCTACAGATTTTGGCTGAATATGAACGTATGTGGTTTTAAGTATTTATAGAACTTAAGTATGGCTTCTAGTTAAATGATTAGAAGATAGAAAACCCAAAACTCCTTTATTATATGGTCCATTTCAAACATCCTGAGTTAATTTTATTAATAAAGCCCAGAAAGCATGATTTGTGGAACAGAGTTACATTTTGTGAACCTATTATGATGCTCTGGCCTTAGAGAATTCCACAGAATAACTTCATTCATTTTTCTTTGTCCTTTTAATTGCTTGGCTATATTTATATTGTCTTTTGAAAACACCTTCATATAAGTATGACTTAAGTTCGCAGAATCAAACTTCCAGCTTTTATGAACTCTTCTGAATGTACCTGTCCTCTGAACTCCCATATTTTGTCCTGTACTTTCTTCCTCCTTATCATTGTAGCTAGTATATATTGAGTTCATATAAAAGGTACGACAATATATTATTATTTTATACATATTATCTTGTTTAATTCTCACAGTAAACCTTTGATACGTGTCATGTTACCTCTATTTTACAGGTTAAAGAAACTGATGTTTAGAGAGATTTAGAAATTTGTCCAATTCATGGAGTAGATACTTGTGAAGTTTGAGTTTCAATCCAGTTCTGTTAGACTCTAAAACCTGTTTTCTTCCCACTAAGTTGGATACTATATATCTGTTTCATTTTAAGTGAAGTCCTGTGCTCATCTGGCTTCCCTACCAGAAGGAAGGACCCTCGGAGTGCCTGGATGGCTCAGTCAGTTGAGCATCCCACATGGTTTCACCTTGGGTCATGATCTCATGCTGGCAGTGTGGAGCCTGCTTGGGATTCTCTCTCCTCCTCTCTCTCTGCCACTCCCCTGCAAAATAACTATATAAAAAATTTTTTTTAAGTTAAAAAAAAAAAAAGGAAGAAGGACCCTCTGGAGGACAAAGACCTTGTTTTATTCATATTTATGTCTCCAGAGCCTGGTACAGATCCCAGAATTTTTTAAATGAGCACTTAATGAAAGACACTGACATCACTGAATGGTAGCAGTGAAGCATGTAGTTTCTTTTTTTTTTTTTAATTTTTTTTTTAATGTTTATTTATTTTTGAAAGAGAGAGAGAGAGACAGAGCATAAGCAGGAGAGGGGCAGGGAGAGAGGGAGACACAGAATCTGAAGCAGGCTCCAGGCTCTGAGCTATCAGCACATAACCCGACATGGGACTCGAACCCACAGACCGTGAGATCATGACCTGAGCTGAAGTTGGACACTCAACCTACTGAGCCACCCAGGCGCCCCTGTAGTTTCTAAAGTATAGTCAGTTTACTGGTTCATGTACCTCCTATCCTTTTGATGTGGTTATACACAGGTGTGCATGCCCAAATACACATACACACACTCTTTCATCCTTAGTGATCCTGTGACAGTGAGAATTTTTGTTCTCATTTTGTAGATCATAAAATCAAGATCTAGGGTTGCCTGGCTGGCTCAGTTGGTAGAGCATGTGACTCTTGATCTTGATGTTATGAGTTCAAGGCCCATGTTGGGTGTAGAGATGACTTTGAAATAAAATCTAAAACACATTAAACAAGAAAATCGATATCTAGAAAAAATGAGACTTGCTTAAGAACATACCACTAGTTAGTGGCAAATCTGTGATGCAAATCCAGATCTTCAAACTTTATTTTTTTATTTTTATTTTTATTTTTTAATGTTTATTAATTTTTGAGGGAGAGAGGGAGACAGAATCCGAAACAGGCTCCAGGCTCTGAGCTGTCAGCACAGAGCCCGATGCAGTGCTCAAACTCACAAACCATGAGATTGTGTCCTGAGCTGAAGTTGGACGCTTAACTGACTGAGTCGCCCAGGTGCCCCAAGATTTTCAAACTTTAAATCTTATAATCATCTACTCCAGGCTATCCATCTGTGCTAATTGAATCCTATACTTCATTTCTTAATATGTTTATTTGCTTGTTGAGAAATGATGGCAAGAAAACAAAGATATCCACAAATGGTTGTGTCTAAGACACCTTCTTTTGAAGTGATGAATGTATGCTCTTTGCTCAGTCTGTCTTATCTATCTATCTGTTTATTGAGAGAGAGAGAGAGAGAGAGAGAGAGAGAGAGAGAGCAGGGAAGGGGCAGAGAGAGGAGAGAGAGAATCCCAAGCAGGCTCCGCACTGTCAGCGCAGAGCCCGATGCAGGGCTCAAACTCAAGAACCGTGAGATCAGGACCTGGGCGAAAATCAAGTCAGACACTTAACTGACTCAGCCACCCAGGTGCTCCCAGTCTTTTTATATATACATAATATTTAATTTATTTTCCATTATGAAGCATAAATTTGGGGAGCAGTAATTATAGTTAGAATTTTTGTCAAGGGGGCGTCTGGCTGGAGTGGGTAGAGCATGTGACTCTTGATCTCAAGGTTGTGAGTTCGAGCCCCACGTTTGGTATAGAGATTACTTAAAATCTTAAAAGAAAAAAAAGAATTTTAGTTAAGGAATAAAATAGTCACAGCTCACAAACTATATGACCATATCACATTCTAATCAGCTGAATATAGGTCTAGCAAGATTCCTGGCACATGCAGAGGGTATTAAGGAGTCTGTATTGCAGACTTGATTGACGTACTGTGCTTCTTAAGTAGAAAGATTTGCCATACTAATACCTGAAAGAATGATAAGTTATAGGCAATCTGATGTTTTTGTGTAGAATAATCATGTCAGCACAATTTATATGTTGTAATACAGGGATTTAAAGTAAAAATATATATCTACATGTGTAATATGAAACATGATATAAAGAGTACATTTAATATATCTTAAACATTTAGGATTTTTCTTTTTTTAGGCTCATGTTATTTTTTCAGTACAATTTTTTTCCTAAATAAAATTGGTCTTTGATCTGTATCAACATTTTTGACATGTTTGATAGTATATTCATTTTTTTCTAGCAATGCTAAAAGAACTAAAAGACTGGTAAATTTGAGTAGGTAGTGTATATGATACTAAATTACGGGTTAGAAAGCCTTTAGCTTATCAATATTTGAAGATGCTAGTATTTTATGTTTGGCAGTGGACAAATTGCCTCCAAGTTTTAATCTGGAAAAGGTTTACAACTACATGGCTTTTATATTTTTACTACTTCTATTAGAGTTTCTATACAAATTATTCAAATCTTGATTATAAAAGAGAAGATGAAAGTGTAAACACATTATTCAAACAGCATGCAGAATATCACTACCATGTTGTTTCTCAGTTTTATTCAGTCATAAATGCAAAGCAGAGGTATGTAACATGTCATTGGATTTTATTTTGCTTTACTAGCTCCTCAAGAGTTACTGATCTATGAAATGGCAGAGAATGGAAAAAATTGTGACCAGAGACGTGTAGCAATGAACAAGGAACAATATAATGGAAACTTCACAGGTATGGTGATTTGGAGAGAGAAGATCTACAGGTTTAAATGATATCCTTTTCAGTGGAGTAAAATAGAAATATATCTAATATTTACTGTCTTTTGTTAATATATGATAAGTATGTGAGATTCTTATATATTTTATATAACATTACAGAAATCCCCCCTGCCTCTTATCTGTGTTTTGTTTTTCCACAGTTTCAGTTCCTCATGGCCAACTGCAGTCCAGAAACAGAATGATCTATTGTCAGAACATCAGTAATAGCCTAATGCCACGTCACAATGCCTACATCATTCACTTCACTTCATCTTATCACATAAGCATTTTATCATCTCACATAATCTCAAGAAGAAGGACAGTACAATAAGATATTTTAAGAAAGTTACATTCATATAACTTTTATTAAACTATATTTTTATAATTATTTTATTATTGGTTATTGCTGTCAGTCTTACTGTGTCGAATTTATAAACTTTAGCATAACTATGTAGATATAGGAAAAAACATAGTTATATATAGAATTCAGTACTCTCTGGTTTCAGGCATCCACTGGGCATCTTAGAACATGTCCCCTACGGATGAGGGGGGGACTACAGTAATTATCTTTTTTTTACCCCTCTTAGTAAATGAAATTTATGGGTCCGGGCCGATATGGTGAATTTTCACAGTGATAGCAGAAGCAGCCTAGCCATAGTTTCATCACCAGTGTTCTTGGTACAAGGTTATTATTTGTTAATCTTATGCTGTGGTCAGTATTTATTTGGCTTTGTTTGGTGCTCAGTGTTATCATGCTATTTTGTAACTTTAGAAGTAGATTGTAAATTTACTTATTACACTAATCCTAAATGTACAATTATCAAAAAGTCAATGTGATAATTGTGAGTTTATTTTATTTTATTTTAAATGTTTTTTTTTATTCATTTTTGGAAGAAGACAGCGAGAGACAGGGCGTGAGCAGGGGAGAGGCAGAGAGAGAGGGAGACACAGAATCTGAAGCAGGCTCCAGGCTCTGAGCTGTCAGCACAGAGCCCGATGTGGGGCTTGAACCCACGGACCGTGAGATCATGACCTGAGCTGAAGTCGGACACTTAACTGACTGAGCCATTCAGGCACTCCTATTGTGGGTTTATTTTAAAATTTTCATTTGCAACAAATAAATTTATACTTTAACCAAATTTGGAATTTGTAGTAAATTTCAGTATATTTAACACTTATTCAAACATTAAAAAAAATAATAATAATAAAAGGCCCTGAAAGCCCTGAAACTATGGCTTTTATTTATATAGGTGGTTAAAGTAGGAACTTTCCTTCATGTGTTTAAAGGAAATGAAGGCTTTTTCACTTCTGTTAATTATAATGGTTTTCTTCTTGATTTGTAGTTGTTTGACATCTTAAACATACTGCAAATAATATCCCAGCATGGTAATATTCTATTATAGAAATTCTCTTACATTGGAAGAAGTGCAAGCTATCTGAAATAGTAGTTTTTGTGTTTTGATCACTACATTGCCTTGCAGGGCACATTTTGCAGCACTTATCTGACTTTCAGGTTACTCTGATTACTGATAAATTTTATATCATTGCACCAAAAATTTCAGGATGTAGAGATAAGCATGCATATGTCATAGTCTCTTCACATTAGTGTGAAGTAACTTCACAATAGTAGCTTTTGCATGTTGTTTTTTCTTTCCTTTCTCTCAATAAGCATGTACATTTATATATTCTTCCCCTGCCGCCTAACCCCTTGGAATTTAAAATTAATGTCAGTATGACACACTTACTGTCCTGTCCTGTGGTATTTTTTAACTTTGTATTTCCTAGAGATTGTGCTATAACTGTAGTCTTCATTATGGCTGCTTAGTATTCCATTGTATCAGTATACATACTTTAACCACTCCTCCGTCTTCCGTTAACATTTAGGTTGTTTATAATTTTTTGCCAAGACAAGTAACACTGCATTGAATAAACTTGTACAAAAGACATATCACCTCATACCTAATCATTCTTAGAAATGGGATTATTGGGTTATAGGGTATGTGCATTTGTAATTTTGATAATAACTTTGTACACTTACTGTCAGAGTCTTCTGAGAGCTTCACATATATTAACTCATTTAATCTTTGTGATGACCCTAAAGAAGTTAAGTACTACGTTCATCTTCATTTCAGAAAAGAAAAAACTGAGAGATAGAAGGGTTAACTAACTTGCCTGCTGTCTCATGACTTGTAGGCAAGATTTGGAACCAAGTAGTTTGCCGTCCCATTTTGAGCTCTAAACCACTTTGCTCTGTGATGCGATACTAAATCACCTTTCATGGAAGGTGGGCTAACTTAGTATCCCAGTAGTGTACAAGAAAAGTAACTTGTGTCCTGACAATAATTGCTAAAATAGTCCTCAGAGCAGAGCAGAATCACCTAACCCAGACATATCATAACGTGAATCACATTGCTTATTTTTTGAGGTTTGTATGCAGTCCTTCAAATGTGATATGGGAAAGTAGGTGAATTTTTAAAGTGATTGGGAAAAGCGAACATTCTCTTTTAACTTCTGCACTAATGTTTTTCAGACCCTTCTTCAATGAATGAAAAGAAGAGGAGGGATCGGGAAGAGAGGCAGAATATTGTCCTGTGGAGACAGCCACTCATTACCTTGCAGTATTTTTCTCTGGAAATCCTAGTAATCTTGAAGGAATGGACCTCAAAGTAAAGAGTCTTCCATTACCTTTTAAATAAATTTTATTTACTAATTTTAGAAATCTTTAACAATCTCCTACTCTCTACCTCCTGCTCTTTCCATATGAATTAGTTAAATTTATTTATTTTTGTTTTTTATTTTTTTTAACATTTTTATTCACTTTTTAGAGAGACAGAATGTGAGTGGGTTAGGGGCAGAGAGAGAGGGAGACACAGAAGCAGAAGCAGGCTCCAGGCCCTGAGCTGTCAGCACAGAGCCTGACGTGGGGCTCGAACTCATGAGCTGTGAGATCATGACCTGAGCCAAAGTTGGATGCTCAACCGACTGAGCCACCCAGGCGCCCCAAAATTTAGAATGTTTTAGGAATATATTTATTTTCCTTTCTATAGTTTCAAGAAAAATAGGGAACATACTGCTATTTGCTCACTAGATTATTGCAATTGACTTCTGTCTCATGTTGAATCTTTTACACAAAGGTTAACATAGGAAACAAGATTTTTTTCTTCTGGCTTTACCTTTAAGAGAACTTAGGCCTGTGTACACCAGACACACTGAATCTTTAGCAGGACAGAGTTCAGGATATATGGCATTTTTACTGACAGTTTCAGCCAGTGAAAGAGGACTCTGCCCTGGAAATGTGTTGTATCTTTAAATTTAGTACTTATCAGGCCTGTTTCAGATATCATAAAGAACAAGTTGAACTTTTACATGCCTTATCATTTTGAGCTTGGTTTCCAAATTATTATTATTATTATTATTTTTTTTTTAATTTTATTTTTTTTTTTAAGAGAAAGAGAGCATGGATGCAAGTTGGGGAGAGGGGCAGAGGGAGAGAGAGAGATTCCCAAGTAGTCTCCATGTTCAGTGTGGAGCCCAACGCAGGGCTTGATTCCATGAGCCTGGGATCATGACCTAAGCCAAAATCAAAAGCCAAATGTTCAACTGACTGAGCCACCCAGGTGCCCCATCTTTTTTTGTTTTTTAATTATGACTATTTTTTAATTTGCATCCTAGTGAGTTAGCATATAGTGCAATAATGATTTCAGGAGTAGAATCCAGTGATTCATCCCCTGCATATAACACCCAGTGCTTATCTCAACAAGTATCTTCCTTTTTTTTTTTTTTTTAAATACATTTATTCATTTTTGAGAGACAAGACAGAATGTGAGTGGGAGAGGGGCAGAGTGAGGGAGACACAGAATCTGAAGCAGGCTCCATGCTTTGAGCTCTCAGCACAGAGCCTGATGGGGGGCTTGAACTCACAGACTGGGAGGTCATGACCTGAGCTGAAGTCAGACGCTTAACTGACTAAGTATCTTCCTTAATGCCGCTTGCCTGTTTGGCCCATCCCTCCACCCATAACCCCTCCAACAACCCTCAGTTTGTTCTCTATATTTAAGAGTCTCTTATGTTTTGTCCCATCCCTGTTTCTATATTATTTTTGCTTCCCTTCCCTTATGTTCCTCTGTTTTGTATCTTAAATTCCACATGAGTAAAGTCATATATTTGTCTTTCTCTGACTGATTTTGCTTAGCAAAAATCTCTGACTTATACACTCTAGTTCCATCCACAATGTTGCAAATGGCAAGATTTCATTGCTTTTGATCGCTGAGTAATACTCCATTGTATATATATACCACATCTTCTTTACCCATTCCTCTGTCGTGGACATTTGGGCTCTTTCCATACTTGGGCTGTTGTTGATAGTGCTGCATGGGGTGCATGTGTGCCTTGGAAACAGCACACCTGTATCTTTTGGATAAATACCTAGTGGTGCAATTGCTGGGTCGTAAGGTAGTTCTATTTTTAATTTTTTGAGGACCCTCCATACAATTTTCCAGAGTTGCTGCACTAGTTTACATTCCCACCAGCAGTGCGAAAGGCTTCCTCTTTCTCCGCATCCTTGCCAACAACTGTCGTTGCCTGAGTTGTTGCTTTTAGCTATTCTGACAGGTATGAGGTGATATCTCATTGTGGTTTTGATTTGTATTTCCCTGATAATGATTTGAGCATTTTTTCATGTGTCTGTTAGCCATCTGGATGTCTTCTTTGGAGAAGTTTCTATTCATGTCTTTTGCCCATTTCTTTACTGGATGGTTTGTTTTTTGGGTGTTGAGTTTGGTAAGTTCTTTATAAATTTTGGATACTAACCCTTTATCTGATATGTCATTTGCAAATATCTTCTCCCATTCTGTCGGTTGCCTTTTAGTTTTGCTGATTGTTTCCTTTGCTGTGCAGAAGCTTTTTATCTTGATGAGGTCCCAGTAGTTCATTTTTGCTTTTGTTTCCCTTGCTTCCGGAGACATGTTGAGTAAGAAGTTGCTGTGGCTGAGGTCAAAACAGTTTTTGCCTGCTTTCTCCAGGAGGATTTTGATGGCTTCCTTTCTTACATTTAGGTCTTTGATCCATTTAGAGTTTATGTTTGTGTATGGTGTAAGATAGTGGTCCAGGTTCATTTTTCTGCACGTTGCTGTCCAGTTTTCCCAGCACCACTTGCTGAAGAGACTGTCTTTATTCCATTGGATATTCTTTCCTGCTTTGTCAAAGATTAGTTGGCCATACGTTTGTGGGTCCATTTCTGGATTCTCTATTCTGTTGCGTTGATCTAAGTGTTTTTATGCCAGTACCATACTGTCTTGATGATTACAACTTTGAAGTCTGGAATTGTGATGCTTTCAGTTTCAGTTTTCTTTTTCAGGTTGCTTTGCCTACTATTCGGGGTCTTTTCTGGTTCCATACAAATTTTAGGATTGTTTGTTCTAGCTCTGAGAAGAATGCTGGTATTGTTTTGATAGGGATTGCATTGAATATGTAGATTGCTTTGGGTAGTATCAACATTTTAACAATATTTGTTCTTCCAGTCCATGAGTATGGAATATTTTTCCATTTTTTTTGTATGTCTTCTTCAATTTCTCATAAGCTTTCTATCGCTTTCAGTGTATAGCTTTTTCACCTCTTTGGTTAGGTTTATTCCTAGGTATTTTATGGTTTTTGGTGCAGTTGTAAATGGGATCAATTCCTCGATTTCTCTTTCTGCTTCTTCATTATTGGTGTTTAGAAATGCAGCCGATTTCTGTGCATTGATTTTATATCCTGCGACTTTGCTGAATTCATGGATCAGTTCTAGCAAGTTTTTGGTGGAATCTTTTGGGTTTTCCATATAGAGTATCCTGTCATCTGCAAAGAATTTTCTCAAGTTTGACTTCCTCCTTGCCGAGTTGGATGCCTGTATTTTTTTTTTAACTTAAGTAAACTGTACACCCAACGTGAAGCTCAAACTCACAGTCCTGACATCACGACATGCTCCACTGACATGCTCCACTGACAGAGCCAGCTGAATGCCCCAAGTTATTATTTTTAATAGTATCTTACATTTTTATTGTACATACAGTTTATTAAACATTTTGTAATATTTTTCAGTTCATTTGATCCCTAAAGCAACTCTGTGAAAGCAGTAAAACAAGTTTATGATTACAGTTGACCCTTGAATGACATGGGGATTAGGGGTGTCAATACCCACACAGTTGAAAATCCGTGTGTAAATTTTGACTCCTAGAAAACTTAACTAGTAATAGCCTACTTTTTAAAAAAAATTTTTTTAATGTTTATTTTTGAGAGAGAGAGAGAGAGAGGGAGAGAGAGAGGTGGGGGAGGGGCAGAGAGAAATGGAGACAGAGAATCCAAAGCAGGCTCTTCACTGTTAGTGCAAAGCCCGACGTAGGGCTCGAACCCATGATCTGTGAGATCATGACCTGAGCCGAAGTTGGATGCTCTGCCGAGCCACCCAGGCACCCCAGTAATAGCCTACTTTTGACCAGAAGCCTTTGTACCTTATATGTATTATATACAATATTCTTACAATATAGTAAGCTAGGGAGAAGAAAATGTTATTAAGAAAATCATAAGGAAGAGAAAATACACTTACAGTACTGTACTGTAAAAAATCCACATGTAGTCCCTGCACTGTTCAGACCCATATTGTACAAGGGTAAACTGTATTATGATTTTATTTTGTTTTATTTTTATTTTTATTTAGTTGTAAATGTTTGTTTATTTATTTTAGAAGAGAGAGAGGAGAAGGGCAGAGAGACAGGGAGAGAGAATCCCAGTCAGGCTTTGCACTGACAGCAAGGAGTCCAGTGCAGGGCTCGATCCCACAAACAGTGAGATTATGACCTGAGGGAAAACCAAGAGTCTGATACTTAACCAACTGAGCCACCCAAGCACCCCAACTGTATTATGATTTTAAAAATAAGACATAGAATCAGATTGGTTAAACATCTTACTCAAAGTGTAATACTTAGGGACTCTGATCCAGGTCCTCTAACTTGAAGGCCAGCGCTCTTTTCATTATATATATATTTCATTATATTAGATCAGTCTTTTGGGTAAGGGAAAGGTTACCATAGGGTTTATGATAAAAAAGAAATTGGGTGTTCTATACAATGTATCTGCTCTTGGCCTCCTTCTGTACCCTAAGAGACCATCATGTTTAAGGACAAGAGTTTAACCCCAAAAAACATTCTGTAGCTGTGCTAAACAACCTAAGTGCTTCAACAAGAAATTGTTTTGGGAGTGCTGAATCCTAAAAATGAGACTGTGAGATATTTCATTTATTTTTGTTTTTAAGATTATGGCATCGTCAAAGCATTGTGGTATCTTTTTTATTGCTGCTTGCTGTACTTATAGCTACGTATTGTGTTGAAGGAGCACATCAACAGGTAAGAGGTTCAGCAACTCTTTCTATTCCATTTTATTTGGTTTTTTTAATGATTGTTTTGAGAGAGAGAGAGAGAGCACCAGCCAGGGAGGGGCAGAGAGAGGGAAAAAGAGAATCCCAAGCAGGCTTCACACTGCCGGCACAGAACCTGGCACGGGGCTCGATGTCACAACTGTGGGATCATGACTTGAGCCCAGATCAAGCGTCAGATGCTTAACCAACTCAGCCATCTAGACACCCCTCTGTTTCTATTCTTGTACCCTCCCTAATCCCAAACAGTTTCAAAATGGGACTGTTGTGGATTTGATAAAATTTCTGCCCTCCACATTTTTAGATTTGGTTTTGTTTTTTACATTTATATCATAAATGATATCTTAATGTCTTAAAAGATCAAATATTAAAAATATTGTGGCATTTCATGGCTGCTGAGCATTTATATTTGGCATATATCATTTCTTTTTATTTTCAAGGATTCAATGTAACTTTCCTGATGGTGTTTAGTCAAAACTTTGGTTAAAAATAGCAAAACATTAATGTATTCTAATAGGAAATGGTTCTAAAGTAGTATTGTTTTATATTTTAAAACAGTTCACCTCTAATTTCAGAGAAGTTTTTATAATTTTAAATGCATTTCTTTTAGCTATTTTGAAGAAACATATGTATGCCATTAAGAGTTTGTAAGGAACTGGTTTGAAGAATTTAATTGCCAGTGTGAGAGTCTAGAATCTAATATGTGGAATGCTTCCAACAAGTCCATAGCTCAGTGGACTTCAGTTTGCTCTTGTTTGAAAAGCATCTCGGTCTTAAATATACAAAAATAATTGTATTCCGTTTTTGTACTTTGATTAAGAAGAATATATTCCGTTCACAAATATGTGAACAACTGTCCCACTCTTACCACTGTTTATTATGATGCTTTCTTAAAGTTTTTGTAACTTTTAAATACCTTTAAAACTTTTATTCTCATAGTTAAATCATGTTAGTAATTTGCATTTTTCCTATAAATGTCATTCACAATACTAGGACTTTAAAGGTCTAAAAACAAGATCTGTATTCTAATTAGATGAATTTTTTGTCTCTCTGCTGTCACATATACGAGGAATTAGGCCTCTTCAAGGAATTTTTATTCTTAATGCTTTCTTCCTATTAGAAACTCATTTTAGTTGGTTTGTTTTAGTTTGATTGTAGGTGATAAATAATGTATTTTTGCTTAACAAGTTTTTTTTCCCCCCCACTGCATCCATTTTGTTTTTCAGTATGTGCAACGTATAGAGAAACAATTTCTCTTGTATGCCTACTGGATAGGCTTAGGAATTTTGTCTTCTGTTGGGCTTGGAACAGGGCTGCACACCTTCCTCCTTTATCTGGTAAGAATAACTTTTAATAAGCAAGATTGAAAGAGATGTTTTGTTTTTTTTTGTTTTTTTGTTTTTTTTTTTCAACGTTTATTTATTTTTGGGACAGAGAGAGACAGAGCATGAACGGGGGAGGGTCAGAGAGAGAGGGAGACACAGAATCAGAAACAGGCTCCAGGCTCTGAGCCATCAGCCCAGAGCCCGACGCGGGGCTCGAACTCACGGACCGCGAGATCGTGACCTGGCTGAAGTCGGACGCTTAACCGACTGCGCCACCCAGGCGCCCCGAAAGAGATGTTTTAATTGGTACTTCAGGAATTAAAATCCTAAGATTTTTAGTTATCTACCTTTGCATTTTAGAAGCACTCTAATCCTCAAATCAGTGTTTTTAAGTTTGATTTAGAATTGTTTTGTTTTTCCTTTTGGGTTGAGGATTTAAAAAGAGAAGAGGGAAAAACCCTTGGGCAAATGAGATTGTTCACTTACATTAATTCAGCCAGGAAATGTTCCTTCCAGGTTTTGGAATAATGGTTCTTTTGCTTATGCAATGGTCATTTTAATAGCTGAAGTTCTTTATTTTTTTATTTATTTATTTTTTTTTCAACGTTTATTTATTTTTGGGACAGAGAGAGACAGAGCATGAACGGGGGAGGGGCAGAGAGAGAGGGAGACACAGAATCGGAAACAGGCTCCAGGCTCTGAGCCATCAGCCCAGAGCCTGACGCGGGGCTTGAACTCACAGACCGCGAGATCGTGACCTGGCTGAAGTCGGACGCCCAACCGACTGCGCCACCCAGGCGCCCCAGCTGAAGTTCTTTAAATGCACAAGATTTCATGTAAGGCTTAGAATTAATTTGAACAGTTTGCTTTCTCTGTTAATCAGCAAATGAGAAATGGTGTCTTCCCTCATGTTCTCAAGTACCACATGCATACACCTGGATAGTCATTTTTGGTATTCTTACTGAATGTAGTTAATGAAGTATATATAACACATGTCGAACTTAAAGCTTTCTTAAATCCTTTTAAATCAAAGTATAAAATGTACCCCTCCTCAAAAATACTGTTTTACTTAGTTGAAAATGGGGAGATAAAAGATAGGTTTTCCTTTAAACATTAACAAATGTACTGAAGTAATAGCAGAGCTAGGACCAGGGGGTGATGAGCAAGACATCTAAGGAACAGAATTTAAATGGCACTCTCACGGTCATGTAAGTATGGACTTGAGGAGTGAGTGCTCATCAGATTTTGTGCCCTGGATTCTTCTCTTGTTTCACTCTATTCCTTTTGCTGAGGAATTGAAAACAATTCCATATTTGAAAAAAGCCTGATCTTGATTGGGGAAAGACAGGTGAAAAGTTGTCACAGCAGTACTGATTCCTGAATAAAGTTCAACACAGCAAACGTTTTCAATCTTTATGTTTCAATGAATTCATTTCAGAAGCAGATATGGTAAGTATTAAGGAGTGATTTTTCAGAAGGCTGCTAAATTAATGGTCTGAAGAATAATTTGAGAATCTATAATTCATAACTTCTCCAAGTTTATGGGAGTTTAAAATCTGGAATTTTAGAATTCTGTTCATGATTGCTCGCTGATTTAGTCCCAAATAGGGACATAATCCCAGAGAACTAATCCATATCAGTGTTTCTTTAATAACTAAATTCTTAGACATATAATACTATATTTGAGGTTGAGGGAGAGGAGAAAAGAAGGAATTAGAGGTTATAGGTTACCAGTCTGTTCTTTTCTAAATCTTTCTTCTGAGATTCTTTGGGAAACCAGATTAAGGAACTAATTTGTAGCACTGGATTAATTTAGAAGTATCTAAAAAGCAACCCAGGTAGCAGATTCTGCTGAATCTTAAAAGTGATTCTAATGAAATGTAGAAATTGCACAATAAGTTAGGGTAAAGAAATTTGAAACAAGGAAGTTACATGTTTCCTGTTTCTTTTCATATCCATGAGAAACCTTTATAAGGTGACATTTATAAAATGTCGTGATGTGAAAACATTATTATTTTAGTTCCATTGATATCCAGTAAAGGTTTTAGAAACATACAAATAATCAATAATTATTATAAAATTCATTTGAGTGAAAAATCAAGTCTTTGCTTCCATAAATTAACTAGTTACTTCTGCTGGGGGATCAGAGTGCAGATTTAATGGAATGTGGTTAGACTTTTCACAAGTGTAGAAGAAACTCTTCAATGGCTATTTGAGGGAAGGTATTATACTCTCTCATTAAAGTAAATACTATATATATTAGTTCAGCAAGTATGAAGATTTAATTAGGGAACATCTGAAACTGTTGCATTATAGGTAAGAGCTGTATAAAAGTTTTGTGGCATTATCACTGATGATAATAAACGAGTGCAGAGTGGATCAGGCCACTTTTTTCAGCACTAAATAAATTTGATTTTTGTTTGTGAGTAGCATTTAGAATTACTTTAAATGCGCTAAAATTAAATACAAGTAAAATAACCAGATCTGCATTTTAAACATATAATATTGGCTGTAGTGTGGGAGATAGATTGAAAATGGGAGAGAAAAAAGATGGGCAGTTATGATAATCCTTCTGAAAGGCACAGACTTCCATGGAGGTAGCAGGCAGTATGGAGAGGAGGGGATATTTACAAAAAAGAATTTGCAGAGAGCAATCAAGTGGAATGAAAACAAAAGATGCCATAAATTTTAAATATTTCAGAAGAGTGGTTGGAGTGGCAACAGCATTGGGATGGAACGGGACAAATCTTAGAGAAATTTTACTAGTATAATCACAAAGATGTTATGGTTTAATTATGGGGAAAGGAGCCAAAGATAATTGTTGGTTTTTTACTTGAGTTGATACCACTAACTGAATAGAAAACAGTTTTATATTCAGTTGTTTATTGAGTACATATTATAAGTATCTGAAAAGAGAAATTTAAGAGGATGTTATAATTATCTTGCAAGGTACATGAGATTTTCACCTGATCCAGGTGGGTTGCTGGTACAAGTGGTTGGACAGAAAGAAGGGAAATTTGTAAAGGACTAAGAATTCTTTCTTTCTTTCCCTTCTTTTCTTCTTCCTCTTCCTTTTTCTTTTCCTTTTCCTTTCTTTCCCTTCTTTCTGGCTTTATTTTTGGACCAGTTTTAGGGTTGCAGAAAAATTGAGGAAAAAAAAAAGTTTCCACGTACCATTTTATACACACACACAGGTTCTCCTGTTTTTTGTTGTTGTTGTTTTCTATTGAGGTATAATTGATATAAAATATTATATTAGTTTCAGATGTATAACATAACGATAGTTTCCCTATTATTAACATCTTACTTTGGGGTGGTACCCTTGTTACAATTGAGGAGCCAGTATCGATACATTATAAACTAAAACCTATTATTAGTATTAGAGTTCACTTTGTTTTACAGTTCTGTGGGTTTTGACAAATACATAATGTTTTGTACCCCCCATTATAGTATCATATGGAATAGTTTTACTGCCCTAAAAATTGCCTCTGTTCTACCTATTTATCCTGCCTTCCACCTCCCCTCTACCAGTGAAACCTTAATAAACACTGATCCTTTTATTGTCTCTATAAGTTTTGGCTTTTCCAAAACGTCGTGTAGTTGGATTTATATATGTCTTTTTTCACCTGATAGTCAATAACCAATAGGGTAGCAGATGTGGAAGAAAAAAATTCATCAATAAGACTGTCCACTTGTAAATTTTGGCATTCTAGAATAGAGAAAAATAGCCAGGAAACCAGAAGCAAAGCAGAATCAAATAAAGGTTTAAAATTTGATCTGTGGAATGTCTGGATGGCTCAGTAGGTTGAGCATCCAACTTCGGCTCAGGTCGTGATCTCACAGTTCATGAGTTTGAGCCCTGCGTTCGACTCTGTGCTGACAGCTCAGAGCCTGGAGCCTGCTTCGGATTCTGTGTCTCCCTGTCTCTCTGCCCCTCCCCTGCTCACGCTCTGTTTCGAAAATAAACACAGTAAATAATAATAAAATAAAAAATAAAAATTTGATATGTGATATTTAAGAAGCTATTCTAAATAATTTGTTATATATATATATATATCTATATTTTTTTTTTGAAGTTAATTTTGAGAGACAGAGTGAGTGGGGGAGGGCAGAGGGGGAAGGTAGAGAGAGAATCCCAAGCCTGTTTAAAGTTTATTTTTATTTATTTTGAGAGAGAGAATGAGAGAGCGGGGAAGGGGCAGAGAGAGAGAGGGAGGAGACAGAATCCCAGGCAGTTGTCAGTGTGGAGCCCTATGGGCGCCCAAACCCATGAACCACAGGATCATGACCTGAACTGAAATCAAGTGTTGGATACTCAACTGACTAAGCCACCTGGGTGTCCCTATTTTAAAAACTTAACATTTTCTTGGCGACAGATGGTCAACAGAGTTTATCCTTATAGATGGCCACTCCTTTTGCTTTGTATCTGTGAAATGTAATTGTGTTTGGAAAGTCCTAATTATACCTCCCTTCATTTATGAGCCTTTATTCTCACTTAGGGATGTGATATTAACATTCTAATGTCATATATTTTTGTACCAATGAAACTGGCACATTTTCCATATACAACATGTAACTCCTCAGGCAAGAAAACAAGTGACCATGTTAGGAGAGTAATGCAGTCAGAAATTTAACTATCCTTTTGATAATAATTTGTAGTAAAATAGATGAAAAAGAAACCAAATTTAACAAAAGGAAAAGATTTAATTCATTCTTCATTACAGTACTCTTGACTGGAAGTCATGGCTTAAAAATGAACTAGAAAAATTTTTCCTAAATAGACAAAATTTCCCAATTAGATTCTTCTCAATATGGAAATTACCTCTTTTGGAAGTTTCACTTAGTTCATTATAATTCATTGTACAACTAAATGATCATCTCAAAGGGTTACTATATTTCCTAGAATATTAGATACCTGTCTGTCTGCCCTTAAAATTGAAAAATTGTTTTGGGGTGTCTGGCTTGCTCAGTTGGTAGAACATGCAACTCTTGATCTCAGAATCATGAATTTGAGCCCCACGTTGAGCATGGAGCCTACTTAAAGTTTAAAAAAATAATAAAATGGAGAAACAGTCTTGATTTTTAAGTTTGTCAGTAAACAATTTATTTATATTTTAGATATATTTGAAAAGTTATAACTTAATTCAGATGCCCTGAAAGTCCTCATTACTTCCAACATCAGAAGTAAAAATAGTTGTTTGATCCACATTAAATTTAATGAAAATCAATAGGGAAAAATGACTAGTTTGGGCTACCATCAGATTTTGTAAACTGATTTGAAAACAGTGGAAATCTAGTAGTTTTCAGAGAACATGTATCTAGCCACAAAGGAGAAGTTAGATGCTATTTATGTAGGAATAATGATTACTAACCAGAGAGTAAGGGAAGGGAAAGTGAATGGATTTTTTTCTCAAGGGTCAAGGGAGGTTAGTTGTGCCTCTGAGTTAGTTGGTTTGTTCCATTCATTGTAATAGTCAACAAATGGGCTTCAAGAGGTCTGTCTGTTAATTTCCTGAAACACTATACATGTTGTTATGTGTCTACAAAATATGCATCTTTCTGGCAAAAAGGACTTCTAAGATTCTCCAAAGACTAATGCATAGCAACTTAAGAACCACTCTTCTAGAACTTTTTCCTATGTCTGTCTATTCTTTGGCTGCCACTAGGTGGCATTGCTAATACAACCAATGTAACCGCTATATTTGCAAGTTGTGTTCTAGATAAATATGAAACCTTTAAGTAGCTCTACTTAGATTATAGAGGCATATTCTATTATTTATCTGTATTTATAACTATAATGCACGTGAATGAAAATAAGTTTTCTTAATAGTTTTCCATATTCATTAATTAGTTTAACAGTTATTAGCTTTTCCTTCTATTGTGATATAAATATTTGCAGGCAGGACATACTACTTTGGCGTGCCCAGTTTCAGATATAATGCCATAATTCCATTATTTTCTTTATTATTCAAGAATATGCAAGTAATTGAAGGTGATTTTGTTATGGGACTGAAATCTTTCATTCCTATCATGAGAGGTAATAGGGCATATGCAGAGTCAAACAGCTCGGTTTGAATGCTGAGTCAAATATTACTATGATATTTGGCAAGTTTCTTAACTTTTAAACCTTATTTTATTCAGCTGAAAATGGGAATGATGCCTGTTGCATAAGGCTGTTTTGAAGATTGAAATAACACGTTATTGAAATGATGAAGTAACACATGTACATGAAATAACACATGTACACTTTTCAGCTCACTGGCTAGCATATATAAGGTTCTCAAATGATAGCTACTACTATTATCATTATTCTTACTATGATTTTATTTAAAAGGCAGTCATTTCATTTTACACACTTTAGCTGTTACTGTTAAGAAATTATAAGCAACATTTCCCACAATTGATTTTTTAAATTCTTCCAAGAATTTAATAAAATGTCTCACAGGTGCTGTACATTTTTTTAAGTCTTAAAATTTTCTTTGCATAGGACTCTCACACCCTTTGTTTATTATTTATTTTTATTTTTTATTTATTTTTGTATTTTTAAAAAAAATTTTTTTTTTCAACGCTTATTTATTTTTGGGACAGAGAGAGACAGAGCATGAACGGGGGGGGAGGGGAGGGGCAGAGAGAGAGGGAGACACAGAATCGGAAACAGGCTCCAGGCTCTGAGCCATCAGCCCAGAGCCTGACGCGGGGCTCGAACTCACGGACCGCGAGATCGTGACCTGGCTGAAGTCGGACGCTTAACCGACTGCGCCACCCAGGTGCCCCTGTATTTTTTATTTATTCATTTAAATTCAAATTACTTAACATATAGTGTAGTATTGGTTTCAGGAGTAGAACCCAGTGATTCATCACTTACATATAACACCCAGTGCTCATCCCAACAAGTGCTCTCCTTGATGCCCATTACCCATTTAGCCCATTCCCCCACCCAAAATCCCTCCAGCAGCCCTCAGTTTGTTCTCTGTATTTAAGAGTCTCCTATGGTTTTCCTCCCTCTCTGCTTTTATTTTATTTTTCCTTCCCTTCTATGTTCATCTGTTTTGTATTTATCAAATTCCACATAAGAGTGAAATCGTATGATATTTGTCTTTCTTTGACTAACTTACTTCGTTTAGCATAATACACTCAAGTTCCATCCACATTTCTGCAAGTGCTCCCACAATTGATTTTAATACAGCAGTATGTCATAGCATAAAAACCACTGATAATTGTTTCATTTCCAGTGATGATAGATTAGGCAATTTAGATCAATACTCTCATGAAAGTATCTTTAACAGGTTGATAAAATTTAAAAACTCCTGTGCCTGGGTGACTCAATGGGTTGAGCATCTGACTCTTAATTTCAGCTTAGATCATGATCTCATGGTTCCTGGGATTGAGTGCCATGTTGGGCTCTGTGCTGACAGCCCTTGCTCTCCCTCTCTCACTTGTGCCTGTGTGTGTGTGATTTCTGTTTCTAAATAAAAAAAAAAAAGTCTGCCTAAAGGTATCATAGAGAAAAAAAAAAGAGCAAAGAATTATAAGGGCAACCGTAATGTTAAAGAGGAAACCTAGACAGGTGATACTGGCAAATGATATGCTTTGATAAGCTTGCAGGCTTTGGATTGGAACCCTAAGGAGCCACACTTTAAAGGTAAGGATGAATTAGATATAAATTAGCCCTTACAGAGACTGAAGCTCAGGCTTACATCTTAAGTCTAGAGGAAAATAAAATCATTCTAGGCTTCACATTAATTCCATATTTTTTTCATATATAAGTCTAGCACTCAGTCAAAAGTAATCAGGTATCTGACGAGACAAGTTAATTTGGTCAATACAAAGAAATAATAGAAACAGATCCACAGGGGATCCATTTAATGAAGTTATTATACATGTATTAATCTAAAGCAATGTGGGGGTGCTTGGGTGGCCCAGTCAGTTGAGCCTCTGACTTTGGCTCAGGTCATGATCTCACGGTTCATGAGTTTGAGCCCCACGTCAGGCTCTGTGCTGACAGCTCAGAGCCTGGAGCCCGCTTCAGATTCTGTGTCCCCCTCTCTCTCCGCCCCACCCCTGCTTGTGCTCGGTCTCTGTCTTTCAGAAATGAATAAACATAAAAAAAAAATTTAAAGCAGTGTGTTCAAGGTAATAAACAAGTTTGAATATTTTGGCAGAGAATTAGAGTCTATAAAAGAGAGGCAAGTGGAAATTCTAGAATTGAAAAAACATAGTAACTGAAATTAAGAACTCAATTAATGGACTTTCAGTAGATATACCTAAGAGAGGACTAATAAACTGCAAAATAGGCAAGAGAAAAATGTCCAGAACAAAAAGAAATGGAGAAAAAAACCATGATGTCTTCAAAAGAACTCCAGTAAGACTGATTTCTTGCTGTCATGGATTTTGTTGAGAAGTTAACAGCTGACAGTGGAATGGTATCTTTAAATAAAGGGCTAAAAGAAAATAGCTACCAACAGAGGATTCTATACTCAAAGTATCCTGTGAACAGTGTGAAATACAGATACTAAAAAAACCCAAAAAACAGAAAGTTTGTCATCAGCAAACATTCTCTAAAGGAAATAGTAAAAGATATTCTTTGAATTGAAGGAAAGTGTTTCTTGATTGAAGCCCAGAGATTCAGGAACAAATGAAAAATAAGAAGGGTAAATATATGGGTAAATTGAAATTAAGATTGACATCAGGGTGCCTGGGTGGCTCAGTCGGCTAAGTGTCTGACTTCAGCTCAGGTCATGATGTCTCAGTAATGATAATGTCTTTTTTTTTTTTTTAATGTTTATTTATTTTTGAGGGAGATAGAGACAGAATGTGAGTGGGTTAGGGGCAGGGAGAGAGGGAGACACAGAAGCAGAAGCAGGCTCCAGGCTCTGAGCTGTCAGCACAGAGCCTGATGCGGGGCTCGAATTCACAAGCTGTGAGATCATGACCTGAGCTGAAGTCAGATGCTCAACCGACTGAGCCACCCAGGTGCCCCAATGATAGTCTTAAGAGATTAAAATACAGAGAGAATAAAATACATCATCTACAAATCAGATGTGGAATAATTGAAATTATTGAAGAATAATTATTCTAAGGCCTTTGTATTCTGTTAAAGGCAAGATATTCATTTATATAGCACTTTAATAAGCAAGGATTTATTTTATAATCTTTAGGGTAAGCACTAGAAAAATATATAAAAATCAAGCTAATAAGGGCAGGTAAAAATTGAGTAATTTTTTAAAAGCCAAACCAAAAGAAGGCAAGGAAGGACAAAACGAACATAAATAGGATGATTAGTAAGCATTCAGTGGTAGACTTAAATCCCAAATATATCAATAATTGTATAAATGTAAGTGGAATAAATATCACTTTCTATTGTCCAGATAAATGTAAAAAAATATTTAGCTATTTGCTGTATGCAAACTACATACATAAAATATGAATACACAAAGATTAATGGTAAAAGGATGGAAAAAGATGAGCGAAATGTCAGTGAGCTTATGTACCTATATTGAAGTCAAAGTAGAGTATGAGGCAGAAAGTGTTAATAGAATGCATCAGTTCTTAATAATAAAAGATTAATTCACCAGAAAGTTATAACAGTTATATTTGTATTTATCTTATATACTCAACATATAAAAAGCAAAATTTGGGGGGCGCTTAGGTGGCTTAGTTGGTTGAGTGTCTGACTTCAGCTCAGGTCATGATTTCATGGTTCATGAGTTTGAGCCCCACATCGGGCTTGCTGCTGTCAGTGCAAAGCCTGCTTCAGATCTTCTGTCTCCCTCTCTCTGTGCCCCTTCCCTGCTTGCATGCATTCTCTCTCTCTCAAAAATAAATAAACATTAAAAAAAAAAAAAAAGCAAACCTTGGGGCACCTGGCTGGCTCAGTCTGTGGAGCATGTGACTCTAAATCTCTGTCATGAGTTCAAGCTCCACATTGGACGTAGAGCTTACTCTGAAAAATAAAAATAAAAACAAATAAAAAGCAAAACTTGGCAGAACTACCAAGAGAAGGACATAACTTCCACAAACTTGGAGAATTAATAGGGGAGTATAGTATAATTGTTGGATGCCAGGTCAATATATATATAACAATTGTATTTTTACATACTGTAAAAAACAGTGAAATTTTTTAGAAGGTTCTATTTATAATAGCATTTTATTAAAAAAAGCAAAAATCTAGGAATAACTCTTATAAAAGATATGGTTCACTTCTACATAAATTGTAAAATATTATTGGAAGCAGAAAAATCTAGATAAAAAGGAATATCATGTTCATGGATTAGAAGATACAGTATTGCAAGGCTGTGAGTTCTCCCAGTTTTATCCACAGAATCAGTGCAATATCAAAGTTTGTAGAAATTGACAGACCAATTGAAAAAAGTTTCATTACACTAGCTTTGTAATCAACCTTAACAACCAGTAGGGTAGGTCCCTCTGTTGTATGTTTCTATTTCTTGACCTAGGTAGAGGATACTTGTGCTGTAATAACTCATTAAGATGTATGTATAATGGACTTTCCTGTATATGCTGTATTTAAATGTTCTGTTTTAGTACATATACTGTTTTGTTTTGCAATTTTATAGTCATTTTAAAGTTTTATTTATCTAAGTACTCTCTACACCCTACATGGGGGTTGAACTCATGACCCCAAGATCAAGATGTTGCATGCTCTTCCAACTGAGCCAGGCACCCCTGCTATAGTTATTTTAAATTGGCATCTAACTACTTCCTAAAATCAGAAAGTGTTCATTTAGATAACATTCATTTTTGTGAGGCTTTTTCGAACTAAGACTGAGAACAAACGGGTTGTCTTATATATTCTCAAAAAACTGAATTTTTTCATAAAGTCATCACTGTAGTAATTCATTTTAGTTCACTTCAAAAAGTTTGAACATTTAATTAGTGCAAAAAAACACTCTGAAATACTATGTGAATTACAAAAAAAAAAAGGAATTCATTATATAGAACAGAAGATATATATTACATAAATACATATACTGCAGGACATTATGGCAAATATAAATACTCTCATAGTGATATTCATAAATTGTTATAAGACCTCTTAAAATGGGGAGGAATTCTCTTGGAGAAAGAATAGGAAAAGTTCACGAAGATGGGTTTATTGAGGGATAGGCAGTCAGATATGAAAGTAGGAAATCTTGGAAATGGAAAGAAGACCCATGTGTGAAAATACATTGGTGCCAAATTGTGGAAAGCTTTAAATGTCAGTAGGGAGTTTATGTTTTATGTGTCACAAAGAGTTTTCCAAACAAGTTTTAACATGTGGTTTAGGAACATAACTCTGAAAGCATTGTGGAGGATAGATTTGGTGGGGAAGCAACTAAAAATAAGGGGTCTAGTTAGAAGGCAATTGTCCAGGTGAGAGGTAGTAATTACCTGATCTAAAGCAGAGACAGTAGGAAGGGTATGACTATTGATGAAAAATGACCTAATCTGTCTATAGCTTTTTCTTATTTTGCATAATAGTTTTATATTGAATACCACTACAGCCTCTGTTTTATTTCCCCAGCAAATAAAACTACATCTACTCTCTGCTTTATAAATAACATTGTAATATGCTCTTTGCATTGAATTTAGATAAACACCAGGCATAATGATTTAAAATGTGATTTTTGTTTTTTTTTACTTAGTGTTTATGAGCATGCTTATGGTCTCTCGTATATCTATAGTAAGATATGTTATTTTTTTATATAAGAAAAGAATCCTAACTAAATAACAAAATAGAAATTAAATAGCATTTGTAAACTGCTCTCTGCCTATTTTATTTCTTAGGCATTTTTTTGTTCCTTTGTGTAATGTCTATTTCATGAGCAAATTTTGCCTGGAAAGTAGTGCAGGTTACTGATTTCATTCATTTACTTTACTCATGTTTTTTAATAAGTAGATCAGATGTAAAAAGGCTTCTGTGGCTGGCAGATTTTTCTCAGATTGCGCCTTCTAAGCACTCTTCTCTTGGATATTAATTTCCAGAAATCCATTAACAAATCTCTTTTAGTCTTAAGCATGTAGCAGATTTCCTTTCAGAAGATTTAGAACATGAATGATCCAGGAGTGCTTATCTATTAGTGGAAATTATGCCCAGAGTAAAAACAACTTAATGAAGGGAATGTTGCTGATGTTAATAACCTCGTATTTCCACCTTAAATGGTCTGATCAGGGCCAGACATCTCATTGGTCCACTCTTTTTCTGTAAAGAGCCATATAATAAATATCTTAGGCCATGCAGTTTCTCTTGAAACTCCTCAGATCTGTTATTACAATGAGAAATGATCAAAGGACAATATGTAAAGGAACGTGAACTTTATTCACAGAAACACGTTGATCTTCAAGCTGTAGTTTGCCTTGCTCTAACTCACAAGGTGACAGTAGTTCATTAGAAGAAGCATATTGAGTTTGGGAGCCTTAGTGAGCTAGCCATCTTCTAAAGATTTTTATAAGACATATGCATTTGACTCATCCATTTGCCAAAAATATTATCATTTCTCTCTTCCAGTCATAATATTAGACTTAACGTGATGGCTTATAAGAGAATATAGTTGTGTGAGTGCTTGAGTGGTCTAGAAAACCATCGAGGGAAAAAGAATGAATTTTGCATGAAAAGGGAAGTGGGGGAATTGCCTCCAAATGAGTTGCCTGATGACAGTAAGATTTAATTCTAATTTCATGTAGTAATTGTTAATGTGTACAGCTATTAAATACTGGTTTTTACAACATTGCATTCATTATGAGAAGTAAGTAATTTATGGATTAAGTTTAGAGTGTTAAAAACAGTTGGGAGAAGTGATGGGTTATTTCAGTAGCCACCTTAGAATTACTTCCCATTACTAGAAAAATATGATTCATAATTCTGTAAACAACCGGGCTAACAAAAACAGGAACTTTGGTACTTGATGAGAAATATATCTCAGGCATGCACCTTAACACACATATATTATTATTCACCAAGTTACAAGGCAAGCAGATGATTAAAGAGCCATTTGTATACTGTATGTGCCATTTATGATTTATAAAGTTTATTTTTCTTAATAATAACAAAGAGAATGAGTCCTTAGACAGGAATTTACAAGTCTCAAATATGTGAACAGTTCTGACACTAGGTGGAGCAGTTTCCTGGACAAAGCCTTAAGAAGCCCTAGATTCCTTTCAAAAAACCCCACTCTTAGAAAAAGAAGTCTAATGAGAACAAGAACTATCAACAATAATGGTAAAAGGCACCCAAATATTGAGCTATAAATAGAAGGCTGAATATACGTTACAGATAACTTTTCCCTTTGGCATATACATTTTAACCATTGAATTCCTGGATGGGAGGGATAGTCACGTGTTGAAAGTGTTAGAGTTGCCCTGTCTAGATGCAGTTGAGATATAGAAAAGCTTTGGAACAGTTCAGTTACGCTGTAGAATATATTAGGTTTTATTAAAAGCTATAACATCAAGGCATTATCATCTGAATAGTATTAATGAGTCATTTGTTTAATAGGACCATTGTAATAGAAAAAAAAATTTCTCTCTGTTATAAAATAAAGAAAGTTGTGAGATATTTGCCTTTGTGTAAAATTCAGAGGCCTGTTTCTTTTCTTTTTTTTTTTTTTTAATTTTTTTTTTTTCAACGTTTATTTTATTTTTGGGACAGAGAGAGACAGAGCATGAACGGGGGAGGGGCAGAGAGAGAGGGAGACACAGAATCGGAAACAGGCTCCAGGCTCTGAGCCATCAGCCCAGAGCCTGACGCGGGGCTCGAACTCCCGGACCGCGAGATCGTGACCTGGCTGAAGTCGGACGCTTAACCGACTGCGCCACCCAGGTGCCCCCAGAGGCCTGTTTCTGCTTTAAAGTTTAGGATTATTTCATTACAAAAGTATGTGGTAATGATTGTATATTTAAAAATATGACATCTTGATTGCTGTTGAATGTTTATAGAACCCTTCTGTAACCCCCCCCCCCCGCCTTTTCCTTTAATGAACAAGTGCTTTATAGTATGTATATAGTACTTTATAGTATGCTACTAAAAAGCTGTGTTTTCCTTAGGTGTAGACATTTCTTATACTTTTTGACTATTGGCTCTTTAATGCCTAAAGTAAATGTTACTTGGAAACTGCATGGATATGGATTGAAATGAAATAGTGAAGTAGGTTCAGTAAGAGAAATATTGTAGTAATGGTTTAATGCTATGAGGTAGGAGAATTCTTTTAAAAAATTGTTAGCCAACCTCTTTTTTCCCTGCTTGACTCTGATTAATGCCTCATTGCTCACCTGTCTATCCCTGTATAAGGCAAAAATGAGGGAAGGCATTGGCAAAAGTAGGATTCTGGTGTAACTGGATAATGCTCTATATAGGTATAATGACTCTGGCTATAAGTATGCAGTGATTCGGGACTCTGGCGGGAAGACCAAACAGGCCCTTCTTAGAAAAGGTCTGTTTGCGCTTTTTTTGATGAAGGCATGATCAGCTCTTCTCCCTGCCTTTCCCCAAAGAGTGACTCATGCATTAACTCTTGTGAGTATCACCACATCAAAAGAAGAAACCAAGGTCTCCAGGACATAGGGCCAGGTTTTCACAAAACAAAAGGGTATGCATAGACTGGATAACTTCCTGCCCTTAAATCACTGTTTATAAATGTGTGCTTTAATGAAAGATAAGGAGATTCAGGTTAGCTGAAATCTGTCCTATTGGGTATATATTTTCAATAATTTATAATAGCCTTTTTTAAAGTTCTCTATAAATATGTGATTCTCTTCTCCTGAACACTTAAATCGACTTTATGATCACAAGTTGCTTAGGTTTAGAGAAGATAAGTAAAACATGTCTAGGGGCGCCTGGCTGGCTCAGTCAGTGGAGCATGAGACTGTTGATCTCAGGGTGGTGATTCAGGCCCCAGGTTGGGTATAGAGATTACTTAAAAATAAAATCTTTAGGGGCGCCTGGGTGGCTCAGTCGGTTGAGTGTCCGACTTTGGCTCAGATCATGATCTCGCTGTTCATGGGTTTGAGCCCCGCGTCAGGCTCTGGTGCTGGCAGCTCGGAGCCTGGAGCCTGCTTCAGATTCTGTGTCCTCCCTTTCTCTCCTCCCCACCCCTAGTTGTGCTCTGTCTTTCAAAAATGAATAAACATTAAAAAAATTTTTTTAAATAATAAAATAAAATCTTTAAAAAAGGAAACATGGATTAATTCAATATAATAAAAATGACTTCAATAGCATGTCCTTATAACTTGGGAGCATGCACTATAGAATTTATTATACATTTTTGTTTTGGTTAGCAGTTTTATACTTACCATAACACTTTTACTATAGAATCTCATAAAGGGATGCCTGGGTGGCTCAGTAGGTTAAGTGTCTTGCTCTTGATTTCAGCTCAAGTCATGATCTTACAGTTCATGAGATTGAGCTCCATGTCCAGCTTTGCGCTGTGCAGAGCCTGCTTGGGATTCTCTCTTTCACTGTCTCTGCCCCTCCCCTGCTCATTCTCTCTTCTCTCTCAAAATAAATAAACATGAAAAAAATAAAAAATAAAAGAATCTCTTACATTCTTGCCCTGTTACTTAGGTCATGCAGGCATTGTTACAATTATTATTATTAGGATTTTCATCAAATAAATGTGAGATGGAAGTCCGATTATATCTAATAAGTTACAGATTCAGAAAACAAATGCACATTAATGCTCAAATTACTGCTTTTTGACATTATATATACTGCATTTTATGTAGTGTGACCAGAGGCTTATTTTGTAAACTTGGGACCTTTCTCACAACAATAATATGAACACTAGTTAAACTTCTCAGTGCCTATTTGCAATCAATAGTTTTATGCTTTAGCCTTCTAGAATAATTTGCTGTAAACCATAACCTTAGGTAAATTGTTTTCTGACTATGATGAGAAAAGCAATGATTAGAAGAACTTGAGAAGTAGAATTCCTGTTTGCAAAAGCATTTTAAAGTCCCTTAAAAGTCAGACTTAAAGAAAACAAAGGTTTTGCAAGTTGTACAGACAACCATTTGTCATCTCCTTTCATTTATTTATCACCCAGATATTCCTAATGAATCACATTCCAACCTAACCACTGACTCCTTTTGTTCCTTAGTGAAGGAGTGTGGCAAACAAATGCTTTCCCAGTGAATCAGCACAGGATTCTTGATTTTATTACCTTTGCCCTAAACTTTCCAGACAAAACTAATTGGAAATTTTGCCTTTGGGATCTCACTTGACTTCTGTGTACGGATGATGGATTAGGCTATGAATTGACATTACAGATGTTGTGCAAACAATTCTATTCATTAGGAATGTTTTATCAGTTCTAAGGGAGCTGCCTAAGGTGGATGAATGTCCGTCTGTCTGTCTGCTTATCTTCCTTGTAAAAACTCATATATACACATACTTATATGCTATCAATTAATGTGATATCATATTCTTCATCTGGGTTGATAAAGAGATTTGGCTAAATAGACTTACCATTTATGACCATTTTAGGTTTTTGTTTTTAAGAAAATGTATTTGCAAAAACGGGCCCCTAAATAAATCCAACAGTAAAGTTCCAAAGCAGAAAACTTTAAACAGAAGTTTTTTTGTTTTTTTTTTTTTTTTTTTAATGTGTATTTTTGAGAGAGAGAGACAGAGCATGAGTCAGGGAGGGGCAGAGGAAGAGGGGAGACACAGAATCCGAAGCAGGCTTCAGGCTCTGAGCTGTCAGCACACAGCCCGATGCGAGGCTCAACTCTCAAACCTTGAGATCATGACCTGAGCTGAAGTCAGATGCTCAACCGACTGAACCACCCAGGTGCCCCAAAACTTTTTTTTTTTTGTAATGAAGCAGCAATGCATATATAAGTCTGTCATTTTGCTAATATAATTTTTTTCAGAGATTAATGTACGAATATCCCACTCCTTCCTTACAAAGATCCTACTTTGTGTTTGTGGTACCAAGTCTTCTTTCTCAGAGCTTATATAGGTACATTATTATCTTCACTACCATTTTATGGGTTTTTTTTCTGTTGTATAATTTCAGGTATGATAATTTTATCTGTTTAGGACAATTTTTTTTAATTCTAAATTTGTCTTAGAACTTTTGGTATATTAATTCCTGAAGTTAGAGTACAAATTGATCTCATAGAATTGTCTCTGTTAAATTTTTTCAACCAATCACTAAAACTTCCCCTTTTATACTGCTCATGAAAGAATTTAAATTGTGGAAATGTAACTTCTAAAATTTATCTTAAAAAATATTTTTAAAGTTAAAACACTTCTTCCACAAATACGTATATCTCCTCTCATAAGAAATTTTACCCCCAAATTAACTATAATTTTGCTCTCACTCAGACATACTAGTCCTTGGCTAAACACTACATCGTTCATCCTGGGCAAGGCAAAATTATTCCATGATCAAAACTTTGGAAAATATAATGTAATACATCTCATGAGACCAGATATATGAGGCTTTGAACTGAAGTAAAACCAGATGTCTGATATGTTACAAATAGCTGAACTATCTTATTGCCACAGCTTCACCTAGAATAACTATACTAGATTATCCAAAAGAAAGAAAGAAAAGAAAAAGACCTAAAACCTGCCACTTTAATGAGAGTACAACTTTTCATCACAGTCATAAAATTTAACTTCTTTATCATTAACGGGAACTTCCATTGGTAGTAATTAGGAACTCTCAGGGGTTATGAGTACAGTTAGTGAATGTTACTTGTGACTTGATCTCTAGGGAATTTATAGAGCTTCCTGTGCTGGGGAATAACAGTCTGGGCTAGATATAACTGTTTGGCCTTCCTTTGATTATGACCACATAGGTTAAAAGATACTGACCTTAACTGGAGAAATTAACCTTCAGGACCTTCATTTGCCACTTTTCCTTGAGTAGTGCTCCTTGTGTTGATCTTTTACATTGCTGCATGGCACGTGCTTTTAAATACACTGAGACTTGTTTTATACCAAATCATATGGTCTGTATTGATGAATGTTCCATGTGTTCTTGAAAAGAATATGGATTTGGCTGTTGTTGGGTGGAGTGTTCCATATTGTTCAGGTCTTCTGTATCTGTACTGGTTGTCAATTTAATTGTTCTGTCAACTCATAAGAGAAGGGTATTGAAATTTTCAGCTGTAATTGTGGATATTTATTTGTCCTTTCAGTTCTGTCAGTTTTTGCTTTATGTATTTTACACTGTAGTTAAGTGCCTACATATTTAGCATTGATGTGTCTTTTCTAGAATTAGTGCTTTTATCATTTTGAAATGTCCTTTTTCATCTCTAGTAATACTCCCTATAGTCAATCCTACTTTATCTGATATTAATATAGCCACTCCATATTTTTTATGATTATTTCAAAATGGGTTATATGTTTTTATCCCGTTACTTTTACTTTTGGATCTTGATGTTTAAAATGGACTTCCTAGGGGGTACCTGGGTGGCTCAGTTGGTTAAGCGTCTGACTTCGGCTGAGGTCATGATCTCACAGTTCATGGGTTTGAGCCCTGCGTCGGGTTCTGTTGACAGCTCAGAGCCTGGAGCCTGCTTCAGATTCTGTGTCTCCCTCTCTCTCTGTCCCTCCCCTGCTCGCACGCTCTCTTTCTTTCAAAAATAAATGAACGTTAAAAAAAAATTTTTTTTAATTTTTTTTTTTTAACTTTTATTTATTTTTGAGACAGAGAGAGACAGAGTATGAACGGGGGAGGGTCAGAGAGAGGGAGACACAGAATCTGAAACAGGCTCCAGGCTCTGAGCTGTCAGCACAGAGCCCGACATGGGGCTCGAACTCACGGATTGCGAGATCATGACCTGAGCTGAAGTTGGCCGCTTAACCGACTGAGCCACCCAGACGCCCCCCAAAAAAATTTTTTTTTAATTTTTGTAAAAAAATAAAATAAAATGGGCTTCTTGGAGCACCTGGGTGGCTCAGTTGGGTAAGTGTCTAACTCTTGATTTTGGCTCAGGTCATGATCTCACGGTTTGTGGGATCGAGCCCTGCATCAGGCTCTGCACTGACAGCACAGTACCTGCCTGGGAGTCTCTCTCTCCCTCTCGCTCTGCTCTTCCCCTGCTCATGCATGCTGTCTCAAAAATAAATAAAAATAAACTTCAAAGAAAAATAAAATGGGATTCTTATAGATGGCATGTCTTTAATCCAGTCTGACACTCTCTGTCTTTTCATTTGTATGTTTGGTCAATTTATAATTAATGTAGTTATCAGTATGGTTGGATTTAAGTGTACCCTCAAGCTGTTTGTCCCACCTATTTTTTATTTTGTCCCACCTATTTTGTATTCTTTTCCTATCTTTTTTTGGATGGAGCATTTTAAAAAAATATGTATAATTTAACTGCTCTCAATAGTATATTCCATTTTTCTCCCTCCCATAATGTATGCTGTTGTTGTCATGTATTTTACTTCTACATGTGCTATAGTTTTTACTTCAGACAACTAGTTATTTTTGAAAAGATTTTTAATGAGGAGGAAAGATCTTTTATATTTGTAGTACTCTTTATTACTTTGTATACATTAAGATTTCATCTGGTATCACTTTTCTTCTATCTAAGAACTTCCCTTAACATTTGTTACAGTCCAGATCTGGTGCAACAGATTTTTTTGGCTTTTGTTTATCTGAAAATATTTTTATGTTATTTTTATTTTGGAAATATATTTTCCCTGGATTCTAGATTTTTTTTTTTCTTTCAGCTCTTCAGAGAAGTAATTCCATTGTCTTTGGATTGCATTATTCTGATAAGAAGTATTATCTATATTTCCCCATAGATAATTTATCTTCACCCCTCCAGTTGCTTTTGAGATTTTTCTCATCATTATTGAGTTAATAGCAATTTGATTAGATTGTGATTGTGCTGATTTTCAGTGATTTAAGTGTTTTCTTTGTATTTGTCCTGAGGTTTGTTGAATTTCTTAGATCTGTGAGTTGATGGATTGATATTTTTCATCAAACCTTAAATACTTGGCTACTATTTCTTCAAGTATTTTTCTGCACACACTCCTTCCCACCAACACACACCTTCTCCTCTCTTTCTGGGATTCCAATTACATGTATACTAGACTAGTTGGTATTATTCCACAGGTCACTGTGGTTTATTTCTTTCATAGTCTTTACCCTCTGTATCCTTTTGTTTGGATACTTTCTATTGCCCTGACTTCAAGTTCTCTAATATTTTCTTCTGTGGGGTCTGTCTAATCTGTTGATAATCTAGCCAATGAATTTTTCCATTCAAATATTATCTTCAGCTCTAGAAGTTCCATTTTTTATACCTTCCATTTCTTTCCTCCTGTTTGTGTTTTCCTTTTTTTTTTTTTTAAGTTTATTATTTTGAGGGAGACAGAGACAGTGTATGTGGGGGAGGGGCAGAGGGAGAGAGAGAATCTCAAGCAGGCTTTGTGCTGTCAGTGCAGAGTCCTACATGGGGCTCCAACCCACAAAACTGTGCGATTATGACCTGAGCCAAAACCAACCTTAACTAGCTGAGCCACCCCTATGTTTTCCAGGTATCAGCAAACTTTTTTTGCAAAGGACCACATAATAAATATTTTAGATTTTGTGGAACTGTAGAGTCTTTCAGCGCTATTCAGTTTTGCTCTTATAGCACAGAATTAGCCAGAGACGGTATGTAAGTGAATGGACATGGCTATATTCTTTGAAACTTTCTTTATAAAACTAGCGTGGGCCAAATTTGGTCTGTAATTTGAAGTTTGCCAACTGCTGCTTAAATCCTTGAACTTACTTATATTTACTGTTTTTAGGTTCTTGTCTCATATTTCCATTATCTCTGACATTTCTGTTTCTGTTGACTAATGTTTCTTCTGGGTCATATTTTCGTTCTTCACAGATCTAGTTGTTTCTTATTAGATGCTGGACATGTAGTATTAAAATTGTTGATTGTATGGATTTGTTGTCTTTCTTTGCAGAGCATCAGTTTTCTGTTTTGGTGGGCAGTCAAGTTACCTGTCATCAACTTGATCTGTTTAAGGGTTTTTTAAAAGAAAACATGTTATGGCCTATCTGGAGTAACTGTTACTCTAGGCTCCTTTTAGGGTCTTCCCTGAATGCCGAGTCTCTGCACTCTAGCTGGTTGAACTGCAGGTGTTTCCTAGTCCTTGTGAGCTCTAGGAATTGTTTATCTTAAAACTGTTGTAAGTTGTTTTCCCACCACTTGTTCTTTGCCTAGCCTAATGGAATCTCACCCTAGCCTGCAATGCAGCTTTGTATATCAAAGTCTCAAGAGGACCCTGTGCATGTTTCTAGAGTTCTTTCTCTTTATTATCATTCTGTCCCACAGATTTCAACTACTCAGGCTCCCTGAACTCAGATTTACTTCTCAACTCAGCAAGACCACCATGCTGTTTTTTAAAAAATTTATTATTGGGGCGCCTGGGTGGCGCAGTCAGTTAAGCGTCCGACTTCAGCCAGGTCACGATCTCGCGGTCCGTGAGTTCGAGCCCCGCGTCGGGCTCTGGGCTGATGGCTCAGAGCCTGGAGCCTGTTTCCGATTCTGTGTCTCCCTCTCTCTCTGCCCCTCCCCTCCCCCCCCCCGTTCATGCTCTGTCTCTCTCTGTCCCAAAAATAAATAAACGTTGAAAAAAAAATTTTTTTTAATTTATTATTTTTAGTAATTTCTACACCCAACGTGGGGCTCAAATTCACAACCCTGAGTTACACGCTCTTCAGACTGAGCCAGCCAGGCACCCCAAGACCACCATGCTTTGCTTGGGCTCTTTCTCTTTGGATTTTGCTATAGACATGGAATGTGTCTACAAATGAAGAGCCAGAGCCATCATAGGGTTTCCTCATTTGTATTCCTTCTATCAGCAGTCAGAAATCATAGACTGCCTATGGTACAATGCCTGAAAAGAATTGTTCCATGTGTTTTGTCCGGTCTTTTAGTTTACGGTAGATGTAAAAGTCCGTACCACTTCATGATCTGAGACAGAAAACCCCCAACCAAAGGCCAGGATCTCTAATCCATACATATCAATATCTAAATGCTCTCAGGACAGCTGTAACCTCCTGCTCAATACATTGTTGGGTTTTATATGTTTCATGGTGGTTCTGTCCAGATAGTGTTTTCTGCTTACACTGTAGCTGTTTGTCTTTATCCCTTGGTTTTTCATTTAGCATAGTTAAGACATTTAGTATATGATACAGTGCAGTAGGACTTGTAGGTTGTAGAAAATAAAAGTTAATTTGAATATGTGTAACCTTTAAAAATATTTTAATCAAAACAATTTTTTAGTCTTGGTGTTTGGATTTTTCATGTAAACTAAAATTTATTTCATTCAACTCAATTATATATAGGAACCATCAGCCTATAATGTTGAAAAGAATTTGTGAAGTTTCCTATAATTAATGTAGTTTAAACTAAAATGTCAAGGTACGGACTAAACGGGCTCTTGAGAATGAACAAAGGACAAGAAGCTGAGTTATTTGTGTCCGTTTTGCTGGGAACCACATCTGCCTCAAAGGCTGAGTAATCATGACTTATTAGTGTGGTTATGGAAAGTATATATCAGTTTAGTTGTGTGAATGAACCGTCCTTTCTTTAGGGAAAAAATTCTCATCAGATTGCTGAAATTTTCCCTTTTTAGAATTACTTAAAATTGAAACTATGAATAAGTCTTTTATCTTGTTGGATAATGTGTTTGATCTGTTGAGGTACATATTTTATATTTCTAGAATAGAAATGTAGGTTTTTCTTTCCTGTACATCCCAGAAATACTATTATTTAGTATCCAGGGCAGTTTAATTTTGTTCACTTAGAGTTTGTTTCTAGGGTTGAGAAGTAGACTTTACTGTATATTATAGGGACAGTTTGTGGGGTATCATGGGCAAACTCTTGAATTTCTTCTATTTTACTTACTGGTATCACATTTTTCTTTTGCGTTTCATACATTATAGGTTGAAGTTAGTTTTTTGTTTGTTTTTTTAATTACATCTGATACTTAGCTATATGTGTAGAGTAAGAAATTTTTCACTAATTATTCAATTATTCTGAATTCCACAAACTTTAAACTTTTTTTTTTTAAGAATCACAAAATAATTCTTTTTCCTCTCAACTGTGAAATCTTTTATGCATATAGTATTCAAAGAAGCAGTTGTGGATTTCATGGTTAATAACTTTGAAGGAAAATGTGACTACTCAAAAGCATTTATGTAATTATTCTTTTAATGTAAATATTACTCTTTATTAATTTCTGTGAATTAAAACTCAAGAGAAAGATGAAGAGGCTAAAAATTCACATAGATTTTTTTGGTCCAGAAAAAAACTAATAATTGATTCAGTGCTACATGCAGAACTACATTTTTTAGATTTTCTTTGAACACATAATGCCAGTTGCATATAGGGAGAAATGTAGCTTAGATTTATGAATATATTTTTTGTATTAACTTACAACAAAAAGTTTTGTTTTAAATCACCTTTTATCTTAATAACAATAGTTCCTTAATGTTTTATTTTCATTGTTGCATCTTGTGCACTTTTGTCTTTGAACCACTAATTCTTTTACCTTATGATTTAAAAAGGCTCTCAGGGCCTCTGGGTGGCTCAATCGGTTAAGCATCGGACTTTTGATATAGGCTCAGGTCGTGATCTCGTGGTGGTAAGATCAAGCCCCACGTTGGGCCCTGCACTGAACATGGAGCCTGCTTAGGAGTCTCTTTCTCCTTCTCCCTCTGCTCCTCCCCCCCCCCCACCTGACTCTCTCTCTCTCTCTCTCTCTCTCTCTCTTTCTCACTCTCAAAACAAGTAAACTTTAAGAAAAGAAATTAAAAAAAAAAAACCTCTTGTATACCGAGACCACTTACTGTATGTGTGTATGTGTATAGAGCTAGAGAGGATAAGATTATATATATATGTTAATATATTAATGCATACAATTTAATATTATATTATCTAAAACATAATATTGTATAACAAAAATTTTTACTATATTTTTATTTGATATTCTACAAAATTTTATTCTACAAATACAGTATTTTTCTTTGTAATAACTAATGGCTAGTACATTTTGAGGGTTTATTCTAAGCTGGGTACTTTATATAAGTTGACTGATTTAAATTTTATGGTATCCCCAGAATGTAGGTTCTGAAGGTATTTATTTCCATTTTATAGATTAGGAGAGCAAGACTCAGAAGGTAAGTTACAGAGTCCAGAACCTGAACCAGAACATGTGGCTCTAGAAGTTATGCTTATAGCCACTAGGTCTACAGTATGCTTTAAAGTAAATATTTACAGCTTGTGTGTTAAAGAAACGTGTTAAGGATGTCCAGTGTTTAGCTCTGATACCTCATGAGAACTTTGGAAATTATTGTTAGATTTTAATTCACATATTTAATTATATTTGAAGTTTTTTATTTTGGAGCTGAATAAAACTATGAGTCTTAATTTTTTTGCTTTGCAGGAGAGTAAACTGAGGCCCAGAAAAAAAGTTAAGTGACTTTGTCTAAGGTTGTTTAATTCCTGGGGCGCCTGAGTGGCTCAGTCGGTTAAGCATCTGGCTCTTGGTTTTGGCTCAGGTCATGATCTCATGGTTTGTGGGTTCGAGCCCCACTCTGCTAACACAGAGCCTGCTTGGGATTCTCTGTCTCTCTGTCTCTGTCTCTGTCTCTCTCAAAATAAAATAAACGTTAAAAAAAAAAAAGTTTCATTCCTGACCCTTAATTTACTGTTATCCCAATGGTTCCTAAACCTAGCCTATTAGAGAACCTAACTTATTTGAAATTCTAAAGAAACTCATTTAAAACATACAGGTTCCGGGGCGCCTGGGTGGCTCAGTCGGTTAAGCGTCCGACTTCAGCCAGGTCACATTCTCGCGGTCTGTGAGTTCGAGCCCCGCGTCAGGCTCTGGGCTGATGGCTCAGAGCCTGGAGCCTGTTTCCGATTCTGTGTCTCCCTCTCTCTCTGCCCCTCCCCCGTTCATGCTCTGTCTCTCTCTGTCCCAAAAAAATAAATAAACGTTGAAAAAAAAACAAAACAAAACATACAGGTTCCCATCCCCACCTATTGAATAAATCTATGTTAGGGAACCCAGGAATTTGTATATTTAACAAACTCCCTAGTTGGTTCTTATACAGACCCCTCGCCTTGGCATGCATGTGCACTTGGGAACCATTGTGTTTATTAAGCCTTTATCACACATCTAATATTAATCCATTTTAACCTATGTGATTATTATTAATTTGTAATATTTTAGTTTATTGTTTTTTTATATTTATTTTTTGGGAGAGCACACGCAGGGGAGGGGCAGAGAAAGGGGGACAGAGGATCTGAAGCAGGCTCTGCACTGACAGGTGGACAGCAGTGAGCCCAATGTGGGGCTCAGACTTACAAACTGCAAGATCATGACCTTAGCCGAAGTTGGATGCTCAACCGACTGAGCCACCCAGGTGCCCCTAATTTTTAATATTTTAAAATAAAGGTACAAAGCAACACAAAATCTTCCATAGAAAATACTGCTTTAAAAGAAAAACTTACTGATATTTGTTCCACAGTTTTATTTTTTTTAGGACCTCTTGTCTTTGGGAAAGATAAGTGAGGTAGTTACTTCACCAACTGTTTTTAAGTAAGGACAGAAAAGTGGTATTCTCGAATCATGCCTAAAGGAATAGGGCACAGGAATTTTTTATCAAAGGGTATAACGTTCTTACAAATGAGAATATAGATGAATAAAATCAAATAAAGCCAAAAATCATATGGTGTTGGAGAAGGAGATTGACTATAAAAAGACACCAGGGAACTTTTTGTAGTGATGGAAGTGTTCTGTATCTTGAATGGTTGTGCTTATACAGTTCAATATATTTGTCAAAACTCAATGAACTATATACCTATATACTATTATATGTAAATTATACTTCAATAAATCTGAATTAAAAAAACAAGCTAGGAAGAGATTAAGGATTAGTTTTTCAAATTACCAACTGCAACTTGAAATATGTAGTTAGATTCTTATTCTCTAGAAACTAAGATTTTTCTATTTGTGTATAGTAATTAAGGTACTGTTAAAATGACATGTATATTGATTGGTAATTCCTTTTTCATTAATATTTCTCATCAAAGGTTTCTCATATTTGTTTCATAGGGTCCACATATAGCTTCAGTTACATTAGCTGCTTATGAATGCAATTCAGTTAATTTCCCTGAACCACCTTATCCTGATCAAATTATTTGTCCAGATGAAGAGAGCATTGAAGGAACCATTTCTTTGTGGAGCATCATCTCAAAAGTTAGGATTGAGGCCTGCATGTGGGTAAGATGTCCATTTTCATATTTGTCTAAAATTAACCTCACTATTTTGATACTTTGTTGTACCTCATTGAAAATTTAATCCAAATGTATATCCACATAGCAAGTCAATAAACAATTAATTCATGAAGTCACCAGTTATCTGCTTCCAAGTAAGAGAAACTCTTTAGAGCTTCCCCATTCATGAATGACATTCAGAGTAAGGCATGAAGCCATAGGTACAACAAAGCAGTGGATGCCATGTAGACAACAAGAGGGAAATGGAGGATAGGTGATACAACTATACTACTTTGCAAAATTTTACCAATGTGAAATATTTGATAAACACATAGCAAGTGGTTATATTTTCAGTCCCAGATTGGTAAATGTTGTATGTGTCTCTCCTAGGTTCAGATACTCTGTGTTTATTCTTAGAGGGCTTATTTCATTCTCTGAGTTGTTAGTAATATTGAAGTAAGGTCAGATATTTTTTTAATGGACCAAGCTTTACTGTAGTGACGGTATCAGACTATATGGTTGTATATGGTGATCTTGCTTTCAGTTGTACCAATTATTCTTTTTATGGTTTGCTTAAGTGTATTTTGGGAAGCTTTTGTACTATATATCCAGTGACAGATTATTTTAATCCATACAAAGTATTCTTTTTTTTCTATATGCCTATATTCATTCAAATGTGTATCATTGAGGAATAGTTCATTTGCTAAAGACTTTCTGTTACTCTTTGAACATTTTTTGTCATTTGGATTCATTAAGTTATATGTTCTCTGTAACTTTTTTCCCCTAACAGTGTCTTATAAAATAAAACATATGGAACAGATCAGTTAAAAATCTTGACTAAAATGAACATGAATGCCATACCCATGGAAGAGGGAAAGTTTTCAAATACACTTATTTAAAGGTTAACAACTATATTGTCTGTGTGTGTGTGTTTCATACGATCGTCTTTGTTTTTAATATAACTTATTTGTCAGTTATATATACTATAGCCTAGTATGTTGTGTTTTAAAAGAATTGTAAGGGAAATGCCATATTTTGAATTTGTTGAATATGAAAGGCAGGAAAAATTGTCGTATTTCCTGTTACTCTTTTATAAGCACTGGAAACAAAATTCATTGTACTAGTTGCATATGTTTTATAAATTTGACCACATTAGTCTTTTGATGAAAAATTATTATTAAAATAACAGAAGATACTTGGAACGTGCTAGAAAGAGACCATGTATATGGATTCGGTTTTCTGTTTTGCTTTAGTTCCTTCACAAATGATTTACATGGCTGGATTAACACTAATGCCAACAAAGAAAAACTTCCATCGCAGCTGGCAGTGATAACTGCCTCCTCCAACTCCCATAGTTCATATTGTTTGAAGTGTTCATTTGGCCTAGCTCCATGCATGCCTTAAATTAGTTAACTAGACTAGTGTAGTGGCTTACTTTCCCAAATAAATTTTAAGCTCCTAAAAAATATAAACTGTACCTTAAATTTATTACCCTCACAGCAGTCAGTATAAGGTTTTGCACATAGTACAAGAATGTTGATTAATCCTAGTTAATTGGCTGAGTGCTCTTCATATTTCCTTTTTTGAAATTGTCTTTTGTCACATATAAAGTGGAGCGCATATCAAGTTACATTTAAATTGGTTCCTATTGTTCTTAATATTTATATGGATAGTCCTTTCAACAAAAGGTGCTGGGAAAACCATATACACGTTCAGAATAATGGATTTGGACCCTTACCTTCTGTAAAAATTAACTCAAAATGCATCAGGGACTTAAGCTTACGAACTAAAACTGTACAACTCTTAGAGGAAGATGTAGAGACAATCTGCATGGTGTTGGATTTGGCAATGGTTTCTTAAATATGACACCCCAAAAACATAGACAACAAGAAAAAGTAATAGGTAAGTTGAACTTCACTAAAATAAAAACCTCTTTTATGTAAAAAAAAAAAAAACATTATCAAGAGAGTGAAAAGATAACCCACAGAATGCAAGGGGATGTTCACAAATCATATATCTGATAAAGGTTTAATATCCAGAATGTTTGAAGAACTTCTACAACTTAACAACCCAATTTTAAAAATGGGCAAAGGACTTGAATAGACTTTTCTCCAAAGAAGATACATTAATGGCCAATAAGTGCACAGATTCTCAGCATCATTTAGTCATTGGGGAAGTGCAAATTCAAACCACAAGGAAATACCCCTTTGCTATTATTTTTTTAAAAAGAAAACAAGTATCAGGATGTGGAGAAATTGGAACTCGTAGACTGTTGGGAATGTAAAGTAATTTAGCTGCTAGGGAAGAGAGTTTGGTGGATTCTCAAAAACCTAAATGTAGAATTACCATATGACCCTCCTCTAATTCCACTCCTACATTAATACCCACAAGAACTGAAAACTGGGACTCAGGTAAGTACAGATACTTGTACTTCATTCCTCAGTAGTATTATCCACATTTTCTTTTCTTTTTTTTTTTTTTATTTTTTTTTTATTTTTTAAATGTTTATTTGAGAGAGAGAGAGCACAGGAGGGGCGGGGCAGGGGGGGAATCCCAAGCAGGCTCCACACTGTCCATGCAGAGCCCAACACTGGCTTACTCTCACCATGAGATTATGAGCTGAGCTGAAATCAAGTACTGGGCGGTTAACTAACTGAGCCACCCAGGCACCCCTCCACATTTTCAGAAAGGTGGAAACAACCCAGTGTCCCGCAACAGATAAATGGATAAAATGTAGTATATACGTATAATGGAATATTATTCATCCATAAAAAGGAATGAAGTTCTGAATTGTACTATCGTATGAACCTCAAAAACATTATGTTAAATGAAATAAGCCATTACATAGAAAGACAGATACTATATGATTGCACTTATGTGAATTGTCCAGAAGAGTCAAATTGGGGGCACCTGAGCGGCTCAGTCAGTTAAGTGTTCAACTCTGATTTTGTCTCAGGTCATGATCTCACAGTTTGTGGGATTGAGTCCCATGCTGGGCTCCACTGTGACAATCTAGGCTTGCTTAGGATTCTCTCTTTCCCTCTCAGCCCTCCCCACCCCCCACCCCCTGCACTCACACACACACTCTTTCTCTCTCTCTCAAAATAAATAAACTTTAAAAAAAGTATAAATAAAAATAAAATAGAAGAGTCAAATTCATAGAGATAAGAAGTACATTTGAAGTTACCAGCGTTGTGTGGGGTGAGAAAGTTAATGCTTAATGGGTGCAGTGTTTCCATTTGGGTGATGAAAAATACTGGAAATAGATAGTGATGGTGGTTGCACAACATTGTGAATGCAGTTAATGCCACTTACTTTTATATTTTAAAATGGTTAAATGGGATACAGTCATAAAATGTCCATACTGCGGAGGTTGAGAAACCTTGATACAGAGTGTGTCAGCCTTGATTTGTAGTTTACCCTTTCATAGATGAGTTTACCCTTTCATTTGTGTTCACACCCGTATGTTTTGTTCTGTTCAAAAGAATGTCTTGCTTGATTAAAAATTCACATCTTATTTGATGCTTTGGATTCTGTCTCCCTCTCTTTCTACCCCTCTCCCTCTCATTCTCTGTCTCTCCGTTTCTGTCTCTCTCAAAAATAATAAACATTAAAGAAGACTGAAAAACAAACTCATATCTTATTTGACATTTTTATCCAGTTTGTACTTTGAAAGTAGTATGTCTTTACAGACGTCGCTATCATTACAAATGTAGTGAATCAGTAAAATAATTAAAATGTGGAGTACATCCAATTATAGGATAAAGACCAGGGTTGGGGGCGCCTGGGTGGCTCAGTCAGTTGAGCGTCCGACTTCAGTTCAGGTCATGATCTCACATTCATGAGTTCGAGCCTGGAGCCTGCTTCGGATTCTGGATTCTGTGTCTCCTCCTCTCTCTGCCCCTCCCACGCTCATACTCTCTCTCTGTCTGTCTCTCTCTGTCTCTCAATAATAAATAAACGTTAAAAAAAAAAAAAAAAAAGACCAGGGTTGCTCTTAATTCCAGCTTGTTTATATAGGTCTTTGGAGCACGCTAAAGTGAATTGGGTTTTTTTGTGTGTTTTTTTTTTTATTTTTTTCTTAATGTTTATTTATTTTTGAGACAGAGGCTGAGCATGAAGGGGGGAGGGGCAGAGAGAGAGAGAGAGGGAGACACAGAATCTGAAGCAGGCTCCAGGCTCTGAGCTGTTAGCACAGAGCCTGACACGGGGCTCGAACTCATGGACTGTGAGATCATGACCTGAGCAGAAGTAGGACACTTAACCAACTGAGCCACCCAGGTGCCCCATGAATTGTTTGATATTGTTGATCATTAGTTACTTTTTTTCAGTTTGAATCTTTTGATCTTCCATAATTTGTGTCACTGGTGCAAAGCTTCACAAATTTTCATTTCACTCATGAATTCCAATAATAGTTATTATGCATCCAAGCACCAGAGATTCAGAGTGAGCAAAACTGAACAGTCTCATTGGAACTTTACGTTCCAGTGAGGGAAATAATTATCATGGAAAAAATGCATAAATAAATATCATGGAAAAACCGTATAAATATGAAGGAGAAATCTGTATAACACAGACATTTTCCCTAGTTTATGATTCAAGGAAGATTTCCATGAAGAAGCAGTGTTTTGGTTGAGATCTAAGAATAATAAAGATTTGTAAAGTAGGACAGCAGGGCAGGGGTGAGAGCATGGGTGTTGACTTTTAGATAGAGAGCATCACCTTTTAAGGTCATGTATTTGTTAAGTTCATGGTTAGGGGGTGATTATTGTGGTAAAATATATATAAGGAAAGTTTTACCATTTTAACCGTTTTTAAGTACACAATTTATTGGCCTTAAGTATATTCACAATGTTGTGTCATCATTGCCAGAACTTTTTGTCATCCCAAACAGAAATATGTACCCATTAAAACAATAACTCCAGAGTTTTTTCTATTTTCTTCTTCTTTGATTGTGTCAATTCTAGATACCCCATCTAAATGGAATCATATAATACTTGTTTTTCTATGTCTGGCTTATTTTGCTTGGCATAATGTTTTCAAGTTTCATCCATGTTGTAGCATGTGTCAGAACTTCATTCCTTCTTACAGCCATTTGAAAACTGACCTCAAGGGAAACTGGAAGCAAATTTTCTCTATGTGCAAAACAGTCTTGAAAATTTTACTAGAATTGGTATAATTGTTTTCTATAAGAACCCTGCATTTCTCAGTGGTTTCAAGCTTACCCTCCTAACTTCTGCTTTTAACCTCTGATTTATGTTTGTAATTGGAATATGTAATAGAAAAATCATTTTGTTTAAAAAAAATTATTAACACATAGATAATACAAAACTACCATAATATCTGAGAATCAGCATATGTAAAATTTTCTGCTCTCCATATTTTTACTATTAAACATATTATTCCCATCATTGAAAAGCAAAATGCTGATTTGCTTGTGAATCCACTTGACAAAACTTTTTAAAAGCATGAACATTCAGGATTTTCCTCCTCCCCTAAATCTTTGAATATAATTGATACTCCAGGAAGATATTTCCCTCTTGGTTTTGCATATTTTGTGCATGTTAAAATCTTCTCCAATTCAAGAAGCAGGGACTTCAAGGTAATCAATTGATATGGAGCAGATGGTTTTTAGAAGAGCTTTCTGAATTATTGCTTGACTAAAAACTACTTGTCTCTTTCTTTTGCAATAAGGGAACCAGTTATTTCTTCCCCTTAATTAAGCCTAGGCTGACAGTTTTTAGTGTTCCACACTTCTGTTTTGGTTTTTTGTTTTGATTTTGCAAGAATTATAAAATCGTTTTGTAAGAATCATGAAATTATGGGACTGCAGTACCTAATTTGAGATAACTAAATAAACTTTTGTGTCTAGAATATAATGTGTTTTGGGGGACCTGTCTGGATGACTGTATTTCTTTTTATCTATTTGTGTAAAAAAACAGAATATTGACTCATGATCACCATTCTTGTTTCTTGCTAATGTGGGAAAACATGAGCAGAATTCAACTATAACAATAAATATAGTCAACCAAGTATAATATAGTATGTAGCTCTTGATTTCATTTCAGTCCATTATTACTTCCTTTTTAACTTTAAGGAAACTTGTCATGAGTTTGAATCATATGATTGCTTTCAGAACTATTAAACATTTGAGTTAACAGGTTTTAAGAGAAGTTCATGTTTTGAATAACATGTTGCAATTAACTTCCTACTTTTTGTAATGGGAAAAAAATTTTTTTAAGTACAGAGATTTATATAATTAATTTAATATATTATCACCCAAACTCAGTTAATATTAATCCCTGGCTAATATTGTTTTATCTGATCCCTCCTCTGTAGGCTCTCCACTATCTTGAAGCATATCCTAGATAACATATCACATTTCATCTGTAAATATATCAGTCTTAGGACTTAAAAAAACATTATCACACCTAAGAGAAATTAGGAATAGTCTCTTCAGATCAGCTACTTAGTTAATGTTCAGATTTTTCTGATGGTGTTTCTTTGTTTTTCTTTTCATATTTATTTGTTGTTGAAACTGGGTTGTTTGTCAAATATAATTTCTCACAGTCTCGATTTTACTAATTATATCCCGGTTGGTATAGTTTAAATATGTTTATCTGTTCCCTATGTTTCCTGTGAGTTGATAGAGAGGCTTGAAAAAAATTTTTTTGTTGAGAATACATGTTATAGTCTTGTGTATTTCTATCACGAGGTACAGTAATGTCTGATTGTCTTTCCTTTTGTGGTATTATCACCATTGTTATACAAGTCCATTATTAAGGGTTATAAAATGGGGTAAACCAATTACATCATTTTTTTTTACTTTACTTATTGACTGGAATGTTTTTATAAAGAAAAACTCCTTATCACCAATTTGGTTACCCCAAGATATCTTTCATATAGGTAAGAGAGGATAAGTAATGGATTTTTCCCCTTTATTTACCTGTTTTTTAAATAAGTTGGTTCTCTTAACATTCTCCAAAGTTGACTAACATTAACTTTTTTTGTTTAGCAAAATATGATTTGTGTTTTATTTATATATCCCGTGATGTATATGTCTCTCCTCCCTCTCATCTCTCTCTTTTTATTCTTTAAATATAGCCTGCTTCTTTTGACACTTAAGTATATTCTTTTTCAGAATTCTTGTTTCATATGTGGATAATGCAGTCTCATTCGGAGATTATTGATCCCACACATTGAAATATAACACTGTGAACATGAAATATTTGAATTTGATAATGTTCCTTGGGGATTCTTTTCAAGGCATTTGTTGACAAAGTCATAGTACAGAGCAAATAGACCTAAAATTGCTTCTGAGAATTAGCAAAACTTTTTCATTCACTATGACTCAAGGCAGAGAAGGATGGCTCAAAGTTGAGAATTTTCCTAGAAACTATATACCTTTTACATTATCATCTAGTATTTAAGCCATTAAGTCCAAACCAAGTTCCTGATTCTCTTACCTTTGTTTTCATCCTATGTTTTAAGTTGAGAGAAAAAAAAAATTCTCTTCAAAAACAAGAATCCACAAAGTGACTGAAACATGAGTCACTCAATGTCCTGAGGAAATAAACATTTTTCCTGTGGTGAAAATTTATCCATCCTAATGTTGAGTTTTCAAGGGGCTTCCTGACCACTATTTGTTAAAAGTTTTAACTCTGCACACACAAAAAAATTAAAACAGCACCCTAAATACCAGATTAAATACCTTAAATACCAGATTGAAACAGCATCTTAAATACCAGAAGATTTCCTAGAAAGTTTTATCTAAAACTTGTACTAGTGAATACTCATTACCAAATGATTTGAAAAGAGGGAAAAAACTGACAGAAATCACGGAGTATAAGTAGAGATGCTTAGAGAACTAACGTTAATCTAATGTCTGCCATGTATCTCGCCTGGCTTTGTATTGGTCAATATTAGGGCCAAGAGTCACACTCATGTTCTCTTGATTATGTAGTATATGCTTTCCTCCCTAATACATGCATCTTAATGTGGTTTTGGCAATGTAGAAAAATATAGATTTAATCTGTTTAGTATTCTTATGTTGAGAACAGAATCTCATGTGAGTATTTTGGTTTTGCACATAGGGTATCGGTACAGCAATTGGAGAGCTGCCTCCATATTTCATGGCCAGGGCAGCTCGCCTCTCAGGTGCTGAACCAGATGATGAAGAGTATCAGGAATTCGAAGAAATGCTGGAACATGCAGAGACTGCACAAGTAAGAACAGTAGAGAAAACAATAGAATACTTTAATTGTCCTTAAAAAAGTTATGGCTAAGGTGAAATTGTTAATAGTTACTTTAAAGAAGAAAACTCCCAGCATAAAAATAAATAATACATTATTTGGGATAGAATATTTAGAAAAGCTGAAACATAAAAGTGATTATAATCTTGATTTTAGAATAGAGAAATACAGAAAGAGTCCACAAGACAACTCACTAAGCTGAAACACTTTGCCAGAAACCAGAGTAAGTTGATGTCGCTAATGAAGTTTAGGAGCCGAAACATTCTTTGTCCATTATGTGTTTTTAAGTATTACCAAGCAGACCACTAACTGAATAAGGGGGACAAATAGGTGGGTCAGGCTATGAGTCCAAAGTTTTTAAGAATAACGTCAAAATATTTTACCATGTTTAGAGGAAATTATTTGGGAACTCTTAAGAAATGGCAGTTACAGGGGTGCCTGGGTGATTCAGTCAGTTAAGCATCTGACTTCGGCTCAGGTCATGATCTCATGGTTTGTGGGTTCAAGCCCCGTGTCAGGCTGTGTGCTGACAGCTCAGAGCCTGGAGCCTGCTTTGGATTCTCTCTCTCTTAGCCAAAGCATAAGAGACTGTTAAAAACTGAGAACAAACTGAGGGTTGATGGGGGGTGGGAGGGAGGGGAGGGTGGGTGATGGGTATTGAGGAGGGCACCTTTTGGGATGAGCACTGGGTGTTGTATGGAAACCAATTTGACAATAAATTTCATATATTAAAAAATAAATAAATAAAAATAAAAGTAAATTAAAAAAAATATTTTAAGCTGGATTCTCTCTCTCTTTCTGCCACTCTCCCGCTCATGCTCTGTCTCTCAATAATAAACATTATAATAATGTTTGAGACGTTATCTGTCTCAAAAATAAACGTTAAAAAAGAAAGAAGGAAAGGAAAGGAAAGGAAAGGAAAGGAAAGGAAAGGAAAGGAAAGGAAATAGAAAAGAACAATTACAATAAACTTACCCTTTAACAGCTAGAGGGAAGAAAGGCTGAGGCCTTTACACCTGAGCATAAGCTGTATATCAACCGATATCTTAATGTTACAAGATAGGTGTTTCATTCTTTGCAGGAAAATTCCTAAGAATATTGTTAACTGAGTCGCTTCTTAGGAATGGCAGTGTTAATCAACATAGACCCGAAAAAAAGGGATGTAAAAGAGATTTTTAAAAGATTATCTAGGGGGCGCCTGGGTGGCGCAGTCGGTTAGGCGTCCGACTTCAGCCAGGTCACTATCTCGCGGTCTGTGAGTTCGAGCCCCGCATCAGGCTCTGGGCTGATGGCTCAGAGCCTGGAGCCTGTTTCCGATTCTGTGTCTCCCTCTCTCTTTGCCCCTCCCCCGTTCATGCTCTGTCTCTCTCTGTCCCAAAAATGAATAAACGTTGAAAAAAAAAAAATTTAAAAGATTATCTATAAAATACATCTTCCTTCCTAGATTTGTTCATTAACCTATGAAATGAAGTTGTTTGGAAAATTGTCTTGTTGTGTGTTTGTTAAGTGCATGTGCCCACATAAGTACACACCCATTTTTTTTATTAACTTAGTAGTCTGTGTTTATATGTAAAATCAGGCTAATTAACATTTTGAAATAAAACTGTTTTTTACAGTCCTTTTTTATAGTAAGAATAAATAGTAATTATGAATATAAACATCTATATTAAAAAGTAATACATATATATGTATATATAATTATTTAGAAAAATAAAAAGTAAGCCACATTATGATGAAACCATTACTCAAAACTGAAAATATGATTAGAAATAACACAGGTATGTAAATGTTATCCCCAAATCAACCAATACTGAATCTATAATTTCCTGTGGGTTAATTATATATTAGAGAGTGGATTAAGTAAAAGCACATATTTAAACACAGAAAATCTAACAAAATTGATTCATAAACATCTTCCTGGATTTCTTGGTTATTCATGTGATCTGGTTTTCATAAGATGATACAAATAAAATCTATGTCTCTCATGAATGAAGACCCATAAGAAAATTATTATATATATCGAATCACTTTTTTAATTCCTTTCCCTACTAACATAATTTTGCTATTCTTTGACTTTCAAGTATATTTCCCATAGTCTTTTTTTTTTTAACTTAGATCCAAGTTAGTTAAAATACAGTATAATAATAATTTCAGGAATAGAATTTGGCGAATCATCGCTTACATATAACACCCAGTACTCATCTGAACAAGTATCTTCCTTATTGCCCCTCACCCCTTTAGTTAGCCCTTCCCCCCACCCAGCACCCCACCAGCAACCCCCAGTTTGTTCTTTGTATTTAAGAGTCTCTTCTGGTTTGTCTCCCTCTCTGTTTTTATATTATTTTTGCTTCCCTTCCCTTGTGTTCATCTATTTTGTTTCTTAAATTCCATATATGAGTGAAGTCATATGATATTTGTCTTTCTCTGACTAATTTCGCTTAGCATAATACGTTCTAGTTCCATCCACATTGTTGCAGATGTCAAGATTTCATTCTTTTTGATCACCGAGTAATATTCCAATGTATATGTATATGTATATGTATAGAAATATATAGAGATAGATAGATATAGATATAGATACACACCATATCTTCTTTATCCATTCATCAATCAATGGACATTTGGGCTCTTTCCATACTTTGGCTCTTATCGATAGCACCGCTATAAACATTGAGGTGCCTCTGCTCCTTGAAAACAGCACACCTGTATTCTTTGGATAAATACCTAGTTGTACAATTGCTGTGTTGTGGGGTAGTTGTATTTTTAATTTTTTGAGGAACCTTCATACTGTTTTCCAGAGTCACTGCACCAGTTTGCATTCCCACCAGCAGTGTAAAAGGGTTCCTCTTTCTCCACATCCTCGCTGACATCTGTTGTTGCCTGAGTTGTTAATTTTAGCCATTCTGACAGGTGTGAGGTGATATTTCATTGTGGTTTTGATTTGTATTTCCCTGATAATGAGTGATGTTGAGCATCTTTTCATGTGTCTGTTAACCATGTGGATGTCTTCTTTGGAAAAGCATGTATTCATGTCTTTTGCCCATTTCTTATCTGGATGGTTTTGTTTTTTGGGTGTTGAGTTTGATAAGTTTTTGTAGATTTTGGATACTAACCTTTTATCTGATACGTCATTTGCAAATATCTTCTCCATTCCATCGATTGCCTTTTAGTTTTGCTGATTGTTTCCTTTGCCATGCAGAAGCTTTTTATCTTGATGAGGTCCCAATAGTTCATTTTTGCTTTTATTTCCCTTGCCTCTGGTGACATGTCAAATAAAAAGTTGCTGTAGCCGAGGTCAAAGAAGTTGTTGCCTGTTTTCTCATCTAGGATTTTGATGGCTTCCGGTCTTACGTTTAGGTCTTTCATCCATTTTGAGTTTATTTTTGAGTATACACACGTTTTATGAGGAATGTATTCATAGCTTTATTCTCAGTGGAATCTGAGACCCCAAAAAACCATTAGCCTAGAGGGGGAAAAACATATATTTTAATAACAGATGGGCTTTTTAAAAAGGCATTATTAAGTGGAAATCAACTAAGGATAGTTACGGTTTTTAATTAAAAACAAGACTTTCAAATATGAATATAGAATAGCCAAATAACCAAATATAAAACAAATGAATCAAAGAGCTATGAGCATCTGCTCTGCCTGGAAAGAGACAAGTTGGCCTTGGTATTTGCTTTGCCTTATGTATCAACCAGATATTATGTCTCTGGTCCTCACATCATAATGCTTATGTTTGCTAATAATTGTTACCATATAAACAACTTTTTAATTATTTTTAATGTTTTTTAAAATCTAGTATCTAATCTGACCCTTGTGTTAACTAAAGTAATATAGGAAGGTACCATTCTTCTAATTTTATAGAAAACTTAAGATCTAGAAGTTGTTATCTCCCTAATTTTACATGCTTAGAAGTATAGCTAGACCCAGAACTCAGAATGCCAGCATCGCTGATATATCCAGCTACTAAAACCATGTCCATGTGTAGACTAGGCTGAGTATGTTCAGTAGCAACAACTGATACATCTGGAATTTGTGGCAATAATTAATGTATGTCATTTAACATCTCCAAAACTCCTTTTTTTTGTGTATATAAAGTCAGCAAGTTGATGCTAGAATAAGTCTAGGATGGCTTGCAGCTTTAAATTTTTATGCTGTGGATTGGATGCTAAACAGGTATAAGTATTGTTTTCTATTAAGTCAATTAATATATTGTCACTGTTTTCCTTTTTTTTTTTTTTAACTTTTTGTTTTGGAATTAACATGTTTTTCATTTGCATAGTTTTTTCAATCTCTTCTCTCACTTCTGCCAGCTCTGTAAAACACTTTTCTATGTCACTTCCCACTTGGTAACACCAAAAAAATATTATCAATTCTGTTTTCTTTCTTGGAGTCATCACTCTGGAGCCCCCCATCAATCTGAACGTGGTATTCTCTTGGATTTCCTTTGCACATTGCTTCTTTTTTGGTTTGGATCTCTTGTTGTTGACTTCCCGTCCTCCTCCCCCTCCTCCTCCTTCCCCTCCTCCTCCTTCCCCTCCTCCTCCTTCCCCCCCTCCTCCTCCTCCTCCCTCTCGTCTTCCTCCTCCTCGTCCTCCTCCTCCTTCTTCTCCTTCTCCTCCTCCTCTTTCTTCTCCTTCTCCTTCTACTCCTCCTTCTTCTTCTCCTCCTCTTTCTTCTCCTTCTCCTTCTACTCCTCCTTCTTCTTCTCCTTCTCCTCCTTCTTCTCCTTCTTCTCCTTCTTCTTCTTCTCCTTCTCCTTCTCCTCCTTCTTCTCCTTCTCCTCCTTCTCCTTCTCCTCCTTCTTCTTCTCTTTCTCCTCCTTCTTCTCCTTCTCCTTCTTCTCCTTCTCCTTCTCCTTCTCCTTCTTCTCCTTCTTCCTCCCTCCTCCTCCCTCCTCCTTCTTCCTCCTTCTTCTTCTTTTTTTTTTTTTTTTGTTTGTTTGTTTTGATTTTTTTTAGTCATCTCTGCCCCCAAACTCATGAGGTCAAGAGTCACTGAGCCAGCCAGGCACTCCTTGCCTTCTTCTTTCTGGATTTACTCCCTCGTTTTGGTTGAATACATTCTACCATAGCTTCCTGAGAAAGAATGAGTAGATGGAAGTGCTGAAAATGCTGTGTCCTTCATTCACAGTTAATCAATTAACTGAATATAGTATTCTAAGTGGAAAATCATTTTTTAAACTTAGAATTTGGAAGTCATTGTTCAGTCATCTTAGGACCTCTGGTTTGATATTGATGAGGCTAATGCCCTCCTGACATCTCTTCATAGGTAGGCGCCTTTGGTTGTTTTATTTTTTTATATAGAAGCTGTTAGATTCATTCATAATCTGAGGTATGGGTCTTTTAAAAATTTATCCTGTTAAGCACTTGGAAGCTTGTCAATCAAGAGTCTATTCATTTTGGGAAGTGTTCTTGTATTTTTTCTGTGTCAATATACCCTCTTTATTCTCTTTCAATTCTCATTATTTTGGTGTTGGGCCTCCCAACAGTCATCATTTTAATTTTTTTGATAATTTTGCTCCTAATATTTATCACATTTTACTTTGTATGCAATTTCCTCAACTTTATCTTCTAACTCTAATATTAAAATATTTTTCCACTACCATATATTTATTTTCAAAAAGTGATTTGTATTATATTTCTAAGCAGTGGTTTCTTATCTTTCTGAAGATACTTAGTTTCTCTAGGTTTTTTTTTCTTCCTTTGTTCTACTTCTGTTGGAAGCTTTCCTCCAAGTCTGGTGATCCTTGTTTTTCTGTTTATATGTAAGAATAAGGCACATAAAAGCTGAATGGGAGCTGTGTGTGTGGAGGAAAGTTGTAAGAGTGTCAAACCACCTTATTTATTGGAGCCTCCATATATGAGATTCTGTGGATCTTTAATTTGGGATAGTTCATTTTCTCTAGTGATGGATCCTCTAGTTTCTTGCTTGGAGAATATAAACTTCGCTGCTTATATAGTAAAGCTAGGCTAGAGAAGGGGGTTTAGAGATTGCATATAGGCTTTCATTTAACTCTCTTTGTGTTCAGACTGTGGATACCTACGCAAACATATCCTGAGCCCAGAACTTTTGCTTCACTTCATCAGAAACTGTATACTTAATGTCTTTTAAGGGGCTAGGGGACAACATTATCTGGCTGTGCTAAGTAGGGGTGGGACCTAGAGTCTACTTCTTATAAAGTCTCTTTGGTTTGTGCCCTACCCCAGTCTCTTCTGCAGTTCCACTGAAAATCCTTTTTGGAGTTCTGTAATATATGTCACTTTGCTTCTCTTTCATATCTTTCACTGTTTTTTTTCATCTTCCCTTGTCTTCACTTATCAGTGCTAGTTTCATCAAAGACTGAGTTCATGTTTCTATTTTTTATTTTGGGGTATTCCAGCTATATATTGTTGAGTAACAAACCCAAATATTTAGTAGTTTAAAACAAGAATAGTCATTTATACTGCTCACAAATACAAAATTTGCACAAAATGGCTTGACTGTAAGTTGGAGAATTTACTTTCAAGATGATTTACTTATATGACTGATAAATTGATTCTGGCTGTTATTGGCTTGGAGTTCAGCTCGAGTGTTATTTTGGGTCCTCAAGTTACTCTTTTTTTTTTTTTTTTTTAATGTTTATTTATTTATTTTAAGAGAGAGAGCAAGCAAGCAATGGAGGTGTAGAGAGATGGGGAGGGAGAGAATCCAAGCAGGCTCCATGCTGTCAGTGCAGAGTCCGAGGTGGGGCTCAAACCCACAAACTGTGAGGTCATGACCTGAGCCAAAACAAAGAGGTGGACGCTTAGCCCACTGAGCCACCCAGGAGCCCCTCAAGTTATTCTCCTTGGACTTCTTCATGGCATCTGAGTTCCAAAAACATGTGTTTTGTATGAATTTAGGTCGAAGCTGGAAGGTTTGTTATGACGTAGCCTCAAAATCCCAGTCACTTTGCCACATTTTGTGAGCCAACTAAGAAACTAAAGTTAGCCCAAACTCAGAGAGTGGAATTACATTCCACCTCTCAGTGAGAGGAGTAAGGAAGAATTTGTAGCCATCTCTAACCTACAACAGGGGCAAAGGTTTTATTTGGTTATCTTGAAGTGGGAACCCTCCTGTAATATCATTTTTAATAGGATAGAACATTGACAAACCAGAATTTCCTTATAGGAGGGGAATGGGATGGTAAATGATTTTGAAATTATATAATGTGAGAGGTTGTCAAAAAGAATTTAGACAGGCACACCTGGGTAGCTCAGTCAGTTAAGCGTCCGACTCTTGGTTTCAGCTCAGGTCACGATCTCATGGTTCATGACTTTGAGCCCCACGTCAGCCTCTGCACTGATGGTGTGGAGTCTGCTTGGAATTCTCTCTCTGCCCCTCCTGCATCTCTCTCTCTCTCTCTCTTTCAAAATCTATAAATAAACTTTAAAAATAAAAAAAAGAATTTAGACATAGCTCCTTGAAAGGGGGAAATGATAAACTTGTCAGATATGCAAAAAGTTGTCTCTCCTTTGGCAAGAAGATATAGTCATGCTGAGAAACTGTAGAGATAAACTTTGTCTTAGAATTAGTGGGTAAAGGGGTACTTGGGTGGTTCACTCAGTTAAGCATCCAACTTCAGCTCAGGTCATGATCTCAGGTCTCCTGGGCTCAAGCCCCACATCAGGCTCTGTGCTGACAGCTCAGAGCCTGGAGCCTGCTTCCAATTCTATGTCTCCCTCTCTCTCTGTCCCTCCCCCCCGCCCTCAAAAATAAATAAACTTTTTTTTTTAATTGAAAGAAAGGAATTAGTCAATAGAAGTTTTCTGATGCCTACAGTGGCTCAATATTAAAAGAAAAACGGCACTTGGGTGGCTCACTCACTCTTGGTTAAGTGTCTGACTTTGGCTCAAGTCATGATCTCATGGTTCGTGAGTTGGAGTCCCACGATGGGCTCTGTGCTGACAGCTTCAGATTCTGTCTCCCTCTCTCTGCCCCTCCCCCACTTGCACTGCATCTCTGTCTCTCTCTCTGTCAAAAATAAATAAACATTAAAAAATTTTTTAACAAAAACAAAACCAACTTCCTATCAATTTTAATTATGTACAGATGGAATTGCTATTTCAAAAGAGTGAATGCCTTATCTCTCTCTCTATGTGATATCTTTCATGAATCCATGCACAGCACTTCCTGTGCTGTGTAAAATATTAGCTGGATGACTCATTTCATTCTTTGCAAGTTTTTGATTATAAATAATACATTCTTGTAAACTTGTTACCACCTAAAAGCTCAACTTGTGAAAACTCAGATCTTCTAGAATTTGATGAATTATGCTTCATCTTGTATGTATGATTTGAGCTCTTGAAGACTTTTGAGCCTTGAAGAGACTTAGTCTTTCTCTACCATTAAAGCAGTAATCTTTTTTATTCATCTCTTATAGCTCTGATTATTTTCATTACTTTTTGACTGTAAATTTTCTCTAATTCTGCTTTGTTTTGAGTTGTAGAAACCAGCCTGCACACAATATTTCTGATGGTTATGAGGTTTGCCCGTTTTCATCCTATAAAGCCAATAATTACAATCACTATTTTAGGATAAACTCTTTATTTCTTATTCCCTAATTTTATATTTGTTTATATTTGTTATATTGTTTATATTTATACCTTATTTAAAATTTTTACCTAAAATTGCAGTTATATGTACTATCAACCAATTATACAGTCAAACTGGAAAATAATTAAGTGAAATAATATGGTAAAAGACTAATTCATCCGACAACTATTTTCTTTCTAAGATGGATAAAACTATGTATAAGGTCCTTGAATGAAGTGTCATAGCACAACTCTGAACTAGAGATATTTTTCCTGATTTGAACAGGAAACACACTCAAGAACACAGCCAGTGAATCTCAGAGCCAGCACCCAACCCAATTTTCTGACATTAAGATTAGTATTCTGCTTACTTTACTACAGTATAGCATAGCAACATTTTCCTCTAGATTAATGCAACAAAAAGAAAAGAACTGATTTAAAATTTTTTTTCTTTCTCCTATATTTGATTTTTCTTTCTTTATGGTCTTTCATGCTTTTTTTTTTTTTTTAAACCAGTTTTCATCAGTTCTGTGGCTTACTGTATAGTGTATGTGGGTATATTTATCCCAACTTACTTTTTCCCAGGTTTAAATAGGGGTTGTGTGAGGTTTTTAACTCTTATGTATTTATTTTGCGGTTAGAGGGCGTGGGGATAAAATAGTTGGAGAAGGGACTGTTGCCAGTTTTCCACATTATAAATTATCTGAGAGTGCTAATTTTTTAATTCATTGTTCTTACTGTGGCTTAGCAAAAATAAGTTTTTGTTTTTGTTTTTTTTTGCTAACACCGTGGATTGTTACTATATCCAAGTAAGATCTCTTATACTCAGCTGTTTTCATACACTTTAATGACACATTCTTGTTTTGTTTAGTAAGATCTCTTATACTCAGCTGTTTTAATACACTTTTATGACACATTGATTTTTTTTAAGATTTTTACTATGCAGATAAATTTATAACAACTTATGAGGATTTTTTTGTCATTTTATTTATAAATTGTAATCTTAAAAATATTTTTTATGTTTGTCAGTAACAAATTTGTTTTAGGCTCTTTGCTTCTGTTATTTTTCCCGATTTGTATATTTTTAAATACATAAGTGCTTATAGTAATAGAATTGGAACATTTCAGATATATTAAAAGTAAAAAGTGAAAGCCCGCATACCTACTTCCCAGAGTAGGAGAATAATCACCATGTTCTAGACTGTTTTATTTGCATATGCAGCTTTTTAAAATAAAAACTAGAATCATATCATAAATATTAGTCAACGTTTAAGTTCCTTTTTCACATGTATGTCATGACATTTGATACTGATCTTTAAAATTGTCTTCTTATTACGAAGTGAAGCAGGTCATTGTGGAATATTTGTGTATTTAAAAATAATTCCTCCATCTTTCAGTCTGTTTTTCTATAAACATCTATAAGAGTGAATCATACTTACTGTTTTGTGACTTGTTTTGAATATAAAAACATACTATGAATACTTTTCAGTGTCCTTAAATATTTTCCACATCTTTGCTTTCTATAACAACTGTCTTTCTGGTTACAAAGTATGTTTATTGTATAACATGTTGAAAATAGAGATAAACAAAAAAACTGAAAGAAAAAAACTTCACCTAACTGGTTCATTTACCCGTTTTTTTGTTTTTGTTTTTGTTTTTGTTTTTTTTTGTATTTAGTGTATTTCTCACTCTCTTATTGACTGACATTTTTAAGTAGATTTCTTTTGTCATATGCTTCCACTGTTTTTTCCCATATTGTTTGTTGTTTTTTTTTATGTTTTACTTCTTAAAGACGTTTACTTTTTTTTTTTTTTTTTTAATTTTTTTTTTCAACATTTTATTTATTTTTGGGACAGAGAGAGACAGAGCATGAATGGGGGAGGGGCAGAGAGAGAGGGAGACACAGAATCGGAAACAGGCTCCAGGCTCTGAGCCATCAGCCCAGAGCCCGACGCGGGGCTCGAACTCACGGACCGCGAGATCGTGACCTGGCTGAAGTCGGGCGCTTAACCGACTGCGCCACCCAGGCGCCCCAAGACGTTTACTTTTTTTTAATTTCTAATATCTTAGACTTTTCCTTTTGGATTAATGCATAAAATTATCATAGTGAACCCTTATGATTAATTTAGTGAATATTCAGCCATATTTCCTTTTAGAATTTTTATGGTTTTATTCTTTCACCTTTAAATATTTAATCTATTAAATATTTTTACCTATCATATAATGTAAAAAATCTGACTTTCTCATCTTCAGGTAAATAGCTACTTATGCATCATTCCAATACTGTTTTCCCAGTGATGTTAATATGTTAGTTTTGTCTTACACTTTATTGTCATAAATTATTATATTTTTATAAATAGTTATAATTGGTATATAATAAAACAGATACTAGTTTTTTATTTATTTATCTTAGTAAGCTATAACTTTATTAACATCTTTTTAGTTATATCTTACTGATTGTGATTTAAAACTTTTTACATTAATCAGCTTCACAAGGATCCAAAAGTTTATCTGACTTTGATGCTAGAATTTCTTCACAGATACATGTATTATATAAAATCTCCAATTTGATAAAAGCAATAAAATGTAGAAAAGTTGGATCAACTCTAGCTAAAACAGGAAATTAAGTAAAATGGAGTGGGTATTTAAATTTTAAGCTTGCCTGTGACTGAGGTAGAAAATGTGTTTTTTATTCTTTAAGGTAAAGCCCTTTAATAGAATAAATTTATCAGCAGGAAGAGTGGGAAAAAAAATTGGCTCTCATTGCTTTATCATGTGCTCTCCAACTAGGTTAAAGGGTGTATATACTTTATTACTAGGTAGCAATTTTACAGCTAAGTATTTGCTTAAATTCTAGTTTTGACTAATGATTGGATTTTGTACTACAGATATTTTGAGGGGGGTAAGAGATTATGATACATTTATTTGAATTCTGATTCCTTATGGTACCTAATTTATTTTCATGAGTCCAGTACTGAGATTAGACAGTATTTTTCCACTAAACTGATTTCCTTTTGTTCTTGGCTTTCTATCATGTTTTCACTAGATGTCTGTGGGAGGTAGACATGAATAAATGTAGCTTCCTATGACCTTGAACAATTCTAGCATAATTTATAAAATTTAAGTCTAGATAGCTGTTTATGTTCTTTATGGACTATTTCATACAAGGTTTAATTGCATGAAATTAAATTTAAATTAATTTAATTTACTCTTTTTATGAGAATAATTCTTTTTCTTCTTTATTCCTGATTTCTGTTAATGATGTCACCATCCTCATAATCACTTGGGGTCAAAATCTGAGTCATCTGACTCCCTCCTTGTTTCCCATATCCATTCATTCTTCAAGGCCTGTTGACTCTACCTCCTCAGTATCTTCATATGTGCCCTCTCTGGTTCAGAGCTTTACCACTTCTTCCCTTGAATGTCTCCAGTGACTTCCTCTTAGGTCTCCTCTTTACTAGTTTTTTCCCCTGCAAACTATTCCTGCACAAAGCAACAAAAATAATTTCCTGAAAAAATAACTCTGATCATGAAACTTTGCTTGCTCAAAAATCTTCCTAATCCCCAGGAATTGTTTCTTGTTGTAACTTTCTTGTGTCACTTTTTACTTTCCTTTTTTTTTAATTTTTTAATTTTTTTTAATGTTTATTTATTTTTGAGACAGAGAGAGACAGAGCATGAACGGGGGAGGGTCAGAGAGAGAGGGAGGCACAGAATCTGAAACAGGCTTCAGGCTCTGAGCTGTCAGTACAGAGCCTGATGCGGGGCTCGAACTCACAGACCACGAGATCATGACCTGGATCATGACCTGAGCTAAAGTCGGACGCTTAACCAATGGAGCCACCCAGGTGCCCCCTTTCTTAAATTTTTTTAATGTTTATTTATCTTTGAGAGAGACAGAGTGTGAGTGGGGGAGGGGCAGAAGGAGGGGGAGACACAGAATCCAAAGCAGGTTCCAGGCTCTGAGCTGTCAGCACAGAGCCCGATGTGGGGCTCAAACTCATGAATCATGAGATCATGACCTGAGCTGAAGTCTGAAGCTTAACCAACTGAGCCACCCAGCTGCTCCTACTTTTAAAACTATGTATAGGGGCGCCTGGGTGACTCAGTCCACTGAGCGTCCAACTCTTGATTTTGAGCCAGGTCATGGTCCCAGGGTCGTGGGATTGAGCCCCACGTCAGGCTCTGCACTGAGTGTAGAGCCTGCTTGAGATTCTCTCTCTCTCTCTCTCTCTCTCTCTCTCTCTCTCTCTCTCTGCCTCCCTTCCCTGCTCATGCTCTCACTCTCTAAAATAAAGAAAAAAAGTAAAACTATGTATGGACTTTTTGGGTTACCTGGCTAGCTCAGTCGGTAGAGCATGTGACTCTTGATCTCAGGGTGGTGAATTTGAGCCCCAGATTGAGGGTAGAGTTTACTTTAAAAAAAATAAAAGTATTTTTAAAAAATAAAACTATTTATGGATTTGTCTTATCTTTCTCAAGAGTCTGTAAACTCCTTGAGAGGAGACCACAAAAATTATCTTCAACAATACCTACCTCGTCTTGCACATACTACTCATGCAGTAGATACTTTGAATAAACTAAGAAATACCAAGAGAGAAAGTGTAGATGCCATGAAACATGTTCACTTAATATCCAGTCTTATTCCACTACAAAATAAAGTGTAAAACTGCAGTGAACAAAAATCATTTTCATAAGAAATATTGAATTGTTCTACATCTTTGAGTTTACTAGTCATCTGAGAGTGAGTGTTGAAGATAATATAGAAAACATCAATAAGTTAAATGACTTATAATTTTAAGTTCACATTTCGTAAAACAGTATTTGTAAAATTCTGTCTTAGGAACAGTTTTTTCAGGCAACTTGTTTATTCTGTAAGCTGCATAGCCAAAGAAAAGAGGAAAATTTAAAACATTAGGAATAAAAAAGTTTGAAAAATAAAGTAACTTATTCACTTGATGTATCATAAAAGATTAGAGCAGCCAGTATTATTGAAGTAATGGGAAATGGGAGCATGGGGGTGGTTGTGGTATTTTTGTGTTTAAAGGTTACACAATAGAGTAGGAATGTTGTACATATTTACTTGGAAGAATATGGTTTGAATAAGTTTGCTTTCCTAAACACCATCTGTCCAAGTGACCTAGCTACTTGGATTCTTTTTCACAATACTAGGTTGCTGATTGTGTGAAATTTACTGTTTCTTGTTATTCCTATAGGAAATTGAGAATTAAGGCAGAAGTAAGCAATTTAAATTTCTTAAAACTTTATCTTGTAAAAGAATGCAGGTTTTTCCTCCATATTTATGTTGATTAGCTTGTCTTTCTGTTGAGTGTAAGTCATTGAGTGTGTACACCATTTTAGATTAAGTATTTCCTCAAAGGTGAATTTATACTTTCTGGATTTAATCTTATTTTAAGGGATCATGTTTTTAGCTTCTGTTTAGGACTGCAATATCTAAAGTAATATTTGCTATTTAATTTGATTTATTGAAGCTAAGTCCCAAATTAAGTTTAAATACCAACATCTTTTACTAGTTGGTGCTTGATATATTTAAGGCTCAAAAAACTTTTATTTTTTTAGCTTAGTGAGATCCTTTTCCTATTTAGAAATTTCAGATTATTTACATTATTTTATTAGTGAAAACACATAACGCAAAAAGTTCATCAGGTTTTCATTCTTATGGCCAGTACGTTTATGCAGTAGAATAGATTATCCAATGAACACCCCCCAAAGTGCAAGATGATAATTAAAGGTTCTTTTGACATTCTTTTGGTAATGATAAAATATGTGTTTGAACATTTGAATTTAGAGACTATGGGAAAGCATTTAATAATGATTATTTATTCACTCACTAAAGTGCTTTAACATTCCTTTGATGCTATTCTCTGTTAAGCACATTTTTCTATGAAGTGTTTGCAGTTGCCCATACCATGTCAATGCCTGCTGGTTTTTCCCCCTGTGAACCGTCTGTTCCTTTACATACGGAGATTTATGAAAGAGTTCATGGTGCAGATGATCTGAAACCCAACAGGACTATTTTCGTATAATTTAGTGCCAGTTGAACACACTGAGTGTCAGTTGTTGCTGGGACCTGTTTTTGACTCTGTTGAACCTTTACTGGCTGTGGTTTGTCTGGCCATCACATGACTTCTCTGAAAATTCCCCCTCCCCTTCATTTCCAGTAAACTGTTTGAGTAGGAGTGAGTCAGAGTGAAACCAGCTTCCCTGTAACCACAGCTTGTTAAAGAATTTGTCAACGTGGACTCTAGAGGGTTTGCATTAAGCTTTGCAGTAACTGCTATGGTTTGTGTTGCGTCAGGACTTCCACAGAAAAGCTTCCTGCTCTCAAGATCTTTTCCTTGTTTGCAAAGGGTTAAACTGATAAACTTTACCATAATGAACATGGGAGACACACGTTAAACACATTTCTTTATCGTTAGGCCCCGTTAAAGCTACCAGGGCTTACTGTAGTTTCTCTTTTCAGAATCAACCACACCCAACAACGTTTAGTTTTTGAAAAGACAGGCCTGCTAGATCTTCTTTCAGCACTGGCTCATGATTTTACCACAAAGTACCATCAAGATTAAGCAATTTTAAGTGGTCTCTTTTGAAGGATTCTGTTGCAGGATATTGCGACTACTAGCACATTTAGCTTTAGTACACAAAGGTCACTTGCATTGGGCTCAACAACAAAAAGTAGCACTTGAAATAGTTCTGTAGTTGTAGTTTCTAAGCTACACACACCATTATGGTGGAATTCTTATGCCTCATTTTAATTTACTTTCTCAAAATGCCTCATTTTATTTACTTTCTCAGGAAACTTTATTTTGAACTCTTTTTTTGCCACCCCACTCCCAGACTTTTAATCCTTCTTTGTTTTCTGAGTCTTCTCTATTTCTTTAACCCATTTTTTTATTTTAATTTTTTTTAATGTTTTATTATTTTTGAGACAGAGAGAGACAGAGCATGAGCAGGGGAGAGGCAGAGAGAGAGGGAGACACAGAATCCGAAGCAGGCTCCAGGGTCTGAGCTGTCAGCACAGAGCCTGACGCAGGGCTTGAACTCATGAACCCTGAGATCACGTCCGACTGAGCCACCCAGGTGCCCCCCCTTTAACCCATTTTTATAGTACTAGTAACTAACTGAACAGGTAGGAGAGTTGCTGCATGATGCAGGCTGTTGAATGAATGGCCACTGGGAAACTTAACTACTCATTGTACATTCCTGAATCCATTTGCTTTTAAATATGCATTTCAGTATTTAACCATCTCATCTCAGCCAGACTTTTCTTTAAAAAGTAAATTTAATTAATACATTTAAATCCAACCTCCTAAAAATCATTTTTATTCTGCTTAACTTTTTTTGGTAACAAAATAAATTTAGGGAAAACAAGTGGTAGAAGATTTTGAGCTAGTTATTCCTCAGAGGAAAGAATACAGAATAGTGAAAAGTTTAAAATTGTTTATATTCTAGCAATGCTCACTAACTCTCAATGATCAAATTAAAATAGAAAAAAAATTCTTTTGATGAAGGAGCAATTGTAACAAACTAGATTTTAAAATGCAAAGAGGTTTAATGCAGCCTAGTTACTAGCAAAGTGCAGTAAGTTATAAATGTTTAAAATTTTTCTTTTTAGTTTGCTTTGGGCATTGGAGTAGAATATAGTTTTGTTTTATGTCTGCTTTGTTCTTTTCATTTGCACACCTGTTTACAGATGGGGGAAAAGTTATCAGTGGATAGGCATTAGGTTACTTTTGCTAAACTAAAGATTTTTTTCAGATTATGTTTCAAACAACTTTTGTAACATGCCTTTGTAAAGGCCCCTTTCATTGAAATGTGGACCAACTGACTATGTATGCTGTACTTTTGCTCATGAGTTTGCAAATCAGCAACATATAAATACAAACCCACCCTCTGTCATACCTTCTGAGTGCTCCCAGAGTTCTTGGCCCAAGATCAGAATTTAACCCAAGACGTGGAGAGAATAACTATTATGCTCATTTCCTATTACAGAAAGTGTTTTGGGGGCGCCTGCGTGGCTCAGTCGGGTAAGCATCTGACTTCAGCTCAGGTCATGATCTCACGGTTCGTGGGTTCCAGCCCCGCGTCAGGCCCTGTGTTGACAGCTCAGAGCCTGGAGTCTGCTTCAGAGTCTGTGTCTCCCTCTCTGCCTCTCCCCGCTCTTGCTCTGTCTCTGTCTCTCTCTCTCGGAAAAAAAAAAAAAAAAAGAATAAACATTTTTTTAAGTGTTTTTGTTTCTAATTAGCCGAAGTGTTTTTCATAATCAATATGTAGTTATCTCTTATTGAGTATTCAAGGAAATTTCTCCTGGTAGAATACTGGTAAAAGGTTCTTCCCATTTTCTTGTCTTGGAAGTGTAAAAATCTGACTATAATGCCTTTAAACTCAAGCATTAGAGATACCAGGAAGTGGGCATGATCATTAATTCAATGCTCTCCTCAAAAGTACACATATACTCTAGACTTCTTTGTCTCCTTCCCTGATAGGGGTCTGCATCAATTGATTGATCAAAACATATAGAATTTATGTGTTTACTACTTCTTAAGGGAAAGACTTCAGTAAGTTTATACCTGTTATTTAAAGCTATGCTTTGGGGTGCCTGACTGGCTCAGTCAGTAGAGCATGTGACTCTTGATCTTGGGGTTGTGAGTTCAAGCCCACATTAGGTTAGGTTTAAGATTACTTAAAAATAAAATGTAGGGGCGCCTGAGTGGCTCAGTTGGTTAAGCATCCGACTTTGGCTCAGGTTGTGATCTCTCACTCCGTGAGTTCAAGCCCTGCATCAGGCTCTGTGTTGACAGCTCAGAGTCTGGAGCCTGCTTCAGATTGTGTCTCCCCCTCTCTCTGCCCCTTCCCCACTCACACTCTGTCTCTGTCTCAAAAATAAATAAACATTAAAAAAATATTTTTAAAAATTAAATTAAATCTTTAACAACGCCTGGGTGGCTTGGTTGGTTGAGCATCTGACTTCATTCAGCTCAGGTTATTATCTCGCAGTTCTTGAGTTCAAACCCCACATTGGGCTCTCTGATGTCAGTGTAGAGCCTACTTGAGATCCTCGGTCTTCCTCTCTCTCTGTCCCACCACCCCCCCAAATAAATGAACATTTTAAAAATAAATAAAATAAAATCTTTAAAAAATAAAAATAAACTAGTGCTTCCATTTGTTCGTTTTAAATTTGCCTCTCTCACATTGTAAAGGGCGCCATCCTCATTCTAGCATTGTGAGATTTTTTTAACACTTCCCCTTTCCTTTTTTCATAATTTTATAGATTTCAGTTGGTTGGTTCCCTTTTCACCCTTTCTAGAGAAAGTAATCATTTACTTTTTATATCTAACAGCCCCCTAAAAGTCTTTGATCCCTTTTTTTTTTGCATGGCTCTTTATCTAATTCTTTTACATCTTTCCTAACATGAAGTTATCAGATCTGCACATGATTTTCCAAAGTTATTACTATACTTGTGTTTTTCAGATTTCTACAGCTATCGTCCTATTTGGCAATGCATTTTGCTGATGTTTTTAATAATTGTTTCTTTCAATAAACCATTTACATGGGAGACTACTCTCAGTTCCCTTTTCTTTGTTCATATTACAAAACTTTTATAACCCACCATTTTATATTTAATCTTTTTTTTTTTTTTTTAAGTTTATTTATTTGAGAGTGACAGAGACAGCAGAAGTGAGGTGGGGGCAGAGGGAGGGGGAGAGAGAGACTCCCAACAGGCCCTGCAGTGCCAGCACAGAGCCCAACGTGGGGCCTGAACCCACAAACCATGAGTTCATGACCCAAGCCGAAACCAAGAGTCGGATGCCCAGTGGATTGAGCCACCCACGCACCCCACCCATCATTTTATATTTAAATAATTTTTCCCGAAATACGTTACTTTACTGTTGTGTACACTGCCACATTTCTTACTTGCTCTAGTTTACATGATCTTTCAACTTATTGTCATGAATTTGGCATTTACTACTTTAATATTTTAATTTCAGCTGTAGATTTGGAACTTAAACTCTCTGCTCCTTTTACTGGGACCATTTGTAAATTTGTTAAGCAGAATTGGTTCTATCTAAGGAAAGAATCCTACTATTTACATCTCTTAGAGGAGATCCCATTTATCTTTATTCTTTGTTTTCCGTGTCTTAAGTTTCCTGTCCCTGATAGTTTTACAGAGTCCATACTGACATAGTCTTCATAGCTTTGGATGTTTAAGTGAAGTTCATCTCAATTACTTTTACTGTTTTCCATCCACAGCCTAGTATTATTGTCTTACATACATAGCAGGTTGTCATATGCTTTTTGTTTTCTCAGTTCCAGTTTGAATTTGGAAATAAACGTTATTTGTTAATTACTCGTAACCAAAATACAATCAATTATAAAGTGCTAAAAATGAAGGGTGATTTTCCACCCCAGCATCAAACTAAGAGTTGGTAAATACCCTTTCTGGTGAGACATGAGGAGATCACATGAGGAGATATTGGCTTCAGACTGGAAAAAGAAAGAAGAAAAGAAAAATGCATGACTTGTATAATGTGTCATTTCTAATAAATCTTGTGTGCTCAGATATTTTCCCTGAGTATCTAGAGCACTGTTGTTCTTCTTGAACTACAGAGTCTGTTTTTATTTCAAATAGAGGCTAGGCAGGCACCAATAAGAGTGGATGCCTGCCTGCCTTCCTAAGAATTACTATATGGATTCTTTCTTTTTTTTTTAAAGTTTATTATTTTTTAGTAATCTCTACCCCCGATGTGGGGCTTGAGAACCCACTACCATGAGATCAAGAGTCTCACACTCTTCCGACTGAGCCAACCCAGGCACCACCTTTTTAAAAAGTTTTTGTTTAGGGGCACCTGGGTGGCTGTGTCCGTTAAGCATCTGACTTCAGCTCAAGTCATGATCTCAGGTTTTGTGGGTTCAAGCCCAACATCGGGTTTCACACTGATAGCACAGAGCCTGCTTGGGATTCTCTCTGTCCCTCACTCTGACCCTTCCCCAGTCTCTCTCTGTCTGTCTCAAAATAAATAAACTTTAAAAAAGTTTTTATTTAAATTCCAGTTAGTTAACACAGTGTAATATGAGTTTTGGGTATATAATATAGTGATTCAACACTTCCATACAACACCCAGTGCTCATCACCACAAATGTTCTTCTTAATCCCCATCACCTATTTAACCCTTCCCCCCTTCCCCCCCCTCCCCCCCCACATATCTCCCTTCTGGTAACCATGAGTTTGTTCTCAGTAGTTAAGAGTCTGTTTCTTGGCTTGCCTCTCTCTCTTTTTTTCCTCTTTGCTCATTTGTTTCTTAATTTCTACATATGAATGAAATCATATTTGTATTTCTCTGGCTTATTTCACTTAGCATAATACTCTCTAAGAGCTCCATTTATGTCATTGCAAATAGCAAGATTGCATTCTTTCTTATGGCAGGGTAATATTCCATATGGTTTCTTTTCAGCAGTAACCTAAGCTGCAGATACTGGTCACTTTAAATTCAGGTGACTTGGACTTCAATTTTAATTTGACTGGACTGTGAGAAGGAAAAAAAAAAAAGCACTCTATGCTTATCTGAACTTCTAAAAATACTTCTCTACTTTTTATCTGAAAATGTTAAGAACAGCTGATGATTAGCCCCAGAGAAAGCCTCCTGAAACCTTACTTCTTCCGTCTCTTCTTTCCTCCTAGACTACTCATGAGATATTTTATGTGTAATAGATTATTTGTGAGTTTTAAGATTTGTGATCATAGTGAGATAACCATTACAGGTGTAAATAACTAAAGAATTTCCTTTTATTTTCTAGAAACAAGAATATGTTGATTAAGAATTAGCATTCAGGGGGCACCTGAGTGACTCATTCGGATAAGCATCTGACTTTGGCTCAGGTCACGATCTCATGATTCGTGAATTCTAGCCCTGCATCGGGCTCTCTGCTGTCAGAGCAGAGCCTGCTCAGATTCTCTGTTCCCCTCTGTCTCTGCCCCTCCCCTGCTTGTTGTCTCTCTCACTCTTAAATAAATAAATAAAAACGTAAATAAAAAAAAAAAAAGAATTAGTATTCAGGAGTAATCTTTTTTTTTTTAAGATTTTATTTTTGAGGTGCCCTCGTGGCCTAGTCAGTTAAACATCCAACTCTTGATTTCAGCTCAGGACATGATGTCATGGCTTATGAGTTCGAGTCCCATATCCCTGCTTGCGATTCACTCTCTCTCTCTCTCTCTCTCTCCCCCTCCCTCTCTCTCCCTCTCTCTTCCTCTCTCCCCCCTTCCCCTGTTCTCTCTCTCTCTCAAAATAAAATAAACTTTAAAAATATATAAATACATAAACTTTAAAAAATATATATTTTATTTTTAAGTAATCTCTGCACTCAGCATGGTGCTTAAACTCACAACCACAAGATCAAGAGTCATGTGCTCTACTGATTCAGCCAGCCAGGTGCTTCCAGGAGTAGTAATCTTATCCATTTCTACCCTCTTATGAGGAGAGGATTTGGCAAACTAATTAGTGGCAGGTTTGATAAATTTTCAATTCTTAATGCATTTCCTTCCTTCCCTTCTTCCTGCTTTACAGCCCTCTTCCTTCCTTGATATTAACATGTTGCTTTTCTCTTTTTGAAATTAAAAACAAGACAAAAACCTCTTATTCCCTTAGTTGTGAGATTGCACTATAACTGAGCTCATCATATTGTCCAGCTAAGAATTTTGACGAAATATTTTATTTCATTGGCTCTTGGGGTTTCTTTTTTTAATCTTTTGACAGTTACTAAGTAATATAACCTGTCTATAATTTTTCCCATAATCAGTTTTATCTCTTATTTATCATGGTAATAGATACTATTATTACCATTTTATAGAAAAGATGAAGAAACTGTGACTCAGAGAACTTTAAAGACCATGTAATCAGTATTATATCATTTTGATGTCACAGGAAGTCTGTAGAATTGGTGTTTGTATTATTTCTCTAAGTACTTTTTTCATCTTTTTTTTTCTATTGTTCTCTCTTACATTGTAGGTTTCCTGAGTCATTCATCATCTCTTTTTGCTTTTTCTGCCAATTACTATTCCCCTCCCATATACACACACTAAATTTTCACAATATGCAATCTAATAAAAGTGCCCTGAGGAATAGAAATATATGATTATGGGGGGGCACCTGGGTGGCCCAGTCACTTAAGCTATTCATGGATTTCGAGTGGCTCAAGTCATGAACTTGCAGTCTGTGAGTTCAAGATCCACATCAGGCTCTGTGCTGACGGTGGGGAGTCTGCTTGGGATTCTCTCTCCCCTCTCTAACCCCTCCTCTGCTCTCTCACTCTCTCAAAATAAATAGATCAACTTTTTAAAAAAATGTTTATTTTTGAGAGAGAGAGAGAGCATGGTGGAGGGGCAGAGAGAGAGGGGCACAGAGGATCCCAACTGGGCCCTGTGCTGACAGAGATCCCAATGCGGTGCTCGAACCCACAAAGCGTGAGATCATGACCTGAGCCAAAGTCAGACACTTAACTGACTGAGCCACCCAGGTGCCCCACTGAATTCTTTTTTTAAAAACTGGGATATAATTGACATGTAAAATTGTTTTAGTCTTAGATGTACGACATAATGTTTTGATATACATATATATTGAGAAATGATTATCACAATAAGTTTAGTTAACATCCATCACCACACATAGTTACAATTTTTTTCCTTGTGATGAGAACTTTCAAGATCTACTCTCTTAGCAACTTTCAAATACACAATACAGTATTGTTAACTGTTACTGTGCAATATACATTACATCCCCAGAACTTATTTATTTTATAAGTGGAAGCTGCTGTCTTTTTACCATCCTTGCCTTCCCCCTGTCCTCCACCACTATCCCCCACACCCCACCTCTAGCAATCACCGATTTTTTTCTCTGTATCAATAACTTTGTGGTTTTTAAAATATTCCACATATAAATAAGATTATACAGTATTTGTTTTTCTCTGTCTTATTTTGCTTAACACAACACCCTAAAGGTCCATTCATGTTGCACATGGGAGGATTTCCTTTTTTAATGGCTGAATATTTCAGGGTGTGTGTGGGTGTGTGTCCTACATTTTCTTTGCTTTGTTTTGTTTATTTATTTATTTTGAGAGAGAGAAACTACAAGCAGGGGAGGGTCAGAGAGAAAGGTGAGAGAGGATCCCAAGCAGGCTCTGTGCTGTTAAGTGCAGAGCCCCACAGGGGCCTCAAAGCCACGAACCGAACTGCAAGATCATACATGACCCGAGCCAAAGTTGAGAGTCAGATGCCCAACTGACTGATCCACCCAGGTGCCCCCCCCCAACATTTTCCTTATTAATACATCAGTGGACACTTAGGTTGTTTCCATGTCTTAGCTGTTGTAAATAATTCTTCAGTAAACCTGGGAGATACAGAAATCTTTTCACAATACTGATTGTTTCCTTTGGATCAGTACCTAGAAGTGGAATTGCTGGATCATGTAGTTGTTCTATTTTTAATTTTTGAGGAACCTCCATACTGGCTATACAAATTTACATTTCCCCAAACAATGCACACGCACTCCCTTTGCACCATCTCTTGTCTTGATAATAGGCTTTCCAGAGTGCTTGGTTGACTCAGTGCGTAGAACATGCAACTCTTGATCTCAAGGACATGACATGAGTTTGAGCCCCATGTTTGGCGTGGAGCCTACTTAAAAAAAAAAAAAGGAAAGAAAAAAATATATATATACTTCTAACATTTGTGGGTTGATATCTCCTTGGGGTTTTGATTTGCATTTTTCTGATAATTAGTGATGCTGACTACCTTTTCATGTACCTGTTGGCCATCAGTAGGTCATCTTTGGAAAATTTCTGAAACAGGGTCCAGGCTCTGAGCTATCAGCACAGAGTTCGATGCAGGGCTGAAACCCACGAACCGTGAGATCATGACCTGAGCTGAAGTCGGACCTTAACCTACTGAGCCACCCAGGTGCCCCTCTGCCCATTTTTTAATCAGATTTTTTTCTCTTAAGTTGTAGGAATTCCTTACATATTTTGTCTATTAATCCCTTATCAGGGGGCGCCTGGGTGGCGCAGTCGGTTAAGCGTCCGACTTCAGCCAGGTCACGATCTCGCAGTCTGTGAGTTCGAGCCCCGCGTCAGGCTCTGGGCTGATGGCTCAGAGCCTGGAGCCTGTTTCCGATTCTGTGTCTCCCTCTCTCTCTGCCCCTCCCCCGTTCATGCTCTGTCTCTCTCTGTCCCAAAAATAAATAAACGTTGAAAAAAAAAAATTAAAAAAAAAAGTTAATCCCTTATCAGATATAGGATTCATGAATATTTTCTCCCATTGAGTAGGTTACCTTTTCATTTTCATTGATGGTTTCCTTTGCTATATGGAAGCTGTTAAGTTTGATAGAAACCCTTATTTTTGCTTTTGTTGCCTTCGCTATGGTGTCCTATTCAAAAAAATTGCTAGGACCAATGTCAAGGAGTTTACCTCCCTATGTTTTCCTCTAGGTATTTATAGTTTTGGATCCTTTATTCAGGTCTTTAATCCATTTTTAATTGATTTTTGTGTATGGTGTAAGATAGGGTCCAGTTTCATTCTTTTACATGTGGCTGTCCAGTGTTCCTAACACTGTTTATTGAAGAGACTGTCCTTTCCCCATTGTATAATTTTGGCCCCATTGTCTTAAATTAATTGACTTGACTGTGTAGGTGTGGGTTTCTTTCTAGATTCTCTGTTCTTTTCCATTGATCTATGTGTCTCTTTATAAGTTACTTCCATACTTCTTTGATTATTGTAGCTTTGCAATGTTATTTGGAATCAAGAAGCACGATGCCTCCAGCTTTGTTCATCTTTGTCATGATTGTTTTAGCTACTCAGGTCTTTTGTGGTTCCATATAAATTTTGGGATTATTCTATTTCTGTGAGAACTGCCATTGGAGTTTTAAAAGGGAGTACATTGAATCTGTAGATTGCTTTGGATGTGTGGACATTTTAACAACATTAATTCTTCCAATCTTGAGCACAGAATATCTTTCCATTTATTTGTGTCTTTAATTTCTTTCATCAGTGTGTCATAGTGCAGATAGGATTGTTTTCTTAATTTCTCTTTCTGATTCTTCATTATTAATGTATAGAAATGCAACTGATTTGGGGAGTGCCTGACTGGCTCAGTTGAAAGAGCATGTGACAATTGGTCTTGGGGTCATGAGTCCAATCACCACCTTGGGTGCAGAGATTACTAAAAATAAATAGTTAAAAAAAAAAGAAATGCAACTGATTTTTGTATATTGAATTTGTATCCTGCAACTTTACTCAATTCATTTATTCTAACAGTTATTTGGTGAAGTCTTTAGGATTTTCTATATATAGTATGCCTTTTGTTTCTTTTTCTTGCTTCATTGCTCTGGCTAGGACTCCCAAGACTATATTGAATAAAACTGTTAAAGGTGGGCATCCTTGTCTTGTTCCAGATCTTAGAAGAAAAGTGTTCCGTTTTTCACCGTTGAGTATGATATTAGCTGTAGGGCTTGTCGTATGTGGCGTTCATTATGTTGAAGTACATACATTTCTATACCCACATTTTGAGCAAACGTTTATATCATGAATGGATGTTGGATTTTGTCAAATGTTTTTCCTGCGTCTATTGAAATGGTCATATATTTTTACCCTTCATTTTGTTCATGTGGTGTATTTCAGTGATTGGTGTGTATGTTGAATCATCCTTGCGTCCCTGAAATAAATTTCGTGTATTAAGGAATTCAGTTTGCTAAAATGTTTTGAGAATTTTTCATCTGTGTTCATCAGGGATACTGGCCTATAATTTTCTTTGCTTGTAGTGACCTTGTCTGGTTTTGTTACTGGGATAATGCTGTCCTTGTAAAATGAGTTTGGAAGTGTTCTCTCCTCTTCTATTTTTTTGGAAAAGTTTGAGACAGATTGGCATTAGTTCTTCTTTAAATGTTTGATAGAATTTACCAGTGAAGCCATCTGGTCCTGACTTTTGCTTTTGGGGAGGTTTTTGATTACTAATTCAATCTCCTTACTAGTAATTGGTCTGTTTGGATTTTTTATTTCTTCATGATTCAGTCTTGGTAGGTTGTAGATTTCTAAGAATTTTTCCATTTCTTCTAGGTTGTCCAGTTTTTCAGGTATTATTTAAGTCTTTTTTTTTTTTTTTTTTTTCTTTTTTCTTAGTGAATCTGGCTAAAGGTTTGTTAACTGTTATGTTTATTTTTTCAAAAAATCAGCCTGGTTCCATTGATCTTTTCTATTGTCTTTTTAGTCTCTATTTTATTTACTTCCACTATGATCTTTGTTATTTCCCTCCTTCTATTAACTTTGGGCTTGGGGCGCCTGGGTGGCTTGGTCGGTTAAGCGTCCGACTTCGGCTCAGGTCATGATCTCACGGTCCGTGGGTTCGAGCCCCGTGTCGGGCTCTGTGCTGACAGCTCAGAGCCTGGAGCCTGTTTCAGATTCTGTGTCTCCCTCTCTCTCTGCCCCTCCCCTGTTCATGCTCTGTCTCTCTCTGTCTCAAAAATAAATAAACGTTAAAAAAAAAAATTTTAACTTTGGGCTTAACTTGTTCTTTGTGTTCTAGTTCCTTGAGGTATAAAGCTAGGTTGTTTAAGATCTTTCTTGTTTCTTAATGTAGTCATTTATCATTGTGAATTTCCCTCTTAGAACAGCTTTTGTTGTATCCTTTAAGTTGTTATGCTGTGTTTCCACTTTCATTTGTTTCAGGTTTTGGGGTTTTTTTTATTTCACTTTTGAGTTCTCTTTTGACCCATTTGTTCGATAGCATGCATGTATTTGTGAATTTCCCGTTTTTTTCTTTTAATTGATTCCTAGTTTTATACTGTTGTGGTCAGAAAAGATCTTTATACAATTTCAGGATTTTTAGTTATTAATATTTGTCTTGTGTTTTAATATAGAATCTGTCCTGGACGATGCTCCATGTGTTCTTGAAAAGAATGTATATTCTGCTTTTGGATAGAGTGTTTTGTAAATGTGTATTTACATTATATAGTTTTACATTATATAGTTTTTACATTATATAGTTTTAAGTTATATGGCTGGTTTTACATTATATAGTTTAAGTCTAGTGTTTCCTTACTGATTTTGTCTAGAAGATCTATCCGTTGATGAAAGTAAGGTTTTGAAGTCTCCTACTATTATTATATTGATGTCTATTTCTTCCTTTAGATCTGTTAATATTGCTTTATATATTTAGGTGCTCTTATGTTGGTGAATAAATATTTGCAAATGTTATATTCTCTTGTTGGAGTGACACGTTTATCATTATATAATGGCCTTCTTTGTCTCTTATTACAGTCTTTGTCTTAAAGTCTGTCTTGTCTGATAAAAGTATAGCTACTCATGCTTTCTTTTGGTTTTTATTTGTTGGAATATCCTTTTCTATCCTTTCACTTTCAGTCTGTATGTCCGTAAAGCTGAAGTGACTCTCTTGTAGGCAGCATATAGATGGGTGTTGTTTTTTTAATCCATCCAACCAGTCTATGCCTTTTAATTGGAGAATTTAATCCATTGACATTTAAAGTTATCATTGATAAATTTATTGCCATTTTAAAATTGTTTCCTGGCTGTTTTATAATTCCTTTGTTCCTTTCTTCTTTTACACTTCTCCTTTGTGATTTCATGATTTTCTGTAATAAGATGCTTATATTCTTTTCTCACAGTTTTTTTGTGTATCTCCTATAGATTTTTGCTTTGTGGTTATCATGAGGCTTACATAAAACATCTTATAACAGTTTGTCTCAAGTTGATAACACCTTAAGCTCAAACACATTTTATTTTATTAAGACAAGCGAGGTGGTGCGGGGAGGGCAAAGAGAGAGGGAGAAAGAATCCCAGGCTTCACTCTGTCAGTACAGAGCCCAGTGCAGAGCTTGAACTCTCAAAACATAAGATCATGACCTGAGCCGAAATCAAGAGTTGGATACTTAACCTACTGAACCATGCAAGCACCCCTTAAACACACTTTAAAGCTCTACATTTGGGATGCCTGGCTGACTCAGGTGGTAAAGCATGGGACTCTTAAATTTGGGGTCATGAGTTTGAGCCCCACATGGAGTGTAAAGATTATTTAAATTAGAAAAAAAACTTTCAGGGGCACTTGGGTGGCTCAGTGAGTTAGGCATCTGACTTTGGCTCAGGTCATGATCTCACAGTTTGTAAGTTCAAGCCTTGCGTCGGGCTCTGTACTGACACCTCGGAACCTGGAGCCTGCTTTGGATTCTGTGTCTCCTTCTCTCTCTGGCCCTCCCCCTCTCAAAAATAACAAACTTTTTTTTTTTTTTTTTAACTTCTAAATCTCTTAAGTTGTTTTCAAAATAAATATTCTTTGCTTTTATGAAATGTCTTTATGTAATGTATTCAGTTTGTACTATTATAGAATTTTACCCTAATATTCAATTTAAATAGAAATTCCAGTGATCATCTCTGATGTAATATAAAAGCTATAAATTTGCTATTAAAACATTTCATTTTCAATAGTAGTTGCACAAGTCTGTTCTGATCACTATTTTGATAAATGTACTACTGTTGCAATCACTTCATTTAATCAAGTTAATATCCCTACTTTTGCTTATAATTCTAGAGTTTATTTCATTAGTCTTCATCTCATAAGCATGTTTGAGTCCATTATAATTCAAAAACAATAGATGTTCTATGACTCTTTAAAACAGACCTCTTTTAAAAGTAAACTTACTTAAATATGCAGTGTTAAGGCATAGTAGTTACATTATTAATATTGTTGATTAAGATAATAGTAAGATAAAATATTTTGTTCACTTGAATTTAATGAATTAATCTACATTTTTATGTGAAAATAACCCATAGGGAGCCCTGATAAAGGGTAGAAAATTGCAATTAGGACATGTTTTAGTCTGAAAGATTTAAAGATTATGAGTTATGTTTCATTGCAGTTTCTATGAAGATGAGAATTAATTGTATACTTTAATTATGGTATTATGTTTAGTATTATTTCATTGTAAAAAATATTTAATTACATGGTTATTAGGATCTTAAATTTTTATTTATTTATTTTATTTATTTATTTACTTTTATTTATTTGTTTTGAGGGAGAGACAGAGTATAAGAAGTCTAGGGGCAGAGAGAGAGAGAAGGAGAGAGAGAGAGAGAGAGAGAGAGAGAATCCTCCTCTCTGTTAACAGGCTCCTCACTGTTAACACAGAGCTAGACACTGGGCTCGAACTCAAAACTGTAAGCTCATGACCTGAGCTGAAATCCAGAGTCGATGCTTAACCTACTGAGTCATCCAGGTGCCCCTAAAATGTCATTTTAGATGGTGAAAGAACTTCACAAATTCAGTGTATTTTAAATTCCCTATACATACAAGGAATTATTATTGAAACAGTTGTTCTGTGGTTTTTAATTTTATCTGTAGAGCCACTTCATTACCATCCCAAGGTCAGCCAAAGTTTTAACATAGAATGGATTAAGAAGGCAGATAATTTATAAAATTTTTCACCATTTACCATCTCAAACTAACATAAGCTATTAAGCAAATACTAATTATCTCCATAGTACTGCATTTGTTTAACAGGTTTAGGTATTTTTTGTTGCTTTTAAAGAGATCTTGAAATTTCACGTGATCACTTATGAAAATTGAAATAGGTGGACTGTTGCCATTTGAAGATAAATGTTATTTCATGTATTTTAAATCCATCTGGTATCTTTAGATTCAAAGATTAGCATTTTGCAAGCTAATTATAACTAGCCATATAGTTTCTCTTCTCCCTTAATCACACATTTTTCTTAGGAAAAAGAAAGGTGAAGTAGAAGTCATGCAGGAATATTCATACTTGAAGGCTTTATCTGTTTTTTCTTTATTAATCCTTAAAGTCTCCGTGATAAGGATTTATTATAACACTGCTTCATTTGTTTTATTGTAGTTATTGGAGAAATGTTTCTAATGTCTTTTGTTCTTCATTTCAGAAGCGTGGTTAGTTAAATACACAATCACAGTTGTTGAGAGTGGGAAAGATAATTTTACTTTCTTATATTGTGTTTATTTTTTTAAAAGTAGAAAGAGATACATGATTACAAATTGCAAATGCATGCTGCTTATTTAGGTAGAACTAGAGAATCAAACGTTCCTCTCAGGCATTTAAATTGTGAAATAGGTAAACTTTATGAAATGTGAATCCAGAGAAATGAAACTATTAAAAGGAATTTGTTTTTAGTAGTACAGATTTATTTTTAATAAAGAATGACAATTGAGGAAGTAATCAAATTGTACTTGCTACATTGTTCCCACAGATACACCAAAACCATTAAAATGAGATACTAATTTCTTTTGATATTTAACTTGAATATTGACTACCTACCATATTAAATTGTTAAGCTTTTTGTTTAAAATATTGATTTTAAAATTATTGATGTCCTTTTGTGGCTATTTTATTTTATTTTATTTTATTTGCCAGCCTAAAAAGAATAGCAGACTATGCTTGAAATGATTCTTTTAAACTTTAGTAAAAGAGTTTTTTTGGCTGGTGTTGAGGATGTGTGTGTAAGTTGAATTTATTGTCAAATAATATTCCTATGATACAATTCTATTTTAACAACAAGCAGAAATATAAATAGACAGGGGCGCCTGGGTGGCGCAGTCGGTTAAGCGTCCGACTTCAGCCAGGTCACGATCTCGCGGTCCGTGAGTTCGAGCCCCGCGTCAGGCTCTGGGCTGATGGCTCAGAGCCTGGAGCCTGTTTCCGATTCTGTGTCTCCCTCTCTCTCTGCCCCTCCCCCGTTCATGCTCTGTCTCTCTCTGTCCCAAAAATAAATAAACGTTGAAAAAAAAAAATTAAAAAAAAAAAAAAGAAATATAAATAGACATATTCATAGACAGTGTTACTTTAAAATCAACATGATAAGAAAGAACTGTCAACTATGCAAATAATTTAAAAGTATCTGAGTTGCTTTAAAAAAAAAAAAGAAATTTTAAAATATAAAGCAACAGGGATGCCTGGCTGGCTCAGTCAGAAAGTGTGCAACTCGATCTCAGGGCATGGGTTTGAGCCCTACATTTGGTGTAGAGATTACTTAAATAAATAAAACTGAAAATAAAATAAAATACAGAGCATCAAAGTACAATTACATTTAACATGTAGAACATTTTAGACCATGAAAGAATGATGTTTTCAATAAAATTATGTCAATAAAGCCTTTAGAGCCATATCAGTAAGTTGTAAATATGTAGCTTTAAGCAAAATAAGTTTAAAATAAAAACAACAAAATGTAGTTGTGTTTATGAAATCTAAACATGAGTTACTACCGTAAAATATTTTAGATTCGGTACAGACACTAGTACAATGCTTCCCTGAGGTTTTTTTTGGTTGTTTTTGTTTTGTTTGTTTGTTTTTCACTACACTGGCAAGGAAAAACATCAAGAAAATACTCCCTCAAGCTGCATATTCTGCTACTGTTGGCTTCTTATAATGAAAACAAGTGTGTAAACTTCATATTAGTTGAATTTAAATAAACGTTTATGGATTGTTTAGTATAAAAAGGTAATTTTAATTCCGAGAATATTGTGAAAGTCCTGGAAAATAAATTACAGGAACTGAAAGTAGCATGGTCACTGTGTGTGTGTGTGTGTGTGTGTGTGTGTGTGTGTGCGCACGTGCATGCGCGCGTGTGTGTTCAACACATAATGAGATTTGTGAAATCCATTTTCAGTAGATAACTTTCAGACTTTTTAACAAGTAAAACTTCCCATTAAAAAGGCACTTAAGGGGCGCCTGGGTGGCGCAGTCGGTTAAGCGTCCGACTTCAGCCAGGTCACGATCTCGCGGTCGGTGAGTTCGAGCCCCGCGTCGGGCTCTGGGCTGATGGCTCAGAGCCTGGAGCCTGTTTCCGATTCTGTGTCTCCCTCTCTCTCTGCCCCTCCCCCGTTCATGCTCTGTCTCTCTCTGTCCCAAAAATAAATAAAAACGTTGAAAAAAAAAAAAATTTAAAAAAAAAAAAAAAGGCACTTAATTTGTTTTCCTTGTAAGACATGCAACCTGAAAATTAATTTAGAAAATTTAAGAAAACAAAAAGGTAAAGGGAAGTTTCTACTTCATTTATTTGGATAAAGTAGCTCTTTCCCCTCAAATAAAAATTCTTACAGCACCCTGAAGGATAATTGATGATGGGCACCCAGGCATCTGAAAGAACAAGGAGTCTGTTTTCCTTTGTTTTTATCTAATTTCTGTTGAGTAAAGAGATTCTGCCTCAGAGGGATGAAATGACTCCTTACTTTCAGGATGTGTTTAAAAACAGAATTCCACAAACTTCTCTAGGCTTAATATTTTTTATTATTTTGTATATTAGGTGATCTGCATAAAATTTAATCTTTTTTTCTATTTTTATTTAAGATTTTATTTTTGTTAATCTCTGTATCCAACATGGGACTCAAATTTACAACCCCAAGATCAAGAATCACATGTGGTAGGGGCGCCTGGGTGGCTCAGTTGGTTGAGCATCCAACTTCAGCTCAGGTCATGATCTCACAGCTCGTGAGTTCAAGCCCTGCCTTGGGCTCCAACTTGAGCTGGAGCTTGCTTCAGATTCTGTGTCTCCTTCTCTCTCTGCCCTTCTCCTGCTCATGCCCTGTCTGTCTCTCTTTCTCTCAAAATAAATAAAAACATTAAATAAATAAATAAAATTTTTTAAAAGAATCACATGTGGTAGGTCAGTATTTCCAAAATAATGAGTTGGTTCATAGATAGTTTATAATATTTTCTTCATCCCTAGATAATCCAGAGATAATCTGAAAAATAAAGTAACAGTGTTTTGGCTTATTCTTGAAATGTGGTAAGTTTGTCTTTAAGGATGTAACTAATGTTCTATCAAGATTTTATTCATATTTTTTAATGCAACCTATGATTTTTTTTAATCATTCATCAAAAGCAATGATTAAGTGAATCAGGTTGTGTGGCATTTAATATTATAAATTCTATAAAGAGCCATCTTTTCTTTTTCCCTGTACATTTCATTAATGTTTTGATATCCTCTTTTTATACAGGACTTTGCTTCCCGGGCTAAACTGGCAGTTCAAAACCTAGTACAGAAGGTTGGATTTTTTGGAATTTTGGCCTGTGCTTCAGTAAGTGAATTGTATTAAAAGTGAGGAATTCCAATAAATGGTAGATTTATATATTGATCCAGTTTGTTTTTAAAGATAACACACTTAACAAAAAATAAGGTAACATACTTGAGTGAACAAAAATGCTATCACTTTTAATGAGTATATAAATTTATTAATCATTCATCTTACTCATCAAATGAGCTGTTTCTATTGGATGGATTCATATCTAGTTTATTGACTTTTCAAGCATTTCATCTTGCCATGATGACTTCAGACCTAAATGGCTTGGTTCAGTAAGAATAAAAGAGAAAAAATTCATCCTTTCCATGAAGAATTTATAGAATGAAGTGCATTTAACCAAGTAACAATGACTTCATTCTTTCCAGAGTTATAGATAGGTAGTCTTTTTCCAAAGTTTCAAGCATTAGTTATAAGGAAGAAGTCATGTGAAACCTGTCTTAAGGGGCATTTACACCAAGTTAGGTAATTGAAACCTCTGGGGCAAAGTTAAGGGCATTTTTGGCTACAGTGAACTAAGAAGCCACTTGTGTCAAAAACTTAATTTCTTAAATTGCAGATTTGGGAAATCAACATTCCTTGATGAGTTGGTGTTTATCCTGGTCCTTTTCTAATATGATAGAAATAGTTATATTTGAAATGGAACATTTTGCTCAAAGCTTTCTTTGGTAGCCCATACACAATTTTTGGTAGTTCAGTGGTGGATTTGGCTGGATTAACTAGGTGTACCTAGTTGATACAATAAAAACTGCAGCTATAAATATAATTCACAAAATTATTATCTACTGACACACAGCTGCTTTGTCCATTATGTTCTAGAATATGAATATATCTTTGAGTACTCTCTGCCCCTCCCCTGCCTTAGCAAAAGCAAATGCCCAAAAAAAGAGGACTTTTGGTGCCAAAATTTCTAATGTAATGTCAACATTCTAGAGATACTGTGAGATACACATATGCCTCAATTACTATCCTTTGACCCAGCAATACTAGAAATTTTCATAATCTAAGTTTTCATTTCAGTGTATGAGCTCTTTATCATAATTTGATCTCTCAAGTATTTGAGCAGTTTATAAGTATACTATAGTGTGATATTGTAGAAAGAAAATTGGCTTTGGCATTCCTAAGCCAGTCTTGTCTCTTATTAGCTATGTAACCTAATCAAGTTACTCTCTTTGAGCCCTAGATTTCTAATTTTTTTTTAATGGACAATAAGTCACTCATCATTGTAAAGGCTGATTGAGGATTCAAGAAACTATATGTAAGGGGTGTCTGGGTGGCTCAGTCAGTTGAACATCTGACTCAGCTCAGGTCATGATCTCCTAGCTTATGAGTTAGAGCCCGCTTCAGATTCTGTGTCTATCTCTTTCTGCCCCTCCCCTGCTCTCTCTCTCTCTCTCTCTCTCTCAAAAATAAATAAACATTAAAAAATTAAAATTGTGTGTGTGTGTGTGTGTGTGTGAACTAACACAGTGCTTAGAACATAAATGTTCAACCATTTTTTATCATTATTCCTCAGCTTTGATTTAGTCACTGAGTGTTGAGAATAAAGAGATGAAAGATATATTCCCTTTCCTCGAGGATCCTGAAGTCTAGTGAGGGAGACCATTGAAATACAAGGATAAGTAGAAAGTGTTGTGGAAGTCAGCAGACTGGGATTAAACTGAGAGGCCTAATGGATAATAATGTCCTTACTTTAGAGGCTAAGAAAACAAGCCTGGGAACCACATTGCCTGGGTTGAAATTCTGCTCTGCTGCTGAAATCCTGCTCTCCCGAACAAACTGTCAAATCTGTCTCATTTTCCTGTAAAATGAGCGTAAGGATATCATATTGCATTGTTTTGGGGATTAAGTTGAGTTGGTGATGCAGAAACTTTAGAAAAGTATCCTAAAAATCAGAACATTCAATAAAAACTAGCTTTCATTATTCCGAGGGAAAACATGAGTACCTTCAATTTATTAAAATAAAAAATGGTATTTATTCTTTGGCACTCATCTATCTCTGTGACCTCACTGTTGCAAATCCATTTTCCATACTAGTCAGTCGTCTTTATATTTGACTAGGAATAGTCAGTATTGAACAGAAATTGATAGATCAGTTTAGCCTTCCAGGAACTTTTTTCCAGAAAATTGATATTTCTGTTAAAGTATTAAAAGTATATACTTTATTTAAGGTAAAAAGAAGTTTTTAGTTATTTTGTTGTAACGTTTAAACTAACAAATTAAACTCCTACTTGAGGGAAAATTTCAAAGCTACTTAGTAGCTCTTTTTTTTTTTTTTTTTTTTTTAAGTTTTCTTTATTTATTTTGAGAGAAAGAGAACATGTGCAGGAGGGGCAGAGAGAGAAGGAGAGAGAAAGAATCCCAAGCAGGCTCAGCACCGTCAGCACAGAGCCCAGTGTGGGGCTCGAACCCACAAAATGTGAGATCATGACCTGAGCCAAATTTAAGAGTCAGATGCTTAACCAACTAAGCCACCCAGGCACCCCATTAGTAGCTTTTGTAATCTCAGTTTTCCTTTCTGTATTTAGTTAGATGGTGGAAAAAAAGAAGGGGTGCCTAGTGGCTCAATTGATCTGACTCCTGGTTTTGGCTCAGGTCATGATCTCACATTTCACAAGTTCCAGCTTTACATTGGGCTCCTTGCTGACAGGGAAAAGCCTGCTTGGGATTCTCTCTGCCCCTCCCCTGCTCTCTCTCTCTCTCTCTCTCTCTCTCTGTCTCAAAATACACTTAAAAAAAGAATAAATAACATGCACATGCAACAATAAACTCATTAATTATGCTCAGACTGTATCTGGCATACACTGAGGTGTTTAACATGTTTAACAAATTCTAATTTTTAATCTATTCTGATTTACATATCTTATATACTTTAATTTCTATTTCAACTTGAGATAGAGCCTGATAATAAAGGAAAACAATTAAAATTATAATCCATGGAGTTATGAGGGTCACGTGAGAAAATATAAGAAATGATAGATGTAAAGCTGTGCAAGTGATATTATTATATGATTGTAAGACATGAAATTGCATTAAACATTTGAATTTGGATGAGAAAAACAAAAGTTATTAAATCCAAGTGTTATGAACAAAAGAATATTTGAATTCTAATTTAGTCATGACATTGTTTTTAAGAAGAACATATGTGACAAATATCTTTTAAACAACTAGTCTTTTCTTTGAAAGTTCAGAAATGAAATTATATAAATTAATTGGCTTGTGAATGGTTCTGCCAACTGCCACAAGGACAGAGTGCTTCTATGGGAGAAAAATGGATGAAGTGCTCAAAAACAGCTTGCGGTTTCCTTGCATTTTTACATGAAATTGTCTTTCAGCATTCTTGAAATGTGGGAATGTTTGGAAAAGGTGTTTGTTGTGAATCACTTCTTTGTCTCGGACTGAGTATTCAAAACATCTGAATCTATGCGCTCGTATTTCCACACTTGATTTTCTGCCTAAAATATATTACACAGCCTCACAGCCTTGTACTGTCATACAAATTATGAGATTTGTCTGTGCAAAATACAAATTACAAGGTTTTTTTTTTACATTGAGGAATAAAAGCGCATCTACCTATAAATATATTTGTGAATTTCATAAGAATATTTGCTATATAGATATGAGTGATTTCTAGATGATATTCTTATTTCAGGCTGAAGATTTTACAACCCCAGTATTACTGAAATAATCTCAGGACTTTTTCTTCGTTTATACCTCACCTTAGGCACAGCTACCAAACGGTTAAGTATCTGCAGAATGGGATTAAATTCCTGTGGGTCCATTGGTTTTACCAATTCTAATGTGATAGAAAAAAGTATATTTATGGGGCATTAGCCATAAGTAATGTAAGCAAAAGGACAGTTGGGTTTGCTTTAACAGCAGCCTGAGATGAATATGAGACCGAATTTACAGAAACATTAGAATACTTGCCTAACCTTCTGAACAGTCTAGTATTGCTCAGGGAATCTACACCTCTCTTTGTAATGTAAGCAAGGCTTAAGCATAATTCCACATACCTGTAGGTGGTAAAATTAAAACTGTTCCTTGGATTCTATATGAAAGTCCTACTTTAATGTGTGTGTGTGTGTGTGTTTTGTTTTGTTTTGTTTTTTTAATAGATTCCAAATCCTCTATTTGACCTGGCTGGAATAACATGTGGACATTTTCTTGTACCTTTTTGGACTTTCTTTGGTGCAACTCTGATTGGAAAAGCAATAATTAAAATGCATATCCAGGTAATTATACCCTCTGATTTACTGTCTGATGGTGGTGAGCCCTTTGAAATGCATTGAAACTTAATTCCTTTGCTCATTCCAGTGTGAATTGTTAATATTTTGGTTCTGCTTCTTTGGGTTGGTATTTTCCTTAGGTATTTAACAGTGGAAAGTCATCTGGGGGTTAGTGAATTTGGGGCATATTTTCCCTGTCCCTGTTGGAAAATTGTGCCCCTTTATGACTTTTCCCTTGTTTTCTTTCTTTCCTTCTTTCTTCCTCCCTCCCTTCCTTTCTGTCTTTATTTCACTTCTTGCCTTGTGAAACTTTTCATCTAAGACTTTTAGCAAACAAAAATAGTGTTCTCATATAGGAAAATGCACATCATCATTTTCACATACATAACCAAAAATGCCATATTTTTACTATTAGCTGAGAGAATATTGCCTTACACTAATTCCACTTTTCTTTCATACCCCCAAATAATACTTCCTCTCAGGGCACCAATGTCCTTTACAGAAAACCAGCCAGATGTCAGTGTGGCAAAAAATGGGGAAGAAAGGAGTCTCTGAAGAGGCAAAGAGCTGTGGGTTGTGGTTAGAGAAGTGAGAATCAGCTATTGTTCATAGCCAGTCTTAACAAAAGCTTCAGGACAGAGAGGTGTGTGTGTGTGTGTGTGTGTGTATGAATAGAAGAGAGAAAATGAGGGGAAATGAATATATGCTTCTCGAACCTTGACATGAATTGTTGCCTTTTAAAAGGGCAAATCTCACTAGAATAAAATAAAATTAACCTGAATAGAATGTCTTAATCAGTGAAAGAGGCATTCACCAAAGGAAAGGCAAGAGCAGTGAGTAATGTCTTTGCCCTGGTATAATTCCTTCAAAATTAAAAGCATATCTTTTAATTTTCTCCAATTTCTTCTTAACACCTCTCTACCTTCAGTTCTTAGAAGAGCAGAATGAGACAGGAAAACTTCAGCTACTTCTACCTGCCCAGTTTCTAATATTAGATTTTGGCATTTGGGATGAGTTTATTGAGCCTGTCCTCTACTCTCCTGCCATGAAAATCACTCAAAATTCCAAGGACATTCCTCCTTCAAGGAATATATTTTCTCCCACTTACATTAAGTATATTGTTCAATGAAATGATTTTTTGATATGGGAATGATAGTTACTTTGGTAAATATTACAATATCCTGTTAGATTTTTACAAATAATAAAATACCATGGTGAGTAGTAAATTATTTTGTAGTGTATCAGAAGATAAATTTTTCTTTGATCTTTTTAGTTATTTCTAGGGGAAGAAGGAAGCTATCATTTTGCTTTTTCTTCCAATTAATTAAAGTATTAATTGTCCCCTGAAAGTATTAATGCCTGGGGCACCTGGGTGGCTCAGTTGATTAGGCCTCTGACTTCGGCTCAGGTCATGATCTCGTGGTTTGTGAGTTCGAGCCCCAGGTCGGGCTCTGTACTGACAACTCAGAGCCTGGAGCCTGCTTTGGATTCTGTATCTCCCTCTCTCTCTGCCCCCCGCTGCTCGTGCTGTCTCTCTCTCTGTCTGTCAGAATAATAAATAAACATTAAAAAAATTTTTAAAAAGAAAAGAAAGTATTAATGCCTAAGAAACAATAACATTATTTTAATTCCCTTTATGATAGCAACCTCTCTGGGAATCCATAAACTTTATGCGTCCAGCTTTGCATAGTAACTTTCTATAAATTAATAGTAAAATTTATTATGCCAAGAGTATTCTATAGTGATAGGGCATGCAACTTATCAGACTTCAAAACAGAATATGCAAATTCGTATATTTTTTAAACATTCTTAGATTTTATCAAGTTATGATAATGCTTAATTTTTTTTATATAGGCCTTCACACTTTATTTTTTTTAATTATTATTTTTTTAGTACTTCACACTTTAAAGCACTTAGTGTATGTGAGCTGATTTTATTATTATAATCATTGGGTAGAGAAATTACTACTCCAATTTTGTAATTGTCACACTTAGAAGATTAATAAGTAGTAGTTGCCTAAGAATGTAAGTAACAGCTAGGATTTGAACCCAAGTCTTTTGGCTTCAAGTTCAGTGTTCTTTGCATTCTTTGGCATTGCCTTCTAAACTATAAATTACTTACATGATTAAGGAAATTGAATTGTGTAATGCCTGCTATTTATCAAGACCTGTGCCAGGCAGTTTGCACTGGTTATCTCAGAACAATCCCGTGAGGTAGTTATTATCCAAATTTCAGAGGTAGGAGAACAGTGTTAGAGAAGATAAAATCCATGCCTAGGCTCTGGAATTCAAACCAAACTGTATAAATTTGAAGGTATTCCCTGTATGTGTGTAGAGGGAAAAAAAGTTCTATGTTTCTGAAAGCAGAGATTCTGAGTTTCTTCACTAAACAGACTATGGGATGTGTTTGCTGTGTTCCATTGTATCATGGAGACACATACTTTCTAAAGGCATGTTACTTGGTGTACATCCAGATGTAGCTCAGGACAACAAACATTTCTCATTCTTGGGTAGACAATAGTAGTGCATAATATAAGCATTTTAGCTATTTCTGAAGTAACCAGGAGGAAACCCCACACACAGATTTTTCTGTAATCTAATAACAAATCCATCTTTTCTTCTGATTCTTCTTTTTCCTCAGCCTAAAGCAAAGAGCCAAAAATATTGTTATTTTTATTGATACCTTGCTATTTGTTAAACTTCCCTTAAAAATTTCAGATTACCCCACCTAATAATATTAGATTGGGATTTCCAAAGTCAATATACTTACACTCAATATTTCATATACCCTGTAATTTACTTACTGTGTATGTTGTTTGTTGCCTCTTTACCTTTCCGACACGGACACATACATGGAAATGGAAGCTCCATGAAGGTAGAGAATTTTGTCTTTGGCTCACTGAGGTATTCTAGTGCCTATAATATCATCTGACGTGTTGTAGACACTCAATAAATTTTTAATAAATGAATTTAAGACTCTTTTTTTCCATTGAAGGACGCTTCTTTTATAGATAGTTTCTTTGTTCATTCTGGCACCATTAGTTCCCTACACCCTCTTTTTTTTTTTTTTTTTTTTTTTCTTTTCTTTCCTACTCAACCCTTTCCCTTGACTATTCTGCACACATGGTTGAGTGGGCTGTCTGGTGGTCTGTGCCGTGTGTTTGTTTATTTGGTAGAATCCCCACTCAGACCTCCAGCCCGAATGACTCTGAGATGAGACATATGTTCTTAAATATCTGACACATTTATGTCTTGCCCAGCACTGTGAATTTTCAAGCTGTTACATATAAAAAGAAAGTCTTGTTTTGTTTTCAAGCAGTGAAATTATGCAATTATCTGGGCATTGGCTTATTTTCAATGTTAGGAAATGATGGTAAGGGAAAACTCATGGTGGTGAAATCACTGAGAGGCAAAAGCCATTGTTAGTGAAAGATTTATAGTTCCACCTAACTGGCTTTTAGTATGGAAACTAGAAGGACCCTTGTATATAATGCTTTTCTCCTAAAATGATCTGTATAATTGTCTTGTTAGTTTTGTAATCTTCATATACCATTTGTATAACATTGTTTATGAAATCACCATCCATTTTGTAACTATTTTTGACATCTATATGTGCTTGCTTTTTCCATAAGATAAGTAGTAAGTAATCTTTTTAAAATTAATAGATATGGGAGTGCCTGGGTGGCTCAGTCGGTTAAGCGTCCGACTTCAGCTCAGGTCATGATCTTACAGTCAAGCCCCACGTTGGACTCTGCACTGACAGCTTGGAGCCTGGAGCCTGCTTTGGATTCTCTGTCTCCTTCTTTCTCTTTCAAAAATAAATAAATAAACATTTTAAAAAATTAATAGATACATAAACACCAAAAAAGACTATGAACTTTTTTTTCTTTTTTAGTCCTACTTCCTTACACATACCCAGCTGTGCAGCTGTCAATGTCTCTGCTAACACTAGACATTCCTTAAGAAAATATCATTGCTTTATTAGTCTTCTACCTGAAATGATATGCTTTAGTGTAATTTAGCCACTTTCCTGAGATTCATAATGGGTGGATAAAAAGAAGTCTACTATTATTTATTTTATTTTTCTTCCCTTCCCTGTGGTTGCATAGTCTGAAGTTATTATTTGACAAACAATAACAAAGATTTAAGCAGTCAAGGGACAACTTTGAATTACTCATGTTTAATCAGAGAATTATTATCAGTCCTTTAGAGCTAAACTTTAATACCACATTCTTGAATCTCTAATTGTACTTATGTACCTCTCCTTTCTCTGAACTTCTGTAACACATTTTTACTACTAATGTCATCTATAGTGTGTGTATATATATATATATATATATATATATATGTATATATATACACATACATAATTTATCATTTTTCTACTATAATAAAGAAAAATATTTTAATTTCTTCAGGGCATTGAAGAAGGAAGTGTCCTTGCCATCTTTGTGTTCCCTGAAAATCCATAATAATGCCTTATGTTGTATATTATTTTGAACATTTATTTGAGTTGAGGACATTTGCTACCTGTTAGTCCTAAAGACATCTTTACTTGGAAGGTAGGATGTCAACATCTTTAATTAATGGAGAGTACTAAAAAACACCAAATTGAAATGACCCAAATCTGATAAAGATTCTGAATAACTGTTGATACTTTTGCTTGTATAGTAAGCCTAAAAGTCCAAAATCATTCAGGATCTGAAAATGGAACGTTAATAATAACTTCTATAAACTTTCTATGAAGGGCATACAGGCTTTTCAAGATCCTATGGATTAGATTTAGACCAGACGCATGTCATCAGGCTGATCAGCTTTAATTTCAGTAGTGGGGTCTGTATGGGAACCCATGACTTCAGTTTGTCTATGTATCCATTCTAGGATACATAGAACATGTGGAATGTCCACCCAGCCTTGGGTTTCATGACTCATATTTTTCCCTCAGACATGGTCGTGTATGCTGGTTAGAATACAGCTGTGCTAAAGGAAAAACATCTTTAAAATACAAAGTAGGTAGCATTTGTCAGTAAAGTGGTGTTTCGTATATTTTGTTTTTTTAAAGAATTTTAAAAATTGCAATTGGGGCAGTACCTCATCTTTTTAAACTCTTATCAGAATTATGAATTCATAGTGGGGTTTTTTTTGGGTAACATATTTTAACTGGCATTTTCTTTACAGAAAATCTTCGTTATAATAACATTCAGCAAACACATAGTGGAGCAGATGGTGGCTTTCATCGGGTAAGTAATTCTTTGTGGACTAATATTAATATCACTGAACAGAAGAAAATTTATAAAAGATTTTATTGAAACATAATTTTTCTAATGCATATTTTTTTATCTTTTGAGAAGGAAAAATCTTTTGCCCTGTTATTAAATTGAAGACTTTCTTGCTCTACAGCTGAGAAAGATGAAGTTCAGATAACCCTTATTTAATTTTAAATTTTTAATTTAATTTTAATTTTAAAGTCATATAATTCTTGATTTAAAAGAAGCTTTGGAAAAAAATAATAAAGTTTAAAAATAAGAATAAAAGAAGCTTTGGAGTTTGAGACCGTTGCTCCTCCAAAGAAATAAGAAATTCTCTTTATATAAAAGACATGTGTGTATTATTACAGTTTAATGGTGCTTTAGTACAGTGCTGTGATTTTTAGCCAAAATTGGATGCCAGATACACAGTTGCCTTTAATTTAAATATAAATCTTACATAAAATATTAATATTTCATTAAAGAAGACATGATAAGATGATTTAATATTACAAAATAGGTCAGTTATGAACCTATTACTTCACTAGAGAAAAATCCAGCCATTTAAAAAAAAAAAGCCTAGCCTATCCAAAGCTTTTATTTTTGTGTTTATAGAAGTAAGTTTTAACTTATGCTTTAAATGATAATGTCACAAATTTATGGAGTTGACTTTGATAAAAATAAAGACAGACTCATTTTATCTGGTTAATCAGATTATTAACTGGAATAGGAATACTGTCAGATAGCAAATTGAACTTTTTATATATATTTTTTTAATTCAGTGTTTACAGGTATGAGGTTTTCATTTAATACTTTAACTGCCCAAGGTCTCCTGGCTGGCTCAGTCCATGGAGCACGTGACTCTTGATCTCAGGGTTGTGAGTTTGAGCCCCATGTTGGGTATAGAGATTACTTAAAAATAAAATCTTAAAAAAAAAAAAAAAGTTTAACTGCCCAGTGGTAGAAAGTACACTTGATGTAGTTTTTTGGCTTTTTTTGTGTTTTTTTCCCTTTATGTAGTTTTAACATGAATCTTTATCTTAAAAGCCATTTGTAAAACAAAACACTTATGACAATTTTGCTATTTAAAAAATTGCCATTTGGAGGTAAGTTTATAATATTCGTTTTATTATTCTTTAAACCATACCTTGTATATTATATTTATTCTCTTCTATAGATATTTTGTAATAAAATAGTTTTTAATATTTTCTATTATGGTTTTAATATAATAATTGAGGAAAAACATATTCTTGAGAATATACTCAGTAGGGCCAATTATTGGTTTTATTACTTCCTAAGCTTCTGATCACAAATGTGGATTATAGTTTATACATTAAAATTTAATTACTCCAGTTTTTTGTTGCCTGGATCCTTACAGATGAATTGGTTTACAAGTCACCATACATAACATTCAAAAAGAAAGAAGAAATATTCTTGTCCCTTATTTTTTAAATACAAAGAAGGCATTTCATCTGTTCTTAGAGTTTATTGTTCCACCTCAAGAATTATGAAGGACACACAGCTGACTACTACAAAAACCCACACATTATAGGAATGACTGTGCATGTAGCACTCTACATCCTTCCCTTCTTCTGTTCCCATGCTGAACATTTATAGAAGGAAGTTTTTCAACATCTTACCCACCACTACCACCTTCTGTTTCCCCAGTCTTTGGAGTTTCTAAAAAGATTAGTGGGGTGCTTGGGTGGCGCAGTCAGTTAAGCATCTGACTCTTGATCTCGGTTCAGGTCCTGATCTCACAGGTTCATGAGTTTGAGCCCCATGTCGGGCTGTGCACTGATGGCACAGAACCTACTTGGAATTCTGTCTCCTTCTTTCTGTCCCTTCCCCATTGTGCGCTCTCTCTCTCTCTCTCCCTCAAAATAAATAAATGAACGTTGAAAATTAAAAAGAAAAAGTAAATAAGTAAATAAAAAGCTTAGTTAACTACCTGTCTTCCCTACTCACATCAAATTATGTTCCCTTCTAATCTGTTCTCTATACTGCAGTTAGTAACCTTTTAAAAATATTAATCTGAGCACATTACCACCACTGCCCTTACCCCCAGCTCCTCATCTTTTTTAAAACTTTTACTTGTTTTTTCCTTCATTCTTAAAATAAAGCTAAAATTCCTGAACGTGATCAGGAACATGATCATGAACCTTGTATGGTGTATCCTCTATAATTTTCTCTTGTTGAGTCTCCCATGAATGGTCTTTACTTGCTTCTGCTTTTCCCTTTGCCTAGTTCAGGGCTTCTTAACCTTTGCACTGTTGACATTTTAGGCCAGGTAATTCTTTGTTGTGGGCGACTGTCCTGTGCACTGTAAGTTATTTGACTGCATCCTGTCCTGTACTCACTAGATGCTAATAGTCTCTCCCAGTCATGATGTTAAAAATGTCAGGGCACCTGGGTGGCTCAGTCGGTTAAGTGGCTGACTTCAGCTCAGGTCATGATCCCACAGTTTGTGAGTTTGAGCCCCTCATCGGGCTCTGTGTTGACAGCTCAGAGCCTGGAGCCTGCTTCAGATTCTGTGTCTCCCTCTCTCTCTGGTCATCCCTCTCTCTCTCTCTCTTTCTGTCTCTCAAAAATAAATAAACATTGAAAATAATTTTTTAAAAATGTCTGCAGACATTACCGAATGTCCCAATGCATGTATACCTCCACAACCACCACTAACCCCATGGAGAACCAGTGGCCTAGACAGTGTCCTTTAAATTTCAACTATTACATTAACAAAATGCCTTCCCTGACTAAATCAGATATCCTCTTTTCTAGAGACTCCTGTTCTACATGCACTGACAGTTGTGTTTTTCTATTTATGTTTGAGGATATATGATTATTGTCTTTCTACCACTAACATGTATGCTTCTTACTGGCAGAGGGCATGCCTTCGTTCACTATTGTGTCTACAGCACCTGGCATCTTGATTGACACATAGCAGGTGCTTGATAACTATCTAGTGGATAAATGAACACATGGTATCCAAATAAAGATCTGGCCAATAAAAATTTGCATATCATTTCATAGCCCAGAGTGTTTCCCCAGCCTTTGAAGTTTCTAAAAAGTTGTATTACTTATACACAGTAAATAGAAATAAGAGTCTTTATAATAATAGGCCAACAAATCAAAATTGGAATTCTTACGGTTTTCAAAATCAGTACTTTCTTCCCTTTACTAGCTCATCTAGCACAGCCCTTCACAGAAAATCCAGTGATTCTTGGGGTGCCTGGGTGACTCAGTCAGTTAGGTGTCCAACTTCAGCCCAGGTTATGGTCTCCTGGTTTATGAGTTTGAGCCCCTCATCAGTCTCTGCCGTCAGCACAGAGCCCACTTTGGATCCTCTGTTCCCTGTCTCTTTGCACCTTCCCACTCGCTCTCTCTCAAAAATAAATAAGCTTTTTTTTTTATTTTATTCAGTGATTCTTCTTAAAGATGGTTTTGCATATGGGGTGCCTCGGTGGCTCAGTCAGTTAAGCATCAAACTCTTGATTTCAGCTCAGGTCATGATTTCACAGTTTGTGAGACCAAGCCCTGCACTGGGTTCTATGCTGGTAGCACAGAGCCTGCTTGGGATTTTCTCTCTCACTGCCCCTCTCCCAATCATGTGTGTGAATGTGTACACACGTGCACATGTTCTCTTTTTCTGTCTCAAAATAAACTTTTTTTTTTAAAGGTGGTTTTGCATAAAGGTATTCTAAGATATTCAAGACCTGCTGGAATCCAGTTTTAATTGAATTAAATGGGTGGTATCATACTTTTAAAATTGTTTTCAGGACATGGATACTGGAACATCCTGGTATCCTCTTTTCCCCAGTGCCGTCTACAGGGATTACCTCATTAACTTCTTTTCTAGATAATGTATTAAACGGCATAAATAACCAGACTTGGCAGATAATAATTCTGTATTACCAGCTGACAATAGGTGTTTGGTTTTTTTTTTTTTTTTTTTCTCATATTTGTCAGGAATAACATTATCTTTCTAAAGTTTTTTTTACAGTTTATTTATTTTTGAGAGAGAGAAAGAGTGCATGAGTGGGGTAGGGACAGAGAGAGAAACCCAAGCAGGCTCTGCACTGTCAGCACAGAGCCCAATATGGGGCTCAAACTCAAAAACCATGAGATCATGACCTGAGCCGAAATCGAGAGTAGGACGCTCAACTGACTGAGCCACCAGGTGCCCCAAGAATAACATCTTTTAAATTTTTTTTTTTTTCCAACGTTTATTTATTTTTGGGACAGAGAGAGACAGAGCATGAACAGGGGAGGGGCAGAGAGAGAGGGAGACACAGAATCGGAAACAGGCTCCAGGCTCTGAGCCATCAGCCCAGAGCCTGACGCGGGGCTCGAACTCACGGACCGCGAGATCGTGACCTGGCTGAAGTCGGACGCCTAACCGACTGCGCCACCCAGGCGCCCCAAGAATAACATCTTTTAATCAAATCCTCCAATTGAGTTTGACATGATCTGTTTTCCTACAGTTTGAAGTAGGAAGTGCTTTTAAATACAAGTGTCTAAATAATAAACAGACTCACCAAACCTAGACTGAAAATGAAGTTAAACAAGGATAATGAATTTTGGTAGGTGTAAATTTATTATTACATATATAATAGTTTGGTAGTTTGTTTTAGAAAAGGAAAGAACAGATAAATTGACTCCCTAGACCCCTTGTTGAGTTGATCTGAAAATACTACCTCTAATAACATTATCCTTTGATTGTTTGGTATCCCTCTTTACACTGTTAAACTGTAAATGGTTTAGCAAATCACCAAACTAAACTAGTAAAGTTTGGGATATGGGCTTTTGAAGGATATTTAAAACTAAGTACCCATAATTAAGGGAGTGGTGACTTGCTGTGGTAGAGGGAAAAATCAAAAGACAAGACAAAAAAAAAAGCCAGCAACAATTCAAATTTAAAATGATGAGATACTGAGACAAGAAGGAATGAAAAATGAACCCCAAGAGAAAGGAGAGCTAGGGAGTGGAACATGAAAAGAGTGTACTGCCTTTGAACAAAATAAATTGAGATTTGAATATGAAGTCTGCCCCAGACTAGTTATTTAACTGGTAGCATTTCTTCTCCAGTTCAGGAGGCCACTGACAACCTTTCCAACTTCCAATCAAATGTGAAATGCCCAGTTTAGTAGAAACATACTTGTATCCGTGGTTTAACATCCCAAGGCATGTGAATTTTTAAAATGCTTTCCATCTCAGGGAGCCCAGATGGCTCGGTCGGTTAAACATCTGACTCGATCTCAGCTCTGGTCATGATCTGGATCATGAGTTCAAGCCCTCAACAGGTTCTCTGCTGTCAGAGGAGAGTCAGCTTCAGATCCTCTGTCTTCCTCTCTCTCTGCTCCTCACTTTCTTGCTCGCTCTCTCTCTCTCTCAAAAATAAATAAACAATTTTTAAAAAGTCACCAGTGGGGCTCCTGGGTGGCTCAGTCAGTTAAGCATCTGACTTAGGCTTAGGTCATGATCTGGTTAATGAGTTTGAGACCCACATCAGGCAGTCTGCTGTCAGCACAAGAGCCCGCTTTGGATCCTCTGTCCCCCTCTCTATCTAGCCCTCCCCTGCTTGCTCTCTCTCTCTCTCTCTCAAAAATAAACGTTGAAAAAAAATAATAATAATAAATTTAAAAAATCACCAGCAATAAATAAATAAATAGTGCCTTTCATCTAGATTTTTTTGTTGCCTGTGTCTTCAGTCTCTGTTTTTTCCAGTTTCTGTTGACTGGATAGAAAGGTAGAATGCTAAGTGACTATTTTGTTTATTCCCAGGAAGGATTGAGGGAAGGCCTAATTCTTGGCCTTTAACCGGGATGAAGTTCTTCATCAAAGATTGTACAAATAATTCTTGAAGATATTATTTAAGTTTATTTATTTAAGTAATCTCTACACCCAGCGTGTGGCTCGAACTCATGACCCCAAAACCAAGAGGCACATACTTTTCTGACTGAGCTAACCAGGCACCCCGAGTATACTATTTTTTGAACATAGTGAGCCCTTTACCTACAATTATTATTACTGTTTACTTCTAATTGTAGCCTTGTATGGTGGGTATTTTTTTCCTCTTATTGATAAGGAAATGAGGTCAGAGTTGTTATAAATAACTCATTTATATAATTTGTGCTTTAGTTTTTTGTTTTGTTTTTGTTTTCATAAAAAGGGTATCATACTAAGGGCGCCTATATGGCTCAGTTGAGCATCTGACTTTGGCTCAGGTCATGGTCTCGTGGTTCGTGAGTTCAAGCCCTGCATTAGGCTCTGCACTGATGGTGCAGAGCCTGCTTGGGATTCTCTCTCTCCCTCTTTCTGTGCCTCCCCCACTTGTGCTCTCTCTCAAAACAAATACTATATGTAATTGTTTCAGATTTCTTTTATGTTGCTAATGTTATTCTGTGTTGCTGAATATAATTCATTTTGGTTGCTATATGTTATTCCATTGGGTAATTATTTATCCACTTACCATTGATGAACATTTGAAATGTTTCCGTGCTTTTTATTTTTTCGAACAATGCTTTATGAGCATTTCTTAGTGCAGGAAAGGTGGGCACATAGTAAAGAGCCTGAGAGTATGGTGAAAGGGAAAACACAGAAGAGGGAAAAGGTGAATAAGAGAGAAATTGGACATAAGCAAGATAACCCTCAGTTTTGATAACTTAGTTTTGATAAGATAATTTTGTCTAGGGCCATATTTGGGCAAATTCTTACCACAAGTATGCCTGTGGCCTACCAGGCTAAACTGCTCACTAATGCCACCCCAACCCCTCACTTCACCCCACCTCCAGCATTGAGTTATTATTGACCATTACATCTCTGGTAGTGTGGTTTAGTATTAATTTTACACAGATTTGAATGCTATACTGATTACTGAAGGATATATGCCTTTCCAAAGGGCTGGTACTCTTAATGTAACTAGGGAGTGGCCCAGCTAAATATGATACCTTAACTATACCCTTGTTTTTTAGTACAGTATGTCATTGTATAACAGTCCTAAGGTTCCAGAGAGAAGGTAAGCCCTACCTTCAAAATTTACTGCAATTTTAACAGTAAATAGTTCCCTTCCTTCAACTAGAAATAATAATTAGTAGATTTATTTCTTAAACAGTTCTGGGAAGTAATTGCTAATGTCATTAAGTTTAGGGAAAGGTATCTCTATTATATTTTCTTAAATCAAAGGGTTAGTCTAGTTATATATGGAAATCTTAACATATGTAATGAATCAGTTTTATATTCTGAGAGATGTTAGAATACAGATAATTGCCTTGAGAGAAAGCCTTTTGGTTTATGATATGTTTGGCAGGAGGACAGAGAAAGGTTCTGAAAAAAAAAGAGTAGGCATGTAATAGAGTTTTTCACTGTTTGGTATCTTAGTGTGAAATAAGTCAAGGGATGGAACCAAAGAAAGAGGGAACTTCAGAGCTTCAAAGGCATTACATTTGTTTCAGTCTTTTTTTTTTTTAATAAGATTTAAAATTAATTTTTATTTAATTTTAGACTTTCTCCAAATGAGAGAGACCTGGGCATAAGAGCATGACCAAGTCTAACATTAAAATCGTTATTAAAATGACATGTTCCAGTATTCTCACCAAGTAGAAGATGAGAATTCCCAGAAAATAACATTAAGCATATGACTCGTAACAAACCATATGCAGAACATTGGCTTATTGTCAGGTTGCCAGGGTCTTATTGGAAGACAAAGTCCCTAGTTTTACCACACAGGAAAGTTTCCATAACTCAAATCATTGGACTTGGGGGAGGGGGTTGGCTGGAGCAGGGACTTTTTACCAGACACAGAATGTTCCATGCTCTTTGCTGCCTATTTCTGAGTTAACTTGATGTTTGACCTCAGAGTCGGATTTGCCTGTGGCAAGAGAGGGATCATTTTAACCAGTGAGTAATTAAGTGCCTGAGTCTTAAGGATGTTTCTTGTTCCTTATCCTATGACAAGTGGTCAGAGTGAGCTATGTTGGCCTGGACTTTTTCTTCTACAGAAAGAAAAATCTATTTTCATTTGAAAATATAAAATGGTTAATGTAGTTGATTCTCTTTGCCTTTGATCACTATAAAATAATTAGAAACGGTTGCAGAAGTGTAAAATACAAATATTTGTATTAACTAAAAAAGGATACACTAAGTTTTAACATTGCAGCTGCTGAGACTCCTTTGTACACACTGACTTTAACATAATCTTCTGCAGTTAGGGTGGAAAATGTTCATGTCCTCTTCCTGTAGTTTGTTATCTTCTCTTTTAACACTTAAATCTTCTATATTTTTGTTATGGATATTGGGAGGCATCATAGCTAAAAGATAAAGCAAGAACTCTGAAGTTAGACTGTATGAGAAATTGTCATTGCATTAGGAACTTACTGTTGACCATAATTAGAGCATTTCTGTAGAATGATGTAAACTAAAACTGAATTAAATTGTATTACATGGAATTGTTGATTAAAGGAAAAAGCAGATCAGGGTCACGCCTGACACATTTTAAGTGTTGTGTAAATATTTGTTGACTGAATGAATCCATTCATTCATTTCTAATCATGAATGCATTCATTCATTCATTATTAGAACAGTATTTTGAGACTGAAGGAAAGACTCTAGTAAAAAAGCTAGAGTTGGAAGATAGAAATGAAAAAAGGGAAGGATGTGGGTTGGAAATTAGCATTTACTAAGAACCTGCTTTGCCAGATGCTTTACATACATTTTTACTGAATATGCATAACAAAACCTGTAAGGTACTATCACTGTGTAGATAGGGAAACTGAAACACAGAGAAGTTAAATTCATGTAAATGCAAGAGATGGAGATAGGATCCAGGAGACAAGATCAAAAGCCTAAGTGGATTATTTTCTTTAACCACTGCTTCCTTCAAAACTAAAGATTCTAAGATCTTTTGAGGTAGAAAGAGAAATATTGAGGGAGTGCTGTAGAAAGCAGTGAGGTAGTCTATTTGAAGTTGGAGGTTTGGACTACAGTGCCAGTTTCAAATGGCTACTGTGTGAATTTGATAGGGAGTCAGTGTGAATTTTTTCTTTCCACTCCTTGTTCACACTTGCATTCACCTTGTACAGCTGTAATTAGTTACTGCAGATGTTACTTTGAGGGAGAAACCTACTGGCTTTTGTACTGTAGGTTTAAATGCATTTTTTTCCTCTCTCATCACCCTTCTAGATTAAGTTCATTAAGGACAGAGATCATGACTTTTTTCTTCTTCATTATCTACTGCGTTTTGTGATTCTCTTCCTAACTAATGTTGGAATAACTAGATTGTTCTTAGTTGAGGTTGAATTCCAGTCAGTAACTGTCATTTTTTTCTCCACACACCTTCCTGCCACTTTGAATGACTAAACTCAGTAAGTTTTTATGCCATCCCACCTTCAATTTAAAATTCTGCAAACTCTCCTTTATTCTTGATCTTTGGGTCTATGGGTCCCTGTTGCTGATTTCATCCTTAGAATTCAATGGGTCTTCAAGCCAGCCACAGATTTGTCGCTGTATAAAGCTGCCATCGGTGTACCATTTTCTAGAACTGAAATCAGTTGATTTTTTTTTACAGGGTTTTGTTTTGGCAGCCAATCATTTTTACTTGGTTCTTATAAACTGCTCGTTTAGTTCTGGGTTCATTCATTAACATAAATGCCCACTTAGGTCCTACTGCTCAGGTTTTGTTTTCAAAAGTGTCCCTTTAATGATAGCATAATCCAAAGAGTAGCTACTAATTATAAGGAGGTTTTACCTCCATTCTGACTGATAGAAAACAATTCCAAATGTTCAAAAGCAAGGACAATTTCAAATTATTATTATTATTATTTTTTTTTTTTGAAAACGTCTGTGATGGAAATGTGCTGTAAGCCAGTAGTAACAATACACCTGATGTTTCTGGATAATGCAGTAGTCTTCCTTCTACACAGCCACTAAGCAACTGATGGTGTCATGTGTTTATAATACTGCTGAACACACAGTGGATTAACTTGAGTACAAAAGAGGTTTAAATCATTTGAAAGGGACACAGATGTGAATGAAATTCAAGATGTTTTAATTCCAGATCCTGAGGTTGAATCACAACGAATTTTAGACAGTGCCAGAGATTATCAACCCAAACTTTTGTATCTGAGAAAACCCTAGATTGTTTAGTGTAGCGTAGTTTTCATTCCAACTTTATTTTATGTTGGGGTACTCTTCCAAGGTCCTGAGATATAAAGGAATTTGGTTTGGGTTAGGGCTGCCACATTTCAGATCCAAAAGCAAGTAGAATACATCAGTTAACATTTTTTTCTTGTAATATTAGCTTCAAAGATTCAGGTTCCCTATTCAATTACATGGGGAAATTAATAACCCTTTCATTCCAGTCATACAGAATTACAGGATCCCACTTTTACTGGGTTAAATATAAGTTGATTTGCAATTAACATCAGTTCATTTACTTGTCATATTCCTGGGTTAATTAGGTATCATTTTGTTTCTCTCTCTTTTTTTTTTTTTTTTTTTTTTTTTTTTTTTTTTTTTTTTTTTTTTTTTTTGTTTCCTTTCTCTAATGTCTGTGGACTGGAAAGCTATAAATATTAATGGGAGTCATCATGATGGCCTTTGACTTCTTCAGAAAGATTGCATGATAAACTACACTCCCCCTTCCTTCCTTCTTCAGAGCAGTCTACCTTATGACCATTTCATTTGGAGCAATCTGTCATTGTTGAATCAGGCCTGGAGTCTGAGATCCATTCTGAGTCACTATGAATAGAGCTCTAGTATTGGTTGGGCCACAGGGAAACTGGTGGTTAAATACTGTGAGAATCTTTATCAGACAGGAAATGACAACTCATTAAAATACTAACCGTTAAGCCTGTTTAGATCACTGCGGAGGGTGGGGGCGGGGGTGGGGGGGAGGGGGGATTTAACTCTATAGTGTTTGGTTAAAATCTGCACACTTCTGGAAACAGAAAATTATTTATAAAACTTATCAAGAAAGGGAATTGCTGGGGGTGTGGAGCATGTCTGGCTAGCTTAGTGGGTAGAGCATGCAACTCTTGATCTTGGAGTTGTGAGTTTGAGCCCCACATTGGGAGTAGAGTTTACTTTAAAGAAAAAAAAATTTTTTTTTTTTTTAAAGAAGAAAGGGAATTGTTAATCCATCTTCTTACTGAACTTCTACCATGCTGTCATTGCCTCTTATATATAGAAGACAAGATAAGCATGTAAATGGGCAGTGGAATGGGAAGGAGTTTTTATTTTATCTCTGAGAATATATCCTACTAGTACCTTCATTGTAAAATTCAGTCTCTTCAGCAGAACCACCGGTTGGCTTGAGTCTGCAGGAGACCATTTTCCATTTAATAGTAAGACTCTCTACTCCTGTACTTCTGGGCCAATTCTCAGTTGATAGAGGAATTCTCTGGAGTCAGAGGATAAATCCGATTTATTGATTTACATACAGTGATCCTCACTCAATCAAGAAAATCAGTCTGAAGACCCCTGATACTCATTTGAAGTATAATTAAAATTTAACCAAGGGCACAGAATTTCAGTTTCTTGAGGTTTGACTCTCCAGATTCTTAATAGCACTCTTTATAAATGACCCATTAGAAGTCAGCAAAAAAGAGACATCCAGTCTGTGTCTTTACAGAAATAGCTTCTTTTCTTTCTGATATATTACCAAACAGTCCTGCACTGAATTGCTCTGCTAACTATACCTTCTTGGGAATAAGGTATAATATTTATACCGCTTGAAGTTTAGCTTCATGGTCTAAACCAGTGGTCTCCACCATCAGAATGGGACTAAAATAATAGAACTTCTCATTTTTTTCAGAACTTCTATTTATATTTATTTTCATCTTTGTTATTTTATTTTTTTGTGTATTTTTGTTACATATATAACATTATGGTAGCACATACATATAAACTTTATATGACTATACACACATGGAGCATATAGTTTACCAATAATCTGATTGGCACTCCCTCAGTCCACAGGTCAGAAAATCACATCTCATGGAATACAAAAATAGGCTAAGGAAACAGTGGGAGTTCCATGATACAGAAGGGGTTCACATTGGGCCTGTTGCAGTATATTGTGTTTTTCTGTGCCCCATTAATCAGATTTATAATTCCTAGTTTTAATTAAATTAACCTTCACAAAACAGACAAGTAGCTTTAAAAGTTTCCTATAAAGAAACAGAAGGAAGATAGTAGTAATAATGCAGTCACAAGAAACAGTAAAAAAAGTTGCAGCATTGACATCTTACTAGTATATGTCTATAGAAGCCAGCCAACAAATTTAGAAATTACTTTAATAAAGGACAAGTATGTAATATGCCTTGAAATAAATATTCACTAATGATAACACAAATGCCATCATACTTAAAGTTAAGAATTTTTTTAAATTTTAGCTTTATTTTATCCTTTTTAATTTGTATTTGTGTATTTTACTGTTTGCACAAGTAATATATACATATATTCAAAATGTTTACAAACCATTGGTCTAAGCTTCTTGGCCTCAAAAGTCACTTTTTATGCTCAAAAAGTAGTGGGCATCATTAGTTTACTTCAGAAAAATCTCTACTATGATTCTGAATTATAACAGCAGTAGAATTGATTAAATCCTAACTTTTCCTTTCTTTAATATTGTCCTTGACCTGAATTTTATTCTAAAAACATTTTTCTGCCATTTATAAGCTTTCAGAGGTTTGACTAATCACACCCTGAGAATGTTATTTAGATGTTATGATTAATCATCAGAGGGATGTTAAATAAATTAGCCTCAGAGTACAGCACAACTAGTGAAAGAAAGGTAGAAAATACATTTTGCCTATAATTTTTTCTAAGAAAGATAAAGGCTTCTTACTCTGTAGCCTTTACTAAGAACTGATGTCAGACAATATATTTTCAGGAAAGCCAGTGTAACTTCCATGATCACATCAGTGCTAAGATCCTCAAAAAAGTGATTAAGAAAGGAGCAGAGCCTATATTAAATAAAACATTTACTTAATCATACCTACTTAATTTCCCTAGGCATTTTAACTGCTTAACCTTTATATGAGGCAGCCCTGTGTAAGTAGGTCTAAACAACAAGACAAATCAATGTTTTTTAAGTTCATGTTATTTCTGTTATTAGACACTGTGCCCCAGTTTTATGGTGGCACATAGTAACAAAAACATACACCTGGCTGGAAAAATCCAACCAGAATCGTGAACAGGAAAATTTCAGGTCTTCTAATAACAATTGTTAGTTTGATGACCATCTCTATGATGGAGAAGAGATTGAAAGTTTTAATGATGTGTTTTTTATATCTGTTGAACCATTTTGTTTGAGAGTTACACAATTTAAAAGGAATTCCTTGGAAACAGGAATAATAATGACCGATAAAGTTTTGGGATGGGTTGTGTGCCCAGGAATAACCAACAAAATGAAAATTTAAACACTGTGACAAATAATCATACCACCCACTCTCTCTCCAGCCTCTACCAATTGTGATGCTTCCTCTGGAAGATTTTCTGGCTTTTTGTGGGTACAGAGAATAATGCAGACCTTTATTTATAATAAGTCAATATGGGGAGAGTTTAAAATATAGATTTATTTTCAGAAAAATGATTTTCAGAAGCAGAGTCACATAATGTATTAAAAACTGCAGAAAAATAGTTGTTTGCATATTGGTCAGGGCCCTTAACAGAATTTTACAAAGAAGTTTGTCTTGTTACATACCTCCCAAGGTATGTAAGCCTGGTAAAATACTGTTCCTGTGAAACCACTTTTCAAGCTTTGGGTGGGTTTGGACTTACGTAGGGTTTTTTTTTTTTTCTTTATTTTTTCTCCTTTGTTTTCTCTTTGTTTTTCTCATTTTGCATTTTCTGACAGTTTTTTTTTCTTTATTAAAATCAATAACAGAAATTCAAAAATTGCCATTACTTTTTTGGAAATTTGTTTTTTAATGAGATATTATCTGAAACATGTTTGTGTATGCCAAGAAAATAAATATCAAGATAATTACTATCCACAAAGCTTTTTCTACCCACCATATTGAAGGTCTACAGCAAGGAAAAGCAGATGAGATCTTTTTTGTTGTTGTTTTTTCTGTTTTTGTTTTTTAGGGTTTTTTTAAGGCTTTCTTACTTAGAGAAAGTGTTTACAAGGGTAGTTTAAACATATTTAAATCCAATAGTTGACTGAAAAATCATTTTGTGTTTGTTCTCCTCCTACTTTATATACTTTTATATCACGAAACTATAATACTTTGAACTTCATCAGACCTAATGGCAGATGGAGGACTTCACGCTTTCACTACAGGTTGAGATGACTCCTTGGCCAGGTGCACAGGGTACTTTGAATTTAATGGCTTTCAGAGAATGGCATTTAAGCTATTTCCTAAGCCAACTGTAAAAAACCACTGAACTGGAATTCAAGTTATTCTTCACCCCCCCATCCCCCATATATGTACCTTAAATTAATCTTAAATGTCAGAATGGACTCTTCTGTCTGCTGCTTGAAAATAACTTGAGGGATGAGGTCATGGGCTGGTATTATAGTTTGCTTTAAATGCAAGTTAAGATTGACAGCTGTACAGAAATATTAATGAAATATATATATTTGAAAAGAGTGACAACTGCACTTTCAATTTTTATGTAGTCCATTACTAAAATAGCTTTGATGTTAATTAAGGGAACTCTAGTGTAATGTGCTTTGTATAAGCTGAGGCAACTGTGGCCTAAGCCATTGTTTGTAGAGTTAGAACAATAAAAATAAAACTAAAATTTTGATGAGTATATCAAGGTTAAGAGAATCCAACAATTAGTTATATAATAGTTAATACTTATGTGTTCTTTTTTTTTTCGGATTTATTGAGAGCATGTGACATTTGTTCATGATAGTATTGGTTAATACATTGCAATGAAAACTTAAAAAAAAATTTTTTTAACAGTTATTCACTTTTGAGAGACAGAGCACAAACGGGGGTGGGCGGAGAGAGGGAGACACAGAATCCAAAGCAAGCTCCAGGCTCTGAGCTGTCAGCACAGAGCCTAACTTGGGGCTTGAACTCACAAACCACAAGATCATGACCTGAGCCAAAGTCAGAAGCTTAACTAGCTGAGCCACCCAGGCACCCCTGCAATAAAAACTTTTAACTTCTCTATTTCAACTGTTTCCCTAGTCTCTTATGAGAAACTAATAGATTCGTCTCCCACCCCACCAAAAATTCTTCAAAGCATGTAACACTATATAGCACCTTAAAAAATTATCTCAGCATTAGCCCAAGATAGTTGAAAATTGCACATCACTAAATGTAAACGTGCAATAAACTAAATTAAATGTAATGACATATATTCTCTCTCAACTAGAGTGTAGCTCTTAATAGACTTAACAATGGCAACATTTTTTAACTTCACATTATTTTGAAGAGAGTCTAGAATGACTGTTGCTAGTCCCTTCCTCATTCCCCTCAACCACAGCAACAAAAAAGTAGAACCTTTCTAACATGTGGGTCTTAGTTCTTCATTTTCTCTTTCAATAATGGCCCAAGAATGGAGCCCAAGAATTATTTGAGGGAAACTGTAAGTCTTATTTCTGCTAAACTCTAGTCTGAAGTTAGAAGTCTGAAGAAAGAACAAGGCACATAAAATGGAATCCAACTCTTAGAGGACATCAAAAAGAGAATTTTCAAGGCATTTCTTGTATAATCTAGCTGTTCACATTAGTTTACAATTATATCAGCCATTGTAAATAAAAGGAGTGTTTTAACCTTAAAAAAAAACACAATGGCTTGACTATGGCTTATAGTTTAAAACAACGATATAGGTTTTTTTTTTTTTAATTTTTATTTATTTATTTTTGACAGAGAGAGAGAGTACAGGGGAGGTGTAGAAGGATAGGGAGACGGAGAATCCCAGAGCTGCCAGCTCACAAACCATGGGATCATGATTTGAGCCGAAGTCATGAGTCAGACGCTCAAACCCCCAGAGCCACCCAGGCTCCTAGCATTTGTTATTAATAGTGAATAAGAATTGATTTTCTGAAGTTAAGTTCTGTCTCGCTGGTTCAGTCAGAGGAGCATGTGACTCTTGATTTCAGGGTCATGAGTTTGAGCCCCATGTAGAGATAACTTAAATAAAACTTAAGAAAAATAAAAAATAAAGAGAAAGTTTGTCCTCTTGTTGTCCTGTTGTAGTGAGAATCATCACTGATAAATAGCAACACAGCTCAGACCCAGCTTCTCTGGTTTACCCCTTAATGTAAAGCTACTTAAAAGTCAGTGAGAGAGAGACTGAGGCTGTAGGTTAAGAAAGAGACTTTGCCCTTCCTTCTCCATTTTTCCTGTCTGTCCATATGGGTCTTATGTGCTGATCAGTACAGCCATGGTCTCTGCTATCTATGTCTATTCAGCCCTTCCCCGTGTCTTTCAATATTTATTAAAGGATCTTTTTGACAGCTTCACCCCACACTGATCTCTCCTTTCTCCAGTTCCTTTGGAATATATCTTCTATACCAAAAAATTTTAGTATTAATTTGTAAATTTTGTTGTTCATAAATCAGTTTGTGTGTACGTGTGTGTGCCCGTGTGTTTTGAATCTCCATAATGATTCTAAGTTCCTTGTGGGCACAAGCTCTTTCTTGCAGTTGTTTTGTTTTCCCTTAGTGCCAATTACAATGTCAGACACAAAATAAGGACTCCATTAAGTACTTGGTGGTTGATACTTAAGAGGATCAAAGAGAAGTGTCAGCCAGAAGTTATATATGTGTTAACTTCTGGTAAATATAGTAGCAAAAAATTTCTCTTCCTCTGCTTCTCTGCTTTGTATTACAGAAAGCAATAACTGAATTGTTCTCGAAAAGAGGTGGTGAAGTTAGTACTTATAAGAGGGAACATTAGGTGCTGTTGCAAATACATATTGACATAGCTTTTGCTGGCCGCAGGAGACTGAGCTCATCTACCTTTTAGCCCTGTTATGGCAGATGAGAAAATAAAAGGTACAGAAAATAGAGATGTTTGATTTTCTAAGTTGCCTCAAGTTACCATTTTAAAAAACGCCTGCAAGCATTTCTAAAACAGGATCCTGGTAGCTGGTTGCCAAACCGGTTTAACAGCACTGCCTCCACATATTCTGGGTGAGAGGGACCTCCGAGTACATAAACTTATCAGAGATCCCTATCCCAGTCATTTCAGAACAAGTTGTTTAGTAATGTACTGTAGTTTCTGTGCAAACCATCTACCATAAACCACGAAGTGATTCAAGGTTCAGAGTTCCTTCTTTGTTCCTTTGTTAATCACTGACTTCTGACTAGTGGGAGGTGCCTCCCAAATTTGCTAATGCATTCTTTTTGGATAAGGATGACGCACAGATTGTCCTAATAAGGACTTAGATTGAGAAAGGACCGCCCCCCTCTGAGAAGATGGGACAAGTCAGAGAGAGGGCGGGCAGTTTCTTTTTCAACTAGGGATGACACAAGCATAAGTCATTTCCTTATTAATCGGTTCAAACCAGTTCTTACAGGAACTGGTGGTGATAAATGTGGGACTTCTCAGAAGTCATTCATTTTATTCTTTGTGCCACAACAGCGTGCGGCATCAGCCTAGCTGGTCTCACTCTGAGGATGAACTCTTGTGCCAGAGGGGCTCAGCTCCTAGTTTCTCTCCTGAGTTGGTGGAAGAGATTTTTCTCCTAGAAGGGGTTATTAAAGGATGAATGTATCCACTGAAAAGAGTTCAGAGGATTTTGCCAGTTGTGCTGATTGTTGTATTTTTTTTCCTCTTTCTGTCCAATCCCTGCTTTTTGAGTCCAGGTGGTAAGTGGATTTTTCTTTCACATTTTTCTTGCTTTTCTTCCCAAATGTATCTTTTTCCTTGGGTTATCGTACCCTGCTTCCAGTGCTGTCCCCGGCATAGGTCCATCTCTGCAGAAGCCATTTCAGGAATATCTGGAGGCCCAGCGGCAGAAGCTTCACCACAGAAGTGAGATGGGCACACCGCAGGTGAGACTTTGCTCTGTTTTCCTCTCTTCTGCCACCCCCCTCCCCCCAGTCTCAGGCTGAAATTATACTCCCAGCACTCACTGGCATTTTGAGGCAAATAGAGTAGTTTGTCTGTCAGTCTTCAGTAACCGAAGTGGAGGCTCTGTTTACTCTCTACTGGGACACTGGCTTTGACTAAATCAGAAATGTAATTTCCGTTTGTATCTGTCTTCTCCAAAAAAAAACAAAGGGAAGGCTAATGGCAAATGATGTGTTATGTAGAATGAGTTGTTGCCTTGATCTTAAATGATTTATTACCAAATCTACTTCCCAAGTGGATTAAAAAGTTAAAATTTGTAACATTTCATAGCATAACAAAGTATGTGACTAACGGCGGTCACTTGACTATCTCCTTCATTTTTGCCCTACTTTTTTAAGAGATGGGAAAATAATCTTTTTTCTTTTTTAAAAAAGGCTCTTCACATAGCTGAACTTAAAAACTTTAACTTAAACTAAGGCTGCCTTTTCTGTAAACAGTTCTGTGGCAAAGGGAAATGACTAGAAGAGGATGGGTAAGCAGTAACCTGAAATGGGAAACTTGAAGGAAGCATAGTTGTTGAATCCCCCCCCCCCCCCCCTCCGTCTGCCTTACACTCTGTGTGGCCCTTTGCCGCCCTCAGTTGACCAAACATGACTTCAGAAATAGATGACATATTTTAAAAGCTGCTCCCAGTGCTGGAATGACATGTAACTATCTGGACACTGCTCTCCACAAGTATCTACATGGCAACTTCAGAGAGCAGAATTGAATCAAAAATTTTATTATGTAGTAAAAAAGGCGACCTCACACTGACCCGTTCTAAACTATGTCAATCAACATTGACTTTACATCTGACAAAGTGAAATCTTAATAATTGGGTGTCAGAAGGCCTGAATATAGACTTCAGGGTATCTAGAGACACGGGCCTTCTCATTTTCATTGTTTAGACTTTATAGCTTATAAGCCCCAAATTCTCATCATTTTTCTTAAATATTGTAAATGATCCCTTTTTACTGCTGAACTAATGAAGCATTTCTCGTGGGTTGTTCTGCATTTATTCTTACAGGGAGAAAACTGGTTGTCCTGGATGTTTGAGAAGTTGGTCGTTGTAATGGTGTGTTACTTCATCCTGTCCATCATTAACTCCATGGCACAAAGTTATGCCAAACGAATCCAGCAGCGGTTGAACTCAGAGGAGAAAACCAAATAAGCAGAAAAAGGTTCTAATGGCAGAAATTAGAAATGAGTTCTGCCTTAAATTGGGAGGACTCCAAACCAGGAAGGAAAATACCCTTTTCCACCCTATATGAATTTAAAAAAAAAAAATGTTTTGTTTTCTGAAAACAGTTTAGTCCATATTTTGCACTGACACACTTTTCCTTTGTGTGTTAAGGTAAGGTATCCACCCTCAATTCAATCCAGCTTGTGTTTTATTCAGGTGGAATGTGATGTTCAGCAGCGAACTTAACAGAAACCGGGCTTTTCTTTGTTACTTTCAGAAGGCCCACGTGGTACAATTAAAGAATTCCGGACACCAAAAACTAGTTCCTAAGTATGTTGAGTATGTCAAGCCTTTTAGGCTTGTCAGAAATGACTCCTTTGTTTTTCTAAGTCATTAAAGTGTGTATAAATTATACTAGATTGGATAACGGTCTTGCATGTCTATCATGGTAAAATTTATTTAATCCTGCCCAACTCTTCCTCTCCTACCTTAAAAAAAAGGCCATCTTATGATGCATTGCACACCCTCTTGGGAAACTGATCTTTAAATTTTGAGACAGTATAAGAAAATTCTGATTGGTGTCTCACGAATGAGCTGACACCATTTTTTATTCTGTATATTTAGAATGAAGTCATGAACAAACTTTATAAAGACATCTTTGATCATTCCAAAATTGTGTCCGTTTTCTTGAGCGTTTTGATTTTTTGCTTCCCTTTAGCTACTTCCAACTAATGGTCGACTTTGCCAGATCTACCTACAACCATAATTTCTTCAACCGTTGTTTATTTACGTGTAGGAGCCACCACCGAGGCACTTTCTTGTTAACCTGGAATTGGGGCAGCTTGCTACACATTGATGAAATGGCTCCCTAGGGATTGACATAGCGAGGGGTTCGTGAAAACAGGAGAAATGAAAGTATATAAATTAAAGGGCACTGGAGAGAAATAACTCGTTTTTTCAAAAAACCACACTTTCTCCTGTCTGTGTTCGTTTTAGCTCAGCATGTTTTCTGTTTCTGACAAAAATTTACTTTTAGAATGTAACCTAATTTTCTTTCCTTTCTTCAGTGAGTATGTTATGTTCTTTTGGGATGTTTCCAGTTGAACTTGGTTGTTTCGTTTTGCCTGGGAGGAAAATAAACAATTTCACTTTTTTTCTTTAGGAAAATCTTTTCTGACATTATGTTAAAAGTAGAATCGGGTTTAAATCGCAACAGGCCAGAAATGCCTGATTGTTTTATCAAATCCTGCCTGAATGTCTACTTAGTTTGCCTACCGTCGTGACATCTCCATGGCTGTACCACCTTGTCGGGTAGCTTATCAGACTGATGTTGACTGTTGAATCTCATGGCAACAGCAGTCGATGGGCTGTCTGACATTCTGGTATCTCTCATCTGACCATCCATATCAAATATTCCCATTTAAACATTACCGAGCCTCATGGTTTATGACAAAAAAAACTCTTGTCCTTAAGTCTAGTGGCACTTTGAATCTTTTATGCCATGATATTGCAGCAGTATCGAGAAGATTTTATGGAAAATTGGGATGGTCTCCATGACCACAGCTAAATAAAGGACAAACAACCTGCCTTGTGGGTTTTGCAAAGGTTATTATTCTTAACAATCTTTTTTTTTTTCTGCCCAGCGACCTTGTGGTAATGTGATTGTTCCTTTATTTGCAAAGCGGTACCCAGGTTTTATGTTAAATAGATTCACATTAACCAACAAAATTTTTTAGATTTTTTAGGGTTAGCATAAACTTCTAAGTCAGCTTCCAATTGTGTGTCATCTCTTTCACCTGCATTTTATTTGGTGTTTGAAGAAAGGAAAGAGGAAACCCCGTATGAATTATACTATATGTGCTAAATCTTCCAGGTTTATTGGTAAACTTATTTCAGGGTACAGTGTTTAGAAAAAAAGAAACATTCCTTAGACTGAGGAGCTAAGTAATACATTTGACTTATTATGATAATGGTTTGTTCACTCTTTCAAATGAATTTGCCTTGAAAACAAACGAAAAACAGCTGTCCCCCTTTCCTCCACAAAGCGTTCAGGTGGGACATGCTCAGATGATCCTGCTGGATTCCAGCTGGCTCAGAACGTTACCCTTCTGTTCCAGTGGTTCGTTTGTCCCTTTCTTGTATCCACCAAAGTGAACACAAACAACTACATGATCCCCAAAACAAACCTAGTTGATTCCAGTTGGTGGGAGACCAGAAAATTTGTGAGTGGGTGGTTTGATATTACTGCAAATTTAAAAAAAGCAGGGGGGCGGGGTGCCTGGGAATTCTAATTCCATCTAATTTGTCATTTTGTGCCTTACATTTCTGTGGTACTTTATCTTGTCTCTCAACTCCATGACTGTCAAAATAATACAGTACGATATAATGCAATACATGCTCAGTTTATACACTTACGTGCTGAGGAACACCTCCCTAAAAACAGTAATGTGGGAAACGTGTAGTGTTTGACAGAAAGAGAGATTTGGATGATGGCCACTCTCCTCATCTTCTAAAAATCAGAAAAAGGTGTGGCTGGAGTGCAGTTTCTGAAATACACTAGTTCAGCAGATGCAGTAAGTAGGAAGTGCTCCCATATGAACAACCTCTGCCTGTGTTTCCACTGTGCTCCCTGCTGGCTGTAGCTGTAGTAGGACTGCCTTGAGGCTGGTCTTCACTTTCACTACTCAGCAATGATTCCTTTGAGGACAATTAATGCATTAAGCTAATTAGAATAACGTGTTGTTCTCTTGTGCCCTGGGTGAATTGTGTTTTGCCTGACCCATGTGTAAAGAGCTCAGAGTAGTTCCCAGCCTTTTACAGTCAAAAAGCCGTTCCATAGATTTTGAAACCCACTCGCCTCCATGGGCAACGGTCTATGTTACTGATGGCTTATCGTTCTGCCTCTAACATGTGACTTTGAGAAAGTCTTAAACTCGGAGCCTAGATTTCATCTATAGGAATGGAAATAGGTTGTTGTAATGATTAAATTGGATAAAATGTAAAGTACTACCATAATTGTTGGCGTGTTCTCAGTTTTTAACTTGTCAAAGACCGCATTTGATACACATGCAAAAATTTTACATTGTGTTTACTCGGAAAACATGTTTTTATTTGGTAGGCTCCACTCCCAACGTGGGGCTTGAACTTACAACCCCGAGATCAAGTGTTGCATGCTCTGTAGACTGAGCCAGACATGTGCCCCAATATATGCGTTTTAAATACTGTCTGCAGGTATGCCCTTGTTTTGATGTAAACCTGCTCCTTCTAAGGAAGTTAAACCCAAATACAAGTTAATAAAGAGAAAGGCAGAAATTAAGGAACCAATTGACTTGATAAAACCAAAACCTTGTTAAATCTAAAATTAACCCCCCAGTGAGGCAACAAAGTACAAAGCACAGATACACAAAATTTACTATAATTGAAAATACTTTTCTAACCTTACATCCTTAAAATATTGACATTTTCCTAATTTAGTTTTTATTATAAAATACTAAAGGGGTGCCTGGGTGGCTCAGTCGATCAAGCTTTCAACTCTTGGCGTCAGCTCAGGTTATGATCTCACAGTTTGTGAGTTGGAGCCCCATGTCGGGCTCTGTGCTGACATCGCATAGCATGCTTGGGACTCTCTCCTAAAATAAATATAAATAAACTTAAAAAAATAAAATACTAAGGGGTGCCTGGGTGGTTCAGTTGGTTGAGCGTCTGCCTTCAGCTCAGGTCATAATCTCACGGTTCATGAGTTTGAGGCCCTTGTCCGGCTCTGCTGACAGCTTGGAACCTGGAGCCTGCTTCAAATTCTGTCTCCCTCTCTCTGCCCCTCACCCGCTCACACTCTGTCTCTCTCAAAAATAAATAAACATGTATGTGTATATGTATGTGTGTGTGTGTGTGTGTGTGTGTGTGTGTGTATACGTACATACACACACTAAGGGGCGGCTCAGTCAAGTTGGTGGCTGAGTCCGACTTCGGCTCAGGTCATGATCTCACAGTTCATGAGTTTGAGCCCCACATCGGGTTCTGTGCTGACAGTGCAGAGCCTGGGGTCTGCTTCAGATTCTTTGTCTCTCTCTCTCTCTCTGCCCCTCCCCTGCTTGCTCGCTCTCTCAAAAATAAACATTAAAAAATAAAATGCTAAAAGAAATCTAGAAGGTAGAGAAAAAAGGAATATCTGCTTTTTTTTTTTTTTTACATTTTTTTAATGTTTATTTTTGAGAGACAGTGAGACAGAGTGTGAGTGGGGGAGGGGCCGGGAGAGAGGGGGACGCAGAATCTGAAGCAGGCTCGAGACTCCGAGCTGTCAGAGCCTGATGTGGGGCCTGAACTCACAAACCATGAGATCATGACCTGAGCCGAAGTCGGATGCTTAACCAACTGAGCCGCCCAGGTTCCATCTAGAATATTCAGTGAGGTGAGCACTGGGTGTTGTATGGAAACCAATTTGGCAATAAATTTCACATATTTAATAAATAAATAAAAATAGAATATTCAGTGAGGTTTGCTGGGTATAGTGAAAACAGTTTAAAAAGTTGGCATGTGGGACCTTCCTCAATAGACCTAAAAGTCTCATTTTTGTTAGAAAACAAAAGAATATTGGTTTGTTTTATTCGTAAATAGTTATTAATGTGCTCACAAAAAGTTAAATCAACCTAAGCAGGAATTTTTTTTTTTAAGTAGGCTCCACACCCAATGTGGCGCTCGAACTCGAAACCCCGAGAACAAGAGTCGCTTGCCCGACTGACTGAGCCAGCCAGGTGCCCCTAAGCAGGAGTTCAATAGCCATTTTTGAAAGCCAAGTAGCATTCCATTTCTAACTGACAATGATCAAAACTCGGATATTCATAAAACATGGTAAATGAAATGCTAAGCAAAAAACTTGCATCTGAAGTGTTTGTTCCTTTATTCTCAAAGACAACAAGAAAAGAAAGCACATGAAGTACTTGAACATTCTAAAAGTGATTGAGTCGTTTGTGTCTGGTAGTTGAGGCTTCGGTTGCTGCCCTTCCCAACAAGGCCAGGAGTTCACCTGAGGTAATGCGTTTGCCTTGGGGGTGAGGCCTTGAATTGCAGCAAATAACATACATGTATTTGCATATTCAACCAGTACTCATAAAAGGGATTATAATGAAAACCTGTTCTGGACAGCTGCTTACTCATTGCCTTTAGAATTGCGTGGTGCTGGGATAGGCAGGTGCCAGCTGTTTGCTCATTTGACCTACTAGCCTTGCACAGTTTGCTGTGTGGATGTTGATACTACTAAATTAAAAGAAATTTATTTTAGATGGCCCCCGCTCTCCACCCAAACACCCTGGATTCATTTGAGATCTGGGATTCTAATTCTGTAGTTGGGAGACTGGCCCAAACTGTGGCCCAGTGTGAGTCAGTTGTAAGTGGCTGGCTGACTCTATGGGAACAGGAATGAGATGCAGCTTAGACGGTTTGTCAGCCAAATCCACAAATGTGTGGCTTTTTGAAACATTGGACATCTGTTCCTTTTAATTTAAAATAAACTTTTTTAAAAAGCACAAAGTTGCTTGGCTCCTTGGTTCTTTGTGTCAGCAGCAGTTGGTGCTCTAACCTAGGAAGCCTAGAATCGGAGAAAATTTGGAATCTTGAGAGCACACTTCAGAGAGAGTGGAAGGGGGTTGCTTCAGGAGGGGAGGAGATGATTTTACTGGATAGAGTCTGGAAATCTCCTTCAGGGGTAATCAGCCCAGGTGTTCAACCCGATTGTTAACTATGTCCAAATGACTCAAAGGACAGAAGGAGGGCTTGGACACACTCCAGCGGTAGTTCTACAATGTAGTCTTTATTTGCATTGGAAACCACATTCCTGAATTCTTGAGAGGAAGGTTCTGGCTTATTCTGGGCATCTTTGACTAAGAGGGACCCCAAGCCTTCTAAATTAACAGTCACTGCCTTCTTTTGAGACTTTCCAGGCAGTATCTACAATGATTGATTTGATGGCCTTCCACCTAAAGCCCTCAGGAAAGGCCTTGTTCTTGGAAGGAGGCCTTTGTAAGCCACTTTTCTCTCCTCCCCCCACTTCATCCCAAATGTGTCATTTCCCTTTGTTGCCATGTATCCCCTTAAGGGGGATAGAGCATGAGCAGCTTTTTCCTTCAGACGCTTTTGACTGACCCAACCCGACAGTATTGCTTAATTGTGTCCCAGCCTGTTTCTGATGGGAAAAAAAAAAAAAAATGTTTCCATGCAGTGAGGCAGTTTGAGATTCGTAGAGAGATGTTTCTGCCCTTCCCTGAAGGTGGGAAAAGACTGTTCAGATTACTCTTATCTTCCTTTGGCCGCCATGTTGTGTTGGAAACTACGGCAGCTCAGTTTCACTCCTCTTTGCAGTGGTGAAGAATCCTGGCACACCAGTCATCCAAGAGCCATGTTGTTCTCAACCTCTTTTCATTAGTTTAAAAAAAAAAAAAAATGAAAATGAGAGGAGGCCTTTCTCAACCTTTCACTTTTTAGTGCACCTCCCAGCCTCTTGGGAGGCCCTTTCACTTGAGTGACAGGCCTAACCTCCTAGCCGCCAAACTTTCTCTGCTTAACCTGACAGTGGCTACACTCTTGCGGCTCTTCAGATACCTCTGCTCCATTCTGGCCACTGTATCCGTCCCCTCCCACTCCCATGTCCCTTCTATGGTATATTTTTGTGCAAAACCCCATTAATACCAGCAATCAAGATTAGGTCCCAGGAACCTCTGATGTGCCCTTTCCCGGGAAGTACAGTGGATTACTGTAACTGTGATAATGATTGTTTGATTACTTTGTAAGCAGGCACTGTTTTCAGTGTTGGTTTGTATTGTTGAGTATTAAAATCCTTAACAACCCTGTGAGAAAACTAAGGTAGAGAAGTTTAGTGGTTAGCTGTGGGAAGAAGGGAAGCAGAGAAAGGATTCAAACCTAGGCATTCTGGCTCTTACACATTCAGTTCTACAGAAAAGTCCAGGCTTTTTATCTACATCCTTGTCTCATCTTGGGATCACAAGTAGGTGATGGAGAAAGACAACAGAAAATCAAGCCCACAGCCCTGAAAGTTTGCTATTTAAGTAGATGAGCAGCCTCTGGGGCGCCTGAGTGGCTCAGTCGGTTAAGCGTCCGACTTCAGCTCAGGTCACGATCTCGCGGTCCGCGAGTTCGAGCCCCGTGTCGGGCTCTGGGCTGATGGCTCAGAGCCTGGAGCCTGCTTCTGATTCTGTGTCTCCCTCTCTCTCTGCCCCTCCCCCGTTCATGCTGTGTCTCTCTCTGTCTCAAAAATAATTAAACGTTAAAAAAAATTTTTTTTTAAATAGATGAGCAGCCTCTGCTTGGGTTTATCACAGGGGTGGGAACGCCGGCTCCATCCCTAGCCATCCTGTGTGGGCAGGTTCCCAAAGTGGTGTTTGCTAGAATTATGATTACAAAGCAATTTCTATTTGTACAGATCTTTTTTCTCCTTCAAAGCACTTTCACATCTTAAATTTTATTTGATCTTCATAACAACCCTATGAAATAGAGCCAAAAGTGGCATTAACCAGATTGGTAGGGGGAAACATTTTTAAATTCACTTTTTTTTAAGTGATGTTTTCTTTTTATTTTATTTTTTTTAATGTTTATTCTAAGACAGAGGGATATGCAAATGGAGGGGGGTGTGCAGAGAGAAAGAGGGAGAGAGAGGGAGGGAGAGAGACAGAGGATCCCAAGCAGGCTCCTTGCTGTCAGCACAGAGCCCACAAGGGCGGCCTAAACCCACGAACTGTGAGATCGTGACCTGAGCCCAAATCAAGAGTCGGACGCTTAACCAAGACACGCAAGTGCTCCAAATTTACTTTTTAAATCTCCACTGGTTTAAGGTACTGTGGGGAAGAGACAACAATAATGACCATAATCTTTGCCTTCCAGGAACTTACAGTCTCCTTAGGGGTATTGTGCTTACATACAGATAACTACAACATAAAGTGAAATGAACAGCGAAGGAAAGAACATTAAGAAAAGAACCCAGAAGAGGATGGGAATGGGTGACCAGGAAGGCTCAGAAAAGGTTTCATGAGGATGTGGCATTTGAATAGCCAGCTAGGGTGGGGAGAGGGCAGGTGTTCTGACTAGAGAAAGCCCTGTGAGACAGCAGGAAAGCACGAGTAGCAGAGCTCTGTAGGGCGAGTAGAAGAGACAAGACCAATGAGTCACCTAAAGTCAGTCCGCCCACCTCTGATACTCTTTGCCTTAGCCCCGTTTTGTATCCTTGAAAGCACATATGTGACTCACAAAGTAGTTTTATCTGTTTTCTTGTTTTTGCTTGTTTCCTTCACTACAGCGTAAGCCCCGTAAGGGCGGGCACTGTTGCACTCTCCATTGTTTCCCCGGGGCCTGGCACTCGGTAGGCTCGCAGTGTTTGCCGAGTGAATGTTGCAGTGGTCCAGGAGGGGTAGCAGCGGAGCTTCAAAGGCAGGCTGGACAGGCTCCCTAAGATGAGGTGCCAGGGTACTAGGCAAGTTGGAGTAAAGGTCAAGAAGGAATCTGAGATGACAGCAGTGCTGATCCATCACCGGGCCAGGAATACAGGAGGAGGAGCAAGTTTGAGAGAGAGAGAAACAGTGTTCTGTTCTGAACACATTGCCCAACAGGATAGTGGCTCCTACCATGGGTCTCTCTCAGGTTTTCTAACTCCTAAGCTTGAGAATGTGCTATCCATTAGACCACTCTGTGACTTCTGTCAGAGAATAAACTGGATTTTTCCAGAGAATTCTCTGGAGTAATACATCCTTTGCACTTTTCCATAAGTGATCATCTTAGCCTTAACTTGTTAGGTAGCACTGTTCTTCTAAAGACAGCACTGTGACCAGACCTTGGGGCCACAGGAAACTGCCTTAAAATTCCTCACCCCTGTTGTATCCTGCTTGCTTAATGAATGACTCCTCCCTATGAGAACTGAGAGGATGGTAATTCCTGGATAGATTGTCTTTATAAGGAGAAAAGTTTGGCAATGTGATTTCCTGTGTATTTGTCCTGGAATCCAAGATTCCAGTAGTGCTAGCCTAGATGGCAGTGGCAGCCACCTAGAACCCACATGTCATAAGTTTTCCGAAGTAAATATGAGGGCATCCCCCCAACTGCCTTTGCCAAGCCAAAAGGCAGAATCACGGCTTTATTACACCTTCTAGAGCATGTGGTCAAGGCGGCTTTCCATTTGGCTGCTTTGGTACTGGGGTTGTTTACATGTTTCAATAAATGAGTTATGCTTATTGAAGTTGGCTGGCTAGGAGTTCAGAATAAATGACATATGACCACAATTATACCACTCACCAGGAAGAGCAGAGTTCAAAAGGAGAGATTTATTTGTATAATAACCCTTTGGTGGAGAAGAGAGGTACAAAACTTTAGTATTCTCTTCTCAGGTGGGTGCACAGTTGTTGAAACCTGGGAGAATTGGGGTGTCACTGGCTTTCTGATGGAATCAGACATAAAGAGATGCCTATCTAGTAAAAGCATGTATGTGGGAGTGCTTTGCACAATTTCAGAAGAAGAAAGGAAGCTGAAAATAGTGCTTTTTAGAAAAATGTAGAGATCAAAGAAGTTTTCAGATGCTCTCCATTTCCTCTTCAAGCATAAAGAATCCATTGGAGCATAAAAGATCCCTGGTCTCTGCACGGAGGAAGTAAAAAGTTCTTTCATGCAGGAGCACCTGGCTGGCTCAGTCAGTGGAGCATGCGACCCTTGAACTCAGGGTGGTGAGTTTGAGCCCCACATTGGGTGTAGAGATTATTTAAAAATAAATCTTTTTTTAAAAAGTGCTTTCATACTCAAAATCTTTCCTACCTTTTAGTATACCTTTTGGGCTGCTGTCAGACTGTGTGTGTGTGTGTGTGTGTGTGTGAGAGAGAGAGAGAGAGAGAGAGAGAGAGAGAGAGAGAGATTGATTCAGTCTTCCTTGTGATAGGCAGTGTTCGTTAGAAGGGCATGTTGAGATAGTAGGACTCCAAAGGTAGTCTTTAATTTCCCTCTTCCTCCTGTTTGTTCCCTGAATGTACATGGAACATTCTATAATTCTACACCTGTTTATGTGATAATTTACAGAACAGCGATGCTGCTTACTACTTCTACCCCTTGTTACTGCCTTCTGATTCATTTGACTTATTCCTTCATTCTTCAAACTGTCTCCCAAGTGTTAACATCCTTTTGAAAATCATTTGAGTTATTTTATCTTATGTTGGATTTTTTTTAAGTTTATTTTGAGAGAGAGACAGAGAGAGAGAGACAGAGAGAGAGAGAATCCCAAGCAGGCTCCATGCTGTCAGCACAGATCCCCATGTAGGGCTAGAACTCACGTACCATGAGATCCTGACCTGAGTCAGACGCTTAAAATCGAGTCAGACGCTTAACTGACTGAGCCATCCAGGCACCCCTTACATTGGATTTTTTAAAGCTTTGTTTAAAATAAAAATATGCTGGGGCACCTGGGTGGCTCAATCGGTTGAGTGTCTGACTTCGGCCCAGGTTATGATCTCAGAGTTTGTGAGTTCGAGCCCCGTGTCGGGCTCTGTGCTGACAGCTCAGAGCCTGGAGCCTGCTTCAGATTCTGTGCCTCCCTCTCTCTCTGCCCCATCCCCACTCATGCTCTGTCTCTCTCTGTCTTAAAAATAAATAAAACATTTTAAAAAATTAAAAATAAATTAAAAATAAAAATATGCAGGACGCCTGACTGGCTCAGTTGGAAGAGCATGTGACTCTTGATCTCCGAGTCGTGAGTTCAAGCCCCACACTGGGTGAAGCAATGACTTAAAAAAATAAAAACCAAGCAAAAGAAATGCGTAGTATAAAAGGGAGATCTTCTGAGAAAGATACTCCCCCAGAGAAATTACTGTGAAATTTAGTGTGTATCCTTTCAGGCCTGCTCAAAAATGCTCTGAGCTTCCCATTCTTCTTGGTCTTGGGGGCCTGACAGTGGAGGCAAAGCAGGAGCAGCCAGGATCACTGGGTCACGTCTCTCATCTGTATCTTCAAGTCAGTGATAGATTGATCCATCCCTGTCCTTCCTCAACAAAATTAAACATAACCATATAGACAAATCTGTGGGTTTTTCATAACATTTAACAGTCATTTCTGTTTGTCTTGGCTACTGCAGCATACATAAAGGGAACAGTGGGCGTGGCCAAACTTTGGAAGGCTTGGAATTCCAGGACTAGTTTTAAATTTTACGCAAGGACTTACAAAGTCTCTTCATTATCAAAACATTGAGTTTATATTGTTTTAAATGGCTCTTAACTGTATAAGATGGCTCAGAGACAAAATATATTTTTTGAGTTACTTATTTTGAGAGAGAGGAAGCACATGTGGGAAAGGGAGTGAGAGAATCCCAAGCAGGCCCTGTGCTGTCAGCACAGAGCCCAATGCAGGGCTCGAACTCATGAACCATGAGATCATGACCTGAGCTGAAACCTAGAGTCAGGACACTTAGCTGAGTGAGCCACCCAGGTGCCCCAAGACAAAACATTTTTAATTATATTTGTATTTCCAGGTCCTCGGTTTTATGTGTTATGAGATCTGTTGATAATAAGTGAGCCTTAACGGGCTTCATGTGTGCCTCTAGTTTTGCAGCTTTACATCTTTTCCATAGTGTTTTAGACATTTATATTAATCTGTTCAGTAAACATGGAGTTTCTACCACGAGCCAGGCATATGCTTTGAAGCAAAGAGCATATCAAATGGTGAACTCCTTAAGAACAGAGGCCAGGTTTAACTCATTCTTTTAAAGTCTGTCTATCCTAGCACTGTCTTTCCTTGCAGGTGGTCAATGGATGTTTGTTGAATTAAGCTCACATCCTGCCTTTCTCATGCTGTTCACATGAGCTGAGCTTAAGCAAAAGCTTTTTTTTTTTTTCCCCAGAAAGGAAACTCCCATCTTTTGACTTATGTCATGTTTCTTACTATGTTCCCATGACCTCTCACCTAATAAGAACAAGCTTTGTTCAACTCCCTTTTCTATAGTTCCCAGGACTTTGCTCCTGAGATGTCTAGAATAGCCTTGTCCAATAGAAATACAGTTCAAGCCATATATCTAATTTAAATTTTTATTTTTTTTAACGTTTATTCAGTTTTGAGAGGCAGAAACAGAGTGAGAGCTGGGGAGGGGCAGAGGGAGGGAGACACAGAATCCGAAGCAGGTTCCAGGCTCCGAGCTGTCAGCACAGGGCCCGACGCGGGGCTCGAACTCACGGACTGCGAGATCATGACCTGAATCAAAGTCGGCGGCTTAACTGACTGAGCCACCCAGGTGCCCCTAATTTAAAATTTTAGTAGCAATACATAAATGAATAAAATTTTAGTAGCTACATTTTAAAATGTGAAAAGGCAGGTGCCTGGGTGGCTCATTTCAGCTTGGGTTTATGCAATTGAGCCCCAAGTTGGGCTCTGTGCTAACAAGGCGGAGCCTGCTTCAATTCTTTCTCCCTCTCTCTGCCCCTCCCCCACGTGTGCACACACATGCACTCTCCAAATAAATACTTTTTAGAAATATAAATAAAATGTAAAAAGAAACAAGTACACCAATTTGAATAATTTAACCCAATATATCCAAAATATTCCAACAATTAATTTAAAATATTAATATTTTACAATTTTTTATTCATATCATCTTCAAAATCCAAGGTGTATTTTTCACATACAGCACTGGCCACATGTGGCTAATGGTTACCTTACTAGACAGCACAGGTGTAGAATTTTTTTTTTAATTCATGTTAGTTAATATGTAGTGCAGTATTGGTTTCAGGAGTAGAATTTAGTGCTTATCCCAACAAGTGCCCTCTATAATGCCCATCACCCATCAAGTATAGAATCTTTGAATTTTTGTGTACTTATCAGTAGACAAGCCATAAAAGTATTCATCTTAAATTTATTTTGAGAGAGAGATCACGAGCAGGGGAGGGGCAGAAAGAGAGGGAGAGAGAATCCCAAGCAGGCTCTGTACTATCAGCAGAGCCGGATGTGGGGCTTGATCTCATGACCCGTGACATCATGACCTGAGCTGAAATCAAGAGTCAGATGCTCAACCGAGCCACCCAGACGCCATGTGCTGTTTCTTTTTAAGCTATTCTTAGATTTTTTTTTTTTTTTATCTTTAGGTAAAGTCCATATTTCAAAAACCAGCAAGTCTTTTTCTTAAAATGCTTGTAAGCCATTCTTTGCTTGTAAGCAATTCTTTGGTCGTGGGGAGCATCATCAACCTTCCTTTTCATCTCTTCCTGTGTCCCTGGCTCCCTGGAATCTAAATGGGATTTTCTTTTTGCTCTTCTCCCTTTAATGCCATATCTTCTACAACACTGACCCCACACTGTGTTCCCCTGAAACTTGAATATTTACATTATCTTAGCTTCTTGTGCAAACATTCTATTGGAAATGGGGTTCCATTTATTAATAAGGCTGACATTGCATCATCTGAGACATTTCAGAGTATTGGAGTAAGAAGTTAAATATGTAAAGCCAGATTTTTAGCTCATATCCCTAAAAACCATAGGAAACAATGTGATTGATACAGATGAGCAAACATCTTCTAAATAACTGATTTTTTTGCCAATGACAAGCTAGTAAAGCCGTATTTGGTACGTAGGTTGAAGAACAAGAAAGGGTTGACTGCCAAACCTTGGGCTCATGGGGAGAGAATACTGTGATAAGAACATATGGAGCATGTTTTAAAACAAAATTTTGGACAGGAATTCAAGTGTGATAAACATGGTGGTCAGGAGAAGAATCATTGGTATGTATACTGCAAAAGAGTCCACAGAGCCAGTGAGGAGGCGTTTCAGACAAATTTAAAGCCTAGACTAGAGCTCTTAGCCCTGTACTATGGCTTTGCTGTAAAAAAGTGGAACACGGACATGTGGAAGATAATAAATAATTAGGAAGCTAGGATTGTAGCATTAAGACCTTCAAAGTAACTTAGCTACATTGTAAGCTTCTTCAGACTATGTGGTATTGACTCCTACATCATTAACATCTAGTTCAATGCCTGGCACTGAATAGATACTGCCTGAATAAACGAATGAACAAACGGAGATGTCTAGAATAGACACCTGTCCAATAGAACAGCCCTGTCCAATCCACAACAGTGAATTGTGGATACATTTGCTAAGTTCTAAGTGACAGGTTAAAGGAGAAAGATGTAGATTAGTGTTGTTGGGGCAAAGTTAGAATCAAGAGGGACCGAATGGGAAGAAACAGGTTCTACAGCTTAAGGAGCTCTTGACAAGAGCACAAATGGAGAATGAAAAGGCTTGAAAATAAGCAGCCATTTGAATTTACACTGTACTTACTGCCTATAGGGGGGTGCATCCTGGCACTGTGGGATGTGACAACATAGTTCTCCAGTTACCCAGTAATCTAAGATATTACAAGTTCAAAGATTCTGGATCTGAGGGCACCTGGATGGCTCAGTTGGTTAAGCGTCCACCTTGGACTCAGGTCATGATCTCACAGTTCGTGAGTTTGAGCCCTGCATCGGGCTCTGTGCTGACAGCTCAGAGCCTGGAGCCTGCTTTGGATTCCATGTCTCCCTCTCTCTGTCCCTCCTCTGCTTACACTCTTTCTGTCACAAATAAATGAACACACACACACACACATACATATACATATATATATATATATATTTTAAAGGTTCTGGATCTGTATGCCCAGGAAGTTAAGATTCTACTTTGTCCTGGCTGATTGGCTGTTTTCTCTACACAAAGTACATTTCCACTGACACCGCTTTATCTCAATCAGCTTCTTTGTATTAGTTTTTAAGTTAAATCACAAGTCTGATACCAAAAATTTTGTTACCCTACACAGACAAAAAAATATTTTCCATGTAAATGTTTAAAACAAGTCTGCAAATATTTAGGTGTCTACACACATCAAATAATGCAGTTGTGGATCATAACAGAGACTCTATTCATATAAGTGAATGGACCCAGAGCTGTGTCAAATTGGGGCTTTCTTCTAATATTCACCTGCCATTGATTTCATGAGATGTCAAATTAGAAATACACTTGTCACCATTGGACATGAATTTCTTTCTCAAATATAAAATGATTTATACTTATGACTTTCTTTAGCTTCTCTTTTAGCAATGTTCCTCAGAATTAGCTTAACCCCTGGTGAGTTACAGGTCTTCATTAATGCTGGTTCAATTAGGGAAATTGTTTCAGTCTCTGGATATCTTCAATGTAAAATAATTACTTTTAACTTTATTTTGTAAAAATTATCTGATTATTTTTCAAGTACACTTGGGTTAACAAAATGCAGCAGAGGGGTGTGCCTTTTAGCAACTGAACAGACCACTTTTTACATTCCTTAGAAATAAGATATGGCTCAGTATTTTAAATCATAGCAACAGTTGATAAGAAAAACAGCAAAAAGGTAATCATTTCCATATGGAAAGAAAAGGAAGAAACCAGTGAAGCTGTGAACTGTCATTTTTCCATATAAAAAATAAATCACGACTGGTAGATTTGGCAGAAAGGGCCAACGTTTGTATTTATTTCCCATTTTACATGTGTTAATACATCGCATGAGATGTGTTTTATTGAAATACACAATTACCCTCAAACTCAGTTGCCAATTTCCAAGTGTGTTTTGTTCTACTGAGTGAAACCCACATCTGTTTGTGTCCATTTCATCAAGAACAGGATAGTATCTCAACTTCATGAAATTTTGGTGAAGTTCTTACACATTTTACTGAAAAACACAACATCTTCCACACCAGATAAATACCTATAAGTAATCTGAAAACACTAGTTGAATAAAATCAGTTTCTTTTCTTGTATTCAAGATGTAAAAGAAAAACTGACCCAGTTTTCTGATGGATAGAAAATTTAAGAAAAGCAAACATTTACTTACTTTTGTACTTAAGCATGGTATACATTTATTTAAAAAAGCATAATATACATTTATTAACAAGATCTGATATTTATTTTTAAATAGCTGCTTGATGTGGAAAATCTTACCCTGTTATAGAATAAAATATTCAAAATAGATGTTCATGCTCTAGCATTTGACAATAGCTCCCTCTTATGGTTCAAAGCATTCACTTCAGAGGGGAACACAAATACAGAACTGCCAATTTCTTAAGTTTAAAAGTGTGTAGTGAAAGTTTAGCCCATATTTAGTGAATCCTTTCTGTAATAAAGGGAAGATTTAGAAAAAGAATATTCCCCTTTCTTGTATAGTTCCATAGTTCCAACATCTCAGCAAAGTGTTTCCAAATTTCTTTACTGAAGCACCATTATTTTTCTTACAAATAAAAATACCAAGTGTTTTCATTGAAAAGATACTATTTTTCATTTATTTTCATTAAAAAAAATTTTTTTTAAGTTTGTTTATTTAAGTAATCTCTACATCCAGCATGGGACTCGGACTCATAACCCCCAGATTAAGAGTCACAGGCTCTTCTGACTGAGCCAGCCAGGCACCTCAAAAACATGCTATTCCCATTTAAGAGGTTTCCCTCCAGGAGTACCTGGGTGGCTCAGTCGGTTAAGGTCCAACTCTTGGTTTTGGCTCAGGTCATGATTTCACAGTTTGTGAGTTCAAGCCCTGTATGGGCTCTGTGCTGACAATGTTGAGCCTGCTTGGAATTTTCTCTCCTTCCCCCTCTCTCTCTGCCCCCACCCCCCTTGCTCACACACAACACTCTCTCTCTCAAAATAAATAAAATAAACTTAAAAAAAAAAGGTTTTCCTCTTTTTTTATCTTTTATTATAATCTAAGGTAACATACAGTATAAAGGTTTTCCTTGGGAATGCAAGCTGGTGCAGCCACTCTTGTAAACAGTATGGAGGTTCCTCAAAAAACTAAAAATAGAACTACCCTATGACCCAGCAATTGCACTACTAGGCATTTATCCATGGGATACAGGTGTGGTGTTTCGAAGGGACACATGCACCCCTGTGTTTATAGCAGCACTATCAACAATAGCCAAAGTATGGAACCGGCCTAAATGTCCATCGATGGATGAATGGATAAAGATGTGGTATATCTATACAATGGAGTATTACTCAGCAATGAAAAAGAATGAAATCTTGCCATTTGCAACTATGTGGATGGAATTGGAGGGTATTATGCTAAGTGAAATTAGTCAGAGAAAGACAAAAATCCTATGACTTCACTCATATGAGGACTTTAAGAGACAAAACAGATGAACATAAAGGAAGGGAAACAAAAATAATATAAAAACAGGGAGGGGTACAAAACATAAGAGACTCATAAATATGGAGAACAAACTGAGGGTTACTGGAGGGATTGTGGAAGGGGGAATGGGCTAAATAGGTAAGGGGCACTAAGGAATCTATTCCTGAAATCATTGTTGCACTATATGCTAATTTGGATGTAAATTTAAAAAAATTAAAATAAAATAAAATGAAATAAAGGTTTTCCTCCTGGGGCGCCTGGGTGGCTCAGCCAGTTAAGCATCTGACTTCGGCTCAGGTTGTGATCTTGCGGTTTGTGAGTTCGAGCCCCACATTGGGCTCTGTGCTGACAGCTCAGAGCCTGGAACCTGCTTCGGATTCTGTGTCTCCCTCTCTCTCTGCCCCTCCCATGCTCATACTCTGTATCTCTCAATAATAAATAAACGTTAAAAAAAAAATTAAAAAAAAAAGTTTTCCTCCTTTTCTGTGGTTATGGTATGCCAAAGGAAACAGCATTCACCTTTGTTACTTTAACAGGTAGGGATCTGAACACCTTACAGAAAAAGTAATATTGAAAATTGTTTAGCCCCAAAATGACCTAGGGTACTTTTTCTCCTCTGTTGGCGATCAGAGATTGCAGTAACTGGCAACAACTTGTTCCAACAATGTGAAACTGTCCAGAAAGTCCTCTTCTTCAATTCCAAATTTTGTGTACTGATGAATGTAGGCTCTGATGAAAGAAACAGAAAATGTAAAATAAAAAAAATCTCAGAGAAATTAGTAACTCCTAAAATCAAACCATAAATAGAACTGTCCTAGTTCATGAATAATTGAAGATGGAAGAATCTCTTAAATGTCTTATATTTGTTTCAACGTTTATTCCAAAGATTAGTAAACTTTGAAAGTTTATGTCAAGCTCCCCGCCTTTTTAGTATCCAAGAGAGTGACAGTAAGAAGCACATAGGAAAAAGAAGCTTATTCAGATTTGGTTATCTAACCGAGCACATATTGAACACCGTACAGAGATGACTGGGTTCAATACAAACTCTAAAAGGTGCCCGAGAATTTTTACCTAAGGCTTGAAATGCATTAATTTAGTGCTAGGAATGAAGTGAAGTCTCCCAAGTATTTTTCAGACATTTACTTTGCAGTTATACCAGGTGGTTCTTTTAATACCCCGTACCCTCCAAATGTTCTGAGGCAGGACAAGTATTAAAAAGAATGTCAGGGGCAGACATGGATTAAATTGATGTAATAAGAGCTGCTGCCATTTAAGGGGAGTGGGAAGTGAACAATATCAGAAAAGGACAGAGTTCACTGCTGTCCTTTTGGACGGGGCTTGTGCAATAGCCACGTGTGGAAAGGGGGAGCCCTTGGGAATCCTGGATAATCAAAGTAGAGGCCTTGCCAATTAATATGAGGAATTCTGCTTTGACAAGTAATTGTGGCAGAGGTCAGGAGACCTGATAACTCATTTCTTAGGATCAAGCAGACATTTTGTAGTGGCAAATGGAGTTAAACTTGCAATATTTCTTGCTGAACAAGATCAGGATCTCTTCCATTCTTCCAAGGATCTTTGGAATACTATTTTATTGTCCCAGCCTTATAATGAAATTTCTACTTTAATTTCATTTCATTTGGAAACTACTCCTTTTATCAACAAGAGTTAACAGCAATGTGGTAGGTATTCTTACATGATTATCTCACTTAATCCTCGCTACATATCCTCTTATTTTGGACCCATTGTGCAGAAAAGAAAATGATGCCTGAAGTAACATGACTGAATTTCACACCTACAAAGTAAGCCATGCTTACTCCATGTTGTAGGTTGAATGTTTGCGTTCCCCCAAAATTCATACATTAAAATCTTACCCCCAAGGTGATAGTATTAGGAGGTGAGGCCTTTGGAAGGTGATAGGTCATGAAGGTGGAGCCCTCATGAATGGAATCAGTGCCCTTTTAAAAGAGGCCCATGAAAGATCTTTGCCTCTTTGGCCATTTGAGAACACAGGGAAAGACGTCACCTATGAACCAGGAAGTAGCTCCTCAGTAGACATCAAATCTGCCAGCAGCATTTAATTTGGACTTCCTAGCCTCTAGAACTGTGAGAAATAAATTTCTGTTGTTTATAAGATATGCAGTCTGTGCTATTTTTGTTAGAGCAAATCAAACAGACTAAGACATTCCAGATCCTGCTTTCTGTTTTAAGATTTATATTCCTCAGGGTAGAAAGACTTGTAGATTTCTGGGCACCTGGGTGGCTCAGTCGGATAAGCATCCAACTTTTGATTTTGGTTCAGGTCATGATCTTTCAGTTTGTGAGATTAAGCCCCCCATCAGGATTTGTGCTGAGGGTACGGAGCCTGCTTGGGATTCTCTCTTTCTCTCTCTCTCTCTCTCTCTCTCTCTCTCTCCTGCCCCTCCCCTGCTCACATACACTCTCTATAAATAAATAAGTAAATAAGTAAATAAATAAATAAATAAAACAAAGAAAGGTTTGTAGATTTATTTTTTACTTACTTTGAAGCAAACATATTCCATGCTTTGCCCACAATCGTATCAAGTGGTTTTAGTAAGAACTGGCTATTGCTGACCAATGCTGCAGACTTCTCATATTTGCTAAATGCTCGCTGGGTTTTCCACACATTGAAAGCATTAACAGGTGCTAACCAAGAAGTATAGAGTGCTGGATCTTTAAATCCTCCTAGAGTAAAACAACATTAAGCCATTGTTCATACCATAAATCATTAATTTTGGAAACAAATTAATAAACAGATTTTTCTTATTTTAATATTTAACCAGAAATCTTTTGTTTTACCTATTTAAAACTAGTTTATAATGCTTTTAGATAAATGACCCATAGTCACTGTAAAAAAAATAGTAGTAATTCACACCACTCAGAGAAGTATTAAGAAGAAAATTTAAGTCAACTGAACAGGTGAAATGTCACCATCCAGAGAAGATTGTGAACATTTTGTTGACCCTCTTGTGTATATAATTTTACACACACGCTGCTCTGTAATCTGTTTTCATTCACCAGTATGGTGTGAACCTCTTTTTCATGTCAATAAATATCACTCATATTTAAAGCCTTAGTATGTGAATATACCATAATTTATTTAACACATTTCCTACTGTTGGGCATTTAGGTTGTTTCCACATTTTTGTGTGAAAGATACTACAGTGAATATCTTTGCAAGAACACCTCTCTGTACCTATGTCATTTGTTGTGGGTAAATTTTTGGAAGTTTGATTACTTTATCTATGCTCTTATTAATTCTCTTGATTTAGAATCTAAAATGAAGACTATGAAGAAAATGTTCTGAGGTAGGAGAAAGTATACCATCTGATGGACCTGAAATGATCTCTCTTTAGCTTTCACTTTTTTTATCTAAGGTGCATTACAGGGACTAGATTATTTGGTCTTCTTTCTATCATAGCTAGAAGCAGCCAATTTGATACTGCTAAAATCATCAAATAAGGATAATACAAACCTGGAGATTCGCCATAGAAACAAACTAATAAGAGTACTCCTCTTTGAACCTCCTGAAAATTTTGTAACAAAATGCTTGTCACAGAGATCCTAGTTGTGCTACATTACCTGTTCTCCCCTTCTTTAGTAACAGAGCTCCCCAATTTTAACTGTGCTCATGACACCCTTGCAGCTAGTTGTAGCACAAGATTCAGTCCCAATCAAAGCTATTCAAACATGAGTGTGGTGTGCGACCCTAGGAAAAGGCAGCATACCCGCCTTTGCTCATTCCTACGTGATTTGATGGCTGAAGCTCAAACAGATGTCTTGGACTATGAGGAGGAAGCCATGGGACACCCGGGTGGCTCAGTTGGCTGAGTGTCCTACTTTATCTCGGTCATGATCTCACGGTTTATGAATTCGGGCCACTTGTCAGGCTCTGTGCTGACAGCTCAGAGCCTGGAGCCCGCTTCAGATTCTGGCTCCCTCTCTCTGCCCTTCTCCTGCTTGCACCCTGTGTCTCTCCCTCTCAAAAATAAACATTAAAAAATTAAAAAAAAAAAAAAAACAAGAGGAGAAAGCCATAAGGTGAGGACAGAAAGAACTTAATCTATATCTTGTTTCAACCACTTCTATTTTTTGGTGTCCAGTTACATATTACTGATACAATGCTTACACTTTGCTACTAAAACACAGTTATTATTTTCCTTTCTTTAAAAATATATTCAGGGGGGAGGCTGGGTGGCTCAGTCGGTTGAGCGTCCAACTTCAGCTCAGGTCATGATCTCATGGTCTGTGGGTTTGAGCCCTGCATTGGGCTCTGTGATGACAGCTCACAGCCTGGAGCCTGCTTTGGATCCTGTGTCTCCCTCTCTCTCTGCCCCTCCCCCACTCATGCTCTGTCTCTCTCTGCCAAAAATAAATAAACATTAAAAAAAATTTAAAAATAGATTCAGGGACTTCCTTTTTTCCTAAAATTTTTTATTTTTTTGAGAGAGTACAAGAGGGGGAGGGGCAGAGTGAGAGGGAGACACAGAATCTGAAGCAAAGTTCCAGGCTCCAGCTGTCCACACAGAGCCTAACATTGGGCTCGAACTCATGAGATCATGACCTAAGCCAAAGTCCAACGCTTAACTGACTGAGCCACTCAGGCACCCCAGGGGAGGAACTTCCTTTAAAAAACAAACAAACAAAAAAACATGTACCATGTATATGAGCAAAATGTACATCTTAATTTTCACCTTAACTTCTGCTTACCCAGATCTGCACTATGCACATCTTTCCCACGAAGGATGACCAAGTTAGCAATGGAAGTGTTAAAATGAAGCTCCCTGTTGAGAGACACTTTACCAAGAGTAGGAAGTCCTGATAAAGGAGGCCGAACCTGCCAATCAATACCTACCAAAGGAAAAAAAGCAAGAAATTTTATAAATCACTTTGAGCAACAAGAGAAAGATGTATTATGGCAGGTATATTTTACATATATTTTTATTTGATAAGTAAAAAAAAAATGTTTTTAATGTTTTTATTTATTTTTGAGAGAGAGAGACAGAGCATGAGCAGGGGAGGGGCAGAGAGAGAGGGAGACACAGGATCTGAAGCAGGCTCCAGGCTCTGAGCTGTCAGCACAGAGCCCAATGCAGGGCTCAAACCCACCAACCGTGAATCATGACCTGAGTCCAAGTTGGACGCTTAACCGACTGAGCCACCCAGGCTCCCCAAAAGTCGTTTTTTTCTACTAAATGTTTAAAAATTTTTACCTGGTTGACCAAAATGATTCAAACTATTAAGTCCCGAGAAAGGGATGAAATACTCTGCATAGGGTGTTCAAGGATGGTGGTAGGTGCATACGATGGATTTCTACTCAGGAATAAAAAGAAACTACTGATACACATAACAAACAACATGGACACATCTCAAGAGCATTATGCTAAGTGAAACGAGTTTGACTCAAAAAAATTACGTACTGGATGATTCCATTTATAGGACATTCTGAAATAGGCAAAACCATGGGAACAAAATTCAAATCAGTAGTTGCCAGAGGCTGGAGTGGAGGGAAGAGACTGCCTACAAAGGAGCATGAAGGAACTTTTTGGGATGATGGAAATACTCTATCTCAGTTGTCATAGAGGTTACTATAAGTTTGTCAAAATTCATAGAACTATACACCTAAAAAGGGTGAACTTTGCTCTATATGCCTGTATGAACAAACAAAATTCATACAAAAATGTTAAGGGATGTAGAAACACAAAACAAAAACAGGATTGAAAATTGACTGGTCACAGGGAAATATTAAGAAAATACTTTAAAACGTTTTTTTTTCTTAAATATTTATTTTTGAGAGAGTGAGTGTGAGCAGGGGAGGTGCAAAGAGAGAAGGGGACAGAGGATCCAAAGAGGGCTCTGCGCTGACAGCAGTGAGTCCAGTTCAGGGCTTGAACTCATGAACTGTGAGATCATTACCTGAGCTGAAGTTGGAAGCTCAAACAACCGAGCCACCCAGGTGCCCTTAAGAAAATACTCTTAAATTATACATAGGATAGGGATAAAATTCAGTGTTCATAACAGACTGATTTTCAGCAAACAGAGAAATACAACAAACCAAAAATTTTGGCATGCTGAACTCAGTAAGAAGACAAGCCAATTTAAAAATTAGAAAGATGTTTGAATAAACATTTCACCAAAAAAGATAATCAAACAACTCTACCGAGCACATTAAAAGATGCTCAACATCACTGTCATTAGGAAAATGCAAATTGAGGGGCATGTGGTTGGTTCAGTCCGTTAAGTGTCTGACTCTTGATTTTGGCTTAGGTCAGGATCTCACAGTTTGTGATATCGAGCCCCACATTGGGCTCTGCGCTGACAAAGTGGAGCCAGCATGGGATTCTCTCACTCCCTCTCTCTATGCCCCTCCCCTGCTCTCTTTCTTTCCCAAAATAAATAAATAAACATTAAAAATGTAAATTGAGGGGGGCGCCTGGGTGGCGCAGTCGGTTAAGCGTCCGACTTTAGCCAGGTCACCATCTCGCGGTCCGTGAGTTCGAGCCCCGCGTCGGGCTCTGGGCTGATGGCTCAGAGCCTGGAGCCTGTTTCCGATTCTGTGTCTCCCTCTCTCTCTGCCCCTCCCCCGTTCATGCTCTGTCTCTCTCTGTCCCAAAAATAAATAAACGTTGAAAAAAAAATTTTTTTTTTAAATTAAAAAAAAAAATGTAAATCGAGGGGCACCTGGGTGGCTCAGTAGGTTGAGTCTGATTTTGGCTCAGGTCACAGTCTCGTGGTTCATGAGTTCGAGCCTTGTGTTGGGCTCTGTGCTGACAGCTCAGAGCCTGGAGCCTCTTCGGATTCTGTGTCTCCCTCTCTCTCTGCCCCTCTCCTGCTTGTGTTCTATCTGTCTCTCCCTCTCTCAAAAACAAATAAACATTAAAAATTAAAAAAAAATGCAAACTGAAACCACAAGGAGACACTACTTCATACCTATTAGAATGGCTATAATCAAGAAGACTAACAATATCAGATGTTGGCAAGGATGTGGAAAAACTGAAACCCTCTTAAACTGTTGGTGGGAATGTAAATGGTGCAGCCACTTTGGAAGGGTTTAGCAGTTTTACAAAATGTTAAATACATACTTATCCTTTGACCCAGCAATGCTACTCCTAGGTATATAATCAAGAGATTGATGGGGTACCTGGGTGGCTCAGTCGGTTGAGCGTCTGACTTTGGCTCAGGTTCGTGGGTCTGAGCCCCACATCAGGATTGCTACTCTCAGCACAGAACCCACTTTGAATCCTCTGCCTCCCTCTGTCTGCCCCTCCCCCACTCTCATTCTCTCTCAAAAATAAAAATTTAAAAAGTTAAAAAAAGATTAAAAACATATGTGTACACAAAAACTTGTACACAGATGCACACAGCAGCATTATTCATAACAGATACAAAATGAAAACAAGCCAAACGTCCAGTCAACTGTTGGACATCTAATTTTTTAAAAAAAGTTTTTTTTTTTAACGTTTATTTATTTTGAGACAGAGAGATAGAGCATGAACGGGGGAGGGTCAGAGAGAGAGGGAGACAGAATCTGAAACAGGCTCCAGGCTCTGAGCTGTCAGCACAGAGCCCGACGCGGGGCTCGAACCCACGAACTGCGAGATCGTGACCTGAGCTGAAGTCGGACGCTTAGCCGACTGAGCCACCTGGGCGCCCCTCAACTGTTGGACATCTAAATAAAACGTCATATGTCCATCTGATGGAATACTATTCAGCAATACAACAAACAGATTGAAGTACTGATACATACTACAACGTGGATGAACCTCAAAGACATTAAGTGAAAAAGATCAGGCCCAAAAGACTATTTATTGTATAATTTCATTTATATGATATGTCCAAAATAGGAAGATCTGTAAAGACAGAAAGCACACCAGTGGTCATTTGGGACAGGGGGTAAAAATGGGAGCTGACTGCAAAATGAATACCAGGAACTTTCTGGAGTGATGGAAACGTTCTACAGCTGGCTTGTGATAATGATTGCACAACTCTGCAAAGTTATGAAAAAAATCACTGAATTATACACTTATCATAGGTGTATGTGGTATATAAATCACATCTCAGTAAAAATATTTAAAAATTTATGACACGCTGGGGCACCTGGGTGGCTCGTTGGTTGATCGTCAGACTTAGGCTCAGGTCATGATCTCACAGTTTGTGGGTTTGAGCCCCGCACTGGGCTCTGTGCTGACAGCTCAGAGCCTGGAGCCTGCTTCAGATTCTGTCTCCCTCTCTGTCTGCCCCTCCCCACTCACACTCGGTCTCTCGCTCTCAAAAATAAATAAAAAATTTAAAAAATTAAAAAAAAATTTATGACATGCTATAAAAGCTGTACTTGTTAGATAATTCATCACTCTATATTACTCAGAAATAAAAGGTAATAAACTCTACCTAAAAGTTACAAAAAGAAAAAAGAAATGAAGCCATTCTAAAGTTAGGCCCTTGAAAAATTAATGTTCAAGAAGTGAAAAGGGGAAAAAAAAAGTGAAAAGGGAAAAGTTAAGCAAATAAAATTTAAAATGAGAAGAGAAGTAACCAAAAAAAAAGCATTATCGGAAATAAAAATAAATCCAGATGGGTTAAAAAATTTAAATATTAAATATAAAACTATAAAAAATGCTGGAAAATACTAAGGAATATTTTATGTCTCGGGCAAGGCTCAGAATCTATAACATAGGAAGATATATGGGTTTGCTGACATAAAAATGTAAAACCTCCATATGATGAAAAATACCACACAAAAGACAAAAATGATGGACAAAAATACTTGAAACCCATGTGACAAAAAAGGGTATAAATCCATAATATTATTTTCCTTTCATCTAAGACACCACTGATTATAAGAAAAAAGATTATCAAATTATGTCAATTATTCACTTAGATTATTAAATTTTATACTTATTGAAATAGTTCTTTTAGAGTAAATTAGGTTTGGATTTTTAAAAATTAGATCATTCTTGAACATCCATAAAAAATATATGTAACAAAATAAATTGGTTAAAGTTTTCCTAAAATGTTTTCACATTCAGTGGCTTTATCACTTTTTGACTCAGCATTAATGATGCCAATGTTTTTCACCCATTATTATTCTCTGTCCCTCCAGGATATCTGTAAGGGAATCCATGAAAACACTAAGTCACTGGCTTCTAAATTAGCTTTCCTATCCTGTAGAGCACCACTGCCTTTGACTCCTGATCAAGGAATGTTGTTAAACTTGTCTGTTCAGCATGATTAACTGCCTCTTCTGTACTGTAGCATAAAACTAAAGGTTTATTTTCTAGAGAGGATATGATTGAGGGTCTCTGGTCTGGAGAACACAAGGCAGAGTTAAGGGTAAGGAACTAGAGAGATCAAGCAAAACCCAGAAAAACCATGACCCCTCTCCTCCCCTCTCCCTAGAACCCTTGGGCTTTGCCTAAACCTTCTGAACAGAACATTCGACACAGGAGACAGGCAAAGACAATATCCAGGATGACAAGTGTACCCTGGTTAGAGAGGGCAAAAAGTCCAGATTGAAGCAGAGCAGATGGCTTTAGGAGAGATTTCTTAAAGAAGATGAAACTGATACAATATTTGAACTTATCAAGAAAAAAATTCAGGGCACCTTGGTGGCTCAGTCAACTGAGCATCCAACTCTTGGTTTTGGCTCACAGTGATTTTGAGCCCCACATCAGGCTCTGTATTGACAGTGCAGAGCCTACTTGGGATTCTCTGTCTCCCTCTCTCTCTCTCTCTGCTCCTTCCATGGTCATGCTCTCTCTCACTCAAAAATAAATAAACATTGTTTAAAAAAGTTCTTAGGGTATTTCTAATACACAACCATATTTGAAAACCATGTTTAAAAAAAAATATTAGGGATGCCTAGCTGGCTCAGTGAGTGGAGCATGTGACTATCATGGGGATGTGAGCTTGAGCCCCATGTCGGATACAGAGATTACTTAAAAAAGTAAAAGAACATCTTTTTTTTTTTTTTTTTAATTTTTTTTTTTTAACATTTATTTATTTTTGAGACAGCATGAACGGGGGAGGGGCAGAGAGAGAGGGAGACACAGAATCGGAAGCAGGCTCCAGGCTCTGGGCCATTAGCCCAGAGCCTGACGCGGGGCTCGAACTCACGGACTGCAAGATCGTGACCTGAGCTGAAGTCGGACGCTCAACCGACTGAGCCACCCAGGCGCCCCAAAAGAACATCTTTTAAAAAAAGAAAAAAAATTAGATAAGTTATTCAACTTAGGACTGAATTGACAGGTACACAGAAAATGTAAGCAAACAAGAAAACAAGGCAATTATTAACTCCAAAGAAAATAAAAAACTATACAGGAAAGGAAAAGTAATTACAGGGTACTACATGGCTCAGTTGTGAATAGCATTTACTTGGTCATGATAATGTAAAGCTGAATACTGCTTTAACCCAATGATGACACTACTATGTTGGAAGGGTGGGAAGACAGAAGGGTGTTTGCAGGGTTTACATTGTGGGAAAAAGCTAAATCCTAACCTTCCACATTTTGGAAGTAAATAGGTAATACCTAAACAATTGAAAAATCAATAGATGGCAATGAAGAGATAAACACAGTAAAAGAACCAGCAAAAAAGTTTTGAAAATGGTTGCTCCTGGGAAGGAGAAAATACAGGAATTTTATGGAATGATTGTTTTAACAACTGGCTTTGTAGAATTACTTGACTCTTTATTTTTTTTAATTTTTATTTAAAAAAAATTTTTTTTTAACATTTATTTATTTTTGAGACAGAGAGAGACAGAGCATGAACGGGGAAGGGGCAGAGAGAGAGGGAGACACAGAATCGGAAGCAGGCTCCAGGCTCTGAGCCATCAGCCCAGAGCCCGACGCGGGGCTCGAACTCACGGACCACGAGATCGTGACCTGAGCTGAAGTCGGAGGCTTAACCGACTGAGCCACCCAGGCGCCCCATTACTCGACTCTTTAATCTATGTGCACATAATAAATTATGACACATATATAGTAGAAAACTATGTAGCCATTAAAAAGAATAAGGCATGTCCAAATTTAATGAATTGGAAAGAAGTCCACAAAATATTGTTATATTGAAAAAAAGCTATAGAGCAAAAAATACATATAATGTGTTGCCACTTTTATTTAAATTTTTACGTTTATTTTTGAGAGACAGTGTGAGTGGGGGAGGAGCAAAAAGAGAGGGAGACACAGAATCCAAAGCAGGCTCAGGCTCTGTGCTGATGGCTCAAAGCCTGAGCCGTCAGCACAGAGCCTGATGCAGGGCTCGAATTCATGAACCATGAGATCATGACCTGAGCTGAAGTCAGACGTTCAACCGACTAAGCCACCCAGGTACCCCATTTTTATTTTTTTTTAAAGTTTACTTATTTATATTTGATAGAGAGAAAGTGGAAGAGGAGTAGAAAGAGAGGGGGAGAGAGAGAATCCCAAGCAGACTCCACACTGTCTGTGCAGAGCCCCACACAGGGCTTGATTTCACAAACCTGTGAGATTATGCATGACCTGAGCCAAAATCAAGAGTCAGGCACTTAACCAACTGAGCCACCAGGGCGCCCCAAGCATGCAATTCTTGATCTTGGGTTTGTGATATTGAGTCCCATGTTGGGGGTAGAGTTTACTTAAAACAAACAAACAAACAAAATTATAATTTAGCTTGACTCAAAGAGCTAAGCCAAAACCATGAAAAATTATTCCCATGTCTTATATTTTCATCAGGAGACTGCCAGGATGTGCCCTGCTGAATTGTTATGGACCCATGACTTCTTTGTGCCTTCCGTTTCCCCCTTTTTAAGGGGGCTGTCTACCAGTTATGCTATGCCTGGTCCACCATGGTCTACTGATTGGAGGCAGGGGGAAGAACTGTACTCAAAGAGCTATACTCAAAAAATCTCACCTGAGGAGTGTAAATCCACCATACCTGGACCTGCTTTTAGATGATAAGATTCTGGAATTTAGCTTGATGTGCTATACGGAAATAACTTTTGAAGCCTTTGGGAGGGGTTAGGTCTATTCTCCATATGGGAAGACGTGATTTAGTAGGGGACAGAGGGTGGAGTGGTAGCCAGCCTCCAAGGTGAATGCCACTGATCTTCCCTCTGATACTGAAGCCCTTGTATGGTCCCCTCCCACATGCATAGGGCTGACCTTAATAACCAAAAGGATGGTATAGAAATGATGTTGTGTGGGGGCACCTGACTGGTTCAGTCAGAAGAGTATGTGACTCTTAATCTCTGGATCATGAGTTTAAGCTCCACATTGTGGGTAGAGATTACTTAAGTAAAAATAAAACTAGGGGCACCTAGGGGGCTCAGTCCGTTAAGCGTCCGACTCTTGATTTCAGCTCAGGTCATGATCTCACAGTGAGTAGGATGGAGCCCCACAGAGGGTTCTATGCTGACAGTGTGGAGTGTCTCCCTCCCTTTCTCTCTGCCCCTCCCCTGCTTGTGTGTGTGTGTGTGTGTGTGTGTGTGTGTGTGTGCGCGCGCGCGCGCGTGTGTGTGAGTTTCTCTCTCAAAATAAATAAACTTTAAAAAAATAAAAAGGGACATTTGGGTCGCTCAGTTAGTTAAGCGTCTGACTTCAGCTCAGGTCATGATCTCATGGTTCATGAGTTCGAGCCCCGTGTCGGGCTCTGTGCTGACAGCTCAGAGCCTGGAGCCTGCTTCGGATTCTGTCTCCCTCTCTCTCTGTCCCTCCGCCACTTGCCTTCTGTCTTTCTCTCTCAAATATATATATAAACATTAAAAAATAAATAAAATAAGTAAAACTAAAACTAAAAAAAATAAAAAAACAAAAAAGATGGCATGTGACTTCCAAAGCTAAGTCATAAAAGACACTGTAACTTCTGCCTGGCCTCCTCTGGGATCACTCATTCCTTCTGTTGCTAGGACATATGGAAACAGATACATGGCTGATAGTGATATTAATAGGGTCAATCTTCAGATGGAGTTGTCTGGTAATATACAAAGATTTTTAAAGCTATTTGTTTCAACCTGGTTAGTACATAAATATACTTATTCATATATCTTCACATATATGAAGATATTTATATGTTCAAAGCTCTACCTATAACTATGAAGAAATGTTGATACTCAGAGTCCCGCATGAGAAAATGACTAAGCAAACTGTGTTTTACTGACCTAAGAGAGTTCAAAGCAGCATGTCTTCTACTATACTCTGAGAAACAGTGTGTTCCTTGAGATATTAACAGGTATTACTAGAAAAACGGGTACTGAGGCCAAAAAATTAGGGAAGCATTACTTTAAGATGTGAACTTTCTATTTATCTTCAAACCTCAGACACTATAATCTAAAATCTATAAGGTTTCACTAGTAAGTAAATGTAGAAGAAATCCACTTTCATATTACTGAAACCTAAATTGTTGTTATTTGTGGTAAAATATATGCTACTAAAATAATACATAGTGGTGATTTCTAGTTAGACATGACAGACTGAACATCAGCTTGTCATAAACAAGATAAAAGGGAAGAGAAGAGGAGACAATAGCAAAAAAACTTTGGAATCTGGAAAGCAAATGAATCAGTGGTGACTGACTTAGCAAGCAGGGGAAGCTTAGAATGTCTGCCCACAGTGGAGAGGTCCTGGGAGCAGGCCAGCCACTTCTAAAAGAGGAGGAAACAAGAGGATTTAGTTAAAAACCTGTATGAGGGGCACCTGGGTGGCTCAGTTGGCGGAGCATCTGCCCAATTTCACCTCAGGTCATGATCTCACGGTTCATGAGTTTAAGCCCCACATCGGGCTTGCTGCTGTCAGCACAGAGCCCACTTCGGATCCTGTGTCCCCTATTTCTCTCTGCCCCTCCCCTCCCCCTCTCCTACTCATGCTCTCTCTCAAAAATAAAATAAACTTAAAAATAAATAAATAAAAATAAAAATCTGTATGAGAAGTGGTGAGAACCCTAGACTCTTCCCCACTCCCTGCAGCAGAGGGAGTGCCCTCCCTTCATCCTAAAAGGCTTCTGCTCCAGAAAGGCTAAACCAGTCAGGCTCTGGCCTCAGTAAAACTACCTGCTGGGCCCTACGTTCCAGGCTCTGAAGGTACAACAGTAAACAAAACAGAATCCCTGCCCTAATAAAGCTTACATTCTACTAAGCTCAATGAAAGATCCACATTAAGGAATTACAGAATTCCAGGGACAAAAAGGAAATCCTAAAAGATCCAAGAGAAAACAAAACAGGATTAGGAATCAGATTGATGTGAGACTTCTCGTGCATATGTGTGTGTGTGTGTGTGTGTGTGTGTGTATAGCAGTGGTATAAGAAGATTCAATTCTCAATTTCACATTAGGAAGGCAATTGGTAATATCTAAACCTAGAACACAAAATAAGTAATAATACAAGCAAGATACTTAGAAATATGGAGGCAAATTCCAGAAGAGACAGCCAAAACCATTGACAGTATTTTCATCTGGGTAGTGGGGAAGTATAGGCCAGGGAGCTGCTCTTTTCCTCATTATAAATACATACTGGACAATTACTTGGCTTTATCTAAAAAAATTGAGATATGATTTACATACAATGCAAAGTAAAGATATAAGTATACACTTAGATGAGTTTTGACTATTTGATTTTTTTTAAGTTTATTTATTTATTTTGAGAGAGAGAGAGTGTGTGTGCACAAGCTGAGGAGGGGCAGAGAGAGAGAGAAAGAGAGAGAGAGACAGAGAGAGAGAGAAACCTAAGCAGGCTTGGTGCTGTCGACGAGAGGCTCATCTCACAAACTGTGAGATCGTGACCTGAGCTGAAATCAAGAATCGGAGGCTTAACCAAGTGAGCCACCCAGGCGCCCCTTGACTATTTGATTAAAAAAAATTTTTTTTTAATATTTATTTATTTTTGAAAGAGACAGAGCATGAGTGGGGGAAGGGCAGGGAGGAAGGGAGACACAGAATCTGAAGCAGGCTCCAGGCTCCAAGCTGTCAGCAACAGAGCCTGACGTGGGGCTCGAATTCACCAACTGTGAGATGGTGACCTGGGCCAAAGTTGGATGCTCAACTGACTAAGCCACCCAGGCACCCCAGACTATTTGATCTTTTAAAACAATTTTTTTTTCTTTTAATGTTCACTTATTTTTGAGAGAGAGAGAGAGAGAGAGACAGAGAGACAGAGGCGCAAGTAGGGGAGGGGCAGAGAGAGACAGAGACACAGAATCTGAAGCAGTCTCCAGGCTCTGAGCTGTCATCACAGAGCCCAACGCAGTGCTCGAACTCACAAACCGTGAGATCATGACCTGAAGTGAAGTTGGACGCTTAACCAACTGAGCCACCCATGTGCCCCTGATTTTTTAAATATTATGTTCACATATTACTTTGATAAAAATAAAATAAAATAGGGGCACCTGGCTGGCTCAGTCAATTGAGTGTGCGACTCTTGACCTCAGAGTAATGAGTGCAAGCTCCCTGTTGGGTATAGAGATTACTAAAAATCAATCAATCAATCAATCAATCAATCAACAAAACTTAAAAAAATGTTAAACTCCTCTGAAAATTTTTTTCTTTTTTGATTAATGAAACTGTGCAGTGATTAAGCAGTCCTCCTGGGATGTCCTGGTAAGTTTTTGCAGGAACCTCCCTGACCAGAAGTCACCATTATTTCAACTCGCCCAAGCCAGTTTATACTGAGAACTCCAGTGCAGGCTCTTTTCCCAGTTTGTGGCTTGCATGTTTTTAAAATACCCGTTACCTTCTTCCATTTTCGAATTAGAAATGAGCATCTGTCTCAGGTGCTTGAGGAGGCCAGCCCAAGTAAATGTACTGTAAGCCAGTGAGTTCTCAGACATCTGAGGAATGTTACGAATACCCAGCATCTTGAATTCAGGATGGGGGACTAAATTCTCCATTAACTCTCCTGTAAAGAAAAAAACCTGGACTGAATTTTTAAATTCCACAATGTTTCCATTGACCCTTACACAACTATGGTTAGATGGTTTGGGGGGCCAAATATGTTTTCTCCACCAAGGCCAGAATTGCTTAAATTTAAAAATGTAAATAAAATTTCAGAGACAATGTCTATTTCAGATCACATATTTGCTTCATTTTGGCACCTATTTTAGCTTGAGTGAGAAAACATACTTTGACAAAAAGGAAACAAGAATGTAGAAGCTAAGAAACTGGAAATATGAACAAAATATGTAGCTACACCCCAGGAATCTAAGTGAGCATCAGAGCTAATATGCTTTTATCATCATTCATATCCACTAAATATTCCTTTAGAAAATTTTCTAGATCTCTTATTTATTTTATCTGGTTAAAGGATAAGCAGGGCATGTTAAAGCAAATTCTACTAGGGAAAAAAGACAAGATTAGTGATTCCTGAAGACAGGAATACACCTATCTTTAGAAACATATTTGTAATGAAACAGGATTATGGAAAAAAGCTAATTTGTTTTGCATTCAGAGCTGTTTTATATATTTTTGGGAAAAAACTTGAGAAAAGAGAAAAATATATTATTATAACAACATGAAATATAAATTTTGTAACACTGAGTGCAAACTCATCCTATATCCTAAAGAAAAGAACAAATTTTGACACAAACATCTACAAAGTTTTGCACAAATTGATCTTATGACTAGTGGACTTTCCTCTAAACATGAATCTTTTTTTTTTTTTAATGTTTATTCATTTTGAGATGTGCACTAGGGAGCGCACAAGTGGGGGAGGGGCACAGAGAAGGAAACAGAATCCCAAGCAGGCTCTGCACCATCACAGCAGAGCCTGATGTGGGGCTCGAATTCACAAACCGTGAGATCATGACCTGAGCTGTGATCAAGAGTTGGATGCTTAACTGACTGCACCACCCAGGCACCCCTGAGCATAAGAGTCCTTTAATGCAAAATACCTACAGCTGAATTTTATTGCATAGCACAAACAATAGTCAACAAATATAGCCTGAGCACTGACACATGAATGATCATTCTTTAGAAAGGTAATTAATGATCTACCTTTAAATTTATTTATTTATTTTTATTTTTTTGAGAGTGAGAGAAAGAGCAAAGGAGGAGCAGAGGGAGAGGGAGGGAGAGAATCCCAAGCAGGCTCCATGCTCAGCATGGAGCCCAACATGGAGCTCTATCTCAGGACCCTGAGATCATGAACTGAGCTGAAATCTAGAATTGGATGCTCAAGCAACTGAGCCACCCAGCCTCCCCAACACATGAATTATTAACGGTCACAATCTACTTTTCCCTCCAGCCTTCTTGTTTACCTACTCTCATTTTTAACCATGCCAAGACCTTGTTAAGACCCTATTATGGACTGAAGGTTTGTTCCCCCCTCAAATTCATATATTTGAAATCCTAACCCCCAAGATGATGGTATGGTAAGGGTGGAACCGTCAGAAATGGGATTAGTGCCCTTCTAAAAGGGGCCCCACAGAACTCTCTAGCACCCCCTGCCATGTGAGGACACAGTGAGAAGATGGCCATCTAAGAACCAAGAAGAAGGACCTCACCAGACACTGTACCTACTGGTGCCTTGATCTTGGACTTTCCAGCCTTCAGAACCATGAGAAACAATGTTATGTTCTAAATAAGTTACTTAGTAAATAGCACTTTTGTTATAGCAACCTAAATGGACTAAGACAAACTAATCCATGGACCTCCTGCCTTCTCAGTCCATCAGTCTTCCCCTTGCTTCACTTCTTTTCTTACCCAGCTATTTGCCCCGTCTCTTCATCAAATCTTCCTAAGTGAAAGTCCAATCTTGGACCAGCCCCACTCCTCACATTCTCTGTTGCTGTCAGAGCATTGCTGTAGAAAGTCACCCCACATCACAGACTGGGGCCCCTCAGAATTTAGATGCCCACTAATGCTGATGCTTTGTTGTAAAGGTGACATCTCCTCAAACACCTGAATGGAGCCATATGGGTATCTGAGGTCATTTAGTACAGAGACTCTGAGGCACAACAGACATATCTGAGAAAAAGCATGGAGGCCAATGTGGCTAGAAGAGAGAGAGCAGGATATAAGGTCAAGAAAGCAATGGAAACCAGACAGAACAAAACCTTGCATGTGATTCCAATTACTTTGGCTTTAACTCTGGGTGAGATGGGAAACCTCTTGAAAGTTTTGAATAAGAGAGTAACAGGATCTAATGGGATTTAGCCTTTTAGACAAGTAAAGCCAGAGTTCAGTCTGGCTGCTAAACTTTAGAAAAGGCTGTGGGCTGGCAAAGGTTGAAGCGGGAAGACCAGGTAAACTTCCAGCTAACTTATCACATGACATTTCCATTAAGATATGGCAAAGGCACCTCACACTCAACATGTTTAAGACCCACCTCTTTCTTTGCCCCATACTATGCCCCACAAACCAGATCTTTTTTTAGTGTTCCCAGATCCAGCAAACATCACTACAGACTACACTGTTTTGTAACCCAGGGCCCCATGACTTATGCTCTGCACCTCCCTTTCTGTCATTTTCCAGACCCAATCCATCACCTGGTCCTCTGCATTTTACTCCACCCCCAATTTCTCTCAAATCTATCCTCTTTATCTCAATGTGTTTAGTCCCATTTAGCAAGGACCTGTTATATGAGAGGCATTGTTCTGAGGATAGCAGACACAGTGGTGAGCAAGGTAGACAAGGCCTTACTTTCACAGAGCTTCTATTCTAGTGGTTAGAAACAAAGAACAGGGGCATCTGAGTGGCTCGGTTGGTTGAGTGTCCAACTCTTGATTTCCACTCAGGTCATGATCCCAGGGTTGTGGGATAGAGCCCCGCGTCAAGCTCTGTGCTGAGCCTACTTAAGATCCTCCCTCTCTTCTTCTGCCCCTGTCCCATGCTGGTGTGTGCTCTCTCTCCCTCTTGAAAGAAAGAAGGAAAGAAAGAAAGAAAGAAAGAAAGAAAGAAAGAAAGAAAGAAGGAATAAAAGAGGTAATAAATGAACAAAACAATGTCAGAAAGTAATAAATGGTGGGAAGGAAACAAACAGGATGATATTATAGGTGCTCACTCCTCAAATAGGATCATGGAAGGCCATTTTAAGAAGGTAACAGTGAGCTGAGACTTGAAAGATGAAAGGGAAATGATCAGGAGAATACTCCTGGTAGAGGGAGAAGGAAGTTAATGAGGACAGCAAGAATGGACACCCTGGTGAGAATGAGCTGGGCTATATGATACGTAATGAGGCCCCTGAGGCTCTGTTCATGAACAGGGGAGAATGGCAGGAAAGAAGGGAAACTGGAAGACAGAAGATAAACTACATACAATGGAGGCAATTATAGACTTTCCTGTAAGAAAACTGGATCTAAGATTTAAATTAAAAAAAATTTTTTTTAAGTTTATTTATTTATTTTGAGAGAGACAGAGTGAGCAGGGGAGGGGCAGAGATAGAGGGAGAGAGAGGATCCCAAGCAGGCTCCACATCATCAGCACAGAGCCCGATGCGGGCTTGAACCCATGAAACTGTGAGATCATGACATGAGCCGAAACAGAGAGTCGGATGCTTAACCGACTGAACCACCTAAGTGCCCCTAAAAAACTTTTTAAAAATATTTACTTTTGAGAGACAGAGAGACAGAGACAGAGAGAGAGACAGAGAGACAGAAAGAATGAATGGGGGAGGGGGAGCAAGAGAAGGGGACAGAGGATCTGAAGTGGGCTCTGTGCTGACAGCCCGATGCAGGGCTCAAACTCTTGAACCATGAAACCATGGCCTGAGCCAAAGTCAGATGCTTAACCGACTGAGCTACCCAGGTGCCTCTGGATCTAAGATTAAAAAAAAAATAAATAAAAAAAAATTTTTTTTAACGTTTATTCATTTTTGAGAGACAGAGAGAGACAGAGTATGAGTAGGGAAGGGGCAGAGAGAGAGGGAGACACAGAATCTGAAGCAGTCTCCAGGCTCTGAGCTGTCAGCACAGAGCCTGACACGGGGCTCGAACTCACGAACTGCGAGATCATGATCTGAGCCGAAGTCGGACACTCAACTGACTGAGCCACCCAGGAGCCCCCCCCCCCCAATTTTTTTTAATGTTTATTTATTTGAGAGAGAGAGAGAGAGAGAGAGAGAGAGAGAGAGGATGAGTGGGGGAGGGGCAGAGAGAGAGGGAGACACCGAATCTGAAGCAGGCTCCAGGCTCTGAGTTGTCAGTACAGAGCCGGACGCGGGGCTCGAACTCACAAACTGTGAAATCATGACCTGAGCCAAAGTCAGATGCTTAACCAACTGAGCCACCCAGGCCCCTGCATCTAAGATTTTAAAACTGAGTAACTGAGGGAGTGAGAAAGAAATGCGCTTCTGGGGAAAAGCTCTCTGTTTTAGACACATTATGTTTGGGATGTCCATGAAATGCGTACATACAAATGTCATACAGGAAAAGGCTACTTACTGGTTATAGAAATCTGGAGCTTAGGGAATTGGCCAGAGTTGGAGATAAACCAGCAAGTTGGAGAATACAAATGGTGTTTAAAGCCATGGAACTAGGCCAGTTATCAGGGAGAGGGTCTAAGACCAGCATTTAGAGCTTGGGAAAAAGAAAAGGAGCCAAAGGAGGAGAAAAGAAGGGAATAAAAGGTGTAGTCAGTGAGATAAAAGGAAAATGAGGAGAGGGCTGTCACAAAAGACAAAAGATTTGGAAGACCAAAGATCAGCCATGCCAAATTCTACTGATGGAAATGAGGACAACAAAGTGTCCACTAAATTTGGCAATGTGGACACACTTGTGACTTATAAAAAGCATTTTCAGAGACATGGTGGGGTAGAAACTAGATCAGAGGGGGTGAAGATGATGAGATGAGGAGGAGCTAATGACAGTAAGGACACACACCCTTGCGTTGTTTTAAAGAATAACAGAGGAATGGGTGCAATCACTAGAGGTGATGTCAAGGGAGGATTTTTTCAGTGTAAGAGATGCCAAGAGTAGTTGTAATGGCAATAATCCAGGAAAGAGGCATAAGTTTATGACAGGGGAGGACGAGAGATGAGTGAAGAATTAAGTCCCTGAGAAGGGAGAGGGAATGGGACCCAGAAATTAAGCGAGAGAGCTGTCTTTGACAGGAGCAGGACACTTCTCCCACCGTGACACCAGGTGAAGTGCAAATTGTGAGGTGAAGTGCACAGTAAGGTTTGCACGTAGTGGGGGAGTTTTTATTAATAACCATCTTTATTTTCTCAGTGCAGTTCAATGAGTTCAAACCACCACAATCTCTGCAGGGAATGACTAGACCAGCCTACGGACTCACCTCCAATCAGCTATCCACAGAAGTCTAGTGGATTTTTCAAAAGGAAAAGTGATTATGTCACCAACCTGCTTAAAATCTTTCAGCGGCTTCTCCCTATTCTTAGGGTAATGAGGAAGGCCTCTAAATAGCTTATGAGAATCTGCAAGGCCTACCCCTGCTCACCACTTTAGCCTTACCATTCTCTGTGCTACGGGGTCATGGGATTTCTATTTGATGTGCCAGGATTCCTTCTGCTGCAAGACCTCTGCCCATGCTGTTCCCTCCTCCTTCCCTTGGCTTAGTCATCTCCAAGTCCTTTACCAGCTTTTGGCTCAAGTGTTACTTTCTCAGGGCAGTCTTCCTTGTCCCTGCAGTCTAAGTCTGATTCCTTTGTGACACATTCTCTTGAAACTGGACTTCTTTCCTTCAGAGCACTTCAGAGTGCAGAGCACTTCAGAGATGCCTGGCTCAGTCGGTTAAGCATCCCACTCCTAACCTCAGTTTAGGTCATGCACGATTTCACAGTTGGTGAGTTCTTTAATTATACATTCTTGGTGTAATTTATTTGTTTAATGTCTTTCACATTTCACAGTGAACACAATGTCTGCATTGGCTCGCACTGGATCCCCAACATTTAGCACAGTGCCTGGCACACAGTAGGAAGTCAATAAATATTGGTTGAATGAACAGATGTGCAATACAGTAAGTACTGTAGAATGCACAGAAATTAACAAGACATGTCTCCAAGGAAGTTGCACATTAGGACTACATAATATGCACATGATAGAATTCTTCTCTAAGGAAACACATGGTGTTAGTTATAGTGGTAGCATCTGGGAAAGGGTGGGAAGGACACTTACTTTTGATTGCGTATTGTTTTTCACTTGTTGAATAGGTGTGCTGTTTGTGTTACTTTTAAAGATAAACAAACACACTTAAAGAAATAATAATGGTAAAAAATATTAAGTGACATAAAAGAGATAGAGAATGCCTTAAAGTTCAGAAAAAGAGGGTTACTTTAGGTGAAGACCTCAGTATGAAAGCTTTACAGAAAAATTATCACTTGAATTGGGACACCGAAGGATGTATAAGGTTTTAATAGAGGTGAAGAAAGGAAGGAGGAAGCGATTTCTAAGGAGAAGGAACACTGAACAAAGGGACCTGGGCTGGAAAGCACCAGACTGAAGAGAGACAGTGCAGACAGGATGAAAAGTAGGTGGGGATCCATGCAGAGGAGACAGTAGGTAATGAAGCTAGAAAGTTAGGGTTCAGGGCATAATGTGGAGGCCAGGCGAAGGAATTCTGGCAAACCTGGCCATAGGATGAGCACAAGGGAGTATAAGAATTAGATCTGCACACTGGGGAGGCTCTGTTGCAGTAAGCTTGCAAGATGGACTGCAGGGGGCTGAGGCAGGTACAGGAAGGAATACAAGGTTAGGACCACCTTCAGATAGGAATGTTGATTAGATCTAAGCTCTGTTTTTATGCGAGAGAGAGAGAGAGAGAGAGAGAGAGAGAGAGAGAGAGAGAGAGAAGGAATAAAAAGAGGCTAGTTTGCTTTGTGTTCAGGGAGAGTATGCAGTATTAGTTGAGAGATACTGGCACCCTGAGTGAATGTCAGAGAGATAGGGAAGTAGGGGGAAGAATGCAGGCAGATGGTAGAGAAGGCACCAACAGGTCTGAACATACTGATGGGATATGAGGACAGTGGGAGAAATCCAGGTGATAGAAACTTAGGAAGAGGGAGCAGGGGAGAGAGGACAGGGGAAAAAAAGATGGATCTATTCAGAACATTCTAAACTTGAAGAAGCCAGAAGGCAACTAAAAAAATTGGGATAGACAACTATTTGGGAAAGACATTAGGACTGAGAAGGGTATAGACTATGGAGTTATTTGCATCTAGATGGTTTGGATTGATAAAGCACCACTTGATGAATAAGCTGAAAAAAGAATGATGGGTTTCTTAATGGGGTGATGAAAATGATGGTTGTAGAACTTTGTGAATATGCTAAAAAATTGAATTGTAGGGACGCCTGGCTCAGTCGGTTAAGCATCCCACTCCTAACCTCAGTTTAGGTCATGCACGATTTCACAGTTGGTGAGTTCAAGCCCCACATTAGGCTCTATGCTGATGGCGTGGAGCCTGCTTGAGATTCTCTTTCTCACTCTCTCTGCTCCTCTCCCACTTGTGCACTCGCTCTCTCTCTGTCTCTCAAAATAAATAAACTTTAATTTTTTTTAATGTGTATTTATTTTTTGAGAGAGAGCGAGAGAGCGAGAGAGAGCGTGAGCAGGGGAGGAGATGAGAGAAGGGGAGACACAGAATCCGAAGCAGGCTCCAGGCTCAGAGCTGATAGCACAGTGCCCGACCTGGGGCTCAAACTCATGAACCGCGAGATCACGACCTCAGCCGAAGTTGGACACTCAACCAACTGAACCACTCAGGTGCCCCAAAATAAATAAACTTAAAAAAAAATTGAATTGTACATTTTAAATGAGTGAATTATATGGTGTGTGAATTATATCTCAAAGTTGCTGTAAAAAAAAAAAAAAAAAAGAAGAAGAAGAAAAGGATCCTGAAGAATAGAACCAATGCGCATCTATCACTTCAGAAATTTAGTAACTTCTCAAAACTTCCAACTATCTAGTTGGAGAGCTAGGTAGTTCTTCAGGAAGGTTTTTGAGATGAGGGAGATCTGAGTGTATCCTCAGACAGACGGGACAAGCCAGGGAGGAATAACTGAGGCTTTCAAAATGTAAGACTTTCATACAAGTTACATACAAGAGGACAAATACCTAATGGATTTCTTCTGTAGTGATATGAGCCTTCCATAGAATAAGTAGGTTGGAACACGCTTCCCAGCTGATGTGCAAGGACTTGGTTTATATCGCTAAAGGAGATTTGCTTGATGTTCATCAGTTTTGCACAGATCTTATGAACAGCATCATTTTCATGAACGAGGAGGGCATCTGAAGATCGGTACAAGTGAGAAAGAGTCAAAATGGAGTTGTAGTTCTGAACAATAACCTGGAGAGAAAAAGGTCAGAAATAAGAAAGGCAAAAGAAAAGAGCAATTACGAGGGTAGATTGTAAGGGCATTCTGCCTGGGTTCAAATCCCAGCTCTGTCACTTTTTAGCTATATGATCTTGAGCAAGTTATATAATCTCTCCATGCTTCAGTTTTCTCATTTGTACAACAGGTGTAATAATTATATCAGCTCCTAGAGTTGTATGGATTAATGACAGAATGCAAGTAAAGCACTTAAAAGAGTGTCCTGTATATAGTAAGGGCTTAATAAACAGTGACTATTACTATCATACTTTCTTCCTACAGCGTTTCCTATAGTGACTTAACTCACCTCCATTTTAGAATTTCTCCTACTAGGCTGATCAACAAGAAACTAGCCTATATAGAAATTTCCTCTCAATGGAAAGAAAGGAAAATTCTTTGAAGGTTGGTAATGTCATGATGAACCCCCACATGTGGTCAAGGTCCCTCCTTTTTTTAAATTTTATTTATTTATTTAAAAAAAAAATTTTTTTTTTCAACGTTTATTTATTTTTGGGACAGAGAGAGACAGAGCATGAACGGGGGAGGGGCAGAGAGAGAGGGAGACACAGAATCGGAAACAGGCTCCAGGCTCTGAGCCATCAGCCCAGAGCCCGACGCGGGGCTCGAACTCAGGACCGCGAGATCGTGACCTGGCTGAAGTCGGACGCTTAACCGACTGCGCCACCCAGGCGCCCCAAGGTCCCTCCTTTACATACTATATCCAGAGGGACTAACCCAGGAATGGATTCCTAAGATGGTACTTTTGTGAACAATCCATTTAACTTTGCTTAAACCTTTCCAAATGAATGAGGTGTCCTTGTTTTAAAAATTCCAAAAAGTACCATATTGTATAATGAATGACTCCTGTTGTAGTAAATTAATATTTCCAAAGAAAGGGTAAAATCAATCTTTAACCTACACTTATTTCACTGCAAAGAACACAAAATATAAAATTTTCAATTAACATGTTCCTACCTCACCGGTTCCATAAGGCCATATAATCTGATTCATTTTCAAAGAGTTTGAGTAGTGATCTTGTAAATTCTGTGTAACAAAGGCTCCTAGACCTGATCCTGTGCCCCCAGCCATACTCATTATGATGAAAAAACCACTCAAACAGTCACATTTTTCCACTTCCTTCTGGATTAGGTTCATTATAGATTCTTCATGCCTGGGTCCATGAACAGAGTAACTACAACACAAAAGAAACAAATACAAACACCTTTCAGTTTAATCAGAAAGAGGCAATGCAGAGAGGAAGATATAGGATAGAGAAGGCTTTTTAAATTTTTTTTTTTTTTTCAACATTTATTTATTTTTGGGACAGAGAGAGACAGAGCATGAACGGGGGAGGGGCAGAGAGAGAGGGAGACACAGAATCGGAAACAGGCTCCAGGCTCTGAGCCATCAGCCCAGAGCCTGACGCGGGGCTCGAACTCCCGGACCGCGAGATCGTGACCTGGCTGAAGTCGGACGCTTAACCGACTGCGCCACCCAGGCGCCCCTAGAGAAGGCTTTTTAAACCCATGGATGTGAACTAACTTTCATGAAAGGAACAGGGGCTCTGATCGACAAAATTTAAAATATACAAGTTAAAGGCGAATAGGATTGCAGGGAGAGTGAATTTACTGGGTACAGAAACTTATCTTTTACAGGTCATTCTTTTAGCTGAAGACTTCAATTACCAGATAGTTCTGCAAGTTTATGGTACAAAATAACATCCAACATTCATAATAATATTCCTAAAACAGTGGTTCTCAAACTTTGCTGCACATTTGAATCACCTAGGGAAGCTTTGAAAAGTTCCAACATCTGGGCTTTAGCCTAAACCAATTAAATCAAAATCTCTGGAAGTAAGAACCAGGCATTGGAATTTTCCAAAGAACCCCAGGACATACTACTGCTTTGCTGGGTTCCCTATTAGCTGGAATACCTGCCAGGTAAAGATACTGTTTTTTTTTTAAGTTTATTTATTTATTTTAAGAAACAGACAGAAAGAGATAGAGCGTGTGTGTCCATGCATGCACATGTGAGGGAGGGGCAGAGAGAGGTAGAGAGACAATTCCAAGCAGGCTCCATGCTGTCAGCACAGAGCCTGATGCAGGGCTTGATCTCACGAATCGTGAGACCATGACCTGAGCTGAAATCAAGAGTCAGACGTTTAACTGAGTGACCTGGGCACCCCAAAATATTTTTTAATGAGAAGTTAGTTGGCAGAACAACATGAAAAAGTAGAAAACCTTGCTGGCAAGAGATCCCTGGTTTCATCATTACCTGGACCTGAAGCACAGACATACATGAGACAGAATAAAGAGCTTCTTCTGGATGAAGTCACACTCTACATTAAAAAAAATTTTTTTTTAAGTTTATTTATTTTTGAGAGAGAGAGACAGAGTACGAGCAGGAGAGGAGCAGAGAGAGAGAGAGAGAGAGAGAGAGATACACACAAAATCAGAAGCAGGATCCAGGTTCTGAGCTGTCAGCACAGAGCCCGACGCGGGGCTCGAACTTACAGACCGCAAGATCATGACCTGAGCCGAAGTCAGATGCTTAACCGACTGAGCCACCCAGGCGCCCCTAAAACAGCCATTTAAAAAAAATTTTTTTAACATTTATTCATTAAATGTTAGCAGAGCGTGAGCAGGGGAGGGGCAAGAGACGGAGGGAGACACGGAATCTGAAGCAGGCTCTAGGCTCATAGGTATCAGCACAGAGCCCAACGTGGGCCTCGAACCTATGAACCTATGAACTGTGAGATCATGATCTGAGCCGAAGTTGGATGCTCAACCACTGAGCCACCCAGGTGCCCCTAAAACAGCAATTTAAAGATTATGTGCTTGGTATATTAACTGTACAGCTATAACTAAGCTGTCCAGGTAGCTGTATCTAAACTGGAAAACATGAGGAGTTACTCTTACCCATATGCCCAGTTGTTTCCAGAACCTTGTTTCTGACAGAAGCACGAATGCTGGCCATATTTCCATCGGCCAGACTGGGCAGCCTTTGATAGTGTTTGATTGATAACTTTAGGTTCCATATCAACAAGTACAGCCCGGGCAATGGGAACTAGAGAGAGAAGAAAAACCAAAAGAAAAATATTTCATAAGTCTTATTTGGGTTCTCGCAGAGAACAAATTTCTAGGTCCAAAAAAAGAAAAAAAAAATCTAAAGGTTGAGGATAGAAAGATCTGTCACACTGCTTAGAAACTGAAGTGGGCAGCAGCAGGTATATGCAGATGGATCATAGTACTCAGCATTCTTTTTTCTTTTATTTTTATTAAAAAAATTTTTTTAATGTTTTGTTTTATATTTGAGAGAGAGAGAGAGAGACAAAGACAGAGAATGAGGAGGGGAGGGGCAGAGAGAGAGGGAGACACAGAATCCAAAGCAGGCTCCAGGGCCTGTGAGCACAGAGCCCAGTGCGGGGCTTGAACTCATGAACCGCAAGATCATGACCTGGGATGAAGTCGGACGGTTAACCAACTGAGCCACCCAGGCATCCTTTTATGTTTATTTTTTATTCTTGAGACAGAGACAGAGACAGAGCATGAGTGGGGGAGGGACAGAGAGAGAGAGAGAGGGAGACATAGAATCTGAAGCTGGCTTCAAGGCTCTGAGCTGTCAGCACAGAACCTGACGCAGGGCTTGAACTCAGGAACTGTGAGATCATGACCTGAGCCGAAGTTGGATGCTTAACCAATTGAGCCACCCAGCCACCCCATTTTTAATTTTTTTTTAATGTTTACTTGTTTTTGAGAGAGAGGGAGAGAGAGAGAGAGAGACAGAGCATGAGGGAAAGGTGCAGAGAGAGAGGGAGACACAGAATCCGAAGCAGACTTCAGGCTCTGAGCTATCAGTACAGAGCCCAACATGGGGCTCAAATCCACAACCATGAGATCATGACCTGAGCTGAAGTCGGTCTCGTAACCGACTGAGCCACCCAGGTACCTCATAATGCTAGCATTCTGCTAAGCAGGATGAATCAGTGTGGGCTAAAATGATCACTGGGTCAGGTCTACAAACATCTGTTGAGAGCTTACAATGTGCCATGTACTGTGCTGGTAACACAGAGATGAAGACAACATCAATCTAGCCCTAGAAGGACTAGTGGGAGAGATAAAACTTAATCACAGCATGACATGATAATGACTCATGACGAATCCACACTAAGAGTAGCACATTCAGAGATATAAAATACCATGGGCACAATCAACAGCTCAGGATTGTTGAAGCACAAGATGGAGGAAGGGGTGGAGGAAGTAATGGATGGAGATGGAAAGTAGGCAGGCTCAGATCTTGGAAGTCCTGGTATGCAGTGCTAAAAACATTGAAATTTATCTTTTTTTTAAAAAAATTTTTAACGTTTATTTTTGAGACAGAGAGAGAAAGAAAGAGAGAGAGAGAGAGAGAGAGAGAGAGAGAGGCGGGGGAGGGGCAGAGAGAGAGGGAGACACAGAATCCAAGCAGGCTCCATGCTCTGAGCTGTCAGCACAGAGCCTGATGCAGGGCTCAGACTCACGAACTGTGAGATCATGACCTGAGCCAAAGTCAGACGCTTAACCAACTGAGCCAACCAGGCCCCCAACTTGAAATTTATTTTTAAGGTAATGTGAAACTGCTGAAAATGTTCAAGCAGATGAGGAATAGTCAGATGACTTTTTATTCTATTTTTATTTATTAAAAAAATTTTTTTAATGTTTAATGAGAGAGAGAAAGATAGATAGATAGAGAGAGAGAGAGAGAGAGAGAGAGACAGAGCACAAGCAGGGGAGGGGCAGAGACAGGGAGACACAGAATCCGAAACAGGCTCCAGGCTCTGAGCTGTCAGCACAGAGCCCGACGCAGGGCTTGAACCCAAAAGCTGTGAGATCATGACCTGAGTTGAAGTCAAACACTCAACCGACTGAGCCATCCAGGTGTCCCTATTTTTATTTATTTTTTATTTTTATTTATTAAAAAAAATTTTTTTTAATCTTTATTTATTTTTGACAGAGAGAAAGACAGAGCATGAGCAGGGGAGGGGCAGAGAGAGAGGGAGACACAGAATCTGAAGCAGGCTCCAGGCTCTGAGCTGTCACCACACAGCTCGACGCGGGGCTCGAACTCAGACTGTGAGATCATGACCTAAGCTGAAGTCGGATGCTCAACTGAATGAGCCACCAGGTGCCCCTTTTATTTATTTTTTAAGTAATCTCTACACCCAATGTGGAGCTTGACCTCATAACCCTGAGATCAAGAGTCATATGCTATACCAACTGAGCCAGCCAGTTGTCCTGTCAGGTGATTGGCTTTTTTTAAATGTTTGCTTATTTTTGAGACAGAGAGAGAGAGAGAGAGAGAGAGAGAGAGAGAGAGAGAGGAGTGGGGGAGGGGGAGAGAGAGAGGGGAGACAGAGGATCCAAAGTGGGCTCTGTACTGACAGCAGAGAACCCAATGTGGGGCTAGAACTCACAAACTGTGAGATCATGACCTGAGCTGAAGTCAGATGCTTAACAGGCTGAGCCACCTGGGCGCCCCTTGTCAGATGACTTTTTAAATACAGTAGTGTGGGGGGCGCCGAGGGGGGGTCAGTCAATTGAGTGTCAAACTCTTGATTTAAGCTCAGGTCATGATCCCAGGGTCATGGGATTGAGTCCTGTATCAGGCTCCGTGCTGAGCGTGCTTAAGATTCTCTCTCTCTAGGGGCATCTGGGTGGCTCAGTCAGTTAAGCGTCCGAACTTGGCTAAGGTCATGACCTCATGGTTCACGAGTTCAAGCCCTGCATCAGGCTCTGTGCTGACAGCTCAGAGCCTGGAGCCTGCTTCAGATTTTGTGTCTCCTTTACTCTCTGCCCCTCCCCTGCTTGTGCTCAGTCTCTCTATCTCTCAAAAATAAACAAATATTTAAAAAATGATTCTCTCTCTCGGTCTGCCCCTCTCCCCCACTCACACTCTCTCTAACATAACAAATAAATACAGCAGTCTGGAGAATAGATATGATAGACACAAAAGTGAAGGCAGGGAAACTAGAAGGAATGTCTTGAAACAGTCCAGGTGACAGTCCAGGTGAGGGAGGACAAGAGCCAGAACTAAGCCAATGACAGTGAAGACGGAAAGGGGAGAAGAGATATATGTAGGAGGTAAATTAAGCAGATGGTTATGTTTGATAGTATGTGGGCAATCAGAGCCCAAGTTCTAAAGGAAAGATAACAAACACCCTAGCATATGGAGATGCTCAGTTTGAGGTACACAGGGGGATGCAGGTGGAGATGTCCACTAATCAGTCTACAGCTTAAAAGAGAGGCTAGATGGGGCACCTGGGTGGCTTAGTTGGTTGAGCGTTCAACTTCAGCTCAGGTCATGATCTCATAGCTTGTAGGTTTGAGCCCCACATTGGGCTCTGTACCGACAGCTCAGAGCCTGGAGTCTGCTTCAGATTCTGTGTCTCCCTCTCTCTCTGCCCCTAACCCACTCGTATTCTGTCTCCGTCTCTCTCAAAAATAAATAAACATTAAAAAAAATTTTTAAAGAAAAAAAAAGAGAGGCTAGGCTAGATTTGAGAGTCACTAGTGTCAAAGAAGTAGCAAATTACAACATTAACTGAAATGGCCCAGAGAGAGCTATGTAAGTGAGGACAGAGGAGAGGGAGCCAGAGATGCAACCACTGGAGAAAAAAAAAGTTCAGAGACTAAGGAGAAGGAGTTTCAAGAAGAGAATTTTATAGTTAATGGAATAAAATCCAGGAGAAAAGTTAAGTGAATTAAGAAAAGAAAAACAGTCACTGGATCTAGTGATTAGGAGATTGAGAAGGTAAAGACATAAGAAGGAAAAAAACTGGGGCATCTGGCTGGCTCAGTCGGTAGAGCATGTGATGCTTGATCTTGGAGTTGTGAGTTCCAGCCCCATGTTGGGGGTAGAGTTTATTAAAAAAAATGTTTTTTCATTCCAAATGAAATTCCAAATTCTCTGTACTTTCTGTACCAGCCCACAGTGCCCACACCCAAAAGGGAATAAATCTTGAAAAAAGAAAAAAAGCTATAGTCCTAAGTTGTTTGGTTGGTTGTAGATTGGTGAGATCCGAGCATGCTCATGTGCCGAGGGAAGATGCCACTGGAGAGGCAAAGGTTGTTAACACAGACACAAAGTGCTGACAGCAAAGTCATGAAAAGAGATGGGATTCAGATACCACATGGAGGACTTGGCCTTGAAGAGGTTGGTTATGTCAGAGAAAAGGAGAGGACAATGGATAGACTGACCACACATACCTCCATTTTCCTCTTCACTGAAGAACCTTTCTTTGCAAGATGCTTGATACACCTCATTCTCTCTTTTAGAGCAGAGTCCCTGGGGACAGTGTGAGTCACTATATAGAGTATCAAATACTTCAAAACCAATTTGATTGCCACACTGACCAAGTTGCACTGTTACTATTGACATGCTGAGATGCAAACTAGGCCTCCTTCAAAAAAGTGAGCAACCTGTAATAGAAAAATATAGGCTTTGAGAACCACTACATTACTAATAAGGAATGTCATATGTATTAATACACATCAATAAAAGTATAATTTTAAAATGCCATGTATATGGTGTTATAGATGAAACAGCTTAATCATTCAAGGAAGTTGTTCTCTTTCTACACACAGTTTTGGGATTTGGAATTTACTGTACCCAAATGCATTCAGACAGCTCAATAGTTTCTGAAATCTGATTTGTATTCACTATTTCCCTAAGCATGCATTTAAAACAAAACAAAATAAAATGAATGCTAGTTGAAGGAATTCCTAGTATATACTTCACACTACAGGAACACACAGAATGCAGAAGCTAGCTCAACAATTGTACATTTAATTAACGTTAATTTTCTCTCTTCTACATAATGACTTTCTTTCTCTACCAATCACCTTCTGGCCTGGTAATGACAATAACACTTAGAAGAGTTTAGCTCAGGTAGACAGCAAGGAATACTAAGCTTGGAAAGACAGAACCAGAGGAAATAAGGGAATAAGTCTTCTCTATTTTTAACAATGAAAAGACAATTTTTGGTAAAGACCTCACACCAGGTCTGTGCAGCACTAGAACGAACAGTGGCTTTCTAGCCAAACTGTACTTGTAAATTTTCAAATAACCCTGCAAACTAGGTATCATTATTCTCATTTTACAGATAAGGAAACCGAGGCTTTGAAAAGTTATGTGATTTTCGCAAGGCCACTGAACTAGAATAGCAAACCAAGGCTCTCCCTTTCCCCACTAGCTCCAGGAGTTCCCCATAAACCCCACTCACTGACAGACCCAGAACCAGCCGTTTAGGTCCTGTTCAAACTTCAGAGGGCCAATCCCGTCATTATGCGCATGCTCCCTTTCAATACCAAAAAAAGCTACGGAGAACGAATGCGCATGTTCATAAACCAAGAGTTTTGTTGTAGGTTCCTCCCCCCTCCCCCGGTATTCAGAGGTTAATTACGCATGTTCAATTTCAATTTATCAACTACAGACATGCTACGCATGCTCCTTGTCCATCAAAGGCTTTAGCACACAATGCGCATGACCTAGCTACCTACCATAAGAGGCTTCGGCTGGGGTTCTGCGCATGCTTCTGCCAGTACCTGGCTCCAGGCGAAAGCTCTACGCATGTTCATTGCCCACAGTTCGGCTTCATAGAACTCTGTACGCATGCTCTAGAGCTGAACTTGAGGAGCCAGTCTAGGGCCTAAGCGCAGACGCACTAAGCCCAAGCAGCCGGTGATGGCGGCAGCAGCGGCGGTGGTTGCGGCGGGTCCGGGCCCATGAGGCGACGACGGAGGCGGGACGGCTTTTACCCAGCGCCGGACTTCCGAGACAGGGAAGCTGAGGACATGGCAGGAGTGTTTGACATAGACCTGGACCAGCCAGAGGACGCGGGCTCTGAGGATGAGCTGGAGGAGGGGGTGAGGCCCGGGGTCCCGGGGGGCCCGAGGTGACAGGGCCAGGGCGGCGGCGCGGGCCCTGGAAGCCTGGCGCTTCCGAGAGCGCGGAGACCCGAGGGGGCGCGAGTAGTCTCTTGGAGGAGCACAGGCGCCGCGCTGTACGAGACAGGGGAGCGGGCGGGGTGGATCTGGCCCTAGGTGTGAGGCCGTTCCAGGACTCGCAGGTGCAGGTCGCGCCCATAGCTCCTAATCAGCGCAGCCCGGAGCAGTCTGTTTGTGGAGTGAACGAAAAGGGCGCGTGGTCCATTCCTTGAGCTGTTGAACTTGAATGTGGCGGGGCGCGAGTGGTGTAAGCGCATGTTGGGGGGAAGGGGTGTTCGCTTACTGGGTGTCCCGTAAGTGCAGGTGAAGTGCGGAAGGGTTTTCCTTCGACTGTAAATTTCAAGTATTAAAATCTTGAGACCTCCCACAACCACCTCTCTTCTCGGCCTGTCGCTCTCTCCTAGGAAGCGCTCAGCTGTTAGAAGTGACAGCTGAAAACTTCTGTCGGGAGTAGCGCTGCCGCTGCTGTTACAGCCACCAGGAGTTTTATTTCGGGAGCAAGGGGGCTCTGCTGCATCTTCCAGGGTTTGTCTGTTTGCTTTTTTTTTTTAACCCCCCCATCCCCATTTCCGTGTGACTTTTTTTTTTTTTAAGCATCTCTAACGACACACGGCATTTGTAACTTTTACCCTAGTTGAAGATGTCTACATTTTTTCAGAATACTTCGTGTAATTTTGGGGTGGAAAAAACCCAGCGTTGACAGCTGTGATTTGGTTTGCCAAAAATAAATTGCTTGAACTGAGACTTGTGAATGGTGGTGTGAGGGCTTTCCTTGCTGTAATTTAGGGTACTAAATTTAGAATTTTCCTAATGCATAGCTTGCTTTTACTTTTGCTGTCTTAATAGTTTGTTTGTTTGTTTGTTTTTAAGTTTATTTTGAGAGAGAGAATCCCAAGCAGGCTCCACACTGTCAGCTTGGAGCTGGACAGGGGGCTCAAACTCAAATGGCTAGATCATGACCTGAGCTGAAATCAAGAATCTGGTTACTTAACTGATGGAGCCACCCAGGCACCCTATTAGTTTGTTATTCTTTGTGTAATGTCATTCTTTTTTTCAAGATAAATTTATTGAAAGATCACAAATTGCACTTGATGTTCAAAAATACTGTTGTCATGCTAAATCACTTATTCTGGGCAAATGATCATCAGTGATAACCTCATGATAATTTAAATTCTAAATCCCACTGTCTAGATCAGTACATGAGTTAACCACTGGTGTCAGATGTTTGCTTTAACTATATAAGTGGCTTCCCTATTTTTCACCTGATTTTCCTCTTCTGGAAAGTAAGTTGTACCTTACTGGTTGCCAAAAACATTGGGATGTTATACATAAACAATTTTGAACATCTTAAGAAACTAAGTGGGCTAAAATATATTGTTCTTTTCATAATCAAATGAGTCTAAATAAAAATCACACAGCTTATAAGGTGGGTATTGAAAGTTGTCCTTTTTAATACATTTGCCTATGGAGTTAAAGTTAGCTTTTTTTTTAATTTTTAAAAAATGTTTTATTTATTTTTGAGACAGAGACAGAGCATGAGCATGGAAGGGGCAGAGAGAGAGGGAGACACAGAATCCGAAGCAGTCTCCAGGCTCTGAGCTGTCAGCACAGAGCCCAGTGTGGGACTCAAACCTACGAACCATGAGATCATGACCTGAGCCGAAGTTGGATGCTTAACCAGTTGAGCCACCCAGGCGCCCCCCCCCCCCCCCCACTTTTTTTAATGTTTCTTTTTGAGAGAGAGAGAGAGCTTGTGGGAACACGAGCATGAGTCAGGGAGGGGCAGAGAAAGAGGGAGACACAATCCAAAGCAGGCTCCAGGCTCTGACCTGTCAGTGCAGAGCCTGACACGGGGCTCAAATCCACAAACTGTGAGATCGTGACCTGAGCCAAAGTGGGACACTTAACTGACTGAACCATCCAGGTGCCCCCAAATTTACAAATTCTGAAAAATGAAAGAAGTTTAGATTCTTAGAAAATCTGGCCATTTGTGAATTTGCTACCTTTAGTACACAAACTTTTAAAACATTGGTTCGTAACACAGTAGCCTCACTTCTTCATTTCATAGTAAGGAAACTGAGGCATAAACTAGAGAGGTGGTTACACAAGGCCACATTGGTAACTACTGGTAGTATCTTCTGACTCCTTTCAGCTTGCAAGCTTCATTGCATGGCTTCATTGCATTTACTAGTCTTTTTCATAATGTACCTCTTTGCAGTGTGTCAGAAGTTAATTCACATCCCTCCAGGCCTTGTCACTGACTGTGTGACCTAGAATAAATTGCTTAAGCTCTCTGACACTTTTTTTTCTGTAAAATGAGGATCATGTGAGATAAAGTATATAAACTACTGTCCTCTTAAAATATTCTGGCATGTTAAGCAGTTAGGTGGTTCATGGATATATAGCTTGTCAGTGTTACTCGTTGCCAAGGAACCAAACATTGAAGTTTATCCTCATCTATGCTTAGAGACTTAATAAATGCAGTTATACTAGAGGTGCATTTTTGAAACTGTAGTATTTTTTTAAATTATTGGTCCTATTTAGACATGTATGCCTTTTTAGATGTATTACAGTGAATTTGTATTAGGAAACCTATGTATTTACACAGCATAGTTAATTTCTTCAGTGTGTAAAGGATGAGGCGAGTAAATGAATGCATTTATGGATAAAGCTGAATATCCGTTACCTAACTAGAAAAAGACTCTGAATACCTCAAAGGACTATGTTAAAAAGCAGTGGGTGAGAGGGTTTTTTGGGAGGAGGATAGGTGGATTTGGGTCTTTTTTTGTTTGTCTGTTTTTCACTGGTGATGGTATAATTTGGAGAGAGTGAGTTGAAACTAAGGGAAAGTTTTCCTCTAGAGATTTTCATTAGGTTATGAAAATGTTGGAAACCTGTTTTCTGTGGAGAAACAAAGTTAAAAGAGTAATAGAAAAGTCTAATCCTTAACTTTTACTCTACTAATTCAAAATTTGAAGTAGTCACAGAGACTGCATGAGTTTCAGGTTGGGATATCAGATTTTTAGTGAGCAAAAAATTTTTAGTGCTTTGAGAACAAACTGCTATTGCAAATATTTGCAGCTATGAAAAATTACAGAATAACATCTCATCAGTTCTTATCTTGCATTGTAATAGGTTCTATAAAGCATTTTTATTTTTCTAAATTTTTTTCATGTTTATTTTGAGAGAGAGTGCACACTTGCATGCATATGATTTTGGGAAGAGCAGAAGGAGAGGGAGAGAGAGAAACCCAAGCAGGTCCTGCACTGACACCGTGGAGCCTGACACAGGGCTCGATCTCAGGAACCATGAGATCATGACCTGACCCAAGATCAAGAGTTGGACACTTAACCGACTGAGCCACCCGGGAGTCCCATGGAGCACTTTTAAGTAGCTGAAGATTTTGAGCAAGGTTTATTCCTTTTCTTCCAACTCATTTTAATGACTGAATCTTATTTTATAAGGAAATGTCTGTGAACAAACAAGCAAGTGGATAAACAGTATAATGAATAACTGGATTGAGGATATTTCACCCATTGTTACAATTTATTTACATTTTTATAAAATGTGCTCGTTTTCATTGGGATTTTAGGCATATTAACTTGAATTTATATACAATTCTAATTTAAAACTGTGGAAATATTCTGGTGGTCTGGTTTGAATCATGTATAGTACCTTAGATGAGCAGGATTCACTTTGTCAATCATAGTGGCACACAAAAAAAGCATTGAATGGGTCATAAAGCTTAAAAAAATCTAAAGAGTTTCCTATGAAAGAGAGTTGTCAGTAAATATTACATAGTGTTAACCTGATACTTCTGATATAAGACTTTTCTAAAGGTAATGTTGAGTAGCAGAAAAGCATTGTGCCTCAAATACTTCTCCAGAAGGTAACGGTAGGAAGTTATAAACACAGATGCAGGTGGTAATACAGGCCTGGCTGGCTCCGGAAATGAAACATAGCCACAGGGCATATCCTTCTAGGTGGCTTCAAAGTCATGGTTTAGTGTTAACTACTCTGTGGTCTTTAATTTAAAATTAAGTAAAACTAACATTAAAGTAAAAACAATTATATATTACCAGTTTTATCACATGTGAGAGAAGTTAGTCTTTTGTCTTTAAAGTGAAGCCATCGTGGGTGATTATGTGAAGTACCAGAGACCAAAAAAAAAAAACAAAAACAAAAACAAAAAACACAACAACCAAAAAACCTTTAAGCATAACTACCCCTACCCTTCCCCCGCAAGAAGAAACTATCAAGTTGAAACTGCCAAGAATTTTTTTCCCTTGATACTGACCTATCCATTTGCCTCAGTTGCGTACTGAAACATACATCCCTAGTGTTAGACTTCATTCTGACTTGCTCACACCATGAGCAAATTTCCACTGAAATTTGCGGTTCAGGGGGCATTTAAACATCCCTTGTTTAAGAATACTATCAGTTTTCTATGTGTAGTTTGCACTGACTGGTACCTTTGAAGAAAGATGTGTTCACTTAAATATTTTTTGAATTGTTCTAAAATTATAAATAAAAACTTCAAATCTTACCATTTTTTAAAAGTTTTTATTTTAATTCCAGTTAGTTAACCTACAGTGTAATACTAGTTTTAGGTGTACAATTTAGTGATTCAACATTTACAAAAAGTTAGCATTTTTGAGAGCCCAATTAAGTTATGCCCTTTTGTGTATATTGAAAGACTCATAACCAGACTATTCAAGAATACTCATTTTAAATCTATGTTTTATAATATTAATAACTGAATTCTGCAAAGTTATTTTTATAACAATTCTGTGACTTTTAGTATATTTACAGAGCTGTACAACTATCACACAATTTAGTTTTAGAACATTTTTTCTATCACCCTTGAAAGAAACTAGTCACTCCTTATTGCCACCTCTGTCCCTAGGCAACCACTGGTCTATTTCCCATCTCTATAAATTTGCCTTTTCTGGACATTCTGTATAAATGGAATCATACAGTATGTAGAGTTTTGTGTCTGGCTTCTTTCACTTAATGTTTTTGAAAATCATCCATGTCATAGTATATATATATACGTACGGCCAAACAGTATTCCATTGTATGTATCAAGCACATTTTATTTATCACTTCACCATTTGGTGTTCATTGGAGTTGTTCCCATTTTTTGGCTGTTGCGAATAGTGCTGCTATGAACAGTTGTGCCCAAGTCTTTGTGGAACACGTATTTTTATTTTTATTGACGGATACCTAGGAGTAGATTGGCTGTGTCATATGGTAAGTCTGTTTAATTTTTGAAGAAACTGCCAAACTTTTTTAAAGTTTATTTATTTAGAGAGAGACCACGCTTGCACCTGGGGGAAGGACAGAGTGAGGGAGAGAGAATCCCAAGCAGACTCTGCGCTGTTAGCACAGAGCCTGACACGTGGTTCATTCTCACTACCGTGAGATCATGACCTGAGCCAAAATCAAGAGTCGGTTGCTTAACCAACTGAGCCACTCAGGCACCCCTAAACTGCCAAACTATTTAGGTGGTTGTACCATTTTACATTCCCCACCAGCAGTGTACAAGTGTTCCAGTTTCTCTACTTCCTTGCCAAATTTGTTTTTCTGTCTTTTTAATTATAGCCATCCTAGTGGATATGAAGGGGTATTTCAGCATAATTTTGGTTTACATTTGCATTTCTTTAATGGCAGATGATGTTGAACATCTTTTCATGTGCTTATTGACCATTTGTGTATCTTCTTTGGAGAAATACCTATGCAAATTCTAAATGATTTTTTTTTAATTAGGTTGTTTTAAATTTTGAGTTACAGAAGTTTTCATACATTCTTTTTAAAAAATGTTTATTTATGGGGTACCTGGGTGTCTCAATTGTTTGAGTGTCTGACTTTGGCTCACTGATCATGATCTCACAGTTCATGGGTTTGAGCCCCACGTCAGGCTCTGTGCTGACAGCTGGAAGCCTGGAGCCTGCTTCAGATTCTATGTCTCTCTCTCTCTCTCTCTCTCTTTCTTTCTCTGCTCCTCCCCTGCTCTCTCTCTGTCTCTCAAAAATGGAATAAACATTAAAAAAATAATAAAATATTTATTTTGAGAGCAAGCACTCATGTACACACGCATGCAGGGGGGTGGGCAGAGAGAGGGAGGGAGAGAGAGAATCCCAAGCAGGCTCTGCACTGTCGGCTCAAGGCCTGACACGGGGCCAGCTGTGAGATCATGATCTGTGCTGAAATCAAGTCAGACACTTAACGGGCTGAGCCACCCAAGTGCCCCTTCATATATTCTTATTCTGTGGGTTTTGCCTTTTGAAGTGCAAAATCTTTAAATTTTGAATAAGTCCAATTTATTGATTTTTTTCTTTGTGCTTTTGGTGATGTGTCTTAAGAAATCATCTCCTACCCCAAGATTATGAAGATTCATTCCATCCTAGGTGTCTTTTAAGAGTTTTATAGTTCTAGCTATTACATTTAGACCTGTGATCAATTTTCAGTTAACTTTTTAGTATGGGGAAGTATGGTGTGAAGTAGGGGTCCAAAGTAATTTTTTCTCATGTGGATATCCAAATGTCCCAGTACCATTTATTGGAAGACTGTCCCTTTTCTATTGAATTTTTTTGGCATCTTTGTAAAAAATTGGTTGACCATAGATGTAAGAGTTTATTTCTGGGCTCTGAATTCTATTTTATTGATTTATATATCTGTCCTTATCTCAGTACCACATTGTCTTAGGTGCTGTTGCTTTGTAGTACATTTTGTTTTATGTTTATTTATTTTTAAGGGAGGGAGGGGGAGAGAAAGAGAGCACGTGCGTGGGGGTAGGGGCAGAGAGAGAGGGAGACACAGAATCTGAAAACAGCTCCAGTGTTTGAGCTGTCAGCACAGAGCCTGACTCAGAGCTCGAACCCATGAGCTGTGAGACCATGATCTGAGCTGAAGTTGGACACTCAACTGGCTGAGCCACCCAGGCACCCTTGTAGTACATTTTAAAATCAGGAAATGTCAGCTCTCCAGTTTGTTCTCCTTTTTCAAGATTGTTTTGGCTACTTTGGGTCCTTTGCATTTCTGTATGAATTTTAGGATCAGCTTGTTAATTTCTGTAAGAAAGGAACCTGGGATATTGATAGTATTGAGTTGAATCTGTAGACCAGTTTGGTTAGTATAACTATCTTAAACAATATTAAGTCATCAGATCCATGAACATGGAGTGTCTTTTGATTTAGTTAGGTATTTAATTTTTTTTTTTTTTTTTAAGTAGCCTCCAAGCCCAGCATGGAGCCCAACATAGGGCTTGAAGTCATGGCCCTGAGATCAAGATTTGGACGCCTAACTGACTGAGCCACCCAGGCTCCCTTCTTTAATTTTTTTCAGCAATGCTTTGTAGTTATCAAATGTACAAGTCTTACACTTCTTTTGATAAATTTTTTCTAATTGATGCTATTTTATTCTTGACTATTCTGAAGAGTTATCTTTTAGTAAAAATTTTTTTTTAAGTTTATTCATTTTTGAGAAAGAGAGACAGAGCGTGAGCAGGGGAGGGGCAGAGAGAGAGAGAAGGAGACACAGAATCCAAAGCAGGCTCCAGGCTCTGAGCTGTCAGCACAGAGCCCAGCATGGGGCTTGAACTCATGAACCACGAGATCATGACCTGAGCCAAAGTCGGACACTTATCTGACTGAGCCACCCAGGTGCCCCTGAACAGAGTTATCTTAATTTCATTTTTGAATTGTTCATTGTTAGTGTACAGAAGGTTAGTTAAATTTTGCATCCCTTTATACTATGGTTAGAATGAATATTTGGCCAACATGACTCCTGACAATTTGAGGGTAGTGCTTAATTATTTTGCTTTGGTCAGCCACATCATACACTATGATATTGTGGACTGGTTGTGGTTGCCTTAGGCTTAGTTAGGTTGTAGTTACATAAAGCTTATAACATTGTGTTAGTTTTTGTGCTTCAGAAGCATATTAGAGTACCACTTGGTGTAAATTGTTTGATCTAGTAACTCAGAATGTGGTGCTTTAGTTTTATAATACACAAAATGTATTTTTTGAATAAATAACTTTTTTAAGTTTATTTATTTTGAGAGAGAGTGTGAGCGAGCTTGTGTGCATGAGAGAGAGCAGGAGCTGGGGAGGGGCAGAGAGAGAGGGAGGAAGAGAATCCCAGGCAGGCTCCGCACTGTCAGCATGGAGCCTTATGTGGGACTTGAACTCAAGAACCGTAAGCTCACGACCAGAGCTGAAATCAAGAGTCAGACGCTTAACCAAATGAGCCATCCAAGCGCCTCTAAATAAATGTATTTTTTAAAAAAAATTTTAATGTTTATTGATTTTTGAGAGAGAGAGAGAGAAGAGACAGAGTGTAAGCTGGGGAGGGCAGAGAGAGAGGGAGACAGAATCTGAAGCAGGTTTCAGGCCCTGAGCTGTCAGCACAGAGCCCAGTGTGGGGCTTGAACTCATAGACTGTGAGATCATGACCTGAACTGAAGTTGGATGCCCAATGGACTGAGCCACCCAGGTGCCCCAATAAATGTAATTTTTAAAGGAACAATCACCTGGTTTTGTTTGTAGATCATTGATAAGTAGCATCTGTAGCTTAGTTGTCATAGAAAATTAAAAGTGAAGTCCCCATATTCTTGTGAACCGTATTTTATTCATCACATTTGCCTGTTATTAAAGTACTGAGAATTTTTAAGCTGGTTTATTTCATCAATTCTTCTTTAGTAGTAGGGTGAAGCGTTAAGTTTTTTTTTTAATTTTTTTAAATGTTTATTTATATTTTGTGTGTGAGAGAGAGAGAGATAGAGTGTGAGCAGGGAGGGGCAGAGAGACAGAGACACAGACTCCGAAGCAGGCTCCAGGCTCTGAGCTGTCAACACAGACCCCTACATGGGGCTCGAACCCATAAGCTGTGAGATCATGACCTGAGCTGAAGTCAGACACTCAACTGACTGAGCCACCCAGGCACCCCTGAAGCGTTAAGTATTTTGATTTTCTGTTTATGAGATAATTTATTTTTAAAACTTTAACATATTTTTCAGGGTCAGTTAAATGAAAGCATGGACCATGGGGGAGTTGGACCATATGAACTGTAAGTTTATGTGAAAAGATTTTCTTGTGCTGCCTTTCTTACAAGTAGATTTTATCAGCTCTGGTTTGTAACCATCCTGTGATTGCAATAACCTGTTCTTAATTATCTAGTCATATATATATAGATATATATATACACACACGTGCACTTGGTTTATTGAGTTTAGCACCAATATAGTAACATATCTAGTGTTTTGAGATCATATATAGATTTTGAGGAAAAGGTATTCATTCCGACTTACAGTATACTGAATATGAGTCTGAGTGGATTAGGAATTATTATTAGTTCAATAGAGATTTTTTTTCTTACTAAAAAATCAAATTTTTGGAAATGTCTTCCAAAGTCAAATGCTCTTATTTTGCTTGTAATACATCATTTATAAAGTGATTTGTGTAATCTCAGAAGTCATTTTAGGCAAGTTCTTTTAGGTGACTGTGGTTAATACAGAACAGATTAATCTGCTCTGTACCCATCCTTAAGTAAAAACCATAGGTTGGAGGGGAGACTGAGATCACTCATGTAAAAAGCATTTAAGTGACAAAATAAATGTCAGTGTTGGAGTCTTTAAATCAAGCTAATAGTAGATATGGAAAGATGCATGGATACATTTTATTAGCAAGAATTTTTCTGTAGCAAAGAGACTTGAGCTAATTGGGTACTTTTAGAAAGTTCCCAGATTTTCTGAAGTTTCCAAATAAAGTTGAATAATACCTAAATCTTATGGACATTTTGAATGAACTAAATAAGAATAACCAGAAGACTTTTTTCCTTTGTCAATATAATAAACTTGTTCTAATTTATCTTAGTTTGAGGGTGCTTAATGCTTACAAAAATAAATAATAGCACGTTCTGTAAACAAATAGATATACAGTTATCAATCCATCGTAATCTTGACCTACTATGTCACTGAATCATTAGTTTACAGAGCACAGGTAGTAAATTTGCTGTTATATGCCTTCTCCTTTTTACTTCTTTGGATTACAATTACAGTATATTAAAGACAATTTAACTTGTTGAGAATTTACTTTTGATTTTGCTTTTCTCCCCAGTGGCATGGAACATTGTGAGAAATTTGAAATTTCGGAAACTAGTGTGAACAGAGGGCCAGAAAAAATCAGACCAGAATGTTTCGAGCTACTTCGGGTACTTGGTAAAGGGGGCTATGGAAAGGTAGGAAGTATTTTTGAAATGAGCTGTTGTCTGTCTTTGGTAGATTAATTGCTACGCCCTGGTTCAGTAGTCCTCTTCAATCTTTGTTTGCTAGCTGTCAGCAGAGGGTATGATCACTTCACATGATTTTATTTGAGGGATGTAAAGAAGTTCTCTTCCTACCACCATACACATAAAAGACTGACACATAACAGGCATTCAGTCGATATTTGTTGCATAAATAAATAGGCAATTATGCCAGGCAAAGTCTATTATTAGAAGATTCCTTCCTTCCTTTGGTTAAATGGTATCCCCTGTAAGTATCCTCTTAAAAACCACTCCTTTCAACAGGCATGGCACATTAAATTGTTATCTGTTACTGAGACCTAAATCTGAATTTGTGTTCTTTGACTTGCAGTATTTGGAGCAATAGTTAGGGAAGCTGAAGAATATAAGAAGGGAGAAGAAAAATGAAGAGAACTTCTTAGTTTCATAGTTCTGCTCAAGGCTTTCTAATAAATGACCTTAACCTTTGCATATTCTCCTCAAGAAAATTTATACCTGGGTATTCTCTATCAAAAGATAGAATTTGGATACCATTTTAGTAGTTAGGATTAAGTTTAAGAACTATTTATGCTGTTGGGTAGGTTAATTTTTTCATAGCATGACATTTGTAGTTTATTCTTAAGCTTAAGGACACATTCTAATGTGTTCTAATTATCTTGAATGTGCAACACGTGCACTTAAGAGTCTCATATCATTTCAGGTATTGCATGATGATGTTTTATATAGCTATATAGTTAAGAAATAGGTAAATGGTAATTCCTGTCAACTATTATTAAAGTTTTATGTGAAGCAAGGACAGAGACATTCCTGGAAGAAATTTATAAGATATTTTATAATTTTTAATTTTGGTATTATGCTTCTGCAAACTTGGATTTTATGTATGAAGTTATATAATAGAGTGCTCATCATTGGATGGTCACTGACCAGCTTTGCCACCAGATGTCAGCAGACCAAATAGGACGGCCCCATGTTGTGGAGGAGATTTCACTACTAAATCTTTAATACAATCTGTTCTTTCAGCTCATTTTTGTGTGTTTGTGTTACTAATTTTTATAAGAATATAAACTATTGTATTGTTTGTTTCCTATAAATAGGAATTAAGGGAGTGTGGCTAGCATAGTTTAGCTTTTAATAACACAGAAACACTTATATTTTTTATCCAGGTTTTTCAAGTACGGAAAGTAACAGGAGCAAATACTGGGAAAATATTTGCCATGAAGGTGCTTAAAAAGGTGATTCCTTCCCTCCTCTCTCCCCTACCCCCATCTTTGTTGTCTCTCTCTCTTTTTTTTTTTTTTTTTTTTTTTTTAAATTTAAAGTATGCTCCACAGCCAATGTGGGTGTTGAACTCCATGACCCTGAGATCAAGAGTTGCGTGCTCCATCAACTGAGCCAGGCAGGAGTTCCCCCCTCCCCCCACCAACTTTATTCTTAATTGCTATAAAACCCACATTTTGGCCTAAAATTCTTAGTCAAGAAAATGTAATTCTAACACAATAAGTCCTCGTAGAATATAAGATATGTTTCATTATTGTTATTCCTGTTTTGTTTCTGCTTGGTGAGGGTGGAAAGGAGAGCTCTTAATTTTCCTCTGAGGTAACTCTCTTGGCTCTTTGTTCTGGTCTCCATATTTCTAAGTAATAAGCATATTCTGCTATCACTTCAGTTTTAGAATTGTGTGTTGACTTCCACTCTACTCTCAATCACTTCTTCCCATCCTCTTATTTGCTTCATTTTTTCTGAGTCTACTGTTGTCTTCTATACCTTCCAACAACTCTGTTCAAGCCAGTGTTCTATGGTCCCACTTATTAGGTAGTCTGTCAGTTCCATTTATTTTCCTGTAGATATTCCATCAGAATCTTCTGTTCCCCTGTTCCTGTCTATATTGGTAGCTCTCTAGGCATAGCTGCTGTTACTGGACTTTGATCAAATCCTTGGAATCCCCTTGGCACTGTCAGTGTTGGATTCTTTGTTTCCTGGATCCCATATCTTCCTTTTTCTTAGTTTATGCCGTTGTTCCCTCCTTTGGTGACCATCTACTAGTGGCTTCCTGAGAGAGGGTGCATGAAGGTAAAATTTTGGGGAAATATTGCATATTTGAAAATTTCCCTCTTTATACCCTTACAGTTGTTTGATTGGGTGTGGTTTTGAAGTTGAAAATCATTTTCATCCAGGATTTTGCTTTATTTCCATCTAGCCTTGAGTGTTTCTATTGAGGAGTCCCTTGCCATACTGATTCCCATTATTCCTGTAGAGGTCTATTTTTCCTTAAAGATATCTAAGATTTTCTTTTGATTTCTGTTGTTCTAAATTTTTTACAGTGATGTATTATCTTGCTTTTGATCCTTCTTATTTTATTTATTTTTATTCTTTCAATCTTAAAAGTTGAATCCTTTAGCCCTAAGGGATTTTCTTGTATGGTCTCCGATAATTTACCCCTCTGCCATTTTCTTGGATTTATAGTTAGTTGGATGTTGGAACTCCTCAATTCGTCATCTGTTTTTCTTATCTTTTCCATTTCTTTGTCTTTTTGTTTACTTTCTGAGATTTTTCTAGAAATTTATTTTCTAATCCTTTTACTGATTTTTTTTTAAGCTATCATGTTTGTGGTTCCCCAGAGCTCTGTTTTTTCTTTTTATAGCATCCTTTTTTAATAAGCAGAGTATTTTTCTTATTCCTCTGAAGGTATTAATGATAATTCTTTGAAATGTTCTTTTGTTCTATGCATCGTATCTCTTTTCTAAGTTTCTGTTTTCTTTCAGTTTGATTTAGTCTTTTTCTTCCATATCAAAGGCCTTCTTTAGATGTCTGGTGTTCTTCACTGATGGTTCATATTTAAGAATAGAACTCTGAGAAGCTGATCAGAAGTTCCATCTATGTAGGATAGTCGTGTAGTTGGCTGGCAACTGACTGAGAACCTCTAAATATTTGTCTGTAGGTCAGTTGGTACTGAGACAGATCCTCTATTCTTTTGCCTAGAAAAAGCATCCTGGAGCTGGATGAGAGAGAAGAGATGGAGATCTTACCTTGTCAGCATGCAAACTTTCACTGAAGTCAAGTTTTTACTTTAGCACTTCACTCTGATCCTTCACTTTTTCTGGAGAGTACACCTTTCCAAGTGGTAGCAATCTACCTGTTTTTGGTCCTCCATCTTCTGTAGTTTCTAATGATTCTTTTTTTTTTTTTTTCCTTCTTGCTTTTTATTTTTGTCTCTGATTTTTGAACCTGTTAGGGTTATATAGATGGAATCAACTTCTTTTGAGTTATTTCTTTGTGCAGGCATTTAGGCTTGATAATACCCTACTCTACCAAGTCATTATTGCTTTATCCTGCTCTGTTTTTACCTTTTGAGGTGTGGAGTTAGGTGCATTTCCTAGTTTTATTGAAAAAGGATTATGTGTGTTTGGTTTCTTGTTCTTTTTGTTTGGGACTGATTTCTGAAAAGATCGCACTGTCTTAAAACAAGTCTTAGTAGAAAACTATTAAAAGACAGTCAAAATGACTTTTAACAAAAATTACAGCGTTTGTAATACTTTGACCTTTATCTTCTTCCTGATTTTTACTTAAGCGGTATGCATGACTTTACTTTACAAGGTGAGGAACAAATGTTATGACCACAACTTTATTGGTGATTGTCTTTTTTTTTTTTTTTAAGTTTGTTTGTTTATTTAAATAATCTCTATATAACATGGGGCTTGCATTCATGACCCCAAGATCAAGAGTACCATACTCTTCCAACTGAGCCAGCCAGGTGCTTCTGGTGATTGTCTTTTTTTTTTTTTCTTTCTTTCTTTTTTTTTTTAAATGTTTGTTTATATTTGAGAGAGAGAGAGAGAGAGAGATCGGGGGAGGGACAGAGAGAGACGGAGACAGAATCTGAAGCAGGCTCCAGGCTCTGAGCTGTCAGCACAGAGCCCAACTCGGGGCTCGAACTCACCAGCAGTGAGTGAGATCATGACCTGAGCTGACGTCTGACCCTTAACTGACTAGGCCACCCAGGTGCTCCACCCCCCTTCCCCACTGATTGTCTTAAAGAACCAATTTAGATACTCTTTTTTTTTTTTTAATGTTTTATTTATTTTGAGAGAAGGCGCGTGCATACGTGTGTGAGCAGGGCAGGGACAGAGAGGAGAGAATCCCTCTCTCTCTGGGGAGAAAGAGAATCCCAAGCAGGCTCTGTGCTGTCATTGGGGCTCGATCCCACAAACTGTGAGATTGTGACCTGAACTGAAATCAAGAGTTGGATGCTTAACTGACAGAGGCAACCAGGCGCTCCAGCAATTTAGATATTCTGAACATCAGTTTCTGTATCAATAAGTCAGAATTAATGTACTGTCTGGCTTTCCCATTGGAAACATTTTAGATTAATTATTGATCTGTAAAACCTGTTAGGTATAGAATTGGAGATGGTGTAGTAATGCTTGTTCTCGGAATGTTGAAAGAAGTACTGGTCAAGATTCTTAGGTTAATTTATTCCTTTTGATATATTTTATAATCAGGGCTGACCATAATTAGTCCTAATTCTATCTTGAGTGAAGTATGTTTCTGGCATGGGTATCTTTTTTTTTTTTTTTAATTTTTTTTTTCAACGTTTATTTATTTTTGGGACAGAGAGAGACAGAGCATGAACGGGGGAGGGGCAGAGAGAGAGGGAGACACAGAATCGGAAACAGGCTCCAGGCTCTGAGCCATCAGCCCAGAGCCCGACGCGGGGCTCGAACTCACGGACCGCGAGATCGTGACCTGGCTGAAGTCGGACGCCCAACCGACTGCGCCACCCAGGCGCCCCTGGCATGGGTATCTTTAATGAAAAGAAGAGGATGTTGTTTTTTTCTACTGATGGTGGATGGGTGCAATGTATTGGGAAATCCATAGATTTAATTATTGCTAAATGTCGGACCTCCTTTTTGGGCCCAGGCTTCTAAAACCTAACTTGTTTGCCTCTCCTTTTGCTTAGCACTCCCTCCTACTCTCAAGGTTTTTTCTTTCCCTAAGCCTGGCTATAGAATCAGATATTGTCTCATTTTTTCCCCCTTGTTGCCCCTGAAAATAAGCTCACAGGGTAAATAATGAAAGAGGTTGCTAGGATTAAGTCCATAATTTTGATTCCTGACTAGCTAAGATGACTGTATGCTGCCTTTGAGTTTCTTTATTCTGACTTTATTATCCTGGAAGCAGAGCATACTAATGCTCTTGAACTCAGTATGTGGTAAGAACATCTCTTTTTCCCTCCTTGAAGATGAAATCAAAGTAGAACCAGGTGTCTTTTATCTAAATGAGGTGTGCATTTATTTTTTTTTCAACGTTTATTTATTTTTGGGACAGAGAGAGACAGAGCATGAACGGGGGAGGGGTAGAGAGAGAGGGAGACACAGAATAGGAAACAGGCTCCAGGCTCTGAGCCATCAGCCCAGGGCCTGACGCGGGGCTCGAACTCACGGACCGCGAGATCGTGACCTGGCTGAAGTCGGACGCTTAACCGACTGCGCCACCCAGGCGCCCCGAGGTGTGCATTTAGACAGTCTGTCTGAATTTATCAATTATCTTGGGATTTTTTTACAGGAATGGTACCATTTGGGTATTTTCTCATGGTGGAATGTTGAGGAAAAGACTATTTCCCTTCCTTACCAGTTGCAACAAAAATGTATCCTGGAAGCAAAATACTATTGCCTATGGCATTAGTTCAGGCCACACTGTAAATTTTAGACCCTTTGGTTAAAGGCTTGTGGTTCACAGACTGGTCATATTTCTTCCATTCTTTCTTTTATTGAATCAATTGAAAACCAGCAGTGTGCCAGGCATTATGCTAGAAACTAGGATTTAGTGTTTGAGGCAGATATAGTCTCTGCCTATCACTCTGCTTACTATATAATTCAAGGGAAAAACTGATAAGCTTATTGTTACCATTTCTCTTCTATACTGTGGTCAAAATCCTTTCTACTTTGGGGTTGGAGCCTCTCTCACCTTTTATCATTTTTTTCTTCACTCCTAAGCCTTGTCATCCTGGATGTCTTCATTCTCCTTGTATTAAGTAAGTAATCCATAGCTTGGCCTTCTAATTCCTTGATCTTAACTCCATCAGGTTTCACCTCCATTCCACTTTACCAGTCTCCATGACTGTATTCTTCATCTCTGAAGTATTGGGTTATAATAGAACAATAACTTTCTTCTTTATTCCCACAATGCATGGTCTTTGACCCTAAACCTTTTAGTCCTTTGACGTTTTTGTTTTTTTCCTGAAGTTCTTAAGCCCCTTCTAATTTCACTTTGTTTTGAATCCAGCCTAATCAGCATAATCTGCCATTTCAGTCACTTGCTAGCCCCATTGACCTTATGTTTAGGAAAGTCCTAATCTTAATTAATTTCATTGTTAATGCTCTTTTATTCCTGTATGTCAGCTGCTGGAACATTGCTGGCAAAAATCACACAAACTTATAGGTTGCTGCTGAAACAAATTCATAGTCCCCAACCTATTTGGACCCCCAGTACTCACCAACTATTTTTTACATGTCCTTAGACAACTCGTTCCATTCTCTACAACTTTGCTATCAGTCCCTCTTTCCTCTTTTAATAGACTGCCTCTCTTTTTATTTGAGGCTGTCACATGTGATTTCCTTTTACTTCCTGTTCTGATCCCTACCCCTAATACCATATTAATCTGCATTTTCACCTGTCTTTACTTCCTTCTTTCCAGTGTTAGTGGGAAATGTATTCTTCCTTCTTTCCAAGGTTAAGCCCATTCTTTATGTTTTGGATCTCATCCCTTTTTGCCTGTATGGGGTCTTTGTCACTTCTTTCTCTCTTTCCATCCTCTATCCTATCTTCTTTCTTTGTTTAAATATATTTATGTCTTTGCCATGTTTAGTAAAACAAACCCTTCGATCATACAAAGTCTCCCTATAGCTTCCACCCTCTTCGCCTTTCATACCTGAATTTCTTGAGAAGTCATGTTTTATTGTTTTTTGTTTGTTTGTTTGTTTGTTTTTACTTACCATACTTTGACTTAATGACTCT